>NC_143588.1:12753506-13980446 GCF_048544385.1 Mastigoproctus giganteus | reverse complement strand
TGCATATGGAAGACTGCTGCACAAATTGGAGCAGTGTTGCATTGGAGGCAAATTGCTGCTATGGATAAAGGGATAGTTGAGTGGGAGTAGACAGAGAGTGGCAATCAATGCACACTGCTCTTCATGGACTAATGTGGACTAGTGGAGTCCCTTAGGGTTCAGTGTTGGGTCCATTGTTGTTTTCAGTATTCATTAATGATATTGATGATGGTATATCAGGCTTAATGGCCAAGTCTGCAGATAACACAAAGGTCAGCAGGGTTGTTAATGACACTAATGCCTGCCGCCTCCGTAGCCAGGTGGGAAGGAGCAGGAGTGCGTAGCACACGCTTCTTGATTAGACCGGGGTTCGAGCCCGTCACCACCAAATACGGAGGATGCGGAAAGGTCAAGGGAATGACCACCGCATATTCCCGGAGCAATATGGCCTTAGTTGCTAATGCTCCTAAAAACCAAAACAACAACAACAATGACACTAATGACAGTACGCTGCTGCAACAGGATCTGTAGTTTAATATTGACAAATGTAAAGAACTGCATATTGGAAGCAGTAACCCCAGAGTAACATATCAACTGTATGGTACTATGCTGACAGAGGTAGAGAGTGAAAAGGACCTGGGGGGGTAATTGTGCAGGCAGATATGAAGTTTTCTGAGCAGTGCAGACGGTCTACAAGACCAATGTCTTGTCAATGATATACAGGAATTTTTTTAGCAGGGATAAGGAGGTGATTATTCCTTTGTATTACCCCAGGGGCTCACATCTGGTGAGTGCTGCCTCCATAGCCAGGTGGGCATGAGCAGCAGTGTGTAGCACATGCTTCTTGATTAGACCAAATACGGAGGAAGCGGAAAGGTCAGGGAATGACCACCGCATATTCCCGGAGCAACATGACCTTAGTTGCTAATGCTCTTAAAAACCAAATAATAACAACAACATCTGGTGTGAGTATGGGCTTGGCACACCCAGTGTCCTGAGCTGTCTTTCTCTCTCTGTCTGTCTGTCTCTCTCTCTCTCTCTCTCTCTCTCTCTCTCTCTCTCTCTCTCTCCCTCTCCCCTCTCCCTATCTCTCCCTCTCCCTCTCCCTCTCCCTCTCCCTCTCTCTCTCTCTCTCTCTCTCATCTCTCTCTCTCTCTCTCTCTCTCTCTCTCTCTCTGGGTAATTCAGAATTTTATTTTTCTTTTGGCTGGTGCAGCATAAGCCTCAGGCTTGCTTGGCAATGGTCGGGCCACACCTTGAGTACTGTATACAGGTCTGGAGGCCTCATTTTAAGAAGGATGTAGAGCGGTTGGAATGAGTACAGAGAACGCCAACAAGATTAGTGAATGGAACAAAGGGTTGCTCTTACAAAGAGAGACTTAAGTTTTGCAAATTACAGTGTCCGGAGACTAGGCACCTGCGAGGTGATCTGATTGAGGCGTATAAAGCCTTGAATGGTTTCAGCATGCCCAATGCTGATGGGATTCTTCCACTTGCTCAGAATAATTGGCTGAGAGGGCATAAATTAAAATTTAAGAAAGTCAGTTGTAGGATATATATGTGGAAGTTTGCCTTTAGCCAGCAGGTGGTTGATTGCTGGAGCAAACTTCCATCTGTCGTTGTAGAGGTTGATATATTAAACAGATTCAAGGCCGAACTAGACAATCATTTGGAGCAGGTGGATGGGTGAAATGAGAAGAGTCTGTGTTTTTTTTTTTTTTTTTTGGCTGATGCTATATAAGCTTGATTTCTTGCATCATGTGCCCTTGCTAATACTAATTGCATCCCCTTTCTGCCAGCTTACTGAACTTTTTTAGCTACTCAGCTTCCCTGGCTGCCTGAACATCCCTCCCCCCCACATGTTTACTTATTTGTGTGGGGTCTCAGGTTCCTAGAGGTATTAGAACCTGTAGTACTTAGTACCGTGCTTGGATTGGAGGTTGAGGAGACAAAAGGAGATGTATGTTGATATTGGACTTGAACTTCTGTAGACTGTAATTTTCAGGAAATAAATATGAAGGAAGGTTGTTTCAGAAAATGGCAGTTAAATTAATTAAAGAGGAAGATGAAAAGTTGATTCTGTGAGTTTCAAGTTGGACAGTAAATTGATGTTGGCTGGTGGTGGCACGTGTTCGGACTGTTTTGAAAGAGAGAGTGGGAATTATAGAAGCCAATTCAGAAGAACAGTACCCATGGAAATATGTGTAGAAAGGATTGCAGCAGAAACAGTAAGTCTATGACACAGCAAGTGGAGCAACTCTGTAAGAGATCAGTCATTAATTAACCTAACTGCCCTCTTCTGAATGGAATCAAGAAGCCTGAGAGATGTTTTGGGGCACCACTTTAGTTGTGGGAACAGTATTCCATGGTAGGGGGGATTTGCGATTTGTACAGAGTGAACAGCAGTTTAGAAGAAAAGTAACGCTGAGAGCAAAAGAGAGAACCATGTTTTTTAGATGCAGAGGAAGCAATATTTGTAATGTGCTTGTGCCAAGAGAGATTAGAAGCCAGGGTAATCCCCAAAAGGGAAATATCATTTTGCCTAGAAATCAGAGTGTCACCAAAGATAAGCATAGGAGCAGAAGAATCCTTTTTGCGAGATATAAGACAAGACTGAGTTTTAGAAGGATTGAAATCGACTAAGTTGTCTTTGCCCCACTGGAGAATTACCTGGAGATCAGCATTTAAGGAATTGGTAGCAGATATTCGAAAAGTTGACACTTATTGAGAAGGGTAAGGTTTCTCAAAATGGAAAGTGGAATGCAATGTGCTATCATCGGCAAAACTATGGATAGGATTTCCAGTCAATGGAAGAAGGTCATTAATATACAAGAGGAAAAACATGGGAGAAAGAACTGTACCTTGGGGGACACCAGCATTAGTGGAGAAGTTAGAAGACAGAGAGCCATCTGCCGTCACCTTCAGTGAGCAATCAGAGAGAAAACTGGATAACAAATTGCAAAACACAGCTGGAAAACCATAAGATGGAAGCTATAAAAATCTTCCATAAAGATTTAAAACACAGCATTTTGGAATTCAAAAGTACATCACCAAGGGTGTCAAAGCTAATACTAAAGATTTCTAAGAGGTACAAGCTAAAGGTTATAATGATTTATGCTCCACCATCGAGCCATGATGATGTAGAGGTTGAAGAAATGTACACCGAAATTGAGAGTCTTCTAGATGAGCAGAAAACCCACTACGCTATTATTATGGGGGACTTCAATGCTAAGGTTGGAAAAAGACGAAAGGGAAAGGGGAATTATAGGAAATTTTGGAATTGGTGAAAGAAATGAAAGAGGTGAATGACTTGTGGAATTTGCAGAATCTCAAGGATTGTCAGTAATGAAAACTTTTTTTTTCAAGAAAAAGGGTGAACAGAAAGTGGACAGGAAGAGTCCAAATCGATTAACAACTAATGAAATCGACTTCATCCTCACTAACAGAAGATATATCATGAATGATGTTACCGTCCTGAATAAAGTAAATGTTGGAAGTGATCACAAATGGTAAAATGTACACTTGATATAGATATAGGAAAGGAAAGGAAAAAACTGATCCGAGTAAATAATACAAAGGTCTTTGAGATAATAGAAGAGGAGAAAAAGCAGTATGCACTGGAACGTTTTTACCAAAATCATTAATACATGAGTTGGAAGAAAATTGAGATGCTAGCAGGTCAGCTTTGTCCTTGGCTGAAGTGACAACAGAACCATCTGGTTTGGAGAGAGGTGGGAGCAGAGATGGGCAAAAGTTGCGGCCAATAGCTTTAGCAAGAGACCAGAATGCTCGGCTACCATTACGGTAAGAAACAAATTTTCTACTCTTAGCCTGCTCGAAATCTAGTTTGGGCTGATTAATAACTGTTCTACAATTGTTGTGAGCTTTGGTGTAGGCAGAAAATGAAACTGAATAATTAGAAACAAGCCAATTATGATATGCACCGTTCTTCTCTTGAACAGCCTTAGCACGTTTATTGGAAAACCAAGGTTTAGATAAAGAACAAGGTTTTAAAGTGTAGTGTGGGATAAAGGATTCCATTCCTGCAATAATAATTTCACTGACAAGATCTGAGCAAAAGTTGACATCAGAAGTTTTGAAACAATAATCCGACCAAGGAAAAGAAGAAAAGAAATCTTGCAGGTCATCCCATTTTGCATTCTTGTAATGCCAAACAATACAAGGTTGGGAATAGCCATGAGATAAAGGCTCCATAGGGAGAAGAGACAATCACCAAGTCGTGATCTGGGGTCCTAAAGGACCTCTCATTTCGACTGTGTACTTAGAAGGGTTGTTTGTGAGAAAAAGATCAAGTGTGTTGCTGTTAGGATCGTCTGGTATTCTGGTAGGCAAATGAACAATCTGTGCAAGGTCATTAGTAATTGCAAAAGCCTCAGCATCTTGACCAGCTGGATTGGTGTGACTAGAAAACGGAAGCCAGCTGGAGTTGTGAACATTAAAATCACCAAGGAAAATTACCTCACTGTTAGGAAAGTTGGACTGGAGAAAATCAAGTTATAAAGAGAGGAAGTCAAAGAGCTCCAAGTGATTAGTGGAGTTGGGAGAACGGTAGAGATGAATTTGACACAATGAGGTAGAGAGATTTTAAGCCAGTAATGAAGATCGAAAAGAGGAGATTCCAAATTACCAAGTCTCTGACAGGGAATATCAAAAAGAACATATGCACAAGTACCTCCTTTGAGGCAAAATGAATCATACAGCGAATAATTTGGGCAACTGAGATGAGCAGTAGTTGAATCAATCGATAACTGAGATTCTGTCAGAAAAAGTACATGGGGTTTGGCAGACTGCAGGTGGATTCGTTGAAATTAGAATTGAGACCATGTGTATTTGTAAAATGAATTAGGAAGGTTTATATCCTTTTGCAGATAAGCTTATTATAATCTTCACAGAGAAAGTATTCGAAATGCGCAGATCGGTCCTTGAGCTCTTAGATATGCCAGACAAGCTGTACTTGCTACATGGGAGTCTGAATATTGAATACACCATGAATTGTCATAGCTTGACAATTCATGGTGTATTCAATAGTAAGAAAAAGTGGGTGGGACATGCTGTATGAAGTAATGAAATTTTTGGATATGGCATACACATGTTAAGAATATACTCAAATCCTCGACATAACATGGCCTCGACTATGCCCCCCCCCCGCATACACACTACTCGGACTTCCTCCAGTCACTATCTGGCAGAGTAGAGGTAGCAAGATTACACAATAGCTGATCTGGAAGCCTCCTAGAGAGTTACGAATAGTTCTGTCCGGTTTACTAACTAGTGGTCAGTCTGTGAACACCGTTTAAAGCTGTACCCTCGAAATGTAAGGAAGATTGGATCTCGCCACGATGTTCATCCTAACCTCAAAAGTCATCAATCATACTGCATGATTGGGTTGACCGGAACTTAGCTCTGTAGACTAAACATGGGTTCCACCATTTCAAGCCTCCAAAAAGCAAAGTGGTTGTATTGCATCGGTTAATGAGAGTCATCTACCACCTAGTACTGCCTGGTAACACAGAGGAACAGCATTCCTCCATGTGGTGTGGGCCACACCTCGACCCCTGCTTACAAGCACCCACTGAGTGCTTGTGCATGGAGGTGCACAAGCACTCAGTGGGTGACCACCATCGTGAAGGTGCAAGCAGAGGATTTGACTGTCACAGACTGTCAGAATTTCCCCGAAATTGGGTCCACTTGACTTGAGTGTCACCCAAATATCAGTTCCATCAGCGCTTTAGACTCCCTTGTAGCAAGTACAGCTTGTCTGGCATATCTAAGAGAATGTCTGTGACAACCTCAAGGACTGATCTGTGCATTTCGAATACTTTCTCTGTGAAGATTGTAAAGGCTTTATAATTTTCCTCTTCTTTGAGGAATAGATCTTCTTCTCCCCTTGAAGGGGAGAAGAACCTCTATTCATTAAACATCTTGGAAGGGGCCAATCTGTGCTATTAGCTGTCTTCTGGGGATGTCATAAATTATTCATTCATGTAGAATGTGTTTCCAGTCTTCACTGGACACGCATTCTACCACAGGTGCAATTTGGTTCATCAGTCAGCCCTAAAGAGGTTAGTTTTGCCTTTAGGGAGCCATGACCTATCAGTATGAATGTCGTAAAAAGTCTGTAAAACGTGGCGGCTTTAGGCTGAGCATTGCCACCTGGGGCAGAAACCTTTTGGAAACTAGACCTCTGGTTTCCTACTCCCATTTTGTTTGCCATAGCTCTTGGAGCTTTGTGGCTATTCTTTTTCTTTCAGCATTGAAAGTTTTTGCTGTATCAAAGGCTATGATGAGAACCTTGTCGATCAGTTCGGCCTTGGAGAGATTTTGCAAAGCTCAAGGGGTAGAATTTTGTTCAGTCTGGTATGTGCTTGTTGACAGGAGAGACTGCTTCTGCAGGGATGGGGGTACACCTAAATAGAAGGGGTGCAAGAATATTTGCCGATGCTATCAAGGCAGTGTTAAGTGGGTCGGAAAACTGCTAGCTTGGAAGAATACACAGACTAAAAGGTTAACAGTGGCCTCAGGCAGAGGCAAAAGTGATTTTTGCACTGCTTCTATTAGAATGAGCAGCAGCAGCAGCAGCAGCGTGGAAAGCAAGGCAGTGGAGATTTCCAGGACTTCTGGGAGTCATAGTGGAACAAGTAAATATATGGGCTGTGTTAGGGTGACTAAGAGTAGAAACAGGTGCATGCATACTTGCATTTACACCAATGCTAAGAGTATAGTTAATAAATTTGATGAGCTTGAAGTGTCTTGAGCTAGTCAAGACATCAAAGGTGGATATTGTTGGGATATCAGAAACATGGTGTCACACAGATATAAGCAGTGCAGAATTGGAATTTGGGGAGCACAATATGTACAGAAAGGATAGACAGGACAGGAAGGGAGGAAGTGTTATGCTGTTAGTTAAGAAACATAAAATCTAAGGAAGTGCATCCAGTTGATGTTGGTGAACAATGCAATGTTGAGTCTGTTTGGTGTGACATAAGCACTGGAATGGGAAAAAATGAGAGTAGGTGTGTATTTATAGTCCTAATGAATCTGATGAGTATAATGAGCAGTTGTGCAGAGAAATAGAGTGGGCCAGTAAATCAGAATGTCTTATAATGGAGGATTTTAACTTTCCAGGTATTGACTGGAATTTGTGGGTTGGTCAGTCGCATACTAGCAGGACTTTTGTGGATTTATTGGATGACTGTTTTCTTTAGCAACGTGTTCGAGAGGCAGAGAGAGTAATACTCTTGATCTGATTATGAGCAGTGATTATTCATGCATTAAGAATTTGCAGATAAAGGAACCACTGAGTGATAGTGATCACAATGTACTGATGTGGGAATTACTTAAATATGTAACTACCATAAAGGCTAAAGAGAAGAGTTTTTGCTTTCACAAAGATGACTACAGGGGTCTCAAACAGTTTTTAAATTCTGTACAGTGGGTTCAACAGATAATGTTACCAATGTTGAATTCTAAATGGGAAGCCTTCAGGGACTTAATTTTGGAAGCTACTAGGCTTTTCATTCCAACTAAGAAATACTGTTCAAGGTTTAGGCCTAAGTGGATGTCAGATTAATTAATGAGGCTTGTGCCAGAGAAGAAAAATGTATGGAATGCATATAAAGTATCAGGTGACACAGAAGCCTATGGCAGATATAAGCTAGTCTGTAATCATGTCACAAAGGAGATTAGTCAGGCGAAGGCAGATTACGAGAAATCTTTGGCAAAGGATTCAAAGAAAAACAGCAAAGAGTTTTATATTTATGTAAACTCATGCTCAGGAAGCTGATGAACTGAATGAGTATTTTGCATGTACAATCACTCATGAGAAGTTATTCAATGAGGGGAGTGTCAGAAATTTATCAAACTCAAACAGCGAGCTAAGTGATTATGTAATAACTTAGAACAAAGTGGAGGAGAAATTGTTGAAGTTAAACATAAAAAGGTACCTGGGGTGGACGGGATCCATCCAGTTATATTAAAGGAGGCAGCAAAGTAGTTTAAGCAAACCCTTAGCCATAATTATGAGAGCTTCCTTTGACTCAAGGGTGTTCCCCATGGACTGGAGGTGTGCAAATGTATTGCCAATTCACAAAAGTGGTTCAAAAGGTGACACAAGTAACTATAGACCTGTTAGTTTAACTTGTGTTCTGGGAAAAATAATGCAATTGCTGGTTAAAGAAGCATTGTAGGATCATCTAGACAAGACTGCAGTAATAGTTCATACACAGCATGGGTTTGTTAAAAGGAGGTTTTGTCTGACCAATTTGATTGGATACTATGATGTGGTCACAAAGGAACTGAATGCCAAAAATAATTTTGATATCATATACTTGGATTTCAAGAAAGCTTTTGATACTGTTGGAAGACTGCTGTACAAATTGGAGAGGTATGAGATTAAGGGTAAGTTGCTACAATGGATAAATGGATGGTTGAGTGGAAGACGACAGAGAGTGGTAATCAATGGACACTGCTCTTCATGGACAAATGTTATTAATGGAGTTCCCCAGGGTTCAGTGTTGGCCCATTGCTTTTTATATATTTATCAGTGATATTGATGAAGGTATATCAGGTTTAATGTCTAAGTTTGCAGATGATACAAAGGTTGGCAGGGTTGTTTACAACAGTAAAGACAGTATGCTTCTCCAACTGGATCTAGATAAGTTGGGCAATTAGGCTGAGAAGTAGCAACTGAAGTTTAACATTGACAAATGCAAAGTACTGCATATGGGTAGCAGTAACCGAAGAGAAACATACCAACTGTGTGGTACTATACTCAGGGAAGTGGAAAGTGAAAAAGACTTGGGGGTAATTGTCCAGTCAAATATGAAGTTCGCTGAGCAGTGCAGATGGGCTGCCAGTGCAGGTTATGGAGTCTTGTCAATGATATATAGGGATTTTGCTACAGGGACAGAGAGAGGTGATTATCCCGTTATACAAGGCAATGGTCAGGCCACCTAGTGTACTGTGTGCAGGTGTGGAGGCCTAATTTACGAAGGATGTAGAGTTGCTAGAACGAGTACAAAGAAGAGCAACAAGATTGGTGAGGGGAACAAAGGAGTGCTCTTACCAAGAAAGGCTTCAGTTCTGCAAATTGCAGCGCCTGCAGAGTAGGCACGTGTGAGGTGATCTGATGTGTATAAGGCCTTGAATGGGTTGAGCAAGCTGAATGCTGATGGGATTCTTCCTCTTGCTCAAGCTAAGAACCTAAGGGGGCACTGTTTCAAATTGAGGAAAGATAGTTGTAGAATAGATATGCGGAAATTTGGCTTTAGCCAGCGGGTAGCTGATTGGTGGAACAGGCTTCCATCTTTTTTTGTGGAAGCTTAAAGCCTAAATAAATTTAAGGCTGGGCTGGACAGGCATTTGGAATGAATGGAGGGATGAAATGGGAGTTTTTTTTTTTTTTTTCTGATGCTGCACAAGCTCACTTTATTTCATCATATGCCTCTACTAATGCTAAAGGTAAGGTAATATGATTTTTCCATAAATTCTGAATATTCTTGCACCACCTTACAGTTCTTTTATTTTTTTTTAAAGAAAGAATACTGAATTCCTTTAAAACTTCTACTGAAAGAGAAACATGAAATTCACCAAACATTCGCACTCCTAGAGTATTAAATATGAATGTGATATGAGCGCAGTTAAAAGCTATAAAAACTTTTCTTCTAACAATAGTTGTGTTGGTCTGCTGTCTCCTTTCCCCAACCTTAGGGCCTAGAAGCAACTTTGTCACCACACCCTGGTAAATCTGGCTTTGATGGTAATTATAATTACTTAGTTGATGTGGACAGAATCTTTCTAGAAATTGCAGAATATAAACAAGGCACTGAATCTCTGAGATATCTACCATCGCTGTCACTGCTAGGCAACTGCTTGAAAAAAAAATTTTGTGACCACTGATTATGTATTTTCAGGAAAATAAAATAAAAAAGAATATTTGATAGAAAATACAGACTTCAATGATTTGAAGCAAATGTGCTGCCTAACTATGCTGCAAAACTCAAAACCAAGTGATTTTCTATTTTGAAAATACTTTAATCCCTGATTACTGCTGAAATTTCTGGAAATTCTCACTGAAACTCCAGAAAATCTGAGCAATCTTCTGAATGAGTTGTTTTGTCAATTTTTTATTTGAATTTCTTTTTGTAAAGCAAAAAAATTATTTATAAAAAAAACAACATGAGTGTAGATCTTAACTAATTTAATGTGAAATCCGTTATAGTTACCAAATACATTTTTCCAGGAGTCACTTGGGAAAAAAAAAAAAAAGTTCACAAAAATAACTTAAAGTAACTTTTAAAACCTTGTAACCTGTCTACCCATGTCTATATTTTAAATAATATCTTCATAATGGTTAATGATTACAGCAGCAAAATTAATCTGTATTGAAAATCATTGTGTTAATTTCCATATGTATTTTAATTTTTTTGCTCACTCTCCCTTCCCCTCACCCCTTCAGGAAAATTCTACTGCAATGCTCATTTTCGTATGCAGAAACCAGATCATAGGTGGCAAGAAATGATGAAAAGAAAGCATGCTTTTTTAGCAGGTGAAGTAGATGCACAAGAAAAAGAAAAAATATATACTACAATATTAGCCAAAGCTACTGCTCAGACTGAATTACCATCATCACAAACATTACAGGAAGAAAGACCCTCTACCATAGATACATTGTCTCAGATTTCTTCAGCTGTTACTGTTGATGGAAAAGAAAACCCTATTGCCATTACATCTCTTCTCAGTGGACCTACTAGTTCTTTTGGCCGAGATCAAACACCAGAAAGAGTAGAATATGAAAATACTATTTTGGAATTATCTGAGGAAGAATTGCTAACTAGTGAGTTGGAAGAAGAAGAACTTACCCAGAAAAATCTTGGTCCTTCCCATGAATTGGCAACAAGTGATGATGAATTTTCTGATCTTAGGTAAGTGCAAATTTAGTAATATTTTTGACTGTGCTTTATTCTGTACTAATTATAGGTACTCTGATAAATTACTTGCTTTGGATACTCTGATAAATTAACCAGGACAAACATATATACTTCTTTGCAAAGTAACCATAATTGACTGTTATTATATATACAGCCACTCCCTGATTATAGTATGGGTTGCGTTCCGTGGAACACTACGTAAGTCGGAATTTCCCTAAATAAGCATTTAGGAAAATTTTTCACTCGCCACTCTGCGTGCTGAATTCGATAGAAGCAAAAAAGAAATGTTCAAGGAACATGTAAATAGAATTATTTATTCAATTTTTTTTTATCTCATGCACAGGAAAAATTACAAAAGTTTACAAAATTTCAAAATTATAAACTTACAAAAAGAGGAGGAGACAGGCATAACGTCAGCAAGTTTTACCTTTCAAGCCGATAAGAACGCCCCTGTAGACATTGAGGGCTGTGGAGATTTAGAAGGGGTTTTTTCCCACATGTCACAAAATTTCTCTGCAGCTGCAGAATCGGCACTGGCGACTTCACCACATACTTTAATGTTTTGCAAACCAGTGCGATGCATGAACCTGTTAAACCAGCCATTGCTTGCCACGAACTTGGCTTGGGGTTTGCCGTACTTATCCTTAATATCTTCATAAATACTTCTTGCTTGAATGGCTGTTAGATTCAGGGGCACTTGCTTCTGAATCTGATTTTCCATCCATATTATTAATAGCTTTTCCGTCTTCGATATAGCAACTGAACGCTCTTTTGCGATCACTGTTGGGGCAGACTGGCATCGGTGTGAAATATGTTGATCCTTTAACATGTTCTTTTATATGCAGACTGACCCTTAAAATAGTATTCACTGTTGAAGCAGAGAGACCTAATTCTGTGCAATAGATGACAAACTTTGTCCTGCTTCGTAATTCTTAATTAATCATCTTCATTTCTAAATCAGTTTTGTTTCATTTTGTTTCCTATCATTGCCAGCACTTGCACTTTTCATTGGCCCCTTTCCCTTCACCGTTGTAATAAGTAAATAGGAATGAAGAGAAGATTCTGAAAATTTATATGTTTTTTATATGATTGAAGATTTCAGTAAGGGAAAACACATTTCACCTTAATAACATAAAAACCTACACAATTAAGTCATCAGGATTATCGCAAATGCCATAAGATCGAGTTTACCACCCATTTATGGCGACTCCGTAGCCAGGTGGGAAGGAGCAGCAGTGCGTAACACACGCTTCTTGATTAAACCGGGGTTCGAGCCCATCACCACCAAATACGGAGAGGTCAGGGAATGATCACCGCATATTCACGGAGCAATGTGGCCTTGGTTTCTGATGCTCCTAGGGGGCCAAATAACAATAACTACCCATTTATAATATATTACAGTAACAGAAAATAAACTAGAAAGTGCAAATTGTTTTATGGTTGTGACCTCCAGAAATGTGCTTTAGAAAAATATCAAAGGCGTTCAGTATTGATTCTTATAATGGAAAGAGTGTATGATAACAACGAAAGTGTAGTGCAATTTCCATTATAAAAATGACCTTTTAGAGAGATAAATAGCTTAGGTATATAGCAAAGATTTCAACTTCCAAGATCTTGGAACGAATTACCAAAAAAAAAAAACAAAAAAAAAACAACAATTTTTCACATTACGATATTCTCACGATACCTCCATTTATTCCCATGGGAGACAAAATACTTTTCCGTGATTTTTTTAAGTTTGCACCAGCCGACAAAAACTTACGTAAATTCGAATTTCTGTAAGTCAAGTATTATGCAGGTCGGGCAGTAGCTGTATATATATATATATATATATATATATATATATATATATACACAGCTAAAATATATATATATATATATATATATATTTTTTTTTTTTTTTTTTTTATATATATGTTATAATAGTATTAAGCATCTTGTAGTATCGTGTGCAACACTGCCCTCTGTATATTAATAAACAGAGGGCAGTGATAGCTGTGATTAGTCACAGCTATCAGAAAAGAGCATTGGCTGGAAAACTGCTTAGTAATGTTTTGCAAGAATGGGTGCATACAGGGTGAATGGAGAGTTTTTGAAGTGCATACTTGGCTATTTTTGTTCAGAATAATTTCAATGTAATTGTCGTATGTACCACTCAGAGTAGTCCACTATCTTTGCTATAGGATTGCATCAATTTGGTATACAGTAGTTTAGGTCATGACAATTTGTTGAGTAGAGCAGTTTGGGGAAAAATTAATTTATGCAAGTGCCAAGCATTCTAGGGACAGGGGTGTGTGTGTGTGTGTGCGCGTAATTATATGACTTATGTAATATGCTGATAATCATTAATATATGGAATTTATGGGCTTGTGCCATTGCAGTGGCAATAAATACACTATGTCCATTATATAATATATGTACTGTATTATTTGTTAAATATACGTATTGGTTTATGGGGATGGTTATATAATCTTTTCTGTATCTACGACAGTGGTAAATTTGTTTAGGACAGCATCAGAACTCTGTCCGTTTGCACATCTCATGAGGCAGAAATCTGTCTGAAAGATGGAGCCTTATTGAATGTAGGCAGAGCTATGGATTTGTGCTTAGGGCAGTAGGAGGTACCTCCAACAACAAGAGTCCCAGAAAAAAAGAATGTTGAGATTATGCCTGATATCATCTTGACTGTTGCTGGGAGGCATTGGAATCCCCTGCATATTGCCTAGCTCAGTGGATGCCAAATATGAGCTGGAAGGTTGTGCTTCTTGTTGCCCTACTTCAAGAGCTAGAATTCTGCAGCAAAGAGCTGGTTAATTATTGTTAGTGCTGCTGAAGTCTAGATTTTAGCTGCATAGAGTATGGGTGGAAGGACCACTATTTTGATGGAACTCACAGTTGTTATTTTATCAGTAACATATATGAGATGTTGCTTCACTATTCATTGTCTTGAAACACGTGTGAATAGCATTTCTAGGTGGCATTAAAACAGACTTTGGAGTCAGACACAACTCCCCCCCCCCCCAGATCTCTATGACTGGATACAGATGAGGATACTGCTGATGGATGGCTAGAGTGAATGGATTTTGCTTTGGTGAATAGATCATGAATTCATACTTGGTGGGATTGATTTTTTGCTTTAACTGGTAGAGGTGAGATGCAGCTGTAGAGAGTATTGTTTTGTTGATTTCCATTTGTGTCAGGTCTAGACCTTGCTGCAGTTTAATGGGGTTAAGAAATTTTATATCATCAGCATAGCTTAGCAGGCATGGGTTATGTGCAACCAATGGAAAGATAACAGCTAGAAACAGAAGGCCAGAGAGGACCCCCTCCTTGAGGGACTCCAGGACAGATAAACTTTGCAAGTTTGTGATGCCCTCTGTGAAGTTCAACTACCCAGTCTCACAGAAGAGAAGACTAGACAAGAAGTAGCACACCTCCTCTGATCTGTTAATGGCATTCTAAGAGGGTGAGAAGGTGGTTTATTTGAACAGCATCAAAGGTGGCCTACTTACCACAAATGCTGATAAGTTGGCATTTGTGATAAGTAGGGTGGTAACAGTTGATCTGTGTGGAAGAAAGTAGTAGCTTTATGGGGTATCTGCTTAGTGAAGATGGGAAATATTATTATTATATTATTTCTCCCTGATTGGGGATTCCACCTTGTGACGGGTATTGCTACCAAGTACACAGGGTGGTTATTATGTCTTATGTTACTGTTGGTCGAGGAACTCTCTGGCAATCCTACAGGTGTTCAGGATTGCAACTTTCTGGAGTTCCTTGTAGGTGTTCGCTGAGAGTCATATTGCTGCTAGGCTGTTAGGTAGGATCTTTGGCACCATACCTGTGGTTGACACGATGATCGGGATGGTCATTGCTTGTTGCATATGCCATATCTCTTTGATCTCCTGTCTTAGGTTTGTGTACTTCCTGTTTTTTCCTCATGAGTTTTCTGCAGGTTGCCAGTGTTGGGTACAACTATGTCAATCAGATAGGTAGCCTTTTCCTTCTTGTCCACAAGGGTTGTGTCCTGTCTGTTGTGCGGGATTGTCCTATCTGCTATTATGGCGCGGTCCCCAGTACAGCTTGTGCGTTGGGGTCTCTAGTATTGCCTGGGGTTCGTACTTGTAATATGGTACACTTTCTTCAATCAACTGGTATTTCCTTGCTAGCTTCTGATGTATTATCCTGGCTACCTGGTCGTGTCTATGAGTGTACTCAGTCTAGGTGATCACCTTGCATCATCCGGTGATGTGTTGGATCGTTTCTGAGGCCAGGTGGCATCGTCAACATGTGTCATCTAACACTCTGGGCTCGTTGGCAATGTATTTTCTATAGTTCCTGGTGTTGACTACCTGGTCTTGGATGGCGAGCATGAATCCTTCAGTCTTGGGGAAGAGCGTCCCGCTCGTGAGCCATGAATTTGAAGCAGTTTTATCTATGTGACCCTGATGGAGATCATTGTAGTGGCTGCCATGTAGTGTCTTCTCTGCCCATCTTTCTAGCTTCGTTTGTACCTCCTGGTTGGGGGGGGACTCCTCGCTTAGGTTGAGTGGGTTATACCGCTTGTCTATCTTCCTTATGGCCTGGTGGAGTGCTACTGTGTGTGTTTCTGGAAGTAATCCTTCAGGTTAACTATCGCTGTCTTCTGTTGCTCAATGAGGTCTACAGGCCCCTTCCTCCTTCTTCCCGGGCAATTGTCAGTCTCTCCACAGCAGCTCTCGGGTGGTGTTGGCGGCTCTTGGTCATCATTGTCCTTGTCTTTCTCATGATATCCTCCAGCTCGATGTTAGTCCAATCTATGACCCCGAAGGAGTATGTTAGCCTTGTGCTGTAACTGCTGAGCCTGCATCATCCCCAAGTATTTGTAGGCCTCTCCCTCTGCCATGGCTTCGATCTCTTTACCACTCTGCAGCTGGTAGTTTCGGTTGACTAATTTTTCAGGTGGGTGAGGGAATACAGGTCCTTCCTTCCTTCCTTCCTTCTTTGAGGTTATATCCGTACTTGCAACTGTTGAGCATGGTAGATAGTGCTAGACAGAACCACAATGGGCTCAGGGCATCTTCCTGAAAGATTCCTCTCCTGATAGGGATTGGCCTGGTTGTGATGTTTTCGGCCTTAATGGTGGTACTCCGTTTCGCCATCGTTTCTCTTCTAGGAAGTTTGTCACTATAGGATTGACTTTTTAGATTTTCAGTGCCTCTATTAGCCAGCTATGAGGCACAGAATTGAAGGCCTTGCGGTAATCGATGTAGGCTGTTGACGTTTCTTGTATGCTTGCTCCATAATCGCAGTATCTATGATTAATTGCTCGTTGCATCCTTTCTGCTGTTCGGCCATTATGCTCTGGCTCTCTGATTATTATTATTATTATTATAGGTGCCTCTGTAGCCAGGTGGGAAGGAGCAGCAGTGCATAGCACACGCTTCTTGATTAGACCGGGGTTCGAGCGTGTCACCACCAAAAAGGTCAGGGAATGACCACCGCATATTCCCGGAGCAGTATGGCCTTAGTTACTAATGCTCCTAAAAACCAAATAACAAACAACAACAAAATTATTATTATTATTATTGTTATTATTATTAGTCATATGGTGCAAGGAAGCCTGAGGCTAAATCTGCACTAGCCAAAAAAAATTCCCAAGTTACCCTGTGTGTGTGTGTGTGTGAGAGAGAGAGAGAGAGAGTCAGAAATAGAAGGGAATCACCAAGAAAGAGAAGAATGATGATATCCACCTCAGGACCCTGGGTGTGCCAAGCCCATACTCACCAGATGTGAGCCCCTGGGGTTAAATATAATTTTTTTTCAGAAGTTTCAGCAAGGTAGAAGAGTTCAAGGTGGACCTATAGTGTTTAAGTAATTATGGCAACTGTCTGCTATAGGTCTAATAAGATGGTTGTTCCATCATCACCTGCAGTCAACAAGGTTGGTAAAGAATTGATTGCCATCTTCACTGCTATTTTCATGATAGTTATGATATTCATCATTCATTCTGGCTAGGCTCTCTAGGAAGAACCAGATCAGTGTTTGGAATAGGTGTTTCACTGAAATCTAGTGATGAAATTGGGCCATAATTCTGGGTCAAGTTTTCTGAGGAAAGTCAAGGTTTTTGGTAACATACATTTTGATTAACTGAGATTTCAGATGGTTGAAATGAACTCTTAAATAGGCAATGCAATCACTGATATTTTGTGTCTGCTTCCATATTCAGTATAGTTGTTGCTTCAACTGGAAACTCCTTTTAAGTTCTTAGTTCCACCATAGTCTAGTGTGTGGAATAATCATGATTTTTTAAGAAACAGTGTACTTGGCAGCCTTATTGATCCAGCTTGTGAGAATATATCACAGCCAATTGTAGGTTGCCCTGTAAAAAAATGTAATAGTGTTGCCTCACTCATCCCAAGGGATGAGTGAGGCAATGCAATAACGTTGTCTCATTCATCCCAAGGAATGAGTGGGACAACGTTATTGCATTTTTTTATATCAAACAAGTAAGTGTAGCGCCTATTGACATAAACCTTTTTATTGCCTTTCTGGTTCCTGACTTAGGGACTAGTACGTGTGCACCTGTATTGGCTCATGATCTGAGTCAAAGTTTCTTTGATGTAGTCAAAAGTGCAGGGGATTGAGGCAACATTGAGGTCTAAGAGATTATTCTCCCTTGTTGGTGCCTCATTATTTTGTTTTAGATTAACACAGCTAAGGTCTGCAAGAAAATTTTTTTTCCGGTGTGACAGCTTTGGAGAAACATTAAAGTCACTGCAGATCAACTAGGAAGCTGAGTTCAACTGATTAATTATCTTAATTATTTATTTGGAGACTTCAAGGATGGTTTGTTGAGAAGGTGTAAATTGCACATGCATCAAACTTCAGAAAATTGTGCTCCGGTATGATGAATATTTCTTCATAATTAGCATAATTGGCTGAGTCTGGATTTAGTATGTAGTAGCTTGAATGCTAGTAAGCTCTCTGTGGAATGCTGTTCTGTAACTTTCTAAGAAGAGACTTGAGTTGGAAATAACCAATGGGAAAGTAACCAAATACTTTGAAGGAAATCCAAAGCCAGCAGGGAAATATTTAATCCTGGTGACTTACTGGTTGGGGATTTAGCAGTTTTTACTTTTTGTACCCTCTTAAGAGTCTTTAGTCTTGTATGTTCTGCTTTATTTTTTTGTCCATTTATATTGTTATTCACTTTATAAGCTGAGTGAGCCTGTGAGGTGATATTGTTTCCATTACCTCATTGTGACCAACCAAATAAATTTTGTCATATAGTGAAATACAGCCACTCCCCGGCTTACATAGTTTTTGCCGGCCAGTGCAAACTTTAAAAAAATCATGGAAACGTATTTTACATTCCGTAGGAATAAATGGAGGTACTGTATCATGAAAATATCATAATGTGAGCCCAATAACACAGTTTATTTTTATTTTTTGGTAGTTCGTTCCAAAACCTCAGAAGTTGAAATTTTTGCTATATTACTAAGCTATTTATCTCTCTAAAAGGTCATATTTATAATGTAAATTGCGCTACACTTTCATCGTTATCATATGTTCTGTTATAAGAATCAATTTTATAAAAAAAATTTGGGCTTTTCTAGTTAGTGCATCTAATTATAAACGGGTAGTAAACTTGATCTTATTGCATTTGCGATAATCCTGATGAATGGAATTGTGTGGGTTTTTACGTTATGGTGAAATGTGTTTCCCCTTCACTGAAATCTTCAATCATATAAAAAAACATAAATAAATTTTCAGAATCTTCTCTTCATTCCTATTTACTTATTACAATGATGAAGGGAAAGCAACTGGCGGAAAGTGCAAGTGCTGGCAGTGCTAGGAAACAAAACGAAACAAAATTGATTTAGAAATGAAGATGATTAATTAAGTACGAAGCAGGAAAAAGTTTGTCATCTAAGACATAGTTTATCATTTTAAGGGACAGTGTGCTTATAAAAGAATATGTTAAAGGATCAACATATTTCACACCAGGACCAGTCTGCTCCCAACAGTGATCAGAAAAAGAGCGTTCAGGTGCTATATCAAAGATGGAAAAGCTATTAATAATATGGATGAAAAATCATATTCAGAAGCAAGTGCCCCTGAATCCAACGCCCATTCAAGCAAGAAGTATTTATGAAAATAACGATAAGCACGGCAAACCCCAAGCCAAGTTCGTGGCAAGCAGCGGGTGGTTTAACGGGTTCAATTTCATCAACCGGTGAAATACCACCACTTTGCTTATTGGAGGTTTGAAGTGGTGAAACCCATGTTTAGTCTCTAGAGCAAAGTTTCCGGCATCCCCCTCCCCCCATACTTCTCCTTCAACCCATGCATGGTACTAAGTACTATAGGTTTTGATACCTTTCGTGTTGGGGTTTTCATAAAAAAAAAAAAAAAAAAAAAAAAATGGTCACGCTGGTTTCCAAAACATTAAAGCATGCAGTGAAGTCGCCAGTGCCGATTCTGCAGCTGCAGAGAAATTTTGTTGTGTGTTGGAAAAACCCATTCTAAATCACAGCCCTCAACTTCTGTAGCGGCGTGCTTATCAGTTGGAGAGTTAATTCTGGCAACGATACTCGAAAGGTAAAACTTGCTGATGTTATGCCTGTCTCCTCTCTCGTTTTGTAATTTTATAATTTTGAAATTTTTGTAATTTTTCCTGTGCATGAGATAAAAAAAATTTTGAATAAATAATTCTATTTACATGTTCATGGAACATTTTTTTTTTTTTTTGCTTCTATCAAATTCAGCATGGAATTTCCTTAAATGCTTAATTAGGGAAATTTGACTTACATAGCATTCCGCAGAATGCAACCTTACGTTAATCAGGGAGTGGCTGTACTGCTTTTCTTCATAATGGCATGTTTTTACACTGACCAAAAGCCTTTCAAAATTCACCAATTCACCTATATGGGCATTCTAATGGAAAATAAGATAAATTCTGAGTTTGTGACCATGTTTATTTAATATTTATGATACTTTTTTTTGCCACAAAAGAAGTATCACAAATAGTAAGTAAATCAGCTACTTCCAGAAAATTTTCATGTTGTGAAAAGAACCTTGGGGGAAAAAAAAAGAATATGAATGATTTCGTATTTATAATATTTGTTACATAGCAAAGGCAGCAATAAAAAAAATATATTTATTATTATCATTTTTTTTTTTTATTGAAACATTAATTTCGAGGGTCTGGGAAAATTCACTGAAATCAATTCACCAACCCAAAAATGAGAATAAATGACACAATAATAATGTTTATTTTTACTAGAGCCTGTTATATAGAATTCATTGAGAAGACAACAAATGAATTTTATTGAAATATATAAAAATTATATAAATATTCTTCTCATTAAAAATACAAGGTCGTATTTTAAAAGGCAAGTCTTTCAATATGGTCTGCAGTTTTGTGAAATTTTTATTGATAAGAACTGCATAAAATGGGAAAATCAAACCTACATCTCATATAACTATTTCTGCAAAAGTAATAAAATAATTTAAACAGAATAAGTTTAGGAATTTTGAAAACCTAATGATATTTGACTACTTGAGAAAATCCAAAATTATACCCTTTCCATTGGTTCCTTACTTCTGTGGTGGGTGGCATTATATTTTAGAAATATTTTCTTTAATGCTAACGTTATGATAGTCAGCCAGTTGCTTCATAGTATGTTTAAAACTGTTCCTCCTCTTTTTTTCATCCATACACATTTTGTACTTTTAGAAATAATGATATTATTCCTGCATTATTGCCAAACAAATCTGAAAACACATATAGTCAGATGTTATAAGAATTAAGAAAATTAATTCTGTCTCCATCACCAGAAACAATAATGACTGATTTTGTGCCAGAATTTATAAATGCTGTAAAAATTGAATTTTGAATTGTAAGACATTAAGGGTGAGTTTCTTTTTTTACACTTTTGCCAATCTGTATACCAATATATTCAGCAAACTGGATTAAAGCAAAATTACAATACGTATGCTGATTTTGCATTGCATTTTAAAACGTTGCCTCCTTTAGCTTTCATACCTCCAATATATGTTGAGAACGCCTTTGAAATACAGTAGACTTTCAGAATAACGGTACCTTTGGGGATTTGAGATGTTATTCGATTTTTCTGTTATCTAGAAAGTTTTATTTTTAATATACAGGTAACCCTCGTATCACACAGTTATTAGGTTCTTGTAAAATGTTGTGTTGTGCGAAACCATGTTATATGGGAATAAGAAAAAGTACAAAAAGGGGGATTGTGTTTCAAAAGCTAACAAAAATACACTATTTCATTAACAAAATGTTAACAAAAATACACCAGTCTAGATTTCATGTATCTTCTGTTCTCTTTAAAAAATCAGTAATCTGGGTTCGTTTGCTTTTGCTTGATAAATCTTTGTGAATTTCCTGCATTTTTGAAGCTTCCTTTTGAACTTTGGACTTCTTTCATTCAAGAATCTGCATTCAAAATATAAGATTCTAATTGCTTGGCTAACTTTATGCCGAGCAACTAGAATCTTTCCCCTGTGCTTTTTAGTGTAAAATTTGGAAGTTTAGAATTTTCATCTGCAATATCATCATCTGAATTGATTTTATTTTACCTCTGATGCCATTTGCACCAAATCCGCTACGCCGGCTTCTTTTTCTACCAGTAACTCTTGAACATCTTCAGTAATCATATCTTTTTTTATTTTTTTTAGGAGCATCAGCAACTAAGTCCATGTTACTCTGTGTATATTGTCTATAAATTACGTGTCCTGAGATCGATTTTCTGTTTTGCTGGGCGAAAAACCCGACTTTCTGGGAGAAAAAAACCATGCTGCCCTCGCCCGACTAACTAAGCCAAGTTGTAAAAAAGACTCATAAAAATTCCTTCCTTCCTTCCTTCATCGACAGGATTTGAACTTGGGTCTTTTCCAGCCAGTATGGAGAGGAGGGCGATTCTATGAAGTGTGTTACCCACGAGGGCTTCAGTAGTCATATCATCAAAACCTTCCCCTCCTACCAATGTAGCAAGTTCTGCTATCGCACCTATTCCCTTTTATGCCTATTCAATCATATTTCCTGAATGAACTGACTCTGGCCATACATTTTTCCACATGCCTTTAATGTTAACGGTTTTACTTCTTTCAGCAATAAAGCTACGATTCTGATACAGTCCACAATTGAGAAATGTTTCCATGCCTCCGTTACTTCAATAGATTCGGAATCAATTTTTTTCCAAATTGCATTGTAACGATTTACAATTTCTGATGGAATGGGTTTTAAAGGTGGATATAATTCCTTTATCTAATGGCTGAATGAAAGATATCGTATTAACCCAGTGCAACTGTGGTGGTAAGAACATAACTTCAATGTTTGGATGACTTAAATCTTTTGGATGGCCTAGTTTGCTATCCAATAATAATAAAACTTTGAAATCTAAATTTTTCCACAAGTTCAACAAGTACAAGTTCAATAGCACAGAATGTAACATGGGAATTTCTCAGTAATATTTTTTTTTAACTAGCAAGTCAACAGCAGGGATTCAAAAAAGAGTGGAAATGTTGAAAAATTACATTCAACATAATAGCAGGGTTCCCCCCCTCACAAAAGCTCAAAAGTACCATGTTATGCGAAGGTTACTGAAATTCTCTAACCGTGTTGGAGCAAAACCATGTTATATAAGTACCGTGTTGTGCGAGGATTGCTGCGATTTATCAATCGTGTTAGAGCCAAACCGCATTGTAGAAGTACCATGTTATACGGGGGATTGCCTGTATTTAATGCAAAAATAATGAGGCTAAATAAGAAATAGAGAGAGATTAAGAATGCAATTTTTTTAACTGCACATGAAAAACATAAACATGTTGATGATCCAACATTATTTTCTACCATTAATACACTCCTACTTCAAGTTTGTTGCTAAGCTTTAATGTTGTTCTTCTTTGTATGAGGTTTATTAACTTTTGGAGTCATAGTGAGGGGTTTTTAATTTAAAAGAAATGTAAAACAGCGGTATAATCCATGATATCAGTACAGAATTCACTTTCAAAATGGCGAACTTAAACAAATACCGTATCGCGTGATTTGCCATTTTCTTTTTCCTGCACTGCAAGACATCTGCACTGTATGTAAACATTCAATCTCAATGTGCTGTTAGCTCGAATGTTCCATTATTTGGGCTGCCGTTATTTCGACAGTCTACTGTGTTCCATTATAGCAGTGTATTGCCCTAACAAATGTGAAGAATATTTATATAATTATTATATATTTCAATATATATATATTTTTTTTGTCTTCTCGGTGAATGGTATATAAGAGGCTCTAGAGTAAAAATAAACATTATCACTGTGTTGCTTATTCTGTATTTTCGGTGAACTGTTTTTTCAATAAATTGAATTTTCAGTGAATTTTCCAGCTACCAATTTCAAAGTGTTTTTTTCCTTAAATATTGAATTAATTTGGTTGGTAATGCTCAAGTTTCACGTAATTAATGTCTCCAGAAACTTAAATTTTGCAGGGTTTCTGTCATGTTTATATTTTATAATGTGAACATTTTTCTGAAAACTGATTATAAAATTTGGAATAAATAAAGTGAGAATAGCCTCCTTTTTTACCCATTGAAACTAATGAGTATTTTTAGTTGCTAAAAAAACACATTTGCAGAATTTTCATTTATTATTTAAAAACATGAGAAATAAGATTGCAAAGCCTTGCAATCTGATGGTGAAAGATCCACATTAATATACCTAAAGCACAATTTGAAAAACTCAGTACTTTTTTTTTTTTTTTTTTTTTTTTTTCAAATGTTAAATCCTGTTGGGCAATGCAGTATCACTTGTGTTGCAGAAGGTGATGATACTATGCTATATTAATAAGACTAACCACTGCCAGGGGCAAAGGTTGATGACATTGTAGAGCGGATATCATCTTTTAAGGGCACAAAAGGCGATATAGTTGTGCACGTTGGTACTAATGATATCAAGAGTAGGAGACCGGCAGAATTTCTTAACAAGTACAGGTCACTGTTGAAAAAAAGCCATGAATTAGGGTTGAATTTGAAAGTGTCTGCAATTCTGCCCAGACACGATGGGGGGGGGGAGTACATGATGAGAGCCTTGTCAATCAGTTTGGCCCTGGAAAGCTTGAGCAAGGCTCAAGGGGTAGAATTTTTTTCAGCCTCGACTGTACTTGTTAATAGGAGAGACTGCTTCTACAGGAAGGGGATACACTTAAATAGAAAGGGTGCAAGAATATTTGCTGATGCTATCGAGGCAGTGTTAGGTGGGTCGGAAAACTGCAAGCTTGGGGGGATACAAAGACTAATAGATTAAAGTAGCCACTGGCAGAGATGAAAGTGATTCTTGCACTGCTTCTATTAGAATGAGCAGAAGCCTGAAAAACAAGATGCAGGATATTTCAGAGACTGCTGGGAGTCATTGCGGTACAAGTAAACACATGGGTTGTGTTAGGGTAGCTAAGAATAGAAACAGGTGCATGTATACTTGTGTGTACACCAATGCTAGAAGTTTAGTAAATAAATTTGATGAATTTGAGGTATTGCTCAAAACATCAAAGGCAGATATTGTTGGGATATCAGAGACGTGGTGTCACACAGATATAAGGAATGCAGAACTGGAATTTTGGGAGTACAACGTCTACAGAAAGGATAGACAGGATAGGAAGGGAGGAGGGGTTATGCTAATAGTTAAGAAACACATAAAATCCAAGGAAGTGAAGCCAGTCGACATCGCTGGACAGTACAGTGTCGAGTCAGTTTGGTGTGACATAAGCATTGGGATATCAAAATTGAGAATAGGAGTGTGCTATAGGCCTAATGACTCTGATGAGTATAATAAGAAACTGTACAGGGAAATAGAGTGGGCCAGTACATCAGAGAGTCTTATAATGGGGGATTTTAATTTCCCAGATATTGACTGGAATTTCGAGGCTGGTCACTCACACACTAGCAAGGCTTTTGTGGATTTATTGGATGATTGTTTGCTACATAAGCATGTTCGGGAGGCAACTAGAGGGAGTAATACCCTTGATTTGATTATCAGTAATGATTCTTCATGCATTAAGAATCTGCAGATAAAGGAACCACTAGGTGGCAGTGATCACAGTGTGCTGAAGTGGGATTTACTCAAAGAGGTAACTACCATCAAGGGTTAAAGGGAAGTGTTATTGCTTTCGTAAAGGCGACTACGATGGACTGAGACAGTATTTAAATTCTATACAGTGGGATCAACTGATGATGTTACAACAGCAAATTCAAAATGGGAAGCATTCAAAGAACTTATCTTGGAAGCTACTAGGCTTTACATACCAACTAAGAAATATTGTTCAGGGTTTAGGCCTAAATGGATGTCAGATGAACTAATGAGACATATGGCAGAGAAGAAAAATGCATGGGATACATACAAATTAACACGTGACACAGAAGCCTATGATAGATACAAGTTGATCTGTAACCAAGTTACAAAGGAGGTTAGGCAGGCGAAGACAGATTACGAGAAATCTTTGGCAAGGGATGCAAAGAAAAACATCAAAAAGTTCTTTACTTATGTAAACTCTAGAAGGAAGGGGATGAATCAGATTGGTCCACTTGATATCGATGGTTCAACTGTTGATGATCCTGCTCAGGTAGCTAACAAACTAAATGAAAATGTGACCCCAATTCACAAAGGAGGATCAAAGGCTGACACAATTAATTATAGACCTGTGAGTTTAACTTCTGTTCCAGGAAAATTAATGGAGGCACTGGTTAAAGAAGCACTGCAGGATCATCTAGACAAGACTTCAGTTATAGCTAGGACACAACATGGTTTTGTTAAGGGGATGTCTTGCCTGACCAATTTGATTGGATACTATGATGCAGTCACAAAAGAACTGGATGCAGGGAATAACTTTGATATTATATATTTGGATCTTAGAAAGGCTTTTGATACTGTTGCACATGGAAGACTGCTGCACAAATTGGAGCAGTGTGGCATTGGAGGCAAATTGCTGCTATGGATAAAGGGGTGGTTGAGGGGGAGAAGACAGAGAGTGGTAATCAATGGACACTGCTCATTGTGGACTAATGTTATTAGTGGAGTCCCTCAGGGTTCAGTGTTGGGTCCATTATTGTTTTCTGTATTTATAAATGATATTAATGATGGTATATCAAGCTTAATGTCCAAGTTTGCAGACGATACGAAGGTTGGCAGGGTTGTCAAGGACAATACTGACACTATGCTGCTGCAACAGGATCTGGAAAGGTTGAGCAGATGGGCTGAGAGGTGGCAAATGAAGTTTAACATTGACAGATGTAAAGTACTACATGTGGGAAACAGCAACCCCAGAGCAACGTATCAACTCTGTGGTACTACACTGACAGTGGTATAGAATGAAAGGGACCTGGGTGTGGTGTGCAGGTAGATATGAAGTTCTCTGAGCAGTGCAGATGGGCTGCAAGAGTAGCTCATGGTGTATTGTCAATGATATATAGGAATTTTTCTAGCATGGATAAGGAGGTGATTATTCCCTTGTATAAGGGAATAATCACCTCCTTATCCAGACCTGTATACAGTACTCTAGGTGTGGTCAGGCCACACCTAGAGTACTGTATACAGGTCTGGAGGCCTCATTTCAAGAAGGATGTAGAGCTGCTGGAACGAGTACAGAGAAGGGCAACAAGATTAGTGAATGGAACAAAGGGGTGCTCTTACGAAGAAAGGCCTAAGTTTTGCAAATTACAGTGTCTGGAGACTAGGCACCAGCGAGGTGATCTGATAGAAGTGTATAAAGCCTTGAATGGTTGGAGCATGCTCAATGCTGATGGGATTCTTCCTCTAGCTCAGAATAATCACCTGAGAGGGCATAAATTCAAATTGAGAAAAGATAGATGTAGGATAGACGTGTGGAAATTTGCCTTTAGCCAGCGGGTGGTTGGTTGGTGGAATGGACTTCCATCCCTTGTCGTGGAAGTTAATAGTCTATATAAGTTTAAGGCTCAGCTAAACAGGTATTTTGAATGAACAGACGGGTGAAGTGGAAGTGTGTTTTTTTTTTTTTTTTTTGGCTGATGCTGCATAAGCTTACTTTCTTGCATCAAATGCCTCTACTAATGCTAATGCTAACACATCCATTCCAATAGAAGCAGTGCAAGAATCACTTTCACCTCTGTTTGCATTACTGTTAATCTATTAGTCTGTGAATCCCCCCCCCAAGCTAGCAGGTTTCCAACCCACCTAACACTGCCTCTGTAGAATGATCAAATATTCTTGAGTGCAAGATTAGTATTCCCTCCTATCATGTCTGGCCAGAATTGCAAACACATTCAAATTTAACCCTAACTCACATTTTTTTTTTTTTTGGCTGGTGCAGCATAAGCCTCAGGCTTCCTTGTACCATATGGCCATTAATAATAATAATAATAAAAAAAACTTTTTTCATCATTGACCTGTACTTGTTAAGTAAGTCCGGAAATCTCCATCGTGTACAACAGTATCACTCTTTGTGCCCTTAAAAAATGATTTCTGCTCTACATCATCATCAACTTTTCGGCCCTGGCAGACATATCCTGGTCCTTTTTCACCTATCATTTTTGCATAATATATTTTCCGTCTCCCTGACAATTGAGTCACTGACTATAACTAGCTCCTGTGGGACGGTGCATTCTGCTCTGAAGATTGCTGCTCTGTTGCCTGATGCACAAGTGTGAGCTGTAGCGTTGAGTTGGGAAGCTAAGAACTTGATGGGTCCCCCATTTTAAATCCTTTGTGGGCATCTACCCTATGCTTTAAACTCTCATAGATGCTTATCAGAACACTGAGGTTGCACCTAATTTCTTGACACTCTCTGCACCTAGAACACACACAAAGACATCCTTCTTGGCTAGATCATGTCCTGTTCCAGAAAGGTCTTCAAACTTTTCACAAGTTGCAAATATTTTTAGGATGTGATGTGTTGGAGAATCTCCCCCTTTCTGTTTTCCCCTGAGTTACAGCACTCCCGCTACTTTTTGCTCGTTTCTTTGCTGCTTTAGTCTGGGGCATGATTTTTGTTTAAATACTATTTAATTGATTAACATTGAAATTTAATAAGGTTAATAAATTTTGACAATACTACTTTAAGCTAATGCCGTTCTTACATTATACCTTACACCTGTCAAGTTACGCTATACCATAATGATCACAATTTTAAATTACTTATATCCTTAGCTAAATACAAAAGATATATGCCCAACAAGTGATTATAATATTCAAACTACTTATTTCTCACGATTAAAACCCAACTATTCCTCTGCACTACTGGTTATGTTTTACAACATTCTCCCCAAAAACATAGATACCATAATGGTCGAGCAGTGAGTCGTAACTTACAAAAATCACTAATTAAATTTAAAAATGAGCTAACAAATGCTACTAAGCTTGTTTAATATCTTTGTAAAACACAGTTTAATCAAGAATATGGTAAAAATATCAAAAATACTATCCTTTTGCAGGAGCTCAAATTTCCCCTGACTGTTCACTTCTGCGACTGCAGCACCCCATTTTTTGTGGGAGGAGAGGAAAAGGTTCAAGTGCATTGAAGACTGTTTGCCTTCTAGTTAGAAAGAGGAAAGGTTCTAGTTGAGTCCGCTTTGAGGGAATTCCCAGATTATACTACTGCAGGGGGAGATCAAAATGCTGGGAGGTTTCCACAGTACCTTCAGGTTCTCACATAGGCATCTGGGGCTCATTGTATATATATATATATATATATATATATATATATATATCTTTATTACACTCAGTGAATAGTTACGTGGAAGCCAGATCCTTTGCTCATCCGCTTGCATCCTTTCTGCTGTTTGGCCATTATGTTCTGGCTCTCCAAGTTGTCTGATATCTTCTTGATTATGCAGCTGGTCAGGATCTTGTACATAATTTAGAGACAGGTGTTTGGCCTCTATTTCTGCAGATTTCTTGTATCTTGGTTTTTAGGCTTTAGATATGTGATTTCTTGAGTGAGAAACAATGGGATTGTCTCTGGATACCTTATCATTCGGATAAACTGCTCTGCTTGTGTGTGTGTGTGTGTGTGTGTGTGTGTGTGTGTGTGTGTGTGTGTGTGTGTGTGTGTGTGTGCGTGTGCGTGCAAGTTAGCTTCTTGTACCGGTAGTTGTGGCCGTTATGTCTTCCTGGGGTTTGCCAGTTGTGCAAGTTCCTGATTGACTGTTTTACTTCTTCCTCCCGAATCTCTCACTATCTCATCTCTTGTACATCCTTGGTTTTCTTCCATTTTAGTTCCTTCCAGGGGGCTCGGCTGTTATGTCTTACTTCACTGCTTCATATATTGCTCCGGAACTCCTCGATGGTCTCTGCCCGGGTGGTCCTTTTTCATTTTTCCCCTCTTATGATTATTATTATTAAATAATAATCATGAGTATTGGTATTTGTCTCTTAATTGAAAATAAGTTCAATTCATAAAGTCAAATGTTGGTAATGCATACAAATTTTGATTTGATTTTAACTACTGCAATGAAATACCCTAGGTCCTCTGACATTGTACAGTCTTTTATAAATGCAACAACATTATACTGTTGTTGTTGGTTATAAATGGAAATTTTATTTCCATATCTTAGACAAAATATATTATTCGCAGTGCATACCTAGAACTTCAAATAATTTATTTTGTCTAAGGTATGGAAATAAAAGGCCAACTGATGTGAAACAAGTATTTCAAAACAGCTGCCTTGGTTATGTATCAGATTCTTAAATGTATAGTGGATTTATCTTTTCAAGTGATGGTATATAATTTAAAAAGATATTAGCAACTTAGGCAGAACCGGATGACAAATCAACTTAGATTTGTCTCTAAGTTGAACATAAATCGCAGAGTTTAATAATTGGCCCTTAGTTCTTAGTGAATACAGAATGTCTCTCCATGGCCAAAATCAAATGCATGCAGCACATATGAATTCGAATTGATACTGTAATACTGTTTTCAAAATCTTTCTCTAGCAATTAGGAATAGAGTTTTTTTTTTTTTTAAGATTAATAAATAAATAATTTGTCTGTTTATACTCTGAATGACTGCATAAAGTCGGAGGAGCTCACAATATAGATATCAAGGGTCGTTCAATGAAGACCGATCATAATTTTTTTCCCCGTACCTTAGACGTTTATTAATCATCCATATTTTGATGATCCTTTTCAAAGTAGTCCTCATTTGATTAAATGCATTTCTGCCATTTTTTGACATGCATAACTGCCTCACTTGTCTTTACTACTTCTTCTGACAACTGGAAACATTTTCCTTGCAGCCTCTTCTTTACCTTTGGAAATGAAAAGAATCACAGGGTGCAAGGCCAGAGCTATAAGGTGGATGAGAAACACATTTGATATTAATGCTGACTAGGTACTCAATGCCACGGCCTCCGTAGCCGAATGGTCAGGAGCGGGAGTGCAGTAGCACACGCTCTTTGAGTAGACCGGGGTTCAAGCCCCTGACTGCTGAATACGGTCGATCTGCCAACCCGCACTGGACCAGCGTGGCAGATTATGGTCCATTCCCCTCAGCATGAATTGTTGAGGAGACTTCCATCCTGCAGTGGGTTGATAATGGCTGCACTTTACTTTACTTTTTAAGTACTCAATGACAGTACAAGCAGTGTGAGATCTCGCATTATCATATCCACCCACGTGTGCAGGTGTGGTTGTTTGTAATGAATGTAATTCTGCAAAGTGTTCGATACATTTCTGTAGTAAGGTCCTGTAAAAGTCGTATGATATGGCACAACATGCAGGTAAACCATTCCTTGAATGTCAAAAAAAAAGAGATGACTGTAACCTTTCCTGCAGAAGCCACAACTTTTGCTTTTTTTGGTGTTGGAGATGATATAGACTTCTAAACAGAGCGTTGCTGCTTACTCTCTGAATTGAGTAGAGTCATGTCTCATCGGCCATTATCACCTTGTGCAAAACCTCACCATCTATTGCAGCTCCTGACAAACCTCCATGCAGACTTGCTGTTGCTGAGGTTTGAGTAGTCTGGGAACCTAGCTTGTACAAACACGCATTGTGTGCAAATGGTAATGGAGAATACCGTGCATGCTTCCTATTCTTCTATTCTCAACATTCTGCCAGTTGCCTTACTGTTATCCAGTGATCTTCTGTCATGATTACAGAAGCAGTGCTTATGGTTTCTTGGTGACAGAATTGGTTGGACCTCCAGGAATCCAGATTTTTGTGATTGAATCATGTCGATCTTTAAACATTCTAAACCATCTTCAAGCTGTACTGTATGGAAGCATAGATCCACCATAGGCCTCTTTTAAAATTTCATATGCTTCAGGCTGATGTTACCTTGAGATGAAAACAAAATTTGAGAGCAGGATACTGTTCCTCATGTGTCATGTCCTTGTTGTGTAGGCTAAACAGAACAGGAATAAACTTGACTGACTGCCAAGGTCACACCCTACAAAAATTATGATCATTCTTTATTGAACAGCTCTTGTAGAATACATCACATTTATTTAATAGTCATGTGAACATGAACTACAAAGTCACTCAAAAAAAAACATGGATTTTTTTTTTTTTTTTTTCTGTTTTGTGTGTGTGTTTTTTTTTGTTGTTAGCGCATCGGCTTCTATAGCCATATGGCACCTCATAAGGTTTTTGCATTTTCTACTCATATCCAAGCCCAAGGCGGGATTCGAACCCACGACCTTTGGGTTTCCAGGCAGGCACTTTACCCACCCAGCTAGCCTGGTCAGCTCAAAGCATGTATTTCTGCACCTTTGCACTTGACACTGCTACATCAACTTGAGTAATAGCACTGGGTTTATAGTACAGGCAGATATGAAATTTTATTATTTTAGAATATATTTTAGAATAAATTTTAGAATATAGTTATTTAAAAAATAACTATACTTTATTATTAGTGGTTGGTATTAGTGGTCTCATGGATTATTTTTACACACAAACCTGAGAAGCTTATAATGCAACTACTGAATCTCTCTCTCTTTCTCACACACACACACACACACACACACACACACACACACACACACACACACACACACACACACACACACACTGTAAATAGGTGCACTTTACTAGTGCAGTTTCCGAATACATGTTTAATAAAAATAAATCCAAAAAAGTAGAACTTTTGGGACTTTTATTTCTAATTGTATTCATCTTTAAATCTGATGATTGTGTGACTGAAATTCCTGGAAGCTTTATGCTCCTTATGATTACAATAATACTTTATCATGTAGGAAGCATGAAATTTCTTTATAGATCATAAGCTAAATTTGTTTATTGTGTTTAGTGTTTATTGGTTATTTTTTTTAATTTTTAATAGAGATCAAACTTTTATTTTATCCTCTTAAGCTGTTTTTGGGGGATACTTTGGGTTATAATGGTAGGCAAAGTGTTGCCTACCATTATAACCCAATTAGGAGGGGAAGGAAAATATATGCAGCATGGACAATAGAAATATTTGTGCAGTTTAGATGTTCCTCAAGTCATCTGGTGCATTGGCAATTAAATGTATTAAAAGATGGAATGAAGCACTTCCAACCTATGTGAGATCTAAAATCTGTTTATTTCCAGTTGCAAATTATATCTTAAATCAACTGTTTTGTGGTATGTTCTTACCACTTTAGCATTCAGTGTTGTAATTACTTCTTCATTGTTACCAATTGCAAATGGCAAGGGTTTGGAATATGGGATTTCAAAATCTTTTGCCATTCTTTTCTTTGTAACAATTAAATAACAATCACTAATAGAGTGGTAGGTACATATCACAAAATGTCTGATTTTCATGTGCATATAATTTCAAAAATCATAGGCACATGGATGGAAGTAAACAGATCTTTTATTATTGATATTGTATAGGTTAAAAGTGTTTCATTCTGTCTTTTAATATTTCATACAAATTAAACCCTCAAGTCAGTTTCATGTCCATTATTAATGTTGTATTTACTTGATTTTATTTATGACGTTTATATTAATTGTTCAAGCTGTTTTTGGTAATTTACTATCAGTAAATTGCAACTCTTCTCAGTAAACTGTCATATATCCCACCCTTTATATCACTGTAACCTATTCCATTTCTATGCCCTTGCTTGCAAGTTGATTGAAGGATAGTAATTATATGAAGATAGTATATGATAGTAATTAGTGAAAAATACATCATCCAGGAATAACTCTCCTTTACAACACATTAAAAAAAGTTTTACAAAAGTTGTAAATGTCTTTTCAACTTTTCTTATTTTACAAATAATCTTGGTATAGGTGGATTATATTAAAAACATTGTGAGTTTTTCTTTTGTATGCATTATAAATTTTTAATTTTGTGCAAATGGAAAATGTGAATAGTTCAAATTGCATTTTAATGTAGTTTTTTTTTTTTTTTTTGTTATTCTTTATGTACGTGTATTTCCATTTCTTTTTAGTACAGACACAGAATCTGATGAGGAAGCTTTTGCTGAAGAACTGGAACGTTCATTAACTGCTGATGAAACAAGGCGTCTCGCTGAAACTTGGCATAAAAAATACTCTTGTGATCAAGTATTTTCAGCTCACAGTAGTGAAACGTCATCAACAGATGATGGATCTGAGACAGAAATAGGAAGCGGAAATGGAACAAGTGAAGATGTAGATAGTGATGAAGAATACATTTGCGATGAAAATAAAGGTATGGCTATAAAACACACAACAGTTTACATAATTTTATAGAAAGTACGTAAAATGTAACTATTTTTTCCTTGATGCTTATAAAGGTTAAGATGTATAAAGTCTGTAAACACATTAGTTCTTAGGTAAATGTTCTTTATATATAGGAGACATTAAATTGTGCTTGTTTGGTGTCATCATAAAGTGAGACCAATTTTGTTGTGCTTCTACAGATTATGCTTGTCATGTCCAGGGACTTGTTCCAACATAATTCATCATGCATTGGCAGTATTAATTCTAGCTTTGATTAGTTTAATGAATATCAGTAATAGTGAACCAGTGGCATGCAAGAAATATGGTGGCACATTTTAATTATAGTGTGTGTATATGCATGCACTCGCCTTTGTGTTACTGGATGACGCCGTGTGTGCGCGCGTGCGCACACACACACACACACACACACACACAAAGGACAGATTGAACACGCTAGTTAATGTATGCAGTGCATTACATTTCAGGTGCCTTAACAAATAGTAATAATTCATGATTTATAAAAAGCTATATCAACCCATTGACATAACAGTTTGTTACAAAGATTTCCTAAAATATTGATAGCTTGAATAACAGGCTAGATGCCATTGAAGGAATCATATGGTGGCTCGTCAAGCTCTCAGCTGCCCACCTCAATGCCATGCACATCTGGCAACACAGTAGCACCCCCCCCCCCCCAAGGCAGAATCTACTGGTCTCACAGGATATAGTTATTTGATGATTCTGTTGTCAGGGAAATGGGAAATATGTTGTTCGGAAAGGATAGGTGGGATAAGGCCAGGATATATCTGCCACAGGCAAATTTTGCTGTGGCAGATTTGTTCTGCAACTGCAAAGTGTGTAGAGTCACCTAGCTGAATGGCTCTTTCACGTTCCATAAGGCGATCCTGGAGCCTTCTGGCAGTTCCCCCCCCCCCACATAACAGCTGCCACGATAGTGGCATGTGATGTAGTACATAGCACCGCTACATAAAAGACAGGACGGGTGTCTTCACCCTCGAGACAACAGATCGCAAACCACTACCGGGAAGTTCCAGGCACTTTGTATGGTACCTGCATAAGATCTTAGAAATGTGATCTGAAGTGCCCAGGTAATATTGGATGTAAGCAGTTAGAAGTTGTCTCGTTGCTATGGGGAGCAGGTCTGGGATGTGCAGCAAGCTCAACAGCTTGTTGGTCGCATCTGTCCAAGATATGGGTAGGGTAGCCACAGTTAGTGAGGTCAGCTCTTATCTTAGAAACTTCTTTGCGCCTGGTTTCTACAGAGCTGGAATGGTTCCAAGCTCGAGAGAGCAGTGTGAACGCAGTACTGTACAGGTGACAGGGGACCAACATACATCCATCCATCTGGAAACTTCTGTGTACCAAAAGCCCATGTGCTCTGGCCAATTTAAAAACTATAGGTCAGCACATGCCCCCTGCCACCTGTACAATGCTGAGTGCGCACACATTACTCTCTCCAGCTTGGTGTAATCCCATCATGGTGTAATATCTATTCATAAAAACTGGTTTAAAAATGGGGTAACTAATGACAATTTTTAGCTTTTATGGAACCTATCCCTGATTGTTATATGAAATTTTGGATATTTGAAATTTTGAGCTATAGCATGCATTTCTACTACACACCATTTTTAGGAACTTATGTTGTGCATTATATTACAGTGGGATCAGCTATATACACAGGCATATTCAAAAAAAGAATAATAACCTGTTGATTTTATGTTTCTTTCTCTTTCAGATCATTTATGTATATTTATCGGTTTATTGCCAAGTGGTTCGGCCTGACAATATGCTTTAAAGTCTGAAGCAAAGAATGTCAACAATAAGTTCAAGTTATAAAACTACCTGAGAAGAGGGAAGTGTTGTAGAAGGAATGGAACAGCTGATTTTTTTTTTTTTTTTTTTTTTTAAGGGTAGCACTGAATAAGTTTGGCTTTCTTTCTGTGATTTGCCTTTATTAGTGCTAATGCACAGACAAATATATTAGTGAATGTACTCCATCAAAAGAGCCTACCATCAAGTACCTGTTTGATAAATTCAAGGTAATTTGAAGTGTTGGCAATACACACAAAAGTGGAAGACCATAAATGCTTATGGGCATTCCTTATGCAGAAATCAAAATCCTGAATAAGTTTTTTTGGAGTCTTCTAAGTGTGGTACGTCTGTTGACTTTATTCATAAGGCAGTGCCATGAAATCACAATAACAGTATCCAATATTTCCAGTAGTTCAGAGAACATGTAATGTTATTCTATTACTCCAGAATAATGTTCTGAAATATCTAGAACATTATTCAGGATTTTTCGGCTCACAAAACATGCAATTGACCGATGAAAACTTGTTCAGATAAAACTGTTTGAACTACCAAAAGAGAATCTACGTAACTGGAGCACTGTATTCTGAGTAGCCAAAGTGCCACAAATTCCCAATGAAAAAAGATGGTGGTAAACAGAAGGCCTTGCCTGAGAAAGAGAAAGGACTGTTTCAGGAACCTGTAATGCTACAGGTGCGTATAGGAAAAGTTCTGTGAACTGTTTAATAAGCTAGTCTTCAATGCCTCTGTTGATGTTTTTTTGGAAATTAAAAGTATTAGTTCCAATAATTCTTGGAATTGTGAATTTCAAGACTTCCATAAGGTATGCTGAAGTATTAGATTATTTGTTCTGGAGATAGAGGTATTATTCTATTACGGTGGATGCATTAAGTCTAATAATTTGTTCAATTACAGATAGTACTCTAGGAATCCATGAGATTCCAGAATATTTGTAGTCTGGTGTGCAGTTTGAATTTTCAGCTAACTTTTTTTTTATTAGCATTAGCATGGCACATGATGCAGGAAAGCAAACTTATATAGCATCAGCCAAAAAAAAAAAAAAAAAAAAAACACAGACCCTTCTCATTTCACCCATCCACCCGCTCCAAATGTTTGTCTAGTTCTGCCTTGAATCTGTTTAAGCTATCAACATCTACAATGAGAGATGGAAGTTTGTTACAGCAATCAACCACCCACCGGCTAAAGGCAAACTTCTGCACATTTATCCTACAACAGTCTTTCCTCAATTTGAATTTATGCCCTCTCAGGCAATTATTCTGAGCAATTCTGAGCAAGAGGAAGAATCTCATCAAAATTGAGCATGCTCAAACAATTCAAGGCTTTATACACCCAAATCAGATCACCTCGCAGGTGCCTAGTCTCCAGACACTGTAATTTGCAAAAATTTAAGCCTTTCTTCGTAAGAGCAATCCTTTGTTCCATTCACTAATCTCGTTGCCCTTCTCTGTACTCGTTCCAAGAGTTCTACATCCTTCTTAAAATGAGGCCTCCAGACCTGTATACAGTACTCAAGGTGTGGCCTGACTACTGTCTTTTACAAGGGTATAATCATCTCCTTATACCTGCTAGAAAAATTCCTTTTTATCATTGACAAGACACAGTCTGCACTGCTCAGAAAACTTCATATCTGCCTGCACAATTACCCCAGGCCCTTTTCACTCTCTACCACTGTCGGTGTAGTACCACACAGTTGATACATTACTCTGGGGTTACTGCTTCCCATATGCAGTAATTTGCATTTGTCAACATTAAACTTCAGTTGCCACCTCTCAGCCCATCTGCTCAACTTTTCTAGATACTGTTGCAGCAGCTTACTGTCATTAGTGCCATTAGCAACCCTGCCAACCTTTGTATTGTCTGCAAACTTGGACATTAAGCCTGATATAACATAATCGATATCATTGATGAATACAGAAAACAACAATGGACCCAACACTGAACCCCGGGGGAGACCACTAATAACATTAGTCCACGAAGAGCAGTGTCCATTGATTACCACTCTGTCTTCTCCCACTCAACCATTCCTTTATCCATAGCAGCAATTTACCTCCAATGCCACACTGCTCCAATTTGTGCAGCAGTCTTCCATGTGCAACAGTATCAAAAGCCTTTCTAAGATCCAAATATATGATATCAAAATTATTCTTTGCATCCAGTTCCTTTGTGACTTCATCAGAGTATGCAATCAAATTGGTCATTCCCCTTAACAAAACCATGCTGTGTCCAAGCTATAACTGAAGTGTTGTCTAGATGATCCTGCAGTGCTTCTTTAACCCTCACCAGACTGACAAATACCCTAATCCCCACCCCCACCAAACTGCTCCCCTCCAGTACAGGTGGACTTGGTGGTACAGTGCCTCCATTAATTTCCTCTAGAACAGAAGTTAAACTCACAGGTCTATAATTAATTGTGTCAGCCTTAGAATTGGGGTCACATTTGCACATCTCCAGTCTGTGGGTGCCTCCCCTGAGTCCAAGGAAGCTCTCATAATTATGGCTAAGGGTTTGCTTACTTTCTTTGCTGCCTCCTTTAATATAACTGGATAGATTCCATCGACTCCAGGTGTCTTTCTTATATTTCTCTTCAACAATTTCTCCTTCACTTTACTCTCAGTTATTACAAGATTATCTAGCTTACTGCCAGAGTTTAATACACCTCTGGCATTCCCCTCCCTGAATAACTCCTCATGTGTGAATGTAGGTGCAAAATATTCATTTAGTTTGTTAGCTGCCTGGGAAGGTCATCAACAGTTGAACCATCGATATCAAGTGGACCAATCTGATTCATCCCCTTCCTTCTAGAGTTAACATAAGTAAAGAACTCTTTGCTGTTTTTCTTTGCATCCTTTGCCAAAGATTTTCGTAATCTGCCTTTGACTGCCTAACTTCCTTTGTGACTTGGTTACAGACCAGTTTATATCTATCATAGGCTTCTATGTCACCTGTTAATTTATATGTATCCCATACATTTTTTTTCTCTGCCACATGTCTAATTAGTTCATCTGACATTCATTTAGGCCTAAATCTTGAACAATATTTCTTTGTTGGTATGAAAAGCCTAGTAGCTTCCAAGATTAATACTTTGAATACTTCCCATTTTGAATTTGCTGTTTGTAACATCATCACTTGGTCCCACCGTATAGAATTTAAATACTGTCTCAGTAGAAACAGTATTTTATGTAGAGAATCTACATAAGTTTCTCTTATTTTCTTCTTTTATATTATATTGACAGTGGTGAAGCTACTGTACCACCAAGTCCACCTGTACTGGAGGGGGGCCAGTTTGGTGAGGTTGGGATTAGGGTATTTGTCAGTCTGGTGAGGGTTGGTTTGGCTGGTTTTAATGGGGGTTTACTGACACAAGGACAATTAAGGCCAAATTGTGCTTGTTGCAGTAATTATGTAAATGTGAGGGGACAAAATTTATAGTTTTTCCACTATATTGGAATCATGCAATTACCTTTACCATTACCTTTGTATGAACTCTATGTAGGTATTCTTTTGACAGGACAATGAACTTCTCACATCTCACACACCCTCAGCATACCTGGAATGTGTGTTTTGTGGTAATTTGATTTCAAAAGGATAAATCCATGAAGAAGTCCAAACTTTATCTCACTGGATATCTTTTGACTGGGATTTTTAAATTATTCTTTCTATTTTTTTCCTTGTTTATTAGGAGAACTATTGATATGCATTTCATCATTCTGTAGGAACACACGTAATGGATCAACAGATCCATTATGAGTGTTCCATAATATGATCCACCATATACTTAAATGAGAAACAGTGCATGCCACGTGATAGAAATGAAAAATTTCTATATATACACAAAGGAAAAGAGTGTCACTTTCTATAGTTGCTTTTGCTTTTTTAACACTATTTTTTCCCTTGTTAACTGTACATTGTAGATTTTGCTGTTTTATTAAATTATGTTATTTCCCTTTCATCAGAAAGGAAAATTTTATTTCATATGCAGAGCTAATTCCTGACACTAAAACTTCTCCCCCACCCTCACTTTACAAGTATAATGACCAATTGTCTATTAATTTATTTTGAATAGTCTCTAAGTAGGGCCATTTGATTTCTTTTTATAATAGATACAAATCGACATGCTCGTGATTCAAAGGTGTCTGAAGAGTTAAAAGACAGTGTTGTAGTACAAGTTCCCATTCTTGATTTAAAAGGTCTTAATGAGAAAACAGAAGAAGGTAAGCCTTCCAATTAATATAAAATATTTCATATTACTATACTTATGATACAAAAAATCTTCCTTCAGGAGGGCTTATCCAAATTTGTTTCATTTTCCCTGGTAATGATTTTGAGAGTTAATATTAATACCATAATCTAGTAGATGGTTTCACATTACTTTTTTTTCTGATAAATAGGAAAAGCATATCAAAGTTGACAAAATTTTCTAGTAACCTTATTGTCAGTATACACTGTTTATCTAAACTTCTTTTTGCTGAGTTGTTTTGTATGGAAGTTCAGTGTAATTTGGAATCTAAGAAGAGCCATTTGACAGGGATGGGAAACAACACTTAAATAAAATGAGTGCAAGAATATTCACTTGAATCAGTTGAATCAGTGCTAAGTGGGTCAGAAAACTGACAACTTGGGAGGAATACACGGATAAATAGATTAATAGATTAACTAGAGCCGTGGGCACAGTTGAAAGTGATTCTTGCATTGCTTCTATTAGAACATGCAGCAGTTTGGAAAGTCTTACTCAAAGTGTTGGGAATTTCAAGTTCTGCTGTAGGTCATCATGGGATAAGTGAATACATGGGCTATGTTAAGATAAATAAGAGTAAGAACAAGTGCATGTACATCAATGATAGGAGCATAGTAAATAAATTTAATGAATTTCAAGTTAAGTCATCAAATGCTGACATAAGTACAGTAAACCCCCGCTATTTGCAGGGGTTACGTTCCTGAGAAATGTCACGAATACCGAAAACGCGAATACTGAGTTATGGCTCCCATAGTAATAAAGGGGTTCCGTTCCAAAGTATGAAATATATAAGAAAAACTAGTCTAAAATTTTGTATATGTATGTATTATATGTACCTTCATAATATGACTATGTACATAGACAGTAGTGAAATGCAAGCATATGGCATCGAAATGAAAATAAGAAACAATTTAATATTAAATGTAATATTTATTAGAAATTTCAAACAAATCTTTCAAACCAGCACCTTTGCTGGCTAAAAAACTTATCCCGCCAGAGCTATCACCAGTTTCGCTAAAGTGTTGATAAAGGAGTTTTGCCTTTTCACGAATGACGAGTGAACTTAACGGAATTTTATTTTGAGTTCGGTCTTCTATCCACAGATTTAAAGCCTTTTCCATATTTCCTAATTTAACATCACGAGTTACAGAGCAAATTTTTGAAGCAATTAGCACGTTTTCACGGACACTACAGCGGATTTTTTCTTCCGATTTTTTGATTGATTGTACCATTGACTCATTGATTTTATAATATTTTGCCACTGAGGAGACATTTTCACCATTAGAAATTTTGTCTAATAACTCAATTTTATTCGCTAATGTCATCACCTTCTTTGATATTTTCACATTTCTCTTGTTATTCGTAGCCATATTTTTGTATGGGTTAGAAAGAACTTGTCCACAATAAAGTCACTTTCTTCCGTTAACACACTCGAAAAAGTCTGTTTTACACTGCAAAATGGTAGATTTATCACTTTTGTAAGTACAGTGCACTCCCGCTAATCCGAACGTCCGCCTAATCCGAACACGTTTCGGTTAGCGAAGAGGAAATTTTTTAGTTCGCAAAATATATGTTAAATACGTTAAATTTAAATGGTATTAATGGTACAAAGACATTTAGAATTCCACAAAAAAATTGTATTTTATTGTAGTACTGTACTAATACAAAATTAATAAATCAGTGTTTGACATGGCCTATTAAAACTACAGATCAATACTTATACACAAAAACAGGAACAAAAGCCATTTTTCAGAAGTAACAAACTCTGTTAATTTCTTTTGACGTAATGATGAAAATCGATTAGAAGATGCTATGTTTTGCCACCGGTTACACTCTCCCACAGCTCAGCAACCCAATATACAACATCTTTTAAGTTCACTTGTTTCATTTTCTCATGTAAAGAAAGTGAATTGGTGTTATCTTCTGTCAAGGACCTAAGATATTTCTTTCTGTATGCAAGCTTGATAGACTGTAACACCCCCTGGTCCATGGACTGTAATAACGGTGTTACATTAGGCGGTAAGAAAGCTGCCTTTATATCCCCTGATGTAAACTCGGAAACGTCTGGGTGGGATGGCGCATTGTCTATGAGGAGAATGGCGCGAGGTGGCAAATCATTTTCATTGCTTGAAACGTTTCACTGCTGAGACAAATTGATTATGAAACCACTCAATGAAAAGCTGTCCGTTCATCCAAGCTTTTTTTTGACTTTTGTAATGAACTGGAAGATTGTTAATGTTCATATTTTTAAAAGCGCTCTCGGCTTCGCTGATTTAATCATCATCATCAAAGGTAGCTTGTGATTTCCTGAAGCATTACTTCAAGCTATCAACGTCACTCACTCCTTATTCATTTTAAATTCTGGGGTACGTTATTCGGCTAATCCGAAATTCTGCTGATCCGAACAGGGCTCGGTCCCAATTAGTTCGGACTAGCGGGAGTCCAATGTATATCAATTTATAAATTGATAAATTTATTCAATTTATAAGCATATAAATTAAAAGCAAACGACGAAACCTTTCATGACAAGCGATTAACACATACTGAACAAGGATTAGCGAGAAACATCCACGCTCGCGATTTTGTCATCCCTCTCCCCCACCCACTGAGCGCTGTTTTGGCCGGGAAAGATAATTTTATCAATTAATCAATAAAATTTATTAATCTTATTAAATTTCATTGTTAATTCAATTGTATTTAAACAGAAATCAGCTGCAAAGCAATAAGCACAGATCAGCATTAGTGCTGTGGCTCGGGGAAGAAAAGAAATGGGGGGGGATTCTACTTTTTTTTTTTTTTTTTTTATGAAAACCCCAAACACGAAAGGTATCAAAACCTATAGTACTTAGTACCGTGCATGGGTTAAAGGAGAAGTATGGGGAGAGGGGGATGCCGGAAACTTTGCTCTAGAGACTAAACATGGGTTTCACCACTTCAAGCCTCCAATAAGCAAAGTGGTGGTATTTCACCGGTTGATGAAAGTCATCTCCCACCTTAACTACACATCACAATCTCAAAAAAATGTGTGAAGTGTTTGGTGACATTTCTGGAACAGGACATGATCTAGCCAAGGAGGATGTCTTTGTGTGTGTGTGTGTGCTAGGTACCTAGTGTCAAGAAATTAGGCACCGAATCAGCATTCTGATACGCAACTATGAGAGTTTGAGGTTTAGGGTAGATGCCCTCTAAGAAATTAATATGAGGGACCATCAAGCTGTCAGCTGCCCAACTCAATGCCAGAGCTCACTCCTGTGCATCAGGCAACACACCAGAAATCTCCAAAGCAGAATACGCTGGTTCCACAGGAACTAGTTAATGGTTACTCTATTGTCAGAGAGACGGGGAAAATATTATGCAAAAAGCATGTCTGCCAGAGGCAAAAGCTGATGATGTTATAGAGCAGATATCATCTTTTAAGGGCATAAAGAGTGATATTGTTGTACACGTTGGAACTTTTTTTTTTTTTTTTATGGAAACCCCAAACACGAAAGGTATCAAAACCTATAGTACTTAGTACCGTGCATGGGTTGAGAGAGAAGTATGGAGGGAATGCCGGAAACTTTGCTCTAGAGACTAAACATGGGTTTCACCACTTCAAGCCTCCAATAAGCAAAGTGGTGGTATTGCACCAGTCGATGCGAGTCATTACCACCTATGCACTAATGACATTAAGAGTAGGAGAACTGCAGATTTACTTAATAAGTACAGGTCAATGTTGAAAAAAAGTTGTGAGTCAGGGTTAAATTTGAAAGTGTCTGCAATTCTGCCCAGACACAATAGGAGGGAGTATATGAGAGCCTTGTTGATCAATTCGGCCTGGAGAGATTGAGCAGGGCTCATGGGGTAGAATTTTTTTCAGCGTGGTCTGTGCTTGTTAACAGGAGAGACTGCTTCTACAGGGATAGGATACACTTAAATAGAATGGGTGCAAGAATATTTTCTGATGCTATCAAGCAGTGTTAGATGGGTCGAAAACTGGGGAGATGCACAGATTAAAAGATTAACAGTGGCCACAGACAAAAGCACAAGTGATTCTTGCACTGCTTCTATTAGAATGAGCAACAGCCTGGAAAGCAAGGCAATGGGGATTTCCAGGACTGTTGAGAGTCATAGTGGAACAAGTAAATATATGGGCTGTGTTAGGGTAACTAAGAATAGGAACAAGTGCATGTATACTTACATGTATACCACTGCTAGAAGTATAGTTAATAAATTTTATGAGTTTGAAGTGCTGGTCAAGGCATCAAAGGCAGATATTGTTCGGATATCAGAGTGTGGTGTCACGCAGATATAAGCAGTGCAGTATTGCAATTTGGCGAGTACAATGTGTACAGAAAGAATAGACACGACTGGAAGGGAGGATGGGTTATGCTGTTAGTTAAGAAACAGATATAAAGAAGTCCACCAAGTTAATGTTGGTGGACTGTGCAATGTTGAGTCAGTCTGGTGTGACAAAAGCACTGAGAAAGGGAAAATGAGAGTAGGAGTGTGTTATAGGCCTAATGAATCTGGTGAGTATAATGAGCAGTTGTGCAGAGAAACAGAGTGGGCCAATAAATCAGAATGTCTTATAATGGATGATTATAACTTTCCAGATATTGACTGGAACTTGTCAGTTGGTCACTCACATGGTAGCAAGACTTTTGTGGATTTATTGGATGACTGTGTTCTACAGTCACCTCATTTATTGGATGACTGTTTTCTACAGTCATCAAATAAATGAGATGATTGGATTGAGGTGTATAAGGTCTTGAATGGGTTGAGCAGTCTGAATTCTGAGGTGATTCTTCTGCTTGCTCTGATTATGAACCTGAGGGGGTTTTAAATTCAAATTGAGGAAAGACAGTTGTAGAGTAGATGTGTGGAAATTTGCCTTTAGCCAGTGGGTGGTTAATTGCTGGAACAAACTTCCATCAGTTGTTGTGGAAGTTGATAACTTAAATAAATTCACGGAGGAATGGGACAAATTTTTAGAGGAAATGGTTGTGTGAAATTGTGGTGTGTGTGTTTTTTTTTTTTGGCTGATGCTACACAAGCTCATACAGTTGCTTTCTTGCATTACATGCATCTATCAATACTACTACTACAACAGCAACATGGTTGTGAGGCAACCAGAGGGAGTAATACTCTAGATCTGATTATCAGCAGTGATTATTCATGCATTAAGAATTTGAGATGAAGGAACCAATGGGTGACGGTGATCAGTGTACTGATGTGGGATTTACTTAAATATGTAACTACCATCAAGAGTAAAGGGAAGGGCTTTTGCTTTCCTAAAGGTGACTACAGTGGTCTCAGACAGTTTTTAAATTCTATCCAGTGGGATGAACTGATGATGTTACCAAGTGAATTCTAAATGAGGAGCCTCCAGGGACTAAATCTTGAAGGCTACTAGGCATTTCATATCGATTAACAAATACTGTTCAAGGTTTAGGCCAAATGGATGTCAAATGAATTAATAAGGCTCGTGACAGAAGAAAAATGCATGGGATGCATATAAATTATCAGGTTACACAGAGGTCTATGGCAGATATAAGCTAGTCTGTAATCAAGTCACAAAGGAGGTGATGGCAGACGAAGACAGATTACGAGAAATCTTTGGCAAAGGATGCAAAGAAAGACAGCAAAGAGTTCTTTACTTATGAAAACTCTAGAAGGAAAGGGATGAATCAGATTGGTCCACTTAACATAGAGGGTTAAACTATTGATGATCTGCATTCACACAGGAGGAGTTATTCAAAGAGGGGAATGTCAGAGATTTATCAAACTCGAACAGGGAGCTAAGTGATTTTTTAATAACTGAGAGCAAAGTAGAGGAAAAATTGTTGAAGTTAAACGTAAGGAAAGCATCTGGGGGTGGATAAAATCTATCCAGTTATATTAAAGGTGACAGCAGAGGAAGTAAGCAAACCCTTAGCCATAATTACGAGTGCTTCCTTGGACTCACGGGAGGTCTTCATGGATTGGAGGTATGCAAATATATCCCCAGTTCACAAACGGGGTTCGAAAGGTGATACAAGTAGTAGTAGTGGCATGTGATGCAAGAAAGCAAGTGCCTGATGCTTATGTAGCATCAACCAAAAAAAAAAAAATCACACCATTCCCTCCAAATGCCCGTCCAGTTCCTCCTTAAATTTATTTAACCTATCAACATCCACAACGACAGATGGAAGTTTGTTCCAGCAATTAACTACCCGCTGGCTAAAGGCACATTTCTGCACATCTGTTCTACATCTCTCTTTTTTTAATTTGAATTTATGCCCCCTTATTGTTCGTAATCTGAACGAGTGGAAGAATCCCATCAGAATTCAGTGTGCTCAACCCATTCAAGGCCTTATACACCTCAATCAGATCACCGCGCAGGTGCCTAGTCAACAGCCACTGCAATTTGCAGAACTTAAGCCTCTCTTGGTAAGAGGATCCCTTCATTCCCCTCACCAATCTTGTTGCCCTTCTCTGTACACGCTCAAGAAAATCTACATCCTTCCTAAAATGAGGCCTCCAGACCTGTACTTAGTACTCAAGGTGCGGCCTTGAGTACTACGTACAGGCTGCCAGTACTTGAGTACTGGCAGACTGTCTGCATTGCTCAGAAAACTTCACATCTGACTGCACAATTACTCCCAGGTCTTTTTCATTTTCTACCACCTTAAGTGTAGTACCACACAGTTGGTACATTTCTCTGGGGTTACTTCTACCCATATGCAGTACTTTGCATTTGTCAAGGTTAAACTTCAGTTGCCACTTCTTAGCCCATCTGCCCAAATTATCTAGATCCTGTTGCAGTAGCACACTGCCATTACTGTCATTAACAACCCTGCTAACCTTTGTATCATCTGCAATCTTCGACATTAAGCCTGATATACCTTCATCAATATCATTAATAAATATACAAAACAACAGTGGACCCAAAACTGAACCCTGTGGGTCTCCACTAATAACATTAGTCCACGAAGAGCAGCACCCATTAATTACCACCCTCTGTGTTCTCCCACTCAACCAACCTTTTATCCATTGTAGCAAATTACCCTTAATACCATTCTGCTCCAATTTGTACAATAGTCTTTCATGTGCAACAGTGTCAAAAGCTTTCCTGAAATCCAAATATATGATATCAAAATTATTTTTTGCATCCAGTTCCTTTGTAACCACATCATAATATCCTATCAAATTTGTCAGACAAGACTTTCCCTTAACAAACCCATGCTGTGTCTGAATTAATGCTGCAGTCCTGTCTAGATGATCCTGCAATGCATCTTTAACCAGTGACTCCGTTATTTTACCCGGAACAGAAGTTAAACTAAGCGGTCTGTAATTACTCCTGTCACCCTTCGATTCCCCTTTGTGAATTGGGGATACATTTGCACATCTCCAGTCTGTGGGGACCTCCCCTGAGTCCAAGGATTCTCTCATAATTGTGGCTACGGGTTTGCTTAGTTGCTTTGCCACCTCCTTTAATATAACTGAATAGATCCCATCCACCCCAGGTGCCTTTCTTATGTTTAACTTCAACAATTTCTCCTCCACTTTGCTCTCAGTTATTACAAAATAATTAAGCACCCTGCTACAATTTGATAACCTTCTGCCATTTTCAAACCTTAATAGCTTCTCATGTGTGAATGTAGATGCACACATGAGAAGCTATGTGTGAATGTAGATGCAAAATACTCATTCAGTTTGTTTGCTATCTGAGCAGAATCATCAACAGCCGAACCATCAATATGCAGTGGACCAATCAGATTCATCCCCTTCCTTTTAGAGTTTATATAAGTAAAGAAATCCTTGCTGTTTTTCTTAGCATCTTTTGCCAAAGATTTCTTGTAATCTGCCTTCACCTACCTAATCTCCTTTGTGACCTGATTACAGACTAGCTTATATCTGCCATAGGCTTCTGAGTCGCTTGATAATTTATATGCATCCTATGCATTTTTTTTCTCTGTCACAAGTCTCATTAGTTCCTTTGATAACATTTAGGCCTAAACCTTGAAAAGTATTTCTTAATAGGTATGAAACTTTTAGTAGCATCCACGATTAATTCCTTGAATGCTTCCTTGATGCTACCAACAGTAAATTCACTTTGAATTTACTGTTGGTAACATCGTCAGTTGATCCCACTGTACAGAATTTAAAAACTGTCTGAGACCACTGTTCTCACTTTTACGAAAGCAAAAACCCTTTCCTTTACCCCTGATGGTAATTATATCTTTAAGTAAATCCCACATCAGTACACTGTGATCACTGCCACCTAGTGGTTCCTTTATCTGCAAATTCTTAATACACAAATGATCACTGCTGATAACCAGATCAAGAGTGTTACTTTCTGTGGTTGCCTCTCGAACATGCTGCTGCAGAAAACAATCATCCAATAAATCCACAAAAGCCTGACTAGTGACCAACCCACAAGTTCCAGTCAATATCTGGGAAGTTAAAATCCCCCATTATAAGACATTCTGATTTATCAACCCACTCTATTTCTCTGTACAATTGTTCATTGTACTCATTCGAGTCATTAGGCCTATAACACACTCCTACTCTTATTTTTGCTTTTGCAGTGCTTATGTCACACCAAACTGACTCAGCAATGCACTGTTCATCTATATCAACTGGATGCACTTCTTTTGATTTTGTTTTTCTTAATTAACAGCATGGCACCTCCTCCCTTCCTATCCTGTCTATCCTTTCTGTACACATTGTACTCCCCAAATTGGAGTTCTGCATTCCTTATATCTGTGTGACACCATGTCTCTGCTATTCCAACAATATCCGCCTTTGATGTCTTGACCAACACTTCAAATTCATCAAATTTATTTACTATACCTCTTGCATTGGTATACATGCAAGTATACATGTTCCTATTCTTATTGTTAGTTACCCTAACGCATATACACACCTGTTTCACAATGATTGCCATCAGTCCTTGAAAACCCTAGCACCCCTTGCTCCAGGTCGCTACTTATTCTAATAGTAGTTGTGCAAGAATCATCTTCACCTCTGCCTGCGGCTACTTTTAACCTTTTAGTCTGTGAATCCCTCCCCCCCCAAGCTAGCAGTTTTCCCACCCACCTAACACTGCCTCAATAGCATCAGCAAATATTCTTTCACCCTTTCTATTTAACATGTTTGGTTTTTATTTCTGAGGCCTGTGCTTCACTTCACAACTGGGCATGTATTGATCAGTGGGAATCAGTAGCAGCAACAAACCAATACAATAACAGCGAAGAATGGAACAAATTATATTAGGAATGAGACTATTGGATAAGAAGAGGATTAGGCAGCAAACACAAGTAAAGGACCTTATCCACTTGTTCAGATTACGAACCTAAGGGGGCATAAATTCAAATTACGAAAGGACAGATGTAGAATAGATGTGCGGAAATTTGCCTTTAGCCAGCGAGTGGTTAATTGCTGAACAAACTTCCATCTGTCGTTGTGGAAGTTGATAGGTTGAATAAATTTAACGAGGAACTGGACAGGCATTTGGAGGGAATGGTGTGATTTTTTTTTTTTTTTTTTGGCTGATGCTGCATAAGCTCATACATTTGCTTTCTTGCATCACATGCCACTACTACTACCTTATCAAAACTAAAGAACCGAAATGGACGAGCAGCACACATAGCTCGAAGACACGAAGACAGATGGACAATTAAAATAATAGAATGGTACTCAAGAGAAGCTAAAAGAAAACCTGTAAGATAACAACGGAGATGGACAGATGAAATTCACTAGTTTGTTGGTAGTAAATGGATGGCCATTGCACAAAACAGAAGAAACTCTAAAGTTGCTGCAGTGGATTGAAAACAGATGATGATGATGACTAGTCAATATCTACCCAGAAACTGGAAAATTGAGCCACCGGGTCTGCATTCAAACCACTATGTGATGATTTTTTTCAGCATTGGGAAAACAGGCACTGGGCGATCATAATATACAGCAACTATGTCCAGTTCATGCATCAGCAAACCCATGAATCTAAATTTAATACTTGTATAGGTTCTGCAGTAGTTCCACCAACCTATGTTATCTCCGAATCTCTTTCACTTAGTTGCAGTATTTACACCACCAAACTTCATGCAATCAAAATGGCTATTGAACATGTCAGCAATATGCCTAATCAAGAGATAATAATATATACCGATTCATTGAGTGCAGTAACTGTTTTACAACAGAGTTATCCTTACACTCACCCTGTTTTTAAAGAAACCGAACACAGTTGATAAATCTCACAGAATGCAAAACAGTGGTAAGGTTCTGCTGGAATCCAGGAAAACAAGAAGGCAGTTCGAGCAGCTAAAAATCCACTCAACCCTGTGTCTTCACCTGCCTTAGTGCCTTATATGGACTGCAAACCCATTATACAGCAGGCATGTATTGACCAGTGGGAATCAGTAGTAGCAACAAACCAATAATAAGCTCTTTCAAGTAAAGACAATGCCACAACACTGGAAATCTAGTGCACAGTTAAACAGAAGAGAACAGGTTATCATTGCAAGGACTCGCATTGGGCATACTCGTGTCACTGACCTCCACTCGTTGACAGGTGAAATCCTCCTCATTGCCCCTCTCTACTAACAATGAAACATATCCTCCTTGACTGTCCCCACAATCAAGCTGCTCAACTAGCAAATTTTAGATCTTTTCTAACCCCAGCATAATTCGTTAGAATCATATTCTCAGTGAGGAAGCAAATCTGTCAACTTGTTTTGTTTTTTGTAAATCAGATTTATTCATATAAACATTTCCAACACATGACCGGGAAAAAATATTTTATTTATATAATTATTGTGACAAGCACAATTTGTCCTTAGTTGCCCTTATGCCAGAAAACTCTGATTGAAACCAACCAGCCATCTAAGGATGTCTCTTGGAAAATTTGCTATAGAATTTTAGTATTAGTAATGGCATTATGGTGCAAGGAAGCTTAAGACTTATGCTATACCAGCCAAAAAAAAAAAAAAAGAGTAAAATAATAAAATAAATAATAAGAGAAAAGGAAATTAGCATTAGTAGAAGCATATGATGCAAAAAAGCCAACTTATACAGCATCGGCTGACCAAAAAAAAAAAAAAAACCCTTCCCATTTCACCCATCCATTTGCTCCAAACGTTTGTCCTCTCCTTCCTTGAATTTTTTTAAGCTATCAACTTCCACAATCACAGATGGAAGTTTATTCTAGCAATCCTACTCATTGGCTAAAGGCAAATTTCCACACATTTATTCAACAGTTGTCTTTCCTCAATTTCAGTTTATGCTCCATCAGGTTTGTAATCTGAGCAAGAGAAAGAATCCTATCAGCATCAATCCATCCAGGGCCTTATGCACCTCAATCAGATCATCTCGGAGGTGCCTAGTCTTCAGACGCTGCAATTTGCAGAATTTAAGCATTTCTTTGTAAGAGCAACTCTACATCCTTCCTAAAATGAGGCTTCCAGACCTGTATGCAGTACTCAAGGTGTAGCCTGACCATTGCCTTATACAAGGGGATAGTCACCTGCTTATCCCTACTAGCAAAATTCCTATATATCATTGACCCCATGACCTGCTCTGGCAGCCTGTCTGCACAATTACCCTCTGGTCTCTTTCATTCTCCACTTCCCTGAGTGCACAGTTGGTATATTTCTGTGGGGTTACTGCTACCCGTTTGCCCAACTTTTCTAGATTTTGTTGCATAGCATACTGTCATTAACAACTCTACTCTTTGTATCATCTGCAAACTTCGACATTAAGCTTGATATACCTTCATCAATATCATTGATAAATATACAAAATAACAACACAAATGCATAGGCTCAAAGATCAGCTAGAAGGAAATCCAGCTGATCTTTGAATTTCCTCAAACTGTCAGCTTCAACCACCCATACAAGTAACTTATTCAAGTAATTTATTACTCTCTGGCTAAAATAAAACTTCCTGCAATCCAGTTTAAACATCTGTTCCCCATAACTTGAATAACTCTTTCAAGAATCTCAATATCTTTTTTTGAAGTGCAGTTTCCATACTTGAACACAGTATTCCAAGTGTGGTCTAACAATAGCTTTATTATAATGGGATTGTGATGTCCTTATCATTTTGGCAGTATTCTCCATACTGTAATACCATCTTGCATAAATCATTTTTGGAAAACATGTTTTCACATGATTTTACAAATGTACATGCAAATAAATACCCAGAGGCTGTACTTCTAATGAATTTCACTGCTCCCCATTCAGTTTGGGTAGCTCAGCCAACACTGTGATATGTAAATTTCATGGGTCTGCCACATGCCAGTGCATATTCTCGATTTTGCAGTACTAGTTGAAAGTTCAGCTCAAGTCTATATTTGTATAAAATTCAGTACTGCAAGGTATTTCTCATTCCCATTGGATTGGTAAGAACATCAAAATTCATGGGATGTTAAAACCAACAACCTCCACAATTAAATCAGACATTTTGTACTGTGGTTTACCCTTGCTTTAATAGATATAGTTCCTTCATCAATTAAATTATTTATTCATGTTCCTTTCTTTCTTACAAGCAGTGTAGAATGTTGCAAATTATTTGTGTAGTTTGTATCTGCTGTTGTTGTTATTAGTTATCTTTAAGTTGTGAAAATAATAGCTGTTGTTGAATATTACTGATAACTGATCTTTCATAACAAACAGTGAAAATTCCAAAGTTAAACACTAAAATATATATTCCCATCCCTTTTATTTATTTATTTTTTTTAATTTGCTGATAAGGAATTTATACATTTAATTTTTTTCCCTTAAACTTCTCTTTTGTGAAATTGCTGCTTTCCACCCTTTTTTTTTTTTTTTTTAATATTTTTAAATAATTCTTTTGAATGTTATTTCTGTTGTCATTATTTGCAAGAGGAGATGTGACGCATAATTGTCTTTGTACAGCTAGCTGTTCTACAGATGGCTAAACACCTCAAAAAGCAATCATTACATACAATTAATGCATTTGTTTTTACTTCAAATAAAATTTGTTTGTATTCATTTCAGAAATACATCAGTATTGTTTTTTACACCAAACTAAGGAGAGGGAACAGCTTTCTCATTGATTAAAAAAAAAAAAAAACACTAGATTAGGCAAATTTTAAACTTAGACTTGTACAATTTGAATGGCAGTCTTCTGCCAATTGTAATGTTTAAATCCAAAATTTCAGCCTAAATATGACAAAAAAAAAAAAAAAGATCCAGATGAAAAATATCCTAATCCTACAAATAAATTAGATAGGACTCTTTTGTGTTTTAATTGAAACACCCTGTATAATGTAAAAAATACCATAATATTCTTAAACTTCATTTGATAATGTACAATTTTTAATCAATCACACATAGAGGGAGCAAGCAGGTAAGTAGCCTTGGACGTTGTGAAGAAGTTTGGATTCCGATTTATAAGTTTAAATTAAAATTTTTTTTTTCCTTAATTATGTTTAAAATCATCAGCATCTAAACTGATGCTAATGATGTGTTGGGGGGGGATAGTCTGAACATAGATCTTGGGACACTACAGAACCTAGCACCCCTGGCTAGTCCTGACTGCATATAGGTCTGGAAGCCTTATTTTAGGATGGAAATTGGTCTGTTGGAATGGGTGCAGACCAAGAAGGACAAGGAGATTAGTGAGATGAAAAAAAGGGTACACTTATCAATAAAGACTTCAGTTCTGCAAACTGCAGATCTGTAACCCAGGCACCTGTTAAACGATCTGATTGTTCTTTAAGTTTTAAATGGACTGAGTATTGTTGGTGTCCTTACTCTTGCTCAGACAATACACACACACACACACACACACACACACACACACACACTGGGGAGCATAAATTTAAATTGAGGAAGGATGATTGCAGGAAATTTTTTTTCAGCCAGGGCGCAGGCAATCATAGGAACAAACTTCCATTTAGTGTTGTGAAGTGAGTTGTTTTTTAAAAGGTAAATTTAAGGAAAAATTTGACAAATTAGTAGAGGCGATGGGCAGAAGGATTTTTTTTTTTTTTTTTGTTGATGCAGTATAAGCTTGCTTCCTTGCATTTTCACTACTAATACTAAATAAAAATCCTTTTAACCCAGAAATTGCATTTAGAGAGACAATTTAGTTTCTTGTATTTCTTGCACCCATCACAGTTCCTTGTGTCATAGATCCACTTGAACCTTAGAACAAACCCCTACATGTGGGTACTTGTTATGAGGTCCTCCAATTAGTATCACTAGGATCCATTGCCCACAAACTACTATAGGAATCTGGCATGTTAGCCACACACTACAACACTTTGACTCCTGCTTCAACAAGATAGGTGATCCCAGGATAGCTCACCTAGGAAGAATCAGGGTTTGCCTGCAACAATCAGTGTCACGCCTCTATCCCCATGGTCCATGTGACAAGGATCTGGCAAAGGTGCAGGTTGGTGCTTGAGTAGCCCTAATGTCTTACTCTCAAGTGCATTTATTGCTTGTGGGTAGTGGATCTCCCTTTTTGGGACCATGGTGAGTGAAACATAATAAAATTCTTATAATCCAAATTCTTCTTTTTCTATTTCTTCTTCTGGTACCACAGCATGGTCTCTATTACAATAAACTGACACATTCTACTTCAGCTGAACAGGTAATAGTAATGTTTCCAACAATGAAAAGGGTATATATATCACCCTCCATTATTCAGAAATGTTGGCATGCTCTTCGAAATGATTTCATGATTTAGGGAGGGCCTGCCAAAGAATCAGTTGTTCCAGATTTACTAATAGAAATTAAAAGTCAGAAGCACTCGGAAAGCTCCTTTGAGCCACCTTAATTGGTGGCATTCCAGTTATGATTGTTCCCCATAAACACTGAACTCATCCCAAGACATGACCTCAGAATGGGATCTTCTTGAGTTATCTGAAAAGGAAATCTGTACTGAGCTAAATTCACCAAGAATGACAACTAAAAAACAGATATTCATTTGTAGGAATGGGAATCAAAGCTAGTTCCCACTAAAAACCGCATCCTTACTTTCAACTCATCAATGTCTCTGAATTCAATTGCAGCCAGGTGCTTGCACTTGGCCAGTAAGGCCATACATACATACATAATCCACTATGTTGCATTAACTGACAGAAATACAGACTCTTGCAAATGGCCTGTTAATATATCACACCAGGGCACAAGAAAAGCTGTGAAACCTGTAAATACCAATAAATCAGCCAGAAGAAAAGCTGGACAACGACGGAGATGGACAGATGAAATTCAAGAGTTTGTGAGTAGTAAATGGATGGCCATTGCACAAATCAGAAGGAACTGGAAAATTGCTGGAGAGGCCTTCATCCTGCAGTGGATCGAAAATGGCTGATGATGATGCCATTAGTATGCAATTTAGCTTGGAGTACATGGATTGAAGGAAAGGAGGAAGCGAACCGATATCATAACTGAACTCACTTCCATGTATAAATTTTTTTTTGATAATTATCAATATTTTGAAATATTATTATTAAAATAAATGACCATAGTTTGGTGGTTGAAAAAAGGAACTTTAAAACGAGAAGCAAGTACTTCTAGTATTGCAACTGTGGTCAATGAAAATGAATGCAATATTGTCACACTTCAAAGTGAGGATGAACAATTGCAGCCTTTTGTTCCCCAAAAATCCAAAGCAAGAAAACAGGAGCCAACTAATAAAAGACCAAAACGAAAGAAAGAAGAAAGTTATTTGAATTTTGGCTTTGTTTTGGAAATAAAGTGCTCCTGATGCACAGGGCGTTGTATGTAATAAAGTATTAGCAAGTTCTTTGGCTCCCGCTAGACTTGTGTTTTGTAAGTGTTCCATAAATATATTCTGTTACCTAAAAAGTTTGGGAAATGCTGGTCTAGATGATCCTACATTTCTTCTTTAACAAATGATTCCCTTATTTTCCCTGGAATAGAAATTAAACTGACAGGTCTATAATTGTCCTTGTATATAATTGTAATTGGTCCTTGAGGTTGTCACAGACATTCTCTCAGATATGCCAGACAAGCTGTACTTGTTACCTGGGAATCTAAAACACTGATGGAACTGATATTCGGGTGACACTCAAGTCAAATGGACCCAATTTCAGCGAAGTTCTGACAGTCTGTGACAGTCAAATCCTCTGCTTGCACCTTCACAATGGTGGGACTGTTAGTAATCCTGGGTATAACCTCCATGCACAAGCACTCAGTGGGTGACCACCCAGGTGTGAACCAACGTAAGCTGGTGTGGTGCCCACACCTCGACAGCCCACAATGCTGCCCCTCTATGTCACCAGGCAGTATTAGGTAGTAGATGACTCTCATCAACCAGTGCAATACTACCACTTTACTTATTGGAGGCTTGAAGTGGTGGAATCCATGTTTAGTCTCTAGAGCTACCCTTCCCCATCTCTTCCATCATGCAGTACGATTGATGGCTTTTGAGATTATGAAGAACATCATGGCGAGATCCATTAGTCCTTACATTTCGAGGGTACAGCTCTAAAATGGTGTTCGCAGGCCGGCCGCTAGTTAATACATCGGACCGTACCTATTGGTAACTCTCTAGGAGGGAATCTTGCTACCTCTACTCTGCCAGATAGTGACTGGAAGGAGTCCAAGTAGTGTGTATGTGGGGAGCATTGTTGAGACCACTTTATGTCAAGGATCCGGGTATATTCTTACCATGTGTACACCCTATCCAAAAATGTCATTACTTCATACAGCATGTCCCACCCACTTTTTCTTACTATTGAATAAACCATGAATTGTCAAACTAATAGAGCAAGGTTATCTGCGTAAAGATCTAAACCTCCCAAGCACTTCCTAATTCATTTTACAAATATACGTGGTCTCAGTTCTAAGCTCAACGATGTCCATTTCCACTTGCAGTCTACCAAACCCCATGTACTTTTTCTGACAGAATCTCAGTTATCGGTTGATTCGACTACTGCTCATCTCAGATGCCAAATTATTCGCTGTATGATTTCTTTCGCCATAAAGGTGGTACTTGTGCATATGTCCGTTTTGATATTCCCTGTCAGAGACTTGGCAATTTGTAATCTCCTCTCTTTGATCTTCTCTGGCTTAAAATCTCTCTACCTCATTGTGTCAGATTCAGCTGTTGTCACTACCATTTTCCCAACTCCTCTAATCACTTGGAGCTCTTTGACTTCCTCTCTTTGCAACTTGACTTTCTCCAATCCAACTTTCCTAGGCTACGTTATGTCAAGGTTTAGATAAAATGAGCTAATTTTCCTTAGTGACTTTAATGTTCACAACTCCAGTTGGCTTCCATTCTCTAGTCACACTGACCCAGCTGGTCGACATGCTGAGGCTTTTGCAATTACTAATGACCTTGCACAGATTGTTCATTTACCTACAAGAATACCAGACAATCCTAATCATACAGCCAACACGCTTGATCTTTTTCTCACAAACAACCCTTCTAAGTACACTGTTGAAGTGAGTGGTCCTTTAGGCACTTCAGATCACAACTTGGTGATTGTCTCTTTTCCAATGGAGCCTTTATCTCATGGCTATTCCCAACCTCGTGTTGTTTGGCATTACAAAAATGCAAAATGGGATGACCTGCGAGATTTCTTTTCCTTGGTCAGATTACTGTTTCAAAACTTCTAATGTCAATGTTTGCTCAGATCGTGTTAGTGAAATTATTCTTGCAGGAATGGAATCCTTTATCCCACACTCCACTTTAAAATCTCGTCCTTTATCTAAACCTTGGTTTTCCAATATTTGTGCTAAGGCTGTTCAAGAGAAGAATGTTGCATATTGTAATTGGCTTGTTTCTAATTCTTCAGTTTCATTTTCTGCCTAGACCAAAGCTTGCAACAATTGTAAAGTTGTTATTAATCAGTCCAAACTAGAGTTCGAACAGGCTAAGAGTAGAAAACTTGCTTCTTGCCCTAATGGTAGCCGAGCATTCTGGTCTCTTGCCAAAGCTATTTGCCGCAACTGTTGCTCATCTCTGCTCCCACCTCTGTTCAAACTAGATGGTTCTGTTGTCACTTCAGCCAAGGATAAAGCTGATTGCATCCCATTTTTCTTCCAACTCATGTATTAATGATCTTGGTAAAACACCTCCCACCATTTCCAGCATGTCCCATTCAATGCCTCCTGTGGTCTTCCGTCAAAAGGATGTCAGAAGGATTTTGACAAATCTTGATGCTAAGAAAGCTCCAGGTCCAGATGGTATTTTTCTACTTGTTCTCAAAACCTGTGCTCCTGAACTTACTCCTATTCTTTGCCGCCTTTTTTCACTTTCTTATTCCAAAGGTGTTTTTCCTTTTGCTTGGAAATTTGCTCATATCCAGCCAGTTCCTAAAAAGGGTGACAAATCCCTCCCATCCAATTATCGTCCCATTGCAATTACTTCTACTCTTTCTAAAGTAATGGAGAAATCAATTAATTGCCAACTCTTAAACTACTTCTGTCTGATCAACAATCGTCAGTATGGGTTCCATCAGTGTCAATCCACTGGCAATATTCTGGCTTATGTTTCCCATTTATGGACTAATTCAATGGAAAGGTTCGGTGAAACAGAAGTAGTTGCTCTTGATATCTCAAAGGCTTTTGATCGTGTTTGGCATAAAGGTCTTCTAAACAACCTTCCATCTTATGGTTTGCCAACTGTTTTTGTAATTGGTTATCCAGTTTTCTCTCTGATCGCTCATTGAGGGTGATGGTAGATGGCTCTCTGTCTTCTAACTTCTCCACTAATGATAGTGTACTCCAAGGTTCTGTTCTTTCCCCCACACTTTTCCTCTTGTATATTAATGAACTTCTTCCATTGACTGGAAATCCTATCCATAGTTTTGCCGATGATAGCACATTGCATTCCGCTTTCCAGTTTGAGAAACCTTGCTCTGCTCAATCAGCTTCAACTTCTTGAAAATCTGCTACCAATTTCTTAAATGCAGATCTTCAGGTAATTCTCCAGTGGGGCAGAGACAACTTAGTTGATTTATATCCTTCTAAAACTCAGTCTTGTCTTATATCTCGCAAAAAGGATTCTTCTGCTCCTATGCTTATCTTTAGTGACACTCCAATTTCCAGGCAAAATGATATATCTCTTTTGGGAATTACCCTGACTTCTAATCTCTCTTGGCACAAGCACATTACAAATATTGCTTCCTCTGAATCTAAAAAACTTGGTTTTCTCTTTCGCTCTCGGCATTACTTTTCTTCCAAACAGCTGCTCACTCTGTATAAATCGCAAATCCGCCCTATCATGGAATATTGTTCCCACATCTGGGATGATGCTCCCAAAACCTGTCTCAGGCTTCTTGATTCCATTCAGAAGAGGGCAGTTAGGTTAATTTATGATTCATCTCTAACAGTCTCTCCACTCACTGTCTCATCGACGTACTGTTTACTGCTGCATGCCTCTTCTACAGATACTTCCATGGGCACTGTTCTTTTGAATTGGCTTCTATAATTCCCGCTCTCTCTCTCTCTCTCTCTCTTTCAAAACAGTCCGAAGACGTGCAGCCACCAGCCAACATCCATTTACTGTTCAACTTCAATCTCACACAACAAACTTTTCATCGTCCTCGTTTATTCATTCAACTGCCATTTTCTGAAACAACCTTCCTTCATAGATATTTCCTGAAAATTACAATTACAGTCTACAGAAGTTCAAGTCCAGTGTCAACAAATAACTTCCTTCGTCTTTTCATCCTCCAACCCAAGCACAGTACTAAGTACTATAGGTTCTAATACCTCTTGTTTGGGGTTTGCATAAAAAAAAAAAAAAAAAAAAAATGTCACCTTTTGGATCCCCCTTTGTGAATTGAGGATACTTTCATATGTCTGCAGGCCATGGGAACGTTCCCTGAATCCAAGGATGCTCTCGTAATTATGGCTCAGTGTTTGCTTCCTTCCTTTGCTGCTTCCCTTAATGTTATTGTATAGATGTCATCCACCCCAGGTGCCTTTTTTGTGTTTAACTTCAATTTCTCTTCCACTTTCTTTTAGTTATTACAAAATCATTTAGCTCCCTATTACGGTTTGATAAACTTCTGGCCTCCACTTCCCTAGATAATTCCTCATGTGTGAATGTAGATGCAAAATAAACTTTCAGTTTGTCATCAACAGTTGAATCATCTATGTCAAGTGGGCCAATCAGATTCATCGGCTTCCTTCTAGAGTGTACATATGTAAAGAAGTTTGCTATTTTTCTTTGCATCCTTTGTGAGATCTGGTAAGCAACTTTGTCCTAACTATATTTTCAGGCAGCAGCAAAGGCTAAGAAGGTCAAAATTTTTAAATTTTGTGTGTTCTATGTTTTAAATTTTAGTTGTATAATTTAAATTTTAAATTGTATCATCTGTCTCACTGTGACACACAATATGGCCCAGAGAGCGGATAAACGCTCCCATTTCACCCCTCCGTTCGTTCCAAATACTGTCCAGCTCAGCCTTAAATTTATTTAGGCTATCAGCTTCCACAACGACAGATGGAAGTTTTACAGCAATCAACCGCCCGGTGGCTAAAGGCAGACTTCAACACATCTATCCTACATCTGTCTTTCCTCAATTTGAATATATGCCCTCTCAGATGATTATTCTGAGCAAGAGGAAGAATCCCATCAGCATTGAGCATGCTCAAACCATTCAAGGCTTTATATACCTCAATCAGATCACCTCGCAGGTGTCTAGTCTGCAAACGCTGTAATTTGCAAAACTTGAGCCTTTCTTCATAAGAGCAACCCTTTGTTCCATTCTCTAATCTTGTTGTCCTTCTCTGTACTCGTTCCAACATCTATACATCCTTCTTTAAATGAGGCCTCCAGACCTGTATACAAGTCTGGAATACTCAAGGTATGGCCTGAACATTGCCTTATACAAGGGGATAATCACCTCCTTATCCCTGCTAGAAAAATTCCTGTATATCATTGACAAGACACTATGAGCTACTCTTGCAGACCATCTGCACTGCTCAAAAAACTTCATATCTGCCTGCTCAATTACCCCCAGGTCCTTTTCGTTCTCTACCACTGTCAGTGTAGTACCACAGAGTTGATACATCACTCTGGGGGTACTGCTTCCCATATGTAGTACTTTATTTAATTCATCATTAAATACATTATTTAATGGTGAATGTTTACATGTTTCTTATCATGTGCTATTAGAAATTTCCCCACCACCACACCCTTCTCTTTCTTCACAGATTTCATGATTTGAATTAATATAAATGCATGACTCAACCAGAGATAGTGGTAAGTGAACGGCAGTATTGTTGTTATTGCAAAGGCACTTGCTATTCACTTACCAGAAATAAGCTCACATACGTTGTAACTTCTCCTATGCAGTCACGGATGTCATGCAGAATTTCGTATATCTTATATATTATTTCTCTGATGATTTTGTTTCTTTAACGCAAACAAAATAATTGCAGAATTTTAATTACATTTATCAGAATTATAATCTTTGCATCATTAATAACTAACTAAAATTTTATTTTATTTTTAACATATACTTTTGTTCACTCAGTCTTTTTGTTTGTTGTTATTTATGTTTAGATGAATCATCTGTGTCTGAAAGTGAAGATACATCATATTCTGAAGATACATCATATTCAGATGGTTCTGAAACAGAAGTTGAGTCCTCAGAGTCTGAACTGCAGTTTCTGCCACCAGCACAGATTCCTACTATTATAATTGAAGAATCCCCCCCACAAGAAGTTCTTGATCAGGAGTGGGGAAAAGATATAGGAATACCCACTCTCAAAACAGCTGAAAGTCTAGAAAAAACATCAGAAATTACTAAAGAAACTGAGGTTTCTACTATAAATATACTTGAGAGTGAAGATCAAAACTGCGATCTTGAATTATCTGATATAACTTTACATACTTCTTCAAATATTAATAATACTCTGACTAATACAGTTGAGCTATCTACTGACCATGATAATTTTGAATTATATAATATAATTGTCAAAAATGGCAGTACAGAGTCTCTGCTAAATAATTCATCTCAACAAGCAAATTACTTTCCTGCATCCAAAGAAATTGATTACAACATAGAAAAGTTAACTGGACTTCTATCAGAAATACATCCTGCTTATCAGGAGGAAGATAATGTTCAGTCAACTGAAGAAACGCACTCCACAAAAGATCAGAGTACAGTTACTTCTCCTTATTTGCCTATTGAAGCAGAAATTGGAGAAGCAATAAATGTGGATGCAGGTGAAAAATTATCTGGTAGAAATAATGTGTCTGAATTAGAAATTTTCAATGACAATTCTCAGCAGATTGCCATGCATTTAAATTCCGGTAATTTTATTTCATCTAATACAAAAGCTTCAGAAATTACACAGTTAATACCTGGAACTGCCTTCAGTGAATTAAATAATAATCCCGAAACAAATGAAGATAGCGCAATAGAAGCACCTTGTGAAGACACTACTTTTTTTCAAAACTCTTCAGACAGTACAGATAAAAGTTTGAATGATATAGATACAAAAAAATTGAATGATGGGCATCTTGCTACGAAAAATTATTCTTGGGTGAATAACTCCTCATCAAATATTTGTTCAGAAGAAGAACAACAAGAACAAGAACAAGAATTAGATGTTCTTCCTTTAATATTTCATAAAAATGGTGTTGCCTTAACCTCTTCCTTTAAATGTAATTATATAAAATCAAATTTTCAAGAAGAAATAGATATGTCACCTCTGGAGAATACTTCTCCAGAATATTCACCTTCATCTCTTGAATTTTCAGATACACCTCCAAAATATAATATTTTTTCAGATGTTGAGGACAATAACCATGAAGCTAAAAACCTACAAGAACTGAGTATTAAGCCTGAAATTTCATCTGAATGCAATGAAGTTAATGATTCAATAGTAATAACAACCCAAGATCATAATGAATCAGTCAATTTAGATTTTAATTTTAATCCTAATTTTATAACAATTCGTGACCATAAAAGTCAGAAACAAAAAAAGAGTAATCATGCACCTTTAAATATAGACAAAGAAGAAGAGGAAGAAGAAATTTTAACATCTTGTAGAATGCTCCAAAATACAACAGAAGATGGTATATATAGAGCAACTTTGGTTCGATCAACAGATGGTGTAGATGAAAATCAGAGTATAAATACTACTGAGGAAAAACAGTTAGACATACTTGGTGTTTCAGATATAAATAGCACAACACATACACATGTTACAAATCAAGAAAACATAGTCCAAGACAAAACAAATGTTGTGGAAGAATGTATTCAGGGTCCACGGCAAACAGAGCAGGCCTGTTCCGACAAGCAGCCACTTGAAAAAAGCAACATAAATAATGAAAGTGATACCTTAGTGAAAAATCATGGTGACACAGCATTAATAACAACACCACAGTCTGACCATCCTGCATTTCATCAAAAAAATGCTGAAACAAGAGCTATAAAATTTCAAGGATATTGTGGTAGTTTTGCAGAAAAAGTTCGTCCTAGGAGTCTTGTAGGAGATTCCATTTACCTTCGCTCCCTTGATATCAATTTACAAAAATTTCAATTTCCTTCACTTACAAAGAGCACAGATAAATTAGATCTCTCAGGCAATGATCATGAAGAGAAAAAACATGATATACCTGTTCAAATTATAGACAGTGGAAAGAAAGATGTGTTCATAACTTCTGAAAACATTTGTTCACATTCCAGTGTCATATTTTCAGAGAGTCTAAATAAATCTGACAAAATAAATAGAGATACTGAACTCCCTGTTACTGTAAAATCCTCAGATACAACAGAAAATACTGTTATTTCCCGACACTGTGCTAAAGGAAATCTATTGAGAGAGCAACGAAAAAGTGTTCATGAAGACATTGAAGGACTTCCATTTGCAGATGAGGAAAAACATAACTCAGTGGAAGTTTCCACTTCAGAAGATGTATTTGTGAACCTTATACCCAACAGTAATATTTCATTATCACCTTCTCCTGAAAACATATATTTTTCAGATGAGAAGGATAATCAAGACATCAGGGTGCAACGTACTGCAGAACAAGAAAAAGCAAGAAAAGAAGCCAGAGAACGAGCAAGGCTAAAAAGTGATGAGGAACTTGGACTAAGTCCATATATATATAGAAAAAGATATAGACAACTATCTTTAAATTCAATACAGTATGAAGAGCTATTTTCAGATGACTTGATTGGAAAAGATGAAGATGATTCAGAAGAAGAGATGATGAATGGTTCTGTACACAGTAGGATGGAATTTAGTAAACCACCAGAATTTATTCAGATATCAAACACAGATGCTGATCAGGTCACTGGCAGTCTGGCAGTTCAGTCAACAGAAAAGGAAACTTTAAATTCACACTTATCATCTACCACCATAGAAATGGCCACTGCAAATACAGAACTTATTTCTCCTGATAAAAACACTGCAACTACTAGTTCCTCTGCTTCAAAAACAGATGCAGCTAATTATCTAGAGTCATCACTTTCTGCAGATGATATTGATCTTAACATTTCCCCTCCAGGCAGAAAAACTGAATTACTGCCACCAATATTAATTCTAAACAAAACAAGTTCTTCAGAAACAAGTCCAGATATTCAAGAAATTAAAGCACCTGCTAGCACAAGAATAAAAAATAAATTGAAAGGTAAATTTGCACATGGTGGAAGTACCAGTGATGAAGATAAATTGCGTTTGAATGGGAAAAAGTCATTCTTTTCACTTCTCAGCTTTGGCAGAAATAATAACAACAACAAAGATAAGTTAAAGAATAAAGAAAGAGATAAAGAACGTTCATCGTCACTGCCAGCAGATTTATCATCAAAAACTCCGCCAAAAACCCGAACCTTTCCACATCTGAAGATCCCTAAATCCAAGGAACGATCAAGAGAAAAGCAGAAAAAAAAATATTTATATACTGGATCAAAAGATATTTATGATGGTTCCTTCGAAAACGTAACAGAAGCACATAACAAACAAACTCATTTCCCACTTTCCCAAGAACATATAAGAAACACTAATCAATTTTTAGTAAAGAAGGAAAGTGATTTAGTTTCAGAGTTCATATTTGCCACCAAAGAAGAAAAAAATGATGTTGCTCCTAAAGCTTCAGGTAAGTGAATTTTGAAGTTATTAATTACAAAAAAAATCCTGTATATGGTTTAATCTAAAACAGTGATTCTCAACCAATGGTTTGATCCTGCCCTCCCCAACACCACCACCACAGGAAAGTCATACCATGTTATGCCATGCTAATTATATAAAAGTATGAAATAGCGAATCAACCTTTAATATGACTTGAAAGGGAATCATGGAACAGAAAGAACTCTGTTTAATTATAAAGGGTTCATAAGTAGAAGGTTGAAAAACACTGGTCTCAGGAATTGTTATTTTGTGGGTTTTAATAGGTAGTTAGGTATCCATCTTGGAGGGCTTTAGTTAAGACTATTAGCAGCCACTTGCTAATGAATCACGAAATAACAACACCTCTGATTATTGTATTGTAAATATCTTTCTCAACTTTTTAGCTTATTACTAAAAAGGAAATAGGATTGCTGTAGGGCACAGAAAGCAGCTGATGACTGCTGTGGCTTGAGCTGGATGAGGTCTGTTGGCAGACCTCATCCAGCTCAAGACTTACTTTGACTAAAGATGAGGTATTTCTGTGCACTAAATTATAGGGAGTGTGATGCTTTTTGGTCAGAACTGTTATGTTAGTTAACAAAAGCAAGTCTCTTGGAGTGAATGTAGATAACAATGGAAAATTTTTTATTATTTTCTATTTAATAGAAAATAATAAATTTTGGCCTTGACAGTTATTCAAGTGTTCAGTAACCTGCCATGACACTTTCCCAAATTATTTAGCCCCAGGGATGAATCATCAGGTGCTAACTGTTAAAACAATTGCAGTAATTGCCAGCAGTTGCAGGTTACAGGAGAATAGGTGGGTTTCATTAGACTTAATGGATATATCAGCATAATAAAAAGTTGATAAAATTTAATTTGGCTCTATGGGGATGTCATCAAAAAAAAGAATTTAAGCAAATTCGTTCATTCATTCATTCATAACGAGGTTATTATCTTATCCCATTGGATTGTATAAGGAAATGGTTATGCTGTATCTTGAGTACTGAATACAGGTCTGGAAACCTTATTTGCCCCAGGGATGAATCATCAGGTGCTAACTGTTAAAACAATTGCAGTAATTGCCAGCAGTTGCAGGTTACAGGAGAATAGGTGGGTTTCATTAGACTTAATGGATATATCAGCATAATAAAAAGTTGATAAAATTTAATTTGGCTCTATGGGGATGTCATCAAAAAAAAGAATTTAAGCAAATTCGTTCATTCATTCATTCATAACGAGGTTATTATCTTATCCCATTGGATTGTATAAGGAAATGGTTATGCTGTATCTTGAGTACTGAATACAGGTCTGGAAACCTTATTTGGAGCAGATGCAAAGAACTGTAACAACAACAAGATTGGTGTGAGAAACAAAAGTGTGCTCTTACCAGAAAAGGCTTCAGTTCTACAAATTGCAGCACATGGAGACTAGACACCTGCAAGGAGATCTGATTGTGCTGCTGAAGGGTCTGAATGGATTGAGTAAGCTCATTGCCAGTGGAATTCTTCCTCTTTCTCAGGCTGTGCACATGAGGAGGCATAAATTCAAATTTCACTAGGATGGCTACATGATAAATGTGCAGACATTTGTCTTCATTTCATTCAGCAGGTATTTGATTGTTGGAACAAACTTCCATCTGGTGTTGTAGAAGTAGGTAGTTAGAATAAATTCAAGACAGAACTAGACAAACTGTTAGAGACAATGGATAGGTGATATGGCAAGTGGTGGGTTTCTTTTCTTTTTTTTTTTTCCTCTTTGGCATCAGCCAAAGGGGGGGGGAAATAGAAACAGCTTGTTTTCTTGCATTATTTGCCAATACAATTTTAGGTCAAATAGCACTAATATTCTAAGGCAACTTGAGGAGTGTTAGCAACCACTTAAATGATAAAAAGATGCAAAGGCCTTCTTCTTATTATTATTATTATTACTGCTCTTATATTATTTCTCCCTGATTGGGAGTTCCACCTCGTGACGGGTATTGCTGCCAAGTACACAGGGTAGTTGTTGTTACTGTTGTTACTGTTGGTCGAGGAACTCTCTGACAATCCTACAGGTGTTCAGGATTCAGACTTTCTGGAGTTCCTTGTAGTTGTTCACTGGGAGATCTATTGCTGCTAGGTTGTTATGTAGGGTCTTCGGCACCATATCTGTGGTTGATACAATGATCAGGATGGTCGTTACTTGTTGCATATGCCACATCTCTTTGATCTCCTGTCTTAGGTTTGTGTACTTCCTAATTTTTTCCCCATGGGTTTTCTGCAGGTTGCCAGTGTTGGGTACCGCTGTGTCAATCAGATAGGTAGCCTTTTCCTTTTTTTTTTTTCTTGTCCACAAGGGTTATATCCAATCTGTTGTGCAGGATTGTCCTATCCGTTATTATGGCGCGGTCCCAGTACAGTTTGTGGGTTTGGGTCTCAAGTACTGCCTGGGGTTCTTACTTGTAGTAAAGTACACTTTCTTCGACCAACTGGTATTTCCTTGCTAGCTTCTGATGTATTATCCTGGCTACCTGGTCGTGCCTATGAGTGTATGTACTCAGTCTGGGTGATCACCTTGCATTCCCCCGGTGATGTGTGGAATCATTTCTGAGGCCAGGTGGCATCGTCGACATGTGTCATCTAACACTCCGGACTCCTTGGCAATCTATTTTCTATAGTTCCTGGTCTTGGATGGTGAGCATGAATCCTTCAGTCTCGGGGAAGAGTGTCCCGCTCGTGAGCCATGCATTTGGAGCAATTTTATCTATGTGATCCTGATGGAGATCATTGTAGTGTCTGCCATGGAGTATCTTCTCTGCCCATGTTTCTAGCTTCGTTTGTACCCCCTGGTTGGGGGGGGGAACTCCTCGCTTAGGTTGAGTGGGGTATACCGCTTGTCTATCTTCCTTATGGCCTGGTGGAGTGCTGCTGTGTGTGTGTGTGTGTGTGTGTGTGTGTGTGTGTGTGTGTGTGTGTGTGTGTGTGTGTGTGTGTGTGTGTGTGTGTGTGTGTGTTCTGGAAGTAATCCTTCAGGTTAACTATCGCTGTCTTCTGTTGCTCAATGAGGGCTATCAGGCCCCTTCCTCCTTCTTCCAGGGCAATTGTCAATCTCTCCAATGCAGATCTCAGGTGTTGTTGCCGGCTCTTGGTTATCATTGTCCTTGTCTTTCTCATGATATCCTCCAGCTCGGTGTTAGTCCAATCTATGACCCCGAAGGAGTATGTTAGCACTGGGACTGCATAGGTGTTTATGGCTTTAGCTGTGTTCCCTCTGTTCAGCTTTGATTTCAGCAGGCTTCTGAGTCTCTGATGGTATTTTTCGGTCAGGCAGGCCTTAATTTCTTTGTGCTGTAACTGCTGAGCCTGCATCATCCCCAAGTATTTGTAAACCTCTCCCTCTGCCATGGCTTTGATTTCTTTACCACTCTGCAGCTGGTAGTTTCTGTTGACTAATTTTCCCTGACACAATCCGTCGGTCTTGCATTTGTCTAGACCAAATTCCATCCTAATATCATTGCTGAATTCTTCGGTGATCTGGAGTAGTTGCTGAAGGTGCTTCTCGGTTCCTGCATAAAGCTTGATGTCATCCATATACATCAGGTGGGTGAGGGTGTACAAGTTCTTCCTTCCCACTTTGAGGTTATATCCATATATGCTACTGTTGAGCATGGTAGATAGTGGGTTAAGTGCTAGACAGAACCACAATGGGCTCAGGGCATCTCCCTGAAAGATTCCTCTCATGATGGGGATTGGCTTGGTTGTGATGTTTTCGACCTTAATGGTGGTACTCCATCTTGCCATTGTTTCTCTTAGGAAGTTTGTCACTATCGGATTGATTTTGTAGATTTTCAGCACCTCTATTAGCCAGCTGTGCGGCACAGAGATCGAAGGCTTTGCGGTAATCGATATAGGCTGTGTACATGTTGCGGTGCTTCTTGTATGCTTGCTCCATAACCGCAGCATCTGTGGTTAATTGCTCCTTGTATCCTTTGCTCAGCCGCTTGCATCCTTTCTGCTGTTCGACCATTATGTTCTGGCTCTCCAAGTGGTCTGTTATCTTCCTGGTTATGTAGTTGGTTAGGATCTTGTACATTGTTGGGAGGCAGGTGATTGGCCTATATTTTGCCAGACTTCTTGTATCTCCGTCTTTAGGCTTCAGATATGTGATTCCTTGAGTGAGAAACCTCGGGATTGCCTCTAGGTGCCTTATCATTTGGGTGAATGATAAGGCACCTAGAGGCAATCTAAGGTGCCTTATCATTCCAGGTGCTTGTGTGTGCATTATTATTATTAGCTGTATGGTGCAAGGAAGCCTGTGGCTTATGCTGCACCAGCCAAAAAAAAAATTCTGAATTACCCCAAGAGAGAGAGAGAGAGAGAGAGAGAGAGAGAGAGAGAGAGAGAGTAGAAGGGAATCACCAAGAAAGAGAAGAATGATGATCTCCAACTCAGGACCCTAGGTGTGCCAAGCCTGGGTGACTCTAACTTAGTATTCAGTTTCTGTGTGATAAAAAAAAAAAAAAAAGTAACCAGTGTCACTCCCTCTCACTTAAGTTAACTGTACCTTTTATGTATTTGTCCAACCCTTTTTCAGTAATCTAACAACCAACACAAGAGTTGGTTTGGTTTTTTTTTTTTTTTTTAAGGACCATTAGCAACTAAGGCCATATTGCTCCGGAAATATGCGGTGGTCATTCCCTGACCTTTCCACATCCTCCATATTTGGTGGTCACGGGCTCGAACCCCGGTCCAATCAAGAACGTATGCTATGCACTGCTGCTCCTGCCCACCCGGCTATGGAGGCGCCACACAAGAGTAGGCTAGGGTTTATTCTGATAGTCATTCTTTAAAGGAAAATTTTTAGACACCTACAATTACCCCCCCCCCCCCCCCTACACTACTGATTGGAATTTTGGCATTTAATTTTTCTTTAAACATCCTGATTGGGTCACTCTTCAGATTCCTAGTTTCCAAACACTACACTTATAGAACTCAAATCTTACTTGGTAAGAATATCCCTTTATGCCTGTGATCAGTTTTGTCACTCTGTACCCTCTTAAAAAGTTCTACATCTTACCTAAAACAGGATTTCCAAGTCTGTGTACAATATTCAAGATGTTGCCTGACCATTCCTTTATGTAATAGAATAATTACCTCTTTGTATATACTGGCAACATACTTGTATAGATTAGTGGCTATAACCTGACCAAAAATGCTTAAATACTGCATTTTATTGATAAAAGAAATTACAGAACCAGGTATTTAGAATATTGATTAAATACACTTCAGGCCAAAGGAATACTTTTCCATTATGTCCAGTATTAGATTTCAGTAAAGCTTTTGACTGGCAGAAGACAGAAAGTAGTTATAAATGGGCACTGTTCTTTTTTGGACTAATGTTATTATGGAGTTCAAGGTTCAGTGCTGAGCCCTTATTGTTTGCAGTGTATGTTAATACTATTGATGAAGGTATATAAAACTTATTGTCTAAGTATACAGATGATGCAAAGGGTGGCAGTGTGGTTAAAAACAGGAATTAAGACATGAAGATCATATTGAAGAAAGACCTTAAAAAAATTAGGCAGAAGCGGAAATGATGTTTAACATTAGTAAATGCAAGGTACTCCATATCAGCAGCAATAATCCCAGAACAACACATCAGTTAGATAGTACTGTACTCCAGATGGTAAAGAATGAAAGACCTAGGGGTAATTATATTCTGACATGAAGTTCTCTGAGCAATGCAGATAGGCGTCTAGAACAGCTCATGGGGTTCAGTGAATGATATAAAGGAACTTTGCCAGCAGGGACAAGGAGGTGATTATCCCGTATAAGGCAATGGTTAGGCCACGTCTTGAGTACTGCATAGTGTGTGTGTGGAAGCCTCGTATTTAAGAAAGATGTGGATCTCCTGGAATGGGTACAGAAGAGAACAGCCAGATTAGTCAAAAAATCAAAGGGGATATTCTTACTGCAAAAGACTGTGGTTCTGTAGATTGCAGCACTTGGAAACAAGGCACTTATGAGGAGACTTGATTGAAGTGTTTAAGGCTTTAAATAGGTTGAGTAAACAAACTACCATCTGGTGTTGTGGAAGTGGGTGGTTTGAATAAATTTAAGGAAGAATTATACATATTATTAGAGGGGATGAGCAGATGACGTGGGTAGTGTTGCTGTATAAGCTTGTTTTCTTGTCTCATTTTCTACTGCTGCTACTACTAATAATAATAACTAATATTAATATTCTGAGTTAATATTTTAAAAATTGGTAAAATATGAGATTACTTGTTTTGTTAGCCCATAAGGTACAAAGAGTTTATCCATCTTTTTGCAGAAATTCAATTTTTTTTTCTTTTGCTTTAAAAAGTAAAAATACATTAAAATTAGAATTTATTTTTAGAAAATTTGCAAATTTCTGCTTATTTTTGATAATGAATTGTCCTTCAAGTATACGAGTCTACATTGAAAAACAGAAATGCAATGTAATAGTAGTTTTCCCTAATGTATAATCATAATTACAATCAATTATTTTAGCCAGAATATATATCAGACATGCCCATCTCACTCATTTTCATTTGCTAACCATAAATGCTCCCTCACGGTGCCCTAATTGCCAATGCCAACTTACAATTAAACGTCTAATCATTGACTGTCCATTATATTTCAAAGATTGAAATTGCCACCTAATTGCCAATGCCAACTTACAATTAAACATCTAATCATTGATTGTCCACTATATTTCAAAGAGAGACAAATGGCTTTCCCTTCCACATGTATTAAATTCTTTGACTATGCAGAAAATTCTTGAAGACAAAAAATGTAAATGTCTTTCATAAGAAAATCCATAAATATAATGACATTTAAAATAGTGGATAATCGGAAATGGTAAATACATGTGCAAAATAGCCTTAGTTGATATTGCACCACTAATCTCAGTAGCAACAGATTATCCCAAGTCATTCTTGGCATTTTAATATTTCCACGTAGCAGTGTGAATGGCAGAGAATATTTAACCAGGTGAAAAAAAAAAATTTTTTTTAGATCTTTTTCTGGTGAAGCTTTGGAAGTGTCCTTGACAATCAATCTAGATAGCGGTGCTGTCGTTATAAACAAAATGTTAATTCCACATTTCTGAAGAGGGCCAACGCGTTGTCAGAAGTGTTAGCCCGCTTCAGACAATTCAGACCCCTTCTTTAGTATCTAACAGACAATCCAAACAAAAATTCACAGACTGAAAAATCCTATATAATGTTTGAGAGCATGCTTTACTATTAAATGGTCCTGTAGCTGTATAAAATGTTTTGTTCACAATTATCTGATCTCCAGATCTTTGAAACTCAAAATTTGGCATCTTGGCTGATGGATTAATCTCAAATAAGGGCTGATAGTACAGGGCATAGCTGAAGGTCTAAACTCATGCTGACACCTTATTGTTTTTAATACTCAGTGGAGCTCTTGCACTAAATTGAAATTTCAGGTTGGTACTGTGGCAATCTTCAGATTTATGGAATTTTGAATTAGCTGAAGTTCATATTTTATATATGTTTTATATATATATTTACTTGTTTATTGAAGTTCACCAAGCAAGTTCCAGATAGTATGCTTGAGTCATTTCATTTGCCAATGCCTGGCCATACCAGCCCATGGACTGCATACATGTGAAGTTTGGCCTGCTGTATTTGGTTCATGAATTGGTACCCTGAGTTGCCATTAATCTGGAGATAGAAATTTTTTCTTTCATTCAATTATATGTGCTGAAATTCAGAATGCAACCCATTTTAATAATTTCTTCTTTTACTTTTGTAGAAGACAGCTTCAGTGATACAGAAGAAGATACTCAAACCAGTAGGACCCAAGAGGGTACTAGAACAATGGAAAGAAGAGAGAAGGTGTGTGTGTGTGTGTGTGTGTGTGTGTGTGTGTGTGTGTGTGTGTGTGTGTGTGTGTGTGTGTGTGTGTGTGTGTGTGTGTGTGTGTGTGTGTGTGTGTGAGTGAGAGAGAGAGAGAGAGAGAGAGAGAGAGAGAGTATAAAAAATTTTGTATGTGTGTATAACTATAAAAAATTTTGTGTGTGTATGACATAAATTTTAGTAGTTTACACTAACCTTGTGTTGAAAAAATAAAACAAAAAACAAAATTAATGATTTAATAAAATTAAACTGGTATTACTAATAAACAATAAATTACTATTTACAATAAGTATATAAAAAGAAAAAGAATACCATAAAATTTTTATGGTAAAAGAATACCATAAAATTTTATGGTATTCTTTTTCTTTTTATATACTTATTGTAAATAGTAATTTATTGTAAATTAGTAATACCAGTTTAATTTTATTAAATCATTAATTTTGTTTTTTGTTTTATTTTTTCAATGCAAGGTTGGTGTAAACTATTAAAATTTATATTATGAATATGCCCACCCCCAGACGCCTATTTGAAGAATTGTGTGTATAACTATAAAAAAATTTTGGAAATGGAAAAAGAGGGTAGAAGAGAACTTATGGATAAGGGCCACTGATAGAGAGAAAGTACCTAACAACCATAATGTATATAAGTGTTATGTATTGATAAAAGTTGAGAAGAGAAAAGAAAATGGAGGGGAGAGAGGGGGACAAAAGGGAAAGATGAAAGGAGGTAGCATAGTTATAAAAAAAAGTAGAGTATAGAAATTGAAAAAAGTCAGAAGCATAAAAATAAAAGTTAAAAAATAATGCATTTTAAATGTAAGATAGAAATATATATATATATATATATATATATATAAAGTATATTGTTACATGTCGAACAATCCTGGCGTCTCCTCAGGTGTCAACCACCTGATTGTACAAAAAAACGACAATGTTGTGACCTCTGTGTTTCTAACATAAAATACATATCATAGCAAAGCAAAATTAATAAAGAGAATTAAGGGATATAAGGAGGGAATAAATTTGGAGTAGAATAAAATAATGGTATAAGCAAATTGATGTGTATAAGGGAGGATATATAAAGCAGGCATGTAATTTATGTTTGACATGACAAAGGAACTAAAGAAATTTTATATATATATATAGACAGAAAATACATTGACAACTAAACTAATATTGGTGAAATACCACTTACAGTTATCTCCCATAAAATGCTAAACTCATCTTGTGGCATGAGCTTCAAATGGGATCTTCTTTTCAGAAGAAATCTGCTCTGAACTTAAGCCAGGAGGACAGCTGCGAAAGCAATATTTGTGCATAGGGGTGGGAATCTAGTACCCACTAGAAACCGCATCCTCACTTTCAAGTTACCAGTGTCTCCTGTTTCCACCACTTGCACTGCCCAGTAAACCCATGTGTACCGAACCCACTAAGGAGCTTAAGTGCCAAAAATACAAACACTCATAAATGGCCTGTCGTGGTACACACACACACACACACACACACACACACACACACACACACACACACACACACACACACACACACACACACACACTCGCTGTGGTGCAAAAGACCACTGATACTGCACAAATTTCCAATGCCTTAGTGGATAAAGTTGCCAAAATATCAGTAACAGAAAGTTACACATCAGCCTTCCAAAGATTCAAAGCAAACTTCTAAAAGCAGAAGTTAAAACTTTTCTTTGAAAGGAGACAAAAAATATAGCTTTCCCTCACTGTTTGTGAACCATGTAGAGCCCTTTCAACATCTTGAGATAGTGCTGTAGAACCAGATAGCATTAGCATTAGTAGAGGCATATGATGCAAGGAAGCAAGCTGATGCAGCATCAGCAAAAAAAAAAAAAAAAAAAACAAACTTCCACTTCACCCCTCCGTTCGTTCGAAATACCTGTCCAGCTGAGCCTTAAATTTATTTAGGCTATCAACTTCCACAACAAGGGATGGAAGTCTGTTCCACCAACCAACTACCCGCTGGCTAAAGGCAAATTTCCGCACATCTATCCTACATCTATCTTTCATCAATTTGAATTTATGCCCTCTCAGGTGATTATTCTGAGAAAGAGGCAGTATCCCATCAGCATTGAGCATGCTCAAGCCATTCAAGGCTTTGTACACCTCTATCAGATCACCTCGCCGGTGCCTAGTCTCCAGACACTGTAATTTGCAAAACTTAAGCCTTTCTTCGTAAGAGCAGCCGTTTGTTCCGTTCACTAACCTTGTTGCCCTTCTCTGTACTTGTTCCAACAGCTCTACATCCTTCTTGAAATGAGGCCTCCAGACCTGTATACATTAGTCAATGTGTGGCCTGACCATTGCCTTATACAAGAGAATAATCACCTCCTTATCTCTGCTAGAAAAATTCCTGTATATCATTGACAAGACACCATGAGCTACTCTTGCAACCCATCTGAACTGCTCAGAGAACTTCATATCTGCCTGCACAATTACCCCCAGGTCCTTTTCATTCTTTACCACTGTCAGTGTAGTACCACAGAGTTGATACGTTGCTCTGGGGTTGCTGTTTCCCATATGTAGTACTTTACATTTGTCAATGTTAAACTTCATTTGCCACCTCTCAGCCCATCTGCTCAACCTTTCCAGATCCTGTTGCAGCAGCATAGCGTCAGTAGTGTCCTTAACAACCCTGCCAACCTTTGTATCGTCCGCAAACTTGGACATTAAGCTTGATATACCATCATCAATATCATTTATAAATACAGAAAACAATAATGGACCCAACACTGAACCCTGAGGGACTCCACTAATAACATTAGTCCACGATGAGCAGTGTCCATTGATTACCACTGTCTGTCTTCTGTCACTCAAGCATCCCTTTATCCATAGCAACAATTTGCCACCAATGCCACACTGCTCCAATTTGTGCAGCAGGCTTCCATGTGCAACAGTATCAAAAGCCTTTCTAAGATCCAAATATATAATATCAAAGTTATTCCCTGCATCCAATTATTTTGTGACTACATCATAGTATCCAATCAAATTGGTTAAGCAAGACCTTCCCTTAACAAAACCATGCTGTGTCTGAGCTATAACTGAATTCTTGTCAAGATGATCCTGCAGTGCTTCTTTAACCAGTGCCTCCATTAATTTTCCTGGAACAGAAGTTAAACTCACATGTCTATAATTATTTGTGTCAGCCTTTGATCCTCCTTTGTGAGAATTGGGGTTACATTTGCACATCTCCAGTCTGTGGGTACCTCCCCTGAGTCCAAGGAAGCTCTCATAATTATGGCTAACGTATTGCTTACTTCCTTTGCTGCCTCCTTTAATATAACTGGATAGATCACATCCACCCCAGGTGCCTTTCTTGTATTTATCTTCAACAATTTCTCCTCGACTTTGCTCTCACTTATTACAAAATTATTTAATTCACTGCCATGGTTTAATACACCTCTGGCATTCCCTTCCCCGAATAACTCCTCATGTGTAAATGTGGATGCAAAATACTCATTCAGTTTGTTAGCTACCTGAGGAGGATCATCAACAGTTAAACCATCGATATCAAGTGGACGAATCTGACTCATCCCTTTCTTTCTCGAGTTTACATGAGTAAAGAACTCTTTGCTGTTTTTCTTTGCATCCTTTGCTAAAGATTTCTTGTATTCTGCCTTTGCCTGTCTAACCTCCTTTGTGACTTGATTACAGATCAACTTATATCTATCATAGGCTTCTGTGTCACGTGTTAATTTTTTATGGATTCCATGCATTTTTCTTTTCTGCCATATGTCTCATTAGTTCATCTGACATCCATTTAGGCCTGAACCTTGAACAATATTTCTTAGTTGGTATGAAAAGCCTAGTAGCTTCCAAGATAAGTTCTTTGAATGCTTCCCATTTTGAGTTTGCTGTTGGTAACATCATCAGTTGGTCCCACTGTATAGAATTTAAATACTGTCTCGGACTATCGTAGGCACCTTTACGAAAGCAATAACCCTTCCCTTTACCCCTGATGGTAGTTACCTCCTTGAGTAAATCCCACTTCAGCACACTGTGATCACTGCCACCTAGTGGTTCCTGTATCTGCAGATTCTTAATGCATGAAGAATCACTACTGATAATCAAATCAAGAGTATTGCTCCCTCTAGTTGCCTCCCAAACATGCTGATTTAGAAAACAATCATCCAATAAATCGCCAAAAGCCTTGCTAGTGTGTGAGTGACCAACCCACAAATTCCAGTCAATATCTGGGAAATTAAAATCCCCCATTATAAGACTCTCTGATTTACTGGCCCACTCTATTTCCCTGTACAGTTTCTTATTATACTCATCAGAGTCATTAGGCCTATAGCACACTCCTACTCTCAATTTTGATCTCCCAATGCTCATGTCACACCAAACTGACTCGACACTGCACTGTCCATTGAATAATGAATGTTATTCATTATTCAATGACAGGAAATAAACACCAAATCATTACAGTCACTTCTCAATCTGCACAATAGACTTTACTTAGAAGACACATTCCCTCAACCAGTGTTTCTCAAACTTACAATAATTGTGTACCCTTTTAAGGTATACCCCTCGTATACTGGTATACCCCTTCTCGGGCAAAGACAATTTGGGGAAGTTTTAATAATACTACTTCATTTGAACTAGAGCAAATACACTACAATATGTGGTATTCATTTATTCATATATAATAAAAGTTATACATAGGTACTATATAGAAATAATAATTTAAAAAATGGAAGTAATACTAAAAATCAACAGGCATTCTGACAGGACAGCTTGGATATATACAATGGATTTGTACCAGTATGAATTAAAGTAGGCATGTTAGCTAGTGAAGAAAACACATTTTTAATACTTACTATTTTAGTAGTGAAATTGATATTAAGATGTATAAATTTAAATGAAGTTTAAATGGTTACATACCATGCACGTTTTTTAACGTCATTTTACACAACAACTAACATCATTCACTGAGTAATAAAGGATTAATCAAAATTTAATAAAGCATGCCCTTTAAAAAGACTACTGTCACTGGCATTCTAAAATTAACTCAGTTATTGGTCATACATACAACACAGTAGAGTTCATTCACAGAAAGGGGAGACAACAAGCAGTAAACAAACAGCATGATTATCAAGCGATTCCGACAGATGTCCGGTAAAATGTTGCTTCGGTCACTGTATATACACAACTCACACATGCACAGTGTGCCAATTAAATAATGAGGCTGTATGCGCTCTGCGTTTAGTATTAATGTAAGAGGCCAAAATAGTTCATAATTAGATCTGCTAGAGCAGCGTTTCCCAAACTTTTTTAGTCACGGAACACGTCTCATCTCACAATATATTTACAGAACACTTACGAAAGACAAGTTTAGCGGGAGCCAAAGAACTGTTTACTAATATTTTATTACATACTACGTGCTGTGCTGCGTCAGAAGCATCTTTATTTCCAACACATGTAAAGCTGAAATTCAAATAACTGTCATCATACTTTTGTTTTGGTCAATAATTAGTTGGTTCCTGTTTTTTCACTTTGGATTTTTGGGGAACAAAAGGACTGCAATTGTTCATCCTCACTTTGAAGTGTGACAATATTGTGTTTGTTTTCATCGACCACAGTTGCAATACTAAAAAGTACTTGCTTCTCATTTTAAAGTTTCTTTTTTCAACCACAAATCTGTGGTAATTTATTTTAATAATAATATTTCGAAATGCTGATAATTAACAAAAAAAATTTATACAAGGAAGTGAGTTTAGTTATATCGGTTCGCTTCCCCTCTCTTTCAACCCGTGTACTCCAGGCTAAATCGCATACAAATGCCATATTAGATTACTACATTTCTACTTTTTTGTAGATGTCATTACCTCTATGCAAAATAAAGTGTTTCACGATCTATTTAATTATTATTCTATGCCAGTATATTAATAACTGGAAAAAAAATAATGTTAAAAATTATAATGATACAAAAGTGGTGTACGCTACAAATATGCAAAATTTATTTATTTTATTTTGTTTTTTTAATTATTAATTATGATTTTCACGGAACACTTGTTCACATCTCATGGAACAGTTTGGGAAACTGTGTTCCATGATAGAGTTGCCCTCATTGGATAGAGTGTGCTCTATCCAATGAGGGCAAGTTGAAACTTGTCTGGTCAGTAGTTCGTGATTTATGATGGAAAAAGTAATAGTAGTTTTGTGCATGTCATCAGAAAATTAAAAATGGAGCAAAGAGCAGTTATCAAATTTTATTGTAAATTGGGAAAAGTGCTACGGAAACTTTTGATGATTTAAAAAAAGTTTATGCTGATGAATGTTTGTCTCGACCAAGAGTGTTTGAATGGTTTCTCATTTTCATAAAGGATGTGAGTCGTTAGAGGATGATCCCCGACATAGCCGACCGATCTCTGTTCGAACACCAGAGAATGTCACAAAGGTTAGAAAAATTGACTGAAAACAGATAATTTTCAACGAGGTTCCTTACTGAGATGATCAGTAGCAATAAGGAATGTGTACAAGAAATTCTAAAAGGAGATCTGGGTAAGAGAAAAATTTGTTCCCATTTTGACAATGCACTCGCACATTCTGCCGTCAACATCAAGCAATTTTTGGCAAAAAAAATCGATTCCAGTCATCAAACATCCCCCATTTCACCAGATTTTGCTCCCGCAGATTACTTTTTGTTCCCTAAATTAAAACAGCCATAAAAGTAATACAATATGGGATGATAGATGACATGCTGCAGTGACCGACCAGCTGAAAGCGGCACCAGAAGAGGAGTTCGAAGTGTTTTCAAAACTTGTATAAAAGATGTAAACGGTGCGTACTTCGAAGATATATAACCTTACTTTGCCATTAGTGTTATTATTTTTTTTGTAGTAGCGCCAGTCTCGTTATTTAATTGGAACACTATGTACACCAGATCACTTAAGAGTGTAGTCCAATAAAAGTAGATGAAAAGAAAAGGGAAAAAAAACGAAAAATCATGGATTATATAGCCCTATCATCTTTTATGATTCAATAAAGTGAAATTGTGACTCTAATAAGAGAAGAGTTTTGCACACTGCAATGTATAAATTATAGGCTTTGGGTTTTCAAATTTTGATTCAGTAAAGCAACTGATTCAATTAACCACTGGTTCCTATAAGCATAACCCCACTACACTGAATTTTATTGAATTGTTTTCTACAGCTAAAAAAACTATGATAAAGTAAAATAAAAAAATTTTGCCATGTGCCCTTTAAAACCTTTTCGCATACCCCTGGAGGTATACATACCACACTTTGCGGAACATTGCCCTAAACAAATAGCATCGTGCTATAGTCCTTGACTTCCTCAAACTCAGTAAAGATCCAATAGAACCTGCTTAGTATCGGCCAAATTGTTGACTGGTATGGTATCTTAAATCTTAGCCTCCTTTATTCTACACAATTTAATATTCAACATAATAGATTGACACTGGATGTATTAGTAGGAATAGAGAACGCCATCAGGAATGCTTTCCTTAAATTAGACCATCATGTAATGGTTTACTTTGACATCAGTATGGCATATGATTCCACATGGAATACTCCACAAATTACATTGCTGTGGACTTCAAGGACAACTCTCGACCTTTGTACAAAATATAGTGTACGAGTGCACATTCCAAGTTCACTTCAAAACTTTGTTGCCCAGGTTTTATCACACAAAGACGGAGTTCACCAGGGCTATGTAATCAGTGCAACCCTCTTTATAATTGCATCCAACACCATTGCTGAACAACTCCCCAACACTTGATACAGCACTGTTTAGATGACCCTAGCATTTCTTGTCGTTCAAAAAACGTGCATACCATTGAAAGACAATTAAAAGGGGGCAATAACTAAGATTAGTTAATGGACACAAGTCAGTGATTTTCTACTTTTTTCACAAAAAGCAATGTGCATCCAATTTTGCCACCAACATGACCTTCACCTAGTTCTAGAACTGCAACTTAATGGCCAACCAATACCAATATACACCTATACTATGATTTTTAGTGTTTTCCACCAACCATGGAATAAAACGAAAGACGAAAAAACCCAAATTTTTAAAAAATTTTAATATTTACAATAAATTATTCACAAACCAAACATTACTGATAGTAATTTTAAAATAAAACAACTGTGATATACAGGATAATAATAAAATGCCGAATTTAAAATGCAATAAAATATACTGGTTAAAAGCGCTAAAATACTAACTGAAGCTTTCAAAGGCTTCTGCCTTCTTTCTCAACAGTGTAATTTCTGTTCTGCGGTGCATCATTAAATACCAGCAGGTTCACGGTGCATCTCACGTGAATGTGTACTGTTCCCGTCAGAACCGGAAGTGGCTCGGGAGCGTTTCAGGCAAAAACGTTCATCCCCTCCAAGGATTACCGTCTCAAAGAGGGGATGAATACGTGTGCCCCTATCTCTATTTATATTTTTCTCAGTAGAACTAATTCTCAAGCTCTCGAGCCACTTGCGGTCCCAAAATCTATGCGCCCGATCAGTGATGACCGCTTCATCTGGGGAGATTTGATGTTGCTTCTCCCAGAAATGTTCAGCTACGGCGGATTTGCCATAGTCTGCATTTCTTATCGCATTTGTGTGCTCCCCCAGACGATCTTTGAGACGCCGTTTTGTTTCTCCCACATAACACTCCCCACATTCTGGGCATTTAATACTGTATACGACCCCACTTATATTTTCATTTAAGACAGGGTCCTTCACCTGTGACACGATTGTGTGCAGCTTCCTGCCTGGGAGCTGCACACAACGTGTCTGGTAATTCCTTAATACGCGAGCTAAACGCTCGGATAAACCCGGATAGTAGGAAATGTATGCGGTGGCTATTGGCGTGAAGGACTCACTTCTACTCTGCCCTCCACTAATGTATTTCTCTATGATCCTCCGGGGGTAGCCACACTTCAAAAGATCCGCCGTAACACGTTCATACTCCAAGTTTCTATCCTCTGAGGTACTGCAATGGGATTTTGCCCTATCCACTAATGCTCTTACTACACTGTTCCTGTGATAATTAGTCTGCGCTGAGTTGTAGTGTGAATATTGGCCCCTGCACATAGATTTTCTAAATACTTTTGTTTTCAAATGCTGGCCTTCTCTACAAATCAGCACATCCAGGAATGGCAAAACCCCTCCTTCCTCTACCTCAGAGGTGAATTGTATGAACGGGGAGAAGCTATTAAGAAAATTCAACGTATCATCCTCACTCCCTTCCCGAATAACTGAAAACGTATCATCAACATACCTTTTCCACGGACGCATAGGGAGAACTGTAGTGTTAAATAGTCTGGACTCGAGCTCCTCCATCGCTAAATTAGCTATGATGGCACTGATGGAAGAGCCCATAGCTGCACCGTTAACCTGCTTGTACATGGTGTTATTAAACACCATGGTAGTACTCGAAAGACATAACTCTATTCCTTTACATATGTCCTCTAAGTTGCATCCTATTATTCAAGGTGGTGTCTCTTTCTAAAGCCATGTACGCACAATGTATCCCATGGTCAATTGGGATGCAGGTAAACAACGATGTTACATCAAAGGATATCATAACCTCGTTTTCTTCTATACGTTGTCCTCTTATGAATTGTACAAATTCTTTACTGTCTCTGATACTATGTTCAGAGAGTCCAACTAATGGTGACAGTAGTTTGGCTAGGAAACCAGATAATGCATACGTGGGGCTGCCAATAAACGAGACTATCGGTCTGAGTGGCACACCCACTTTATGTATTTTTTGCAAACCGTAAAATCTCGGTATCTGGCTTCCTGTGGCATGTAATGCCCAATACCGTTCCTTTGAAATCTTTGCATACATTCCCTACTATCCGGGTTTATCCGAGCATTTAGCTCGCGTATTAAGGAATTACCAGACACGTTGTGTGCAGCTCCCAGGCAGGAAGCTGCACACAATCGTGTCACAGGTGAAGGACCCTGTCTTAAATGAAAATATAAGTGGGGTCGTATACAGTATTAAATGCCCGGAATGTGGGGAGTGTTATGTGGGAGAAACAAAACGGCGTCTCAAAGATCGTCTGGGGGAGCACACAAATGCGATAAGAAATGCAGACTATGGCAAATCCGCCGTAGCTGAACATTTCTGGGAGAAGCAACATCAAATCTCCCCAGATGAAGCGGTCATCACTGATCGGGCGCATAGATTTTGGGACCGCAAGTGGCTCGAGAGCTTGGGAATTAGTTCTACTGAGAAAAATATAAATAGAGATAGGGGCACACGTATTCATCCCCTCTTTGAGGCAGTAATCCTTGGAGGGGATGAACGTTTTTGCCTGAAACGCTCCCGAGCCACTTCCGGTTCTGACGGGAACAGTACACATTCACGTGAGATGCACCGTGAACCTGCTGGTATTTAATGATGCACCGCAGAACAGAAATTACACTGTTGAGAAAGAAGGCAGAAGCCTTTGAAAGCTTCAGTTAGTATTTTAGCGCTTTTAACCAGTATATTTTATTGCATTTTAAATTCGGCATTTTATTATTATCCTGTATATCACAGTTGTTTTATTTTAAAATTACTATCAGTAATGTTTGGTTTGTAAATAATTTATTGTAAATATTAAAATTTTTTAAAAATTTGGGTTTTTTCGTCTTTCGTTTTATTCCATGGTTGGTGGAAAACACTAAAAATCATAGTATGAGTATACCCAACCCCAGAGGCCTATTTGAAGAACCAATATACACCAGCATGTGATTCAAGGAATAATCACATTATACTGTAAACTTGCCTTTCTAGATCACCTTAAAAATCTAGTGATGTCATGTCAGAAAAACTAAACTAAACATAATTTGGGGTCTATAGCAACTAAGTGGTTAGCTGCTCACCTTACATTGTTACAGTTATTTAGAACCATAATTAGAACCGAACTTGACTATAGAGCACTATTATGTAGCTCAGCAAGACCCGGTGTACTCTGTTGGCAGTAACCCCTTTCATAATAGCACATTGCCTTGCCTCATGCATTGCCTTAGAAACATATCATACACCTCCAATACCTGGTTGTATATGGTGATGCACACAAATTCTCTCTCTTTATCAAAAGACAATAATTTATATTATGATATGCATATAAAATTAGGTCTATGCCTAAACACCTAAATGGCAGATGCTTTACACTCCTTGGTACAACGTGTATACTGAAACCTCCCTACTGCTAACCAGCCCTTAGGAATGAACTGGTAGCAGAATAAATCTGACTTTTGATAATGCTGCAAATACCCCTCCACTTTTCCCTATTCCTTGGAATGCGGCTTCACCTCCCTGTGATTTTTACCTCCATAAATGGAAAAAAATCTGCATTACACAAAGAAAATTTCTTGCAACTGGACAATGCTGTAGTGAATCAGTTCTTCAACTACAATATGTTATGTACAGATGGATCAAATGATGACACCATTTTGGAAAATAGCCACATTTTCCAAAACCACATTAGCTTATCAACTGTCATGTGAATTCAGTATATTTTCTGCAGAACTAACGACCATCCAGGTGGCCCTGTAGTATATTGAATCACCTGACATTCAAAATAGTATAATTATCTCAGAGTCATCCAAGTTCTGAAAAATACCACGATATCACTCACCAGTTTTAAATGAAATAGGTCGAACAATTTTCAATCAGTTTCCGGGTTTAACATATCATATGATTTATCTCATATGCTAGGACAGTGGTCGGCAACCTGTGGCTCGCGAGAAGCATACGGCTCTTTAACTTTTAGCCCACATGAAGCACAATTTGAAATGGAGTTAAGTGCACTTAAAAATCAAGGACATGTGGAGTAGTAGTAGTAGTAGTGGCATGTGATGCAAGAAAGCAAGTGGCTGATGCTTATGTAGCATCAGCCAAAAAAAAAAATAAAAAATCACACCATTCCCTCCAAATGCCTGTCCAGTTCCTCCTTAAATTTATTCAACCTATCAACTTCCACAACGACAGATGGAAATTTGTTCCAGCAGTTAACCACCCACTGGCTAAAGGCAAATTTCCGCACATCTATTCCACATCTGTCCATTCTTAATTTGAATTTATGCCCCCTTAGGTTCGTAATCTCAAGGGATAGAATTTTTTTCAGCCTGGATAATTCTGTACTTGTTAACAGGAGAGACTGCTTCTACAGGGATGAGATACATTTAAATAGAAAGGGTACAAGAATATTTGCTGATGCTATCAAGGCAGTCTTAGGTTGGTCGGAAAACTGCTAGCTTTGGGGCAGACAAAGACTAATAGATTAGCAGTAGCCACTGGCAGAGGTGAAAGAGATTCTTGCACTGCTTCTATTGGAATGAGCAGAAGCCTGAAAAACAAGATGCAGGATATTTCAGAGACTGCTGGGAGTCATTGCAGTACAAGTAAACACATGGGTTGTGTTAGGGTAGCTAAGAATAGAAACAGGTGCATGTATACTTGTGTGTACACCAATGCTAGGAGTTTAGTAAATAAATTTAATGAATTTGAGGTATTGCTCAAAACATCAAAGGCAGATATTGTTGGGATATCAGAGACGTGGTGTCACACAGATATAAGGAATGCAGAACTGGAATTTGGGGAGTACGTCTACCGAAAGGATAGACAGGATATGAAGGGAGGAAGGGTTATGCTATTAGTTAAGAAACACATAAAATCCAAGGAAGTGAAGCCAGTCGACATCGCTGGACAGTGCAGTGTCGAGTAAGTTTGGTGAGACATAAGCATTGGGAGATCAAAATCGAGAATAGGAGTGTGCTATAGGCCTAATGACTCTGATGAGTATAATAAGAAACTGTACAGGGAAATAGAGTGGGCCAGTACATCAGAGAGTCTTATAATGGGGGATTTTAATTTCCCAGATATTGACTGGAATTTAAGGGCTGGTCACTCACACACTAGCAAGGCTTTTGTGGATTTATTGGATGATTGTTTTCTACATCAGCATGTTTGGGAGGCAACTAGAGGGAATAATTCTTTTGATTTGATTATCAGTAGTGATTCTTCATGCATTAAGAATCTGCAGATAAGTGAACCACTAGGTGACAGTGATCACAGTGTGCTGAAGTGGGATTTACTCAAAGAGGTAACTACCATTAGGGGTAAAGGGAAGGGTTATTGCTTTCGTAAAGGCGACTACGATGGACTGAGACAGTATTTAAATTCTATACAGTAGGACCAACTGATATTGTTACCAACAGCAAATTCAAAATGAGAAGCATTCAAAGAACTTATCTTGGAAGCTACTAGGCTTTACATACCAACTAAGAAGTATTGTTCAAGGTTTGGGCCTAAATGGATGTCAGATGAACTAATGAGACATATGACAGAGAAAAAAAATGCATGGGATACATACAAATTAACACGTGACACAAAAGCCTATGATCTATAACCAAGTTACAAAGGAGGTTAGGCAGGAGAAGGCAGATTACGAGAAATCTTTGGCAAGGGATGCAAAGAAAAACAGCAAAGTGTTCTTTACTTATGTAAACTTTAGAAGGAAGGGGATGAATCAGATTTGTCCACTTGGTATCGACGGATCAACAAACTAAATGAATATTTTGCATCAACATTCACACATGAGGAGTTATTCAGCAAGGGGAATACCAGAGGTGTATTCAACTTTGCCAGTAAGCTATAGAATCTTGTAATAACTGAGAGTAAAGTGGAAGAGAAATTGCTGAAGATAAACACAAGAAAGGCACCTGGGGTGGATGGGATCTATCCAGTTATATTAAAGGAGGCAGCAAAGGAAGTGAGCAAACCCTTAGCCATAATTATGAGAGCTTCCTTGACTCAGGGGAGGTACCCACAGACTGGAGAGTGCAAATGTGACCTCAATTCACAGAGGAGGATCAAAGGCTGACACAAGTAATTATAGACCTGTGTGTTTAACTTCTGTTCCAGGAAAATTAATGGAGGCACTGGTTAAAGAAGCACTGCTGGATCATCCAGACCCGACTTCAGTTATAGCTTGGACACAGCATGGTTTTGTTAAGGGGAAGTCTTGCCTGACCAATTTGATTGGATACTATGATGCAATCACAAAAGAACTGGATGCAGGGAATAACTTTGATATTATATACTTGGATCTTAGAAAGGCTTTTGATACTGTTGCACATAGAAGACTGCTGCACAAATTGGAACAGCGTGGCATTGGAGGCAAATTGCTGCTATGGATAAAGGGGTGGTTGACTGGGAGAAGGCAGAGAATGGTCAATGGACACTGCTCATCGTGGAGTCCCTCGGGGTTCAGTGTTGGGTCCATTATTGTTTTCTGTATTTATAAATGATATTAATCATGGTATATCAAGCTTAATGTCCCAGTTTGCAGACGATATGATGGTTGGCAGGGTTGTCAAGGACACTACTGACACTATGCTGATGCAACAGGATCTGGAAAGGTTGAGCAGATGGGCTGAGAGGTGGCAAATGAAGTTTAACATTGACAAATGTAAAGTACTACATATGGGAAACAGCAACCCCAGAGCAATGTATCAACTCTGTGGTACTACACTGACAGTGGTAGAGAATGAAAGGGACCTGGGGGTGGTTGTGCAGGCAGATATGAAGTTCTAAAGCAGTGTAGACGGGCTGCAAGAGTAGCTCATGGTGTATTGTCAATGATATATAGGAATTTTTCTAGCAGGGATAAGGAGGTGATTATTCCCTTGTATAAGACAGTGGTCAGGCCACACCTTGAGTACTGTATACAGGTCTGGAGGCCTCCTTTCAAGAAGGATGTAGAGCTGCTGGAACGAGTACAGAGAAGGGCAACAAGATTAGTGAATGGAACAAAGGGGTGCTCTTACAAAGAAAGGCTTAAGTTTTGTAAATTACAGTGTCTGGAGACTAGGCACCTGCGAGGTGATCTGATTGAGGTGTATAAAGCCTTGAATGGTTTGAGCATGCTCAATGCTGATGGGATTCTTGCTCTTGCTCAGAATAATCACCTGAGAGGGCATAAATTCAAATTGAGGAAAGATAGATGTAGGATAGACGTGCGGAAATTTGCCTTTAGCCAGTGGGTGGTTGGTTGGTGGAACAGACTTCCATCCCTTGTCATGGAAGTTGATAGCCTAAATAAGTTTAAGGCTCAGCTGGACAGGTATTTCGAACGAACAGAGGGGTGAAGTGGAAGTGGGTTTTTTTTTTGGCTGATGCTGCATAGGCTTGCTTTCTTGCATTAAATGCCTCTACTAATGCTAATCTGAACAAGTGGAAGAATCCCATCAGAATTCAGCGTGCCAAATCCATTCAAGGCCTTATACACCTCAATCAGATCACCGTGCAGGTGCCTAGTCTCCAGCCACTGCAATTTGCAGAACTTAAGCCTCTCTTGATAAGAGGATCCCTTCATTCCCCTCACCAATCTTGTTGCCCTTCTCTGTACACGCTCAAGTAAATCTACATCCTTCCTAAAATGAGGCCTCCAGACCTGTACGCAGTACTCAAGGCGTGGCCTGACCATTGCCTTATACAGAGGGATAATCACCTCCTTTTCCCTGCTAGCAAAATTCCTATATATCATTGACAAAACCCCATGACCTGCCCTGGCAGCCTGTCTGCATTGCTCAGAAAACTTCATATCTGCCTGCACAATTACTCCCAGGTCTTTTTCATTTTCTACCACCTTACGTGTAGTACCACACAGTTGGTACGTTTCTCTGGGGTTACTTCTACCCATATGCAGTACTTTGCATTTGTCAAGGTTAAACTTCAGTTGCCACTTCTTAGCCCATCTGCTCAAATTATCTAGATCCTGTTGCAGTAGCACACTGCCATTACTGTCATTAACAACCCTGCCAACCTTTGTATCATCTGCAAACTTCGACACTAAGCCTGATATACCTTCATCAATATCATTGATAAATATACAAAACAACAGTGGACCCAACACCGAACCTTGTGGGACTCCACTAATAACATTAGTCCAAGAAGAGCAGCACCCATTGATTACCACCCTCTGTCTTCTTGCACTTAACCATCCTTTTATCCACTGTAGCAACTTACCCTTAATACCATTCTGCTACAATTTGTACAATAGTCTTCCATGTGCAACAGTGTCAAAAGCTTTCCTGAAATCCAAATATATGATATCAAAATTATTTTTTGCATCGAGTTCCTTTGTAAACCACTTAATATCCTATCAAATTTGTCAGACGAGATTTTCCCTTAACAAACCCATGCTGTGTCTGAATTATTGCTTGTAAAACTATAATGCCTTAAAACTGAAATTGAGGATTTGGAGATTGCAAGGGCAGGAGGCTGCCCTTGCAATTCTACACAAATGGATGGCAATAGATGAGTTGAAAAAGCAAGACCAAATTCTGTTTGATGCGTGGAGTAGCTTTCTGGATGCGTATATAAATTTGAAAATATTTGTGTTTGGACTTCTCTCGATTTTTGGTTTGACGAATTTCTGTGTGCAAATATTTTCGAACATGAACTATATTAAAAATAAATCAAGAAACCATCTCAACAATGCGAGACTGTCAGTATGTTTCAAGATGAAAATTACAGCACACTCACTTGATGTTAAAAGACTCGCTCAAAAGCAACAAAAGTCACATTAATTCGTACCTAATTGGATGTTTGTTATGTTTTTTCAGTTTAATAAATAATATTTCAAAATATATTTTTTTTAATAAAACACCTTCCCACTCTATTCCATTTCTTAAAAAACTCCCCCTCCTCCCAGCTTGAGTTCAAGTATTGCTCTTCGGATTCTTTTTTTTTTTTTTTAATTAAATCAAAAATGGCCCTTCACTCAAAAAAGTTGTCGACCCCTGTCCTAGGAAATGATGCAAACATAGAACTTTTAATCTACTTAAAATGTATTGGTTTATACAGGAGCATATAACTTAATAACTTTACAGTATGATCATGCAAATAAACCATGAACAGACACAATTTGACCTCAGTAACACTTGTGTCACTAAACTCAATACCAACCAACAAACCAACGTTAAATGAAATAACCACCTCCTTGAATACCCTAACTGAATTTGGGAAAATCACATTCTTCTGTTGGGTCCCAGGTTGGGATATATGGCATCTTTTGGGACATGTGGCAATTCCAGGAAATTAATTAGATGACCTTAACATTTTGTGTTGTGCAAAAAACATGCATACCATTGAGGGACAATTACAAAGGGGCAATAACTAATCAAAATCAGCTATCTCACCGCCCAATGATAAGTAGAAAGTTTCACACCAAGCCTGTAGATCAATAATCTGCCAAATTCAGCAAAACAACTAGCTTCAAAGTATCAAATTAACCTTCAAGCCTCAACTAAATTGACAATAGGATGGAATTTTATCTCATCCCCGAATAGGCCACACATTACTCATGCTTATCTTTTAAGAGCAGAGGATTACCCTCAATGACATCATTGCGACACTTTGCTTACAGTCAGCCCATATCCTTATTGAATGCACAAAATATGCAAGGCAATGCTAGAATCTCTACATGCGAGCCACCAGTGAGGTCCCACTCACACTTACCTCACTTTTGGAAAATGAAGCAAATATCACAAATGTTTTAAACTTTTCTAAAATTGATTACTTTATACCACCTCCTTTAGTTATGAAAACAAGACTCCATTTCTGATAATAGTTTTGAAAATTTATCTATATCTAAATATATAACTTACTACTTACCATATGTAGCACTATAACCATAGATGCCAATGTGCCATAAAATCTGCAAATAAACCACCAAGAAAACACAGTCAGCTGCCATTACCATATCAGTACCATCTATATCTCTACCACTACCAAAATAAAGAGGGAAAGAGAAACCAAAGAATGAACACTAGGCGGTGTCCTTTTTTCCCAAAGGATAAACCCAAGCCTGAGAAAGAAACCTTCAGAAGTGCACAGACATCCAGAAAACCTAAATAAGTCCATATTCAAATTCTTATAATGGTTTACTGGAATTGCTGTACATCCTGTCAAAATAGTGAAGACATCAAGGCTCTCCTCTGTAAGTATGAACCAATGCTTTTTCTTACAGAAGACATATCTAATGGCAAATGAAGAACTGCCCATGGGTAATTGTTCAATTGTATGGCAGAGTTAGGGATGGGCCTGCCCATGGAGTTGCAATCATTTTGGATAACCATACTGCAATTCACATTGCAGTAGCATTCTTCCTCACTATTTCTTATATTTGTTTTCTTCAAGGTATTCAAACCAACCTGCATCGAAATGCAGGCTTCAGTACCTTCTTCCATATGTTGTTATTTGGTTTTTAGGAGCATTAGCAACTAAGGCCATATTGCCCCAGGGGATATGCGGTGGTCATTCCCTGACCTTTCTGCATCCTCCTTATTTGGTGGTCACAGGCTCGAACTTCTTCCATATGCCTATTTGCCTATTTACTGCCATTTGTTCTTATGTATGCTCCACCTCCCTCCTTCCTGTTTGTACATGGATGCTTGAAGAAAAGTGGTAGTGATCACTTCTCTATAATATTCATCCTGAGCAATGGGGCACCATATCAACCATAAAGGATACCACAGTGGAAAATTGGTTAGACTGATGGGAGTGCCTTCAAACATCCAGCAACATTTAATATTATGGTGAGGAGCTAATCAATAATGCAATAAGGTACATCACAGAAAATATTGTCAAAACAGCAGCAATTGCAATTCCAAAAACGTTAACTCACTTTCCACCATTTCTGAAACCATGGTGGAATGCTGCAGCAAGAAAGGCACAAAACATGGGGGATAGTTCAGCAATATCCCACCATAGATAATATCATAGACTATAAAAGTACATATGCCCTAGCACAGTATGCTAGACATCAGAGCCAAAGGGAATCTTGGATCTGCTTCACTTATTCTGTGACCTGGTTGAACAAATCTTATTGTCTGGGACAGAAAATGAAAGACAAATATACATTGATCCTGGAACATAATGGATGTTCAATTGCTAATGCTGTATGGAAACCGTTTTTTGAATTTCTCTTCTACAGCATTTGTGTCTGCCAAAACATCTTACCCCCCTTCCCCAGAGTTTTTGGCCCTCAAACAAAAATATAAAAACTGTCACTGAAAATACTTTCAAAGTAGCCTTGAGGACTATAATCTGCCTTTCAAGAAATTAAAACAGTGCTCTCCATGTCATCACAGGCAAATACCATTGGGCCAAACATCTATTATGAGATAATTAAATATCTTTCATCAGAATCTGTGGATTGCCTGCTCTGTCTCTATAGACTATCTAGAAGAACAGTTTCCAGATATCTAGTTCGAAGCAAACATAGTTGCTTTCCTCAAGCTAGAAAAGGATCCAAAAATCCCAAACACTTAAATGTCCTTTTGCTCTGACCAGCTGCATTTACAAGATCCTGTAAATAATAACAACAAAAAACCAAATAATAACAACAACAACCCACCCACCCACCCACCGATGAGAGGTCAACATTCACTGCTTGTGGTATCTAGAAACTAACGACTCCTTTCAGTGGTACATTGTAGCTTCTGATGGAACAGGTCAACACTCAACCATTTAATCAGATATTGGAAACGTATACAAGATTAAATGTGAGCACCCAGTGCTGGTTTATTTTGTTATGGGAAAAAAAACATATGGTACAGCTTGGAGCCCCTTGACGTGGGCACCTGTACACAGTGGGGAGACCTTCGAGTGATGTTGCTCCTCCAGATTAGCATCACTGGAATCCAGTGCCCATAGCCTTGGTTCCAAGCTATGAGATATGAAAACTCAGAAATGGATCTCCCATGATCTTACTTCCTGGAGATCCTGGGATGGTCACCCAGGTTTGGCTAGTGGGTTCACCTGCAAGAGTCGACTGTGATGACGTCATATCCCTATCCCTCCCCCTCTCCCCGTTAATCTTAGGGACAGGATTCGGGTTGGTATTGGTGCAGGTATGAAGTCTGCATAGTCCTGGCATCCTAGTCCTTTGGGCTCCGTGGTGAGTGGGGAGTTCTGGGCACTGAAACAAATTAAAATTCTCATGAATCCTCATAATTCTTCTGGAACTCCCAATATGGTTCTTATCAGAAAACCATGATCCTAAGCCATATGTCACCATTGCAAAAAGACCCAGAACAGAAACACCATCAGTGCCTCTATCAAGGTTCCTGATTATGCATTCCAACACCAAGAAACCTACTATAAAAAAATATCCCCTTTTATCATACCCTCTAAAGCAAGCTTTAGAGGGCTTGACAGGTTTCCCAAGCCCGTTAAAAGACTTTGTTCTGGAGATCTCTTAATCAAAACCAAAGTCACATCAACTTCTCCAAGCAACTGCTATTTGACAAATATCAATTCATATAATGCCACACAAAAATACTTAATTCATCACAAGGCATCATCTGCATTAGACTAAATCCCAGGTAGTGATGGCTGTGAAAAGAACATTTGTGTACTAGGATGGTAATCTAGTTCCAACAAGGAACATCATCCTTTAATTCTCCAACTTCACGTGATAAGACCAAATCCAATCCACTATTTTAAATATCAGAAATATAGATGTTCACATATGGCTTGTTATAGAACTCCTGTTGGTGCTCTACATCGTGCTAAAAACCACAAGAGAAAAGTGTTCAGCCACAAAACCAAACTGTGTCAACTGTCAAGGAAACAAGCATCATACTCCTGACACTGTAAATTCTTTTTTTTTTTTCTGGGATCCCAACAATGTCCCTACCAGAAAATGCTACCTCAGCAAAAAAAAAAAAAGAAGAAAATGACCCAGAACCAAAGGTACATCAGGGCCAACACCTCAGTACCTGATTATTCATTTCACCAATGAAGAGGCTATAGCAAAATGTCACCCTTCTTCATCCAGAAGGGTTTGGAAAGGCTAGCAGGCTCACCAAAATTGGTGAGACAGCTTTGTTCTGGTGACATCCTAGTTGAGACTAAAAGTGGTTACCACTCTGAACAACTCCAACAGCATCTGTTGAGGGAAATACCAATTATAGTAACACCACACAAGAAGCCATCCCGGAGAGTAATCTGGGAATGGGATCTTCTCAAAGTGTCTGAGGGGAAATCTGTTCAGAACTAAAAAGCCAAGGAGTGATAGCTGCAAAGAGAATGTTCGTATGTAGAGATGAAAATCTGGTTCCATCATCCTTACTTTTCATCATCATGAACTTGTTCCAGCTTAGTACACCAATATTTGACATAATGGTTATCTCTATGACCTGGTTGACCAAATATGTCTTTCATGTTGTGAAATTATACTTCATAACTGCGTTGTCACATTGCAACACCAAGGTATCCACCCACCCACCAGTGCCCCCGTAGCCAGAGGTGGGCAGGAGCAGCAGTGTGTAGCACACGTTTCTTGATTAGACCGGGGTTCGAGCCCGTGAGCCACCAAATACAGAGGATGCGGAAAGGTCAGGGAATGACCACCGCATATACCCGGAGCAATATGGCCTTAGTTGTTAATGCTCCTAAAAACCAAATAATAACAACAACAAACCACCCACCTACCGATGAGAGGCCAAACAGCCATCTGGGTGGTGGTATCCACTGAGAATAAGTAACAACAGTCTTCTCCGCTGGTAAAGTGTTGCTTATTCATGGTAGTGCAATATCAGGCAACTCTTTATGAAGAGTTGCCTGATATTGCACTATATTCAAGTGAATTTCCCGTAGGTTGAGGCCATAGCCCTTTCAAATTCTTTCGGTCTACACCAATATTTTTCAACAAGATTAAAGCTGGCTATCTACGCTACACAGTAAATATGTCCCAAACCCATTTAGGTGCTTAAAGTGTCAAAAATATGGACATTTACAAATGGCCTGCCATGGTACCCTCGAATGTGCAAAATGTGGTACAAAGAACCCTAAGATAACATCATGCAAAGCTGCAAACCCCACCTGTATTATTTGCAAAGAAGAGGAGCACCCTGCATGCCAGAGGTAGAAGGAAGAGAAGGAAATGCAATGTCTAAAGGTAGAGTCAAACATCACATACCGGGAAGCCAGAAAAGCAGTTAAACCAGTAAGTAGCAATAAACAACATGTGGCTAAAAGGTTGCTAAGAAATGTTTGATTGGGATGCAAAGAAAAATGACTGTTTCACAAAAAGAGTCATTCATGCCAATTGCCTGCTACTTACTGATCTCAGAAAAACGAGCACAGGGTACTGAAAACTCAACAGCCACTGGTGGTACAAGAAAAAATGGATGTCAAAATGAAAGAGGTACCTGATGACTCAGTCTTGGAACTTTTTGCAGAATAGGAAATGGACACAGGACAACGTCTATACTTCCCCAAAAGAGATAAATCCAAGTAAGCCTCAGCAGCTGAACGACAGATCTACCAAGCCCTACCAAGCCAACGTAATGGCTAAATTCCTGGAGTGGATCCAATATAGTTAGGGAAGGATGCTACGTGTTTGTTTTCCATTAAAGTTATTATATTAATACCAATCTTATACCATATGAAATCAATAATATAGTTTATTAGGCTGTTCATTTACATTACTATACATTAAAGTGACATTTCAAGTATCTGTCAGCGGGTAATAATTTAATCTCTTTTTATTTACTTTAGATTTCCTGTTTCAATTGTAACGGCAATTCAAAACTTAATACTGTACTTCCCTAGAATCGTAATTTGCAAATTGTAATTGTAATCTTGGTAATTATAATTAATAATTTGGTAATTGTAATTGGAGTATTGGTAATATAACTGTAATATTCTCAGATATTCAAAATTTGTAACCTTTTCTATTTTCTGTTTCCCCAACAGCATGGTCTGATGATTGGTATCAGTAAGATACCCGAAACCTTACTTTTATGTATAGTAATGTAGGCGAACAGCCTAATAAACTATATTATTAATTTCACGTGGTATAAGAGTGGAATTATTTTGGATTCCTGCAAAATGCAGAAGACATCAAGGCACTCCTGCTAAAGCACGATTCATCCTTCTTTTGCTTACAGGAGACTTACCTAAGAGCAAATGATGCCCCAGCATGTGTAACATTACTATTATTCGTAAGGTAATTGTGGATGGTCCTGTTCATGAAGGTGTCACAATCCTTGTGGGCACCTAAACCCCATTTCAGCCTCTGTGACTTACAACCAGCATTTTGTAGCAATTTGCCTTACAGTGTGGTTTTATTAACCATCTGCACTTGTATATATATACCACCTGGGACTGAGATCCCTCCAGAAAGACCTTGATGATCTTGTTATGCAGTTGCCCCCCTTCTTACTTCTTGGAAATTTTAAAGGACATAACACTTTCTGGGGCAGTACTGACATCAATGGAAGGGGCCAAGTTATAGGGCATATGCTCACTGACAGCATATGCCCTGACAGCATATGCCCTCACTGACCTCTCCCTTGTAAATGTGGGAATAAATACATTTTCTGCCATTGACCTTTCTAACCACTGCCTCCCTTCTCTCCTCTCATCACTTCCATATGGGACGAGAACCCATATGGAAGTGATCACTTCCCTGTGACAGCTACTCTAATTAGCAGGAAACCATATCTTCCATTTAGGTTACTACTGTGAAAAATTGATCAGGCTGACTGGAATGCCTTTCAACACCTGGCAAACTCTGACATTGCTACAGTCAGAAGCCTATCAGTGATGCAGTCACGTACATCACACAGAAAGTATTGATATTCATGGAAACATTCTGTCATTGTGGAAGTTGATAGCTTAAATAGATTCAACGAGGAACTGGACAAACTTTTAGAGGGAATGAATGTATGAATTTTTTTTTTTTTTTTTTTGTTTTTTAAAAAAAAAAAAAAAAACACATAGCCCAGGCTGTTAACTCAAAAAAAAAAAAAAAATAGTCTGCGATAAGATTTAGAAAATGAAGTGGAAATATCGATCATGTCCTTTTGTAATCCTCAAGCACAATTGATGTCCAATTGCATATACAGCTGCAGTTGCAATTACTCTAGGGTAATTGCAAAAAATCTCATTTGCAAAAATCTCAGCAATAACATCATTCTCCCAGAGTTCTTGGCCCTGAATGACAAAAGAGAGAAACTTTCACTAAACTTCTTTTCAAAATGATTTGAACCACGCAGCAAGCCCTTTATGCAGGCAAAGTTAAGTACAGCTCTCTTTCTTACTCGAACCAGTACAGTGGGGCCAGATGACATACATTACAAAATGATAAAACAACCTCTAAGGACCACCTTCTTATTTTATTTAATAGAACCTTTCTTAACAAATAATTTGCAGATTCCTAGTGTAAAACAATTGTCCTGCCTTCCAAAGCCAGGAAAAGATCCTAGAAATAACTATCATCCTGTCACTCTGACAAACTTGTGCAAAGTCCTGGAAAGAATGGTTAATGCTCACCTCATATGTTATTTGGAATCAAATAGTCTGCTTTCCAAGACATAATGTGGCTTAGGAAAAAACAAATCCATTTTAGATCATCTAATCCGACTTGAAATATAAATTTGTGATGCTTTTATTAAATCCGAACACCTGTAGCAGTTTTCTTAGATATAGAGAAAGCATATGACACAGCCTGGTGATTTGGTATATTGCAAGATTGTCAAAACCTTGGTTTTATGGGTAATCTTGCTTTTATTAAGAACTTTCTTTCCAATTTCAAGTTTGTTTGGAATCCACACTCTGAAGTGTTTTTCCAAGAAGAGAGAATCCCACGAGGTTCAGTTCTAAGTGTCGCTCTTTTCACAATCAAATTCTATTACAGAACAACTTCCACCAACAGTAAGCAATGCCCTAAATGTTGACGATTTCATTATATTTTGTCAGTCATGCGATATGAGGCTCTTTGAAAGGCAGCTGCAAAAAGCCATTGATCCCCCTCACATCTTGGTTTTTGGAAAATAGACTTATGTTTTATCACAGAAGACCATTTGTGTATACACTTTTGACACAAACATAATCTTCATCCTGTCCCAGAATTGAGGCTTGGACAAAACAAAATCCTAGTAGTAGCAGAAGCCAAATTTCTGGGACTTTTATTTGGCAAGAAGCTGACATTTCTAGAACACATCATCAGCTAAGGACAAGGGGCTTAATATTTTACGGTCCCTTTCATCAACTTCACGATGAAAGGGACTTTGGCTATGCTGAGCTCTTATCCATTCTAAACTTGATTATGGTTCTCGGGTTTATGCTTCTGCTAGAGACAGTGCACCCCGATGGTTAGATCCAGACTGCCACTGGAACATTTTGCGCATCTCCTGTCCAAAGCCTCTACATTAAAACCATCTCTATCTCTTCAACATAAGCAGTTGTCCCTACAATGCACTTTTAAATTAAAATCCCTACCTGGCAACCTTATGTCACCATCAATTTTTGAACCACGATGGCAAAATCTCTATAACGCCCATCAAACTGCCAACCGACCTTTTGGTATTCAAATTCAAGGGCTATTAAGAGAACTAAGCATGATAGTAGACAATGTTGCCCACCCCCCAATGCATTCCACCCCAGCATGTCCATCTTCCAACATGTGACTTCTCCTTCAAGATGTGAGAAAACACTGACATGTATTTCCACTAGCAGTCTACCAGAAACTCTTTGCAACATTGAGCACATTATTCTGACTGCCTGCCACTCTACACAGCCAGCTTGAGGTTAGAGTCATATGTATGATCAGTTGTGGCCTACATATGACTGCAAAATCAGCCACTCCTCTAGATAATCACTGCCTGTCACAACCCCTATATAGACTACAGGCAAACAATATGACCAGATTATATTCCAAATGGCAAGCTCATTGGCACAGACAGGCCATAAATAAACTATATCAGGTTAAGCCTATAATCACAAATTGGCAGTCCACTCTATGCAGAGAAAGGAGAGGAAGTTGTTCTTGCTCGGCTTCACATAGGTCATAGTTGTCTGACATGCTCCTATTTGCTGAGGGCAGATGACCCACCTGTGTGTTTGAAGTGTAGAACGATTTTAACCATTATTCAAATTTTAATTGAATGTCTGCTTTTTATCAGTGCACATCGATTTTATTTTACAGATTTTATTAATCTGGACTGTTTGGCTGAACTGTTTGCACTCGGCCAGATTTTAAATGACTGATACAATATGTCTAACGTTTTTAACTTTTTACAGTCCATGAATTTATACTTTGATATACATTTCCATTTTTTTGAAGTAACCTGTTTAGGTTACCAAATAGATTTTTGATGTCTTTTTTTGACTTGGGACATTATGGCCTTAGTTGCCAATGTGTCATAAAACACCATCCAACCAACCCTCCACCAATGAGATTGGCGAAGGAAACGAAAGGGTGGTCTTACCAAGAAAAACTTCAGTTCTGCAAATTGCTGCATCTGAAAACTTAGGCAGCTGTGTTGAAAGATTTGAGTGGATTGAGCAAGCTCAATGTTGATGGCATTCTTCCTTTTGCTCAGAATACACATATAAGAGGGAATAAATTCAAATTGAGGAAGGAAGGAAGGATGGTTGCAGAATAGATGTGATTGGGATTGATTGTTGGAACTTCCATCTGTTGTTGTGGAAGAAGTGTGGGTAGTTGGAATTAATTCAACTTGTGACTTCTCCTTCAAGATTATTCGAGGGAGATGGACAGGTGATGTGAGAAGGTGGTTTTTTTTTTTTTTTTTTTTGCTGATGCTTTATAAGTTTGCTTCCTTGTGTCATTTGCCACTAATAATATTAATACTAAATATGAACTTATGTATAATTTTTTCCCCATGTTGGGAAGCATAACACTGACAAGAGCTGTGCTTGAGTGGCACACATGATGTGGGGATGGCTATCCTTGCACTAGATGAAAAATTCATCCATCATCAAATATGACACCACTAAACACATTGCAAATTATAATTTGTCAGATATTTATATTATTATATAATTTCTGTCAGATATGATTAGATATTATATTAGTAGCTGCTACCATTAATATCTGACACTGAAATATGTATCTACTATGTAAATATGTTAAATATTGCTGGAACAATGCATGTAATACTACATAAAAAAAATAAGAACAAAGCCGTTTTGGAAAATTCCAACTACTGCAAATCTCATTAATTATAAGTAACTGAAAGTAATATTAATTTAATTTGCTTCCATTATCAGTAAAGCTAGGTATTCCAAGCTGATCTGGAGGAAAATTAGACAGCTCGGTGGAAAATTTTCACCAGATGAAACAAACAAGAAATAATTGTGTTTGAAGAAATAGCAATTATCTTTTGTAGAATCCTTTCAACTTTCTGCAGCACATACATGCTCCCCCATCTTTTAGAAAGAGAAAAAGTAGCCTAAAAAATGCAGAATCAATCCTATCCACTCAAAATTTTCTTGAGTGGTCTTCTTATGTAATATTTATAGCTGATTAGTAAAAATTAATAATATCATATATAAAACAATAAATATTACATTTAATCCACCCTCTAAGTCCAAACTACAGCAATCCTTAAATAAATCATGCAACACTACAATAATATGGTCACATGCTGTATAGAAACTTAAATTCTGTTAAAAAACACTGATTTGTGTGAAAATAGATCCACCTTAGCACCCAATGAAGACTGAAGTAATATATATACAGTGGAACCTCTATATTCGTCATTAATCCGTTCCTGAGGGACCGACGAATATAGAATCAATATTTTCCATAGGAATTAACTAAAATTGGAATAATCCGTTCCCAGCCCCCGAATCTGATACATAAATAAATAAAAATTTAATCAGAGCTTTATCTTTACTGAGGAGCGATGATGTCAGAAGCTGAAGAGGAGGAAAGGAATTATTGTTTAGAAGGGGAGTCACCTTCCATTAAAACATCAGGTAACTCCAATTCTTGTGATCAATTCTTTTTTGTTCCTTTCCTGACAATTCACTAGCACTCGATTTAGCAAAGAACTTGTCCAATGTTGTCTGTTTTTTAAAATTTTCTGAAAGTAGCCAATCACATTATCATAGAATGAATTTATATTTTCATTAACTATGGCAATGTTCAGGTGCCACTTCTCGAACATTTTCTGCGTTTTGGCCCAATTGGACAGCATTTCCTTAATGTCAGCAAATTGGTTCTCATGGACCTGCCCAGAAACACAATTTCATCAACAACAGGCTCTAACCCAAAACCTTCAGTCTCTTTCTTACACACTCTAGCCACAATTTCCTCCAAGCCAAGTTCATTGTCCTGGAAGACACTCCCCCCCCCATGTCTTATCAATTATCCTCAAACAATGGAGGATATTGAAGTGATTTTTCCAAAATTCTCTCAATGTAAGTTCTGTCTCGGACATCACTTCAAAACTCCTTTGAAACAGGGCTTTTGTATAAAGTTTTTTTAAAACAGGCAATGACCTGCTGATCCATGGGTTGGATTAGAGGAGTTGTGTTTGGTGGTAGATATTCAATGCGAATAAAGCTATATTCCCCTGCCAAATCGTCTTCCAAGCCAGGGGGCTGAGCAGGAACATTGTCCAAAACAAAGAAGGCCTTTACAGTTGCACAAGGCTAGGATGTCCATGTGGTGGGTGATTTTCGTGACAAATTTTAGATTTGATGAATATAGGGGCTGACGAATATAGAGGTTCCACTGTATAAACATAATGCAAAGTTTGGAGTTTAGTTGATTATATGCATTACATTCAGACTTGTTGATTGGATTAGGTCAACAGTAATTTTTTTTTTTTTTTTTTAATTTCATTTCATATTTTATTTTCTTTCAGTGGTTTCAGGTTTTACGGGAACTACTGTATTTAAGTATGTTTGTTTGTTTTTTTTTTTGTTTTTTTTTTAAAATTAAATAAGAGCATCCATGGTCAATTTGCTTTCTCTAAACAGCAATGACTGATTCATCATGTACTTTGTCAGGCGTCATGTACTTTGTCAATGGCCTCCTAACGAAGGATGTGATTCCCCAAAATCTTCTTTTGTATTATTTTTCTTTTTGGAGTGAGTGTCAACATTTGATTTAGGGTTTGTGCATGAATGTGGAGTTCTTACCTCATTGCACTATCAGTTGTGCCACACCTTGCTGTTTGTACTTCTCTGAATGAGTACCAGCTCTCATTGATACTTTTTTTAATTACAGCTTGGTTATGGATAGTGGCAGTGCTCACAAGCATAACCTATTGTAGTTTAGCAACAAATTTACACATAGACCGCCTGGGGTTCGAGCCCATGACCACCAAATACAGAGGATGCAGAAAGATCAGGGAATGACCACCGCATATCCACGGAGCAATATGGCCTTAGTTGCTAATGCTCCTAAAACCCAAATAACAAATTTACATGTTCTTTAAAAATTAGCAATTTAATTAATTAATTTTTAGTATCATTTATTTTCATAATGAATTCAAGTTAGAATCAGTTTTAAAGTTTTATTTAGTGGTCTTCTTCTTATATAATATTTATAGTTGATTAGTGAGAATTAATAATAGCATATATAAAACAATAAATATTGCAGAATATTCCTGTTGACAAAGAAAAAAGAACTCAAAGAGTAGTCCAAAAAGTTCAAAGACAACAAAAGATGAAAAGGTTGCGTACAGCCCAAGAAATTCAGAGACGATTAGAAGAGGTTGAGGTACAACAGAAAGAGCTGGAGCAACAAGGTGTTGAAGTGGAAAAGTTACTCAGAGGCGAAGGTAACTGGAATTAATTAATATTAATACAAAAGTTGGAATTGTACTTTTATTTTGCCTATTTACAGTCAGTTTTTGAAATGGGCAAAAGAATGATATAGGATATTAATTGTCTTACTCCAACATGCACATTGTACGTAGTACTATATTTGGTATTCCATTTCCAGTTTGCCAATTTTACAGCTATTTTTAAGAAAATCGGCAAATCCAGCAAGCTACATGAAATCAACAAATTTACTTCTCAGCTTGGACACTTTCAGGAATAGCACATCTCACATCAGCTTTCCTTCTCCATTTAGAACTCCCAGATGGAATCATATGTTTACATGGTCATTTCTTGTATTTATGTCTGATTTAGTGTATTTAGGCTTCACTTGCCCCTAAGCAACTAATTCAGCCTCAGTTCAGTGCTGGAGAGACATAATTTTTCCGAATATGGCGTGTGCTTTTTAACAAAAGACTGTTTTTGCAGGGATGGAATATGCTTAAATAGAAGGGGGTGAAGAATATTTGCTGATTTTAACAAAGCAGTGTTAGGTGGGTTGGAAAACTGCTAGCCTGGTGGAGATCATCATCATCAGCCATTTTCAATCCTCTGCAGGATGAAGGCCTCTCCAGCAATTTTCCATTTCCTTCTGTTTTGTGCAATGGCCATCCATTTACTACCCACGAACTCTTGAATTTCATCTCACCGTAGTTTTCTTCTAGCTCCTCTTGAGTGCCATTCTGTTATTCTCTTAGTCCATCTGTCATCATGTCTTCAAGCTATGTGTCCTGCCCAAGACCATTTTAGTTCTTTAGGTTTGATAAGAATGTCCTTTACTTGAGTTTGCTGCCTAATCCATGTGTTCCTCTTCTTATCTAACAGTCTGATTCCCAATATAATTCGTTCCATTCTTCGCTGTGTAGTTCTCAGCTTCTCTTCCATTCTTTTGGTGAGTGCCCAAGTTTCACTTCCATAAGTCATGGTGGGTAGTATACATTGGTTCATTATTTTACTTTTCAGACAAATTGGGATATTGCTACTCAGTATGTGACTATATTTCCTGAATGCTATCCATCTAAAATTTATTCTTCTCTTGACTTCCAGCCATTTATCGTTATTACAGCTAATGATTGTCCCAGATAAATATATGAATCCACCTTTTCAATTACTACTCATTCATCATTACTTTTGTTTTAGCTGTATTCATCTTTAGTCCGAAATCCTTACTAACTCTGCATAACTGATTAAGATTTTCTTCTAAATCTTTGGGATCATGGCTTATGATCACAATGTCATCTGCAAAACCTAGATGGTTTAGGTACTATCCATTCACATTGACTCCTTTCTGCAACCAGTCTAATCTTCTGAAAGCTTCCTCAAGGGTAGCAGTAAATAACTTCAGAGATAGTGTCTCCTTGTCAAACTCCTTTCTCAATTTTAAATTTGCTACTGTCTTTGTCTAGTCTAATAAAGGAGGTAGTGTTCTCATATATTTTCTTCAAAATCATAATATATGGGGAAATCTATGTCTTTTCATAATCTACAAATGCCAGGCATAATGGTGTATATTCATTTGCTTTCTCCATTAGCTGTGATATTACATGAGGGTGATCCATAGTTGAGAATCCTGTCTTAAAGCCAGCTTGCTTCTCATCAAGTATTAAAGCATTTGATTCTCATCAAGTATTAAAGCATCTGATTCTCATCAAGTATTCTTTCTAATCTGTTAGTAATGACTCTTGTGAATAACTTGTAAATGTGGGATAACAAGCTAATTGGTCTATAATTTTCAATTTTTGATTTATCTCCTTTCTTATGCAGCAAAACTGTGATTGCATTATTCCACTGCTTGGGAATCACGCTTTTTCTAATGCATTTTGTGAAGAGTCTTGCCAGTTTCTGTGCCATGTCTCTAGTTTCTAATTTTAACAACTGTACAATAACTTCATCTTCACCTGTGGCTTTTTGATTCTTCATTTTCTTCATTTCATGGTCTACCTATCAGGAAGGATATTGGGTGCATTGTATGTGTTACTAATTTGTGATCCATCTTCTCCACTGCTGGCATCATTCCCTCGCTCCTTATATAATTCTCTGTAGTAGTTTTCTGCTATTTGAATTATGCCTTCTCTACTATTTATAAGTACATCAACGCAATTCTTCAGTTTCAGTATCATTTGTCTTTCTGTATTACTGCTCATGGCTGCTGATTTAAATCTTTTGTTTTCCATTAATGCTTGTTCTACTTTTCTTGTGTTAAACCTTCTTATGTCCTCTCTGAGTCTCTTTCTAATGGCTTTTCATGACTCAGTATACTCAATTTTATCCATGTCAGTGTTTACCTTTCTCTTCATCTTCATTTGTTGTCTTTGGTTCATCATGACTAGTGTTTCTTGACTAATTTTTTTCTTCTTTAGATTGCTTTTTACTTATAGGTTTCTTGGGCTTTATCACTTTCAGAAAGTTGTTGTATTCCTCGTTGATATCTTCGTCCTGAACAGTGCAGAAGATCAAACTTGTTCTTAATTTCCAGTACATACCGCTTTTTCTCCTCTTCTGTTATCTCAAAGACCTTCGTATAATTTACTCAAGTCAAATTTTTCCTTCCTTTTCTTACATCTATATCAAGTGTGCATCTTACCATTCTGTGATCACTTCTAACATTTACCTTATAACATTCAAGATATATCTTCTGTTAGTGAGGATGAAGTCTATTTCATTAGTTCTTAATCCATTTGGGCTCTTCCGTGTCGACTTTCTGTTCACTCTTTTCTTGAAAAAAGTGTTCATTACTGACATTCCTCAAGATTCTGCAAATTCCACAAGTCTTTCATTTCATTCACCAATTCCAAAATCTCCTATAGTTCCCCTTTCTACTCTGTTTTGTCTCTTTCCAACCTTAGCGTTGAAGTCCCCCATAATAATAGTGTAGTGGGTTTTCTGCTCATCTAGAAGACTCAATTTTGGTGTACATTTCTTCAACCTCTTCATCATCATGGCTCGATGTTGGTGCATAAATCATTATAACCTTTAGCTTGTATCGCTTAGAAATCCTGAGTAGTAGTCTTGAACCCTTGGTGATGTACTTTTGAATTTCAAAATGTTGTTTTTTATATCTTTATGGACCGGGAAGCCAACTCCACCTTCTCTCCTTTCAGTGTTTCCATTGGTGTACAGCAGATTTCCACTTTATAAACTTATAAGTGGTTTATTTCTTCTTCTTGCTTCAGCCATACCAATGATATTCCAATTCACATTTTCTAATTCCTTTTCCAGCTCTAATATCCTATCTTCACTGATGAGCAATCTTACATTGTAACAGGCCAAGTTCAGTTTCCATGCATGGCAGCCTGGTCGTACCCAGAGATTCTTAGCACCCTCTGCTTCCACTCTGATCCTCTCACTGCCATAAGAGGAGGAGTGAAAGCCACTGCGGACTGAGGGCCATTTGTTTTTGTGCTGGAGAGTTTGGTCTTTTCCTCTTCACACTGACCAGGCATTTTGAAGAGAACCACTCTACACGTTCGTTGCCACCTGAGTGATGTAACAGGGCTTACCATCGAGAAGGTGTGCATGAGTGGATTTTAGGGTGGCAGGCCAACCAGACTTCTCCTAAATCTTCTGAAATAGAAAAATATTGGATCCATCAGTGTTTTAGACTGAGTGTCTGATAACACAGAAAGCCTGTTCCCGTATAAGCTCCAATTAGATTAATTAGATTAACGGTTGCTGCAGACAGAGGTATAAGTGATTCTTCCACTGCTTCTATTGGAACATTCAGCAGCCTGGAAAGGAAAGTGTCAGATTTCAAGGCCTGCTAGGGTCCTCGTGGAATAAACAAATGCATGGTTTGTGTTAGGGTTACAACGAGTAAAAACAGGTGCATGTACACCAAGTAAATATAAATAAATTTTAAGTAGTGGTCAGGTCGTTAAATGTAGACATCATGGATATATGGTGTCAGTCAGGCATAAGGGATTCAGAATTTGAATGTGGGAAGTACAATATTTGTGAAGGACAGACAGGGTAGTTATACTCTTTGTTAAGGAGCACATAAAATCTAAGGCAGTGCATCCAATGGACATGGGTGACCAGCAATGTTGAGTCAGTTTGGTGTGGTTACTGATACAGTAGCAAGACTTTTGTTGATTTATTGAATGATTGTTTTTCTCTACCAGCATGTTAGAGAGGCAATGAGAGAAAGCTATACTCTTTATCTGATTATCAGCAGTGATCCTTTATACATTATGAACCTGCAGATAAAAGACCCACTATGTGACATTGAACACAGTGTGTTGATATAGGATTTACTTAAAGATGTAACTACTGTCAAATTCAAGGTTAATATAATTCTTAATTTTCTAATTTTAACAAAATTGTAGAACCTTTAACCAAGTAAGAATTTAATCAAGTCAGTTTCATAGGATTGAGTGTTTTTTTTTTTTTTTTTTAAATGAAGAGCTTCATGTATCTGAAAATCATGCCAGAGAGAGAGACTTAATTGTTTTCCATACTCCTTCTGTCTTTTATTTCTTATGCTGTTCATATTGAATTTATAAATTATGTTCTGTTATGAATTAATAACATTATTTTGGTTCCCCAATGTATTTTGAAAATTAGGATCACAAGACATGAAAAGTGAAAATGAATTGATGCAAGATTGGTTTGCCTTAGTACATGCAAAAAATAAACTTATCAGGGAAGAACAGGAGCTCCTTATAAGGTATGTTCAAGAATTATACTTGATAAATTAGTTATACTTAAAATAATTAATTTCCTTATTAATTAGGTAATTCAGAATATCTTAACATCCTTCAGTTTTATTGATTATTTTTTTTAATATTTGCATGTATTTTATATATTCTGTTAATTGCAGTTGCCATTAGAGCTCTGGCTGCCCATATTTAGTGTGCAGACTGGTAGTCATATGGCAGTTAATTGAAAGAAATCTTATATTTCAGCTTAGTAGTGTTAATATAATTTGAGAATAATACACTTCTCTGCATCGTTTTTCTGTCTTACTGACAATTCTATGTTCTTCCCTCCAGTGACAATGCTTGGGCTTAGTAACTTCAGATCGATTCGTGGACAGCGATATTCCTTTAGAAATGACATCATTATCCATAAGTTGACCTAATTTCATTTTAGTTAAATGACATCACCAAAAGAGGTGAATAACTATTCATTAAAAACTCTGAGACAACTCATCATCTGATGACAGATCACTAAATCTTAAATCTTATTGTGATTGTATCTCATAAATTTTATAAATAGCACATTGCCTCTTTTTTGGTGATGCTATTCAATTAAAAATGAAATTAGTAGCTTCAGGTCAGCTCATGGATAACGATGCCATTTCTAAAGTGAACATAAACCCAGGTAGTATTGCTGTCACTGGAGGTAATGGATCATCTCTAAGTGTATTTGGTGTTTGGGACCACTGCAAGGGGAAAAACATTTATTTCTCCATTTTTCTGTGTGGAGAAAATATTTATTTTTCATTCAAAATATTCTTAACTACTTAATCTATCTCTCGTTGTTTAATCCAGTCACAACTGGTTGTCATTTCTCACACTCAGGGCATCTACCTGCTACTAATAAGGAGACTATCTCTGAAATGTTGGCTGGGCAGCGTTAAAACTCATTTACAAAAAATAGCAGCATACATACCCTCCAAAAAAAAGTATCTGAACACCCCCATTTTCATAGTCCATTAAACTTGCTTAGAGAAACAAATAACTCAACTGGTGCATGAAAAAGGTATGAGCTATACAATTTAGTGTGTTCTTGTCGTGGCATGTACAGCTAAGCTGGCTCATTACAAGAGGAGTTATCATTGGATATTTATTCATGTTTGGCTTGCTGATTCAGCAATTACTGACAGTCTATACCATCCAGCAGTGCACAGACTCTCACACAGTGTGACCATGGGGTTCTCAGAAGAGTAGTATGGCAATCTCCTCAGACATCCCACCAAATCAATAGGGTAAGGTCTTTTTGAACACACTACATACCAAGCTCCACAGTCAGCTAGCACTGGTGAGCAGTAGCACATAATTCAACAGTAATCAGCAGTCTCATCTTGCATGATGCAATGAATGCAATAATGCAATGAATACCATAATCAGCTCATATGGAGTGAAGATCCCATGTTTTACACCCTGTTTTCTGATCAGATGGGTATATGCAGGTATAGTGGATTCCTGGAGAAATGCTGAGGGAGGGCATTTTACAAACAACGAAGTTTGGAGGAGGCGGGATGTGGAGCTGTTCACTATTCTGCAATTAATAGATGAAGGACCATACCTACTACCTACCCAGGAGGGTGGAGTGTGTCATAGCAGCAAAGGAGGACTACATGCTATTGAAGTGAGTAGCAGTGATGTCATTGTGAAACTGTCCAGATACTCTTTTTTTGTAGAGTACTTCCCTTCTGGAGGAAATGCTACTTATTCAAGGTGCACAAGTCAGGCAACTCATGGAGGGATGTACAATATTATTATTATTATTATTATTATTATTATTGGCCATATGGTGTCAGGAAGCCTGAGGCTTATGCTGCACCAGCCAAAAAAAAAAAAAAAAAATTCTGATTTACCCTGAAAGAAAGAGAGAGAGTCAGAAGTAGAAAGGAGTCACCAAGAAATAGAAGAATGATGATATCCAGCTCAGGACCCTGGGTGTGCCAAGCCCATACATCACCAGATGTGAGCCCCTGGGGATACAAAATTTTTATGCAAGCAATTTTATAACAGTATAAAAAAAATGCTGCTTTTAGCAATAGCCATATATTAGTTCTAAATTTGTATTAGTTATACTAGGGGGCTTTGCCCCCTGCTCGCTTTGCTTGCCCACCTCGCGCACGCTTTTCTACGTAAAATGTAGAGGCATTGAGTCAAATCTTTTCTGCATAAAAGACACCTGTCGAAATGCACTGGTCAATATCTAATCAGGAAATGACCTATGTAATTATTTACCTGTGCATTTGTAGTTTGGGGAATTCTCAAGGTCAAATAAATATCACGGTAAAATATCCAGAACTGTGTACACCCTCCAACATGGCAGCAAGCAAAACAGTGGGAAAGCAGTGAATATAAAACTCTTTCTCATTTTAAAACAGTGGGATGGAGGGATAAATACCTTACCTAAGCTAAGCCCCTCCTCCTCGACAACACAGAAAACAATCAGAAAAGGGAGGTGCCTTCTCCTGTCAATTATTGCCATCTTCCTCGCTTTCATCGAAGTACCTGCGGTGTATACTGTACTGGACTTCAGCCAATACCACTATGTAATTATTTACCTGCGTTTATATAGGTCACTTAGGAAAAGGCCTTTTGCTTCGGGTTCTATAATACATGAGGAATATTGTTGCTTCCGAAACAGCAGGACTAAAAAATAATGAAGTCAACAATTAAAGAAGTAATGCAAGTTCAACTAGATTGAAGTGGAGCAATAAGGCAATCACAGCATGGATTTATTAAATGAAGATCATGCCTGGCCAATTTAATTAGCTACTATGAAGTCATCATGAAGGAACTGGCAATGCAACATATGACATTTTGATATCGTATACTTAGATATACTTAGATTTTGATATCATATAATTAGATTTCAGTAAGACCTCTGAAATCTAAGTATATGATCGTTGTATAAATTGGAGCATTGTGGCATGGGAAATGCTATTATAGATAAAGTAGTAGTAGTAGTAGTAATGGCAAATGATGCAAGACAGCAAGCTTATATAGCATCAGTCAAAAAAAAAAAAAAAAAAAAAACAGTTCACCCATCCGTACATTCCAACAATTTCTCTAGTTCTCCCTTGAATTTATTCAACCCATTCACTTCCACAACAACAGATGGAAGCCTGTTCCAGAAATTAACCACCTGAAAGCAAACTTCCACACATCTGTCTTGCAACAATCCTTCCTCAAATTGAATTTATCTCCTCCTTGTATATAGCAAGTGGAAGAATACCATTAACATTTAGCTTACTCAATCCATTCAAGGCTTTAAACTCCTCAATCAGATCTCCCTGCAGGTGCCTGGTCTGGAAACACTACAATTTGCAGAACTAAATCTTTTCTAGGGCACTCTTTTGTTCCCTTCTCTGCACCTGTTCCATCATATGTACATTATTCCTAAAGTGGAACCTCCAGACCTGTATATCATTGACAAAACCCCATAAGCTATTCTGGCACATGTCTGCACTGCTCAGAAATTTCATGCCTGACTGCACGATTACTCCCATGTCCTTTTCATTCTCCACTACCCTGAGTGTAGTACCATGCAGTTGATAAGTTACTCGGGGAGTACTGCTACCCATGTGTAGTACCTTGCATTTGTCAATGTTAAACTTCAACTACCATTTCTCATCCCATCGTCACAAAGTTTCCTAAATCTTGTTGCAGTTAATGCAGTTAACCACCCTGTCAATAGTAATAGTATTCGCCATATAGAGCAAGGAAGTCACGACCTTTGGTGCACTGGCAAAAAAAAAAAAAAAAACAACCAAACCAAGTAGATAAGAAAACATGTTATATACTTCACTCCTCACACAGGTAAGTATCCAGTTGACTTTTGAATTTATTCAAACTGTTAGCCTCAACTACCTGTGAGGGCAGCTTGTTCCAGCAGTACTAGTTCTGGAATTCTTTATAACAGTGAGAATTCCCCCCTTAATTAATTTTACTGATCCCTCTCAGCACCTTGTAAACCTCAATCGGATCATCTCTGAGGTGCCTGGCTTCCAAGCTCTGTAGCCCACTTAATCAGAGGCTTTCCTCATACAGTCATCCTTCTGCCGATCTCACCATTCGAGTTGCCTGTCTTAGAACACTATCAAGAAACTCAAGTCTTTTTTCAGATAAGGTCTCCATACTTGAACACAGTATTAAAATTGGAGTCTTGCAATTGCCTTATACAGTGGGATCATGATCTCCATATCTCTACAGGATAAAGTTCGATAAATCATCGATAGGGCACGATGGGCTTTCCTGGCTTCCTGTTTATACCGTTCAGAAAACTTTATATCTGCCCATGTTGTATCTCCCAGATCTCTTTCCTCATCCATTGTTAACTCAACCCCACCAAGTGTATAATTTATTTGTGGGCTGCTATTCCCCAGGTGTAAGACCTTGCATTTAACAGCATTAAAATATAACTGTCACTTCTCTGACTATCTTTGAATTCAGTTCAAGACATCCTGAAGGAGCACTGCTTGGCACCGATCACTAACGACTCTGCCAATCTTTACATCATCTGAAAATTTTGACATCACATGTTCCATCTGAAGGAGTGCTGCTTGGCACTGATTATTAATATTTCTGCCAATCTTGTATTGTCTGGTAATTTATATGCATTCCATGCGCTTTTCTTCTGTGCCATATGTTTCAGCAGTTCATCTGACATCCATTTAGGTCTAAGCCTTGAATAGTATTTCTTTGTTGGTATGAAAATCCTAGTAACTTCTTTGATTACTTCCCTGAGTACTTCACATTTAGAATTTCCTGTTGCTAACTTCATCAGTTTGTCCCACTGTGCATTATTTAAAAACTGTCTGAGACTCCTGTAGTAACTTTACAAAAGCAAAAGCATTTCCATTTAACCTTGACTGTAGTTATTAAATTCCACATTAGTACACTTATCGTTAACACATGAAGAATCACTGCTGATCCAGAACAAGAGTTGCTTCCTATTATTGCCTCTCTAACATGCAGCTGCAGAAAACAGCCATCCAGGAAATCCACAACAACCTTGCTGGCCTGTGGAGTGACCAACCCACAACTTCCAGTCAACAGCTGGAAAGTTGAAATCCCCCATTATAAGACAATCTGATTTACTTGCCCACTCATTTCTCTGTATAGTTGTTTCGTATACTCATCACAGTAATTAACCTATAACATTCTCATACTCTCAATTTTGTTTTCTCTGTGCTTATATCACACCAAACTGACTCAACACTGCACTCGTTCACCCAAGTCAACTGGGTGAACTGCCTTACATTTAATATTCTTCTTACCTTCCACCTCTCCTCTCCTGACTCTCCTTCCTGTAAACATTGTACTCCCCATTCAAATTCATCATCATTTATGTGTTAGTGATGCGTTTTCTCTGCTATTCCTGCAATGTCTACATTCAACAACTTAATCAGTACTTCACATTCATCAAATTTATTTACAATGCTCCTAGCATTAGTATACATGCAAGTATACATGCAGTGTTCTTACTCTTAGTATCCTAACATGTGTTCGTTTGTTCCTTTATGATCCTCAGCAGGGTCTGAAATCCCAGACACCATGCTTTCCATGCTGCTACATATACCAGTAGTAGCTATGCACAAATCACTTTTGCCTCTGCCTGCAGCTCTAGTTAAAATATTAGTCTGTGTATCCCCCCCCAAGCTAGCAGTTTTACAACCAACCTATCACTGCCTTGATAGCATCAGCAAATATTCTTGCACCTCTTCTTTTCAAGTGTTTCCCATCCCTGTAAAAACAGTCTCTCCTGTTAACAAGCACAGAATTCCCATGAGCCTTGCATGTTTTCTGTAGAGCCGAATTGATTGACAAGGCTCTCAACATGTACTCCCTCCTATCAAGTCTGGACTGAACTGCAAACACTTTCAAATTCAATCCTAACTCGTGACTTTTTTGCAAACGTTGACCTGTACTTGAAGATCGTATACTGTTTGGAACACCGATTTATTTTGCTGAGTTGGCACTTACCGTATTTTCTGACTTATAAGACACGGTTTTTTTCGCAAAGAAATACTCGGAAAATCACCCTGCGTCTTATATGGTCAGTGTCAGATTAGGTCTAAAGACTATCGGCAATGTATTTTCGATGACGCAGTGCCGGTAAACTGAGTTCTGAAAACTTCCCTTTGAAATTCACACCAGTTTTACTTAAGATTTATATGTTGAAATATATTTTTAACAATTATCAGTGGTTACAATCTATGGCAACAATACATACCAGTAATCTTTTTTTTCGTGGAAAATTTGTTGAAATCTTATTATTTTTATTATTTTGGAGAAATATTTATTTTTTTATTTTTTTTTTTTCCAAAATATGTGGCCAAAACTAGGGTGCGTCTTGTATGCCCGTGCATCTTATAAGCCGGAAAATACGATAATTGCTTCATGCTCTTTGCACCTAGCACACACATATACATCTTCTTTGGCTGGATCATGTTCTGTTCCAGAAAGGTCTACAAACATTTCACAAGTTGCAAATTTTTTTAGGCTATGATGCATTGGAGAATCACCCTTCGGTTCCCCACCGAGCCACAGCACTCACTCTACTTTGTGCCCTTTGCTTTGATGCTCTAGTCTTGGGCATGATTTCTGTTTAAATACAATTTAATTGATTAACAATGAAATTAATAAGATTAATAATTTAATTCATTAATTAACAGTACTATACTATGCTAATAGATTCCTAAATGCAGTGATATATGCATTGCACTATATTTGGTTTGTATGTTACACCTTACACTATCGAGTTCAAGATATACATTACGCTATATTGCAATGATTGCAATGTTAAATTAATTACAGTAAACCCCCGCTATTTGCCGGGTTACATTCCTGAGAAATGCTGCGAATACTGAGTTATGGCTCCCATAGTAATAAAGGGGTTCCGTTCCAAAGTATGAAATATATAAGAAAAACTAGTCTAAAATTTTGTCTATGTACGTATTATATGTACCTTCATAATATGACTATGTACACAGACAGTACATAGTGAAAAATCGAAATGAAAATAAGAAACAGTTTAATATTAAATGTAATATTTATTAGAAATTTCAAACCAGTGCCTTTGCTAGCTAAAAAACTTATCCCGCCAGTGCTATCAAGTTTCGTTAAAGTGTTGATAAAGGAGTTTTGCCTTTTCACGAATGATGAGTGAACTCAACGGAATTTTATTTTGAATTCGGTCTTCTATCCACAGATTTAAAGCTTTTTCCATTTTTTCTAATTTAACATCATGAGTTACAGAGCAAATTTTTGAAGCAATTGGCACGTTTTCATGGACATTATGGCGGATTTTTTCTTCCGATTTCTTGATTGATCGTACCGTTGAATCATTGATTTTATAATGTTTTGCCACTGAGGAGACATTTTCACCATTAGAAATTTTATCTAATAACTCAATTTTATTCGCTATGTCATCACCTTCTTTGATCTTTTCACATTTCCCTTGTTATTCGTAGCCATATTTTTGTACGGGTTAGAAAGAACTTATCCACAATAAAGTCACTTTCTTCCGTTAACACACTCGAAAAAGTCTGTTTTACACTGCAAAACGGTAGATTTATCACTTTTGTAAGCATATCAATTTATAAATTGATAAATTTATTTAATTTATAAGCATATAAATTAAAAGCAAACGACGAAACCTTCCATGACAAGCGCATAACATATACTGAACAAGGATTAGCGAGAAACATCCATGGTCACGATTTTGTCACCCCCTCCCCCCCCACCCACTGAGCGCTGTTTTGCTCGGGGAAGATAATTTTAGCCACGCCCATATTTTTTATGGCTTAAAATGTTCACAACGCTTTAATATTCACATTTTTTTAGGTTTCATTTTATATTAAATCAGCGACCGCGAATAGCGGGGGTTTACTGTATATCCTCAATACCACCTTTCGGCAACTCCCGACAGCTCACTCCCTGGAGCAGCTCCGTCTCTGCGAAGAAAATGCAAACTACAACCCAGTAGAACGCGAAGACCCATTCACACTAGCAGACCTCTACTTGGCGACTGCCAAAATACAAAACAAGAAAATGCCTGGTGAAGACTATCTGGAACCAGAGATCGTAAAAAAGGCCGTAGAATACATCCCAACAACTATCCTAAATCTGTTCAATCACTGTCTCTCTGCAGGCTATTTTCCTCACGACTGGAGATCTGCACGGATCCGACTGATCTTGAAGAACCCAACAAAATCACGGGAATTTCCGGAGTCGTACAGACCTATAGCACTATTACCGTTACTGAGCAAACTATTTGAACACTTACTCCACAACAGAATAGAAACCCACTACCTAGAAGCAGGGCTACGATCCCCCAAACAATTTGGCTTTCGTAGAGGCTGCTCCACTGTAAACGCCTTGGAATGCATAATAACCGCAGCTAACAACTGTAACCGCAAATACTTCCTAATGATCTCTGTCGATTTTGCCGGGGCATTTGACTCACTCTGGTGGCCAAGTGTCCTCGGCAGACTCCGGGAGGCAAATATCCCCAATAACCTGTACCACTGTATCAAAACCTACCTATCTGATAGAAGAATCTCAGTATGTGCTCCCTACTCTCAACTTACTCGGCCTATCTTCCGGGGGTGCCCACAAGGTTCAATCCTGGGGCCACTCTTTTGGAATCTGGTGATGGACGGCTTCCTCAATCAGAATCTCAATGGGGCAGATGCACAAGCATTTGCAGACGACTTCGTCCTGATGCTGGAGGAGGACAGCCGGGCACAACTGGAAGCCACTGCAAACTGGGCAATGGACTCCCTGCAAACGTGGGCGAAACAGAACCACCTAACAATATCACCAACCAAGACATCCTCAATACTCCTCAAGGGTTCTCTCGACACGAGAAGGCCACCACAAATCAAAATAGAAGGAACCACGATTAAACTAACTACAGAACTAAAATACCTCGGAATCGTATTGGATAAAAACTTATCCTTTACCCCACATCTCATCTATCTCCAGAGAAAGATCAGGAACTACTCAGCCCTCATAGCAAGAGTCACACGAAAAGATTGGGGGACTACGGAAACGGACCCTGTCTCTCTTTTACAAGGCTTTTTTCATCCCTGCCGTCTCATACGCTGCAGGGATTTGGTACAACAAAGCAACCACGGCTGTGAACAAAAGGAAATTAGAATCAATACAGCGTAGCATCTTGCTCACCATCACAAGAGCATGCTGCACTGTCAGCTCTCATGCGCTGCAAGCCCTGGCAGGATCACTCCCCCTGGACCTGGAAATTGTCCGCTGCGGCATGCTCTTTCAACTGTCCAGAGGTAAAAGTGTATCCTGCATCGGCTTCACTACCGATCCAGCCAACAACAGCAACATAGAGAAAAAACGTCTTATCAACCATCTCCGGCAAACCTGGCAGTCCCGATGGGCAGAATCAACTAAAGGCGCCATAACCCGGAAATTTATCCCAGACGTTACCCAAGTCTACCCCCACCAGCCGGCCTGGTTCTCACCGGGGCTCTACACCACCTTCCTTCTAACGGCACATGGTTCCTTTAATGCCAAACTTTCGACCTTCGGAATAAAAGAATCACCACTATGCCACTGCGGTGAAAATCAGACATGGACACATCTGATGCATGAATGCCACCTCTTTGATTGATATAAGATGTCACTTTATAACAAAAATATGTTTCAACCCGAAGGATCGGGAACACCTTGTACTGTCAGAGGAGGAGTACTATAGAGCCCTCTCGAAATTTGCGCACGAACTGTTCAGCAGACTACGAGCATTACCACAACTTCCCTAAACTCGACACTGGAACTCTGACAACTGAAACGGACAACAATGACTAGGACTTTACTGGATGAGACCTATATCCCCTTAGTGACACCATCCCACACTGACACCCTGATTATTGGAACAGCAGTGGATGAGATCCTATCCCAACACTGACCAACTAATGGACTGTACACTGTCATGGACCTGACAAAGCCACAGCTTTGCTACATACACGCCATGTTAGTGATCTGAGCCGGCTCCCTTGTTCGGCCCTTTCTTCTCCCTTACCCCGGCGGGGGGAAGTGATGCTTTCCTGTCTCCTCCCCTCCTTGCCGACCCCACTCTTCCTTCTGGTGGGGTATGGGCATGCCCCACTGACTCTACCTGGGGTCGGGGTCGTCTCCCCTATTGACCCCATTCTTCTGCATTTATCCCTCCAGTCTTCATTCTCCCTAGCCAACTCTATCTGTATGCATGCGAATGCCCCACATGCCAAATATAACCATGTCTAAATTACGCTGTTCGCCCACCATTTTGGCTTTTCTAATTCTAGCGCAATATTCCCATGCAAATTTTTTTTTTTTTTTTTTTAAAGGTCCTAGCCACTGAAATCCCAGGAAACTAGGTGGCAGGACCTGCCAGAGTGCAAATTTAAACTAGTGGTTACCTGGTCTGCCTCCACGGGGTGAAGTGCGGGCAACGTTGGCCCTCAGCTGGGGTTCAGCGGCTAAATGGCCAAAAGAACAACGGTGCATAACACAACACACTCACATGATCCATACACTTTTAAATCTCTGGCCTTCCCAGTGAACTGGTACACTCGCAATGAAAGCAACGCGGAGATGGGGGGAACCCCTGGTGCCGTTAGACACTTAACACACTTTGCACTTTGCACTTGTATATCCTTGCTGAAAAGTATAAATTCCTTAGCTAAAACAAAAAAAAAGATATATGCCCTACAAGTGATTAGAACCTTCGAGCTACATATTTATCACAATTAAAACCCTACTGTTCCTCTGCACTACTCATTAAATGTTATGATAATCACAACAAAACTCTGATACAATAGTGAGACAAATACTTACGAAATAACTAACTAAATTTAAAAATTAGAGAACGAACGTGACTATGAGTATTTAATCTATTTGTAAAAGACAATTTATTATTTTAATTAATCAGAAAGATAGTAAAAATTTTCAAAAAACTTATTCGTTTCCACAAGCACAAAATTCTGCTTTTTTGGCACTTATAATCTCATATAAGACAGAATGGCTATATGTAGTCATTGCTTTTCATGAACTAATGATAGGTAGGTAGCCTTACTCAGTACCTCAGTTAAGGTACTAACCTGTTTGTTCAGACATGGTTCAATAAAAAGTTTGATGTCTAAGTTTGCTAATACTACAAAGGTAAACACAGAGATTAATGAGAGTTATCAAATAAAAAGTATGAGTGGCTTTTAATATATTTTCATTTTATGTGAAAAAGTTTATAATACTAATAGTAATTGCCATCACAGTGGCATATTCTGATTTAAGCTACTGTGTTGAAATATTTTTAATAGGGTTAAAGATCTACAACTAGAAGATCGTCATAGTCACCTTCAGCAAAAGATGAGGGAAAGGATGGCAGAGAATGGTATTTATTTTTATCTAAGTAACTCAATTTATCTATAACTTTTTTGAAATGGTTTTATTATCACATATCTGTGTCAGATAGATGGCAGCAGAAGCACAATCTAAAAAGAAGCTACTAGGCTTTACATACCAACTAAGAAATATTGTTCAAGGTTTAGGCCTAAGTGGATGTCAGATGAACTAATGCAACATATGGCAGAGAAGAAAAAATGCATGGGATACATACAAATTAACACGTGACACAGAAGCCTATGATAAATACAAGTTGATCTGTAACCAAGTTACAAAGGAGGTTAGGCAGGCGAAGGCAGATTACGAGAAATCTTTGGCAAGGGATGCAAAGAAAAACAGCAAAGAGTTCTTTATTTATGTAAACTCTAGAAGGAAGGGGATGAATCAGATTGGTCCACTTGATATCGATGGGTCAAATGTTGATGATCCTGCTCAGGTAGCTAACAAACTAAATGAATATTTTGCATCAACATTCACACATGAGGAGTTATTCAGCGAGCGGAATGCCAGAGGTGTATTCAACTCTGGCAGTAAGCTAGAGAATCTTGTAATAACTGAGAGTAAAGTGGAGGAGAAATTGTTGAAGATAAACACAAGAAAGGCACCTGGGGTGGATGGGATCTATCCAGTTATATTAAAGGAGGCAGCAAAGGAAGTAAGCAAACCCTTAGCCATAATTATGAGAGCTTCCTTGGACTCGGGAAGTACCCATGGACTGGAGATGTTGTTGTTATGTTGTTATTTGGTTTTTAGGAGCATTAGCAACTAAGGCCATATTGCTCCGGGATATGCGGTGGTCATTCCCTGAATGACCTTTCCGCATCCTCCGTATTTGGTGGTGACGGGCTCGAACCCCGGTCTAATCAAGAAGCGTGTGCTACGCACTGCTGCTCCTGATGATGTTACCAACAGCAAATTCAAAATGGGAAGCATTCAAAGAACTTATCTTGGAAGCTACTAGGCTTTACATACCAACTAAGAAATATTGTTCAAAGTTTTAGGCCAAAATGGATGTCAGATGAACTAATGAGGCATATGGCAGAGAAGAAAAATGCATGGGATACTTACAAATTAACACATGACACAGAAGCCTATGATAGATATGCAACCAAGTTACAAAGGAGGTTAGGCAGGCGAAGGCAGATTACGAGAAATCCTTGGCAAGGGATGCAAAGAAAAACGGCAAAGAGTTCTTTACTTATGTAAACTCTAGAAGGAAGGGGATGAATCAGATTGGTCCACTTGATATTGATGGGTCAACTGTTGATGATCCTGCTCAGGTAGCTAACAAACTAAATGAATATTTTGCATCGACATTCACACATGAGGAGTTATTCAGCAAGGGGAATGCCAGAGGTGCAGTCAACTCTGGCAGTAAGCTAGAGAATCTTGTAATAACTGAGAGTAAAGTGGAGGAGAAATTGTTGAAGATAAATACAAGAAAGGCACCTGGGGTGGATGGGATCTATCCAGTTATATTAAAGGAGGCAGCAAAGGAAGTAGGCAGGCCCTTAGCCATAATTATGAGAGCTTCCTTGGACTCAGGGGAGGTACCAACAGACTGGAGATGTGCAAATGTGACCCCAATTCACAAAGGAGGATCAAAGGCTGACACAAGTAATTATAGACCTGTGAGTTTAACTTCTGTTCCAGGAAAATTAATGGAGGCACTAGTTAAAGAAGCATTGAAGGATCATTTAGACAAGACCTCAGTTATAGCTCAGACACAGCATGGTTTTGTTAAGGGGAAGTCTTGCCTGACCAATTTGATTGGATACTATGATGCAGTCACAAAGGAACTGGATGCAGGGAATAACTTTGATATTATATACTTGGATCTTAGAAAGGCTTTTGATACTGTTGCACATGGAAGACTGCTGTACAAATTGGAGCAGTGTGACATTGGAGGCAAATTGCTGCTGTGGATAAAGGGGTGGCTGAGGGGGGAGAAGACAGAAAGTGGTAATCAATGGACACTGCTCGTCGTGGACTAATGTTATTAGTGGAGTCCCTCAGGGCTCAGTGTTGGGTCCATTATTGTTTTCTGTATTCATAAATGATATTGATGATGGTATATCAAGCTTAATGTCGAAGTTTGCAGACGATACAAAGGTAGGCAGGGTTGTCAAGGACACTACTGACACTATGCTGCTGCAACAGGATCTGGAAAGGTTGAGCAGATGGGCCGAGAGGTGGCAAATGAAGTTTAACATTGACAAATGTAAAGTACTACATATGGGAAACAGCAACCCCAGAGCAACCTATCAACTCTGTGGTACTACATTGACAGTGGTAGAGAATGAAAGGGACCTGGGGGTGGTTGTGCAGGCAGATATGAAGTTCTCTGAGCAGTGCAGACGGGCTGCAAGAGTAGCTCATGATGTATTGTCAATGATATGTAGGAATTTTTCTGGCAGGGATAAGGAGGTAATTATTCCCTTGTATAAGGCAATGGTCAGGCCTCATTTCAAGAAGGATGTAGAGCTGCTGGAACGAGTACAGAGAAGGGCAACAAGATTAGTGAATGGAACAAAGGGGTGCTCTTACGAAGAAAGGCTTAAGTTTTGCAAATTACGGTGTGTGGAGACTAGGCACCAGCGAGGTGATCTGATAGAGGTGTACAAAGCCTTGAATGGTTTGAGCATGCTCAATGCTGATGGGATTCTTCCTCTCGCTCAGAATAATCACCTGAGAGGGCATAAATTCAAATTGAGGAAAGACAGATGTAGGATAGATGTGCGGAAATTTGCCTTTAGCCAGTGGGTGGTTGGTTGGTGGAACAGACTTCCATCCCTTGTCGTGGAAGTTGATAGCCTAAATAAGTTTAAGGCTCAGCTGTACAGGTATTTTGAACGAGTGGTCTTTTTTTTTTTTTTTTTTTTTTTTGGGCTGATGCTGCATAAGCTTGCTTTCTTGCATGCATCAAATGTCTCTACTAATGCTAATGCCAAGAATATAAATTCAGAGTATTCACGCCAAAATGTTTTTTTTTCTTCCTATACTAGCATTAGTAGAGACATATGATTGAAGAAAGCAAGCTTATATAGCATCAGCCAAAAAAAAAAAAAAAAAAACTTCCCATTTCGCCCATTCGCTCCAAAATTTTGTCCAGTTAGCAACTAGCCCTAAAATTCAATGACTCTCCAGTATCGAGCCCATACCTGGCCGCTGCTACTGCAACAGATAATCCTAACTCTTATGCGGAAGTGAACCATGTGTGGAAGGTGCCAAGCATAAGCCTGCCTGGAGCCGCCGCTGGTGCAGATCTTGGTGGTTGTAGCAAATACTCAAGTGAGAACCTTGAGAACTGAGGTGGAGAACCTTGAGAACTGAGGTGTTCCCATGTGAACAGCAGTTGAACATGGATCAGTTGATCCAGTTCGGAATGAATTTATTTAAGCTATTAACTTTCACAGAGCTCTGTTTGTTCCAGCAAACGAGCATCTGCTGGCTAAATGCAAATTTCCACACATCTATTCTACAACTGTCTTTCCTCAGTTTGAGTTTATGCCCACTAAGGTTCGTAGTCTAAGCAAGAGGAAGAATAGATCACCTTGGAGGTGCTTAGTCTCATACGCTGCAATTTGCAGAACCTTTGCCTTTGTTTTAAGCCTTTGTTTTCATCACCAATCTCGTTGGAATTCTGTCCTCATTCCAGCAGCTCTACATCCTTCCTAAAATGAGGCCTACATATCTGTATGCAGTACTCAAGGTGTGGTATGACCATTGCCTTACACAATTGGACAATCACCTCCTTATCCCTTCTAGCGAAATTCAACAATCAATCACCTGCTGGCTAAATGCAAATTTCCACATAATCTAATCTGCAACTGTCTTTCCTCAGTTTCAGTTTATGCCCCCACTGAGGTTCATAGCCTGAGCAATAAATAATCTCATGAGCATTGAGCTTGCTCAAACCATTCAAAGCCTTATACACCTTAATCAGATCACCTCGCAGGTACCTAGTCTCCAGATGTTGCAATTTGCAGAACTTAAGCCTTTGTTTCCCTCACTGTTCAGAAAAGTGTTCCCCTCACTGTTAGCCGACCGGGCTAGCCGAGTGGGTAAAGTACCTGCCCGGCAACCCAAAGGTCGCGGGTTCGATTCCCGCCTCGGGCTTGGATCAAAGTACTGCAAAAACCTTGGGAGGTGCAATATGGCCACAGAAGCCGATGCGCCAACAACTACCAAATCAAAAAAAAAAAACCCTCACTGTTCAGAAAACTTCATATCTGACTGCACAATTATCCCCATGTGTTTTTATTCTCCACTACCCTGAGTGTATTACCACACAGTTGGTACATTTCTCTGGGGGTTACTGCTACCCATATTCAGTACTTGGCATTTCTCAATGTTAAACTTCAGTTGCCACCTCTCAGCCCATCTGCCCAACTCTGCAGTAGCATATTGTCATTAACAACAACCCTGCCAACCTTTGTATCACTGCAAACTTTGACATTAAGCCTGATAGACGTTGATCAATATCATTGATAAATATACAAAACAACAATGGGCCCAACACCGAACCCTTGGGGACTCCAGTAGTAGCATTAGCCCACAAAGAGCAGTGTCCATTGATTACCACTCTCTGTCTTCTCCCACTCAACCTTCCCTTTATCCATTGTAGCAACTTGACCTTAATGCCATACTGCTCCAATTTGTACAGTAGGCTCCTTTGTGACCACGTCATAGTGTCCAATCAAATTGGTCAGTCAAGACTTTCCCTTAACAGACCCATGCTGTGTCTGAATTATTACTGCAGTCTTGTCTAGATGATCCTGCATTGCTTCTTTGACCAGTGACTCCATTATTTTCCCCAGAATAGAAGTTAAACTAACTGGTCTGTAATTATTCATGGCAGCCTCAATCCTCTTTTTGAATTGGAGATACATTTACATCTCTAGTCCAAGGATGTTCTCATACCCCAGGGTCCTGAGCTGGATATCATCATTTTTCTCTTTCTTGGTGATTTCTCTCTCTCTCTTTCTCTCTCTCTCTCTCTCTCTCTCTCTCTCTCTCTCTCTCTCTCACACACACACACACAGGGAGTAAGGCTTTTACCATGAGATACTCAAAGTTTTTCACCCTGCGTGTCATGCAAATAAGCCCAAGAACACAACTTGTACAGCCAGAAATCAAAAAAAACCAACAGATAATATCCTAAGAATTGGCATAATATCCTTTGCACTTATAAAATTAATGCCATAAGTGCAAAGTGTATTTTCGAAGTCTTTAAATTGGATTTCTTGTGATTATGATGCATTTTCAGTTTTTTCTGTAACTGTTAATTTGAAGCATGTGCACTTTTTATGAGAGCGAATGAGAAATGCTGAACTGATCCATAGAATTCTGAAGTTTTTAATTGTGAACTATGCAGATCAGTATATTTGTAATTTTTTGCAATGTGTAAAATAGCAAATTGGTGTAGGAGAACCTAAAGGACTTTAACATCTTGTGCTGCATCAATTCTGTATTATGGTAAGGTAATAAATCCCATCATCATCGTTGTTCTCTCTCTTTCCTCTCCTCTCTCTCTCATACACGTATACACAGTAGAGGTCCCCAGTGATTATTTGTGCCTGAACTGTTCGGGCTCAGTTCGGGTACAAATAATCATAACGAATTGTTATTTCCAAACTTTTTAGCCTATTTCCTGCATATATTTTTTTTTATGTATTTAAATTCTTAAAGGTTTTTTAGAAAATGTGTATTAGTTGTCTATTAACACTTTTAATTGCCCAATAAGGCACACTTCACCAACATCTCCAAAATTTCGCCAAAATTTGTACTCTTTCGTGGAATTCACCCAGTCTGTATTTTTGCTGAGTAAAGTAACCTTTACCCTTAAGCGGACATTAAGTTGCAATTGCGTTACATCAAGAGCATGATATGAGTCATTTGTCCCCCAGCAATGGGTTCCTTTTTAGTTGTATGTGTATAGTATACAATATGTATTAAAATTCTTAGAATTTCAATTCTAAGAACATTCACCTGTAATACTTTCTAACCGCTTCTTTGCTATATCCAATACTGACCAATAATTTAGAATTGCAGTTAAGGGAAATGCTTACACATCATTCGTGTAGTGACAGAAGTGACAGTCAGTTCTAATTTTTTAATTTTAGTAGAGCTGGATATCGATATTCATTTTGGAATTATATTAAATGTGGTAAATTGAAAATTTATTACATTTTCTTTTTTATAAAATTAATATTGATTATGTTATATTAATTTTTATTAATTATCCAAAATATTAATTTTAGATAATTATTAATATTGAATTTTGAATCTGAAAGTTTATTTTTTTTTATTATGAAACTTTAAAGTAATGCTAGTGATTTTATTTATATAAAATGTTTCAATTGGGGTGGGATAAAAATCCGTTCTTGGGAGGTAATGAATTTGAAAAACTAATCCAGGCTTGGGTCAGGCCATCGGGAAGAGGTTTACCAGGCCAGCCGGGTAAAAATAAAAAATGTAGGCCTGTGCAGACCTCTAATGCACGCAAACACCAAATACAATGATTCTAAGTTTATTGGTAATGTTCTGCTTTGGATAATTGCATGTTTTCCAATGGGTTGTGGACATTGGTCACTTTATGAAATCCTTGTTATGGAATGAAAAGGTGCATTGTATTTTTATATTAAGTGAATCATTACTCCATGACCTTCCATTTGTGAAATTCCTTTAGGAACATAAAATATTATTTTATGTTCGTAAAAACCAAACTGATTTTTTTTCAAAATTAGTTGTTTTTTCGTTTATAGTATTGTTCCTGCCAGTTTATAATGGATTATACATTAGTTATCAATAATATTTTAAATTATCATTCTAATTACATTTACTGCCTAGATCAGTGCTTTTCAACCTTTTGCAACAATGAACATATTATGTACATGCCAAATATAATTTAATGCCCCAACCAGAACTTTGTAATTATTCAATACCCCACTCTAAAAGTTCTGTGTTATGCGACTTTCTTTGTTTTGGGGCTAATAGTTCTAAACAAGAGTTTGATAGAGGGATAATGGGATGATGCACAATACTAAACACAAGCTAACCAAGGCCATATGAGATCAACTGTGTCATTTGTTAGATTTCAAAAAAAAAGAATTTATCCAGAGCTCACATGTTATCAACTATGAAGCGTATGATGAAATAATGTCATAAATTTGTGATGTATGACTCAATTACCATATTGTAATCAGTCACTTACATATATTTAGTAAAAGGAAATCAGAGTGAAAACAATGCTGATATGATGCCAAATTTGGCAATACCTTTGGAACATGACACGATACCCTCTTTAGAAAGCTCTTGTTCTCTTGATAATTATATTCAAATTTTCAAATTAATTTTTTATATTAATTCTAAACTGGACACAATTATTACAACACACTGCAGTTCAGAAAGGGGAAAAAATGCAATATCTTTGTTTCATTGCAATGTTAGAAATGTGAAAGTAACACAAACTCCATGTAGAGATTATACTTAATCTCTACTTCAGTGAAATTGAATAATAATCCCTGAGAAAGTTCCTTAGACTAAATTATACCAGGACAGATGTTGTTTGACTCCACTTATTCAATGAAGAAACTGTCTAAACAAGCAAAAATCATTGTTGAAATCCAGGAACAGATAATATGAAAACAAATTTGACAAACAGAAGGCGGATGCTAAGACTTGCAGAAGCAGAAAACGATTGGCACATAACTTCAACCAGATATGAGGAAATGGATACAAATGCACTGAAGTAAAAAAAATGTTAAGTAGGTGAAATTTAATTTTAATTTTTTTATTAATTAAAAAATGAGGGATTTATTTTGAATTATGTAGGATTTGGTTAAATTAATTCAGTTTATTAGATTGAATTGAGTTTTTGTCTTTTCACAAGTGAAAAGACAAAAACTAATACCCTGAAGTTAAAAGTAATACCCTGAAGTTACGCGATAGGTGGGTCCGACGAAAATCGCGTAAGTCAAATTCGCGTAAGTCGGGGTACAACTTTGCATATAAATACATATAAATTTTGCTTAATTGGGACCAAGGACTAACAAAAACACTAGTTTAGAAGAAAAATATTAATAAAATTGCAGTTCTTTATACATATTAATACAAAATATGTATTAAAAAAACAAATGACTTACGTTAAAAAGTTATTTCGATGTCGATGGCTTCATAAAATCTAACAAATTCGTCTGACGACACAGCGCGTTCTTTTTTTCACGCAGAATTTCTTCGTAGCAAGCTAATAATTTTTTTATTCCTTGCTTTGTAGCTATAACGCGTTCTTCGTTGGAGTCTATGTTTTCTAAAATTTTTAAGCCTTTACAATTGAGCCCTTTTGGTGAAATGTGTTTCCCCTTCACTGATATAAAAAACATAAAAGCAGCAAAGTTGAATTTTGTTCATCTTTCGCTCTCATTCTCCGCCGTCGCACCATATATCGATAACATATGAAAAACGACCTTGAAGATAGTGGGCGGCAGCGTTGCCAAACGAAAAAATCAAGAACCGCATAAGTCGGGGTATTACTGTATTAACTCACCTGTATCCAGGGTATCAAGAGCAAGTATGGCCCCATGTCAGATAACCTCACCATGCCTACCTTACCCTCTCCAAATCCATGCTTGGGGAAGCTGCTTCTCCTCCCACCTCAATTCCCTGCCTGAAATTTGAAATGTGGTAGGCCTTCCCGAAAAATACATTAACTTGCAACCTTAATTATAAAGTTATTAGTTACTTAACAGAGTGTCAGGCAGGGATAACGCTTTTAAGTAGGCCCCCAGGTGCCAAGCGAATGTGACTGAGCAATTTCCCTGTGCTTTCACTGCAGTTTTCAAAATTTTCAAAAGTGAATTCTAGTTCTCTTTTACGTTCTTCTCCTTAATAAATGCTTTTAGTTAATAGCAGCTCTTTTATCAAAAGTACTGATCGAGAGCAAGGAAGGAAAGTAACCTTTCTTTTATTTTTCATATTTAATAGACTAACTCCTAGTAGTTTCGCTTGGTCACTTCAGGCACTGCTCCTGCCTCCCCATGGCGGGGCCGGTAACCTTGGCAGAAAAGTTCATCTGCCAGGGGCTAAAAGGAGCCAATATGGAACAAAATATGTTTCCATCTATAGAGCCAACAAGCTGTCGGCCAGATACCGAACATGATTCGTCACAAGCAAAGAGGATGAACACCAATCCCTCGGTGACAGACTTACCAGCATTCTTAACAATGCACTCACTATCAGAACAGCCTCTCAGTAAGCTATCCCCTTTTCTAATCCAAAAACACCTGGAAAGTATTGCAGGGTCTCCCAAGACGGTTAAGAGACTGCAATCAGGGGACTTACTTGTTGAAACTCTAAACCACAGGCATTCTGAAACACTGCTAAAAATTACAAATTTTGCTGGTATTCCAGCGAATGTAATATCTAGTTGGGACCTGATGAATGTGATGGAGAAAGAAATTAAAGAAGAGCTTCAAGAACAAAATGTAATTGCTGTAAAAAGAATTATGGTCAAAAGAGACAATATACTCATACCTGCCAGAAATATCATTCTCACCTTTAACAGTCCAAATCTGCCCACATCAGTAAAAGCAGGATATCTACTTTGCTGCACTCGTCCTTTCATACCCAATCTGTTGAGATGTTATAAATGCCAAAAGTATGGCCACTCTCAAACGACATGCAGAGGCAACCCAGTTTGTCCCAATTGTGGATTCTCCGATCATATTCAAAGTGATTGTTCGGTGAAAGAAAAATGATCTGTCCCAACTGCAAAGGCAACCATCCTGCCTACTCTAAGACATGTGAGAGATGGAAAACAGAGAATAAAATTGTGAAATATAAAGTTGAAAATAAAGTTAGTTATCAGGAAGCAAAAAAATTAATTGTACCCACTGTCCCTAAACCTTGTATGCCAATATTGCAAAAAAATATCAAACAATAGCAACTCAAACTGACGTTACCATTCCATCAAACAGATCAATCTCCGACTGGGCTCGGACTGACCTTTCTCGGCAACATTCCAATCCCCCTAAGCACTCAGACCAAGCAAGCAATATGCCTCTTATGATACCAGCGAAATCTCCTCCTCTCATAGTGATTGCTACTACTTCAAATAATCATAGTCCTCCTTCAAAAAAAGATTATTATTCAGGATACATCATCAGTGGATTCAGAGTACCCATCCAAACAAGAAGATCCAATTCTGGAAATATTTGTAGAAGAAGAAGGGGGATATGGACACCGGTCATCCTACCTTTTCAAAAAGAGACAAACCAAAGCCTGAATGCCATAAGACAGCCACGTCAGGTACAGCTTCTTCTTCTAAATTCAAGTAATGCCTAACATCTTGCAATGGAATTGCAGAGGCTTTCATGGCAACATTGACGACATTCAATATTTAATTAACCACTACTCTCCAGTTGGTTTCTGCCTGCAAGAAACCTATTGAACTGTTCAAATTTCCATTTCCATAAAAAAACTACTCAATCTATAGACAAGATCAGAATACATCCGATTCTGCTCGTGGTGGTGTAGCTATTTTAATTAGCTCAAAGATTCCAGCTAGGTAAATCACTCTCCATACCCAAATTGAAGCTGTCGCTGTGCGTCTGATTACTCAGGCTGCTTTAACACTAGCCTCAATTTATCTTCTACAAAATCATACTTACTCTTATAATGACCTTGAAGAACTTAATACAGCTACCTTCCCCTATCTGCCTGCTAGGGGATTTCAATGGCCACCACCCTTTATGGGGATCATCTAAATTAGACAGACGCGGCCGACTGGTTGAAACTTTACTGGAAAAACAAAACCTCACTCTTCTTAATAGTAGCTTGCACGCCCATATACAGTTACCTAGTGGACAGACTTCTGCCATTGACCTATCGATTTGCTCCCCGATACTGTCTTCAGTCATGCAATGGTCTGCTCTGGATAATCCCATGGGCAGCAATCATTTTCCAATTGTTTGTAATCTGATGACTATACAACCACCATTAGACCAACCCTGCAGGAAATGGAGGGCTACACCCTAAACGCTTTATAATTCTCTAAAGCTAATTGGGAAAAATTTCAGTCAGCAATCACACTGGACAAAAAAATTATACAACTACATCCCATAGATGAAGTTACCGATTATATCACTTCCTACCTTTTATTTGCAGCTAAAAGCTCAATTCCATTATCAGATTCCAAGACTTGACGCGATTTCAACTGTTGGTGGAATGAGGGATGCACAAAAGCGAAGAAAAAAAAAAATAAAGCATGGAATTTATTACGTCGAACTCCAACTACAGTTAATCTTGCTAACTATCTTGCTACAAGAAACTAAAGGCAAAAGTGCGTCTCATTCAAAGTGAAGCCAAGAAAGATTCTTGGACTCGGTTTGCATCAACTATCAATAGAAACACGAACCCACGATTAATATGGAAGAAAATTAGTCAGCTTTCCAGGAAGTTTCCAACTGTTCCTTCCCCAATTCTTTCCTGCATTGGTCTAGATGTCTCTGCTTCTCTGGATATAGCAAATGCCTTAGGCAGAACTTTTGCTCATGTCTCAGCTGCTTCCACCTACACTCCAGAATTTCAGAAAACTAAGACCACCACAGAACAGAGACACATCAACTTTCAAACCTCTGTTACGTCCATATAACCAGCTGCTCCAATACTGTGAACTTTTATAAGCCATCAGAACAACACGCAACAGTGCCCCACTGGGCCAGATGGGATATATTATGTTATGTTACAGCACCTTGATGAGAAAAACTTACAAATGCTGCTAGCCTTCTTTAACCGAATCTTCCTGGGAAATGTTTATCCCACTTCTTGGCACCATGCTACAGTTCTGACCTTTTTGAAACCTGGAAAAGATCCCTCCAATCCTAATAGTTACAGACCAATATCTCTGTCCAGTTGCTTTGGTAAAATCCTTGAAAAAATGATCCACAGTCGACTCGTTTGGATCATTGAAAGCAAACATCTACTAAGTAATAGTCAGCATGGCTTTTGCCAAAATAGGCCCTCCTTTGATCTGATGATCAAGGCTGAATCTGAAATTCGCAATGCCTTTGTTAAAAATGAACACCTAGTTATGGTCTCCATAGATATAGAGAAGGCATTCGATACTACCTGGCATTATGGCATTCTTCGTGACCTCCATAATCATGGTCTACGTGGCAACCTTCCTGTATTTATTAGGAACTTCCTCAAGAGCCAATCTTTCCAGGTCCAATATCAAAATTCCCTTTCTACTACGTTCTTGCAGGAAGAAGGAGTATCACAAGAGTCAGTTTTGAGTGTAACCCTGTTTGCCCTCAGAATTGATTCCATCACAAAAGAACTCCCAAATACTGTAGGGGCGTACCTTTACGCTGACGATCTCTCTCTCTCTTTCTTGCCATTCTCAGAATATGAGATCTATCGAAAGGCAATTACAGATGTCTCTCAATAAAGTACAAAAATGGGCTGAGCTCCATGGATATCGTCTTTCCCAACAGAAAACAGTTGCGATCCACTTTTGCAATCAACGCAAACTGCATACAGATGCTGAACTTCAGATATCAAATTCCACCATTCCAATTGCCAGCAATATCAGATTCTTGGGACTAATCCTGGTTTGTTTGTTATGTGGTTTTTAGGAGCATTAGCAACTAAGGCCATATTGCTCCAGGGATATGCGGTGGTCATTCCCTGACCTTTCCGCATCCTCCATATTTGGTGGTCACGGGCTCGAACCCCGGTCTAATCAAGAAGCTTGTGCTACGCACTGCTGCTCCTGCCCACCTGGCTATGGAGGCGTCACTAATCCTGGACAGTAAGCTGAACTTCTTTGAGCATATTAAATTATTACGTACTACCTGTCTCAAAAAGATCAACATGCTAAGAGCTTTATCTGCCCCGTCTTGGGGAGCAGATTGTATGACTTTGCTGCTCTTATATAGAGCATTGACTAGATCCCGTTTAGATTATGGTGCTCCAGTTTATGATTCTGCCTGAAGGAGTGTACTACTACGCTGGCTAGATCCTATTCAACATAATGCACTGCGGATTGCAATTGGTGCGTATAGGACATCTCTAACTCATAGTGTATACATTGAAGCTCATGAGCCCCCTCTGCATTTCCGCAGAAAAATGCTGTTGCTTAAATATGCAGCCAAAATACAGACTTGCTCTTTCCATCCTATTCAGCCATACCTTTTTAATCAACCACTTTTAATAAACCAAGTAAAATCCAACCAGCTGGCTTACGGCTCCTTAAAATATCACAGAACTGGAATATTCCTCTCCGCAATAGGCAACAGACAAAGAATTACTCTCATCCACCATGGACCCCGTTTCCTCAACTGACCTGTGATACTTATTTTCTGCGATGGGGAAAGAATCGCCTACCAAAACTGAATGTGCAACTCCATGCTAGCCATATTCAAAGCTATGCTAAATTCTTACCAATATATACGGATGGTTCCAAATCTCTTTCGACTGTTGGAGCAGCAGCAGTGTTTCACTCTGCTATCATATCAGCCTCTCTTCCACCTGAGTATGCAATGCAATTTGACTCTACACCCATCTGCAAAATATATAGTTTACACTTGACTCTCTCAGCTCAATTAGAGCAATGCAGAATCCCTCTCAAAAGAAGCACCATATTTTAATGAAAATCAGGAGTTTACTATTGCAAATTGATCATCGTCAACAACTAGTGAAGTTTTGCTGGATTCCAGCACATTCAGCCATAAAAGGAAATGAACTGGTTGATATATCTGCTAAAAATCCATCAACCTTAGACTTAACCTCTGTCTTCATTCCAGCTTCTGATTATATCATAATTCAAACAGCATACCATGCACAGTGGACAGAGCTATGGCATAAAGAATCAAATAACAAACTTTTCCAGTTGAAACAGGACCCAAAATTATGGCACTCATGCATTCAGACAGTTCGGCAAGAAGAAGTGGTACTCGCACAGATTAGAATAGGGCATACCCATCTGACTCACCTCCATCTACTCGTAGGCGATGATCCTCCTCAGTGTTCACACTGCTCAGAACATCTAACAGTCAAACATATTTTGATTGACTGTCCACATTGTACTTCAGTACTTCAGAATCTGGCTAATCTTCGAGAACCATTGACATTACATCATATCATTGGAGAGGAGGCAAATATTAAGGAACTTTTCTGCTTTTTGAAACAAATTGGAGTGTATGATCTTTTATGAATAGGTTTCAGAACTGAAATGAAATTGAACTGCTTCATTCTTAATTATTTTCTGATATTCCTACGAATAGGCACACTATAGCCATAGCAACTAATGCGCCAATAAACAACCATACCACACACACACAGTTTGAAGTAAGCCAAGTTTTTATATTTATATATTTTTCCAATATTTTTCAACCATTGTTCTGCAAGCATTGCCCAAGTCTTTTGCACTTGCCTACCTTTCAATATTTTGATTGACTTTGTAAACTAAGAAGAAAGATACTCGATGTATTTGTACTAAAAGCAAATTCTTGTGGTGTAATTAATTTTAATTATTTTGTTTCTAGACATGTTTCTTTTGTATTTAAAGTGAATAAATAGAACATAATCTAGATATGTTTAATTTTCTATTACCAAGTGTACTGTTACTTGGGCCGACCGGGCTAGCCGGGTGGGTAAAGTGCCTGCCTGGCAACCCAAAGGTCGCGGGTTCGAATCCCACCTCGGGCTTGGATCAAAGTACTGCAAAAAATTTGGAGGTGTATTATGGCCACAGAAGCCGATGCGCCAACAACTACCAAAAAAACAAAAAAAAACTGTTACTTGGAAAAGATTGAAAACCTTTCTAAAACTTTATACGAAACCCCCCCCCCCATTTCCTTACCTTCACATGACTAATACCTAGATATAATTTTTGGATCCTTGAAAATTTGAAACATTTGTTGCTTTCATTGCTACATTTGGTTTAGAAATAACTAATGATAATTAACCCTTTCTTTTTATTTATTTCCTCCTTTTCTTTGTCTTCATAAGGGAGTCCAAAGAAACTCTGAAATGTTGATAGTATTTGTGCTTATATAATTTAACTTGAGGAGTTTGCAGAAAACCAGGGGCTTGGCACACGGGTCTTGAGCTGGATATTATTATCATTCTTCTCTTTCTTGGTGATTCCCTTCTACTTCTGACTCTTGTTCTCTCTCTCTCTCTCTCTCTCTCTCTCTCTCTCTCTCTCTCTCTCTCTCTCTCTCTCTCTCTCTCTCTCTCTCAGGGTAATTCAGAAATTTTTTTTGTTTGGTGCAGCATAAGCATCAGGCTTCCTTGCACCTTATGGCTAATAATTATAATAATAAACAAATTTCACAAGGATTAATCATCTCTATGTGAGATTTGTGGGTTTTTTTTACACTGAATGTTTGAAAATATGCATTGCCTATTGAACATAGATGAAATGTGGGGATAGAGAGAATATTGGAGAGGATGATTTAGTTATGAGTAATCTGTTTTACTAATTATCATAATAAGTTTTTTCATGTTGAAATAATTCTCTTAATGGCCAAAATTACCATTAATTTGAACCACAAAATAGGTTTCTAATTTGTGGTTCAAATTAAATCCTTTAAATCGTGAATTCATGGGTTTTTATGGAATAATAAAAAGAGAGAGAAACAGCTATTGGTAGAACTGTTGCATAACTATAAAAATTCAGGTTGCCATATATATCTTAAAAAGCAGTTTTCACGTTTATATGTGGATTTTTCCCCCCCAATTACATGGGGATCTTAGAAATGTACAGTTTTTCCACCAGGATATATGTATAATGGAACAGTGCTATATAAATATAATGGAACAAGCAAGGTGAGATCCAGCCATGATGTATGACTTGTGGTGGTTCATTAATTTTCATGGGAAGTATAAATTGTGTTATTGAATTTTTAGCCATGTTTCTGGTTTCTTTTTTTTTTTTTTTTTTTTTACCTTCCTGCTCACCATCTTAACCTAGTTTTTCTTTGTATTTTTCACTGAAAAACAGTAAACCTATAGCTTCACCATTAAATTTAGAAAGCTTTAAACAATTTTTGAATTTTGTTGATATAAATATTATTCTTCATCTCTAGTTAACAAATTTGCCATCGGTTTGCATGTTGCATAAAATTACTTATGCTCTGCATTAGATTTTGTGTCTGTACAAAGCTAAATTTGATTTTCAGTGTCCTTCTGTATAAAATGCCAAATAAATATGATGTATTAGAAAAGAGGCCTTGAGCGCCAGGAATAGTCATAATACACAGTCAAAATAAGTAAAGTTAATTAAAAATAAATTAAGTACATGGATGCTAATGGATAAAATAAAATATAAAATAAATACACTTTGTACAAATTAAAACCAAAATTATATACAGCCAATAAATAATAAAAGAAAAACTATTAATATAAAGTGAATAAATGCAATAAAATATGCATGAAAATAAAAGCAATAAAATAAACACGAAGAACCTTTCAAGGTGATGAGCCATTTATCAACTTAAACAGGATACACAATAACAAGACCATATATTATTCAGAGGTATAGCTTTGCACATGCATTAACATGTGTGGATTGTGTGCAGCGAAAAAAAGAGTAAGAGGGAAGGGGAACAATGAAATATTCAAATGTCAGACTGCAGGAATGGAGTGGCTTACTCTGGCCATATTGTTAACCTGCCATCTCTCATCATGATGTAAAATAACGCCCTCCATAACAAGATGTATACGATTAATGTTGGTACTTAACACAGTTATGTGGAGAGTCTCCAACCACAAAGACAGTGATAATTGTGGGCATGGTCTCAGTTACAATCTGCAACCTAGTGTTGAAATATTAGACAACAGAACCATTGTATGCCTCACTATTCCTACAGAGTCTGACAGTTGAGTATTTTTTTGTTCCCTTTCCTCTTTCCCTTCTTTTCACTGCACATGATCCACACCTGTTGTTGTTAATGCTTGCACAAAGCTATACCTCTGCATAATATAACTTGTTATCATGTATCTTGTTTAAGTTGATAAAGGGGCCCATTGCCATGAAAGCTTTTTCATACTTATTTTACATGTACATGTTTTATCGCTTTTATTTTCATGTGTTTTATTGCTTTTCTTTGCTTTATATTAATAGTTTTTCTTTTGTTATTTATTGCCTATATATAATTTCAGTTTTAATTTGTACACAGTGTATTTATTTTATATTTTATTTTATCTATATATCAGCATCTGTGCACTTAATTTATTTTTAATAGACTACTTATTTTGACTGCATTTTGTTGGTAGAAGTAATATTTATTTCATTAGAAATACGATATAGCATTTAAGAGGACAAATATATTACCTTTTTCCAGCCATGTAGAAAGGTAACACATTTGTTTTGGGCACTGTATCCAAATGTGATTTTTCAAATTCAAATGCAATAAAATCAGAACATGCAACAAAAATAGATGGAGATTATATTTTCACATGTGCCGAATGCACATAATTTATCATGGAACATAATCATCTTCTGAGTTTTGCTAACAATGCAGGTGTGCTGCTCAGAAAAATGTTTTGAGATAGTGAAATAGCAAAAAAAATACATTGATGGAAGAACAGAAAAGAAGAATTAACACTGAAATTACACAGAAAGGAAAGGAAGAAATAGTAATGGTTCTGAAAATTGTGCCATTTTCATTTATTACAGATAGCAGTAAAGTGTGTTTAGGGTCTAACGGCACTAGGGTTTTCTCCCATCCCATTGTATGCATTGTTTGTGTGTCGTAGTACCCTGTCAAGGCCATAGATAGTGATAAGTAAACATGTTCACAAACCAATAGGTTTGTGAACTTGTTTACTTATCACCTAAATTCTAAATTCTACCATGCTCGTATTCACAAACCAATAGGTTTGTGAACACGAGCATGGTAGAATTTAGATGTTTACAGACCTGTACACAGTACTCAAGGGGTGGCCTGACCATTGCCTTATACAAGTGGATAATCACCTCCTTATCCCTGCTTGCAAAATTCCTGTATATCATTGACAAAACCCCATGAATTACTTTGGCAGCCTGTCTGCACCACTCAGAAAACTTCATATCTGACTGCACAATAATCCCCAGGTCTCTTTCAGTCTCCACTACCCTGAGTGTAGCACCATCTAGTTGGTACATTTCTCTGGGGTTACTGCTACCCATATGCAGTACTTTGCATTTGTCAATGTTAAACTTCAGTTGCCACTTCTTAGCCCATCTACCCAACTTTTCCAGATCCTGTTGCAGCAGCAGCATACTGTCATTACTGTTCTTAACAACCCTGTCAACCTTTGTATCATTTGCAAACTTTGACATTAAGCTTGATATACCTTCATCAATACCATTAATATAATGTATCCTCTAATTGCTGGGATATCCAAAAGCAGAGCTCGAGGTCCAGCAGCCAACACAGTTGCTCACTTAGCACCACCCGGGAGACACGTGTAGGGCAATTTAAGGTTATTCCTACGGACGTGTAGCAACGTTTGTCTCCTGGCACTTACCAGCCATATCGAGAACGGATTCCAAGATAAGAAGAAGACCATTGCAGTCTTTGTGGACTTGACATCAGCTTATGACACAGTATGGCGACAAGGAATGATTCTGAAATTTTTGAAGATTATTCCCTGTAAGCCCCTCGCGATCCTACTTAACAATATGTTATGCAACAGAGTGTTTGAAGTACACTTAAACGGCAGAGTGAGCAAGCCCTATATATTAAATGATGGTTTACCACAAGGATCAGTTCTAGCCCCATTACTATTTAATATCTATACTGCAGATCTTCCAGCAACTGCTTCTAGGAAATTCATGTACGCAGATGACATAGCCCTGACTGCCCAGTCTACTGACTTCAATGCAGCCGAAATTGTACTTACAAAGGATCTCCATAACCTGAATAAATATTTTCACACATGGTGACTTAAACCTAATTTAAATAAAACCGAAGTTAGCTGTTTTCATCTGGATAATCATAGGGCTAACTATATGCCACAAGTGGAATATAAAGGTCAGCGACTGAAACACAACCCTTGCCCAAAATATCTGGGAATTATAATGGACCGAACACTGACGTATAAACAACACCTTTGTAATATTGCAGCAAAGATAAAAACTAGGAATAACATCTTGCATAAACTCAGTGGAACAGGCTGGGGAGCAAACGCAACGGTGCTACGAACATCAGCCCTTGCCCTAGTCTACTCAGTTGCAGAATATTGTTGCCCAGTATGGCTTAATAGTGCACTCTGTAAACGTTGATACCCAACTGAATGACACAATGAGGACAATATCAGGCACCATTAAATCGACACCTTTACAATGGCTACCAGTGTTATCTAACATCTATCCCCCTCATATAAGAAGAGAAATAGCCCTGCTGAAAGAATGGCAGAAATGTCAAAGAAATCCTCAATTGCCCATACATCAGGATTGCAAACCCCAGAAGCCGGAGAGATTGAAGTCTAGGAACCCCTCATGGAAGCTAGGCGAGAAACTTATCAAGTCACATTTTAATGCTGACCAGACCGGCGCGAAGACTGGACTACTTCAAATCCTGACCACCTGGGCTTAGTCAGTGATCCATGCAGAGCTGTTCCAGGTTTCAACTTACCAAGAAAGGAATGGACATCCCTGAACAGAATCCGAACAAATCGCGGAAGATGCAAGTTTTGGCTGCATAAGTGGGGAAAAACTGAAAACCCATTCTGCGACTGTGACAACGTGCCCCAGACCATCCAGCATGTCATCTCGGAGTGCCCAAAGAGGAGATTTGAAGGCTCCATCCAAGATCTACATAGTGCTACTGATGATGCTATTAAGTGGCTGAATAAACTGGACATTACATTTTAATTCATCAAATGTTACTTATAATTTTTTTCTGTAAATATTGTTTTTAGGCTTATTGTAATTTATTTATTTATTTTTTTGACATTGTTTGTTACAAATGTATCCTCATTTTTGCCATACGAAATAAATAAATAAATCAATACCATTGATAAATATACAAAACAACAATGGGCCCAACACCGAACCCTGAGGGACACCACTAATAACATTACTCCACGTAGATCAGTATCCACTGATTACCACTCTCTGTCTCTACCACCCTCTCCTCCTTGAATAACTCCCCACTAATCCATCCTTTTATCCATTGTAGCAACTTGCCCTTAATGCCATACTGCTCTAATTTGTACAGTAGTCTTCCATGTGCAACAGTATAAAAAGCTTTCCTGAAATACAAGTATATGATATCAAAATTATTTTTTCATCCAGTTCCTTTGTGACCACATCATAGTATCCAATCAAATTGGTCAGACAAGACTTCCCTGGACAATCCCATGCTGTGTGTGAATTATTACTGCTGTCTTGTCTAGATGATCCTGCAATGCTTCTTTAACCAGTGACTACATTATTTTCCCTAGAACAGATTACCCGTATCACCTTTTGATCCCCCTTTGTGAATTGGGGATACATTTGCACATCTCCAGTCCATGGGGGACTTCCCCCCCCCACCCCGAGTCCAAGGATATTCTCATAATTATGGCTAACGGTTTGCTTACTTCCTTTGCCACTGCATTTAATATAACTGGATAGATCCAATATAGTTGAGATGCATTTTTATGTTTAACTTCAACAATTTCTCCTCCACTTTGCTCTCAGTTATTACAAAATCATTTAACTCCCTGTTAAAGTTAGAGTTTGATAAACATCTGGCCCTCTCTTCCTTGAATAACTCCTCATGTGAATGTAGATGCAAAATACTCATTTAGTTCGGCAGCTATTTGAGAAATGATCTTCTACAGTCAAACCATTGATATCAAGTGGGCCAATCTGATTCATCTACTTTTTTTAGAGTTTATATAAGTAAAAAACAGTTGCTGTTTTTCTTTGCATCCTTTGCCAAAGATTTTTCATAATCTGCCTTCGCTTGCCTAGCCTCCTTTGTGACTTGATTACAGACTAGCTTGTATCTGCCATAGGTTTCTGTGCTGCTGACAATTTATGTGCATCCCATGCATTTTTCTTCTCTGCCACGCGTCTCATTAGTTCATCTGACATCATTTGGGCTTAAACCTAGAGTAGTATTTCTTAGCTGGAACAAAAAGCCTAGTACCTTCCAGAATTACTTAGCATTAGCATTAGTAGAGGCATTTGATGCAAGAAAGCAAGCTTATGCAGCATCAGCCAAAAAAAAAAAAAAAAAACCACTCCCACTTCACCCCTCTGTTCGTTCAAAATACCTGTCCAGCTGAGCCTTAAACTTATTTAGGCTATCAACTTCCACGACAAGGGATGGAAGTCTGTTCCACCAACCAACCACTCGCTGGCTAAAGGCAAATTTCCGCACGTCTATCCTACATCTGTCTTTCCTCAATTTGAATTTATGCCCTCTCAGGTGATTATTCTGAGCGAGAGGAAGAATCCCATCAGCATTGAGCATGCTCAAACCATTCAATGCTTTATACACCTCTATCAGATCACCTCGCTGGTGCCTAGTCTCCAGACACTGCAATTTGCAAATCTTAAGCCTTTCTTCGTAAGAGCACCCCTTTGTTCCATTCGCTAATCTTGTTGCCCTTCTCTGTACTCGTTCCAGCAGCTCTACATCCTTCTTGAAATGAGGCCTCCAGACCTGTATACAGTACTCTAGGTGTGGCCTGACCATTGCCTTATACAAGGGAATAATCACCTCCTTATCCCTGCTAGAAAAATTCCTGTATATCATTGACAATACACCATGAGCTACTCTTGCAGCCCGTCTGCACTTCTCAGAGAACTTCATATCTGCCTGCACAACCACCCCCAGGTCCCTTTCATTCTCTACCACTGTCAGTGTAATACCACAGAGTTGATATGTTGCTCTGGGGTTGCTGTTTCCCATGTGTAGTACTTTACATTTGTCAGTGTTAAACTTCATTTGCCACCTCTCAGCCCATCTGCTCAACCTTTCCAGATCCTGTTGCAGCAGCATAGTGTCAGTAGTGTCCATGACAACCCTGCCTACCTTTGTATTGTCTGCAAACTTCGACATCAAGCTTGATATACCATCATCAATATCATTTATGAATACAGAAAACAATAATGGACCCAACACTGAGCCCTGAGGGACTCCACTAATAACATTAGTCCACGATGAACAGTGTCCATTGATTACCACTCTCTGTCTTCTCCCCCTCAGCTACCCCTTTACCCACAGCAGCAATTTGCCTCCAATGTTACACTGCTCCAATTTGTGCAGCAGTCTTCCATGTGCAACAGTATCAAAAGCCTTTCTAAGATCCAAGTATATAATATCAAAGTTATTCCCTGCATCCAGTTCCTTTGTGACTGCATCATAGTATCCAATCAAATTGGTCAGGCAAGACTTCCCCTTAACAAAACCATGCTGTGTCCGAGCTATAACTGAAGTCTTGTCTAAATGATCCTGCAGTGCTTCTTTAACTAGTGCCTCCATTAATTTTCCTGGAACAGAAGTTAAACTCACAGGTCTATAATTGCTTGTGTCAGCTTTTGATCCTCCTTTGTGAATTGTGGTCACATTTGCACATCTCCAGTCTATGGGTACCTCCCCTGAGTCCAAGGAAGCTCTCATAATTATGGCTAAGGGTTTGCTTACTTCCTTTGCTGCCTCCTTTAATATAACTGGATAGATCCCATCCGCCCCAGGTGCCTTTCTTGTGTTTATCTTCAACAATTTCTCCTCCACTTTACTCTCAGTTATTACAAGATTCTCTAGCTTACTGCTAGAGTTGAATACACCTCTGGCTTTCCCCTCGCTAAATAACTCCTCATGTGTGAATGTCGATGCAAAATATTCATTTAGTTTGTTAGCTACCTGAGCAGGATCATCAACAGTTGACCCATCGATATCAAGTGGACCAATCTGATTCATCCCCTTCCTTCTAGAGTTTACATAAGTAAAGAATTCTTTGCTGTTTTTCTTTGCATCCCTTGCCAAAGATTTCTCGTAATCTGCCTTCGCCTGCCCAACCTCCTTTGTAACTTGGTTACAGATCAACTTGTATCTATCATAGGCTTCTGTGTCATGTGTTAATTTGTATGTATCCCATGCATGTTTCTTCTCTGCCATATGCCTCATCAGTTCATCTGACATCCATTTAGGCCTAAACCTTGAACAATATTTCTTAGTTGGTATGTAAAGTCTAGTAGCTTCCAAGATAAGTTCTTTGAATGCTTCCCATTTTGCATTTACTGTTGGTAACATCATCAGTTGGTCCCACTGTATAGAATTTAAATACTGTCTCAGTCCATCGTAGTCGCCTTTACGAAAGCAATAACCCTTCCCTTTACCCCTAATGGTAGTTACCTCTTTGAATAAATCCCACTTCAGCACACTGTGATCACTGCCACCTAGTGGTTCATTTATCTGCAGATTCTTAATGCATGAAGAATCACTGCTGATAATCAAATCAAGAGTATTCCTCCCTCTAGTTGCCTCCCGAACATGCTGATGTAGAAAACAATCATCCAATAAATCCACAAAAGCCTTGCTAGTGTGTGAGTGACCAGCCCACAAATTCCAGTCAATATCTGGGAAATTAAAATCTCCCATTATAAGACTCTCTGATTTACTGGCCCACTCTATTTCCCTGTACAGTTTCTTATTATACTCATCAGAGTCATTAGGCCTATAGCACACTCCTACTCTCAATTTTGATCTCCCAATGCTTATGTCACACCAAACTGACTCGACACTGCACTGTCCAGTGATGTCCACTGGCTTCACTTCCTTGGATTTTATGTATTTCTTAACTAATAGCATAACCCCTCCTCCCTTCCTATCCAGTCTATCTTTTCTGTAGACGTTGTACTCCCCAAATTCCAGTTCTGCATTCCTTATATCTGTGTGACACCAAGTCTCTGATATCCCAACAATATCTGCCTTTGATGTTTTGAGCAATACCTCAAATTCATCAAATTTATTTACTAAACTCCTAGCATTGGTGTACACGCAAGTATACATGCACCTATTTCTATTCTTAGCTACCCTAACACAACCCATGTGTTTACTTGTACCGCAATGACTCCCAGCAGTCTCTGAAATATCCTGAATCTTGTTTTTCAGGCTTCTGCTCATTCCAATAGAAGCAGTGCAAGAATCTCTTTCACCTCTGCCAGTGGCTACTGTTAATCTATTTGTCTTTGTATCCCCCCAAGCTAGCAGTTTTCCGACCCACCTAACACTGCCTCGATAGCATCAGCAAATATTCTTGCACCCTTTCTATTTAAGTGTATCTCGTCCCTGTAGAAGCAATCCCTCCTGTTAACAAGTACAGTCCAGGCTGAAAAAAATTCTACCCCTTGAGCCTTGCACAATCTTTCCAGGGCCGAATTGATCGACAAGGCTCTCATCATATACTCCCTCCTATCGTGTCTGGGCAGAATTGCAGACACTTTCAAATTCAACCCTATTTCACGGCTTTTTTTCAACAGTGACCTGTACTTGTTAAGCAATTCTGCCAGTCTCCTACTCTTGATATCGTTAGTGCCCACGTGTACAACTATATCACCTTTTGTGCCCTTAAAAGATGATATCTGCTCTACAACATCATCAACCTTTGCCCCTGGCAGACATACCCTGGTCCTGTTCCACCTATCCTTTTTACAAAGCATGTTCCCCGTTTCCCTGACAATAGAGTCACTAACAACTACTAGTTCCTTTGGGACCAGCGCATTCTGCCTTGGGGGTTGCCGCTGTGTTTCACGATGACCAAGTGCAAGCTCTGGCGTTGATGTGGGCAGCTGAGAGCTTGATGGGTCCCTCAATTTAGTTCCTTCGAGGGCATCCACCCTGTCCTTCAAGCTCTCATATAGGCCCATAAGAACGCTGAGTTGTTGCCTGATTTCGATACACTCCTTGCATCGTGCACACACAAAGACATCCCCCTTGGCAATATCATGTCCCGTACCTGAATGCTCCACAAACATCATGCAAGCTGTGCATTTTAGAAGGCTGTGACTCAGAAGGCAACTGCCCCCCTCAGTTCTCCTCTGAGCCACAGCACTTCCATTAGCTTGAGCCTTTTGTTTTGCTGCTCTGGTCTGAGTCATGATTACTTTTAATTTAAATAAAATTTCAATTTCAGTTTATAACCCTAACTTATCTCCAAACACAGCTATAACGGGATATATATTTTTAGCGTCAAGTATTAATCAATCAGTCAAGTATTAAATATCTCCGATTTCCCTTTATATAACTTCCATACCAGTTATGTATTAATTAATTATGTTACGTTTGTAATCTAAGTCGGTATATGTATTTAGTTAAAAGTGCAATTTAAATGCCAACGAAGTTGAACAAGTTTAATAGATTTTACCGATCGCTGAAAATATTATAACGTATACTATACTAACGCTATCTAGGTTCGATATATAACGATCGTATGACAAAGACAAAGGCGGAAGTTACGAACGGTAATCTATGGACACTTAATACTTAATTAACTTTCAAATCTCGCTGTCCCAATTCAGAATAAACCAACGATCCTTACTAGGTCTATAAGCTACTTACAAAAAATAATTTGATGTAAAAGATATTCAATAAGCGGCTAAATTTGGCTAAAAAAAAAAACTTCTCGTTCAGCGGAGTTGTAACTTGTAACACGTGGATTTGATACCCTTACCGATACTTTTATGCAATTACAAGGCCGAGTAAAGAATAAATACACCAGATTAATCAGAAATATCACAAAATAATGCTATACTACTAAATTTAAATCAAAAGTTTTAGAAAAACAATAATTTCAAATCAATAAATAAGAAAAATCCACTTAGCGGCTTTGAACATGTCTGGCCCGTACTAGCCTCGTCAGCATAAAGATTCCTTGAAGAATTTGGAATTCCCATTTAGAATTTGCTGTTGGTAACGTCATCAGTTGATCCCACTGTATAGAACCTAAAAAATCTCTGAGACCACTGTAGTCGCTTTTACAAAAGCAAAAACCCTTCCCTTTATCCCTGGAGCAGTGGTTTTCAACTTTTTTTAATAACAGCACCCCTAAGTAATTTATTTTATTTTGCGGCACCCCTACTCAGTCTACTCAATTTTCTGTCTGTTAGATCCGATTCTCTCTCTGTATATATATAATATTAAAAAAATATATATGTTATATGATAGTTATTACAATAATATAATTACATCTTTAAGTAAATTCTTTAAGTTACATCTTTAAGTAAATTCCACATCAGTACACTATGATCATTGTCGCCTGGTGGTTCCTTTATCGGGAGATTCTTAATGCATGAATAATCACTGCTGATAATCAGATCAAGAGTGTTACTCCTTGTTGCTTCTCTAACATGCTGCTGTAGAAAACAATCATCCAATAAATCCACAAAGCCTTGTTATTGTGCAAGTGACCATCCACAAGTTCCAGTCTATATCTGGGAAGTTAAAATCTCCCATTATAAGACATTCTGATTTACTAGCCCACTCTATTTCTCTGTACAATTGTTCATTGTACTCATTTGAGTCATTAGGCCTATAACAAACTCCTACCCTTGTTTTTGATTTCCCAATGCTAATGTCACACCAAACTGACTCAACATTGCGCTGTCCATTTATGTCAAGTGGATGCACTTCCTTAGATTTTGTATTTCTGAACTAGGGGCTCACATCTGGTGAGTGTGGGCTTGGCACACCCAGGGTCCTGAGCTGGATATCATCATCCCTTCCACTTCTGACTGCTCTCTCTCTCTCTCTCTCTCTCTCTCTCTCTCTCTGGGTAACTCAGAATTTTTTTTTTTTTTTTTTTTGGCTGGTGCAACAAAAACCTAAGGCTTCCTTCCCTATATGGCTAATGATAATAAAACGGCATAACCCCTCCTCCTTCCTATCCTGTCTGTCCTTTCTGTAAACATTGTACTCCCTAAATTCCAATTCTGCATCCCTTATATCTGAGTGGCACCACATCTCTGATATCCCAACAATATCTGCCTCTGATGTCTTAACCAGCACTTTAATTTCATCAAATTTATTTACTATACTCCTAGTATTGGTGTACATCCAAGTATACATGCACCTGTTCTTACTCTTAGTTACTCTAACATAGCCCATGTATTTACTTATTTCATGACTCCCAGCAGTTCCTGAAATTCCCAGCAACTGGCTTTCCTGGCTGCTGCTCATTCCAATAGAAGCAGTGCAAGAATCATTTCCACCTCTGCCTGCGGCTACTGTTAATCTATTAGTCTGTGAATCCCCCAACCTAGCAGTTTTCCAACCCACCTAACATTGCCTTGATAGCATCAGCAAATATTCTTGCACCCTTCTATTTAAGTGTATGCCATCCCTGTAGAAGCAATCTCTCCTGTTAGCAAGCACAGACAGACCACACTGAGAAAAATTCTACCCCATGAGCTTTGTATAATCTCTCCAGGGCAGTATTGATTGACAAGGCTCTCATCATATACTCCCTTCTATCGTGTCTGGGCAGGATTGCAGACATTTTCAAATTTAATCCTAATTCCCAACTTTTTTTCAACATTGACCTGTACTTGCTTAGTAAATCTGCCGATCTCCTACACTTAATGTCATTAGTGCCAATGTCATCAACTTTTGTCCCTGGCAGACACCATGGTCCTATTCCACCTATCCTTTTTGAACAATGCATTTCCTGTTTCCCTTACTATTGAGTCACCAGCAATAACTAGCTCCTATGGGACCAGTGCAATTCTGCCCTGAAAATTGCCACTTTGTTGCCTAATGCATAAGAGTGAACTCTGGCATTGAGTTGGGCAGCTAAGAACTTGATGGGCCCCCCATTTTAATTCCTTTGAGGGCATCCACCCAACTCTTCAAGCTCTCATAGACGCCCATCAGAATGCTGAGTTGGAGCCTAATTTCTTCTAATTCTCTGTGCCTAGCATACACAAAGACATCCTCTATAGGTAACTATGGGAGTGAAGATGGTCTTGTAAAACACGTGGAGAACGTGCCGGCCTAGGCCCCGGTCCCTGCCGATGACCCTGGCAACGAAGGCAGTGTGGCATGTGATTTTTGTGCAGAGATATTTAAGATGGTTCTGGAAGGAGAGGTTCTGATCGAGTATCACGGTAACATACTTCAGCTGTCTGGAAAATTTGATGATTTTCTGGTTTGATTTTAATCTGTGAGGTGGGGAGGGGATATATTCTTAGCTGGTTTTGCTTCTTGAAGGACGATAGATGTAAAGTGTTTTCGTGTCTAACAGCACCTGGGGTTCCCCACCATCTCCACGTAGTATTCATTGTTGTGTGAAACAGGACACCGTTAAGGCCAGAGATTTAAAAGTGTGTAGTGCTGTGTATCGTTGTTCTTCTAGCCATTTAGCCATAGGGAACCACCGTTGCCCACACTTTGCCCCGTTGAGGCAGACCAGGTACCCAGTAAGTTTATATTTACTCTGGCACTCCCTGCCACCTAATTTCCTAAGATTTCAGTGGCTAGGGCCTATATAAAAAATATGAGGGGGGGGGGAGTAAGCGCTTGAGTTTAAAAAGCCACACGAGATAATTTTAAAATTTTGGAGCAGTGGTTTTCAACTTTTGTTAATAACGGCACCCCTAAGTAATTTATTTTATTTTTCGGCACCCCTACTCAGTCTACTCAATTTTCTGTCTGTTAGATCCAATTCTCTCTCTCTCTCTCTCTCTCTCTCTCTCTCTCTCTCTCTCTGTATATATATAATATTAAAAAAATATATATGTTATATGATAGTTATTACAGTAATATAATTATAAAAATTACATTTCATAATACAAATTATATATATACAGTATATAATAATTTTATTCTTTATATAGAGGTACTAAGTAAACATCAATTATAGATCACCACAAAATTAAAAAGATACTGTACACCTTTTTATAATGAAATAAACATATAAATTTTAAAAAATAATAAGTTTAAGTAACTTAAACCCAAATTACGTGGCACCCCTGGAATGTTGTTGCGGCACCCCGGTTTAAAACCACTGCACTGGAGGTTAGACAGAGAGGGTGGAAGACTGAAGGCTAGGGAGAAAAGGCAGAAGTATGCCAATAGAGAAGATGGCTGGTAGAATATAGGCCTACCTCAGTGAGGCAGACCCATGCCTCACCAGGCAAAGAGTGGGGGGGGAGAGGAAGGGACAGTGTATAGTGTGTTCTGGTCTAACGGCACCAGGGGTTCTCCCCCATTTCCGTGTTGCTTTCATTGTAGGTGTACCAGTTCACTGGGAAGGCTACAGATTTAAAAGTATGGATTTTGTAAATGAAGTGTTGTGTATCATTGTTCTTCTGGCCATTTAGCCACTAGACCCCCTGCTGGGGCCCAATGTTGTCCACACTATGCCTCATGGAGGCGGATCAGGTACCAAGTAATTTTAAGTTTTCACTCTGGCAGGGCTTCCGCCTAATTTCCTGAGATTTCAGTGGCAAGGACTGAAAAAAAAAATAAATAAATAAAAATGAAATAATAATGATTTAATAGTATTGGGAAGTAGTCGCTGAAAGATTAGGCCGAGAGGGGTTTTCATATGCAGTTGGAATTTTGACAATTTTTTTAAAATTTTGACATTGTGTAGAGCATTCGCTGGTGTATAAGCAGAGTGGGGGAGAGACAAGATAGGGGGGAAAGTCAGAGATATGGAGCCAATAGGGAAGGCGACCCCAGGTCAAAGTTTTAATTTTAAATTTAGACTGTGTGGGGTTTGCTGTGAAAGTGAACAGAGTAGGGAAGAAACTGAAGGCTGGGGGGGGGAACAGGAAGTAAGTGGTCAATAGTGGAGGTGACCCCTGTGGTCAGTGGGGCAGGCCCATGTCCCACCAGAAGGAAAAGGAGGGTGAAGAGGGGTAGAGACAGTGAAACCATCTCCTCTCCTCCCCAGGGAAGTGAAAAGAAAGTACCATGCCCTGTGGCGTTGGCAGCAGAGCTGGAATGAAGTCAAGTCCATGGTAGGTCTTCCGTTTAAGTTCTAGTTCTTCTAAAGAGATGTCGACTCTTTAGGTCATTCCTGGGACAAATCCCATACTTGTAGTTGAGATTACGCTTGCAGTCTGTCATCAAGTTTTCGGTTTTAATCTTCTTCCGTTTAAAGGAGGAGAAATACTGGTTGGTGATATGTTTTGTCTTTGGGTTGTCATAGTCGGGTGGCATTTCCTCTTTTCCTCAGTGTATGGCAATTTGCACCCTTCTCGCTAAGAGGTCCTGGGCAAATCGTGACAATGCTTTATAATCTTCTTCCGTTTCAAGGAGGAGAAATTCTTGTCCTCTTGGAAGATATCTCACTTTTGTAATCAGATTACATCTTAGGTCTTTGTAGATGGGACAGTCAGACACAAGATGGTTCCAGTCTTCTATCTGTCCACAAGTGCAATGTGGGTTTTCAGTGAGTCTGAAGCCAGTAAGCTTTGCATTGAAGGGGCCATGCCCTGTTATTAAGTACATTGTATGAAGTCCTGGGAAGAAACATGATGGTGATTTCGGGTATACTTTATTTGTCTTTGGAGTAAAATTTGCGGGTGATCTCTCCTTTGGTGGTACCGGCCCGTCTGTTTTGCCACTTCTGCAGCAGGTGGTTCTGTAGACATACTTTTTCTGCCTTCCTATTATTAGTGGGATCAGTTGTAAAATTCAGGAAGGTAACTGGGACTCCTTTGGAACGGTAATAGAGCATTCCAGTTCTAACGATTTCTAGGTCTAGTGGGAACGTTCCTGCTATTACTTGTAAGGCTGGAGTGCTTGCTATACTGCAGGCGTGGGTTATAGCGTGGAGGATGGATCGCTGGGTAGAATCCAGCGTTCTTCTATTTACTACTAGCGTGGTCTTATTGTACCATATAGCCGAAGCATATGAGATTTCCTGGATGAAAACTGTCTGATAATAGAGTTCCAGCATTCTGTTGTAGAGGCACCTGTCTCTATGTGAGACCCTTGCCACCAGGGACGAGTAGTTCCTGATCTTCGTTCTGATTTATTTAAGGTGTGGCTGAAAGGATAGTTTGCTGTCTAGGAGAATACCTAAATATTCTCTAAATAATCAATTCTGTTTGAGCTGTGTTGTTGTTTGTTTGTTATTTGGTTTTTAGGAGCATTAGCAACTAAGGCCATATTGCTCCTGGGATATGCGGTGGTCATTCCCTGACCTTTCCGCATCCTCCGTATTTGGTGGTAATGGGCTCGAACCCCGGTCTAATCAAGAAGCGTGTGGTACACACTGCTGCTCCTGCCCACCTGGGTACGGAGGTGCTGTTTTTGAACTGTGGCACCAATTTTATCATGCTCGCATCGATTCGTCTTACAATTCGTTACTTGGAATTTTTAAAGGATCCTCAAAAAGAGAAAAAAGTTGTTAAAGCCTCAGATGCTATTGAAAAAATGCAATTATTTTCCGTAACATTAACGGACAATAACAAAGTAACATTAATTCATAGAAATTAATTTCTAAACAGTATTATTAATAATATGAAGCATAGGCTGAGTGTTAGTACAGATTCTACTGAATTTACTGAAGGAATTTAAACTTCAGACATTATAAAAGGAGTTGCAAATTCTTGAACCAAGCGAATGGCTATCTGAAATTGATCTTGGATTTGGAGAAAATGAAATAGTGTTTTAATTTGTCTTTCACAAAATGTTTGAATGCCTACAGGGATTATTTAGCTAATGGTGGTCGTAGTGTGCATACAGATTTGGAACATTTAAAAACTTATTCCAAAATTGCAGCTTGCAGTTCTTCTGAATGTGAGTGTGGCTTCAGCAGTATGAATTAATATTAACTGAGAAAAGATCCCGTATTCTTTTCGAACGTGTGGCAAGTTTGTTGTTTATTAAACTACACGGTCCACCGTTAGAATTATGGAATCCAAATTTTTATGTTCGAACTTGGTTGTGGTCTCATCGTTCTGCTGTTGACCAACAAACAAAAAGGGCAGTCACACAAGAATACGTAATTAATTCTGTATGAGAATTTTTATGATTCTACTGAACAGTATTTTTTTATATTATTTTGGAGTTTTTGTTTTCATTTTTTATTTTCTGATTTTTTTAATTTTTTGTCTTTGTTTTTTACTTTTGAAATTTTTATTTAATAGTTATAAATAAATACTGAACAAATATTCTAATCTTTGACTTATTTATTTTTGCAAATGAAATAAGCATAGGTAACTATTTGTAATTAATCGACGAGCATTCCGGTACTATTTTTTTCAGCAATACACCTCTGCATAGCACCAAGAAAATCATGGGGATGTTTTCCACTATACTACCTGAGAAAATATAATAGCCTTCAAACATGCATGGGCCAAAGCAGATCACAGCCATCATCAGAGGCTGAAGGAATTGTGGATTCACTTCATGTCTTTCATCATCCGGTTGGCAACACTAGAAATAATCTGGCACAAAGTGCAGAAAATGAAAGGCAAATACACATACCCTCTGTTTATCCTAGAGTAACAGATGTGCAGCTGCAGATCCAACTGCAATTGCAAACACTCTACAGGGAGGCAATTTGCATAAGCATTTGCTGAAATCCCCCCCCCCACCTCCAAGTTCAGGCCAACAAACAAAAAGTGAAAAAACAGCAATTGAAGTTGTCTTCAGATAACTGGAGTAGTAGTAGTAGTAGTAGTAGTAGTAGTAATAGTAATAGCAAATGACGTAAGAAAGCAAACTTATATAGTATCAGCCAAAAAAAAAAAAAAAAAATTACACAATTCACCTATCTGTGCCCTCCAAGAACTTGTGTAATTCTTCCCATCCACTTCCACAACAACGGATGAAAACTTGTTCCAACAATTGACCAACCACTGGCTGAAGACAAACTTGTGCAAGTCTCCTGCAACCATTGTTCCTCAACTTGAGTTTATGCCCCCTCGTGTGCATGTTTATCCCCCTATCTTTGACTGTGTCTTACATAGCCTTAGATATAGGTTACAATTGATTACAAATGTATATAACCAGAGCGAAATGTTTCATTTTCTTGAATATAGAGAAAATTACACGACAATAGAAGGAAGATTATTATGCATGGCAATCTCAATGAGAATGGTTAATTTTACTGTATATGTTCTTAAATTAACCCCAGGGGTTCACATCTGATGAGTATGGGCTTGGCACACCCAGGGTCCTGAGCTGGATATCATCATTCTTCCCTTTCTTGGTGATGCCTTTCTACTTCTCTCTCTCTCTCTCTCTCTCTCTCTCTCTCTCTCTCTCTCTCTCTCTCTCTCTCTCTCAGGGTAATTCCCTATTATTCCCTATTTTTTTTTGGCCGGTGCAGCATAAGCCTCAGGCTTTCTTGCACCATATGGATAATAATAATAATAATAATAAATAAGTATTTAATTTCTGGAAATGATGACTACTTGATTAGTATTTAATGAAATTACATTGATAAAATGTATAAATAATGGAAATGTTTATCGTGTGTAAATACTAATACAGTCGATTTTGCACTCAAGGTTGGAATCTTTGATAAGGTTTTATTGCTTGTGATCGACTGATCAAGGTATGTTTAAGCTGTGAATTGAATTTTTACGTGATTGTAAATACAGTCACTCCCCGACTTCTGTAAGTTTTTGCCAGCCGGTGCAAACTTAATATGTGGAGACGTATTTTGCATCCTGTAGGAATAAATGGAGGTATCGTGAAAATAACATAATGTGAACCCATTAATACGTTGTGTTTTTTTTTTTTTTTTTTTTTTGGCAATTCATTCCAAGACCTCGGAAGTTGAAATTTTCACTATATAACTAAGCTATTTATCTCTCTTACAGATCATTTTTATAATGGAAATTGTACTACACTTTCATTGTTATCATATTCATATATTCTGTTATAAGAATCAATTTCGAACACCTTTGTGATATTTTTCTAAAGCACATTTCTGGAGGTCACTACCATAAAACAAGGCACCTCCATAGCCAGGTGGGCAGGAGCAGCAGTGCACAGCACACGCTTCTTGATTAGACCGGGGTTCGAGCCCATGCCCACCAAATACGGAGGATGTGAAAAGGTCAGGAAATGACCACAGCATATCCCCGGAGCAATATGGCCTTAGTTGCTAATGCTCCTAAAAACCAAATAATAATAACCATAAAACAATAAAAACAATTTGTACTTTCCGGTTTATTGGGCTCTTCTGTTAGCACAATCTATTATAAACGGGTAGTCAACTCGATCTTATTGCATTTGCGATAATACCGATAACTGGAATTCTGTGGGTTTTTACGTTAAGGTATTATGATGAAATGAGTTCCCCTTCACTGAAATCTTCAATCATATAAAAAAACATAAATAAATTTTCAGAATCTTCTCTTCATTCCTATTTACTTATTACAATGGTTAAGGGAAAGGGACCAACAGAAAGTGCAAGTTCTGGCAGTACTAGGAAACCAAACAAAATTGATTTAGAAGCGAAGATGATTAATTAAGAACTACTAAGCAGGACAAAGTTTGTCACCTAATGCACGGAATTAGATCTCACTGCTTCAACAGTAAATACTATTTTAAGGACAGTGTGTATAAAAGAACATGTTAAAGGATCAACGCATTTAAGATCAGCAATGATCACAAAACAGTGTTCAGGTGCTATATCGAAGATGGAAAAGCTATTAATAATTTGGATGGAAAATCAGATTCAGAAGCAAGTGTCCCTGAGTCCAATGGCCATTCAAGCAAAAGCAAGAAGTATTTATGAAGATATTGAAAATAAGAAGTACGGCGAAGCCCAAGCCAAGTTCGTGGCAGCAATGGGTGGTTTAATAGGTTCAAGGATCATGCTGGTTTCCAAACCATTAAAGTATGTGGTGAAGTCGCCAGTGCCGATTCTGCAGCCGCAGAGAAATTTTGTAATGAGTTGGAAAAAACCCCTTCTAAATCTCCACAGCCCTCAACTTCCACAGCAACGTGCTTATCAGCTGGACAGTTAATTCTGGAAACATTGCCCGAAAGGTACAACTTGCTGACGTACAACTATGTCTGTCTCCTCTCTCTTTTTGTAATTTTATAATTTTGAAATTTTTGTAATTTTGTACACTTTGTGTAATTTTTCCTGTGCATGAGATAAAAAAATTGAGTAAATAATTCTATTTATGTGTTCGTCGAACATTGCTTTTTTTGCTTCAATTAAATTTGCGAGTGCTGCACAAGCATTTAGGGTAATGCTACTCTTACGTAAGTCAGGGACTAGCTGTAGATTAAATAATAGAATTTACCTACTGATGATTCCTGACTGGGATTGCATGAAATTCATTGGAATTTTGTCCTGATTTAATTGTCAGAGTTTAGTTGGTGTTTTTTTTTATTATTATTATTATTATTAGCATTAGATCTTTAGCATTATTATTATTATTATTAGCATTAGATTAACACCTCAATCAGATCACCTCGCAGGTGCCTAGTCTCCAAACGCTGTAATTTGCAAAACTTATGCCTTTCTTCATAAGAGCAACCCTTTGTTCCATTCTCTAATCTTGTTGCCCTTCTCTGTACTCGTTCCAACAGCTATACATCCTTCTTAAAATGAGGCCTCCAGACCTGTATACAGTACTCAAGGTGTGGCCTCACCATTGCCTTATACAAGGGGATAATCACCTCCTTATCCCTGCTAGAAAAATTCCTGTATATCATTGACAACACACCATGAGCTACTCTTGCAGACCATCTGCACTGCTCAGAAAACTTCATATCTGCCTGCACAATTACCCCCAGGTCATTATTATTAGGATGACTGTTGACCCTGGTCTTTTCAAGAGGATCAGTTATCTTCACTGGGCAGATGAGGATGTTTTCTTGTTGTAGCTGAAGTGTGTGTTCCTGTCACCGAATTGTTGGGATGCTGATAGGAAGTGCATGTTAACTGACAATAAATAGCAAAGTTGCAGAATCTACAATTTTAACTTGTTTTCAATTGGATATCATGGCCATTGGCAATAAAAATCTAGTTGTGTTTAAAAGAACTGATATGATGAATTGGTTCTGCCCTGATTGAACTTGATTTATCAGGGTTGAAATGTCTGTTGACCAAGGACTTTTGGTTTAATAGTATATACTATAAGGTTTTCATTTTGTTTTTGTTTAACTGTCTGGATTGGAACTGTTACTCTATGTCCGATCTTGTGTTTTTTCATAGTCCTGGTTGTATCCAGGTATTGGTGATACAATTACTGTCTCTACAACTTGTTGAATTATTTTCTGGCAAGAGCTGGAGTTGTGTGGTTTTCCTAAAAGATTATTAATTATTAGTTGTGAAAGAAACTAATTTATTGAAGTGAGCCTATTTTGGAATGTGGGTGTGTGGACTCACTTGCACCTTGTCTGAATATTTGAAGTTTTGACTGTTGAGGATGGAACTTCCCACAGTGTTTTGGGCCACTAGTTTGGTGACACATTACTTATGTTGTTAGTGCTTGGCAGGATAATCTTCTGGAATGTAGTGTTGGTGATTGACTGGCTCTTGATTGGCTATACAATGTATATATGTTCTGGAAGTTATTGTGGTCTCACTGAATTTAGAGGATAGATATTGTGGAGTTAATTTGTTGGCTACACAGTGATGTCATTGTTTATTTGTCATAGTGATTTGTATTTGTATTATTAAGGTATATATTTTATTCTGGACGTTTATTCATAAATAGTTAACTGTATGGTATCAGCGTAAATACACCATAGTTTACCCATAAATCAAACGATGCCGTTACATAAGTAGTGTATCGCCATCGTTTGGTTTTATCTCATATTGTGGCTACCTTCACAATGAGATACCAGGTATTCCACTACTTCGAATAAATAATGCTTTTGTAGTAGAGAAGACTACTGTTATTTATTCTAAGTGGTCACCGCCACCCAGATGCATTTTGGAGCTTGTTGGCTCACTCATCAGTGGGTAAGCAGGTACCCTGATAATGCAGACATGCCATCACGGTTGCAAACCATGATGGCATGTCTGCCATTTAATGCATTTAACTGCTTAAGTAGTTAAATTCACCATAGTTTACTCATATCAGTGTACACCATAGTTTACCCATATTTTTAACTACTTATATAGTTAAATTTTTGGGTAAACTATGGTGTATTTACACCAATACTATATAGTTAATTTCAACACATAACATGTTATGCCGCGCGCATTTAGTATTCAAAATAAATAGTTAAATATCTCTAAATAACTAATTTTCTGTCCCTTACCAATTGTTTAGGCCAATGTATTATGTAAATTGAAGATTTCCTTTCGGAAATTATTCTATGCGCACTTTGCCCTTGTTTCTTCTCCTGAGTTGGTAGGGTCTGGAATGATTTTGGTTGCCAAAATATATTCTAATTTTGTTTCATTGTTTCTCGCTGTATTTGTGGGTGAGTTTTGCTAATTCTATGCAAGTATTGAATTGTAGTGGGCTTAAGATTGACTTAGCTTTTGTCTATTGGCGCCTCCATAGCCAGGTGGGCAGGAGCAGCAGTGCGTAGCACACGCTTCTTGATTAGACTGGGGTTCGAGCCCGTGACCACCAAATACGGAGGATGCGGAAAGGTCAGGGAATGACCACCGCATATCCCCAGAGCAATATGGCCTTAGTTGCTAATGCTCCAAATAACAAAAAAAAAAAAAAAAAAAACAAACAAGCTTTTGTCTAGACATGATTTTCTTTGTTTCCTGTTTTCTTAAGATTCAAAAAATAGTTTGGATAGTTAATGTCTCCCCACTTGAGTTGTGGGATGGTCTAAAGCTAGAACCAATGTACATATTGTTGTTATTGTTTATGGTTTTTTTTTAATGAAAACAAGCACAAGAGGTATTAGAACCTATAGTACTTAGTACCGTGCTTGGGTTGGAAGTTGAGAAGACGAAAGAAGGTATTTGTTGACATTAGACTTGAACTTCTGCAGACTGTAATTTTCAGGAAATACGTATGAAGGAAAGTTGTTCCAGAAAACGGCAGTTGAATGAATAAACGAGGAAGATGAAAAATTGGTTCTGTGAGTTTGAAGTTGGACAGTAAATGGATGTTGGCTGGTGGCGGCATGTGTTCGGACAGTTTTGAAAGAGAGAGCAGGAATTATAGAAGCCAATTCAGAAGAACAGTGCCCGTGGAAATATCTGTAGAAAAGGACTGTAGCAGAAATAATATCTATGAGACAGAAAGTAGAGATGAGTCATTAATTAACCTAACTGCCCTCTTCTGAATGGAATCTGGAAACCTGAGAGAGATTTTGGGGGCACCGCCCCCAGATGTGGGAACAATATTCCTTTGTAGGGCGGATTTGCGATTTGTACAGAGTGAACAGCTGTTTGGAAGAAAAGTAATGCCGAGAGCAAAAGAGAAAACCAAGTTTTTTAGATGCAGAGGAAGCTATATTTGTAATGTGCTTGTGCCAAGAGAGAGAGAGAGAGAGATTAGTAGTCAGGGTAATCCCCAAAAGAGATATATCATTTTGCCTAGAAATCAGAGTGTCACCAAAGATAAGCATAGGAGCAGAAGAATCCTTTTTGTGAGATATAAGACAAGACTGAGTTTTAGAAGGATTGAAATCAATTAAGTTGTCTTTAGCCCACTGCAGAATTACCTAGAGATCACCATTTAAGGAATTGGTAGCAGATATTCGAGAAGTTGAAGCTGATTGAGCAGGGCAAGGTTTCTCAAACTGGAAAGCGGAATGCAATGTGCTATAATCAGCAAAACTATAGATAGGATTTCCAGTCAATGGAAGAAAGTCATTAATATACAAGAGTCATTAATATACAAGAGGGGGAAAGAACTGAACCTTGGGGGACACCGGCATTAGTGGAAAAGTTAGAAGCCATCTACCATCACCCTCAGTGAGCAATCAGAGAGAAAACTGGATAACCAATTACAAAAAACAGTTGGCAAACCATAAGATGGAAGCTTGTTTAGAAGACCTTTATGCCAAACACGATCGAAAGCCTTTGAGATGACAAGGCAACTGCTTGTGATTCACCAAACTTTTCCATTGAATTTGTCCATAAGTGGGTAACATAAGCCAGAATATCACCAGTGGATCGACACTGACGGAATCCATACTGGCGATCGTTGATCAGACGGAAGGTTTCTAGGTAATTTAAGAGTTGGAGGTTAATGATATTTAGTCTTAAGTCTAGTTTAAGTATCTGTTCACTAGTCTTTCTTAAATCTATTATACCTTCTTCCTCTATGTTACTCGTTCTTCTAGGGGGGGGATGTATTTTTCTTCTTCCTGTACTTTCTATCTCTATTCTCCCTTCCCCCCCCGCTTCCATACTTCTCATTCTTATCTCCCCTTCCTTTACCTAAACATCTTGGGGCTCACAGACTTTCCTGGTAGCCCCAGTAAGAGTTTCAGTTAAAAAAAGAGCAGTCCCTGGCACACCCCCTCGTGGCCAAGGTTGGGATTCAGGAGGCAAGGAACCATGTGTCCCCTGCCCCTGGCTACAAAGTCACCAGGTGCCGGCACTCAACAACACACCTACATACATACACTTGCTGGCCTTGGCCTTTCCAAATTCTGCTGCGGCATATAGGGGGATCCCTGGAAATAGCAATTGAAACAGACACGACTTACCTTGATTTTTGACACGACTTGCCCTCTCTCGGCAAATGAAAAAATATCATTAACATTCAGCTTACTCAATTCATTCAAGGCTTTAAAGACCTCAATCAAATCTCGACGAAGGTGCCTAGTCTTGATGCTGCAGTTTTTCAGAACAGAATTTCTAGGTAAGAGCACCCTTTTGTTCCGTTCGCCAGTCTGGTTGCCTTTCTCTGCACCCATTCCAGCAGATCTACATCCTTCCTTAAATTGAGGCTTCCCGACCTGTATACAGTACTCAAGATGCAGTCTAACCATGGCCTTATACAGAGGAATAATCACCTTCTTATCCGTGTATATCATTAACAAAACCCCATTATCTATCTTGAAAGCATGTCTGTACTGCTCAGAGAATTCCATGTCTGACTGCACAATTATCCCCAGGTCCATTTCATTCTCCACTATCCTAGTGTAGTAACATACAGTTAATTAGTTACGTTGGGGTTACTGCTACCCATATGCAGTACCTTGGATTTGTCTATGTTAAACTTCAGTTGCCATTTCTCAGCCCATCGACCCAATTTTCCTAAATCTTGTTGCAGTAGTTCACCTTGATGACTGTCATTAGCAATTAGCATTAGTAGAGGCATACGATGCAAGAAAGCAAGCTTATACGGCATCAGCCAAAAAAAAAAAACTCTTCCATTTCACCCCTCCATTTGTTACAAATGCCTGTCCAGTTCAACCTTAAATTTATTTAGGCTGTCAGCTTCCACAACAAAAGATGGAAGTCTGTTCCACCAATCAACTACCCACTGGCTAAAGGCAAATTTTCGCACATCTATTCTACAACTATTTTTCCTCAATTTGAAACCGTGCCCCCTCAAGTTTTTAGTCTGAACATGTGGAAGAATCCCATCAGCATGCTCAACCCATTCAAGGCCTTATACATCTCAATCAGATCACCTCGCAGGTGCTCTGATTAAGCTGATACCTTCATCAATATTATTGATAGATATTGAAAACACAATGGGCCCAGCCCTGAACCCTGGGGAGCTCCACTAATAAGATTAGCCCACAAAGAGCAGGGCCCATTGATAACCACTCTCTGTCTCCTTCCACTTAACCATTCCTTTATCCATAGCAGTAACTTGTCCTTAATACCACATTGCTCCAGTTTGTGCAGCATTTATATGCAACAGTATCAAAAGCCTTCCTAAAATCCAAGTATAAGATATCAAAATTATTATTTGCATCCAGTTCCTTGGTCTCTGCATCATAGACCAAGTAACATATCAGATTGGTTAGGCAAATCCACTCCTTAACAAATCCATGCTGTAATTGCAGTATAATTGAAAGCCTTTCCAGATAGTAGTAGTAGTGGCATGTGATGCAAGAAAGCAAATGTATGAGCTTATGCAGCATCAGCCAACAAAAAAAAACAAGAAAAAAAAAAAAATTCACACCATTCTCTCCAAATGCCTGTCCAGTTCCTCCTAAAATTTATTCAACCAATCAACTTCCACAACGACAGATGGAAGTTTGTTCCAGCAATTAACCACCCGCTGGCTAAAGGCAAATTTCCGCACATCTATTCTACATCTGTCCTTTCTTAATTTGAATTTATGCCCCCTTAGGTTCGTAATCTGAACAAGTGGAAGGATCCCATCAGAATTCGTCATGCTCAACCCACTCAAGGCCTTATATACCTCAATCACATCACCGCGCAGGTGCCTAGTCTCCAGCCACTGCAATTTGCAAAACTTCAGCCTCTCTTGGTAAGCGGATCCCTTCATTCCCCTCACCAATCTTGTTGCCCTTCTCTGTACACGCTCAAGAAAATCTACATCCTTCCTAAAATGAGGCCTCCAGACCTGTACGCAGTACTCAAGGCGTGGCCTGACCATTGCCTTATACAGAGGGATAATCACCTCCTTTTCCCTGCTAGCAAAATTCCTATATATCATTGACAAAACCCCATGACCTGCCCTGGCAGCCTGTCTGCATTGCTCAGAAAACTTCATATCTGCCAGCATGATTACTCCCAGGTCTTTTTCATTTTCTACCACCTTAAGTGTAGTACCACACAGTTGGTACTTTTCTCTGGGGTTACTTCTACCCATATGCAGTACTTTGCATTTGTCAAGATTGAACTTCAGTTGCCACTTCTTAGCCCATCTGCCCAAATTATCTAGATCCTGTTGCAGTAGCACTCTGCCATTACTGTCATTAACAACCCTGCCAACCTTTGTATCATCTGCAAACTTCGACATTAAGCCTGATATACCTTCATCAATATCATTGATTAATATACAAAACAACAGTGGACCTAACACCGAACCCTGTGGGACACCACTAATAACATTAGTCCAAGAAGAGCAGCACCCATTGATTACCACCCTCTGTCTTCTCGCACTTAATCATCCTTTTATCCATTGTAGCAACTTACCCTTAATACCATTCTGCTCAAATTTGTTCAATAGTCTTCCATGCGCAACAGTGTTAAAAGCTTTCCTGAAATCCAAATATATGATATCAAAATTATTTTTTCATCCAGTTCCTTTGTAACCACATCATAATATCCTATCAAATTTGTCAGACAAGACTTTCCCTTAAGAAACCCATGCTGTGTCTGAATTATTGCTTCAGTCTTGTCTAGATGATCCTGCAATGCATCTTTAACCAGCGACTCCATTATTTTACCCGGAACAGAAGTTAAACTAACTGGTCTGTAATTACTCGTGTGACCCTTCGATCCCCCTTTGTGAATTGGGGATACATTTGCACATCTCCAGTCCGTGGGAACCTCCCCTGCGTCCAAGGATGCTGTCATAATTATGGCTAAGGGTTTGCTTAGTTGCTTTGCCGCCTCCTTTAATATAACTGGATAGATCCCATCCATCCCAGGTGCTTTTCTTACGTTTAACTTCAACAACTTCTCTTCCACTTTGCTCTCAGTTATTACAAAATCATTAAGTATCTTGCTACAATTTGATAACCTTCTGCCATTTTCAAACCTTAATAATTCCTCACGTGTGAATGTAGATGCAAAATACTCGTTCAGTTTGTTTGCTATCTGAGCAGGATCATCAACAGTCGAACCATCGATATCAAGTGGACCAGATTCATCCCCTTCCTTTTAGAGTTTATATAAGTAAAGAAATCCTTGCTGTTTTTCTTAGCATCTTATGCCAAGGATTTCTCATAATCTGCCTTCGCCTGCCGAACTTCCTTTGTCACCTGATTACAGATTAACTTATATCTGCCATAGGCTTCCGAGTTTCTTGATAATTTATATGCATCCCATGCATTTTTCTTCTCTGTTACGAGTCTCATTAGTTCATTTGCCAACCATTTAGGCCTAAACCTTGAACAATATTTCTTAATAGGTATGAAACTTTTAGTAGCTTCCACGATTAATTCCTTGAATGCTTCCCACTTAGAATTTACTGTTGGTAACATCGTCAGTTGATCCCACTGTACAGAATTTAAAAACTGTCGGAGACCACTGTACTCCCCTTTACGGAAGCAAAAACCCTTTCCTTTACCCCTGATGGTAATTAAATCTTTAAGTAAATCCCATGCCGGTACACTGTGATCACTGCCACCTAGTGGTTCTTTTATCTGCAAATTCCTATTACATGAATGATCACTGCTGATAACTAGATCAAGAGTACAGCAGGCCCCCGTTATAACGCGGTTCACTTTACGCTGATTCGCTATAACGCTGTTCTTATATTATAACCAGTATCTGACTATAACGCTGTTATAGATCACTATAACGCTCTTTTACAGATTGCATTTTTGGTATATTTAATGAAATCGTTTCATTTGATGGAGTCGATAGCTTGAAAATGAATATAAAAATACTGTTAAAACATTTCCCTCGCCGACCTGAGAGATATTCCCACACTCAGTGAAATTCTCTCGCACGTTAATTTAATTGCAGTACAGTGACTTGTTACGTAGTTCGGAGATCAACATTTTAATAAATGATCACGTATATTGCTTGTAATATTTGCGTTATATGCATTTATCCGAAGTCTAGTGATCACTCAGTACTGTATTAGACATCGTGCGAAACGGACAGTTTACTCGAACATTGTATCATAATTAATGCAACCAACGCAGTTACATTTTCGAAGTGTTAATAATGGCCGATAAGAATGAAAAAGCAACAACATCTGAGCGCAATACGAAGACTATAAATGTAAGAAAAAGACTGAATTTGAAAATCAAATTAGACGTTTTGAAGCAGATCGATCCGGTCAAAGACAAGCGGATGTGTGCCAAAATTTAGGACTTGCAAGTTTAACTGTAAGAACAATTATAAAAAAAAATAAATAAAGAATTAATTTTAGCAGCGGGAAAGATAGCTGTTCCACTGCAAGCAACTAGGGCTAGGCCGGCTATTAGGATTGAAATGGAAAGACTTTAACTAATTTTATTGAAGATAATATCCAATGCAGAATTCAGTTAAGTTAAATATTATAAATAATAAAAAAGAGAGAGAGATTAGCCTATATGATGATCTGAAGAAAACTCACCTAAAAAAAAAAAATTGGAACCATTTAAAACTAGTAAGGGCTGGTTGAATAGATTTAAAATCTAGGGAGAAGCCGCAAGTGCAGATCAAGGAGCCGAAACTTTCAAAAAATAACTTGTTAAAATTATTGAAGAGGGATATTGTGTGTTATACTTCTCAACAAGTTTATAACAAAGATGAAGCAGGACTTTTGTGGAAACGAATGCCTAAAAAGAAGTTTCATATTGAAAGATGAAAAAAACATGCCAGATTTCAAAGCGGGAAGGATCGGTTGACTTTATTGTTGGGTGGTAATTAAACTGGGGGGGATTTAAAATTAATACCCCTTTTAGTTTATTTGGAAGAGGGCCAAAGTTCAACCCAAAATCGACACATTTTTCATAATTAAATTCATCAATTAAATTAAATCAATTTAGATCAATTAAATTCATGATTTTAATTGGAATTTTAAGTTTAATTTTGATACGTAAGTAGTTACCAAATAATTATATACGTATGTAATGCGGAATATTTTATATTTACAAATATTTGAATATTAAATATTTTGACCGACATTTGTGCATCTTTTCACTACCGTTTATTATTGATTAGGAAATATCCTGTGGCACCGACCGCAACTCACAAATACATATATTACTTTATGGGAATGCGGCGCTCGCTTAGCGCGGATTCACTTAGCGCTCTGTTTTTTCGGAACGCATTATCAGCGTTAAGCGGGAGTCACCTCTATTACTTTTTCTGGTTGCCTCTCGAACATGCTGCTGCAGAAAACAATCATCCAATAAATCCACAAAAGTCTGACTAGTGTGTGAGTGCCCAACCTACAAGTTCCAGTCAATATCTGGGAAGTTAAAATCCCCCATTATAAGACATTCTGATTTACTAGCCCACTCTATTTCTCTGTACAATTGTTCATTGTACTCATTCGAGTCATTAGCCCTATAACACACTCCTACTCTTATTTTTGCTTTCGCAGTGCTTATGTCACACCAAAATGACTCAACACTACACTGTTTATCTATATCAACTGGATGCACTTCTTTTGATTTTATGTTTTTCTTTATTAACAGCATAACACCTCCTCCCTTCCTATGCTATCTATCCTTTCTGTACACATTATACTCCCCAAATTCCAGTTCGGCATTCCTTATATCTGTGTGACACCACGTCTCTGATATCCCAACAGCAAGATGGTCCTGCATTACTTCTCTCTCTCTCTCTCTCTCTCACTCAGTCCAGATGGCATTCATTATGACTTCTTTCATCATAATCTGTCTCAAAGAAGGATTTCTGGATGCTGGCAGGTATCCTCCTATTCTGACCAGCTACCTGTGCAAGATTCTGGAAGGAATGATCAGTGCTCACCTCATTGTATTTAGTAGCACACAACCTTTTTTTCAAAGACAGTGTTATAGAAATAGATCAACAACCCACCATTTAATATAATTGGAAACATCTATTCACAATGCTTTCCAAAAACATGAGCATCAGGTGTCAGTTTTCTTTGATATGGAAAAGGCATATGGCATTGCCTTGAAATTCAGAATTTTAATAAAACATAACTTGGTCTTGGGGAACACATTGCCATTTTTGTTAAAAATTTCCTCCCAAATTGGTCATTCAAGTTCACATAGGATCTCCTCTCTCTCTCTCTCTCTCTCTCTCTCTCTCTCTCTCTCTCTGAAGAGAGTTCAAGGTTCATTTCTAAATGTTACTCATTTTGCTATCAAAGTTAATTCTTTTACTAAACAACTTCCTCCAGCCGTAAAATTGCCCTTTTTGTTGATGAATAGCATTTTTTTTGTAGTCATGCAGCATGAGGATCATTGAAAGGCAGTGGCTAATGGGGTTATGTTTTCATCCCAGAAAATCTTTTGCATACACTTTTGTTGGACATGGAACTTTCACCCTGAGCCCAGAGCTCGGAGAAAACAAAATTCCAGTGAGAATAAAAAAAAATAATAATAATAAAATCCTGGGACTTATATTCGTTAAGAAGTTGACATTCCTCCAACACACCTGTCAAAGTGCACCAGAGGCTTGAACCTCCTACATGCCATTTCATCTAATAATTGTGGAACAGATCCTTGCACTCTACTTCTGTTGTACACTTCTCCAAACTAAATTAGTGTATGCATCTGCTAGAAACATTGTACTTCAATGGCTAGACCCAGTTCACCATCAAGCCATAATCATTACTTCTGGAACAGTTAGAACATCTCCTGGCCAGAGTTTATATTTTGAAGCAATTTAACTGCATCCATCACTTTGATGAATGCAGTTTTCACTAAAATATCCTTTTAAACTAAAATCCCTGCCATACCACCCATGTAGACATCCATTTTTGAGCCACGATGGAAAAATTTCTATAATACCTTTCAGACTGCCAACCATACCTTTTGATATTTGTGTCCAATAGTCACCAGAGATCTTAAGGTTACTGCAGACAATATTGCCCAGTCACCAAGGCAACCCCTTCCAACCTGGCATGCTCAATTGCTCTCATGCAACTTCTACATTAATAATGAGGGAAAGGCCAGCACTTCACTTTCTGTCTTCATACAACTCTCTATGGTTCCTATCAATCTGCTTACTCTGATTTTGTACCTTTCTTTGCTGTTGGCTCAAAACCAGAATCATCTCTAGGATCCACTGCAGTTTCCCTACACAATACAGTATCTGAGAATCTTCACAAGTGCATTATGTACACTGCAGAGGCATTTGCTATAGTTGTTTGTTCAGGGTTCAGTAGAAGTTATATTTTCTTTATGAATCTACATTCAACATCCACTTACATTTTTACAGACTGGTTTTAGCACATTCTACCCTCTGTAACTGACGTGCCAATAAAACCCTCATCACACAAATCAAACCAAATCTGATTTCTTCAATAGATAATGGGCAAAACCTTTAAAGCATCGGGGGTTTCCCCACTGATTAAGAGAACTTCTCTGTGCTGGACTTGTCATTAAGAGAATGGTAATCCGTTGTTTTCCATTTTTTCTGCCACTGAATATCTCACCTTGAATATTTTATTCAATAGTACCTAAAAAAAAAAAAAAGTTCAGAATCATTTTTTAAATGATTCTCCTTCCATTCCTTCATAGCTTCAGTATTGGCAACTGTACTGTCACCACACACTTTTTTGAAGTACCGCCCATGATGAGTTAGAACAATTCGTCAGAAGACTTGAAAGCTTCAATACTCATGTGTTGTTTAAACGATTCAAACTTAGATTTTAAAAGCTCTCTGTTTACAGGAATGTTTTTTTCATGCATTATCATTATCTATAGCAGGCCTGGCCAACCCAAATCATTCTGCGGGCCACCTTGACAAACTACGATTTTCTGCGGTCCACACATAAAATCTTTTAAAAATAAAAAATCAAATGCCATAAAAATTTATTTTATTCGTTCATTTTTATTATATATCAACATCAATGAGATATTTGATTTTTGTTGCAATCACTCAATTTTTTTAAATTTACTTCAATATTGGTAGTTGCACATCTTAATTGCTTTTCCAGATTTTCATCTGTTATTGAAGCTCGAAATTTACTTTTAATATGTAAGACATAGATCTTACAAATATAATGGTAAATATTAAAGTTGAATATGATAAATGTTAATTTTTGGAAATACTGTATTTAGAAATAAGAGGTTATAGATGTGTAACTTGAATAGCAGTCAAATGGAAGAGAAGTAACAAGTACTGTAAATGTAGATGTGTGGAAAAGGAGTGAACTGAGTAAACAAAGACAGTGACCCATACTAGGGAAGGAGTGGTCATTTGCAAACTGATGAAAAAAGTTTACTAGAAGCAGAACAGTGGAACAGTGAAATGCGGATGATTAAGAAACGTTTGATGTATGCTGCATCTGGGCATGTCCCGACAGGCTGCATTTGTGTTGGAAAAGACCTAGCCACTATGGTAGACTTTTTGGTGAATTTATGATGTTTTGCAAATGTGAAAATATGAAAATAGATATCTTTGGAGACGATCAGCAAACATAAAAGGTTTATGCTGCCCTGTGAAATAAACAAGAAAATTACAGGGGAAAGGCTTGATTTGCACACAGGGAAAAGGATTATGGTATTTTTTTTTTAACAAATTGGAAAGAGGGAAAAGTTATGGGGAATTTTTGGTAGAAAGTCCTGTGGGAGGAGGTTCAAACGATGGAGAAAAAGTTGGAGGTAATCAGTGTGGAATTGAAACGAGAGGTGGCTGAAAAAGTGATCGCGGAGACAGTGGGAAAAGTAAGTTGGAAAGTGCAGAAATGTAGGGAGTGCAAAAGGGCCCGAGACAGTAAGGGGGAAAATAGTTAAGAGTAGCAAAGAAAAGGGAAGGCTAAGTACATAAGCAAAGAGTTATGAAAGATGGCTAAGTGAACCAGGATAGATAATGACCTCTTTTAGAAAAATACATCTGAGGGATCCATAGTAAAGGAGGAGTTGTGTCAAAGCAGGAAGTCCAGAAGAGTCAGGAGAAAGCAAATGAAGGAAACCAAAAAGGAAAACCTAAGATGAAAGCCTGAAACCTCCCTGGAGAAGAAGAGAAGAATATAGAAGTAGGTGAGCGATATTATTAAGTATATTCTAAATTAACAAGAAGGACTATTAGTAAAATTGAAGGGTAATTAATGAAAGGGGGTAGAACTAGAAATTAAAGTGAAAGATAAATTATCTCTGAGGTAGATATACTAATGGAGTTTATTATGTTAAAAAAGGGATTAGTCCCTTCAAGGGAAATAAAGGAATGAGTAATAGAGAGAAAGGGACCAGATAAAAAATATTAAAGACACGGAGAATAGGATAGATATTAGGTTAAGAAATGTATTAGTGAGAAATTGATAAAAATATTGTGTATAAGGGAACATTGAGAGAGATGAGTGTATAATGTGTTGTTAGAAGGGTAGTAAAGGGTTTAAAGAAAGATTCTGAATATATTTTAAATAATAGATAAATAAGGTATATGAGCAAAGCAGAATTGCCGAGTGATTTCTCAGTCAGCATGCAAGCATTGTTTCATTTTGATATATGAATGTATAATAAATCAAGTAAAAAGTGTTTTCCTTGATGAAAATTTGTGTACAAGTAGTTTATCTGAATGATTAGTAGCAAGGAGGGAAATTAGTAATAGAGACGTGATACAAGAAACCAAGCGTATGAGTTTATGTAGCATCAGCTAAAAAAAAAAAAAAAAATTCACAACCATTCCTTCTAAATGTTTGTCCAGTTCTTCCTTGAATTTAGTTAACCTATCAACTTCCACAACAACAGATGGAAGTTCGTTCCAGCAATTAACCATCTGCTGGCTAAAGGCAAATTTCTGCGCATCTATTCTACAACTGTCTTTCCTAAATTTGAATTTATGTCCCCTTCAGTTCATAATCTGAGTAAGTGGAAGAATCCCATCAGAATTCAGCGTGCTCAACCCATTCAAGGCCTTATTCAAGGGTAATTAATGAAAGGGGGTAGCACTAGAAATTAAAGTGATCACCTCACGGGTACCTAGTCTCCAGTCACTGCAATTTGCAGAACTTAAGCCTCTCCTTGTAAGAGGATCCATTCATTCCCCTCACCAATCTTGTTGCCCTTCTCTGTACATGCTCAAGCAAATCTACATCCTTCCTAAAATGAGGCCTCCAGACTTGTACGCAGTACTCAAGGCATTGCATAACTATTGCCTTATACAAAGGGATAATCACCTCCTTTTCCCTGCTAGTAAAATTCCTGTATACTGTTGACAAAACCCCATGACTTGCTCTTGTAGCTTGTCTGCATTGCTCAGAAAACTTCATATCTGACAGCACAATTACTCCCAGGTCTTTTTCATTTTCTACCACCCTAAGTGTTTTCTACACATATACAGTAATTTGCAGTTGCCACTTCTCAGCCCATCTGCCCAAATTTTCTAGATCCTGTTGCTGTAGCACACTGCAACACGATCTGTTAATGACAGTAATGTCATTAACAACCCTGCCAACCTTTGCATCATCTGCAAACTTCAACACTAAGCTTGATGTACCTTCATCAATATCATTGATAAATATACAAAACAACAGTGGACCCAACACCGAACCCTGTGGAACTCTGCTAATAACATTAGTCCATGAAGAGCAGCATCCATTGATTACCACCCTCTGTCTTCTCCCACTTAACCACCCTTTTATCCATTGTAGCAACTTACCCTTAATACCATTCTGCTCCAATTTGTACAGTAGTCTTCCATGCTCAACAGTGTCAAAAGCTTTCCTGAAATCCAAGTATATAATATCAAAATAATTTTTTGCATCCAGTTCCTTTGTAACCATATCATAGTATCCAATCAAATTTGCCAGACAAGACTTTCCCTTAACAAACCCATGCTGCGTCTTAATTATTGCTGCAGTCTGGTCTAGATGATCCTGCAATGCATCTTTAATCAGTGACTCCATTATTTTACCCGGAACAGAAGTTGAACTAACTGGTCTGTAATTACTCGTGTCACCCTTCGATCCCCCTTTGTGAATTAGGGATACATTTGCACATCTCCCGTCCTTGGTGACCTCCCACGAGTCCAAGGATGCTCTCATAATTATGGCTAAGGGTTTGCTTAGTTACTTTGCTGCCTCCTTTAATATAATTGGATAGATCCCATACACCCAGGTGCCTTTCTTCTTATTATTATTATTATTATTGTTTGTCTTATATTATTTCTCCCTGATTGGGGGATTCCACTCCGTGATGGGTACTGCTACCAAGTACACAGAATGGTTGTAATGTCTGGTATTACTGTTGGTTGAGCAGATCTCTGACTATCCTACAGGTGTTTAGGATTGTGACTTTCTGGAGTTCCTTGTAGGTGTTCTCTGAGAGACCTATTGCTGCTAGGCTGCTATGCAGAGTCTTTGGTACCATACCGGTAGTTAACACGATGATCAGGATGGTCGATACTTCTTGCATATGCCATATCTCTTTGACCTCGTGTCTCAGGTTCGTGTACGTCCTAATTTTTTTCTCATGTTTTCTGGACATTGCTAGTGTTGTGCACCACAATGTCAATCAGGTAGGTAGCCTTTTCCATCTTGTCCTCAAGGGTTATGTCCAGTCTGTTTTGCGGGATGGTCTTATCTGTTATTATGGCGCGTTCCCAGTACAGCTTGTAGGTTCGGGTCTCTAGTACTGCCTGGGTTTCATAATTGTAGTACGCTACACTTTCTTTGGTCAAATGGTATTTCCTCACTAGCTTCTGATGTATTATCCTGGCTACCTGGTCGTGTCTATTAGTGTACTCAGTCTGGGTGATCACCTTTCACCCCGCGGTGATGTGTTGGATAGTTTCTGAGGTATCGTTGACATGTTAGGTGGGTCGGAAAACTGCTAACAGCAGTTTTCTGACCCACTAGTTTACCTCAAATTCATCAAATTTGTTTACCAAACTCCTAGCATTGGTGGTAAACGCAAGTATACATGCACCTGTTCCTATTCTTAGCTACCCTAACACAACCCGTGTGTTTACTTGTACACATATTTGAAATACCCTGCATCTTGTTTTCCATGCTGATGATCATTCCAATAGAAGCAGTGCAAGAATCACTTTCACTTCTGCCAGTGGCTACTGTTAATCTATTAGTCCTTGTATCCCCCCCAAGCTAGCAGTTTTCCAATCCACCTAACACTGCCTCGATAGCATCAACAAATATTCTTGCACCCTTTCTGTTTAAGTAAGTTTCTATGAAGTGTATCCCATCCCTGTAGAAGCAGTCTCTCCTGTTAACAAGTACAGACCAGGCTGAAAAAAATTCTACCCCTTGAGCCTTGCACAATCTATACTATCACAGGTATCCAAATTGGAGTTGGGCTTATGCCTGGGAGCTACCCGATTCAAGAACATGCACATGCGTTAAAAGATATGTAGAGAGCATATTTAAACATACCTTGTATATAATTTAATGTACATGTCTCTAGGCTACAAATTGTGTGTGCAAATTAAGAAAAAAAGAAATTAATGAATCACACACACACACACACACACACACACACACACACACACACACACACACACACACACACACACACACACACACACACTCCCCTAAATGCTCCCCATGATCTTCTAACAGGTTGTCAGAAGATTTCTGAATAATCTTGATGTCTATAAAGCTCCACATCCAGTTGGAATTTCTCCACTTATTCTCAAAATCTGTGCTCCTAAGCTTGTCCCTGTTTTGAGTTATATTTTTACACTTTCCTATTGCTATCTGATTGGAAATTTGATAATATCCAGCCAGTTCCTAAAAAGTGTAACATATCTATCCTTTTATTATTATCCATTGTAATTTCTTCTAATATCTCCAAAGTAATGGAAAAACTCATCAAAAGAAAAAACTCTTACTCATCTTGAAACCTTCCGGCTGAGGTCACTCGATGTTCAGATTTCATCTGATGTCATTGATGTTCAGATTCCAATCTACCAATCATATATATTGGCTTATGTTTACTCATTTCTTGGGGGGGATACAAGAACTAATAGATTAACAGTTGCCACCGGCAGAGGTGAAAGTGATTCTTGCACTGCTTCTATTGGAATGAGCAGCAGCCTGGAAAACAAGATGCAGGATAGTTCAGAGACTGCTGGGAGTCATTGCGGTACAAGTAAACACATGGATTGTGTTAAGGTAGCTAAGAATAGGAACAGGTGCATGTATACTCGCGTGTACACCAATGCTAGGAGTTTGGTAAATAAATTTGATGAATTTGAGGTATTGCTCAAAACGTCAAAGGCAGATATTGTTGGGATATCAGAGACATGGTGTCACACAGATATAAGGAATGCAGAACTGGAATTTGGGGAGTACAATGTGTACAGAAAGGATAGGAAGGGAGGAGGGGTTATGCTATTAGTTAAGAAACACATAAAATCCAAGGAAGTGAAGCAAGTCGACATCACTGGACAGTGCAGTGTCGAGTCAGTTTGGTGTGACATGAGCATTGGGAGATCAAAATTGAGAGTAGGAGTGTGCTATAGGCCTAATGACTCTGATGAGTATAATAAGAAACTCTACAGGAAATAGAGTGGGCCAGTAAATCAGAGAGTCTTATAATGGGGGATTTTAATTTCCCAGATATTGACTGGAATTTGTTGGATGATTGTTTTCTACATCAGCATGTTCAGGAGGCAACTAGAGGGAATCATACTCTTGATTTGATTATCAGTAGTGATTCTTCATGCATTAAGAATCTGCAGATAAAGGAACCACTAGGTGGCAGTGATCACAGTGTGCTGAAATGGGATTTACTCAAAGCGGTAACTACCATCAGTGGTAAAGGGAAGGGTTTTTGCTTTCATAAAGGTGACTACGATGGTCTGATACAGTATTTAAATTATATACAGTGGGACCAAATGATGATGTTACCAACAGCAAATTCAAATGGGAAGCATTCAAAGAACTTATCTTGGAAGCTATTAGGCTTTACATACCAACTAAGAAATATTGTTCAAGGTTTAGACCTAAATGGATGTCAAATGAACTAATGAGACATATGGCAGAGAAGAAAAATGCATGGTATACACATAAATTAATGGGTGACATGGAAGCCTATGATAGATATTATAAGCTGGTCTGTAACCAAGTCACAAAGGAGGTTAGGCAGCAAAGGCATATTATGAAAAATCATTGGCAAAGAATGCAAAGAAAAACAGAAAATAGTTCTTTACCTATGTAAACTCTAGAAGGAAAGGGATGAATCAGATTGGTCCACTGGATATTGATTGTTCAACAGTTAAGGATCCTGCTCAAGTGGCTAACAAACTACACAAGTATTTTACATCTACATTCACACATGAGGAGTTGTGTGAATGAGGACACATGAGGAATGCCAGAGGTGAAGTAAACTCTGGCAGTGAACTTGATGATTTTGTAATAACTGAGGAAAGTGGAGGAGGAATTGTTGAGAATAAACATAAAAAAGGCACCTGGGGTGTATGGGATCTATCCAGTTATATTAAAGGAGGCAGCAAAGTAAGCAAACCCTTAGCCATAATTATGAGAGCTTCTTTGGAGGAGGTACCCATAGACTGGAGATGTGTAAATGTGACCCCAATTCACAAAGGAGGATCAAAGGCTGACACAAGTAATTATAGACCTGTGAGTTTAACTTCTGTTCCAAGAAAATTAATGGAAGCACTGGTTAAAGAAGCAATGTAGGATTATCTAGACAAGACTTCAGTTATAGCTTGGACACAGCATGGTTTTGTTAAGGGAAAGTCTTGGCTGACTAATTTGATTGGATACTATGATGCAGTCACAAAAGAACTGGATGCAAGGAATAACTTTGATATTATATATTTGGATCTTAGAAAGGCTTTTGATACTGTTGCACATGGAAGACTGCTGCACAAATTGGAGCAGGATGGCATTGGAAGCAAATTGCTGCTATGGATAAAGGGATGGTTGAGTGGGAGAAGACAGAGAGTAGTAATCAATTGACATTGCTCTTCGTGGACTAATGTTATTAGTGGAGTCCCTCAGGGTTCAGTGTTGGGTGCATTGTTGTTTTCTATATTTATAAATGATATTGATGATGGTATATCAGGCTTAATATCCATGTTTTCAGATAATACGAAGGTTGGCAGGGTTTTTAAGTACACTACTGATGCTGTGCTGCTGCAACAGGATCTGGTAAGGTTCAGCAGATGGGCTGAGAGGTGGCAAATGAAGTTTGACATTGACAAATATAAAGTACTACTTATGGGAAACAGCAACCCCAGAGCAACGTATCAACTCTGTGGTATGCACTGACAGTGGAAGAGAATGAAAAGGACTTGGGGGTAATTATGCAGGCAGATATGAAGTTCTCTGAGCAGTGCAGACGGGTTGCAAGAGTAGCTCGTGTTGTCTTGTCAATGATATACATGAATTTTTCTAGCATGGTTAAGTAGGTGATTATTCCCTTGTATAAGGCAATGGTCAGGCCATACCTTGGGTACTGTATACAGGTCTGGAGGCCACATTTCAAGAAGGATGTAGACGAAGAAAGGCTTAAGTTTTGCAAATTACAGTGTCTGGAGACTAGGCACCAACGAGGTGATCTGATAGAGGTGTATAAAGCCTTGAATGGTTTGAGCATGCTCAATGCCGATGGGATTCTTCCTCTTGTTCAGAATAGTCTCCTGAGAGGGCATAAATTCAGATTGAGGAAAGACAGATGTAGGATAGATATGCGGAAATTTGCCTTTAGCCAGCGGGTAGTTGGTTGGTGGAACAGACTTATTTCTTGTTGCAGAAGTTGATAGCCTAAATAAATTTAAGGACAGGTATTTCAAATGAATGGTGGGGTGAAATGGAAGTGGTTTTTTTTTTTTTTTTTGGTTGATGCTGCATAAGCTTGCTTTCTTGCATCACATCATATGCCTCTACTAATGCTAATGTGTCATCTGACATTCCGGGCCCCTTTGCGATGTATTTTCTATAGTTTCTGGTGTTGATTACCTTGTCTCGGATGGCCAGCATGAATCCTTCAGTCTCGGGGAAGAGCGTCCCGCTTGTGAGCCATGCATTGGAAGCAATGTGATCTTGATGGAGGTCATTGTGGTCTCCGTTGTGGAGTCTCCTCTTTGCCCATCTTTCCAACTTTGTTTCTTTTACCGTCTGGGCAGGAAGGGGTTCCTCACTTATGTTGAGGGGGGGGGGGGATATACCACTTATCTATCTTCCTTTTGGCCTGGTGGAGTGGTGCTCTGTTGCTCTATCAGGCCCCTTCCACCCTCTTTCCAAGCTATTGTTAATCTCTCCACTGCTGGCTTCTGGTGGTGTTGGCGGCTCTTGGTCATCATTGTCCTTGTCTTTTACGGCGCCTCCATAGCCAGGTGGGTTGGAGCAGCACTGCATAGCACACGCTTCTTGATTAGACTGGGGTTCGAGCCCGTGACCACTGAATTCGGAGGATGCGGAAAGGTCAGAGAATGACCACCACATATCCCCTGAGCAATATGGCCTTAGTTGCTAATGCTCCTAAAAACTAAATAACAATAACCTTGTCTTCTAGCTCGGTGTTAGTCCAATCTGTGACCCCGAATGTGTATGTTAGTACTGGAGCTGCATAGGTGTTTTTGGCTTTAACTGTGCTCCCTCCATTCAGTTTTGCTTTCAGCAGGTTTCTGAGTCTCTGATGATATTTTTCAGTCAGGCACTTCTTGATTTCCTTATGCTCTAACTGCTGAGCCTGCATCATCCCTAGGTATTTGTAGGTCTCTCCTTCTGTCATAGCTTCGATCTCTTTACCAGTCAGCAGATGGTAGTTTCAGCCAACTAATTTTCCCTGGTGCAGTGTGTGGGTCTTGCATTTGTCTAGACCAAATTCCATCCTGATGTCCTTGCTGAATTCTTCCGTGATCCGGAGTAGTTGCTGGAGTTGCTTCTCGGTTGCCACATAAAGCTTGATGTCATCCATGTACATCAGGTCGGTGAGGGTGTACAGGTTCTTTCTTCCTTCTTTGAGGTTATATCCATATTTGCTGCCGTTAAGCATGGTGAATAGCGGGTTTAGTGCTAGACAGAACCACAGTGGGCTCAGAGCATCTCCCTGAAAGATTCCTCTTCTAAGGTGGATTGGCCTGGTTGTGATGTTCTTGACCTTAATGGTGGTACTCCATTTCGCCATTGTTGCTCCTAGGAAGTTTGTCACTATCGGATTGACCTTGTAGATCTTCAGGGTGTCTATTAGCTAGCTACGAGGTACAGAGTCGAAGGCCTTGCGGTAATTGATGTAGGCCATGTATAGGTTGCGGTGCTTCTTGTAGGCTTGCTCCATAACTGCGGCATCTATGGTTAATTGCTCCTTGCATCCTTTGCTCCTCCACTTGCATCCTTTCTGCTATTCGGCCATTATGTTCTGACTCTCTAAGTGGTCTGATATCTTGGTTATGCAGCTAGTCAGGATCTTGTATATCATTGGGAGGCAGGTGATTGGCCTGTATTTCACCGGGTTTCTTGTATCTTTAGGCTTCAGATATGTGACTCCTTCGGTGAGAAACTTCAGGATTGTCTCCTGGTGCCTTATCATTCAAGTGAACTGTTCTGCTAGTTGCTTGTATGTGCATGTGAGCTTCTTGTACCAGTAGTTGCAGATGTTATCAATTCCTGGGTTTTGCCAGTTGTTGGTGTTCCTGTTATTATTATTATAATTATTAGCCTTATGGTGCAAGGAAGCCTGAAGCTTATGCTGCACCAGGCAAAAAATAATAATAATAATTTGGAATTACCTTGAGAGAGAGAGAGAGAGATGTAGAAGGGAATCACTGAGAAAGAGAAGAATGATGATATCCAGCTCAGGACCCTGGGTGTGCCAAATCCATACTCACCAGATGTGAGCCTCTGGGGTTAAATATGTGTTTTAGGATACTGAAGATTTGTGTGCAAGTATATTGTATATTGTAACAGTGCAGTGAGAATAAAGAGTTGAATGATGAATGTAGCATTTTACTATATAAAACAGTATAGGGGGTAAAGAAAAAGCGGGAAAGTGGATGTATAAGTGTTAGGAGTTAATTAGGATAAAAGGCAAGAAGAATGAATCATGTTTTTTATATAATTGTCTAATCAGATTAACCAGTGAGGGGTAATTGTAATAAGACTAATATATGCAAGGTATCTCTGATTTAACTTTGTGTGTCAAGATTATATGCTATTATGTTGTATATATATATATATATATATGTAGGTAATAAATTTCATGTTTTATTTTCACTTTGAGTCTTGTTATTTTGAGTAACACATGCCTGGCTAGCTTAGTTAAAATTTGTTCTCCCGCAATTTGGCGAGAGAATCCTGGAAACTGATTAAGGGGAAAGTGGAGAAATTAGACACATGGTCCTGAGAATCTTCGGTGTATAGCAGTCAGGTGGAAAAAAAGTGGGCCTTGGAGGTGTTGAGGGTGCCTAAAAATCTAAATAAGATTTCCAAGGTAAAAAGGAGAGTTAAAAAGAAGAAAAAAAAAAAAAGGTATAAAACCTCACAAATAAATTTCATTTTTGAAAAGAAAGTTTCACAAAAGTATATGGATACAAAGGTGCTCACAATTTTTTGTGCAAAAAATCTTAATTTTGGATACTTTTCCACTGTTACATACATCATGTAAAAGTTTATTTTTGATATAGAGGCAAATGTGTTTTAATTCATTGTTGCACTGTAAATCAGTTACATCCATCTGCAGAGTTTCCGGTTCAAAGGAGGGAAAGAGTGATGGGGATTCGGGGGAAGTACGGCTGGTCTAGTATTATATTTCTCGTTATTTATTGTGCCAAGTGCAGCTAGTGAATGATTTCCCACTGATGTGTAGTCAGTAGTATAAGAATCATCTGGCAGGCTGCAAAAAATAATGTGGCGGGCACAGGTTGGCCAGGCCTGATCTATAGCTTGCAGAATTTTTTTGTCTTTCAAAGGTTATTATAACAAATGTAAAATAACATTAGATTAGTGGGAAATTGGCCAGAGCCTACCACATATACTAGGATATTAAAAAGAGGGTACTATAAAGAATTTCATCTGTATTTTCATTTTGTTTTTTCGTTTGTATTTTATTCTGTTATTGGGCACATAGGCCTGCTCCATTAACTGTTTTTTTTTTTTTTTTTTTTGTTTGTTTTTTTTTTAGGTTTCTACTCTTAATTTTGGAAATTGCTGTTTTACTCTCACCCATCCAGTCTGGAAAGGGAACAAACCCCTGTCCACTACTCAAGGGGGTCACAAAAGCTTTAACTAAAACCATTTGTCATAACTACAGAGACTTCCCTGTAGTTATAACAAAATTTTACAGCCTCTGCTTACTTGACACCTACTCTCATTTTTATATCGTTTGGGAGCAGTATTGGTGGAATTCCAGTCACTGAATTGCATTAGTAATTAAAACTTTTTTAACTCTTTCTTCTTGATAATAAAGATTTCATTTTAAATTTGATTTAAAGGAATGGTTGAGTGGGAAAAGACAAGTGGATATTAATGAACACTGCTCTTCATGGACTAATGTTATTAGTGGATTTTCCCCAGAGTTCAGTGCTGGCCCAATTCTCCTTTTCTGTATTTATTAATGATACTGAGGAAGTTTGCAGATGACACAACAGTTGGCATGGTGGTTAATGACAGTAATCAAGGTAAGCTACTGCTTGAAGTACCTTTCATTTGTCAATGTTAAACTTCAACTGCCATTTCTCAACCCATCTGCCTAATTTTTCTAGATCTTGTTGCACACTGGATAATTGAAAACAAAAGACCTGAGGTGATTGTGCAAACAGGCAGCCAGGACAATTCATGGAGTTTTGTCAAAGAGATATAGGAACTTTGCTAACAGGAATGAGGATGTGATTATCACATTGTATAAGGCAAGGTTAGACCACATCTTGAGTGGTATGCACATACAGGCCTGGAGGCTTCGTTTTAGGAAGAATGTCGATCTTGTGGAACGGGTGCAGAGAATGTCAACAAGATTGGTGAGAGGAACAAAAGGGTGGTGGTCTTACCAAGAAAGGCTTCACTTCTGCTAAATGCAACATCTGAAGACTAAGCACCTGCAAGGTAATTTGATTTTAAGGCTTTCAATAGATTGAGCAACCTCAGTCCTGATGTCATTCTTCCTCTTGCTCAGACTGCCCACACAATTGAGCATAAATGAAATTGAAGGTTGGTTGCAGGATAGATGTGCAGAAGTTTACCTTCAGCCAGTGGATGGTTAATTGTTGGAATAAACTTCCATCAGTTGTGGAATTGGGTAAAATGAATAAATTCAAGGAAGAACTAGACAAACTATTGGGGAATGGATTTTTTTTTCTCTTCTCCTTTTGCCTGATGCTTTATAAGTTTACTTTCTTGCATCATTTGCCCACTACTAATATAAACAGAAACTGAAACATTCTTTATTCATAAATAAGTTACATTGTTATTCTGAATTATAAACAATATGCTATTTTGTTATTACTGTAAAAATTTTTTAACAGATTGGAAGAAGACCCAAGAGGATATTGAAGAAGAAAGAAAAATGCTTTCTGAGATGCTGGAAATAGTTGAGAAAAGAGACGAATTAGTTGCAATGCTGGATCAGCTTCGTATAAAGTAAATATATCAGGTCACTCTAAAACTTAATAGACCATAACATGGTTTTTGTTTTTTAATTCTTTGTAGAGGCATAGATGAATTTAGAAATGTTTATTAATGTAGTACTAGTCTTTGTCTATTGTTTTAAACATATGGACTGTCTATGTAATGTCCAGTTTTACTCATAATAACAGAAATAAGTGCTATATATTGGAGGGTGAACTAAAACAATGAAAAATGTGTTATATAAACATGGGTGCACAAATCTCTGGCACTTGAAGTGAATGCTTGCTTATGGTGACTGATGTCACATGCCAGGTTTTTGCACATGGTTAAGTCACTATCACTGTGAACACAATGTTTGTGTTTTGGTTATTTAAATTGGTAGTGATAAAATGTAAACAGTCATTTGCAATTTTATTTTCAACCGCAGTTTTCTGAAATATTTCTACTGATGTCTACTGTTCAAAGAAAATTTTTGATTGTCTTAGTTTCTTAATCAAATATTTCTGGACTTGTGTTTATATAACTTTTTTTTCATGTATTCCTAAATTTGTTGCAATTTTTTCAGGGATACCCTGTAGATCAGTATATTCATCATCATCATCATCATCATCATCATCAGCCATTATCAATCCACTACAGGATGAAGGCCTCTCCAGAAACTTTCCAGTTCCTTCTGTTTTGTGCAATAGCCATCCATTTACTACCCACAACTCATGAATTTCATCTGTCCATCTCCATCTTTGTTTTCCAGGTTTTCTTCTAGCTCCTCTTGGGTACCATTCTGTTATTCTCTTTGTCCATCTGTCATCATGTCTTCGAGCTATGTGTCCTGCCCAAGACCATTTTAGTACTTTAGCTTTGATAAGAATGTCCTTTACTTGAGTTTGCTGCCTAAACCATGTGTTCCTCTTCTTATCTAACAGTCTTATTCCCAATATAATTCATTCCATTCTTTGCTGTGTAGTTCTTAGCTTCTCTTCCATTCTTTTGATGAGTGTCCAAGTTTCACTTGCATAAGTCATGGTGGGTAGTATACATTGGTTCATTATTTCACGTTTCAGACAAATTGGGATATTGCTCCTCAATATGTGACTATATTTCCTAAATGCTATCCATCCAAAATTTATTCTTCTCTTGACTTCCAGCTATTTATCATTATTACAGCTGATGACTTGTCCCAGATAAGTATATGACTCCACCTTTTCAATTACTGCTCCTTCAATCATTATTTCCCTTTCTGTGGCATACTTGTTCATCATTACTTTTGTTTTGCCATATTCATCTTTAGTCCAAAATCCTTACTAACTCTGCATAACTGATTAAGATTTTTCTATAATTCTTTGGGATTGTGGCTTATGACCACAATGTCATCTACAAATCGTAAATGGTTTAGGTACTCTCCATTCACATTGATTCCTTTCTGCGACCAGTCTAATCTTCTGAAAGCTTCCTCAAGGGTAGCAGTAAACAACTTTGGAGATATTGTGTCTCCTTGTTGAACTCCTTTCTCAAATTTTAAGCATTAATAATGGCATATGATTCAGGAAAGCAAGCTTATGCAGCATCAGCCAAAAAAAAAAAAAAAAAACACTTCCATTTCACCCCTCCGTTCGTTCGAAATACCTGTCCAGCTGAGCCTTAAATTTATTTAGGCTATCAACTTCCACAACAAGGGATGGAAGTCTTCCACCAACCAACTACCCGCTGGCTAAAGGCAAATTTCCACACATCTGTCTTTCCTCAATCTGAATTTATGCCCTCTCAGGTGATTATTGTAAGCAAGAAGAAGAATCCCATCGGCATTGAGCATGCTCAAACCATTCAAGGCTTTATACACCTCTGTCAGATTACCTCGCCAGTGCCTAGTCTCCAGACACTGTAATTTGCAAAACGTAAGCCTTTCTTCATAAGAGCAACCCTTTGTTCCATTCACTAATCTTGTTGCCCTTCTCTGTACTCTTTCCTGCAGCTCTACATCCTTCTTGAAATGAGGCCTCCAGACCTGTATACAGTACTCAAGGTGTGACCTGACCATTGCCTTGTACAAGGGAATAATCACCTCCTTATCCCTGCTAGAAAAATTCCTGTATATCATTGACAAGACACCATGAGCTACTCTTGCATCCCATCTGCACTGTTCAGAGAACTTCATATCTGCCTGCACAATTTGCTACTGTCTTTGTGTAGTCTAATAAAGGAGGTGGCGTTCTCATATATTTTCTTCAAAATCATAATATATGGGGTACCTGTGCCTTGTCTTTCCAGTGCCCAAAACATTGCCTTATGCTATATGGAGTCAAATGCCTTTTCATAATCCACAAATGCCAGGCATAATGGTGTTTTATATTCATTTGCTTTCTCAATTAGCTGTGACATTACGTGAAGGTGATCTATAAATGAGAATCCTGTCCTAAAGCCAGCTTGCTCTTTCGGTTGATTCTTATCAAGTATTCTTTCTAATCTGTTAGTAATGACCCTTGTGAACAACTTGTAGATGTGTGATAACAAGCTAATGGGTCTATAATTTCCAATTTCTGATTTATCTCCTTTCTTATGCAGCAAAACTGTGGTTGCATTATTTCACTCCTTAGGCATCACACCTTTTCTAATGCATTTTGTGAAGAGTGTTGCCAGTTTTTGTGCCATGTCTCCTGCTCCCAATTTTAACAACTGTACAGTAACTTCATCTTCTCCCGGGGCTTTCTGATTCTTCATTTTCTTCAGTACATGTTCTACCTCATCAGGAAGGATATTAGGTATGTCGTATGTGTTACTAATTTGCAATCCATCTTCCCCCACTGCTCGCATCATTCCTTCGCTCCTTGTATAATTCTCTATAATAGTCTTCTGCTATTTGAATTATGCCTTCTCTGCTATTTATAAGTACACCATCTTCTTCAGTTTCAGTATCATTTGTCTTTCGGTATTACTGCTCATGGCTGCTGATTTAAGTCCTTTGTTTTCCCTTAATGCATGTGCTACTTTTCTTGTGTTAAATCTTCTTATGTCCTCTCTGAGTCATTAGCATTAGCATTAGTAGAGGCATTTGATGCAAGAAAGCAAGCTTATGCAGCATCAGCCAAAAAAAAAAAAAGTAACATAAATAAATAAAAATAACCACTTCCTCTTCACCCATCTGTTCGTTCGAAATACCTGTCCAGCTGAGCCTTAAACTTATTTAGGCTATCAACTTCCACGACAAGGGATGGAAGTCTGTTCCATCTACCAACCACCTGCTGGCTAAAGGCAAATTTCCGCACGTCTATCCTACATCTGTCTTTCCTCAATTTGAATTTATGCCCTCTCAGGTGATTATTCTGAGCTAGAGGAAGAATCCCATCGGCATTGAGCATGCTTAAACCATTCAAGGCTTTATACACCTTTCTAATGTCTCTTTCTAATGGTTTTGCATAACTCAGTATACTCAATTTTCTCCTTGTCAGTGTTTACCTTTCTCTTCATTTGTTGTCTAGTGTTTCTTGACTAATTTTTTCTTATTTGGATTTCTTTTTATTATTATTATTAGCCATATGGTGCAAGGAAGCCTGAGGCTTCTGCTGCACCATTCAAAAAAATTCCCAAATTACCCTGAGAGAGAGAGAGAGAGAGAGAGAGAGAGAGAGAGAGAGAGAGAGAGAGAGAGAGAGAGTCAGTCAGAAGTAGAAAGGAATCGCCAACAATGAGAAGAATGATGATATCCAGCTCAGGACCCTGGGGATTCTTAAATTAACCTCTAGAGTAAGGTTGCCAGACGTATAGAAATTGTTTGCTTGGAATGATCCTGATATTTAGAATGTGTCACCTGGAATGGTAATTCAAGGACTCAAATCAACTTGTACTTAAGATTTCTTTTTCCAGATCAGCATTCTGCAAACTATATAAGCTCTCTCTTGAAACAGTCAGTGATGACATAATCAATTATCACTATAGATGCATTAATGTGAACGTTAGTGATATAATTTGAATGCAGCAAATGACGTCAATATGAATTCAATAGAGGTAAAGAAGAGATTCAGAATGAGTGAATTTATGATTTGTATTAAAAATATTACTGTGAATTAGACAACTAAATCAGTTATTAAAAATTCTGTCAGTTGTTATATAATAGCTACAAGCTTTTGAATAATAACTGAATAAATTATTATTCATTAATAATAATTAAAAGTATGAACTAATATGGTAATATAATTTTTTTTTTCTATTTAATTATTTATTATTTAATTCTCTCCGTAGAAATACAGAATGGTATATCTTGATTTTCAAAATTCTTTTGAAACCATTTTGTCTCTGGATTTGGGGGGGGGTGATGGTAGGCATATTCTGAAGTAGGCACACTAAAACAGTGAGATGAGCAGTTGTGCTATTGCATTGTAACACTCGATATTTTTTGGATAAAAGTCAAGAAAAGGTTTAAAATTATGAAAGTTATTTTCAATATTTGATGTTTTCAAATCAGTGTTAGGTGATTCATTACAGTCAAACAGAAGTGGCGTTTTCTGCCCTCTCTTACTTTTCAGTAGACTGAAATGTTGGGGGAGGGATAGAAAATCACAATTCCTTATTTGGGAGGTTAACATTCCACATGTTGATTGCTAACTCAGTAGCAGAATGTTTCTGGATTTACTGGATAACTGTTTTCTATCTAGCATTTTTGAGTGACAACAACAGAAACCAGTACTCATTGTCTCATAGTAATATGCAAAAAAGCAAGCGTATGAGCTTATGTAGCATCAGCCAAAAAAAAATTAATTCACACAACCATTCCCTCTAAATGTTTGTCCAGTTCCTCCTTGAATTTATTTAAGCTATCAACTTTCACAACGACAGATGGAAGTTTGTTCCAGCAATTATCCACCCGCTGGCTAAAGGCAAATTTCCACACATTTATTGTACAACTGTCTTTCCCCAATTTGAATTTATGCTCTCTTAGGTTCGTAATTAGAGCAAGTTGAAGAATCCCATCAGAATTCAGCGTGCTCAACCCATTCAAGGCCTTATACACCTCAATCATATCACCTTGTAGGTGCCTAGTCTACAGCCACTGCAATTTGCAGAACTTAAGCCTCTCTTAGTAAGAGGATTCCTTCGTTCCCCTCACTAATCTTGTTGTCCTTCTCTGTACACACTCAAGCAAATCTACATCCTCCCTAAAATGAGGCCTCCAGATCTGTATGCAGTACTCAAGGCGCGTGGCCTGATCATTACCTTATACAAAGGGATAATCACCTCCTTTTACCTGCTAGTAAAATTCCTGTATATCATTGACAAAACCCCATGACCTGCTCTGGCAGCCTGTCTGCATTGCTCAGAAAACTTCATATCTGACTGCACAATTACTCCCAGGTCTTTTTCATTTTCTACCACCCTAAGTGTAGTACCACACAGTTGGTGCGTGTCTATGGGGTTACTTCTACTCATATGCAGTACTTTGTGTTTGTCAATGTTAAACTTCAGTTCCCACTTCTCAGCCCATCTGCCCAAATTTTCTAGACCCTATTGCAGTAGCACACTGCCATTAACAACCTCCCAACCTTTGTATCATCTGCAAACTTTGACACTAAGTCTGATATACCTTCATCGATATCATTGATAAATATACAAGACAACAGTGGGCCCAACCACCCTTTTGTCTCAACCGCCCTTTTAACCATTGTAGCCATTGTTTTAACCATTCTGCTCCAATTTGTACAGTAGTCTTCCATGCTCAACAGTGTCAAAAGCTTTCCTGAAATCCAAATATATGATATCAGAATTATTTTTTGCATCCAGTTCCTCTGTAACCACATCATAGTATCCAATCAAATTTGTCAGAGAAGACTTTCCCTTAACAAACCCATGCTGTGTCCGAATTATTGCTGCAGTCTTGTCTAGATGATCCTGCAATGCATCTTTAACCACTGACTCCATTATTTTACCCGGAACAGAAGTTAAACTAACTGGTCTGTAATTACTCGTGTCACCCTTCGATCCCCCTTTGTGAATTATGGATGCATTTATCAGTAGTGAGTCATTACGTGTTAACATTGTTTAAGCGTGAGGTGTGTTCAAAAAATTTGGGGAACTGTCTTTGTATTTTGAAGTTTTAGTGTTGTAGTTGAGTTGTGACTTATTGCAATGTGTTTGATGAGTCATATGGATATGGTAATGCATGATTCACCAGTTTATCTGCAGTCATTATGAATTAGCATGTGTTGAATTTTAAAATGTGCATCACATTCACATCAGATTTTGTCTCAAATTAAATACATAAAAGAATAAAAAATGCTTGTATTGTTCATATATCAATACAATGAATGCAAATGTCAACAAAATTCTGTGACTTTTTTTTTTTTGAATAATTTCCTAAGCTCAATAAGAAACAGTTCACCTATTTTAAAATATATATGCTAATAATAACTATGTAACTAATTTGATGCAAAAACATAATTTTAGATTCATATCTAACTTTTAACTTTCTTATACTTTATCTCCGGTTTCATTGAGCTTGTTACATTTTTATTTTATTTTATTCCTTTGTTAAAGCCATTTAACCTATCTATTTTATGTTACTATTAACACTTAATTTATGTAAACCCTCTAGCTGACTATACCAGGAGGTATTATCTTTGTTTTATTAGATGGCAGTAAATGATTTTATATCGTCATCATCAGCCATTTTCAATCCACTGCAGGATGAAAACCTCTCCAGAAACTTTCCAGTTCCTTCTGTTTTGGCAATAGCCATCCATTTACTGCTCATGAACTCTTGAATTTCATTAGTCCATCTCCATTTTTGCATTCCAGGTTTTCTTCTAGTTCCTCTTGGGTACCATTCTGTTATTCTCTTAGTCCATCTGTCATCATGTCTTTGAGCTATGTGTCCTGCCCAAGACCATTTTAGTACTTTAGCTTTGATAAGAATGTTCTTTACTTGAGTTTGCTGCCTAAACCATGTGTTCCTCTTCTTTTCTAACAGTCTGATTCCCAGTATAATTAGTTCCATTCTTCACTGTGTCGTTCTCAGCTTCTCTTCCATTCTTTTGCTGAGTGCCCAAGTTTCACTTCCATAAGTCATGGTGGGGAGTATACATTGGTTAATTATTTTGTTTCAGACAAATTGGGATATTGCTCCTCAATATGTGACTGAATGCTATCTATCCGAAATTCCTGAATGCTGTCTATCCGAAATTTATTTTTCTCTTGACTTCCAGCAATTTATCATCGTTACAGCTAATGACTTGTCCAAGATAAGTATATGAATCCACCTTTTCGATTTCTACTCCTTCAGCAATTATATCCCTTTCTGTGGCATAGTTGTTCATCATTACTTTTATTTTAGCCATGGTCATCTGTAGTTCGAAATCCTTACTGACTGCATAACTGATTAAGGTTTTTCTCTAATTCCTTGGAATTGTGGTTTATGATCACAATGTCATCTGCAAATCATAAATGGTTTAGGTACTCTCCGTTCACATGTCTTCTTTCTGCGACCAGTCCAATCTTCTGAAAGCTTCCTCACGAGCAATAAACAACTTCAGAGATGTTGTGTCTCCTCGTCGAACTCCATTTTCAATTTTAAATTTGCTACTGTCTTTGTCTAGCCTAATAAAGGAGGTAGCATTCTCATATATTTTTATATATATAAAATATTTTATAATATATATATAAATTAAAAAAATAATTTTTAAGTAATGAAAGAGTCTGCTTAGTGAAGCTCAAAATTGGCTCCCATATAGTAGCTATCACATGTACTTGCTATGGTATGTTTCCTCCTGCTTACAATCACCTGGTGTCCAGCTTTTAAAAGCTGTAGTACGGTATGTATGCTCACTACGTTACTGATACAAGTGATGTAATAGAATTAGGTAACCAAGCAAAATTAGTTCCCAATGAAAAGCAAATGTTGTTTTCTAACTAAAGAATGACAAATAATTTCCTTAGCAATGCCATTAGCTGCTTATCCACAGTATTGAAAGCATCATTTTTTTTATTTTTTTTTTTAGAATTTTTTTTTTTTTTTTATATTTCTGTAAATAGCCATGTATGTGAGACATTTATCCTTATCACATATTCTTGGTAATAAAGCAAATTTGGAGGAACTGTTTCAGTATTTAAAACCCATAAATTTGTATTATTGTATCTAATAATAATAAAGTGAAATTAGTAATAACTAAATCATGTACAGGCACAAATGGCCCTAGAGGCCCTTGTGCCAAAAAACCTCAAATACTACTACTACTCTATTGTTTTGTGGAAGTGCGTAATCCACATTTTTCCGTAAATTTTCTCTATCTCTGTTTCCAGATAACACCGACATTTTGTACAGTTTAAAAAAAAAAAAAAAAAAAAAAAAAAAATTTAATTTAACTGCATGTAATTCAAAGAACTAGTGGCAATATCAATGACGAAAGAAGGAAAAGGAGGACATGAAGATATTAATTCCTTCTAAACGTGACATGTTAGCATTTAGTGAAAATGAAGTTAGAAAATTGTTAATTAGGTTACAGTTAAATGAAAGAGATATAATTTGTGTATTTCGGGAATACCTAATTGAAAAGACGGTTTTGGAAGAATTAAAGCATTTGATGAACGCTCTGAGTACGATACCAATTTCATCAACTGAAAGTGAACAAGGATTTTCACAAATGAATCTGATCGTCAGTCCAACGAGAGCTTCATTGATGACAAAAACAATTTCTTCACTACTATTTCTTAAAATTGTAGGCCCACCACTGACACGCTTCGATTCAGCAAAATATGCCGATCTGTGGTTGCTTCGGAAAGAAATGTCATTCAGCAACAGACATAAACAGAAGAAAAGAAGTCAGCATAGTGTGTTGGATGATAACTTAATAAAAATTTGGAATATTCTACAAAAACTTTATTATGAAATTATTTTTACTTATTTTTTATATACTTGAATAATAAATTTATGCTTATTAAACTGTGTGCTAATATACGTAATTTGTTGTTCTTATTCCAAAAATATTACTACTAAAGTAACAATATCAGGAAAAAATATTTTAGATTACTTTTCGTATATTTTAATTTTCAATTTTTCCTGATAGCAAAGAATGAGTACCGGCTGCTGCTACCCATATGCAGTACTTTACATTTTTCAATGTTAAACTTCAGTTGCCACCTCTCAGCCCATCTGCTCAACGTTTCTAGATCCTGTTGCAGTAGCAAACCTCCATTACTGTCATTAACAATCCTGCTAACCTTCGTATCATCTGAAAACTTAGACATTAAGTCTGATATACCTTCATCAATGTTATTAATAAATATAGAAAACAACAAGGGACCCAACACTGAACCCTGGAGACGCCACTAATAACATTAGTCCGCAAGGAGCACCCATTGATTACCACTTTCTGAAACATCCCTTTATCCATAGCAGCATTTTGCCCCTAATGCCATACAGCTTCAATTTGTACAGTATAGTCTTCTGTGTGCAACAGTATCAAAAGCTTTCCTAAGATCCAAGTATGTGATATCAAAATTATTTTTTGCATCCAATTACTTTGTGACCACATCATAGTATCCAACCAAATTGGTCAGACAAGACTTCCCCTTAACAAACCTGTGCTGTGTTTGAACTATAACCAAAGTGTTGTCTAGATGATTCTGCAGTGCTTCTTTAACCAGTGCTTCCAATAATTTCTCTAGAACAGAAGTTAAATTAACAGGTCTGTGATTGCATGTGTGTCACCCTTTGAACCTCTTCTGTGAATTGGGGTCATATTTGCACATTGCCAGTTCATGGGTACTTCCCCTGAGTCCAAGGAAGCTCTCATAATTATGGCTAAGGGTTTGCTTACTTCCTTTGCTGCTTCCTTTAATATAACTAGATAGATCCCATCCACCCCAGTGCCTTTTTTATGTTTAACTTCAACAATTTCTCCTCGACTTTGCTCTCACTTATTACAAAATTATTTAATTCACTGCCATAGTTTAATACACCTCTGGCATTCCCTTCCCCGAATAACTCCTCATGTGTAAATATGGATGCAAAATACTCATTCAGTTTGTTAGCTACCTGAGGAGGATCATCAACAGTTAAACCATCGATATCAAGTGGACGAATCTGATTCATCCCCTTCTTTCTCGAGTTTAGAACTCTAAACTCGAGAAAGAAGTAAAGAACTCTTTGCTGTTTTTCTTTGCATCCTTTGCTAAAGATTTCTTGTATTCTGCCTTTGCCTGTCTAACCTCCTTTGTGACTTGATTACAGACCAGCTGATATCTTCCCATAGGCTTCTGTGTCATGTGTTAATTTATATATCCCATGCATTTTTCTTCTCTGCCATATGTCTCATTAGTTCATACGACATCCATTTAGGCCTAAACCTTGAACAATATTTCTTAGTTGGTAAGAAAAGCCTAGTAGCTTCCAAGGTTAATTCTTTTAATGCTTCCCATTTAGAATTTGCTGTTGGTAACAGTTGGTTGCCCTGTAGAGAATTTAAATACTGTCTCAGACCTCCGTAGTCACCTTTACGAAAGCAAAAACCCTTCCCTTTACCCATGATAGTAGTTTCCTCTTTGAATAAATACCACATCAGCACACTGTGATCACTGCCACTTAGTGGTTCCTTTATCTGCAGATTCTTAATGCATGAAGAATCACTACTGATAATCAGATCAAGAGTATTACTCCCTCTGGTAGCCTCCCAAACATGCTGCTGTTGAAAAAAATCATCCAATAAATCCACAAAAACCTTGCTAGTATGTCAGTGATCAACCCATAAATTCCAGTCAATATGTGGGAAATTAAAAACCCCCATTATAAGGCTCTGATTTTCTGGCCCACTTTATTTCCTTTTACAGATTTGTATTATACTCATCAGGGTCATTAGGCCTATAACACACTCCTACTTTCAATTTTGATCTCCCAATGCATCATCATCATCAGCCATTTTCAATCCACTGCAGGATGAAGGCCTCTCCAGCAACTTTCTGATTACTTCTGTTTTGAGCACTGGCCATCCATTTACTACCCATAAACTCATGAATTTCATCTATCCGTCTCCACCTTTGTCTTCCAGGATTTTTTCTAGCTCCTCTTGGGTACCATTCTGTTATTTTTTTAGTCCATCTGTCATCATGTCTTCAAGATATGTGTCCTGCCCAAGACCATTTTAGTTCTTTAGTTTTGATAATCCATGTGTTTCTCGTCTTATCTAACAGTCTGATTCCCAATATAATTCGTTCCATTCTTCGCTGTGTAGTTCTTAGCTTCTCTTCCATTCTTTTGGTGAGTGCCCAAGTTTCACTTCCATAAGTCATGGCGGGGAGTATACATTGGTTCATTATTTTACGTTTCAGACAAATTATTATCAGACAAATGGGATATTGCTCTTCAGTATGTGACTATATTTCCTGAATGCTATCCATCCAAAATTTAATCTTCTCTTGACTTCCAGCCATTTATCATTATTACAGCTAATAACTTGTCCCAGATAAGTATATGAGTCCACCTTTTCGATTACTGCTCCATCAATCATTATTTCCCTTTCTGTGGCATACTTGTTCATCATTACTTTTATTTTAGCCATATTCATCTTTAGTCCTAAATCCTTACTAACTGTGCATAACTGATTAAGATTTTCCTCTAATTCTTTGGGATCGTGTCTTATGACCACAAGGACTGCAAATCGCAAATGGTTTAGGTACTCTCCATTCACATTGATTCCTTTCTGCGACCAGTCTAATATTCTGAAAGCTTCCTCAAGGGCAGCGGTAAACAGCTTCGGAGATATTGTGTCTCCTTGTCGAACTCCTTTCTCGATTTTAAATTTCCTACTGTCTTTGTCTAGTCTAACAAAGGAGGTAGCACTCTCATATATTTTCTTCAAAATCATAATATGTGGGATATCTATGCCTTGTCTTTCTAGTGCCCGAAACATTGCCCTTATGCTGTATGGAGTCAAATGCCTTTTCATAATCCACAAATTCCAGGCATAATGGTGTTTTGTATTCATTTGTTTTCTCCATTAGCTGTGATATTACGTGAAGGTGATCCATAGTTGAGAATCTTGTCCTAAAGCCAGCTTGCTCTTTCAGTTGATTCTCATCAAGTATTCTTTCTAATCTGTTAGTAATGGCCCTTGTGAAAAACTTGTAGATGTGGGATAACAAGCTAATTGGTCTATAATTTCCAATTTCTGATTTATCTCCTTTCTTATGCAGCAAAACTATGATTGCATTATTCCACTGCTTAGGCATCACACCTTTTCGAATGCACTTTGTGAAGAGCCTTGCCAGTTTTTGCGTTATGTCTCTTCCTCCCAATTTTAACAACTCTACAGTAACTTCGTCTTCCCCCGGGGCTTTCTGATTCTTCATTTTCTTCGATGCATGTTCTACCTCATCAGGAAGAATATCGGGTATGTTGTATGTGTTGCTACTTTGCAATCCATCTTCTCCACTGCTGGCATCATTCCCTCGCTCCTTGTATAATTCTCTATAGTAGTCTTCTGCTATTTGAATTATGCTTTCTCTGCTGGTATAAGTATACCATCGCTATTCTTCAGTTTCATTATCATTTGTCTTTCTGTATTACTGCTCATGGCTGCTGATTTAAATCCTTTGTTTTCCCTTAATGCTTGTTCTACTTTTCTTGTGTTAAATCTTCTTATGTCCTCTCTGAGTCTCTTTCTAATGGCTTTGCATAACTCAGTATACTCAATTTTCTCACTGTCAGTGTTTTTCTTGCTCTTCATTTGTCGTCTTCTGTTCATCATGACAAGTGTTTCTTGACTAATTTTTTCTTCTTTGGATTTCTTTTTCCCTATAGGTTTCTTGGGCTTTATCACTTTCAGAAAGTTGTAATATTCCTCGTCGATATCTTGGGCCTGAGCAGTCTGCAGAAGCTCAAACTTGCACTTAAGTTCCAGTACATACTGCTTTTTCTCCTCTTCTGTTATCTCAAAGACCTTTGTATTATTTACTCGAGTCAGTTTTTTCCTTTCCTTCTCTATATCAAGTGTACACCTTACCATTCTGTGATCACTTCCAACATTTACCTTATTCAGGATGGTAACATCATTCACAATATATCTTCTGTTAGTGAGGATGAAGTTGATTTCATTAGTTATTAATCCATTTGGACTCTTCCATGTCCACTTTCTGTTCACCTTTTTCTTGAAAAAAGTGTTCATTACTGACAGTCTTTGAGATTCTGCAAATTCCACAAGTCTTTCACCTCTTTCATTTCTTTCACCAATTTCAAAATTTCCTATAGTTCCCCTTTCTGCGCTGTTTTGTCTTTTTCCAACCTTAGCATTGAAGTCCCCCATAATAATAGTGTAGTGGGTTTTCTGCTCATCTAGAAGACTCAATTTCGGTGTACATTTCTTCAACCTCTTCATCATCATGGTTCGATGTTGGTGCATAAATCATCATAACCTTTAGCTTGTATCTCTTAGAAATCTTGAGTATTAGTCTTGACACCCTTGGTGATGTGCTTTTGAATTCCAAAATGTTGTTTTTAAAATCTTTATGGACCAGAAACCCAACTCCACCTTCACTCTTTTCACTGTTTCCATTGGTGTACAGCAGATTTCCACTTGATAAACTTATAAGTGATTCATTTCTTCTTCTTGTTTCAGCCAAACTGATGATATTCCAATTCACATTTTCTAATTCCTTTTCCAGCTCTAATATCCTCTCTTCACCGATGAGTGATCTTACGTTATAACAGGTGGTCTTGGCGCATTATAGCCTTAGTAGCTGATGCGCCAATAAAACCAAAACAACCAGCCAACGTTATAACAGGCCAAGTTCGGTTCCGTGCATGGCAGCCTGGTCATACTCAGAGTTTCTTAGCACGATCTTCTCACTGCCGTAAGAGGGGGAGTGAAAGCTGCTAGGGACTGAGGGCCATCTGTTTTGTTGTCGTGCTGTCATATGCTGGAGGGTTTGGTCTTTTCCTCTTCACGCTGACCAGGCGTCTTGAAGAGAACCACTCTACACGTTCGTTGCCACTTAAGTGATGGAACAGGGCTTACCATCGAGAAGGTGTCACACCAAACTGACTCGACACTGCACTGTCCTGCAATGTCAACTGGCTGTACCTCCTTGGATTTTATGTGTTTCTTAACTAATAGCATAACCCCTCCTCCCTTCCTATCCTGTCTATCCTTCCTGTACACATTGTACTCCCCAAATTCCAGTTCTGCATTCCTTATATCTTTGTGACACCTTATCTCTGATATCCCAACAATATCAGCCTTTGATGTTTTGATCAACACCTCAAATTCATCAAATTTATTTACCAAATTCCTAGCATTCGTGTACATGCAAGTATACATGCACCTGTTCCTATTCTTAGCTACCCTAACACAACCCATGTGTTTAATTGTACCACAGTGACTCCAGCAGTCTCCGAAATCCCTTGTATCTTGTTTTCCAGGCTGCTGCTCATTCCAATAGAAGCCTTTGATTTAATAGATTTGTTTTTGTATGCTGGGTCTTGCTTAAAAATTTCTAAACAGTATGTGATTTTTTTTATTGATCTGAGCTGTTTTATGTGTGAAGGTCAGGCATGCTTCATTCTTGCTATTAGAGCTGACTTTGTGTCCACACATATTACAGCCATATTATATCACAAATTTTTGTGATCCTTTGCATTCAATAATAACAGCAAACTGAAGTGCTAAATGTTTACCAACAGCAAAGTGATTAAAAATAGCAGTGAAAAAAAAATTTTGACCATATAAGAGAAACCCTAACTTTTATTCCTGTTGTAAAAAATTTAACAATCAGTTTGCCATGAAACATGCCCATGAAATGGAAAGTCAGCTTTGACATTAAGAATGAAGCATGCCTCACTTCCACACAAATCAGTCCAAAATAAGGTCCACATTAGATCACATGATAAAGGTTGGCAGGGTCGTTAAGGACACTACTGACGCTATGCTGCTGCAACAGGATCTGGAAAGGTTGAACAGATGGGCTGAGAGGTGGCAAATGAAGTTTAACATTGACAAATGTAAAGTACTACATATGGGAAACAGTAACCCAGAGCAACGTATCAACTCTGCGGTACTACACTGACAGTGGTGGAGAATGAAAAGGACCTGGGGGTAATTGTGCAGGCAGATATGAAGTTCTCTGAGCAGTGCAGACGAGCTGCAAGAGTAGCTCATGGTGTCTTGTCAATGATATACAGGAATTTTTCTAGCAGGGATAAGGAGGTGATTATTCCCTTGTATAAGGCAATGGTTAGGCCACATCTTGAGTACTGTATACAGGTCTGGAGGCCTCATTTCAAGAAGGATGTAGAGCTGCTGGAACGGGTACAGAGAAGGGCAACAAGATTAGTGAATGGAACAAAGGGTTGCTCTTACGAAGAAAGGCTTAAGTTTTGCAAATTACAGAGTCTGGAGACTAGGCACCGGCGAGGTGATCTGATAGAGGTGTATAAGGCTTTGAATGGTTTGAGCAATGTCAATGCCAATGGGATTCTTCATCTTGCTCAAAATAATCACCTCAGAGGGCATAAATTCAAATTGAGGAAGGACGGATGTCGGATAGATGTGCGGAAATTTGCCTTTGGCCAGCGGGTGGTTGGTTGGTGGAACCGACTTCCATCATTTGGTGTTGAAGTTGATAGCCTAAACAAATTTAAAGCTCAACTGGACAGGTATTTCGAACAAACGGAAGGGTGAAATGGGAGTGGGGTTTTTTTTTTTTTTTTTTTTTTTGGCTGATGCTGAATAAGCTTGCTTTCTTGTATCATATGCCTCTGCTAATGCTAATGCTAAAGGCTGAATCAAACATTAGCATCAGCCAAAGGAGAGGAAAAAAAAAAATTATCATTTAACCCATCCATTTGCTCCAAAAGTTTGTCAAGTTCTTCCTTGAATTTATTTAATCTATCAACTTCTACAACAACAGATACAAGTTTGTTCTCGCAATCAATCACCTGCTGGGTAAAGGCAAATTTCCACACATTATGCTACAACTGTGTTGCCTCAGTTTTAATTTATGTCCCTTCACATGCATAATTTGAGCAAGAGGAAGAATCCTATCGGCATTGGGCTTGCTTAAGCCATTGAAAGTCTTATGCACCTCAATCAGATTGCCTCACAAGTGCCTAGTCTACAGATGCTGAAATTTGCAAAACTTAAGTCTTTCTTGGTAAAACCAACCATTTGTTCCCCTCCCTCACCAATCTCATTGCACTTCACTGTACTTGTTCCAGCAGCTCTACAACCTTCCTAAAGCGAGGCCTTCCAGACCTGTATGCAGTACTCAAGATTTGGCCTGACCATTGCCTTATACAAGGGGATAATCACCTCCTTATCCCTGCTAACAAAATTCCTGTATCTCATTGACCCCTTGAATCACCCTGGCAGTCTGACTGCACAATTACCCTCCAGGTCTTTTTCATTCTCCCACTACCTTGAGTGTAGTATTGCACAGTTGGTATGTTACTCTGGAGTTACTGTTACTCATATGCAGTACTTTGCATTTGTTAATGTTAAACTTCAATTGCCACCTCTCAGCCCATCTGCCCAACTTAACTAGATCTTGTTGCAGTGGTGTATTGTTATTACTAACAATCCTGCCAACCTTCGTATCATCTGCAAACTTGGACATTAAGCCTTATATACCTTCATCAATATAGAAAACAACACTGAACCCTGAGGGATTCCACTAATAATATTAGTCCTGAGAGCAGTGTCCATTGATTACCACTCACTCTCTTGTTGTTTGTTTGGTTTTTAGGAGCATTAGCAACTAAGGCCATATTGCTCCAGGGATAAGCAGTAGTCATTTCCTGACCTTTCCGCATCGTCTGTATTTGGTGGTCACGGGCTCAAACCCCAGTCTAATCAAGAAGCATGTGCTACACACTGCTGCTCCTGCCCACCTGGCTACGGAGGTGCCGTTACTCTCTTCTCCCACTCAACCATCGCTTTATAGCAACTTGCCCGTAATGCCATACTGCTCCAATTTGTATAGTAGTCTTACATGCGGAGAACAGTATCAAATGCTCTCCTGAAATCCACGTATATGATATCAGAAATATTTCTTACGTCCAGTTCCTTTGGGATCATAACACAGTATCCAATCAAATTGGTCAGATGACTTCCCCTCAACAAACCCATTCTGTGTCTGAATTATTACTAGTCTTGTCTAGATGATCCTGCAATGTTCCTTTAAGCAGTGACTCCATTAGTTTCCCCCGGAACAGAAGTTAAAGTAACGGCTCTGTAATTTCTCATGTCACTCTTTGATCTCCCCTTTTTGAATTGGGGAGGTCCGTCGGAACCTCCCCTGAATCCAAGGATGGTCTCATAATTATGGCTAAGGGTTTGCTTACTTCCTTTGCTGCTTCCTTTAATATAACTGGATAGATCCCACCACCTCAAGTGCCTTTCTTATTTTTAACTTTAACAATTTCTCTTCCACCTTGCTGTCAGTTATTGCAAAATCATTTAGTTCCCTGTTAAAGTTTGATAAACTTCTGGGCTCTGCTGGCCCACAGAATTCCTCATGCATGAATGTAGATGTGAAATACTCATTGTTTGTCAGCTACCTGAGCAGTAGCTGATAATCAATAGTCGAGCCATCAGTATCAAGTGGAACAATCTGATTCATCCCCTTCCTTCTGGAATTAACTTTGCTGTTTCTCTTTGCATCCTTTGCCAAAGTTTGTTTGTAATCTGTCTTCGCTGCCTAACCTCCTTTTTGACTTGATTTATACTGCCATATGCTTCCGTGTCGCCTGATAATTTATATGCATTCCATGCATTTTTCTTCTCTGCCACAAGTTTCATTAGTTCATCTGAGGCACCTCCATATCCAGGTGGGCAGGAGCAGCAGTGGGTAGCACACGCTTCTTGATTAGACCGGGGTTCGAGCCCATACCCACCAAATACGGAGGATGCGGAAAGGTCAGGGAATAACCACCGCATATCCTCGGAGCTATATGGCCTTAGTTGCTAATGCTCCTAAAAACCAAATAACAATAACAAACAGTTCATCTGACATCATTTAGGCATAAACCTTAAACAATATTTCTTAGTTGGTATAAAAAGCTTACTAGATTCCCAGAATAATTTCTGGTAACATTTTAATAATAAGAATAATTTCTTGCTATTGGTAACATCATTAGTTTGTCTCACTATATAGAATTTAAAACTGTCTGAGACTGCCATAGTCACCTTTATGAAAACAAAAACCCTTCCCTTTACACAACTTTGAGTAAATCCCACATCAGTACATAATCACTGCCACTTAGTGGTTCTTTTATCTGCAGATTTTTAATGCATGAATAATCACTTCTTTTAATCAGATCAAGAGTATTATCCTTCTAGAAAACAATCATCCAATAAATCAACAAAAGTCTTGCTAGTGTGCAAGTGACTAATCCACAAGTTCCAGTCAATATCTAGGAAGTTAAAATTCCCTATTATAAGACATTCTGGTTTAGTGGCCCACTCTGTTTCTCTGTATGGTTGTTCATTGTACTCATCAGGCCTATAACATACTCCTACACTCGATTTGGCTTTCCTAATGCTTATGTCACACTAAACTGAGACAAAATTGCACTGTCCACTCATGTCAACTGGATGCACTTCCTTAAATTTTACATTTCTTAACTAATGGCATAACTCCTCCTCCTCCCTTCTTTTCTGTACACACTCTACCCCCCCCCCCCCCCAATTCCAATTCTGCACTGCCTATGTCTGTCTGTCTGAGAATCAGTTGGGTATGTCTGTCTGTCTGAGAATCAGAAGATGTGGTGTCTGTCTGACACCACGTCTTCTCTGATATCCCAACACTATCCGCTTTTGATGTCTTGATCAGCACTTCAAATTCATCAAATTTATCTACATTCATCATATGGTCATACTTCTAGCATTGGTGTACATGTAAGCATACATGTACCTGTTCTTTCTCTTATTTACCCTAACACAGCCCATGTATTTACAGCAGGCCCCGTTATAACGCAGTTCGCTTTACGCTGATCCACTATAACGCTGTTCTTATATTATAACCCCTATCTGACTATAACGCTGTCACAGATCACTATAACGCTCTTTAACAGATTGCGTTTCATTTGATGGAGTCAATAGCTTGAAAATGAATAGCAAAATGGCAGTATAACGTTTCCCATGCCAACTTGAGAAATTTTCTCGCACACTAATTTAATTGCAGTACAGTGACTTCTTACGTAGTTCCGAGATCAACATTTTAAAAAATGATCAAGTATATTGCTTGTAATATTTGCGTTATATGCATTTATCTGAAGTCTAGTCATCACTCAGTACAGTATTAGACATCGTGTGAAACGGACAGTTTACTTGAACATTGTATCATAATTAATGCAACCAATGCAGTTACATTTTCAAAGAGTTAATAATGGACGATAAGAATGAAAAAGCAACAACGTCTGGGCGCAATACGAAGACTATAAATGTAAGAAAAAGACTGAATTTGAAAATTAAATTAGACGTTTTGAAGCGAATCGATTCCGGTCAAAGACAAACGGATGTGTGCCATAATTTAGGACTTGCAAGTTTAACTGTAAGAACAATTATAAAAAAAAAAAAATAAAGAATTAATTTTAGCAGCGGGAAAGATAGCTGTTCCACTGCAAGCAACTAGGGCTAGGCTGGCTATTAGGATTGAAATGGAAAGACTTTAACTAATTTTATTGAAGATAATATCCAATGCAGAATTCAGTTAAGTTAAATATTATTAAAGAGAGAGAGAGAGAGAGAGAGAGAGTAGCCAATATGATGATCTGAAGAAAACTCACCTAAAAAAAAATGTGGAACCATTTAAAACTAGTAAGGGCTGGTTGAATAGATTTAAAATCCAGGGAGAAGCCGCAAGTGCAGATCAAGGAGCCGAAACTTTCAAAAAATAACTTGTTAAAATTATTGAAGAGGGATATTGTGTGTTATACTTCTCAACAAGTTTCTAACATAGATGAAGCAGGACTTTTGTGGAAACGAATGCCTAAAAGAAGTTTCATATTGAAAAAAGAAAAAAACATGCCAGATTGCAAAGCGGCGAAGGATCGGTTGACTTTATTGTTGGGTGGTAACACTGCAGGGGATATAAAATTAATACCCCTTTTATTTTATTTGGAAGAGGGCCAAAGATCAACCCAAAATCGACACATTTTTCATGATTAAATTCATCAATTAAATTAAATCAATTAGATTCATGATTTTAATTGGAATTTTAAATTTAATTTTTATACGTAAGTAGTTACCACATAATTATATACGTATGTAATGCAGAATATTTTATATGTACAAATATTTGAATATTAAATATTTTGACCGACATTTGTGCATCTTTTCACTACCGTTTATTGTTGATTACGAAATATCCTATGGCACCGACCGAACTCACAAATTCATATGTTACCTTATGGGAATGCGGGGCTCGCTTAGCGTGGATTCACTTAGCGCTCTGTTTTTACGGAACGAATTATCAGCGTTAAGTGGGGGTCACCTGTACTTGTTCCATGATAACTCCCAGCAACTTGCTCTCTAGCTTCTGCTCTTTACAATAGAAGCAGTGCAAGAATCACTTCCAACTCTACCTGCGGCTACTGTTAATCTATTAGTTTGTTTGTTTGTTTGTTATTTGGTTTTTAGGAGCATTAGCAACTAAGGCCATATTGCCCCGGGAATATGCGGTGGTCATTCCCTGACCTTTCCGCATCCTCCGTATTTGGTGGTGATGGGCTCGAACCCCGGTCTAATCAAGAAGCGTGTGCTACACACTGCTGCTCCTTCCCACCTGGCTACGGAGGCGCCTATTAGTTTGTGAATCCCCCAAGACATCCAAAATGTTTTAATCAAGAATGACTTGGCCATAGTTTATATAGTCATAGAGAAAGCCTTTGGCATTTTGGCACCTTTCAAGACCTTCAAACCCTTAGACTCCAGATCAGTTTGCACTAATTCAGGGTTTTCTCTGAAATTGAATCTTTCAATTTCATTATCAGAGTACCCTTTCTTTATCTCTCTTCAAGAATATAAAGTCCTGTATGGGTCAGTCCTCAGTTCCACACTTTTCAGAGTGAATATATAGTATTACTTGAACTGCAACCAATATTGTTGAAGTTTAACTTTTTGCTGGTGATCTCACAATATCCAGTCATTCAAAGAACATATTACAACACTTATGCTTGCTTTTAAATGGAACATGGAAAAGAAAATATAAGTGTTGATGAAAACAACGCTGTTTACTTCTGTAAGAAGTGCAAGAAATATCTTTTTTTATTTGTGTGTGTGTGTGTGTGTGTGTGTGTGTGTGTGTGTGTGTGTGTGTGTGTGTGTGTGTGTGTGTGTGTGTGTGTGTGTGTGTGTGTGTGTGTGTGTGAGAATATATATCCAGAATTGTATTTTGATTTTACTAACATTATCATCAACAATATTAGATTTCTCTTCCTCATTAGATAATAAATGTAACTATGTAACTTTCCAAAACATATGCAGTATGTACAAACAGATTGTCTAAAGAAAAGAAGTTTCCTGAGAATATCCTCCAATATCACGTATGGGCAATAATATGTTTGTTACATCATCTGTATGAAATCAATCAATTTTGTTCCCTTTTGACATCAAGCTGCTGCAACATTGTTCCCTCCAGTGACAGACTTCTGCTCACTTTAGAAATGACATCATTATTTATGATCGTACCATTGTACTATGACAGATCATTATCTATAATGACTAATATTGTTTTTAATTGAATGACATTACCATCATCATCCATTCATTTAAAACGTATGACCCTGCTGTTACAGCTGTTTCAAGTCTTAGTGAATCCCTATCAGATAGCTGGCTGGTGGCAGCTATTAGTAACTTCCTCTTTTTTTTTTTTTTTTTTTTGTTAATTATTGGTGCATCAGCTTTTATGGCCATATTGCACCTCCCAAGGTGTTTTTTTTTTTTTTTTTTGCATTTTCTACTCTGATCCAAGCCCGAGGGAGGGTTTGAACCCACAACCTTTGGGTTGCCAGGCAGGAACTTTACTCACCGGCTAGCCTAGTCGGTGCAACTTTCTATTGAAACAGCAAATAGTGAGCATGAACTGAAGCCTCACCAGAAGGAACAAAGCTTCCCAAGCAGAAATATATTATACATTGAAGCAATTATTATTAAATTAGAAAAGTCCTATACATTTATGATGTTTATAATACTTGCTTCAGAATGTTTTATCTTTTTTTTTTTTTTTTTTTGCACTGCATAAAACTGTGAATATTTTCATTCATGTTTTTCTGTAGGGAGAAAGAAGAAGACAGAGACTTGGAGTCCAGAATGTTGGCCCAGGGTATCCAGCTATCTCCCATAGACAAAAGCTGAAAGAAAGAGGCAAAAATACAGGCTAAAAATTACAAATGTTCCCATTAGTGACTGGTGAAAGAAAGAAAGAAAAGAACTATTAAAAAAGTCTGAAGGTGAAGGAAGAAAAGAACTATTGAAAAGGTGAAGAAGAAAAAGAACTATTGAAAATGACTGAACAGCTGCTGTACAGTATATATATATATATATATGTATGTGTGTGTGTGTGTGGTCAAGTATTGCCCTTAAAAAACTTTGAGCTGCTCTCAAAAGATTCCTTTGGACTGCTTCAAGAATTCTTCATTCAAAGCAGACACAAAATCATTTTTAATGTTATGGGTTTGCTAATTATAGCCTGTTTATAGAGTTTTGTATTTTTATTAATGATAGTTTAATACTAAGGATGTTTTTCAAGTGAAAAAATGTTTTTTAAGACTCCATTTTTTTTTTAAGAACTCTCATTCAAATTGATTTCATACATTTACACTTAAATGATTTCAGTGAAACCCATTTTATAGTGTTCACCGATATGGACTTCTTATTTTGGGACAGCAGATTGCATATTTATATTTTATGATAATTCTCATTCTCTGTTTGCTGTTAAATAAGTCCCTTTATCATAAAGTTAATGCTATCTGTGCAATAATTGGATATTCTCGTTGGCCATTTCCTATTCATTATTGTGGCCATTCTGTTTGTTTAGGCCATTGTTTTCTTTTAAAATTATGAATAATAACAGCCTTGAATTTTTGTAGGGATTTGCTTTGTTGTACATTGTATATTTATTTTATTTATTTTATTGTATTATTTTATTTTTTTCTAAGTGTCATTTTGGTATTAATCACAGTTGAATCATAACTAACATAGATATATTGATTGGAATTTCTCAAAGGTTTAAAATTAATTTTGTTCCGTTTTTGTTAAAACACCTTTGTTCAATTGGATTATTTGGTAGATGGAGTGATGTGCTTCTGCCTGATTTGAAAATATTCAAAATCTTGACTGCAAGCTTTCTCAAGAGTATTGGAAAATTAAATTATCATATATTTTCTTAGCTTTTTTTTTTTTTTTTTTTTCAACCAGCAGGTATGTCCATTTATTTACAAGCCCAGTCACTCAGAACCTGAGAAGTAACAAACTTTTTTTTGTTTCTGGAAAAGTGTTTTTTTTATTATTTATTATGTTTTTTTTTATTGTTCTTATGGTGTACCAGTATTTCTTATTTTCTTATTGGATCTTTTACTTATTATATCTAACTTTTTTAAATTTTTTAATAAAAAATATTAATACTGAAAATGAAAAAAAGTTATAATCATAACATTTATATAAGTATAAAATTAATTTGTTAGTAACTAACAACAGCATTTCAGTTCAGTTGAACTGTTAGGAACATGATATTTAAAACTTATATGCTTACAATATTTTATTTCAAATAAATAAAGGAATAAACAGATAAATAATAATAGAAGCAACCCATTTTGCATCAACAATAATAACTCAGTTAAAAAAAAAAAACAGTAAAACAGTATCTACAACAAAACTTTGTTTCATCTTTGTTTAAAGATTACACAAAGAGAAACCACTTTCCAAAGTAGACACCACCACACCATCTACAAGGCAAGAGAATGTTGTCTTTAGAAAGATAGACAGCATCGTTAGTGGATAACCTTAAGTTAGAACAATTATTTAATGCACAATAAGAATGAAACCTGTAAGCTGCCAGGCAACACTATAAAGCACAAAAAGCTACAACAATGGTCATATGGAACTTGTGAGATAATTTCACTTTAACTTTAAGCTGTTACTTTAACAGTTTAATATTACTTCAAAAACAACTTGAATAAAACTGTATCTATGTTTAGATTAGTAGAGAAAGTTTAAGTCATTAATCTTTAACGAATGATTAAAGCACAACTTATTTTTGCAAGGCATCTGATATGGCCACATGGCTACTGCTAGGTTAAAAAAAAAACATTCCCAAATTGCATTTCCCTTGTGCAGTATATGCAGATCTTTTCTGTTGTTTTTTTTTTTATAGCTGTGACATAAAGAAATTCGTTTTTTTTTTTTTTTCTGTTTTTTTTTTTTTTTTGTTTATTTAATGTTAAAATAAGGTGTATGAGTACTAAGTATTTCTTATAATTTAGGATTCAGCAATTAATATAGATTGAAACACCCAAAGGCTATTTTCTTTTCAATTAAGATAAGATTCACTATGGCTGAGTGACAGTCCTAATATACACGTATAATTTTTAATGCTGGCAAATGTTTTTTTATTTTGTTTATTTATTTTTGTTTTATTTTATTTATTTTTTTTTTATTAGTGTGGATGTCTGTCTTTAGGCAATAAGCATAAACTATCATTAAAATTTAATTTTTTTTATGATTTCCTACTTGAACAATTATTTAACAAAGCAAATTGCATTTATTTTTATAGGAATAAATGAAATATAGCTACTGTTCAAATATTTTAAAATTAGCAAAGTCAGACAATAAAATTATTTGATAGAGCATTCCTTAAATTTCACTGCCCTGATATGAGCTAGATTATGATTTGCAAAACAGCCTTTTCTCATTCTTGAGCCCATATTTTATGTTCCTTATTTTTGTGGCATCCAAAACTACTGGTATAGAAGATAAGAAGATAACATGGTCTTTGGTCCGATTTTGCAACTTTTAAAGTATAATAGCATTAGTAGAGACATATGATGCAAGAAAGCAAGCTTATATATCATCAGTCAAAAAACATCTTCCCATTTCACTCCGAATGCTTGTCTAGTTCTGCCTTGAACTTATTTAAGTTGTCGACCTCCTCTGTGACAGATGGAAGTTTGTTCCAAATATTAACCACCCGCTGGCCAAAGGCAAATTTCTGCACATTTATTCTATGATTATCTTCCCCCAATTTGAATTTATGTCCTCTCAGGTGAATAATCTGACCACGAGGAAGAATCCCATCGGCATTGAACTTACTAAAACCATTCAAAGCCTTATACACCTCGATCAGATTGCCTCACAGGTGCCTAGTCTCCAAATACTGCAATTTGTAGGACTTAAACCTTTCTTTCTTTCTTGGTAACAGCAGCCCTTTGTTTACCAATCTCATTGCCCTTCTCTTTACCCATTCCAGCAGCTCTACATCCTATCTAAAATGAGGCCTCCAGACCTCATTTTAGAAAGGATACTGCAGGCCTCCAGACCTGAGGCTGCAGTATTCAAGGTGTGGCCTGACCATTAGATTATACAAGAGGACAGTCACCTCCTTATCCCTGCTAGCAAAATTCCTATATATCATTGACAAGACCACATGAGCTGTTCTGGCAGCCTGTCTGCAGTGTATGGCCATTACTGTCGTTAACAACCCTGCCAACCTTGGTATCATCTGCAAACTTGAACATTAACTATATACCTTCATCAGTATCATTGATAAATACAGAAAACAACAAGTGGCCCAATACGAAACCCTGGGGGGACTCCACTAATAACATTAGTCTTCGAACAGAAGTGTCCATTGATTACCACCATTCCCTTATCTATAGCAGCAACTTGCCCTTAATGCCATACTACTCCAATTTTTACAGTAGTCTTTCATGTGCAACAATATCAAAAGCTTTCCTAAAATCCAAATATATGATATTAGAATTATTTTTTGCATCCAGTTGTGACTATAGCATATATCCAATTAAATTTGTCAGCCAAAACTACCCCTTAATGTACCCATGCTGTGTCTGAACTATAACTGCAGTCTTGTCTAGATGATCCTGAAGTGCTTCTTTAACAAGTGACTCCATTATTTTCCCTGGAAAAGAAGTTAGACTAACAGGTCTGTAATTACTTGTCACCCTTTGATCCCCTTTTGTGAATTGGTGACACATTTGCACATCTCCAGTCCATTAGGATCTCCCCTGAGGCTAAGGAAGCTTTCATAATTATGGCTAAGATTTTTGCTTACTTCTTTGCTTGGTGCCTCCGTAGCCCAATTCGCAGGAGCAGCGGTGCGTAGCACACACTTCTTGATTAGACCGGGGTTCGAGCCCGTGACCACCAAATACGGAGAATGCGGAAAGGTCAGGGAATGACCACCGTATATCCCCGGAGCAATATGGCTTTAGTTGCTAATGCTCCTAAAAACCAAATAACAAACAAAACTTCTTTTGCTGCCTCCTTTAATATAACTGGATAGATCCCATCCATCCCAGGTGCCTTCTTTATGTTTAACTTCAACAATTTCTCCTCCACTTTACTCTCAGTTATGACAAGATCGCTTAACTCCCTGTTAGAGTTTGATAAACATATAGCATTCCCTTCCTTGAATAACTCCTCATGTGTGAATGTAGATGCAAAATACTCATTCAGTTTATCAGCTACCTGAGCATGATCATCAATAGTCAAACCATCTATATTAAGTGGACCAATCTGATTCATCCCTTTCCTTCTAGAGTTTACATAAGTAAAGAAATCTTTGCTATTTTTCTTTGCATCCTTTGTTAAATGTTTCTCGTAATCTACCTTTGCCTGCCTAACCTCCTTTGTGACTTGATTACAGACCAGCCTATATCTGCCACAGGCTTCTATGTCACCTGATAATTTATATGCATCCCATCCATTTCTCTTCTCTGCCACTAGCTTCATTAATTCATCTGCCAATCATTTAGGCTGAAACCTTGAACAGTATTTCTTAGTTGGTATGAAAAGCCTAGTACCCTCCAAGATTAAGTCCCTGGCAGCTTCCTATTTAGAATTCACCATTGGTAACATCATCAGTTGATCCCACTGTATAGAATTTAAAAACTGTCTGAGACCACTGTAGTCACCTTTATGAAAGCAAAAAGCCTTCTCTCAACCCCTGATAGTAGTTACATCTTTAAGTAAATTCAACATTAGTACACTGTGATCACTGCCATCTAGTGGTTTCTTTACTTGCAGATTCTTAATTCATGAGTAATCACTGCTGATAATCAGATCAAGAGTATTACTCCGTTTAGTTGCCTCTCAAACATGTTGCTGTAGAAAACTATCAACCAATAAATCCACAATAGTCTTACCAGTGTGTGAGTGACCAATCCACAAGTTCGAGTCAATATCTGGGAAGTTAAAATCCTCCATTATAAGACAATCTGATTTACTGGCCCATTCTATTTCTGTGTACAGTTTTTCATTGTACTCGTCAGAATCATTAGACCTATAACACACTCCCACTCTCGATTTTTCTTTCCCAGTGGTTATTTCACACCAAATTGACTCAACATTGCGCTGTTCACCAGTGTCAACTGAATGCACTGCTTAGATTTTGTTTGTTAACTAACAGCATAAACCCCACCTCTCTTCCTATCCTTTCTATACACTGTACTCCCAAAATTCAAATTCTCAATTCCTTATATCTATGTGACACCACGTTTCTGATATCCCAACAATATCCATCTTTGATATCTTAACCAGCACCCCAAATTCATCAAATTTATTTACTAAACTCCTTTGGTATACATTCAAGTATACATGCACCTGTTCTTACTCTTAGTTACCCTAACACAACCCATGTATTTATTTGTTCCATGATGACTCGCAGCAGTCCTGGAAATTCCCAGCACCTTGCTTTCCAGGCTGCTGTTCATTCCAATAGAAGCAGTGCAAGAATCATTTCCACCTCTATATGCGGCTGTTGTTAATCTATTAGCCTGTGAATCCCACCTCAAGCTAGCAATGTTCTGACCCACCTAACACTGCTTCAATAACATCAGCATCATAATGTGGGTGGAAGTTAGCATATTTTTAAAGGACTTTTTTGTTCCATATAATTACCACTTTTTTCCTTAATCCTGCAATGTCAGTTCTGCATTTGTGAGGTGTAACTAGAAAATAATGAGAGGGCATTAATTATTGATCAAAGATTTTCTGTACCTCCCTAAATATAGACACATTTTTGCTTGGTATAGTTTTTGATTTTTTTGAAAATGATAAATAAATAATTAAAATTTAAATAAAAAGTATAACAAAAAGTGGTGGGCTGTACCTGCTGGGGTGATCATACTCTGTGGGTACAGCCCACCCCTTTTGTTCTACTTTTAACTTGTGGTAATACTGGCATGGGAAACTGCTAATGATGCTACAAAATGTAGAATTGTGTTTGTTTCTAGTTCAAGTTATTTATAACACACTGCTACATAATCTCTAATGATTGTCAATGGTTTCTAATAGTCACAAACGACATCTTTTTGAAAGATTCATTTGTTTGAAATATTCATTACTAATTTTGAGTAATAAACACAGAAAGCAATAATTACTCACAATAGAGAGTTAACAATGTGCACAATGTTCCAATTTCTTGTTCTTCACAGGCCTGCCAAATTTGAAATTGATTTTAAAAATTTGTGACTGAAGGTGAATATAGTGAAATGTCATTTGTGTGTTTGTTATGATGATGAATGCATTGGGGAATGAAAATTTATTTTTGTTATATCAAAATTTTAATTAACCAAACATATACTGGAATACTCAAAGTTTTGTATAAAAAAAAAATTTTTAAAGATGAACATTTAATTTATTTTTTAAAAAAATCAATTTTTTTTTTTTTTTTTTGGAATGCTTTATGAAACATTGTCCAGAATGTCTTGTGTAGACATTAAAAAGTACTGAAAATGCATTTCTGTGTTGTTTGGTATTTTAGAAGCTTAATGGACATTTTCTTCATTGTCGTTGTTGTCTCCTTCACCATCTTCCTTTACTTCCTTTCTAGGCACATTGTTTCTTTCATTTAAGATTTCTGAGATAGGTTTGTTTGTTCTCTTTAAAAGTAATTGCATTGCTATTGATATTGACAGTCTTCCAGTTGAACTTCAGCATTCAATTTTTGAAACAGATATTGCCAATTGTTAGCCATTTTGTGATCTTGTTCAATATTAAAGTCTGTTGTGCTCTCATCCTGTGGGACTATTCTGGCTTTGTGTAAATAGTTTATAATTGTAGATAGATGCTTACAGAATTCCAGCTTATACTAAATATTTGCATTGCCTTCAAAATATTTGTTTGTATTACATCCAGTGGAAATGCTAACTGGCATCTTCTAACTGAATTTAATGTACTTCAGCATTTTGTATAATTCCTTGATTCGTGACTGCAAAATCAAAGTGAAATTTGACAGCAGAAATTCAACTTTGATGAATTTCTGGTACCAGTGGTCATGGAATGGGCTTATGGGCTGCACAATTGTCAATCAGGAGCAATATTTTTCATTTGTTAGCATGTTGTTCTAGTGAAAAAATCCAATTAGAAAAAATAATACCAACTATATCCATGCTTTTGAAATGTTTTGGTACTTGTAGGGGAAATGAAGAACATTTTTGAAACACCTCGGGTTTTGTATATTATGATAGCTAATGGCACCAGTTTATTTTTTTTACACAGCTACAAACCAAATTTGTAGACATAGAATTTTAAGCCTTTTCTTTGAATTTTTGTCCACTTTACATATCATGCCTTTAAATGCAAATATTTTTGTTTGGTGTTAACTAGGACTTACAATACTGAGATTCCGGGATTGTGAATGCTGTGATCCCGGTCATTTTTTTCGGGTGTTCAAATCCCGGTATTCATACTAATTTAAAAAATAATTATCATGATTTATTCCCATAAAGGTTATAGAATCGACAACAATAAATCATTAATACTGCTGAATTTGCAAATTATGAATTATTGTACACAGTACAAATGCAACGGAAACCTGAAAATGTCGTGAAACTGTAAGACATAAAATCTTACAAACATATTTCTCTTAGTAAGTATAGTGTGTGTGTGTGGAAGTAAAGCACTTAATGAAAACATCATTACGGCAATATTTCCATTAGTGGCAGTAGACCAATTAAGGAATATGGTGAACAATGGTACGGCAGGTGTGAAAGGGTTAAAATTAAAAGCTTCCGAACAATAGTTTAATCCCTCTATTACGCCGCTACTTGAGGAGGCGACGCTTACTGCATTTTGGGAAAGGGTGTCGGTATGGAGCAGTTCAAAGGTATTGTGAACAGGTGACCTTGAGGTAAAAGATGAAAGCGTTTCATTGTGTGGGAAAAATATTCTGTTTTGCCCACCAAAGGAAGAATAGTAAATTTAAAGAATAATACCATGATTGGGGTCAGGTTTAAATTAATTTTTTATATGCAAGCTTATGTGCAAACCCCAGACGGGTTTGCACATAAGCTTGCATATGAAAAAGTAGTACAAGGGGCGATTGTAACTTTCAATAAATAAAGAAATGAGAAGGAAATAAATAAGATGCTCGCACCAAAAGAGAGGTTGGTGGTTGATGTTCGGGGGGGGGGGGGGTCGCAGACTTCCAGTGGTAGTTCTGGGTTCAGTTCAGATCCTGTTCTGGGAGTGTCCAGCTGTAGTGAAGGGTTTCGCTGGGCATGTTCCTGTGCTAGAAGTTAATCCGGAAGTTGAATAACAAGCCAATCAGATGGTACCCTGGCTTCTACTACTGCTGTGGTAATTTCCTTCAGTATTAACAGAGAACTGTTCTCGAAATCCCGAAATAAGACAGTACTGGAAGAGCTATACAGCAGAATTCAACTAAGAAGAGTTAGTTAGTTATTTGGTTTTTAGGAGCATTAGCAACTAAGGCCATATTGCTCCAAGATATGGGGTGGTCATTCCCTGACCTTTCCGCATCCTCCATATTTGGTGGTGACGGGCTCGAACCCCAGTCTAATCAAGAAGCATGTGCCAACTAAGAAGAGAGAGAGAGAGGGACATCCCACACTCTGTAGTTGGAACTCGCACAAAGGAATCCCACCGTGAAAGAGAAGGAAGGTAAGTCTCCTGAACTGTGTTGTTTTGGAAATGGTACTTAGATAAAGTGGGAGATTATTTTAGAGTAAGGTTGACGTTGAAAAAACACAAGAAATAGGGAAATATTTAGTATTGTATTGTGTTGGTTTATTGGTTGAAGTTATAAAGAAAATTGATATTGTTAGCATTAAGTTAGCAACTTATTGATTGCTGTTGTGAAGAGAATTGATATTGGTGATTAAGAGATATGAGGAAGTGATTAAGATTGAATTAGTTTAGTGTTTGAAGCTGTAGAGAGAGTTGAGATTGTTAATTGAGAGAAATTTTATGGAAATGATAGCATGTATTAACAGATTAAATGAGAAAAATTAATAGATTAGATGTAAATGAACAACAATTATATATTGTAAGTAGATTTGTATGATAAATAACTTTTGTTTTATATTTGTGCCATTTCTCTTGAGAAACTGACAGCTCACATATAATATATATATATATATATATATATAATATATATGCTCGTGTGAGGGGTGGGATATCCCTCAGCTCCTTGAAATTCTCATTTTTTAACGAAGTCAGGTAGCTTGTGGGGCTTAGTGCTTGGGGGAGCTGCTGTACGAAAATCATAACAATGGCCACTGACGGCGATACTAAGTTACAAGGCAATAAAAATTAATAAATAAATAACCCCCCCCCCACACACAACTTAGATTTGGTTTCCTCACCAAGTTTAACTGTCAATCCCTTTTTTTGGTTAATATGGATATAGTGCTATAAAAATTCAAAAAGGAAATATTTTTATTTTTGATAAAAAGGAAATAAGATTTTTTGAAGATGAGGGAATAAGGGGTTTTTTTTTTTGTTTTTTTTTATGTGAACCCCAAACACGAGAGGTATTAGAACCTATAGTACTTAGTACCGTGCTTGGGTTGGAGGTTGAGAAGACGAAAGAAGATATTTGTTGACATTGGACTTGAACTTCTGTAGATTGTAATTTTCAGGAAATGCGTATGAAGGAAGGTTGTTCCAGAAAACGGCAGTTGAATGAATAAATGAGGAAGATGAAAAGTTGGTTCTGTGGGTTTGAAGTTGGATAGTAAATGGATGTTGGCTGGTGGCAGCACGTGTTCGGACTGTTTTGAAAGAGAGAGCGTGAATTATAGAAGCAGATTCAGAAGAACAGTGCCTATGGAAGTATCTGTAGAAGAGGCATGCAGCAGAAACAGTACGTCTATGAGAAAGCGAGTGGAGAGACTCTGTTAGAGATGAATCATCAATTAACCTAACTGCCCTCTTCTGAATGGAATCAAGAAGCCTGAGAGAGGTTTTGGGGGCACCACCCCCAGACGTGGGAACAATATTCCATGGCAGGGCGGATTTGCGATTTATACAGAGTGAGCAGCTGTTTGGAAGAAAAGTAACGCCGAGAGCGAAAGAGAAAACCAAGTTTTTTAGATGCAGAGGAAGCAATATTTGTAATGTGCTTGTGCCAAGAGAGATTACAAGTCAGGTTAATCCCCAAAAGAGATATATCATTATGCCTAGAAATTGGAGTGTCACTAAAGATAAGCATAGGAGCAGAAGAATCCTTTTTGCAAGATATAAGACAAGATTGAGTTTTAGAAGGGTTGAAATCAACTAAGTTGTCTTTGCCCCCACTGAAGAATTACCTGAAGATCGGCATTTAAGGAATTGGTAGCAGATTTTCGAGAAGTTGAAGCTGATTGAGCAGGACAAGGTTTCTCAAAATGGAAAGTGGAATGCAATGTGCTATCATCGGCAAAACTGTGGATAGGATTTCCAGTCAATGGAAGAAGGTCATTCATATACAAGAGGAAAAGAGTCGGGGAAAGAACTGAACCCTGGGGGACACCGGCATTAGTGGAGAAGTTACAAGACAGAGAGCCATCTACCATCACTCTCAGTGTGCGATCAGAGAGAAAACTGGATAACCAATTACTAAAAACAGTTGGCAAACCATAAGATGGAAGCTTGTTTAGAAGACCTTTATGCCAAACACGATCAAAAGCCTTTGAGGTGTCAAGAGCAACTACTTGTGTTTCACCGAACCTTTCCATTGAATTAGTCCATAAATGGGTAACATAAGCCAGAATATCACCAGTGGATCGACACTGACGGAATCCATACTGGCGATCGTTGATCAGACGGAAGGTTTCTAGGTAGTTTAAGAGTTGGCGGTTAATTGATTTCTCCATTACTTTAGAAAGAGTAGAAGTAATTGCAATGGGACGATAATTGGATGGGAGGGATTTGTCACCCTTTTTTAGGAACTGGCTGGATATGAGCAAATTTCCAAGCAGAAGGAAAAACACCTTTGGAATAAGAAAGTGAAAAAAGGCGGCAAAGAATAGGAGTAAGTTCAGGAGCACAGGTTTTGAGAACAAGTGGAGAAATACCATCAGGACCTGAAGCTTTCTTAGCATCAAGATTCATGAAAATCCTTCTGATATCCTTTTGACGGAAGACCACAGGAGGCATTGAATGGAGCGTGTTGGGAATGGTGGGAGGTCTTTTACCAAGATCATTAATACATGAGCTGGAAGAAAAATGGGATGCTAGCAGGTCAGTGTTATCCTTGGCTGAAGTGACAACAGAACCATCTGGTTTGGACAGAGGTGGGAGCAGAGATGAGCAAAAGTTGCGGCCAATAGCTTTGGCAAGAGACCAGAATGCTCGGCTACTATTAAGTTTTCTACTCTTAGCCTGTTCAAACTCTAGTTTGGACTGATTAATAACTGCTTTACAATTGTTGCGAGCTTTGGTGTAGGCAGAAAATGAAACTGAAGAATTAGAAACAAGCCAATTACGATATGCAACATTCTTCTCTTCAACTGAACAGCCTTAGCACATTTATTGGAAAACCAATAAATAAACCAATAGATAAAGGACGAGATTTTAAAGTGGAGTGTGGGATACAGGATTCCATTCCTGCAAGAATAATTTCACTGACAGGATCTGATCAAACGTTGACATCAGAAGTTTTGAAACAGTAAACCGACCAAGGAAAAGAAGTCTCGCAGGTCAACCCATTTTGCATTCTTGTAATGCCAAACAACACGAGGTTGGGAATAGCCATGAGATAAAGGTTCCATTGGAGAAGAGACAATCACTAAGTTGTGATCTGAAGTGACTAAAGGACCTCTCACTTCGACCGTGTACTTAGAAGGGTTGTTTGTGAGAAAAAGATCAAGCGTATTGGCTGTATAATTAGGATTGTCCGGTATTCTTGTAGGCTGGGCTTTTTTTGTGCGGTATGCAACGGTACGGCGTACTGGCACCTTTTTTACAGCGTGCCAGCACGGGTGACACGCCTGGCACGCAGTCGGTGTCAGCCATGCCAGCTGCTTCCATCTATTAAGGTGATCACGTGACACTGGGCGGGGTCAGCACCCGTCAATCACGGCCATATTGCTAGCAGTCTGGAAGGGGTACCCGTTTCTGAATCTCGACCAAAACTTCATTATGAAAATATTTTTACTTATTTTTTTACTTGGTACTTATTGTATTTTTACATTTTACTTATTATTTTTTATTTATTAAATAATTTTATGCTTAATAAAATGTAAGTTAATAAAATTAATGGTCGAGATTCAGTATCGGATATAGCGTACCAACTGCTAGCGATGCGGCCATGATTGACGGGTGCTGACTCCGTCCAGTGTCACGTGATCCTTAACAGACGGAAGCAGGTGGCATGGCTGACACCCACTGCATGCCAGCCGTGCTGGCACGGAATTTTTCTTGATAGCAAAGAATGAGTGCCAGCACTTATTTTGTTACAAAAAAAGCACAGTTTGTAGGTAAATGAACAATCTGTGCTAGGTCATTAGTAATTGCAAAAACCTCAGCATCTCGACCTGCTGGGTCAGTGTGTGACTAGAAAACGAAAGCCAGCTGGAGTTGTGAACATTAAAATCACCAAGGAAAATTACCTCACTGTTAGGAAAGTTGGACTGGAGAAAGTCAAAGAGCTCCAAGTGATTAGTGGAGTTGGGAGAACAGTAGAGACAACAGATGAATTTGACACAATGAGGTAGAGAGATTTTAAGCCAGAGGAGATTCCAAATTGCCAAGTCTCTGACAGCAAATATCAGAACGGACATATGCACAAGTACCACCTTTGAGGTGAAAGGAATCATGCAGCGAATAATTTGGGCATCTGAGATGAGCAGTAGTTGAATCAACTGATAACTGAGATTCTGTCAGAAAAAGTACATGGGGTTTGGCAGACTGCAAGTGGAAATGGACATCGTTGAGATAAGAATTGAGACCACATATATTTGTGAAATGAATTAGGAAGTTCTTGGGAGGTTTAGATCTTTTCGCAGATAAGCTTGCTCTATTAGTTTGACAATTCGTGGTGTATTCAATAGTAAGAAAAAGTGGGTGGGACATGCTGTATGAAGTAACGAAAGTTTTGGATATGGCGTACACGTGGTAAGAATATACCCAGATCCTTGATATAGCATGGCCTCGACAATGCTCCCCGCATACACACTACTCGGACTCGCTCCAGCCACTATCTGGTAGAGTAGAGGTAGCAAGATTATACACTAGCTGATCCGGAAGCCTCCTAGAGAGTTACCAATTGGTTCGGTCCAGTGTACTGACTAGCGGCCGGCCTGCGAACACCGTTTTAGAGCTGTACCCTCGAAATGTAAGGAATATTGGATCTCGCCACGACGTTCATCATAACCTCAAAAGTCATCAATCATACTGCACGATGGAAGAGATAGGGAAGGGTTGACCGGAACTTAGCTTTAGAGACTAAACATGAGCTCCACCACTTCAAGCCTCCAATAAGCAAAGTGGTGGTATTTCACCGGTTGATGAGAGTCATCTACCACCTAGTACTGCCTGGTAACATTGAGGGGGCGGCGTTCCTCCATGTGGTGTGGGTGCCACACTTCGACCCCTCAACACCTGGGTGGTCCCCCACCATGTACTATTGCATGGAGCTTATACCCAGGATTACTAACAGTCCCACCATCGTGAAGGTGCAAGTAGAGGATTTGGCTGTCACAGACCGTTCGGACTTCGCCGAAATTGGGTCCACTTGACTTGAGTGTCACCCGAATATCAGTTCCATCAGCGTTTTAGACTCCCAGGTAGCAAGTACAGCTTGTCTGGCATATCTGAGAGAATGTCTGTGACAACCTGAAGGACCATCAGGGTGGGTTAAACTGTAACTCGTCTATGACTATCTCAGTTGAAAGCAGCAACAAGCACAGAATCCAAAAGGACGTTTTCTGCCACTAATTAAATATGCACCAAAATTAGATCCAGTTTAAACGATAACACTATTGAGTTTCTTAAAAACTCACTTTATTTTTTTTTTGTTTTTAGAATAACTGTATGTTTAATAATTTTTGCTAGAATATTTATTATTGTTATAAAAGTTTGATTTAAAACGTGAATTCAAGTAATTGCTTGTTTTTTCCTTACTTTATTGCACCTAATTGTCATAAAAATTTATTGCGAAAAATTTTTTTTTTTTTTGGAATACCTGTATCCCGGTTTGATAAATTAAAAATACCGAAATACCGGTATTAAGATTTTGACCAGTATTGTGAGCCCTCGTGTCAAGTTATAAAACAATACAAGTTCATTGGCATTATAACTATTGTTTGGAGAATATTTTATGTTCCTGAAGTGTTCTTCTCTCCACAATGTCAACTTTTACAGAAGCATTACTTTCCTACCCACAAAGAGTTCTGTAGCAGATACTTAGCATTCTTGAAATATATGAAGCCAACTCTTACTGCCTTTAAATTCTGAGGCCAAATGAACAGGCAAAAAATTGAGAGATTTTTCACATAACATCAGTCCATCAAGCAGACTATGTTTTGATCTGACCTCTATAAACAGCTTTGTCTATATCTTCATTGGCACCGGTACAAATTTCCTTTCTTTGTATTCTAATGGTATTTACAGATTTTACATTTTCTTAATTTTTTCTCTATCCTCAAGAAATGAGACGGTGTCAGTGAACTAATACCATAATTTTTCACAATGTTGCCTTTTCTCATTCCTTTGCCTGTTCTTTCAAGAATTTTTCTCTTATCTTCTAAGACAGCAGTTCCCAACCATTTTTGACTTGCAAACCACTATATAAACCTATACGATTTCAGAGAAATTGTATAATAGTTCTGAATTTTTATTATAAAATATTTCCAGTACCTATATTTTTATAAGCGATATTGCATAATAATATAAAATTATTATTAAATACCTATACATAACAGTGGGCTTGGAGAATGAAAAAATATATATAATTAATTTTGTTGTGCATCTTGCTATGTAAGGGCACATGTCGAAAACTACAACTAAGTATAAATTTTGAACTGAACAGCATAAATTGATATTAAACTATTTTGTAGTTTACAAAAATATACCTGTGTAAATCTAAGCAGATGACACCACAGAATTTTTAGTGCAAATCCCCTGGAATACTTTCGCAAACTACTGATCTTAGAACTGCCTTTGTTTTTTGTTTTTTTTTTTACATCCACTATGCAGGGACTACAAAAATGAATAAAAAGAAATTTATATTTATATTACAGCTGAATAATATGCAACAAAGAAATAAAATGTTTGATTAACATTTTAATGTTAATCAAACATTAAATGTCAATTGATGTCTGAACAGTATACTAATCTGTTACTTTTCATGCTGTCTGCTGAAAGGCATGATCAGTTTTGAATCCAGAGCATTTGCACTTGGGGGGGGCGGGGATGTAAACTTTGGGATACATGCACTGGGAGGAAGAATGTAAACTTCGGTGTGGGGAGGGGGTACATGAAGTATATTTTTTATTATTATTTAATATTTGCAACATATGTATGTGTTATAAACAAATCTGTATATTTATATTTATGCATATACAGTTGTGTCCCCATATCTGCTGAATCACTGGATATGGGGATATGTTTTTATGAAAAAATGAAAAAACTTAACATGTAATTCTCGTGTGTTCATTCCCTTTATTTTTTACGATGTCAATTTTAATTGAATAGCTTCCCTTTGTCACGTATGGTTTGGTCACCAACATTATAATGCTTCTTTAGAGATTTAATGGATGCACCTTTCTCAAACTTTTGAATAATTTCAAGTTTTTGTTTAATTTGAAAGCACAACTCTTGCGTTTGCCCATCATTTTCCTGATTTCTAAACAAAAAAAAAAAAAAAAAAAAACTTTCGACATCCCTGACATAAATAACAAAACAAAATTTGTTCTTTTGTGGTGTGACGGAACACAATAATTGACGCGACGCACTATAATAAACTTAACATTTGATCTTTTTTTTTTTTTTGTAGTTGTTGTTTTTAGCGGTAGGTGTGAAGACACCAGGGGTTGCAAGATAATAGGTACACTAATCTCTCAATGACGACTTATAATGCTGGTTCTTGTCGCTAATTTACGACTTGCAAAATATCTCTTTATACCTATTCTAATTATTACTTGAATTTTATGATTTCTGGTTGATTTTTTTTTTTTTTTTTTATTTGGAGTCTTGAAGTGTGCCAGTTAATCCGCTTCCCGGTTAATCCAAACCGGGTAAATCGAGAGTCTGCTTTACTTTATTATAACCGTATTTAATATTGGTAATGTGTTACTGTGTGTTTAATTTATCAATTAAACTTTATTATACATATGTATGTACAAGAAAATCATGTTATATATGGGTTATGTTTGCTTATATCCACGGCAGGTCTTGGAACTTATCCCCCTCAGATACGGGGGGGGGGGTCTTACTGTATACATATATATATTTATATATATATATTTATATGTGCATAAATATAAATATACAGATTATGCATATTTATGAATGTTATAAGAGAATGTGAGAAAACAAAAGGAAATATTTAACATAATAATATTTATTATTTAACATCTAAATATTAATAGTCAGTTCACAAAAACCACATTACTGACAATAATCACAGTTTAAAAATATACAAAAATCACCAATTAAAATTTGCGAAAAAAATTATCCAAATTATAATCAAACATGCAAGTACTGTATTGTAATAATCTTATTCTTCTTTGCTTTTTTATTGTATGGGGGTACTGCTTCTTAAAGTTACATTAAATTGCCTTGGTTATAAGATGCGTAGATATAGATGGTAATAATAATACTAAGCAAGTTAAAAATACTACAAGACATTAACTGGACACTTACCATTAACAGACTTGGGTAATCTCGAAATTTTATTTAAAAATAAAATCCACTCTTCGGTTTTTATTTGTTGAAAATAGATTAATAACTTTTTCATTCAAGTTTGGTGCACTGTTAAAATCAGCACTGCTTGCTCTGCAGTTACTTTCACTTGTTTTATCACTTCTAAAATTGCGTATTGGGAACCTGCCAACTAAGCATTGACTCAACCACTGGGGCCTAAATGTGGAACTGCATATCGTCCAGTTCCACCTATAGTTAAACTTTAAAGTTGAAAATTATCTCTTGTTTTTATTCATTTATTATTGAAATTATTATTGGAAATAGAGGATGAGTATACTATATGCGGGACCTGTTAATAAAAATATTCATTGTGTTCTTCACAAAATTTCATATAACTCTGTTGACTGTATATTTAGATTTAAAAAGTTGGGGATGCTGCAGTTCTGCAGTGCCTACCAACGAGCCGCCCCTGATGCGTATATAATAAGAAGGATATAAAATGCATTGTTTATAGGCTGCGACCAAACCATCTTGTTTGTGTATAAACCCTTGCTTTAAAAAAAACAAATAAAGGGAATGTGAAAACCATAAAGCAAAACTGCTGACGATTGAGTTATTGGCTGAAGACTCCCCTGAAAGCTGCGGGACACTTTGTAATTACAATTCCAATAGCAGCTGTCAGGAACCTATTCACGGCCCTCAATCTTGTTTGCGATATACAAACAAAGAATTAGTCACAAGTAGACTGTTTGTGTGAAACACTATCAAGAGATGGTTCGTGTGAAAATAAAGGGAACCTGAAAACCATAAAATGATAATGCAGACACTTGAAATAGTGTCTTTTAGTTACAATTTGTGTAACCAGAAATATTGCCAGTTTAATTATTTTGAAAATTTCGTGTCTTCTGAATTTTAGTGATTTATTTTTGCCGAGTACCACATTAGCTGATTTGATTTTTCATGTTATGTTTATTAGACATAAATTTATTGAATTCATGTTTTATAAAATAAAAATTAGTATTTTTTTCACTGGGGGATGAGGTTATTCCACCGGGGGTGAAACTTACCCCCAGTCTCCCCCCTGGATGTAGAGCATACTGTCAGTATCACAGATTATATGAAACAAAAGATTAGCATGCAACTGTTCATTGCGACATATTAGAAATTAATGGGAAAATAATATTACAGGAACTCCCCGACTTACAGAAATTTGACTTTAGCTAAATTTTTGCCCAACCGCTGCAAACTTAAAAAAATCGTGGAAACGTATTTTGCATCCCATAGGAATAAATTGAGGTATTGTGAAAATATCTTAATGTGAACCCAATAACATGTTTGTTTGTTTGTTTTTGTAATTCGTTCCAAATCCTTGGAAATTTAAAATTTCACTGTATTACTAAGCTATTTATCTCTCTAAAAGGTCATTTTTATAATGGAAATTGCACTACGCTTTCATCATTATCATATGTTCCATTATAAGGATATGTGATATTTTTCTAAAACACATTTCTAGAGGTCACTACCATAAAAACAATTTGCACTTTCCAGTTTATTGAGCCTTTCTGTTTGTGCATCTAATTATAAATGGGTAGTAAACTCAATCTTATTGCATTTGCAATAATCCCGATAACTACAATCATGTGGGTTGTGGGTTTTTACGTTACGGTATTATAGTGAAATGTGTTCCCCTTCACTGAAATCTTCAATCATATAAAATACAAATTTTCAGAAACTTCTCTTCACTCCTATTTACGTATTACAATGATGAAGGGAAAGCGACCAACGGAAACTGCAAGTGGCAGTAGTGCCAGGAAACGAAACAAAATTGATTTAAAAATGAAAATGATTAAGAAGTACAAAGCAGGACAAAGTTTGTCATCCATTGCAAGGGAATTAGGTCTCGCTGCTTCAACAGTGAATACTATTTTAAAGGACAGTGTGCATATAAAAGAACATGTCAAGGATCAATGCACTTAAGATCAACAGTGATTACAAAACAGCGTTCAGGTGCTATGTAGAAGATGGAACAGCTGTTAATAAATATGGATGGAAAATCAGATTCAGAAGTGAGTGCCCCTGAGTCTAATGACCATTCAAGCAAAAGCAACAAGTATTTATAAAGATATTAAGGATAAGTACAGCAAACCCAACCCAAGTTCATGGAAAGCAACGGATGGTTTAATAGGTTCAAGCATGTGGTGAAATCGCCGGTGCCGATTCTGCAGCTGCAGAGAAATTTTGTGATGTGTTGGAAAAAATTATTGATGAAGGCGGCTATTCAACGCAGCAAAATTTTAACGTTGACGAGACTGCTGTGTATTGGAAAAAAGTGCCAGATCGAACATACATTGCTAAAGAGGAAAAGACAATGCCAGGTTTCGAGGCGTGAAAAGATAGGGCTACGCTCTTGCTTGGGGTTAATGCAGTGGAAGATTACAGATTAAAACCACTGCTTGTGTCCCATTCTAGAAATCCTCCTGCATTTAAGGACATCAATAAAGCCACCCTACCCGTGCATTTCCGATCAAACCAGGGAGCATGGATAACAGTATCTCTTTTTGCAGACTACTTCTGGACATTATACACATCTAGATGATTTCAATTTGAACATGAGAGTCATATTTCTACTGCCAAACACGACTTCATTCATCCATCCTATGAATCAAGGTGTTATTTCGAATTTAAAAGCACAGTAGATGATGAAAAAAATTTTACATTAAGAGACTTGGAAATCTTACAGATTTTACCACACCATCTTAAACATTAATTATGCCTGGGCAGAAATTACTAAAAGTTGTTTAAATGGTGCATGGAAGAAAATATGCACGCAGCACGTAAAAGGATTTGAAAAAGAAGACTCATTTGAAGAGATTACAGATAAGATTGTAAAGGTTGCAGAGCTACTTTAGTTGGAGGTTGATGCCAAAGATGTGGAGGAGTTAATAGAGGAAGAAGAGAAGGAATTATCTAACGAAGAACTTATTGACTTGCAGGCAGCGATAGTGAAAGAAGAAAATGATGATTAAGCTCGAGATGAACCATATGAGGAGCTGAGACACTTCATCACCAGAAAGATGGCAATGGCATTTTGCAAAATTGCATCAGCAATGGCGAGGTTTGAGAAGATGGATTACTTTTAAGAATCATTCGCCTGACAGTGAATGATTCTTATAAGTTAACAGAAGGGTGAATGATATGCTTGCTTGCTACAAAGAAATCTACGATGAAAAGAAAAAATCCACCATCCAGTCATCCATTAATATGTTCTTTCGTAAGATTTACTGGTCGACCCCCTTCTAAACCTCCACAGTCCTCAACTTTCGCAGCAGCGTACTTATCAGCTGAAAACATCGATTCTGGCAACAATGCTCGAGAGGTAAAACTTACTGATGTTATGCCTGTCTCCTCTCTTTTTTTGTAATTTTTCCTGAGCATGAGATAAAAAATTTAATAAATGCAATAAATACAGTAATTCTATTTACATGTTCGTTGAACATTTCTTTTTTGATTCGATGGATTCAGCAAGCACAGTTGCAAGCGCTGCACAAGCACGGGGAAAATTCCGACTTATGTAAAATCCAACTTGCGTAGTGTTCAGCGGAATACAACCCTTAGGTAAGTCGGGGAGTTCCTGTACTTCATTAAAATGGAATATTCATTACAGTGTAAATTGTTAAACTGAATATCTCATTATAATGATGTTCATTAAAACATTTTTCTGTAAATAGCTCCTGATATATGCATTTTTTTTTTTTTTTTTTTTTGAAACTTTATACAAAAATAATCAGAAATATATATGCATATTCACATTTAAAATTTTTCATGTTTAAGATTTTTAAAATGGACAATGGAAGGTGCTAATAGCTTCTTTTGTGTGTATAATATTGTGTTTTCGAAAATAAAAAGGTGAAAAAAGATAGCATTTTTTAAATATTTAATTTTTTCATTAAAAACAAAAAAAATGCCTACAATAAGTATTGCAATCCATTAAGAAAGATGAAATATTTCATTATCCTAATTGCCCCTAATTGTTGCAAACAGGGTAAAAGGATTATATCAAAATGAACTCACTGGTACAGGGTTAAAGTGATTATGTAAAAATAAAATGAATAAGACTATGTACTTAGCTTTAAAAGTACAGGTGACAGATGACCTTAATGGTGATAATTTGTTCCAGAAAAACAGCGTGTAAGTGAGTGCCATATTCCCATAAGGTAACATGTCTTTATGAGTTGTGGTCTATGTCATAGGATATTTCCTGATCAATAATTAACGGTAATGAAAAGATGCACAAATGTCATACAAAAGTATTTAATATTAAAAAATGTGAATATAAACATTCTATATTACATATGTATTATGTGGTAAGTAACTACATCATGTATCAAAATTAAACTTAAAATGCCAATTAAAATCATGAATTTATTAATCTGATGGTCCTGAACTTTGTTGAGTTTTTGTATCTTTGGACTGAAAAATGTGTCAATTTTGTTTTGTACTTTGGCCCTCTTCTTCTTGTGCAAAATATGTAGGGATTCATTTCTTTCTTTAAATTTCTTATTACCTTGGATCGTTCTCCCAGAAATAATCACACTTTTTTTTTTTTTTTTCAAAGTGTTTGAAATCTTCACTAAATCCTTTTGCAGTCAGTGACTCTATCGGTTCTTCATCTGTAGGATCTTGTTCATCTTCTCCCTCAATTGCATATTCTTGTTCTTTTATCATTTCCATGAGTTCTTCATTAGAGAAGCCATCCCTGTCATCGTCGATCATCTCTTGTACATTTTCATCATCAATTTCATTCAATCCTGCTTCTTTTCCAACCTCAACAATTTGCACTTTAACATTCTCAACCAAATTATCTCATTCTTGGGAATCCTTTATGCAATCCATCCAAACTTTCCTCCACACTCCATCATTCATGGTGTTCTGAGTCACTTCATTCCAGGCACTTGAAAATGTTGTAGATTGCAGTTTTAATGTTGTAGGAGGTCCAAAACTCCTTTGGACCTCCTACAACATTTACATTTATTTATCATTGGGTTTATATTTATCAATATAATATTTATCAATCATTGGGTATTTTTATATTTATATTTATAAATATATAAATATAATTATATATTTATCAATCATTGGGTTGGATCAGAGATGTAGTGCTTGGAGGCATGTAAAAAATTTTTATATGATTGTTCAAGTCTTCTAAACTCTCTTTGCTTGGATGCCTAGTGTGTTGTCCATGATCAGAATTGCTTTGTAATCAAGGTTATTTCTGCATAATATCTTTCCACTGCTGGACAGAAGAATTCAGATTACCAATCAACAAAAAAGAGGCCTTGTTACCCAAGCTTTTTTATTAGTCTTCCAGACAGGTAGGTTGGATTTAGTGAAACCTCTAAGAGCCCTTGGATTTTCCAAATGATAAACTAAAAGGGCTTTTAATTTGAAATCCCTCAAAGTGTTACCATCCAACAATAAAGTCAACCAATCCTTTGCTGCTTTGAAGCCTGGCATCTTTTTCTATATGAAACTCCTTTTAGCCATTCATTTCCAAAAAGGTCCTGTTTCATCTATGTTAAAAACTTGTTGATCACTATAACAACCTTCTTCAATAATTTTAACAAGTTCTTTTTTAAAAGTTTCAGCTCCTTCTTGATCTACACTTGCGGCTTCTCCCTGGATTGCTATGTTGGTTATAGTGCTTTTTAAATCTATCGAACCAGCCCTTACTAGTTTTAAATGGTTCCACATTTTTTTGAGGTGAGCTTTCTTCAGATCTTCATATAGGCTAATCGCTTCTTCTTCTTTAATAATAATTTAACTTAACGGAATTCTGTGTTGGATATTATTTTCAATAAAATTATTTAGAAATCTCTCTGTTTCAATCATAATAGCCAGCCTAACCCTGCTCAGTTTATTTGCCTGTAGTGGAACGGCTGTCTTTCCCACTGCTAAAATTCTGTATTTTTTATAATTTTTCTTATGGTTGAACCTGCCAGTCCTAAATTATTGCCCACAGCCACTTGTCATTGACAGGAATCGATTTGCTTAAAAACGTGCAATGGATAAAAGGATGGTTGAGTGGGAGAAGACAGAGGGTTGTAATCAATGGGTGCTACTCTTCGTAAACTAATGTTATGTGGAGTCCCACAGGGTTCAGTGTTGGGTCCACTGTTGTTTTGTATATTTATCAATGATATTGATGAAGGTATATCAGGCTTAGTGTCGAAGTTTGCAGATGATACAAAGGTTGGCAGGGTTGTTAATGATAGTAAAGGCAGTGTGCTACTGCAACAGGATCTAGAAAATTTGGGCAGGTGGGCTGAGAAGTGGCAACTGAAGTTTAACCTTGACAAATGCAAAGTACTGCATATGGATAGAAGTAACCCCAGAGAAACGTACCAACTGTGTGGTACTACACTTAAGGTGGTAGATAATGAAAAAGACCTGGGAGTAATTGTGCAGTCAGATATGAAGTTTTCTGAGCAATGCAGACAGGCTGCCAGAGCAGGTCATGGGGTTTTGTCAATGATATATAGAAATTTTGCTAGCAGGGAAAAGGAGGTGATTGTCCCTCTGTATAAGGCAGTGGTCAGGCCACACCTTGAGTACTGCGTACAGATCTGGAGCTCTCATTTTAGGAAGGATGTAGATTTGCTTGAGCATGTACAGAGAAGGGCAAACAGATTGGTGAGGGGAATAAAGGGATCCTCTTACCAAGAGAGGCTTAAGTTCTGCAAATTGCAATGGCTGGAGGCTAGGCACCTGCGCAGTGATCAGATTGAGGTGTATAAGGCCTTGAATGGGTTGAGCATGCTGAATTCTGATGGGATTCTTCCACTTGTTCAGATTACAAACCTACAGGGGCATAAATTCAAATTAAGGAAAGACAGATGTATGTAGAATAGATGTGCGGAAATTTGTCTTTAGCCAGCGGATGGTTAATTGCTGGAACAAACTTCCATCTGTTGTTGTGGAAGTTGATAGATTAAATAAATTTAAGTCGGAACTGGACAAACATTTACAGGGAATGGTTGTGTGAATTTTTTTTTTTTTTTTTTTTTTTTGGCTGATGCTGCATAAGCTCATTATCTGCCATTATTAACTCTTCAAAAATGTAACTGCGTTGCAACTAATCAATGTTATGATACAATGTTCAAGTAAACTGTCCGTTTACAGACAGTTAATTAAACTGTCCGTTTACTGTACTGAGTGATGACAGACTTTGGCTAAATGCATATAACGCAAATATTGCAAGCAATACTGCATATTCCTTAACTTGATCATTTTTTCAAATGTTGATCTCGGAACTACTCACTGAACTACTTGGATATAGTCACTACTGAAATTAAATTAGTGTGGAAATTTTTCTCAAGTCTGCATGGGAAGCATTTTAATGCTGTTTTGCTATTCATTCTCATGCTATCAACTACATCAGATGAAACATTTTCATTAAACATGTCAAAAATTCAATTTGTGTTTTGGTGAAAGAGCATTATAGTGAGATATCAGTTATAATATAAGAACAGCATTATAGCGAATCAGCGTAAAGCAAACCGCATTATATCTAAGGCCTACTGTATAGTCATCTTCCAATCTGGCATTCCATTATTCAAACTAAACCCATTTTTATTTTATTTATTCAAACTAAATCCACCACCCATTTTCAAACTGTGTTTTGGAAAATGGGTAAATATGACAAACCACCCAAGAAGCAGTAAATTTAGTTCTCAAATTGACCATTCTCCAAAGCAGTGCATTAAAGGATGATTGTGCTAGGTGGGGATTTCACTACAGTGCCATATGCACTCACAGTGTTGTGAAATGTATTAGTTTGTGGAAGTGACTGATTATTCAGTTTCTGAGATTGTATGACTGGCAGGGTGCCAAACTACCTTTGGTCAGCCCTGAATTTCCATAAATAAATATTGTTAATTACAGGTGGAACTCATTGAATTCTCTCTGGAACTATGCATATTACCCCAGGGGGGGCTCACATCTGGTGAGCATGGGCTTGGCAGACCTAGAGTTCTGAGCTGGATATCATCATTCTTCTCTTTCTTGCTCTCTTGGCGATTCCCTTCTTTTTCTGACTCTCTCTCGGGGTAACATGGGAAAAAAAAATTTTTTTTGGCTGGTGCAGCATAAGCCTGGGCTTCCTTGCACCATATGGCTTATAATAATAATAATAATAAAATATTCTCCTTCTTGGACAGTCCTGGGGAAAAACAGTGAAAAGGAAATTGAATTAGGGGAGGAAATAAGGGGGATGTATCTGGTGAGGCTATTGGAATGGAGTCTTGTTGGGAAATAAAGTATCCAGGAAATGTTCTTCATTAAGCCATTATATTGCCTTGTGGGAAGTGACAGACATCACCCATCATGCTGGAATGACATACCTCTTTAATCCTGTACACACCTCCAGAAATCACCATCATCAAGCATTTGGATATTTTTTTTTTTCACTGATATTTTGCCCTAATTTTGGCACTGAGTTATGGAAGGTGACCAGGCTGTTATCTTTTGGGAATAAAATGGCATCTCCACAAATTCTGTGGGTTAGAAAATCACCAAAAATAGGTATTTTGCTAGTTTATTAATCATGTGAAATTGGCACCTCCGTAGCCAGGTGGGTAGGAGCAGCAGTGCGTAGTACATGGTTCTTGATTAGACCAGGGTTCGAGCCCATGACCACCAAATGTTTAGGATGCGGAAGGTCAGGGAATGACCACCGCATATCCCTAGCCTGCATAAAGGGTGAGGATTGGCATCAGGAAGGGTATCCGGCTGTAAAAATTGCATGCCAATACAATAAAAATGCTGACCCCATGTATAATGGGGGAAAAAAGCGAGGACAAAAAAAAAATTAATCATGTGAAATTAAGGCTATTGGAATGGAGACTTGTTGGGAAATTAAGGAAAATGTTCATTAAGCCATTATATTGGCAGGTGGGAAGTGACCCATAGTCACCAAATGCTTGATACTCATCATTAACAGACAGTTACCATTCTACCATTCTTATTTCATTTTGATCTAGCATTTAAGGAAGCGTAACACAAAAATTTCTTCTACATTGCTGGTCACCTTTTGTAATTGTTGCAATATCTGGATTTTGTGCGGGAAAGATTTCAGTTCATCCCTCAAAGTTCATCTCTTAGTGGTTGTGGATGTACCCATTTGAATTAAAAGTCTATTTGGCTTCTGTGGACATATAAATTCATAAATGAGAGTAACATGCTCTGATGTTGAAATGTTCCTGAATCATTTTGAATATTTAGCATTTTCCCTTTTCCTTTCCATTTGGTTACAATTATATTATCTTAGCTAGTGGCATCTCACAGCACAATACAAATTGGTGTCTCGTTAGTGTTGATGGAGAAGGTTTTAAATATAAAGAGGTAAGTTTCAGAGAAGTGAAAAAAATGCTTCGAAATTAAGATCATTTAGTTATTTCTCTTACATTTCAATATTTCAAAGACAGAAAATATGACTAAGGTATATGATAAAAATATGGAGGAATAGGATAAAGAGATTCTCCTAGATAATGTTTACTTGCAACTAGGTTAAGAATAATGCATTGATGTTCAGAATTGTAATACAGATTCTCATCATCAGAATTACTGAATGAAGTTGAAAGTTTTCATCTGACGCAAAATATTTGATAAGTGATGCCATCAAAGTGAAAAAATTTAAATAAATACAGGGCAACCCAAACATGTTTCGAGTTTGGGAAAAGTCAGGAATGGAAATAGAAAGACGCTCGGACCTTAAAAAAAAAGTGTATGTGTGTGTGTGTGTGTTATGTCATTTTATTGCCGGGTAGGACTAAATGTTGTCATATTGCAATTTTGTAAACAGTAGGCAAAATTAGGTGAGGAATTAGGATAAAAATAAACACTCCTCAATCAAGAAAACAGTGCAGTGTTGAAATAAATATTTGGAGGAAGGTGAAAAGTATAGGAACAAAATTTGTACTCTGGTTGCATTCACCTTCCTTTGACTATTAATTCAACACTGAGCTATTATTAGTTTACCAAGGACAAGAGTGTCTATTTCTATTACTGTATATATTTTGTCTAAATGAATATCTACCTACTTCAAGCTTTGCCTTTACAGCACTGCTCAAGACAGCTTAGTAATCTAACAATAAAACAATTTACTCCAATGCCATATAAACAAAGGCAAATATGTTTTAGGTAAGAAACACAAACACATGCAGCACTACCATTAATACAGAAAAACTAATATATGCTGAAACCTTTATCTGATATGAAAGCCTTTATTCTCTGTGGAATGCTCTCCACCAGATTTTTGCAATTGTCCCAGTGTATTTCACCATTTGGCCTTCAAAGCGATTAACCAGTTCATTTCTGTTTTTTTGGGCAGTCTCTCCTCGCACACGCACACACTCCCCAACAATACAATTCATTCCAGAAGTTCTCTATAAGATTGAGGTCAGGGCTCTGGGCTGACCACTCCAACTTTTAACTGCTCATGTCCTGAAACCAATCCAGCACAGCACATGACATGGAGCATCATCCTGCTGATAAAGTATGGGTCTTCCCTGACATGCTGCCAACATAGGTAATGCATTATTGTCTAGAACATCAGCATTCGTGGTTTTGTTCAAAACAACCAATAGTCCCAGGCAAAACCACAAAAAACAGCTCCAGACTATCATGTTGCCTCCTCCAAACTTCATTGTTGGGATGAGCAGTCCAGCAAATAGCTTTCTCCAGGCATGACTATGATTTTTCACTCCAAGCACAGCTTTCCATTGGTCTGTAGTCACCAAGAACAGCAGTCCTTACACCAAGCTAGACGGCATCTGGAATTACTCGAGGTAATTAGTGGTTTTTGGATGGTTGTGTGATATTGGGTGCTAATGAGTCCCAGTTGGCTCACTGATGGCCCTTTGTGTGTGTGTGTGTGTGTGTGTGTGTGTGTGTGTGTGTGTGTGTGTGTGTGTGTGTGTGTGTGTGTGTGTGTGTTGCAACAATGTTAACCTATGAGAAGTCTCTGGCAAAGGATGTTAAGAAAAGCAGCAAAGACTTCTTAGTAATATCAGTGGTAGAAGAAAGAGGTTGAATCACATTGGTCCACTTTGATGTCAATGCTTTTAACTGTTGATCCTGCTCACATTGTTTAAAAACTGAGGTATTTTGCATCTATATTCACACATGAGATCTTTAGGGAGGAGATGCCAGAAGTTCATCCAGAAGGAGTTAAATGATTTTGTGATAACTGAGAGGAAAGTGCAAGAGAGCTTGTACTTTAATATAAAAAAAGCACATTGGATATATTGACATTCATTGAGGTCTAAGCATAGAACGGTATTTCTTAGTTGGTATTAAAAGCCTATTAGCTTCTACAATTACTTCCCTGAATGATACCCATTTAGAATTTGCTGTTGGTAACATCATCAGTTGGTCCCATATAGTTATGTCTTTAAGTAAATCCCACGTCAGCACACTGTGTGGGTGCCTCCGTAGCCAGGTGGGAAGGAGCAGCAGTGCATAGCACACACTTCTTGATTAGACCGGGGTTCGAGCCCATCACCACCAAATACGGAGGATGCAGAAAGTCAGGGAATGACCACTGCATATTCCCAGGGCAATATGGCCTTAGTTGCTAATGCTCCTAAAAACAAAAATAACAACAACAACCGCAGCACACTGTGATCACTGCCATGAGATCAAGAGTATTGCTTCTTCAACATGCTGCTGAAGAAAAGTCATCCAATAAACTCACAAATGTCTTCCTAATGTATGAGTGACCAACCAATAAGTTCCAGTCAATCTGGAAAGTTAAAATCCCCATTATGAGACAATCTTATTTCCTGGACTACTCTGTCATACTCATCACAGTCATTAAGCCTATAACAAACTCCTACTTTCATTTTTGTTTTCTTAGTGATTATGCCACACCAAACTGACTCAGCGTTGCACTGACCACCCATATCACCTGGATGCCTTAGATTTTGTGCTTCTTAACTAAGAGCATATTCCCCCCACCCTCCTGTCCTTTATGTATATACATTGTACTCCCCATATTCAAGTTCTGCATACCTTATATCTGTGTAACATCTTCTCTGATATCTCAACAATGTCCACCTTATGGTCTCTAAAGTTAAGTTGATTATTGTAAATTAATACATGCAATAATATAATTGTTATAGTTCTTTATGACCTTGAGCACATTATTAGGGGTACATAGTATTTATATAAAATTGAATTACCAAATACATTTAAACATAAAATGTATATGTATAAATGGGACTTCAGTCAAGTGGTTTTACCAGTGGTTTTTAACCAGGGTGCCGCAACAACATTCCAGGGGTGCCACGTAATTTGGGTTTAAGTTACTTATTTTTTTTCTTAATTTATATATTTATTTCATTATAAAAAGATATATCCTTATTACTGTGTTCCATAAACCGCAATAACAGTATTTACATATGTCAACTGACCATTCTATTTACAATTCCAAAATAAAAAAATTACAAAAAACCTCACATTATAAAAGATAACAGTTTGATTAAATGCAGTTATTTGTTAACCATTTATGCTCCCTTGTCGAATGGAACTTGGCATAACACAAACATATGCCTCAGGAATTATGTATCGAATTAAGCTCGATGATATCATATAACATATTTTTTTAATATTAGATATATATATATATATATATATATACAGAGAGAGAGAGAGAGAGAGAGAGAGAATCGGATCTAACAGGCAGAAAATTGAGTAGGGGGGGGTGCCATTATTAAAAAAAGGTTGAAACCACTGGGTTATTTTAATTATTATACTTTCTATGAGGCCAGCTTCAAACCACTGACGACCTACATTATAAAAAATATTATTTTTCTAATGATGTACCAATAAAAATATCTGCCCTCCAATGATTAGATCTATAAAACGCAAGCTCATGAAAAAGAACCGTATAGGTTCCAAACCAATTCAATTTGTTATGCCTATGAGAGTTCTTCAATTCCTAAAATTTAAAAAAAAAAAAAAATTTAATTAAAATGAATTTGCCTCCAACAAAAGACTTTTTTTAATGAATGTCATATAAAATCACCCGAAAAATTAAACAATATTTGAAAATATTTGGTTTTTTGCTCTCTTCCTCTTCCAAAAATGCACTGCCTTTTATAAAGAAGAAAATATCATTCAAACATATTTTGGTGAGTGGAAGAATACTGTCAGAGGCAGCAAAACTAACTGGAGGGCTTTATCAACATAAACTGTTAATTAAATACTAGAGTTTACTGTTAATTAAATACTTGATATTTCAACAGATTTTACTTATTTCAGGCTTAAAGTACTGTACTTCAGTCAGATATTGGAAAAAGTTTCAGGCTGTTACCAAAGTGAATTGGTAAATCCTAGGATTTACCAGATTTCAGGCTTTTATTTATATATTTATATATATATATATATATATATATATATATATATGTGTGTGTGTGTGTGTGTGTGGCATTATTTTTTTTTGGCATCATTTGGATTTAGGCAAAAAATGTAAAAGTAGTCACAAAATTAACATTTCCTTTTAAGGTTTCTAAAAATGAAAATGGTTAAATAGCAGAAATTGAAATCTTCCATGAAATAAACTGTTTTTAGCAATTATTGTCTCAGAGACTTTTAAATCAGGTTTAAAGAACGAAAAGTTTGAGTTACAACAAACGGTATATCATTGGCTATATATAGATATATATTATCTTTCTGAAGTTGCTATTAAATGGTAAACATAATAACTTTGTGTTTCACTTTAACGCAGTAGCAGTGAGAGAAATGGGATAGGGAGGCATCCTGATTGTATGATAAATCTAGTTAGTCTAGGTTAAGTTTCACTTTTAACTACTAAATACTTTTCTTTTCCGATATATATATATATATATACACACACACACACACACACACACACTATCATTTCTAGGTTGATTTTTATCGCCCACAAAACTGGGTATACAGGGTGTTTCAATTAAAAGGCACTCACTTTTAGATTTAGGCTATATGTCATGTTGGCTTTTTTTGCTGTATTTGGGCTAAAACATTTGAATTTGATATTAAAATTAGACTAAGCATTACCAGTCACCAAGGGCTGGCAAATGGTCCATCACAGTGCCAAGAAATAAAAATATAATTTTATGGAGACATCAGTGTTAGAAATCTCATTAATTGCCTGATTTAGTTTACTTCAAATTTTTATAATTACTTAATATGCTTTTCTAATAAAAAAAAAAAATTTGCAACCAGTGTATTTTATTTAAAATAAACGTATGCTTATGAGAGAACTGTGACAGGTCAATCTCTAGACATTATTCATATTATGAAGTATCTCATATGGTGGTAGAGATCACCACCCTCTGATTTAGGTTTCTGTGATATCTAAATTTCAATTTTGCTTAACCAGCTGCTTTTTTCCTCAATGGGAAGGTTCCTGATCCTCAAATTAGTCTAGAAATGTCACTAGTATACTTCTGAAATGAACATAAACTAGTTTTATTAGGGGTGGGGGGGAGAACTGTTTGCTGCTAATTTCCTATGATAGGTATCACAAAGCTTCATTCCATTGTGGATTATGGACACAATTCTTCATGTTTGCAAACTCTCACGGTGTAATCATTGTGTTGCTTTTGCTTATGAGGTGCTGTGTCTTACTGGATGATTTCACTGTTCACCTCTGAAAAGTGTTGCTATAACTATGGAAGAAATATACCTCCACATATTTGGTTGTGGTACACTTCTTGGTTGATTTTGCTAAACCACAACAGAGGTCCATTTTGGCATTGGCAACATTTGATGTTCACATCTAATAATTTTAAGATTTGATAAACTGCTCAGTTGTGAGCATCTCATCAAAAAATAAAATAAAATGTAATTTTTTGTGTACTTTATTTGAAAAGGGGAACTGCTTTTGCTCATTTGAGTTGAGCAGCATGAAGAAATTTTTGACAGCACAACAAACTGCTTCTCGTTTGATGCTTTTCACTAGTTTCTCTGAATTTTGATAAATTTTTTTTTTGCAAACTTAGTAAAGATCCTGTAACCTATATAGATTCTAATTCTTGATACAGTGAAGCTTTGCTCAAATGTGATTCTCGCAGTCAGGGGATTTCGTGTCAGTCATTTTTTTAATTGTGCTGCATTGATGTAGTGTTCCCATTTCTGATTTTGGAAAATCCAAAGATGTACCAAGCTCCTGAGGTCATTGAATTTATTTGCTGACAGCCTTTTTGATAACTCACTCAAACAGTTGGGTAATAGCAGTGGGGTTCTTTTCTTGACAAGTATGTTCAGTGTTAAACGTTTTAACATAAAATCAGTAGTAAAATCTGAAAATAAAGGGACATGCACATAAATAATAAAAATAAGTGAAACACAGCATGTCCCTTTATTTTCAAAAAAAAAACAGAAAGAAAGAAATACTAATTTTAAATTATTTCAAAATTCTAGAACATAATATGAGCATTTGTTTGGTCCCTTTATTGAATTTATTGGCCATGTGGTAGGCTGAATTTCTTTTGAAAAATCTTTATGGCAACTTTCATTATGACATCCACAATGCTTTCATAATGACATAATTATCTTCAAGAATAACATGTTATATATATACCTGTTTCAATCTCAGCAGTTACCCAGACAGTTCTTTAAACATTAAATATTCTTTTTCTTTCTTCCTGAATATTTATCCTAGTTTTCAATGTGGACAAACCGGCATTATTGTCAAAAATGAAGCACAGTATGCTATGTTAAACTGTTAATGTTGTAATCTTTATAGTTTGTATCACTTCCCCTTTTTTTAAAGAATATATTCAAAACTTCATAAAGCACATTTGCCCCTCCTCCAAGTTACTTATATGATATGATACTATCTTCTTTTCGTGGTGCTTTTAAGCCTGAGCAAAATGTTTGTCTGGTTGAATCCTATCAAAAGTTAGAAGTTGCACACCAAATTTATACTGAAATAATAAATATTGAAATATCTTCCATTCAATTAACAATATCATCTCAATTTCATAGTGTCAAGATCTATTCTAGCCCAGAGATGATCATAATAATCTTTTTTGGGATAGTTTACATTTCTTAAAAATGAACACTAAGCTGATAATATTTAAAATAGAGTGTAATGTGGCTTGGGTAATGTTACTTTCATTTATAACTTAATGGCTTCCAGGTTTTGAATATATCTTTTTTTTTTTTTTTTTCAAACTTAATGCCATTTTTTCCGGAGTAGCAATTTCCTGAAATGGATACATAATAACATCATCCAAGTGAATATGATTGATGATGTCAACATTCAGAACAGTTGGTCTGACCATCTAACAGCTTACTTATTTTATACTTTATAGATTAATATTTAGATGATTATGATATGTGTGCCTTCTCAGTCTTTCTTCAAATAGGCCTCTGATTGGGAAAGTTCTGCCTCATAATAACTGCAATGGAATATGCCAACCATATATGACTGAAACTTTATTAATATATTAGTGCAATAAAAGCTGCAGTGTATGGGAAATCTGCTGTGGCTGAACATTTCTTTGGAGGAGAACCACTTCTCCTCCAAAGAGAAGTGGTTCTCCTCCAAATTTCTCCCAGCGATGCCACCATCATTGATGTTTGCATAGGTATTGGAACTGGAAATGTCTTGAGAGCTTGCAGATTTGTTATTCAGAACATAATACCATCAATAGAGATAGGAGAGTCCATATTCATCCCCCTCTTTGAAACTGTAATTCTTGAACAGGATGAATGGTTCTGCCTGGTATGCTCCTGAGCCACTTCAGGTCTTCATGCACATGTGGAGAATAATTCTCATGCTCCTACAGCAACACATGCCATGATCTCAATGATGTTATTTAAAGGATGTGTCATGACAGTAAAGTTTTACTGTTGGTAAAGAAGGCCTTTGAAAGCTACAGTTGTTTTATCACTTTTATCTCTACAGTTGTCAGTGTATTTTTACAATAAAATTTTATCCTGTCTTGTTTTATTTTATTTTAATTTATGTTAATAAACTTTCGAAGTTTCAGTCATATGCAGTTGGTGTATTCATTGCAGTTATTATGAGTTCTCAGGTAAGTGATGCTGTGGAAAAAACAGCATAGCTTTGAATGAAAAAATATTTTTTTATTATTATTATTTTTGTTGTTGTCCTTGTGATTAATTAAACAAAAACCATTATAATAACTGTGAACAAAAATATTTACCCAAAGACAGTTTTGTTAAAACAGACCTTGTATAAACCCTTTTGGTGGAACTAAATTCTGGTGCACTGTTTTCTCAAAATATAAAATTCGAAACATGTATCCTTGCAAAAGTAAATTGATTACAGTAGTTATAATAACCATTTGACATATTCTAACTCCTGCAGCACTACAAGGGTAACTATATAAATTAGTGTTACTAGTTATTTTCAGTTACAAGCTATAATCTTATGCAAGATTTCAGTTTGCAATTGAGTCAGATCCAGTAGCAGACACTTTTTTTTCTTTATTTCAAAAAGGTATTTATTTTCCATGATCTTCCAAGATATTATATTCACCACACAAAAAGGGGAGAATACTTTTTATTAGTATATTCATTTATTTTTAATAGTAGGCTATATTGATAATTGCTTAAAAATTTTGTAAGTATTTTTAAAGTGTTATTAGTCATGTTGACAATAAGCATATTTGACAGAGATTCCAGCAGTGTAAACATAGTGATTGAATACCAAAACATGGGCCTTTAGTTGGTAAGTCACCATTCTGTTTCATTTCATTCTTCTATATGAATTGTTATCTGATGAACTGAAAAATGGCATTTATTGTGTAAATCTCTGTATATCATTGTACAGTAGGCACTTAGCAAAATATCCCTATATATAAAAAATAGCTTTTTTTGAATTTATTTCTTTAAATATATAGTGACAGCTATATTTTCAAGGAAAAGTTTGCTTGCTACTTATTTAAGGATTGTGCAACTTCAGAAAATTATGTATTTGGACCATTTTAAGTACTTGAAATGGTACTTGAAAGGAAAGCTTATATGATTTAAATAAATTGTTGAATTTGATATGTGGTGACTAATTATTTTGCAGTTTCACATGTTTTGTGAACGAATAAAACAAAACAAGACAACACATCTAAAACCAATAATTGCAGCAGATAGTTTCAAAAACGAAAATATTATTGGTATTATCACTCAGTTGGGTCTATGAATGTAAAAATTATTTATTATATTTATTTAATTTATTATATACAAAGGGTACTAGGAAAGTTTTGCAATATGACGCAACAATGAATCACAGGAAGCTGCTTGTTGCTGCATGTTGAGACATGTTCGTACGTGCATAGTAGCCGCCGCGCCAAGTCGATGGGCTCAGTTATTCATTAGTAGTGAGAGTGTAAAGTGCTTGCGATGGCATCGTGGTCAAGAAATGAGATTAAGGACAGTTTTGCGGTATAATTTCGTGCGTGGTTTAACCATAGACCAGTGCTTAGAAGAAATGACTCTTGCACTAGATGATGATTGTCCACATCGTACAACGATATTCAGGTGGTATAGAGAATTCCAAAGGGGAAATTTCACTCTGGAGGATTCTGAGAGGCCGGGAAGGCCACGAACGTCAGTTACGGAGGAAAACGATACTGCTGTGAGGAAAATGCTTGACGAAAACAGGCGAGTGACCTACCAACAGATAGAGGATACTTTGGGCCTAAATGCACCAGCAATTCGTTCGATTCTGCAAGATCATTTGCACGTGAAGAAACTTTGTTCTCTCTGGGTGCCGCATCAACTGACTGAAGAGCAGATGACACGACGTGTGACTTGGCTTGGTGCCGGGAGATGTTAAAAAAGTTTGATAAGGGACAATCTCGGTATGTGAACAACATCGTGACAGGTGACGAGACTTGGCTATACTATTACGATCTGCCGACCAAGGCTCAAAACAAAGTTTGGGTCTTTGATGATGACGACACACCCGTAATTGTCAGAAAATCCCGATCTGTAAAGAAGAAAATGATAGCTGTATTTTTCAAATCGAGTGGAATTGTGGAACGTGTCGTTTTGGACACGCAGAAGACAGTCACAGCTAAGTGGTATACTGAACAATGCCTGCCTAAAGTCATTGGATCTATGAAGAACCTGCGGCCAAAGTCAAGAATGGACACCTGGTACCTCCATCACGATAATGCTGCAGCTCACCGCGCCAAAGCCTGCACCGTATATTTGACCACGACAGGACTGAAACTTCTCGAGCACCCTCCCTACAGTTCAGACCTTGCTCCCTGCGACTTTGCACTGTTCCCGCATGTGAAAATGAAGCTAAAAGGGAGGCGGTTTTCCAGTGATGAGGACCTTCTACGGGCTTGGGACAACGAGTGTGCTTTACTCCCTAGTGAAACTTGGCAGAACTGGTTTAAAGATTGGTTTCGGAGGATGGAGAGGTGTATTGAATGTAGAGGAAATTACTTTGAAAAAATTAAATAAACAAAGCTGTATTGCAAAACTTTCCTAGTACCCTTTGTATATATACATATATTTTTTTTTGACTGTCATCTTTTCTCAGTTAGAATCATTTTAACCGTACATAATTGGCCTACAAAATTATCATATCTTATCTATAAGTTTAGGTTATTTCTATATTTATCACAGCGTTTAATTTTCTTAGTAATTTTTAGGTTTGTTCTTATTTGACAAAGATTGGGCAGGGGTTGAGCAAGATATAACTGGAAAGAAATTTAATCCAGCTCCCAGTGATGTTGGCCATTATTCACCTAATCCTGTCTGATTATCAAGCTAATGATATCAAGTGCAAAAAACAAATGGTCTGTTTTCCACAAGGCTTAATGTAGTTTACTTCTTGCCATGTTCCTTATAAAAAGAATTCTTCATATTTTATTTTAGTTTGTTGTGTAGGGAGATCAGTGCTTAATTTTTAGCTTTGTTTTTTTACAAGGACCTCGGGAGAGGGTCCTTGGGGACGGAGTGTCAAGGTGTTTTTCATTTAGGTATCTATATGTATTCCTATTTTGCCAGATATGAGAGTCCTTAGTCCTTGAGGCTTTCACAGACATTCTTTCAGATATGCCAGTCAAGCTATGCTTGCTACCTGGGAGTCTAAAACACTGTGGAACTGATATTTAAGTCACACTCAAGTCAAGTGGACCCAATTTCAGGAAGTCCAGATGGTCTGTGACAGCCAAATCATCTGCTTGCACCTTCACGATGGTGGGACTGTTAGTAATCCTGGGTATAACCCCCATGCATACCGTGGGTGACCACACCCGGGTATGAACCAACGTAAGCAGGGTTCGAGGTGTGGTGCCCATACCACAAGGAGGAATGCCGCCCCTCTGTGTTACCAGGCAATACTAGGTGGTAGATAACTCTCATCTTATTGGAGGATTGAAGTGGTGGAACCCATGTTTAGTCTCCAGACCTAAGTTCCGGTCAACCCTTCCCCATCTCTTCCAACATGCAGTATGATTGATGTCCTTTCAGGTTATGATGATCACCATGGCGAGATCCAAACTTCCTTACCATTTTGAGGGTACAGTTCTAAAACAGTGTTCGTAGGCCGGCTGCTAGTTAGTACACTGGACCAAACCTATTGGTAACTCTCTAGGAGGCTTCTGGATCAGCTAGTGTATAATGTTGCTACCTCTACTCTGCGTTTCCCTAACAATAGAGTCACCGACAACAGCTAGGTCCTTTGGGACCAGTGCATTCTGCCTTTGGAGTTGCCACTGTGTTGCGTTGATATTCAAGTGCAAGCTCTGGCATTGATGTGGCTAGCTGAGAGCTTGATGGGCCCCTCAATTTAAATCCTTCGAGGGCATCCACCCTGTTCTTCAATCTTTCATACAGGCCCATAACAATGCTGAGTTGCCGCCTGATTTCCTCGCACTCCTTACATCACACACACACACACACACAAAGACATTCCCCTTGGCAATATCATGTCCCATTCCTGATATTGCCTGCTGTACTAGTTAGTACACTGGACCAAACCTATTGGTAACTCTCTAGGAGGCTTCTAGATCAGCTAGTGTATAATCTTGCTACCTCTACTCTGCATTTCCCTGACAATAGAGTCACCAACAACAACTAGTTCCTTTGGGACCAGCACATTCTGCCTTGGGAGTTGCCACTGTGCTGCGTGATATTCAAGTGCAAGCTCTGGCATTGATGTGGGCAGCTGAGAGTTTGATGGGCCCCCCTCAATTTAAATCCTTCGAGGGCATCCACCCTGTTCTTCAATCTCTCATACAGGCCCATAACAATGCTGAGTTGCCGCCTGATTTCCTCGCACTCCTTACATCACACACACACACACACACACACAAAGACATTCCCCTTGGCAATATCATGTCCCATTCCTGATTGCTCCACAAACATCAAACACGCTTGGTTATCCATTCAACATCTGAAAGACCCATTGGAAAGATGTTTATTCAGAAGGGACTGGAAAGGTTGGCAGGTTTGCCGAAATCAGTCAAACGGCTGCGCTCCGGCGATAACTTAATAGAAACAAAAAACGAAAAGCACTCAGAACAGCTTGTTCAAGCTACCTCTATCGGGGGAATTCCAATTATAGTTACCTCTCATAAGAAATTAAATTGCTCTCATGGCGGGATCTTATGGAAGTGTCAGAGGAAGAAATCTGTTCTAAACTTAAGCCATAAGGAGTGACAGCTGCCAGGAGAAGTTGATGACGTTGTGCAGATATCATCTTTTAAGGGCACAAAGGGTGATATGCCAATATCTCCTAATGAGATTAAAGCTGGGTACGTGAACTGTACAGTAAGGCCATACGTACCAAATCCCTTAAAATGCTTCAAGTGTCAAAAATACGGTCACTCGCAAATGGCCTGTCGTCATTCCCTTGCATGCAGTGCAAAGGACCACAAAATAACGGGATGTTCAGCAACGAAAGCTGCATGTATTAACTGCAATGGAGAACACATTGCATATTCAAAAGCTTGCCAGCGGTGGAAATACAACGACTAAAGGCAGAACTTAACATCTCATACTAGGAGGCCAGGAAAGCAGTAAAGCAACATACGCCGAAAAGGTATCCAAAAAAATGCTCGATTGGGACTCAAACGGGATGTGACTGTACCACCGAAAGAGTCATTCATGCCCATTGCCTGCTATTTACTAAGTTCAGAAAAACCAGCACAGAAATCTCAGTCAGCTGCCACTCCAATATTTTTACCTCCCAGTGCTCTGGCACTATCAAAAGCGAGCACCAAAGTACAAAAAACTCTACAGCCCATGTCAGGGCAAGAAAAAATGGATATCGAAACCAATGTGATGCATGACGATTCAGTCTTGGAACTCTTTATGGAGGAAGAAATAGACACGGGACAGCGTCCATACTTCCCCAAAAAAGATAAATCCAAGACCGACAAAAGTAAGTCCTCAGCACCTCGAAAGCTGCCTGATGTACCCACCAAGCCAAAATAATGGCTCAGTTCCTACAGAGGAATTGTCATGAATTCCGACAAAATACTGATGACATCAAGGCACTCCTACAAAAGCACAAGCCAGCGTGCTTTTGTGTACAGGAGACCTATTTAAAGGCAAATGATGACCCCACCATGCGTAACGTTACCATCATTTGTAAGGACAGAATTGTGGATGGTCCTGCTCATGGCTGTAGCAATTCGCCTTACAGTGGGGTTCTTATTAACCATCTGCTCTGTTTATTTGCCACCTAGTATTGACACCTTCCAGGAAGACCTTGACGATCTCGTCATGCAATTGCCTCCCCTTTATTACTTCTTAGGGATTTTAATGGACATCAAGGGGTTGTGCTAACATCAGTGGAAAGGGACGAGTCATAGAGCATATGCTCACTGACAATTACCTCTCCCTCCTAAATGTTGGATCATACACCTTCCACATGCCTACGCATACTTTCTCTGCCGTTGATCTTTCTATCTACTCCCCCTTCTCTCCTTCAGTTACTTGGGAGGTGGAGGAAATTCATATGGAAGCGAACACTTCTCCATGATAACCACCCTTACTAGTGATGGACCGTGTCAGCCATCCTAGTTTACCGCAGTGAAAGATTGATCAGGCTGAGTGGAACGCCTTTCAACACCTGGCAAACCTTGACATTGCTACAGTTAGTCAGGAGCCCATCAATGATGCAGTCGCGTACGTCACAGAAAATATTGTCCATGCAGCTGCAATTTCAATCCCAAAAACATCCAGCTGGTTTCCACTATTTCCTAAATTTTGGTGGAGTTCAGAATGCACAACAGCAAAAAAGGCACAAAACAAAGCCTGGGGGATGTTCCGCCGATATCCCACGACCGATAATTTAATATCATTTAAACATGCACGTGCAAAAGCACACTTTGTACGACATCAGAGCCAAAGGAAATCTTGGATCCGTTTTACATCGTCCATAACCCAAACTGCCGGCTCAAAAGTAGTCTGGGATAAGATGCAGAAAATGAAGGGAAAATATTCACCATGCTCTTCAGTGATCCTCGAGCACAATGGATATCCAATTGCAGAGCAAACTGCAGTTGCAAATACTCTCAGGGGAAACATTTGCAAAAACCTCTGCAATAACATCATTCCCCCCAGAGATTTTGACCCTGAAAAAGAAAAGTAAGAAAAACTCACTAAGCTTCTATTCAAAAGGGCTTGAACCGTATAACAAGCCCTTTTCACGGGAAGAGTTAAATGAAGCACTCTTTCTCACGCATATGTAAGTGCTGTGTGGCCAGATGACATCCACTACGAAATACTAAAGCACCTCTCACCACAATCTAAGGATCATCTTTTAATTAATTTTGTTTAACAGAATTTTTCTTAACAAATAATTTCCAGATTCCTGGTGAAAGGCTACCGTTCTTGCTTTCCCAAAACCAGGAAAGGATCCCAGAAATCCAAGTAACTATTGTCCTATCGCTCTGACAAGCTGTTTGTGCAAGGTCCTGGAAAGAATGGTTAATGCATGCCTTATATGGTATTTGGAAACATGGTCAGCTTTCTGGGACTCAGTGCTCTTCCGAAGAAATAGATCCACTTTGGATCGTTTAATCTGACTGGAAATATGCATTCGTGATGCTTTTATTAAATCTGAACATCTGATAGCAGTTTTCTTTGATACTGAAAAAGTGTACAACACAGCCTGGTGATTTGGCATATTACAAGACCTCTATAACTGTGGTCTCAGGGGTAACCGCCCGCTTTTTATTAAAAACTTTCTTTCGAATTGCCAATTTCAAGTCCGTTTAGGATCCACCCTCTCTCAAGTGTTCTCTCAGGAAGAGGGATTCCTGCAAGGATCCATTCTAAGTGTCAAGCTTTTCGCAATCAAAATAAACTCTATCACCGAACAACCAACTGCAGAAAACCATTGATCACCTTACAGCTTGGTCTTTGGCTAATGGGTTCAGATTTTCATCACAGAAGACTGTGTAATCTTTATCCTGACCCTGATTTGAGGCTTGGGCAAAACAACATCCCAAAAACCTCTCATAGCAAAATTCAAATTCCTTGGACTTATTTTCAACAAGAAGCTGACATTTCTACAACATATTCGTCAGCTTAGGACAAGGCGTGTTAAAAGGCTTAACATCCTTCGTGTCCTGTTGTCAACTTCGTGGGGCACAGATCGTATTATCCTCCTTCATCTTTACGAAGCAATTGTCCATTCCAAACTCGATTATGGGTCTCAGGTTTATGGTTCTCCTAGAGTTAGTGTACTTCGGTGGCTAGATCCAGTCCACCATCAGGCCATCCAGACAGCCACTGGAGCTTTTCGCACATCTCCTGTCCAAAGCCTTTACGTTGAAGCAAATGAGTCTTCTCTGTCTCTTCGACATAATCAGTTGTCCTTACAGTTGGCCTTTAAATTGAAATCCCTGCCCGATCATCCCACATGGGCATCCGTTTTTGAGCCACGTTGGGAAAACCTCTACAACATTCGTCGGATTTTTTGTATTCGGATCCAAGGGCTGTTAAATGAACTAGACACGACAGTAGACAACGTTGTCCAGTCACCAAGTCAATTCCTTCCATCCTGGCATGCCTATTTTCCAACTTGTGAACTTCTCCCTTAAGATATCGGAGAAGGCTATTATGCCGTTATCTGTCTACCAACAACTCTTTGCATCACATAGAAAGCAATATTCTGACTTTCTGCCAGTCAAAGTTAGAATGTTATGTGGGAGCTGCTGTTGTGTTTCCTCACAAAGTCTTATCCAATAAGATCCCATAAGAAACTAGCATTTGTACTGCAGTTGTGTGCAATAGAAACAGCCCTAGATCACATTAAAAATAGTGATTACCAAAGGTATATGATTTATTGTGATTCACTGAGCATGTTACAGGCTCTAGTATTGATGAGGTTATACCTCAATGGAATGATACCTCATTCCAATGAGGTATAACCCTCATCTGGAGGGTTATACCTCATTGGAAAAAAGGATCCGGCAGATCCTTTTTTTCTCTCTTGGAATTAGAATTTGACATTTGCTTTTCCTGGATCCCAAGCCACATTGGGATCCAGGGAAATGAATTAGCTGATACCCCTGGCAAATCATCCATTTCCCTGGATAATCATTGCCTGTCAGTCCCCTATACAGACTACAGGCAAATATTACGCTCTAAATTACATTCCCAATGGCAAGATTCTTGGCACGGACAGGCCACAAATAAACTACATCACAGTAAGCCTGTAATGACACAATGGCAGTCCAGCCTATGCACAGCCCAAAGAGAGGAAGTTGTTCTTGCTCGGCTCCGCATAGGTCATAGTCATCTAACACATTCTATTTGCTGAGGGCAGATGACCTACCTATGTGTGAGATGTGTAACGCTATTTTAACCATCCATCATATTTTTATAGAATGTCCTGTTTTTATAGAAGCACAATGCTTGTGTTTTACCACTTTTAATAATCTGACAGAACTATGTACTCTCAGTCAGATTATAGGTGACAGAGACAACATGTCTGACGTTTTTAACTTTTTACACTCTATTAATTTTTATACAAAGATCTAAGTTTTATACTTTATATCAGGCCTGGGCAAACTTTTTGGCTGAACATTAGGAATTCAAAAAGAAGGCAGGCCGCACGTAAAATACTATTTTTAGATATATATTATTTTTTATCATGAAGAAGAAATATAACATAAAAAAAAAAATTATTCTCTAACAATCAAGAATTTAATGAGATGAATGGAACTGTTTTACATCTTTTAACATTTTTTTAATTTCGGGTGTTAATTTTGTAGTTGAGATTCTTAAAACTGCTTGTAAATGTTCATCGGTGATGCTTGATCGTAAAGAATTTTTATTTAGATTCATGATCGAAAACGTTTGTTCACATATGTAGGTTGATCCAAAAATAACCAACATTTTTCGGGCAAAGTCTTTAAGTTTGTCGAATTTAGAGTATTGTAAAATTTATGGATTTCCTCACGACGGTGCAATTCCCTTAAACCGGTATCACACTGCAGATCTATAATCTGAAGTTGTGGTTCACTTGGTGCCAGTGACGGATTTAGCACTTGAGAGGTCCCAGGCGCAATTCAATTTTGAGGCCCCCCCTCTAAATATTTTCGGTACCACTACAGTGTGCATTCTACGTGCACGTTTTTACTATAGCACGCGCTCTAGATTTGGTGTTGCGGTTTTAATAATTTTGGTTGTGCAATTCTTTCATACATATTTTAACTAATGTTTAAATGAAAAAATGACACAACTACCATCCCTCCCAAATCTAACATTAATACATAAAATTATTATATAAAATCTAGCATTAATGATAATATGAATTCTACTTCAGATTCACTTAGTTTGCATAGATATTTCATATAATATGTGGGGATATTCGCATAAGATTATATTCGCATTAAATTATAGTTTTATTCAGTAACGGTAATAAAGATGATTGTAAAAATTTTAAATGAAACAATTTTATTTATTTTTTTTATTTGAGGCCCCCTCAATTTAAGAGGCCCCAGGTACGCGCTTCGTGCGCCCGTGCGGAAATCCGCCACTGCTTGGTGCACTATCTATTTCTATTGAAAATGGGTCATGCACTATTGCCAAACTTGTCTCAATTTTTCGGAAGTTGCCAAATCTTCGTGAAAAGTCATCATTCAGTGTTGATAATTTCACAATATTTTTCAGATTTACTTTCTGGAATCTTCAGCAACTTCATGGTTGGAAAGTGGTCTACCTTGTTAGTCAATAAATATCGAAGTAACAACTGGAGTTTTAATTGAAATCCATTCAAACTTTTTACCATATCATGGGCGTATAAATTTTTCCCTTGTAACACAGTGTCGAAAGTATTTTTTTTTTTTTATATATGAAACCCCAAATACGAAAGGTATCAAAACCTATAGTACTAAGTACCGTGCATGGGTTGAAGGAGAAGTATGGGGGGAGGGGGATGCCGGAAACTTTGCTCTAGAACCTAAACATGTGTTTCACCACTTCACGCCTCCAATAAGCAAAGTGGTGGTATTTCACTTTTAAGTATGTCACGATGTTCAGGATAAACGCAAAATCACAAATCCAGTTATTATCAGTTAATTCGAGAAAGTCCATAATATTTTTCAGTTTTAAAAATAGAACGATGTCATCTTTAGGATCCAATACTCGACAAACAACTTTTGCTAAGTTAAGCCATCGAATTTCGCTATGATAAGGAATATCTTTGTACTCGAATTCAATATCTTGAAAGAATTGTCTGTGTTTCAGGCCCCTCAATCGTATTAAATTTACTAGTTTAATAATACAAGATGTGACATGTTCAACTTTTAACACATTTTTACATAATACTTGTTGATACATACAATGAATTGTAATTAAATTATAATCAGGATAATTTTCACAAATTTTATCCTTAATTTTCTTTAACGCTCCAACATTTTTACCTGTCAAACTTGCTGCTCCGTCAGTTGTTACGCTGACCATTTTGTTCCATTGTAAATTATATCTTGTTAAGCATTTTTCAACTCTGTTACTATTAAACATTTTTCAAATTATACCGTTATAAAAGCGCCCGTTGGCTCGCTCCGGTTCGTGCAAAATTTCAAATTCTATCTCAATTTGAACAATACAGACATGATAAAACAATTTACGAGTCGACAAATTCTATAACATATTACATACACAAATTTATTTTTCAAAAAGGCGTCGCAAAAGGCATAAAATAAGTAAACTTTTTTCGAAAATACCATTAAAGCTCGCGGGCCGCATGCGGCCACGGGCCATAGTTTGCCCGGGCCTGCTTTATATGGTTTTACTTAACTTTATACCTTTTTTATGTAATAGTTACTTGCTTGACATGGTAGCCTAGGTATAGGCTACCAAAATGTTTAGTATCCCATTAAATTTCACGCATTATGGCCTTAGCTGCCAATGCGCCATTAAAAACCAAACCAATCAATCAACCAACCCTTCCAAAATTGTCATTAAGGGGAGCTTGGAGTGGATGGCCTTGGTTCTAGGAAGTAGTAGTAGTGGCATATGATGCAAGAAAGCAAGTGTATGAGCTTATGCAGCATCAGCCAGAAAAAAAAAAAAAAATCATACCATTCCCTCCAAATGCCTGTCCACTTCCTCCTTAAATTTATTTAACTTATCAACTTCCACAACGACTGATGGAAGTTTGTTCCAGCAATTAACCACCCGCTGGCTAAAGGCAAATTTCCGCACATCTATTCTGCACCTGTCTTTTCTTAATTTGAATTTATGCCCCCTTAGGTTTGTAATCTGAACAAGTGGAAGGATCCCATCAGAATTCAGCGTGCTCAACCCATTCAAGGCCTTATACACCTCAATCAGATCACCGCGCAGGTGTCTAGTCTCCAGCCACTGCAATTTGCAGAACTTAAGCCCCTCTTGGTAAGAGGATCCCTTTATTCCCCTCACCAATCTTGTTGCCCTTCTCTGTACACACTCAAGCAAATCTATATCCTTCCTAAAATGAGGCCTCCAGACCTGTATGCAGTACTCAAGGCATGGCCTGACTATTACCTTATACAGAGGGACAATCACATCTTTTTCCCTGCTAGCAAAATTCCTATATATCATTGACAAAACCCAATGACCTGCCCTGGAAGCCTGTCTGCATTGCTCAGAAAACTTCATATCTGACTGCACAATTACTCCCAGGTCTTTTTCATTTTCTACCACCTTAAGTGTAGTACCACACAGTTGGTACGTTTCTCTGGGATTACTTCTACCCATATGCAGTACTTTGCATTTGTCAAGGTTAAATTTCAGTTGCCACTTCTCAGCCCATCTGCCCAAATTTTCTAGATCCTGTTGCAATAGCACATTGCCATTACTGTCATTAACAGCCCTGCCAACCTTTGTATCATCTGCAAACTTCGACACTAAGCCTGGTATACCTTCATCAATATCATTGATAAATATACAAAACAACAGTGGACCCAACACTGAACGCTGTGGAACTCCACTAATAACATTAGTCCACAAAGAGCAGCACCCATTGATTACCATCAATGGTTAATAATATAACTGGATGGGTGCCACGAAGTGCAGCACCCATTGATTACCATCAATGAGTGCTGCTCTTCGTGGCACCCATTGATGGTAATCAATGCAGCAGCACCACCCTTTTATCCATTTTATCCCTTAATACCATTCTGCTCTAATTTGTACAATAGCCTTCCATGCGCAACAGTGTCAAAAGCTTTCCTGAAATCCAAATATATGATATCAAAATTATATTATTTTTTCCATCCAGTTCCTTTGTAACCACATCATAATATTCTATCAAATTTGTCAGACAAGACTTCCCCTTAACAAACCCATGCTGTGTCCGAATTATTGCTGCAGTCTTGTCTAGATGATCCTGCAATGTATCTTTAACCAGCGACTCCATTATTTTACCCGGAACAGAAGTTAAACTAACTGGTCTGTAATTACTCGTGTCACCCTTCGATCCCTCTTTGTGAATTGGGGATACATTTGCACATCTCCAGTCCGTCGGGACCACCTCTTAGTCCAAGGATGCTCTCATAATTATGGCTAAGGGTTTGGTTAGTTGCTTTGCCACCGCCTCTAATATAACTGGATAGATCCCATCCACCCCAGGTGCCTTTCTTATATGTAACTTCAACAATTTCTCCTCCACTTTGCTCTCAGTTATTACAAAATCATTAAGCACCCTGCTACAATTTGATAAACTTCTGGCATTTTCAAATCTTAATAACTCCTCGTGTGAATGTAGATGCAAAATACTCATTCAGTTTGTTTGCTATCTGAGCAGGATCAACAGTCGAACCATCGATATTAAGTGGACCAGATTCATCCCCTTCCTTTTAGAGTTTATATAAGTAAAGAAATCCTTGCTGTTTTTCTTAACATCTTTTGCAAAGATTTCTCGTAATCCGCCTTCGCCTGCCTAACCTCCTTTGTGACCTGATTACAGACCAGCTTATATCTGCCATAGGCTTCTGAGTCGCTTGATAATTTATATGCATCCCCTGCAATTTTCTTCTCTGTCATGAGTCTCATTAGTTCATTTGATAACCATTTAGGCCTAAACCTTGAACAATATTTCTTAATAGGTATGAATCTTTTAGTAGCTTCCACGAGTAATTCCTTGAATGCTTCCCACTTAGAATTTGCTGTTGGTAACATCATCAGTTGATCCCACTGTACTCACCTTTACGGAAGCAAAAAAATTTTTCTTTACCCCTGATGGTAATTATATCTTTAAGTTTATCAATGTATCAAAGGAGGTTATGCTTCTCAAAGTTACATCACAGGATGTTTGTTCATAACCACATATACAAAATACTATATACATATACTTTTTTATATTCCTCCCCCCAAATCAGGCTGTGCACCACAAGTAAGTGTATCACATGGCATGCATGCAGTGGGTTGGCCACCATTGTGTTAAAAGCTTCATACTTCCCAGAGTGTCTGGCCCTTAGAAACAAAAAAACATAAGCTGCCCTCTTAACAGCTTTTAGAGGCTCAACGTCCATTATAAAATTGTCCCCAATCCAATCAATGAGAGCATCCAGAATCCTGAAAAGCTATCAGCCTTTAACTCTGAGCAGTTGCTTATGCTTATTCTGGAAAGAATGGTCACTGCTTGCCGCCTGTGATATTTAGAAGTAAATGCTTCTTTTCCTGGCCAGTGGAGCTTCAAAGGAACAAGTCAGTATTCTCCATTTAGTTCACCTGGAAATGTCTATTTGAGTTTTTCCTCAACAGGAGCACTAGCTGTCTATTTTCTTTAATGTGGAAAAAGTATGATATAAATTGGAGATTTGTAATTTTAAAAGCCATTTATAACCTTGGCTTGAAGTTGTTATTTAAAAAGAAAAAATCTTTCAAACTAGTCATTCAAAGTTTATGTGGGATCCTTTCTTGGTGCTTTTGCCAAGAGGAGAGAATTTCCCAAGGATCAATAACAGTGCCCTCTTTGTTGATGAATTTAGCAATTTTTTTTTTTATGCAATTACACAACATGAGAGTCCTTGACAGACAACTGCAACTGGGTAGTGGCTAACGGTTTCAAGTTTTAATTCCAGAAGGCTGTTTGCATATACAAGGTATTTACATTTGTTGTAAATGGAACCTTTACCCCAAACCAAAATTAAACTCAGACAAAATATTATTTCAGTAGTGTCTGACAAAAACAATTAATTCTAGGGGCTTACATTCAATAAAAAGTTTACCCCCCCCCCCCCCGGCAACATATGAACTGTAAAGATCATGAGGGCTGAACCTCCAGCGTTCCATTTCTTCTGACAATGAAGATGCAGATCATTATACAATAAGATTTTGAATCTGTCATGCATTTGTCTGGTCTTAAGCTTTATCGTGGCTCCCAGGTTTGGGCATCAGCCAGAAATAATGTATTGCAATGGCTAGTCCCAATCCACATTGCTACTGGAGCATTTAAAACGTCCTATTCAAAGTCTATGTCAAAAAAATGTGGTATATTAGGTGTATGCAATTGTCATTACCTTTACAGTATACCTTTAAACTGAAATCCCTGCACTCCACACAGATATCCATCTTCAGCCCATATTGGGAAAACTTCTATGCTAACCATCTCTTTGGTTTATAAGTTCAAGAGCTGCTCAGAGATTTTAGCATTATGGTGGACAATGTTGTAGAGTCACCAAGGCAACTATTTCCACCCTGGCTTGCTCATCTAACACTATGCAATTAATCCATTAAAAACTGGCGAAAGGCCTACTTTCCATCCTTTTTATACTTACAGCTATTTTGTCCATGAGCTTAGCATATATATTTTTTTTTAATGAAAACCCCAAACACAAGAGATATTAGAACCTATAGTACTTGGTTCTGTGATTGGGTTGGAGGTTGAGAAGACGAAAGAAGATATTTGTTGACATTAGACTTGAACTTCTGTAGATTATAATTTTCAGGAAATACGTACAAAGGAAGGTTGTTCCAGAAAACAGCAGTTGAATGAATAAATGAGGAAGATGAAAAGTTGGTTCTGTGAGTTTGAAGTTGGACAGTAAATGGATGTTGGCTGGTGGTGGTGGCATGTATTTGGACTGTTTTAAAAGAGAGAGTGGGAATAATAGAAGCCAATTCAGAAGAACAGTGCCCCTGGAAGTATCTGTAGAAAAGGCATGCAGAAGAAACAAGTACGTCTATGAGACAACGAGTGGAGAGACTCTGTTAGAGAGGAGTCATTAACTTAACTTCCCTCTTCTGAATGGAATCTAGAAGCCTGAGAGAGGTTTTGGGGGTGCAGCCCCAGATGTGGGAAAAATATTCCATGGTAGGGTGGATTTGCTATTTGTACAAACAGCTGTTTGGAAGAAAAGTAATGCTGAAGTGAAAGAGAAAACCAAGTTTTTTAGATGCAGAGGAAGCAATATTTATAATGTGCTTGTGCCAAGAGAGATTAGAAGTCAGGGTAGGCAACATTGCTCAGTCACCAAGGCAATTGGTGATTTCCACAGCTTACTCATCTGCCACTATGCAATTTCTTCATTAAAACCTTGGGACAGGCCTGCATTTCGTCCTTTTTTACCTAAAACTGTATTCTGTCTGTGAATAAAGAAGTTTGCTGAATACTTCCCAATTATTAAACCAATATGATACCTGTTTGAAACATGGCTGCTTCCCCTCACAATTGGAAATATGCCTCCTTGAAATTATTGAAAAGTCCCAACAAACCTCTGAATGAAGCCAAATCATACAGATCAATTTCACTATTAATTGTCATGGCAAAAATTCTATTCATCAGCTTATTACCAAGAATCCGGCCTTTCATCACCATGTCAATATGGTTTCAAAGCCAACAGCAGCACAGATGCCATTAAAAAAATTTCACATCTTGACAATCACTATTGATTTTGAGGGTGCTTTCAATACACTGTGGGAAAGCATCCTCAAATAATTCTGCCAAATAAAGGACCTGATCTATCTCTTCCAACTAATTAAGCTATTCAAAAAACAGGTCAATATCCACACATGGTACTGCAGTTTCACTAGGAATGTGCATAGGGGCCCCAAGGTGTGAAGGTTGAGAGGACAAAAGAAGATATTTGTTGACATTAGACTTGAACTTCTGTAGACTGCAATTTTCAGGAAATACATATGAAGGAAGGTTGTTCCAGAAAGCGGCAGTCGAAGGAATAAACGAGGAAGATGAAAAGTTGGTTCTGTGAGTTTCAAGTTGGACAGTATGGATGTTGGCTGGTGGTAGTATGTGTTCCGACTGTTTTCAAAGAGAGAGAGCGGGAATTATAGAAGCCAGAAGAACAATGCCCATGGAGGTCTCTGTAGAAAAGGCCTGCAGCAGAAACAATATCTGTGAGACAGAGAGTGGAGAGACACTGTTAGTGATGAGTCATTAATTAACCTAACTGCCCTCTTCTGAATGGAATGAAGAAGCCTGAGAGAGGTTTTGGGGGCACTGCCCCCAGATGTGGGAACAATATTCCATGGTAGGGTGTATTTACGATTTGTACAGGGTGAACAGCTGTGTGGAAGAAAAGTAACACCAAGACCGAAAGAGAAAACCAAGTTTTTTAGATACAGAGGAAGCAATATTTGTAATGCTTGTGCCAAGAGAGATTAGAAGTCAGGGTAATCCCCAAAAGAGATATATCATCTTGCCTAGAAATCAGGGTGTCACCAAAGATAAGCATAGGAGCAGAATAATCCTTCTTGTGGGATATAAGACAGGACTGAGTTTTAGAAAGATTGAAATCAACTAAGCTGTCTTTGCCCCACTGGAGAATTACCTGGAGATTGGCATTTAAGGAATTTGGTAGCGGATATTCGAGAAGTTGAAGCTGATTGAGCAGGACAAGGTTTCTCAAACTGTAAAGCGGAATGCAATGTGCTATAATCAGCAAAACTATAGATAGGATTTCCAGTCAACAGAATAAGGTCATTAATATACAAGAGGAAAAGAGTGGGAGAAAGAATTAAACCTTGTGGACACCAGCATTAGTGGAGAAGTTAGAAAACAGAGAGCCATCTACAATCACCCTTAGTGAGCGGTCAGAGAAAAAACTGGATAACCAATTACAAAAAACAGTTGGCAAACCATAGAAGACCTTTATGGCAAACATGATTGAAAGCTTTTGAGATGTTAAGAGCATCTGCTTGTGTTTCACTGAACTTTTCCGTTGAATTTGTCCATAAATGGGTAACATTAAGCCAGAATATCACCAGTGGATTGACATTGATGGGATCCATACTGGCGATCGTTGATCAGACAGAAGGTTTCGAGGTATTATAAGAGTTGGCAGTTAATTGATTTCTAAGTTGTGCAAATTGCAGCACCTGGAGATTAGGCACCTGCAAGGTGATCTGATTGAGGTGCCTTGAATGGGTTGAGCAAGCTGAATGCTGATGGAATTCTTCCTCTTGCTCAGATTAAGAACCTGAGGGGGGCATTGATTCAAATTGAAGAAAGATAGTTGTAGAATGGATGTGCAGAAGTTTGCCTTTAGCCAGCAGGTGGTTGATTGGTGGAACAGACTTCCATCTTTTGTTGTGGAAGTTGATAGCCTAAATAAATTTAAGGCTGAGATGGACAGGCATTTGGAACGAACGGAGGGGTAAAATAGGAGGTTTTTTTTTTTTTTTTTTTGATTGATGCTGCATAACTTGCTTTCTTGCATCCATTGCCTCTTCTAATGCTAAGATTTCAGTCATACACTGCATGATGGAAGCGATGGGGAAGGGTTGACTGGAACTTAGGTCTGGAGACTAAACATGTACAAAGAGCAAGTATCTGGTTCAGGCATATAGATAAAGTGCACACAGTGGTGTATTCGGGCCGGAATGCACCGGCCCAAATTTTCAGTGCATTTAGAAAAAATATTTTTCTAAATGTCAGAATAGAAAATCATTAAATTTATACACCTAATATTATGAAACAATGGCATAATCAAAAGGGAGAGAGAAATATCTATTTTACCCATTGCTACTAAAAATATATATTAATAGTAATCTTTAAAATTACTAGATTTCCTTAAAAATTTATTTAAAAACAAAAATATAAATTTTGCAATGAAACTTGAACATTTCTTACTAAAGTACAGTGTGTTAGATAAAGACATCCAATGAGTGAGATATACTGTGATGTGTGTGAATGCTCCATTTTGATTCGCCATGAACTGAACGCTAGAACTGGTTGTTCTATGAACCATGAGTCTGAAGTATGATTTAGTTACTGTACAGTCAATGTTGTGTTATCATATAGTCTTCTGGAGAAAGAGTGTTCTGGTACAATTTTTTTTTTTTTTTTTTTAGCAATACACCTCTGAGTGCACATAAGGAGAAAACTTGAGTTCTTGCCAAGGGTGATGCTGTTAGCAACTCCTAGAGAATGTAGGACAGTCTCAACTAGGCCCTACACATGTGTGCTAATTGGAAACCTCTACTGGATTTGGCTGTCACATACAGAGGATTAATGTACCGTCTAAGGAGACAAATCCCACACACACACACACACAGGAATAACAATTAACCTGACCAATGATATGATATCAAAGGTGAACAGAAACAATTTTACTTAACTTAGGACCTAATCAAAATTTAACTGGTTTTATTTTATACCTAACTGCACTTAACTAGTATTTAATTCAGTATTTACTTAGTATTAGCATTAATAATTTTTTTTTTTTTTAACTTGCACAACCTAACTTAACTTTTTAACTACCCTAGTCCTCCTAGGCTATAGAAAATTGATATATTCTATATATATAGAGTTCTATATATACAGTGCTGTAATTGTAATTACATTTTAATTAGCAGAAGATATACTCTACGAATGTTGCAAAAAGCAGAGTATACTGTGCATATTAATCGAATTCCAGAGAGTATACAGCGTATACGCCATATTTCAGTCTTTCAAAAACCAGAAGGTATACACTATTCACCTTAAAAAATCCAGAGAGTATATGTTTATACCTGCATATACCCTCCACTACAGCCCTGTATATACACTGAGTGATCCCTGAATTATGACCACCTACCTAATACTTTGTAGGTCCTCCTTTTGCCCTTAGTACAGCAGCTATCTGACATAGCATTGATTCAACAAGATGTCAGAAGCTTTCGTGAGGTAGGGCCAACCAAGCTGTGTGTGTAATGCAGTCAGCAATGCAGATATGGAGGTGATTGGTGTATCTAGATGCCTGATATGCCTTTCCATAGTGTCCCACAAGTGCTCTGTGGGATTGATATTGGAGGAGTCTGGCCCACCTCCCCCAGAGTAATGACAGGTAGTGGGGGGGGGGCTCGTTTCCCAAAGCTCCATGGCCACATGAACATAACACAACCCTACACATACAGTACTGACAGTGAACTGTATGCATCAGTATACTCTACGAGCATGACAACTCCTGGTGCCCTCAGATAATTAACACTAGTAAATTAATTAAACTGTCCATGAGCAATGTATACACTGCATTCTTGATGAGTGCAGCATATACACAACAGAGTGACCTTGGACCACAATTACCAAAAGTATGGTGTACATTTTTGTTTACACTCTTAAGTGCATCACAGACCTTATCAGCAGTTAGAGATAATTCTCATCTAGTCCTGCTTTGTGGATATAACATTCTCTTTCTGATGATTTAACATCCACTTTGATGGTTCGAGGGTAATGAACAGATGCTGCAGTGCTCTCTGTTCATATTAGAGCATGACAACCCCAGAAAAATCATAGCTTGTTAGCTCCTTATACAGACCATAGGCAGATATGTCTATGGTCTGTATAGATTAGCATTAGCATTAGCATTAGTAGAGGCATTTGATGCAAGAAAGCAAGCTTATGCAGCATCAGCCAAAAAAAAAACCCACTTCCATTTCACCCCTCTGTTCGTTCAAAATACCTGTCCAGCTGAGCCTTAAACTTATTTAGGCTATCAACCTCCACTACAAGGGATGGAAGTCTGTTCCACCAACCAACCACCCGCTGGCTAAAGGCAAATTTCCGCACGTCTATCCTACATCTGTCTTTCCTCAATTTGAATTTATGCCCTCTCAGGTGATTATTCTGAGCTAGAGGAAGAATCCCATCAGCATTGAGCATGCTCAAACCATTCAAGGCTTTGTACACCTCTATCAGATCACCTCGCTGGTGCCTAGTCTCCAGACACTGTAACTTGCAAAACTTAAGCCTTTCTTCGTAAGAGCACCCCTTTGTTCCATTCACTAATCTTGTTGCCCTTCTCTGTACTCGTTCCAGCAGCTCTACATCCTTCTTGAAATGAGGCCTCCAGACCTGTATACAGTACTCTAGGTGTGGCCTGACCATTGCCTTATACAAGGGAATAATCACCTCCTTATCCCTGCTGGAAAAATTCCTGTATATCATTGACAATACTCCATGAGCTACTCTTGCAGCCCGTCTGCACTGCTCAGAGAACTTCATATCTGCCTGCACAACCACCCCCAAGTCCCTTTCATTTTCTACCATACCACTGTCAGTGTAGTACCACAGAGTTGATACGTTGCTCTGGGGTTGCTGTTTCCCATGTGTAGTACTTTACATTTGTCAATGTTAAACTTCAATTGCCACCTCTCAGCCCATCTGCTCAACCTTTCCAGATCCTGTTGCAGCAGCATAGTGTCAGTAGTGTCTTTGACAACCCTGCCAACCTTTGTATCGTCTGCAAACTTGGACATTAAGCTTGCTATACCATCATCAATATCATTTATAAATACAGAAAACAATAATGGCCCCAACACTGAGCCCTGAGGGACTCCACTAATAACATTAGTCCACGATGAGCAGTGTCCATTGATTACCATTCTCAACCACCCCTTTATCCATATCAGCAATTTGCCTCCAATGTCACACTGCTCCAATTTGTGTAGCAATCTTCCATGTGCAACAGTATCAAAAGCCTTTCTAAGATCCAAGTATATAATATCAAAGCTATTCCCTGCATCCAGTTCTTTTGTGACTGCATCATAATATCCAATCAAATTGGTCAGGCAAGACTTCCCCTTAACAAAACCATGCTGTGTCTAAGCTATAACTGAAGTCTTGTCTAAATGATCCTGCAGTGCTTCTTTAACCAGTGCCTCCATTAATTTTCCTGGAACAGAAGTTAAGCTCACAGGTCTATAATTACTTGTGTCAGCCTTTGATCCTCCTTTGTGAATTGGGGTCACATTTGCACATTTCCAGTCTATGGGTACCTCCTCTGAGTCCAACGAAGCTCTCATAATTATGGCTAAGGGTTTGCTTACTTCCTTTGCTGCCTCCTTTAATATAACTGGATAGATCCCATCCACCCCGGGTGCCTTTCTTGTGTTTATCTTCAACAGTTTCTCCTCCACTTTACTCCCAGTTATTTCAAGATTCGGTAGCTTACTGCTAGAGTTGAATACACCTCTGGCATTCCCCTCGCTGAATAACTCCTCATGTGTGAATGTCGATGCAAAATATTCATTTAGTTTGTTAGCTACCTGAGCAGGGTCATCAACAGTTGACCCATCAATATCAAGTGGACCAATCTGATTCATCCCCTTCCTTCTAGAGTTTACATAAGTAAAGAACTCTTTGCTGTTTTTCTTTGCATCCCTTGCCAAGGATTTCTCGTAATCTGCCTTCGCCTGCCTAAGCTCCTTTGTAACTTGGTTGCATATCAACTTGTATCTATCGTAGGCTTCTGTGTCATGTGTTAATTTGTAAGTATCCCATGCATTTTTCTTCTCTGCCATGTCTCATTAGTGCATCTGACATCCATTTTGGTCTAAACCTTGAACAATATTTCTTAGTTGGTATGTAAAGCCTAGTAGCTTCCAAGATTAATTCTTTGAATGCTTCCCATTTTGAATTTGCTGTTGGTAACATCATCAGTTGGTCCCACTGTATAAAATTTAAATACTGTCTCAGTCCATCGTAGTCGCCTTTACGGAATCAATAACCCTTCCCTTTACCCCTAATGGTAGTTACCTCTTTGAGTAAATCCCACTTCAGCACACTGTGATCACTGCCACCTAGTGGTTCATTTATCTGCAGATTCTTAATGCATGAAGAATCACTGCTGATAATCAAATCAAGAGTATTACTCCCTCTAGTTGCCTCCTGAACATGCTGATGTAGAAAACAATCATCCAATAAATCCACAAAAGCCCTGCTAGTGTGTGAGTGACCAGCTCCCAAATTCCAGTCAATATCTGGGAAATTAAAATCTCCCATTATAAGACTCTCTGATTTACTGGCCCACTCTATTTCCCTGTACAGTTTCTTATTATACTCATCAGAGTCATTAGGCCTATAGCACACTCCTACTCTCAATTTTGATCTCCCAATGCTTATGTCACACCAAACTGACTCAACACTGCACTGTCCAGCGATGTCGACTGGCTTCACTTCCTTGGTTTTTATGTGTTTCTTAACTAATAGCATAACCCCTCCCCCCTTCCTACCTATCTATCCTTTCTGTAGAAGTTGTACTCCCCAAATTCCAGTTCTGCATCCCTTATATCTGTGTGACACCACGTCTCTGATATCCCAACAATATCTGACTTTGATGTTTTGAGCAATACCTCAAATTCATCAAATTTATTTACTAAACTCCTAGCATTGGTGTACACGCAAGTATACCTGCACCTGTTTCTATTCTTAGCTACCCTAACACAACCCATGTGTTTACTTGTACCGCAATTGCTCCCAGCAGTCTCTGAAATATTATGCATCTTGTTTTTCAGGCTTCTGCTCATTCTAATAGAAGCAGTGCAAGAATCTCTTTCACCTCTGCCAGTGGCTACTGTCAATCTATTGGTCTTTGTCTCCCCCCAAGCTAGCAGTTTTCCGACCCACCTAACACTGCCTCGATAGCATCAGCAAATATTCTTGCACCCTTTCTATTTAAGTGTATCCCATCCCTGTAGAAGCAATCTCTCCTGTTAACAATACAGTCCAGGCTGAAAAAAATTCTACCCCTTCAGCCTTGCACAATCTTTCCAGGGCCGAATTGATCGACAAGGCTCTCATCATATACTCCCTCCTATCGTGTCTGGGCAGAATTGCAGACACTTTCAAATTCAACCCTAATTCTCGGCTTTTGTTCAACAGTGACCTGTACTTGTTAAGTAATTCTGCCGGTCTCCTACTCTTAATATCATTAGTGCCAACGTGTATAACTATATCACCTTTTGTGCCCTTAAAAGATGATATTCGCTTGCCATGATTGTTGCCCTTGGGTTGATCTCTCAGTAGATGTCAGAGATCAGGGCACAGGATGTGTACACCATTTTACACATTCTCAGCTGAGAGCTAATGACCTTCCTGTGGGAAAACTGCAACACCATTTTAATTATTCATCTTGTTTTATCTGAGTACACAGTTTGCAAATGAATATCATTTATTTTTTTATGCTGCTTTTAACCTATGACCATGTGTCAGCTGTTTTTAGTTACTTTAAATCAACTTATTTAAAGTATACTTTTGATACCTTTTTACTAATTTTTGACCGCATATTTTTTTATAAATTTTTTGATAAATGCATTTTTACATAGCAAGCCCCCTCCATAGAAATCATTTTTGCAACTTTTTATCTATTACAGGAAATTTTGTTGCATTATAGCCTCTTCTGCTGATGTACCATTAGATTCAAAATAAAATTAAATTTGACTTTCATAAGTGTAGATATGACACTGTTACAGGATAAATACTTAAAAGTTGAAGGGAAATTTTCGAAGAACTTGCACTATTAAACCCTAATTAGTTGAGATGTCAGAAATCCAAAACAAGGGTACACAGTTTGTCCTGCCTGTTTAAATATGCTTCCATTTAAAACAGTATCAAACAAACAAAAGCTACTGTACACATACTAAGTTGCTAACAATTACACAGGGAATATAGATGAAATTTGCTGTGCTACCTAAACTCCTAGAGTATGAACTAAGAGGCATTTGCATTTCTTTTCACTCCACCTTACAGGTTTTTTACCGGACTCTGTTTATGTAAATAAAAAAAAGTGTCTGGTAGTCTTATCTTTACTTCTCTGTAAAAAGAAGTCATTTTCAACTTATGCATTATAGTGAGACAAAAAAAAATCAGTTTCACATACCAAGTTCTCTGAAATTAGTCTTGTTTTTATGAACTTGGCTGAAGAAGGAATTATTAACAGGGAAATAAAAATGGTTTTCTATTTTTATTTTTTACAGTCCCTTTTCAGCCTTTATATGATCATAGCTGCTGAGTTTTGACTTGATGAAGCAAGATGATGGTAAGCAAGGGGGAATAGGAACTTTTAGTCCCTAAACAAGGAAAAAACAGGTTTTTTTTGAAAAAAAAAATAAATGGGTGGGCTGCAATGGGACTTAACTGAAAAAGCAGGAGTTTCTTCTAAGGTTCACACTGCACTATAAATTCAATTTTACCAAACAAAATACACATTTTATATTAAAATACAGCCATTAAGATTGTTTCTGTTTACCAGTACAATATGCTGTTAAACAAAAGCTACTTTTCATGGATAATGCTGCATCTCACCCGCACATTGAATTGTGCAACATTCAAATCGTTTTTCTGCCACCAAACACATCTGCAGAGTGTCAGCCCTTGGATCAAGGGATAATAAAAAAATTTAAACTTCACTACATAATATTTTAGCTTACATAATATTTTTTTGTCTGTAGATTTTTGTTTGGATTGTCTTTAAATGTCAACTAATTATGACTGCTTCCATTAAGATACTGTAGTAGACTGCGCACCTTCAGAAATATTGAGCCAGAGTTGAGTTTATAACACTGGCCCTGCTGTCTAGACTAGTGGGTAAAGACGTAGTTAAATCCTTATCTATAATAAATGCAAGCATACTTTGATTCAGATAACCAGAAGACTGGAAATGTGCAATATTCAAAGCGATTGTAAGAATACATATGAGTATATATTCGGACAGATCCTAAAGAGTTAGAATTCTTTCCCATTCAAATATTCTATTACATTTGCCAAAGTAATAGTGAAATTCATCAACTACCATCTCTGAAACTATCGTGAATCTTTCCAACTGATTAACGATCACCAACATGAATTCCGTAAGTGTGAAACCACTTTTTTTAATATCTTGAATGGTTACAGTTCTGTGGACAAATTACATGTAACAATTTAAAACCAGCTGAAGCTTTTGATCAGTTTTAACATAAAGGTTATACAGTGAAACTTCTCCTAACGGACACCTCTCGTTAACGGGCATCTCTCTACAACGGCCATTTTCAAATTCCCCAACTCACCTCTATTGGTTTTAACGTGTTTGCAGCTTCTGTCTAGCGGACATTCTCTGTAACGGACGCAGACAGGCAATCTGCACTGTTTCGTTTAGATTAGCACTTAATTTGATCTCCCCATAACGGACAGTGGGCGAGCTTACGGCCCTTTTTCTAGGAACGTTTCTTCCACGTATTGCCTCAATCATGTGTTTATTTTTCTATTTCCGATTCTCTGAATTTTATCGAGGTTTACGTCGCGGTTCTAAACCCTTTTTCAAGAATTTTAAGGCACGTGTAAAACTTCTGATGAATTCGGTGTGTGCAAGGGGGGGATATGGTCGCCCTTTCGTCGTTTCAGTTTTCAGTTTTGTTCAGTGTCGTGTGAAGTGCACAATGTCTTCTCATAAACATTTAACTTTAAAAGATAAAGTCAAACTCATTAATCCGTATGATCGACAAAAAAATAGTGTTCGCACTCTCACTGCAAAATTCAAAATGGAAAGACGCAGGTAAGTGACATCCTAAAGGAAAAAAATGAACTGCTTAAACAATTTTGGCAACACGGAAATGATCAGGTTCAAAAATGATTCCTGAAAACTGTTGGACTTCAAATTGACAATGTTACGTATGAGTGGTTTTGTCGCGAACGTGCTAAAAAAATTCCCATTAATGGGCCTATTATTAGGGAAAAGGTTTTGGAGGTTGCGAAATCTATGGGAGTAAATGAGTTCAAAGCTTCTGTGGGATGGCTAGACAAGTTCAAAACTCGGCATAAAATTTCTTGGAAAACCGTAAGTGGTGAAGGTGGATCTGTTGATACTGGGATTGTAACAGAGTGGACCGTCAAACTGGAAGATTTATGTCGTGATTTTGAAGCTAAGGATATTTACAACTGTGACGAAACAGGGTTGTTTTTTTAAAGCTCTTCCTGAAAAAACAATGAGTCTAAAAAACGAAAAGTGCCAGGGCAGAAAAATTTCTAAGGAACGCTTGACTGTACTGTTGTGTACAAATATGCTGGGAGACTTTGAACAACCTCTTGTTATAGGAAAACCACAAAATCCTCGTTGTTTCAAGAGCATAAAGTTGAATCTTTTGAATGTTGACTGGAAGTCTAATAAAAAAAGCGTGGATGATACGAGATATCATGAGCGAATGGATAAGTCACTTTAACCAAAACATGATTCATCAAAACAGAAAAATTATTCTTTTCATGGATAATGCTGCATCTCACCCGCACATTGAATTGTGCAACATTCAAATCGTTTTTCTGCCACCAAACACATCTGCAGAGTGTCAGCCCTTGGATCAAGGGATAATAAAAAAATTTAAACTTCACTACAGAAAACGTGTTTTAAGACATCTCATTGCAAACATGAACGATGTAACATGTGCGAGTGACCTTGCAAAGAAAATCAGCATCCTAGATGCGATTCAATGGATTTCCTCTTCAGTAAACACAATTCGAAAACAAACTGTCGTGAACTGTTTTGTAAAGTCTGGCTTCTCAAACGCAAAAATTGAAGTTGTGAACAGCAATGTGGAGCACCAAGAAGAACAAGAACTTCAACATCTATTGATAATGTACAATACTTCAGCTACAAGTGACCCTGGCTACAAAGATATAGACTCGAGCCTCACTACAGAAGATGGTGCTCTAGATATCAACGACATTATCATCGATATTTTTCAAGAAGTTCCTCATGAAGATGAAGAAATGGAAGGAGGTCATTCTGTCGAAGAACATATTAATGAAGAACCACCGATGAAAATAGAAGAAGCGCTCATACAAATCAATCGTTTAAAAATGTTTTTCGCCGCTGAAGAAGATACTGAAGGACTTTCGATGGTTTCTTCACTCCAAACAAATGTTGAAAACAAAATTATCAGCCGGAAGAAGGTGCAGAAGAAAATAAGTGATTACTGTATGTATTTTTCTTAAGATAAAGTCATAATATGCATAGCACAATTGTATGTATATTATTTACAAAAATATTGTTAAAAATCTGTATATATTTTAATTTAATTTTACATTAAACGTTTAACGATTTTTCTTTCTTTTTTTTTTTTCTCTCTCAGACTTCTTGTTAGCGGACACTTCTCTGTAACGGACACATTTTCGTTCCCCATGGCTGTCCATTAAAGGGAAGTTTCATTGTAATTATGTGGTAACTATTTACGTATGAAACTTAAAATTCCAAATAAAATCATGAATTTAATTGATCTAAGTTGATTTTAAATGATGAATTTAATCATGAAAAATGTGTCGATTTTGGGTTGTGCTTTTGCCCTCTTCCTGATAAACTAAAAGGGGTTTTAATTTTAAATCCCCTGCAGCGTTACCACCGAACAATAAAGTCAACCGATCCTTCGCCACTTTTGAAACCTGGCATGTTTTTTTTTTTTTTTCTTCTTTCAATATGAAACTTCTTTTAGGCATTCGTTTCCAAAAAAGGCCTGCTTCATCTATGTTAAAAACTTGTTGAGAAGTATAATACATAATACTCCTCTTCAATAATTTTAACAAGTTCTTTTTTGAAAGTTTCGGCTCCTTGATCTGCACTTGCAGATTCTCCCTGGATTTTAAATCTATTCAACCAGCCCTTACTAGTTTTAAATGGTTCCACATTTTTTTCTTTCAGGCGAGTTTTCTTCAGATTATCATATAGGCTAATCTCTGTTTTTTTTTGTTTTTTTTTATAATATTTAACTTAACTGAATTCTGAATTAGATATTATCTTCAATAAAAATAGTTAGTCTTTCCATTTGAATCCTAACAGCCAGACTAGCCCTAGTTGCTTGCAGTGGAACAGTTGTCTTTCCCACTCTTAAAATTAATTCTTTATTTTTTTATAATTGTTCTTACAGTAAAAACTTGCCTGTCCTAAATTATGGCACACATCCGCTTGTCGTTGACCAGAATCGATTCGCTTCAAAATGTCTTAATTTAATTTTCAAATTCAGCCTTTTTCTTACATTTATAGCCTTCGTACTGTGTCCAGACGTTGTTGTTGCTTTTTCATTCTTATCCTTCATTATTAACTCTTTGAAAATGTAACTGAGTTGGTTGCATTAATTATGATAATGTTCGAGTAAACTGTCCACTATGCACGATGTCTAATACTGCACTGAGTGATGACTAGACTTCGGATAAATGCATATAATGCAAATATTACAAGCAATATACTCGTTCATTTTTTCAATTCCTACTATTAGTTCACACTCTCCCTATATATATATATATATATATATATATCTTGTTCAAATTTTCAATCGTTAATAAAATACTTTTTATTCATCCACTCAAGTTCAAATAAATTTTTTTAAACTTGTAGTGGATGACACTTGATGTTAATACAGTTTTTTCAAATATTAATTCATTAATTAATTTTAGTTTTATATGGGAGAAAAAAATTTCTCTTATATAAGATATTTAGCAGGATATAAATTTAGGAATAAATACCGTCAGTGGCGAAGCGTGTAGATCCCTGGAAAAAAATTTCTTTTTCAGATTCTTTTTTCATTCTGTGTTCTAGTCTGAGTCAAGGAGGGAACAAAATGGAAAATGAAACATGTGAATAAAAATAATAGTCCAACACCATATATAGAAAGGAAAATGGAAAATTGCAAGGAAATTCGCTTTCTATTTTGCCACTTAATATTGTGATTCTGTCATATGTATATACATATTTATATTAATTGTAATTATTTAATAAAAAGTAACTAAAATAAAATTTTTCTTTGTCTTAAAATTTTTTTTTTATATTACTTGTTTAAAATGTTGATCGAACTACATAACAAGTCACTGTACTGCATTTAAATTGGCATGCGAGAAAATTTCACCGAGCATGGGAATGCTGCTTTAATGCTGTTTTGCTATTCATTTTCAAGCTATCGACTCCATCAAATGAAACGATTTCATTAAATATGCCAAAAATACAATCTGTAAAAGAGTGTTAGTGATTTGTGACAGCGTCAGATATGGGTTATAATATAAGAACAGCGTTATAGCGAATCAGCGTAAAGCGAACCGCGTTATAACGAGTGCCTGCTGTATATATATATTTTTTCAGTATCGAGTATGATCTCCGAGTTTCGTTATATAATTTCCGTGTCAAGTTATGTATTAATTAAGAATGTTACGTTTGTAAAATCTAAGTCGTTATATGTATTTAGTTAAAAAAAAGTACAATTTAATTGACAATGAAGTTTAACAAGATTAATAAATTTTACTGATTAATTGATATTATATACTATACTATAGCAAACTACACTATCTAGTACAGGATATAAAATTGTATCGTGTAACAATGGCAGCAAGTTAAGAATGGTAAATCTATGGACACTAAGTATTAATTAACTTCCAAAATCTCGCCATCTAAATTCAGAATAAACCAAGGATCTTAACTAGGTCTATAAGCTACTTATAGAAAATAATTTAATATAACAATTAAGTCAATAAAGTGTATTTAGACTAAGATGCATTTAGGGCTAAAGCCTCAAGCTGGAGCAAATTTAGACTGTGTATATATTAAGTGCAATAGCATCATTAATACACAGCCATTTCTGAATAAACAGAATACTTTCACAACAAGTTGCCATGATATTGTACTACTTCGAATAAGTAACGCTTCACCTAAGAAGACTAATGTTACTTATTCTCAGATAGGTACCACCACCCAGATGGCACCGTTTCAGGGCTATTTGGCCCTTCTTCAGTGGGTGGGTAGGTACCCAAGTGATGCAATGATGACAAAACAGTTATGAAGTATAACTCCACAATATGAGAGATGCCTGATTGGGTATGATGTATTTAGACCTAAGATGCATTTAGGGCTAAAGTCTCAAAAGCTGGAGCAAATTTAGACTGTGTATATATATTAAGTGCAATAGCATCATTAATACACAGCCATTTCTGAATAAACAGAATATTTATAAGGCAGCATCGTTTTAAGTTACATTAGTCTTCTCCTTATGCATTTTGGGCTAAAGTCTCAAGCTGGAGCAAATTTAGACTGTGTATATATATTAAGTGCAATAGCATCATTAATACACAGCCATTTCTGAATAAACAGAATATTTATAAGGCAGCATCGTTTTAAGTTACATTAGTCTTCTCCTTAGGTGAAGCGTTACTTATTTGAAGTAGTGCAATATCATGGCAACTTGTTGCGAAGGTATTCAGAATATGAGATATAACTTAAAATGATGCCACCTTATAAATATTCTGTTTATTCAGAAATGGCTGTATATTAATCATGCTATTGCACTTAATATATGGCGCCTCCGTAGCCAGGTGGGAAGGAGCAGCAGTGCGTAGCACACGCTTCTTGATTAAACCGGGGTTCGAGCCCGTCACCACCAAATGCGGAGGATGCGGAAAGGTCAGGGAATGACCACCGCATGACTCGGAGCAATATGGCCTTAGTTGCTAATGCTCCTTAAAAAAAAACCAAAACAAAACTTAATATATACACAGTCAATAAAGTGGCTAAATTTAGCTAAAAACTTGCATCACAGGAGCTGCAAAACTTGTAAAACACGTGGATTGGATACCCTTACTGATACATATAATTTTATTATTATATTTAGTCATATGGTGCAAAGGAAGCCTGAGGCTTTTGCTGCACCAGCCAAAAAAAAATTTTTGAGTTATCCTAAGATAGAGAGGAAAAGAGTCAGTAGTAGAAGGGAATCACCAAGAAAGAAGACTGATAATATCCAGCTTTGGACCCAAGCCCATGCTCACTAGATGAGAGCCCTTGTTGTAATGGATATACCAGGTGGTTATAAAATAAGTTTCCCTATTTAGTGTAGACCCTAGTGTCAAAACGGTTAGATTTGGTGCTGTGAAAATTGGTGGGTATGCCATTTAGGGTATGGGGAAGCGATTTGTAGAAGGAAAAAAATTAGTTCAGATTTCTGCCACCAGGGAAAAACAGCACTGCACATATGTAAAAGTTGTCATTTACTTCAAGACATGCTGCTTATGCAAATGGCATCATGTTAGATAAAAGCAGAAATGCCAACGCCACAGTCAATAACCATAATGGTGCTTTCAAAAAAAGGAACATGCTCTTTTAGTAAAACTGTTCTACCAGAATAATAGTAATGCTAATGCAGCACTACGTGAATATCGGAAACTCAAAACATTTGTGTAAAGGACCTTTGACATCAGTTGGGTTTTAAAAACTCAAAGGAATTTGAAGCGACCAGGGAGTTAGGTGTAATTTCAGGCAGGGGACAACCACGTATTGGAGCAGAGGTAGTGTATGAAGTGGCAGTTGCAATGGTCAGATGCGAAACACTACCAGTCAGTAGTGGCAGAGGTGTGTCAAGAAACTAGAACCTTCCTTGCTCTACTGTACGTAAAGTGCTTTGAATAATTTTTTTTATGCTGGTTTCCGTACAAGATTCACGTTTCACTCTTTATTGGGCTGTAAATGCACAAAACTGCCGAATATGGGGAACTTCTCGTCCATCTGCTGTGCATATGTTACAGTATGATGTAGGTTCACAGCACAGTTTATAATCGGACCATTTTTCTTTGAAGAGTCTACACCTTATGACCCTGTAAGGTGTACGGTAACTAGTGCACAGTACTGCACTCTTCTAAGAGATCCCATTATTCCTGCTCTGCAAAAAAAGGCAATGCTTGGAGATCATAGTGTTCATGCAAGATGGTGGCTCTCCCCATGGTCGACAAGTGAAGGAACTGCCCCATTCAACATTTGAAAATGATCGCATCATTTCTAGGACTTTCCACAGATCTGGTCAACCTGACCACCACATCTCAATCCCTTGTAATTTCTGGCTATGGGGATACCTGAAAGACAGAGTTTACCGTGGCAGCATACAGACATTGATTTGAAAGTAAGCATTAAACAGCATGTAGCCAACCTCCCAAATGAGATGCTATGCAAAACTGTCACACGTAGTCCTCCATTTTCAGAATGCCATCTCAAGTGAAGTGAAGTGAAGTGAAGCAAAGCACACAGAACAGTATCTGTGGATGTCTAAGTTCTGATATTAAAATCTAATCCTAAGTTAAGTATTCCATCTCATGTTTACAGTACCAATTTCCCCCTTTGTGGCAGAAATTTGAACTAATTTTTTTTTCTTCTACAAATCACTTCTCCATATCCTAAATGACATACCCCCAATTTTCACAGCGCTATCTCTAACCTTTCTGACACTGGGTCTCCTGAATAGGGAAACTCATTTTATAACCATCCGGTATATAGTTCAGTGCAAATTATTAGATTTGTATAAAAATCCTAACTTTTGATGTTAAAAAAATGTTAGTTGTGTATAGATAGCTCTATAGGGCTTGGTAAGGACCTTTGAATCATTTGCATTAATAGGGCTTGGTAAAGCCCTAAGAATCATTTGTATTATTCTTCGATTTTCAGGAAGAAAATCAAAAGTTTAGGTTATTGCATTCAATTCCCATTAAAAATCCATTCTGGGCTTCTTTGGGCTAAAAGTTAGCCCACAGTCTAACTTTATGTATTATTGGTCAAATTATATGTATTATTGGTCCAATAGTCATCGTACTTGGTGGACATCAATATCTGGCATCCCCTAGTGGCTCTTAATGTAGATACAGTATCTCAAACTTTAATTAGTTTTATATGTTTGCTTGGTCACTGGGTGTAACTGCTTAGATATAGCTTGTGGAAGCGTTTTGTGCGCCCATTCCCACTGTTACAGAAACTGATTCTTTGGAGCGGAACTGTTTTACCAAAACTATTGGTATTCTACTGCTTTAAGGTTTTTCATCCTGGAACTGGGTGAAGGAAAACTGTTGCTTGTGGTGATTAGTGATTCTAACTGTGGAATTGGTTATCACCAAGTTGTTGGATTTTTTTAATTGAATAGCAAGGTGAACTGTGAATTTTTCTGTAAATAGTTCTCATGAATCAGAGCAGTCTGCAGTTCTAGATTATATGTATACAATTAAGTTAAATATGTTAGATAATCTTAGGATAGGAGCAAAGGTAACCTCCTCTGATGGTTGAGTTGTCAAAAGCTTGGAACAGCATGGAGCAGTTCGTTATTGGTCTCACTATAGATAATGAAAAACTAAGAACTAAGTTAGATGTTGTAGAAAAAGTGAGGATTGAGAGTAGCAATGTGCCTGCAATGTCTCAGGCACCTACTTATGCAAGTAGGTTGCCTCAAATGTAGGCATACAAGTAAAGAGTGACTTGGGTATCAAAGGTAATTTGCCTAAACATATTATTATTGTTAAAGCTGACGAAAATAGCTCATGTAAGACAAGTAAAGAAGTTAAGGCAGAGATGTCAAAGAGTTTTTAAACCAGAACTCAAAAACCTTAAAATTAAGTCAATAAGAAAAATAAGTGAAGAATGTATTTTGATTGAAACAGCTACACAGAATGACCTAGAAAACTTAATCCCACATTAATAGTCTATGATATGCATAAAGATGTAAGTGATTCAGATTTCTTAGAAAATATATATGATAAAAATTTGCCAGAGCATGGTATTTCAGAGGAAGAATTTAAGAGTTTGGTCAAAATTTGGTTTAAGATTAAATTGCAAAATAAAAATAACATGCATTGGATTTTGGAGACCACAAACCAAATCAGGAAGATTTTTATGGGACTTGGGGGTAGTAAGGTTAATGTTGGTTGGTCCATCCACTGTGTTAAGGATTTCTTAATAGCATCTTGATGTTTTAAGTGTTTGAATTATGGACACTCATTGAAAAACTGTCATCAATCAGAGAACACTTTTGGACACTGGTGATCTGGGCCACCAGTTTGAAGATTGCCCTAAAAGGGATTCCCTGTTGTATGTCCAAATTGCAGGTCCAGAAAGAAAAAATCAGATCATTCCTATAGGGATGTTAAATGGCCTGAATTTGTGAGAGCCCAAGAAGCTACTAAAGTTCAGACAATTACTCATAATCATGTTAGAGCAAGAATTAAAACCCTGCAGCTGAATTGACAACATGCTATTTCAGTTATGGGGGATTTTTCTAAAATAATTGCACAACATAACATTAAAGTTTTGGGTTTACAAGAATTATACTCCTTTAAGGGTGTTGTGAAGGGGCTTCTGTTTGGATGTAGAGTTGTTTCTTCTGTTGCTGAGGCTGTAGGTGTTGGAGGTAACACTATTACTAGGGTGTGTTACAAGAATCGGTTTATGCACAACTCATGCTGGCTGTGCCTGTTTGGAGGGTGCTTTTGGAAAACTTTATTTCATCTCAATTTATGCTCAATGCAGTCAGTCGAGTCAAAGTACTGAGCCATTTCTCAATTACACAGAAAATGTGCTGTTTAGATTGGTTGGTTATCCAATTGTTTTTATGATGGATGCAAATGCTGTCTCCTTTTTTGGAATAGTCCTGTTCTGGACCCCAAGGGTGAACTACTTGAAGACTTTATTCAGTCAAAGAATCTTATTTTGTGAAATACTCCAGGTCATCCACCCACCTTTGTCTCGGCATAGGGTCAATCTTTTATTGTATCACCTTTTCAAGTTTGACTTTTGGTAGCCGTATCTCTAATTGATTGATGCATACCTCGTGGTGCTCTAGTGATCACATTGTGATCACTAGAGCACAATGTGATAACTTTTGATATTGACCCTGTGTCTAACCCACATATTAGATGTTCTTATAACTTGCCACGATACAGGACCAAAGAGGCAGATTGGGATGCCTTTGACAATAAGTTAAGCGAACTTGCCTCTCCTGCGAATATTGATCATATTAGTTGTTTGGCTGTAAATGCTCAGGAGAGCGCAGTTCAGAAGTTGATTAAGAGCATTTGTGACTTTACCCTAAAAAGGAAAAAGTGGAAACAACTTTGTCTCATGGTGGACACAAAACCTCACGAGGCTGAGAGACAACCTTAAAACTGCTTGACGAAACTATCAGCAAGCTAAGAGGGCTAACAGACCTAGGATTGAAATTGATAGGTTGGAGGAAGTGTATAAAACAGATCAGAGGCTATATTTCAATGCTATTCACAAAGAGAAAAGGACCGCTTGGGACAGGTTTGTTCATTCTTCCTTAAAGGATGATCCTTGGGGATTGCCTTATAAACTGGTTACAGGTAAGATTCATCCTGGGGACTTGTATTCATCGATTTTTTCTTGTTACACATTAGTTATATTCCAAAATGTAACTGCGAATGGATGTTGACCAACTGAGATATGTGTGAACTGGTTTAGAAAAACTGCTGGAATTTTAACTTTATAGGTATTATCACGAAATTAGTATTAGCCACATGGTGCAAGGAAGCCTATGGCTTATGCTGCAACAGGCAAAAAAATAACTAAATAAAATAAAATTAATAATAATAAGAAGAAGAAGAAAAAATAATAATAGGAGAAAAGGAAATAGACAACCTATGTGTTTCCATTCTCCCATAAGTAATTATCCAGCTGACCTTTGAATTTCCCCAAACTGTCAGCCTCTACTACCCATGTAGGTAACTTATTCCAGTAATGTATAACTCACTGGCTAAAATAAAATTTCCTGAAATCCAGTCTAAACATCTCCTCTCATAACTTGAAATTATGGCCACTGTGCTAATCCCTATGAAAAAAGTACTAATTCCTATAAAGTTAAAATGCCAGCATTTTTTCTAAACCAGTTCACACATACCTCAGTTGGTCAACATCCATTCGCAGTTATATTTTGGAATATAACTAATGTGGATATCTCTCTCATGAGTTGATATTTATTTCATCAAGAAGCTAAAATCAAAGAACTACATCTACTTAACAGAAAGAGATCCATATAACTGATTTTAACTTGCAGTTTAACCTAACATTTTTTTAAGTCATGTTGAAAATCTACAGCACCATATACCTCATTAACCATACTGATAGTTTATGGTGTGTTGTGCTTTTAGTTGGGTTCTGATTAGAGCATGAATGGTTTCAATATAAACAAAGTAGAGCTTGAATAAATTTCTCACTGAAAACATTATGCAGATGTATAATGCTATAATTGTTGATTTAAAATATCCATTACAATACTGTCAGAATGCATATCTAAGCCAGTTTAGTAACCTCTATATCAGGGGTTCTCAACAGGAGGGTTTAGGTTTTGGGTGGGGGTTGGGACCACAGATTGACAGACTTAAACTTTTCAAATATTGATCTTTCTGCAAACTACAACTCTACAGATTGTACATAATCTACAGGACATCACATTTTATTGGATGTCACATATTAAATTAAAAATAAAGATAAAGATTTCACTTTTTTTATCTTTTTGGAATACACCTTTTGAGTCAGACAACTTTGGAAAGGGGGGAATGACATTCTAACATATGGTGAAAAGGGTGCATGGGGCAAAAAAGGTTGAGAACCACTGCTCTATATTTTGTACTGTAATCAAATAAAAACCTTTCCTTTAATGCACTTCCCACTAATCCAATAGATCATTTTGTTTTTAATCTTATTGTCCCATTACTTTTATTTTCTAATAGGATTTTCAAGTGTAAGCCTTCTAATATATACATGTTTTCCAAAGTCATTTTAAATAGTGTGTTCTTTTATGTGAATTGCTTTCTAGTAAATGAAATTCATCAACTACCATCTCTTATGTTTCCAGATAATCATTTGGATCAAGGAGTGACAATTTCCACCTATCTCTTCCCCCCCCCCCCCACATACAAATTGTATTTGATTTCTAACAAATTTGCTCTATTGCTAGGTGAACAAGCCAAAATTTTTCCAGCTGCAAACAGGGAAACTTGCACCTGAAAGTACCCACACTAAAAATTAAAGTGTTAATATAAGATGATCTTCGTGAAGTCAGTTTATTTTTTTTTTGCCACTTACTGATCTTTCTAATGCTACAAAAGTTCTAAAGTTAGAACCATTTTAGAACTTTTGCAGCATTAAGAGGCTCAGATGCACATAATAAACCTGTTGTTCCATTACAAAGCAAACGGAATTTTGTTTTTGAAATATTTGGGGAAGAGAACTTATATTTGGAACTTTAGGTAAGAATTTGTTTTTTTTATTTTAACAACTTTATTAAATAACACAAGTAAACTTGCCATATTTCTTTAATGATTATATTTACAAAAATTATCCACAGAACACTAAAAATTACTTAAAGAACTTGTACAGTAATTAACATATCAAATAAAATGTTTGTTAAACTACCCAAACCTTTGAACCTTTTATAAAACCCAATAAAATCATTTGAAGAAAAATGTTAATTTACAATTTATTAATGAAAGTAATGTTTAAAACTAAAGTGTAGAGACCTGAAATATAAATCAGGTGCACTACATTACCAAAAATATTTTAATGCCATTAAATAAGCATATTTAATGCAAATATTGCAGAGCAAAAAAATATTTAAATGAAGCAGCAGAAGGTAGAACTGTCATTTACAATTAACATGTCATGGCAAAGCTCATCTCATATGAACAGAGACAAATGGTAATGCACTTAGTGTATGATGAATTTTAGAACTTTTCAATATTCCAAAAGCTTTTATGTGGAGTGTTGCATATAAAAGGCAATAAAATAGCAGCCAAGAGATTCATGCATTTTTTTGGAAAATTTAGTTGCTGATTTAAATATTGTATGCTAAGAACTTCATATGAAAGTGCGCATAATGTCAAATCTTGCTACATACTGTTTTCATCAGTTGGAAGAATGTTGGTATAATACCAAACTGAGAAATATTCCTTATAAAATGCAGTAGGAGGCACTGTTCCATTGTGAAGCACACTAGTGAGAGTAGTCTTATTGGAGAATATTTACAATAGTGCCATTCTTCTTCCAACACCAATTTTATGATGCAGAATAATAATGGGACTTTGTCATAAAGTGTATATAGTATATAGTACTTTTTTTCTTTTTTTTTGATTTGGTGATAATGATCCACTCAGACTGGACCTAATTGAATCAGTGTAAGTGCAATGACACGAACATCACTTGCCTAATTAATACTGTTGGAAGAAAGGGAATATTACGATGTGTTGGAAGAAAAGTAATGTTACTACTGACAGGCATCAGTATGTCCCATAAAGAATACACACTGTATTAGAAGTAAAAGGAGACTACATCATACCCATGACATATATGGTTGGTTCTGGCCAGCCTTCTCTTTCTGTATTTGGTGTATAATAAAATGACCTTGATAAAAAGCCTCTCAACTTCATCAAAATTATAAACTGCTAACGAGCCCAACCCAATAAAAAAAAGGGAATGTAGAATGATTTTGTACAATATGGGATATCATTTTTTACATCTTAACTGAATCCTCCATGAATTGTAAATTAGAATAAAAATGTATTACTTAGGGGTTACTACATTATTAATTTGCATCGCTGTGAGTAGTTTTCACATCACTGTCTGTAAGGCCAAATTTCTTGTAATAGCGTCTTCGAATGCCATTTAACATGTTATGAGCAACACTCAGATTAAAATATTCTGGCAGATAATCAAACATCATTTCCTGAATGTATCCCTGTAAGACAAAAAAAAAATTTAACCATAATAAAAAATAATTAAAAGTTTATCAAAATTTATATATATTTTTTTTCTTTGCCTTAAATATGTACTTGCAACTTTCATAAATCAAAACCTTTCTGGAATGCCATTTTGAATGCCGAAATGTGCATTCAAAGTGGCATTCCAGAACATTATTAATTTAGAGGATTTTCCAAATCAATAATAATTAATGTATGTCATGTAATACTATCAGAAATTACATATATTGTTATGAAATGCAATAAACTATTGGCCCACAGAGCTATTACAAGGGGGTCTGCAAATCCATGTATGTACAAGCATTGTACTTTCTGATCTTTATTAAGCTCCAACAAACTTTGCAGTGTGAATAAATACAAATTCATTTAATAGTGTTTCCAAATTTGTAGTAGCTTTTTGTCATTGTCTTTTCTCAATTACCAAATGCTAAAAATACAACTACCGTGATTTGGGATCCATGTAATTTTTTGATTTTGACATTACAAAAATAGCCTCATATATACAAAATGGTTAGGAATCACTGCAAGAAACAATTATGGGCAGTCCCCAATTTATGTCATTGTAACATTTTTAATTTTAAATTCTAAATTTAAAAGTTTTGCTTCTGCTATCCCCTCATCCAGAAGCATCATAGAAACAAAATATTTTTTTGTTCCTTAACTAGTACAACAGGACTTTGCTTGTGTTTTGCGTGTGACATTCTGGAAGATAATCAAACTCGTGATATCCTGTTAGTAACAATGAAGACCAAGAAGAAAACATACAAGTCATTTTGTTCCAAGTGGCTCTTCTTTGGCTTTGCATTGCCAAATAAGAGCCAGTCTCAACTCTGACCTGAGTCAAGCAAGCTTATACAGCATCGTCCATAACAAAAAAAAAAAAAAAAAAAAAACAAGTTTCATTGCCTTCAAATTTAGTTTATTTAAACATTTCAGTCATATCCCCACATAGGCTTAGTTGTGAGACACTGCAATATGCAGAATACACTCTGCACAGCCGACCGGGCTAGCCGAGTGGGTAAAGTACCTGCCCGGCAACCCAAAGGTCGCGGGTTCGATTCCCGCCTCGGGCTTGGATCAAAGTACTGCAAAAAACTTGGGAGGTGCAATATGGCCACAGAAGCCGATGCGCCAACAACTACCAAATCAAAAAAAAAAAAAAAAAAAACACTCTGCACAAAGAGGGTAAGCAACCCTTTGTGCCCCTATCAACACCACCATTAGATAAAGCCTCATCACTAGGTCATCAGGGCACTGATCCATTGTGCTGTGGGCCAAGGGGTAAAGGTCAGAAACCAATTCCAATAGTACTTTAAGCTTTGTTACTATTAGCAGTAGTGCTTGTGTTCATGATATTTGCGTTGTTGTGAATATTATAAACACGATATAACTTTTGTGTTTGTGATATCTTGTGATGTTTCATATCATAAAAATGCTTTGAAATTTTTAATAATGCCTGGAAAATGTATTCCTGGATGCCATGGAAATTATAAAGGTAGTCCAAAAGTACACGTCTTTGGCTTTTCTTTGAAGGATACTGTTTTAACTAATAAATGGTTGAAAGCGATACCAAGGAAAGACTTTTGCCATCTGAACATTCAAAGGTAAGTTTGCTAAAATAAGTTTGTGGTACATTAATAATAGTTATCTTAAATAGTGGTATTTTATCAGTAATGAAATGATCATATAGTAATTTATCTAATCATACAATTATTTATCATAAGGAAATGAAACAGATATATTCTTGTCAGAATTTTGGCTTTTGTGGATTCACTTTGGCTTCAATGTATCCAATACATGAAATGAATATAAAATATTCATTTCATGTATTGGATAAACTGAAGAAAAGTGCATGCTTGTTTTTTTTTTTTTTTTAAGTTAATAACAATTGTCTAAGAGATGCTAATAACAAGTAAAATGAAATTTGGAAGAGAGAGAGCATAATGTCTTGTCTCCCTTCACGGATTAGGCGATCCGCCTGTTCCGATCTCAAAGAGGTCTGCCCATCTTTTCTTCGGGCTTCCTCTGTCTCTTTCCTTTTGCTCTATATGAGTAAGCTAATTTAGGGAATCTATTATCTTGCATTCTTTCTACATGTTCTTTCCATCTTTGTCTATATTCTATAATTTTTTCATTAATTGAGTAATTCTTTAAGTCTTTTCTAATATTTACATTTGGTATTTTATCTAATTTTGTACATCCTTTAACATATCTTAAAAATTTCATTTCTGCAGCTTGTATTCTATTAATGTCTCTTTGTTTCGGTATCCATGTTTCAGAACTGTAAAGAAGTGTTTGTACTGCCATTACTTGTAAAATTTCAGTTGTGTTTCTTTCCTTGTTTTCTTAGCCAGTGTTCTTTTTATTGTTCCACATATATTTTCAAATTTTGCCAATTTCTAGTTCATATCTTCTTCAACATCATGCGTTATATCACATCCTAGATATTTAAAATGTTTTACTTGTTCTAATATTTTATTGTCTATAACTATTTTTGTTCTCACCGTATTTTTCCCCTTAAAAGCCATTTTTCATTGTTGATATTTTAACTTGATATTCTTCTGTTATTTGGTTTAATTTAAATACTGCTCTTTGTAAATTATCTTCACTGTCTTGAATAATTACTTGATCATCTGCAAATAACTGATGTATTAATCCTGTTCTTTGTATTTAAATATATACCTGTATTAATTTCTTCTTTCCATTTACATATCATATCCTCAATATATATGTTAAACAGCGTTGGTGACAAGCTACATCCCTGTCTAACTCCTTGATAACATTGATAACACTCTGTATTATTTTTGTAAGATGCTTTGGGTATCCTTTATTAATTTTTTATTACTCAATATGTCACATAGTTTTCGTCTGTTTACTTGATCAAATGCTTTTTCATAAGCTATAAATGCTAAATGTGTTTCTAAATTAAACTCTTTTAATTTTTCTATTATTTGTTTTAATATTATCTGTACATAATTATCCTGCCTGTTCTTCTATTAATATTTCATCAGAGATAATTTTAATTCTATTATTTGTTATTTTGCTCTACATTTTATATACTGTATTTAATATGCTAATCCCTCTATAATTCTTTGTATCATTTCTTCCTTCTTTAATTAGATAGTATGAATCAGAGCTGTAACTACTCCTCTTATTAATTTACTAATACTTCCTTCTTTAAATATTGAAATAATTTTTGCTATCTTCCATTCCTCTGGTATTTTATATTGTTCCCAACATTTATTAAATAAATTTAGTATCCTATCTTTTAAAAAACTTCCTCCATACTTAATCAGTTCTGCATTTATACCATTCATTCCCACTGCTTTCCCATTTTTTGTAGCTTTCAATGCCTTTTCCAATTCTTCCTTTGTTATTGGATCTATGTCACTAACTGGGTCTAACTGTATCTCTTCTATTTGATAGTATGTTGGGTCTTTCACAATTCTTCATAATGTTTTTTCCATTGTTCTTCCTTTATTATATTTATTCTTGAAGTGTCTTTCTCTGTGCTATTCAAGTGTTTCATCATTTTATATGCCAAATATTGTCTTCCATGAACATCATGTTCTATTGTACTTATAAATCTATCCCATGACTCTGCTTTAGCCTTCCTTATTATATCTTTAGTTTTATTACATTCTTGTTTATATATTTCTTCCTTCTCCCTTGTCCTGTTTTGTATATATTTAAGATATTTATCTTTTACTGGGGCTTAGAGGGGAACAGGTATCCTGTGTGTTATCAGACACTCAGCCTAAAACACTGATGGATACAATATCTCTCTATTACAGAAGATTTAGGGAAGTCCGGTTGGCCTGCCGCCCTAAAATCCACTCATGCACACCTTCTCGATGGTAAGCCCTGTTAGGTCACTTAGGTGGCAACGAACGTGTACAGTGGTTCTCTTCAAGACGCCTGGTCAGCGTGAAGAGGAAAAGACCAAACCCTCCAGCATGAGAGCACAACAATACAAATGGCCCTCAGTCCCCAGCAGCTTTCACTCTCCCTCTTACGGCAGCGAGAGGATCAGAGTGGAAGCAGAGGGTGCTAAGAATCTCTGAGTACGACCAGGCTGCCATGCCCGGAAACTGAACTTGGCCTGTTATAACGTACGATCACTCATCGGTGAAGACAGGATATTAGAGCTGGAAAAGGAATTAGGAAATGTGAATTGGAATATCATCGGTTTGGCTGAAACAAGAAGAAGAAATGAATCACTTATAAGTTTATCAAGTGGAAATCTGCAGTACACCATTGGAAACAGTGAAAGGAGTGAAGGTGGAGTTGGGTTTCTAGTCCATAAAGATTTTAAAAACATTTTGGAATTCAGAATTCAAAAGTACATCACCAAGGGTGTCAAGGCTAATACTCAAGATTTCTAAGAGGTACAAGCTAAAGATTATAATGATTTATGCACCAACATCGAGCCATGATGATGAAGAGGTTGAAGAAATGTACACCGAAATTGAGAGTCTTCTAGATGAGCAGAAAACCCACTACACTATTATTATGGGGGACTACAATGCTAAGGTTGGAAAAAGGCAAAACAGCGCAGAAAGAGGAACTATAGGAAATTTTGGAATTGGTGAAAGAAATAAAAGAGGTGAAAGACTTGTGGAATTTGCAGAATCTCAAGGACTGTCAGTAATGAACACTTTTTTCAAGAAAAGGGTGGACATGGAAGAGTCCATATGGATTAACAACTAATGAAATCGACTTCATCCTCACTAACAGAAGATATATTGTGAATGATGTTACGGTCCTGAATAAGGTAAATGTTGGAAGTGATCACAGAATGGTAAGATGTACACTTGATATAGATGTAGGAAAGGAAAGGAAAAAACTGACTCGAGTAAATAATACAAAGGTCTTTGAGATAACAGAGGAGGAGAAAAAGCAGTATGTACTGGAACTTAAAAACAAGTTTGAGCTTCTGCAGACTGTTCAGGACCAAGATATCGATGAGGAATATTACAACTTTCTGAAAGTGATAAAGCCCAAGAAACCTATAGGGAAACAGAAATCCAAAGAAGAAAAAATTAGTCAAGAAACACTTGTCATGATGAACCGAAGACAACAAATGAAGAGCAAGAAAAACACTGACAGGGAGAAAATTGAGTATACTGAGTTATGCAAAGCCATTAGAAAGAGACTCAGAGAGGACATAAGAAGATTTAACACAAGAAAAGTAGAACAAGCATTAAGGGAAAACAAAGGATTTAAATCAGCAGCCATGAGCAGTAATACAGAAAGACAAATGATAATGAAACTGAAGAACAGCGATGGTGTACTTATAACAACAGAGAAAGCATAATTCAAATAGCAGAAGACTACTATAGAGAATTATACAAGGAGCGTGGGAATGATACCAGCAGTGGGGAAGATGGATTGCAAAGTAGCAACACATACGACATAACTGATATTCTTCCTGATGAGGTAGAACATGCATTGAAGAAAATGAAGAATCGGAAAGCCCCGGGTGAAGATGAAGTTACTGTAGAGTTGTTAAAATTGGGAGGAAGAGACATAATACAAAAACTGGCAAGACTCTTCACAAAGTGCATTAGAAAAGCTGTGACGCCTAAGTAGTGGAATAATGTAATCATAGTTTTGCTGCATAAGAAAGGAGATAAATCATAAATTGGAAATTATAGACCAATTGGTTTGTTAGCCCACATCTACAAGTTGTTCACAAGGGTCATTACTAACAGATTAGAAAGAATACTTGATGAGAATCAACCGAAAGAGCAAGCTGGCTTTAGGACAGGATTCTCAACTATGGATCACCTTCATGTAATATCACAGCTAATGGAGAAAGCAAATGAATATAAAACACCATTATGCCTGGCATTTGTGGATTATGAAAAGGCATTTGACTCTATACAGCATAAGGCAATGTTTCGGGCACTGGAAAGACAAGGCATAGATACTCCATATATTATGATTTTGAAGAAAATATATGAGAATGCTACCTCCTTTATTAGACTAGACAAAGATAGTAGCAAATTTAAAATTGAGAAAGGAGTTCGACAAGGAGACACAATATCTCCGAAGCTGTTTACTGCTGCCCTTGAGGAAGCTTTCAGAAGATTAGACTGGTCGCAGAAAGGAGTCAATGTGAACAGAGAGTACCTAAACCATTTACGATTTGCAGATGACATTGTGGTTATAAGCCATGATCCCAAAGAATTAGAGGAAAATCTTAATCAGTTATGCACAGTTAGTAAGGATTTTGGACTAAAGATGAATATGGCTAAAACAAAAGTAATGATGAACAAGTATGCCACAGAAAGGGAAATAATGATTGAAGGAGCAGTAATTGAAAAGGTGGGGGTCATATACTTATCTGGGACAAGTTATTAGCTGTAATAATGATAAATGGCTGGAAGTCAAGAGAAGAATAAATTTTGGATGGATAGCATTCAGGAAATATAGTCACATACTGAAGAGCAATATCCCAGTTTGTCTGATACGTAAAATAATGAATCAATGTATACTCCCCACCATGACTTATGGAAGTGAAACTTGGGCACTCACCAAAAGAGTGGAAGAAGAGCTGAGAACTACACAGCGAAGAATGGAACGAATTATATTGGGAATCAGACTGTTAGATAAGTAGAGAAACACATGGATTAGGCAGCAAACTCAAGTAAAGGACATTCTTATAAAAACTAAAGAACTAAAATGGTCTTGGGCAGGACACATAGCTCGAAGACATGATGACAAATGGACTAAGAAAATAACAGAATGGTACCCAAGAGAAGCTAGAAGAAAACCTGGAAGACAAAGGCGGAGATGGATAGATGAAATTCATGAGTTTTTGGATAGTAAATGGATGGCCAGTGCTCAAAACAGAAGGAACTGGAAAGTTGCTGGAGAGGCCTTCATCCTGCAGTGGATTGAAAATGGCTGATGATGATGATCTTTTACTGCTTTAGCTATTTCTTCATTCCATGTCTTTACAATGCCTCTTCTTATAGTTTTTCCTGAATTGTCCTAGTGTCTCTTTTGCTATCTTTTTTATTATATTTCGTATATTATTCCATTCTTCTTCTATTTGTTCTCTCTCCGATGTTTTACTTATTTCGTCTTTAAGCCTTTTTTCATATAAATTTTGTATACTTTCTTCTTGAAGTAGATATACTTTGTAACCTAACTCCTCCTTCCTCTGTTTAATAGCTTTTCTCTTCTTCCATTTAGTTTTTAAGCCACTAAAAAATTATCTGAATTAATATCATATCCTCTAAACACATTAGCATCTCAACATTGTTTTGCTAATTTTTGATTTAGTATTAGTATTAGTAATGGCCGCATGGTGCAAGAAAGCCTATGGCTTATGCTGCACCGAACAAAACAATGATATAAAATAAAATAAATAGAAATGAAACCTATCATCCTATGCGCTTCCCTGACCCGAAGGTACTATCCAGATGACCTTTGAATTTCCCCAAACTGTCAGCCTCTACCACCCAAGTAGGCAACTTATTCCAGTAATTTATAACTCGCTGGCTAAAATAAAACTTCCTGCAGTCCAATCTAAACATCTCCCCCCGTAACTTGAATTTATGTCCCCTAGTTCTAGCATCATTTATAATCTTGAAAATTTCGTCCTGATTCATTTTACTGATGCCTCTCAGAGCCTCAATCAAATCTGTTCTAAGGTGTCTAGTTTCCAAACTCTGCAACCCACAAATTCGAAGTCTTTCTTCATAAGGACGCCCTTTTGCCGATCTCACCAGGCGAGTTACCCTTCTTTGCACCCTTTCAAGAAGCTCGATGTCTTTCTTTAGGTGCGGTCTCCATACTTGAACACAGTATTCCAAGTGTGATCTAACAAAAGCCTTATATAATGGGATTATCACATCCCTATCTCTACTTGCAAAAGTTTGATAGATCATCGATAGGATGATCTATCAAAAAGGACACCATGGGCCTTCCTTGCAACCTGTTTACAATGCTCAGAGAATTTCATGTCTGACTGTATCGTAACACATAAGTCCCTTTCCTCCAGTACTGGGTTTAGTTGAACTCCACCAAGTGATAAGTTATTTTGGGATTACTGTTTCCCAGGTGTAATACCTTACACTTTGTTGGATTAAAGAATAGCTGCCATTTTTCTGACCATTCCTGAAGTCTATTTAAGTCTCTCTGAAGAAGCTCAGCTTGACAGTGATCATTAACTACTCTACCAATTTTAACATCATCTGCAAATTTAGACATCACGTCCTCTATCCCTACATCAATGTCGTTTATGAAAATTAAAAACAACAGTGGTCCTAATACTGATCCTTGGGGAACCCCACTTCTTACATCAACCCAATCTGAGGAATAGCCATTTATCACAACCCTCTGCCTCCTGCCCTGAAGCTATCCTGCTATCCATCTAAGGATTTTCCTAGTGATTCCAACCTGTTCCAGCATATAAAGCAACTGCTCATGTGGGACTGAGTCAAAAGCTTTGCTGAAATCTAAATAAACAATGTCAAAATTATTCGCTAAATCCAGCTCGTGAGTGACCCTTTCGAAATAGCGAACCAGATTTGTTAAACATGATTTTCCCTTTACAAAACCATGCTGAGTGAGTATCCTTGAGAATTTCAATTCGATCCAAATGATCCTGAATTCCACCCTTGATCATTGACTCCATGATTTTCGCTATCATTGAAGTCAGACTGACAGGTCGATAATTTCCCACTTCACTTTTAGAGTCACCCTTATGTATGGGAAATACATTGGCACTTTTCCAATCCAAGGGAATGTCCCCAGAGTCTAGTGATGCTCGCATAATTAGCCTCAATGGTTCAATGCACTCACTTGCCGCCTCCCTTAAGATTATAGGGTATATTCCACCAATTCCAGGAGCCTTACTGGCCTGTAGGCTCGAAAGTTTTTTCATTAAATAATCTTGCGAAATTTCAATATCATTAATTACATATTTTTCAACTTCGCTTCCACAATTTCCCACTGCCACAAAAGGTTTTTCATTTGTAAATATCAATGCAATATAACTGTTGAGTTCATCTGCAACGGCAGCTGGTGTATTTAATAATTTACTATTACATAGTCTATTATTGATTGTGTGCCTCTTGCCGACCATGTATATTTATGTATATCATGTTTTCTAAAAAATGTATTTGTTATCTTTAAATTATTAAATGTTGCAAAATCACTTAATTTATATCCATTTCCATTTACTTTATTTTCTCCATAATATTTTTTATTGGCTTATTCCCTACCCGAGCATTATAATCTCCCAAAATAGCCACATGGTCCCTTTTTTACATTCTTATCTAGTTCTTTTTGTAACTCTAAATAAAATTTATCTGTTTCTTCCTCTTTTCCATCTTCTAGAGCATAAATTCTAATTATACATAAATAACCTCTGTCTAATTTAAATCTTACTGTTATTATTCTATTATTTATAAACGTGTACACTGTATTGCTACCCCTCCACTGGTTCTTTCCTTTTGATCTACTCCACTGTATATCATTGTATAAGAATCATAATCTTTTGTACCTTTTAATTTTTTCTTTGTTTCTGTTATGACTGCTATATTTACTTTCTTCTGTTTTAAGTGTTTAAGTAGTTCGACTTCTTTATATCCTAATCCTCCTCTTATGTTCCATGTTACAATATTTAAAATGTCCGTTATTCCTTTTCCTAGTCTGAGTCGTGTCTCTTTGTCCGTCCGGTTTTCCTCTTTGAGCTTTATGAGTTTTTATTATTTTTTTTTTACATGGGTAGGGAACCAGCCTCCCTACCCATGTAAAAAACCTATGAAATATATAAACAAAATGTAAACATGTTTTGTTTATATATTTCATATTGTTACAGGTGTATGTGATTCATTTCGAGCCATCCCAGTTAGTTAGACGGATTTCTAAATTTGATGAGGAAAATAAGAGAATTACTGTACACTTTAAGCATCCAATATTAATTCACAGAGCTGTTCCATCACAATTTCCAAACTGTCCAAGCTACTTGTCATCACAGGCATTTACAAGAGACAGTTCAAAAAAAAAGAAGCGAAGATTAGAAGAAAAAACTTTGAGAAGTCCCTGGAAAATAGTATTAAGAGAAATATGATTATGAAAGAGCTCGAGAATTTCACAGGTCACACAACTAGCAGAGTGCCTGAATAGACACACAGTACCTGAATGCTGACAAGTTATATGTCCTCTGAATCACAGCCTTTTGAAATGAACTGCTTGTTTGATGTTTTGGGAGCAATCAGAAATGAAACATAATACTGATAAGGGGAATGTCTTTGTGTGTGTGCTCGATGTAAGGAGTGTGAGGAAATGAGGCACCAACTTAGCATTGTTATGAGCCTTTATGAGAGCTTGTAGAATACGGTAGATGCCCTCGAAGGACTTAAATTTCAGGGGCACATCAAACTCTCGGCTGCCCACATCATTGCCAGAGAACTTGAACATCAGGCAACAGAGCAGCAATCCCGAAGGCAGAATGTGCTGTTCCCACAGGAAGTAGTGTTGTTAGTGGTGACTGTATTGTCAGGGAAACAGAGAATATATTGTGCGAAAAAGGATAGGTGGACCAGAGTATGTCTGCCAGGGACAAAAGTTGATGACGTAGAACAGACATCACCTTTTGAGGGAACAAAAGGTGATATTGTTGTACACGTTGGCACTAATGATATTAAGAGTAGGAGAACGGTGGAATTACTCAGCAAGTACAGGTTAATGTTGAAAAAAAAAAGTGCCAAGTTAGGATTTGTATTTGAAGGTGCCTGCAATTCTACCCAGACTCGATAGGAGGGACTATATGATGAGAGCCTTGTCGATCAATTCGGTCCTGGAGAGATTGTGCAAGGCTCAAGGGGTAGAATTTTTCTCACCCTGGTCTGTGCTTGTTAACAGGAGAAATTGCTTTTACGTGGACAGGATACACTTAAATAGAAAGGATGTAAGAATATTTGCTGATGCTATCGTGGCAGTGTTAGGTGGGTCAGAAAACTGCTAGCTTGGACTAATAGATTAACAGTAGCAACTGGCAGAGGTGAAAGTGATTCTTGCACTGCTTCTATTGGAATGAGCATCCACCTGGAAAACAAGGTGCCGGAGATTTCAGAGACTGCTGGAAGTCATTGCGGAACAAGTAAGTACATGGGTTGTGTTAGGGAGCTAAGAATAAGAACAGTTGCTGTATTGGTGTATACTTGCGTGTACACCATTGCTAGGAATGAATTAAATAAATTTGATGAATTTGAGGTGCTGGTCAAAACAACAAAGACAGATATTGTTGGGATATCATAGATGTGGTGTCACACAGATATAAGGAATGCAGAGTCGGAATTTGGGGAGTACAATGTGTACAAGAAGGATAGGAAGGGAGGAGGGGTTATGCAATTAGTTAAGAAACGCATAAAATCTGAGGAAGCGCATCCAGTTCACATGGGTGGACAGTGCAGTGTTGAGTCAGTTTGGTGTGACATTAGCACTGGAAAAGCGAAATTGAGAATAGGAGTTAGAGCCTAATGACTCTAATGAGTATAATGAACAGCTATAGAGAGAAAGAGTGGGCCAATAAATCAGTGTTCCTTATAATGGGGGATTTTAATTTCCCAGATATTGACTGGAATTTGTGTGCTGGTCATACACATGCTAGCAAGGCTTTTGTGGATAATTGTGGATTTATTGGATAATTGTTTTCTACAGCAGCATGTTCAGGAGGCAACCAGAGGGAGTAATACTCTTGATTTGATTATCAGTAGTGATTCTTCATGCATTAAGAATCTGCAGATAAAGGAGCCACTGGTTGGCAGTGATCACAGTGTGATGTTATGGTATTTCCTCAAAGAGGAAACTACCATCGTGGGTAAAGGGAAGGGTTTTTGCTTTCATAAAGGTGACTACGGAGGTCTGAGACAGTATTTAAATTCTATACTGGGCAACCAACTGATGACGTTACCTTACCAACAGCAAAATCTAAATGGGAAGCATTCAGAGAATTAATCTTAGAAGATACTGGGCTTTTCATACAAACCAAGAAATATTGTTCAGGGTTTAAGCCTAAATTAATGTCAGATGAAAATCTGACATCAATTGATGAAAGAGAAAAATAAATTCACAGGTAACACAGAAACCTATGGAACATAGAAGCTGGTCTGTAATCAAGTCACAAAAGAAGTTAGGCAGGCAAAGGATGCAAAGAAAAACAGCAAAGAGTTCTTTACTTATGTAAACTCTAGAAGGAAGGGGATGAATCAGATTGGTCCACTTGATATCACTGGTTCAACGATTGATGATCCTGCTCAGGTAGCTAACAAACTGAATGAGTATTTTGCATCTACATTTGCATATGAGGAGTTATTCAGTGAGGGGAATACTAGAGGTGTATTAAAATATAGTAGTGATTTAAATGATTTTTTAATAACTGGGAGCAAAGCGGAGGAGAAATTTTTGAAGATAAACATAAAAAACTCACCTAAGATGGATGGTATCTATCCAGTTATATTAAAGAAGGTGGCAAAGGAAGTAAGCAAACCTTAGCCATAATGATGAAAGCTTCCTTGGTCTCAAGGGACCCATGGACTGGAGATGTGCAAATGTGACCACAATTCACAAAAGAGGTTCAAAGGGTGACACAACTAATTACAAATCTGTTAGTTTAACTTCTTGTCCAGGTAAATTATTGGAGGCACTGGTTAAAGATACACTACAAGATCATCTAGGTAATACTTTGGTTATAGTTTGGACAGAGCATGGGTTTGTTAAGGGGAATTCTTGTCTGACCAATTTCATTGGATACTATGATGTGGTGACAAAGGAACTGGATGCAAAAAATAATTTTGATATCATATACTTGGATCTTAGGAAAACTTTTGATACTGTTGCACACGGTAGACTATACTGTACAAATTGAAGCAGTATGGCATTAAGGGCAAAATGCTGCTATCGATAAAGGGTTGGTTGAGTGGGAGAAGACAGAGTGGTAATCAATGGGCACTGCTCTTCGTGGACTAATGTTATTATTGGAGTTTCCCAGGGATCAGTGTTGGGTCCATTGTTGTTTTTTGTATTTATTAATGATATTGATGAATGTATATCAGGCCTAATGTCTAACTTTGCAGATGATAAGAAGGTTGGCAGGGTCGACAAAAATGGCAGTATGCTACTGCAAGAGGATCTAGAAACGTTGAGCAGATGGGCTGAGAGGTGGCAACTGAAGTTTAACATTGACAAATGTAAGGTACTGCATATGGGTAGCAGTAACCCCAGAGTAACATATCAACTGTGTGGAACTACACTCAAGGTGGTAGAGAATGAAAGGGACCTGGGAGTAATTGTGCAGTCAGATGTAAAGTTTTCTGAGCAGTGCAGACAGTCTTCAAGAGTAGCTCATGGTGTCTTGTCAATGATATACAGGAATTTTTCTAGCAGAGCTAATGAGGTGATTATTCCCTTGTATAAGGCAATGGTCAGGCCACACCTTGAGTACTGTATAGAGGTCTGGAGGCCTCATTTTAGGAAGGATGTAGAGCTGCTGGAACGGTCGAAGTGAGAGGTCCTTTAGGCACTTCAGATCACAACTTGGTGATCTGAAGAAATTACAAAGATCTATTACAAAGAAAGGCTTATGATTTGCAAATTACAATGTCTGGAAACTAGACACCTGTGAGGTGATCTGATTGAGGTGTATAAGGTCTTAAATGGTTTGAGCAAGCCGATGGGATTCTGCCTCTTGCCCAGCTTAATTGCCTGATGGGACATAAATTGAAATAGAGGAAAGACAGCTGTAGAATAGATGTGCAGAAGTTTGCCTTTAGCCAGCATGTGGTTGTTTGCTGGAACTAACTTCCATCTGTTGTTTTAGAAGTTGACAGCTTAAATAAATTCAAGGCAGAACTAGACAAACATTTGGAGCGAATGTATTGGTGAAATGGGAAAGTTTTTTTTTTTTTTTTTTTTTTTTGTGGTGATGCTGTATAAGCTTGCCTTCTTGCATCATATGCCTCTACTAATTCTAATGCTAAGTTTACCGTTAGCCACAGGATAGTTGATTTCTGGAACAAACTTCCATCTGTTGTTGTGGAAGTTGATAGCTTAAATAAATTCAAGTCAGAACAAATGGATCAGTGAAATGGGAAGTTTTTTTTTTTTTTTTTTTGTGGGAGACACTAATAGCGAGAGAGCATCAGTGTTTAAATTCATATGTGAATATTTGTTATAATGTGAAAAGAATGCATATAGGTATTTTTCTGATGTATTAATATTTTCATCTTTTGTGTTTTCGATACCCCCAAATGCCTATAAATTTCTGCAGCATTCTGCATTCCTACTTATCCCTCCTCCAACTACTATTCGTAGGCTCTGCTCTTCTCTAAATGCAAAAATTCGAGAAGACCAGCAAGAGAATTGCTTTATTAAATTCTTCAGAAAGCAAAATCAGCTTAATGATCAATGAAATTCATCTGAAACCTTATATTGATTGCTAATTGATTTTCTTTGAATGATATTTGCATTTTTGCAAACATCATTCAAATTTTAATTTGATAATTAATACCATTATCAGTATTTTCTTCAACAATTATTGTAAAAATAAAAATGATGTATTTATGTGTTGCTTTTAATACATCATTTTTATTTTTACAATAATTGTTGAAGAAAAAACAAACTTCAAACATTGAAAAATACTTTCTGTTCAACTATAGTAATCAAATTATTAGAATTAATGGATAAATATATACATTGGTTGGATTACAAATAACATTCAAAACATAATCAAATAGTTAATTATAAAATTTGTCTTCATTTTTTCATAATGTTATGATTAAAAAAAATTATCACAGTTAAGTATCAAAACTGAAATATCTAATTTATTTATTTATTATTATTTTTTTTTTTCATATTGACCCTTGCAACATACATTAGTTTTCCATTATGCACAGAAAATAAAGTAGATTTACATTCAACTCTTGCTTTTCTTAATTCTGTGCAGCAATGTGGCTTTGTGTACTTCTTATGGCCCACTTATGATGACATCAAACACACAGTGGTCAGGCTTTATCTAACGGTGGCATTGCCCTGATTAATCTTATTGTTTTTCTCTGTAACTGTTCCAATGCGTTTATTTGTTTTTTTTTTACTTGGTAAAAATTATGTTACAAATAGTGCTCAGGAACTAGGTTGCAAGTCTTAAAAATGCATTCCTATACAAACCTGCTTAGAAGCTGTTATACTACATGTAAAGTAATTAGCATTACATTACTTTGATTCGTGTCTTAAAGTTATCTTTACCACAGCCCATGAACTACAGGAATATGTAGCACCCTGAAAAGCAAGGTTTACGGTATTTTAAGCCCTGCTGTGGGTCATCCTGAAACAAGTAAGTACATGGGCTGTATTAGAGTAACTAAGAATAAGAAGAGGTGCAATGCATGTACAGTAATTCTAGGAGCATAGTAAATAAATTTTATGAATCTGAAGTAAGTTATCAAACACAGACATTTTGGGAGTATCAGAGAACATGGTTGTTACTCTGCATAGTATACTCTGTTGTGCAGTGCAGAGTTGTGAAAGTTTTAGTGTAGTGTAGTGGTGGGTTGGTTTGGTCTGATGTTCCTCCAGCCATTTAGTCATGCCACCCCCCAATGGGACTCCACATTACCTGTACATTACCCTATGGAGATAGGCTGGGTACGGTACTAAGGACTATAGGTTCTAATACCTCGCATGTTTGGGGTTCACATAAAAAAAAAAAAAAGTCTCTGACTGCCTGAGCTTACCTGGAAGAACCCTATAGGAGGCCTGAAGGTAAAAAAAACTGCAAACCTTTTGATTGATAGAAAGAGAGGGTGGGAGTGGTGGTTCAAGTGTTCAAGAAAAGGGGATGGAGATAGAGGGGCTCCTGTGGAAGAAGCCCACTTTCCATGGAGGAAGGGGGGGAAACTGTCAAGAGTAGAAAAAGGTTTGTAGTGGTAGGTCCACCAGGAAAAATGCTTGGGTGGGAGGTAGAGAAGGGAGAGTAAATGTGGAGTTTGCAGGAGGAAACTAGCCAACCGCAAGATGGAAGATTTTGGGAAAGGCCTTTGCCCAGTAGTTAGAGAGAAATTCCAGATCAAAAGAGGAGTTAAACAAGGCGGCCAATCTCACAAAACTATTTACAGTTACACTAGAGTTTATTTTCAGAAACCTAAACTGGGAAAACAGAGGAATTAATATCTTGGGAAAGAAACTAAGCCATCTAAGATTTGCCGACGATATTGTTTTGTTCTCAGAAAATGCACAGGAATTGCAAGAAATGCTAGATGAATTAAGAAAGAAAGGTGCACCTACTGGCTTAGACATCTTGAAAAGACAAAAATCATGACAAATCACCAACAGTATCCGATTATAAATCTCAATGACACACCTCTCAGATTTATTAATCAGTTGATGTAGCTGATTCTATCTTTTTGGGATTGCCAGACACAAGACCAACATGAGTTTGAAAAACAGTTGAAAAAATTACTGGATGCTTGGGGACTATATGAAGGAAGAATTGCAGGTTTGCTGTCTAAAAAGAAAGCTCTTAAATATGCGTATAAATCATATATTTAACTATGGAGCACAAACCTGGTCACTTACTAAGGTGCAAGAAAGAAAATTACAAAGTAGGGCAAAGAGCAATGAAAAAAAGCAGGTTGGGCCTGTCATGAAAAGATAGAGTTAGAAATGAGGAATTATGTAAATGAACTGCTATAAAGGACATTATAGTGGAAGCAAAACATCTAAAGTGGATATGGGCAGGTCATATTATGAGAAGAGAAGATAATAAATGGAGTAAAGCTGCAACCAAAATGGATACCATTAGAAGGACATTAAAATTAGTAGAGGCATACGATGCAAGGAAGCAAGCTTATGCAGCACCAGCCAAAAAAAAAAAAAACCGCTCCCATTTCACCCCTCCATTTGTCCACATACCTGTCCAACTCAGCCTTAAATTTATTTAGGCTATCAACTTCCACAACAAAAGATGGAAGTCTGTTCCACCAATCAACTACCTGCTGGCTAAAGGCAAACTTCCACACATCTATTCTACAACTCTTTCCTCAATTTGAATTTATGCCCCCTCAGGTGATTATTCTGAGCAAGAGGAAGAATCCCATCAGCATTGAGCATGCTCAAACCATTCAAGGCTTTATACACCTCTCGCAGGTGCCTAGTCTCCAGACACTGTAATCTGCAAAGCTTAAGCCTTTCTTTGTAAGAGCAAGCTTATATCTACCATAGGCATCCATGTCACTCATTAATTTTTATGTATCCCATGCATTTTTCTTCTCTGCCACATGTCTCATTAGTTCATCTGACATACATTTAGGCCTAAGCCTTGAACAATATTTCTTAATTGGTATGTAAAGCCTAGTAGCTTCCAAGATTAATTCTTTGAATGCCTCCCATTTTGAATTTGCTGCTGGTAACATCATCAGTTGGTCCTACCGTATAGAATTTAAATACTGTCTCAGACCGCCGTAGTCGCCTTTACGAAAGCAAAAACCCTTCCCTTTAACCCTGATGGTAGTTACCTCTTAAAGTAAATCCCACTTCAGCACATTGTGATCACTGCCACCTAGTGGTTCCTTTATCTGCAGATTCTTAATGCATGAAGAATCACTACTGATAATCAGATCAAGAGTATTACTCCCTCTAATTGCCTCACGAACATGCTGATGTAAAAAACAATAATCAAATAAATCCATAAAAGCCTTGCTAGTTTGTGTGTGACCAACCCACAAATTCCAGTCAATATCTGGGAAATTAAAGTCCCCCATTATGAGACTCTCTGATTTACTGGCCCACTCTTATTTCCCTGTACAGTTTTTATTATACTCATCAGAGTCATTAGGCCTATAACACACTCCTACTCTCAATTTTGATCTCCCAGTGCTTATGTCACGCCAAACTGACTCGACACTGCACTGTCCAGCGTTGTCGACTGGCTAAACTTCCTGGGATTTTGTGTGTTTCTTAACTAATAGCATAACCTCTCCTCCCTTACTATCCTGTCTCTCCTTCCTATACACATTGTATTCCCCAAATTCCGATTCTGCATTCCTTATATCTGTGTGACACCACATCTCTAATATCCCAACAATATCTGCCTTTGATGTTTTGACCAACACCTCAAATTCATCAAAATTTATTTACCAAACTCCTAGTATACAAGCACCTGTTCCTATTCTTAGCTATCCTAACACAACCCATGTGTTTACTTGTTCCGCAATGTCTCCCAGCAGTCTCTGAAATACCCTGCATGCAGAGGTCGACAAAAAAAGAGATGGTACGACGAGTTTATTTTGGGAGAGGCCATTGTCCAGCAGTGGGACAGTAATGGCGAAGAAGAAGAAACACGTGAATGGACAGCCCTTCTCTATTTGAAATCTCACGTTGGCCAGACAAGCTGCAACTGGCGTCAGCAGATCCCACACCTTGCCTCAAAGTCGAGGCATGACCTTTTAGCATGATGGGAGGAGGGATTTCCAAGTAGGTTGCTCCAACTGCAGTCTTGGGGGACTTTAGAATTACACATATGTGTACTCAACCCAACTGCACACCTGCCATGCTTACACAATTTTTTTTTTTTTTTTTTTTTTGTTTTGACATTGGCAGAGACATATGAGTATGAATCAAGAAAGCAAACTTATACAGCAGCAGCCAAAAAAAAAAAAAAACTTCCCATTTCACCCATCCATTCACTCCAAATGTTTGTATAGTTCTTCCTTGAATTAATTTAAGCTATCAACCTCCACAATGGCTGATGGAAGTTTGTTCCAGTAATCAGTCACCTGCTGACTAAAGAAAATTTCTGCACAACTATTCTACATCTTTCCTCAATTTGGATTTATGTTCCCTCAGGTCCGTAATCTGAGTGAGAAGAAGAATCCCATCAGCACTGAGCTTGCTCAAACTATTCAAGGCCTTATACACCTCAATCAGATCACCTTACAGGTGCCTAGTCTCCAAACACTTCAATTTGCTGAATCCTTTGTTTACCGCAAACCGATCTCGTTGCCCTTCTCGGTACTCATTTCAGCAGCTCTGCATCCTTCCTAAAATGAGACCTCCAGACCTGTATGCAGCATGTACGGTGTATCCTTACCATTACTAAATGAGACCTCCAGACCTGTATGCAGCATGCACGGTGTATACTTACCATTGCCTTATGCAAGTGATAATCACCTCTTTAACCCTGCTAGCAAAATTCCTATATATCAGTGACAAGACCCCACAAGCTGTTCTGGCAGTCTGTCAGCACTGGTCCGAAAACTTATATCTCAACTGCACAATTACCCCCAAGATCTTTTTCATTCTCCACTACACTGAGTGTAGTATCACACAATTGGTACCTTACTTTGCGGTTACTGCTACCTATATGCAGTACTTTGCATTTGTCAATGTTAAACTTCAGTTGCCACCTCTCAGCCCGACTGTTCTAGATCATGCTGCAAAAGCGTACTATCATTGCCGTCATTAACAACACTGCCAACCTTCGTATCATCTGCAAACTTAGACATTACCCCTGATATACAGCAAACCCCCGCTATTCGCGGTATCTGTATTCGCGGTTTCGCGTATTCGCGATCGCCGATTTAATATAAAATGAAACCTAAAAAAATGTGAATTTTAAAGCGCCGTGAATATTTTCCGCCATAAAAAACATGGGCGTGGCTAAAATTATCTTTCCCGGTCAAAACAGCGCTCAGTGGGTGGGGGAGAGGGGTGAAAAAATCGCGAGCGTGGATGTTTCTCGGTAATCCTTGTTCAGTATGTGTTAGTCATGGAAGGTTTCGTCGTTTACTTTTAATTTATATGCTTATAAACAATAAATTTATCAATTTATAAATTGATATGCTTCCAAAAGTGATAAATCTACCGTTTTGCAGTGTAAAACAGAGTTTTTCGAGTGTGTTAACGGAAGAAAGTAACTTTATTGTGGACAAGTTCTTTCTAACCCCTACAAAAATATGGCTACGAATAACAAGAGAAATGTGAAAATATCAAAGAAATGTGATGACATTAGCAAATAAAATTGAGTTATTAGATAAAATTTCTAATGGTGAAAGTGTCTCCTCAGTGGCAAAACATTATAAAATCAATGAGTCAACGGTACGATCAATCAAGAAATCGGAAGAAAAAATCCGCCGTAGTGTCCGTGAAAACGCGCTAATTGCTTCAAAAATTTGCTCTGTAACTCGTGATGTTAAATTAGAAAAAATGGAAAAAGCTTTAAATCTGTGGATAGAAGACTGAACTCAAAATAAAATTCCGTTAAATTCACTCATCATTCGTGAAAACGCAAAACTCCTTATCAACGCTTTAGCGAAACTGGTGAGATAGCACTGGCGGGATAGGTTTTTTAGCCAGCAAAGACGCTGGTTTGAAAGATTTGTTTGAAATTTCTAATAAATATTACATTTAATATTAAATTGTTTCTTATTTTCATTTCGATGCCATATGCTTGCATTTCACTATGTACTGTCTATGTACATAGTCATATTATGAAGGTACATATAATACATACATAGACAAAATTTTAGACTAGTTTTTCTTATATATTTCATACTTTGGAACGGAACCCCTTTATTACTATGGGAGCCATAACTCAGTATTCACGTTTTCGGTATTCGCGACATTTCTCAGGAACGTAACCCCCGCGAATAGCGGGGGTTTACTGTACCTTCATCAATATCATTGATAAATATAGAAATCAATGAGCAGAACACCAAACCCCAGAGAAATCCACTAATAACATTAGTCCACAAAGAACAACGTACACTAATTACTACTCTGGCTTCTCCCTCATCCTTTATACATAGCAGCAACTTGCCCTTAATGCCATACTGCTCCAATTTGTATAGTAGATTTTATGTGCAACAGTATCAAAAGCTTTCCTGAAATCCAAGTATATGATATCAAAATTATTTTTGACATCATTTTTTTTTTTTTTTTATGTGAACCCCAAACACGAGAGGTATAAGAACCTATAGTACTTGGTACCGTGCTTGGGTTGGAGGTTGAGAAGACAAAAGAAGATATTTGTTGACATTCGACTTGAACTTCTGTAGATTGTAATTTTCAGGAAATACGTATGAAGGAAGGTTGTTCCAGAAAACGGCAGTTGAATGAATAAATGAGGAAGATGAAAAGTTGGTTCTGTGGGTTTGAAGTTGGATAGTAAATGGATGTTGGCTGGTGGCGGCACGTGTTCAGACTGTTTTGAAAGAGAGAGCGGGAATTATAGAAGCAGATTCAGAAGAACAGTGCCCATGGAAGTATCTGTAGAAGAGGCATGCAGCACAAACAGTGCGTCTATGAGAAAGTGAGTGGAGAGACTGTTAGAGATGAATCATCAATTAACCTAACTGCCCTCTTCTGAATGGAATCAAGAAGCCTGAGAGAGGTTTTGGGGGCACCACCCCCAGACGTGGGAACAATATTCCATGGCAGGGCGGATTTGCGATTTATACAGAGTGAGCAGCTGTTTGGAAGAAAAGTAACGCCGAGAGCGAAAGAGAAAACCAAGTTTTTTAGATGCAGAGGAAGCAATATTTGTAATGTGCTTGTGCCAAGAGAGATTACAAGTCAGGTTAATCCCCAAAAGAGATATATCATTATGCCTAGAAATTGGAGTGTCACTAAAGATAAGCATAGGAGCAGAAGAATCCTTTTTGCAAGATATAAGACAAGATTGAGTTTTAGAAGGGTTGAAATCAACTAAGTTGTCTTTGTCCCCACTGGAGAATTACCTGAAGATCGGCATTTAAGGAATTGGTAGCAGATTTTCGAGAAGTTGAAGCTGATTGAGCAGGACAAGGTTTCTCAAAATGGAAAGTGGAATGCAATGTGCTATCATCGGCAAAACTGTGGATAGGATTTCCAGTCAATGGAAGAAGGTCATTCATATACAAGAGGAAAAGAGTGGGGGAAAGAACTGAACCCTGGGGGACACCGGCATTAGTGGAGAAGTTACAAGACAGAGAGCCATCTACCATCACTCTCAGTGTGCGATCAGAGAGAAAACTGGATAACCAATTACTAAAAACAGTTGGCAAACCATAAGATGGAAGCTTGTTTAGAAGACCTTTATGCCAAACACGATCAAAAGCCTTTGAGGTGTCAAGAGCAACTACTTGTGTTTCACCGAACCTTTCCATTGAATTAGTCCATAAATGGGTAACATAACCAAAATATCACCAGTGGATCGACACTGACGGAATCCATACTGGCGATCGTTGATCAGACGGAAGGTTTCTAGGTAGTTTAAGAGTTGGCGGTTAATTGATTTCTCCATTACTTTAGAAAGAGTAGAAATAATTGCAATGGGACGATAATTGGATGGGAGGGATTTGTCACCCTTTTTTAGGAACTGGCTGGATATGAGCAAATTTCCAAGCAGAAGGAAAAACACCTTTGGAATAAGAAAGTGAAAAAAGGCGGCAAAGAATAGGAGTAAGTTCAGGAGCACAGGTTTTGAGAACAAGTGGAGAAATACCATCAGGACCTGGAGCTTTCTTAGCATCAAAATTCGTCAAAATCCTTCTGATATCCTCTTGACGGAAGACCACAGTAGGCATTGAATGGAGCGTGTTGGGAATGGTGGGAGGTGTTTTACCAAGATCATTAATACATGAGCTGGAAGAAAAATGGGATGCTAGCAGGTCAGCTTTATCCTTGGCTGAAGTGACAACAGAACCATCTGGTTTGGACAGAGGTGGGAGCAGAGATGGGCAAAAGTTGCGGCCAATAGCTTTGGCAAGAGACCAGAATGCTCGGCTACCATTAGGGCAAGAAGCAAGTTTTCTACTCTTAGCCTGTTCAAACTCTAGTTTGGACTGATTAATAACAGCTTTACAATTGTTGCGAGCTTTGGTGTATACAGAAAATGAAACTGAAGAATTAGAAACAAGCCAATTACGATATGCAACATTCTTCTCTTGGACAGCCTTAGCACATTTATTGGAAAACAAAGGTTTAGATCAGGGGTGGGCAACAGTCGGCCCGCGGGCCACATCCGGCCCGTGACGATGTTGAATCCGGCCCCCTCGGTTAATGCATAAATATAGAAAATCCATACCTGACTACACTCGCCGTAAACGTTCGGCTTAATTCAGTTCAATCGGGAATCGCGGCCAGTACAACAGTAACCAAGTGATTCTACGCAGCGTCAAAGAGTTATTTCCTAATTATTATTGTAGCATCGATTGAAAGAAGTTCCTTTGGGTTTGACTTCTTATTGAAAAAAATAATATTGGTGCGAGATATTTTATGTTTTATGCCTTTTCTAATTATTACAATTTTTAATTTAATATAATTTATAGCCCATAAAATGAGCCAATTAAAAAAAAAAGAAAAATTGATGCAGAATGCCGCATTTTCAATGATAATTGGACATTCAGATATTTTTTTTAAAAATACATTAATAATTTGGTAATTCAAGTAATATAACATTTTTTAGGTTTTGATTTTTTTTATTAAATCGTTCAATCTATTCCGGCCCGCATCATGATGCGAAAATTTCATTCGGCCTGCTGACGAAAAAAGTTGCCCACCTCTGGTTTAGATAAAGGATGAGATTTTAAAGTGGAGTGTGGGATAAAGGATTCTATTCCTGCAAGAATAATTTCACTGACACGATCTGAGCAAACGTTGACATCAGAAGTTTTGAAACAGTAGTCCGACCAGGGAAAAGAAGTCTCAAAGGTCATCCCATTTTGCATTCTTGTAATGCCAAACAACACGAGGTTGGGAATAGCCATGAGATAAAGGTTCCATTGGAGAAGAGACAATCACCAAGTTGTGATCTGAAGTGCCTAAAGGACCTCTCACTTCGACCGTGTACTTAGAAGGGTTGTTTGTGAGAAAAAGATCAAGTGTATTCGCTGTATGATTAGGATTTTCTGGTATTCTTGTAGGTAAATGAACAATCTGTGCTAGATCATTAGTAATTGCAAAAGCCTCAGCATCTCGACCTGCTGGGTCAGTGTGACTAGAAAACGGAAGCCAGCTGGAGTTGTGAACATTAAAATCACCACACTGTTAGGAAAGTTGGACTGGAGAAAGTCAAGTTGCAAAGAGAGGAAGTCAAAGAGCTCCAAGTGATTAGTGGAGTTGGGAGAATGGTAGAGACAACAGATGAATTTGACACAATGAGGTAGAGAGATTTTAAGCCAGAGAAGATCAAAGAGAGGAGATTCCAAATTGCCAAGTCTCTGACAGGGAATATCAGAACAGACATATGCAAACGTACCACCTTTGAGGTGAAAGGAATCATACAGGAAATAATTTGGGCAACTGAGATTCTGTCAGAAAAAGTACATGGGGGTTTGGCAGACTGCAAGTGGAAATGGACATCGTTGAGATTAGAATTGAGACCACGTATATTTGTGAAATGAATTAGGAAGTCCTTGGGAGGTTTAGATCTTTTCGCAGATAAGCTTTCTCTATTAGTTTGACAATTCATGGTGTATTCAATAGTAAGAAAAAGTGGGTGGGACATGCTGTATGAAGTAATGAAGTTTTTGGATATGGCGTACATGTGGTAAGAATATACCCAGATCCTTGACATAACGTGGCCTTGACAATGCTCCCCGCATACACACTACTCGGACTCCCTCCAGTCCCTATCTGGCAGAGTAGAGGTAGCAAGATTAGAGTAGAGGTAGCAAGATCTGGTTTCTTTGTGACCATATCTTAATAACTGATCAGCTACTATCATCAGTATCCAAGAAAATTGGTCAGAAAAGATTTCTTATTAATAAACCCATGCTGTGTCTGAACTATAACTGCAATCTTGTCTAGATGATCCTGCAATGCTTCTTTAACCAGTGACTCCACTTTCTTGTCCCGGAAAAGAAGTTAAACTCACAGGTCTGTAATTACTCTTGTCACCCTTTGATCCCACTTTCTGAATTGGGGATACATTTGCACACCTCAAGTCCATCAGAAACTCCCCTGAGTCCAAGGATGCTCTCATAATTATTGCTGAGGGTTGTTTACTTCCTATGCTGCCTTTAATATAACTGAATAGATCCCATCCATTCCAGGTGTCTTTCTTATGTTTAACTTCAACAATTTCTTGTCCACTTTACTCTCAGTTATTACAAAACAATTTAGCTCCCTGTTAGAGTGTGATAAACTTCTGGCCTCCACTTTCCCACAGAATTCCTCATGTGTGAAAGTAGATGAAACTACTCATTCAGTCTGTCAGCTACCTGAGCAGGATTATCATCAGTCAAACCATCAATATCATCCTCTTCCTTGTAGAATTAACATAACTAAAGAAGACTTGCTGCTTTGCCTGAGATTTCTCATAATCATACTTTGCTGGATTAACCACCTCCTTTGTGACTTGATTACAGACTAGCTTATATCTACCATAGGCTTCTGTGTCACCTGACAATTTATATGTATCCATGCATTTTTCTTTTCTGCCATGAGTCTCATTAGTTTATCTGATGATGGTCTAATTAATTTATCTGAAATCCATTTAGGTCTTTTTTTTTTTTTTTTTTGATTTGGTAGTTGTTGGCGCATCGGCTTCTGTGGCCATATTGCACCTCCCAAGGTTTTTGCAGTACTTTGATCCAAGCCCGAGGCGGGAATCAAACCCACGACCTTTGGGTTGCCGGGCAGGTACTTGACCCACTCGGCTAGCCCGGTCGGCCCATTTAGGTCTAAAGGTTGAACAGTATTTCTTAGTTGGTATGAAAAATATACAGCTTCCAAGATTCCTTGAATGCTTCCCATTTAGAATTTGCTGTTTGTAACATTGTATATAGAATTTAAAAACTGTCTTAGACCACTGTGGTCACCTTTACGAAAGCAAAAACTCTTCCCTTTACCCCTGATGGTAGTTACATCTTTAAGTAAATCCCAAATCAGTACACTGTGATCATTGCCACCAAGTGGTTCCTTTATCTGCAAATTCTTAATGCATGAATAATCACTACTGATAATAAGATTAAGAGTATTGCTCCCTGTGGTGGTTGCCTCTCAAGCATGCTGCTGTAGAAAACAGTTATCCAATAAATCCACAAAAGGCTTGCTATTGTGTGAATGACCAACCCACAAATTCCAGTCAATATCTGGGAAATTAAAATCCCCCATTAAAAGACATTCTGATTTACTGGTCTATTCTATTTCTCTGTATAGTTGTTTGTTGTATCTATCTGTCATTAGGCCCAGAGGCATAGCTAGGTTTTTGGCACCCTTGGAAAATTTGTGGCTACGTGCTTTTTTTTGTTAATTGATTATATTATAATCATAATAAGAAATAATAATAATATAATATTGGTGTAGATACACCATAGTTTACCTATAAAAAAACTGTGAAGGCATCAATTTTAATTGTACCTTCACAACTTCGAAAAAAAAGAAATAATACAGAAGAACCACTGCTGGAGGAACAATATTAATATATAAAATTACCGATTTACATGGATAGTACATAAAGTTATTATATAAGAATAAAATTATTAAATTATATCAAAGCTTAATTTTCCTTGCTTTAGCATTAGCAAAATTTGTGATAATTTCATCGAAGTCTATTTTGCTAGCAAGTTCATGCTCAATTGAAAGAAGTCATAGATATGGTATGCATTCTTGTCCTCAATTCGATCTCAAATAACTGTTAACGAGTTTTAACTTGTTAACTTAAAAATGCAATAAACTACTCATTTGATGGTGCAATGATTTAGCATAAGATAATCTGTCACCAAGTAAATAATCATCTTTCATTTCATCTAAGATTAGAATAATTTGTTTGAGTTGCCCATATATGGCACTTATGGCATTTACTTTTGAACACCATCTTGTATCATGTCTCTTCAGACTGATTTTCATGACCGATGATAGTTTTCCCCATCTGCTAGTGGATGAAGTGAAGAATTTGTACAATGTATACTTCCAAAAAATATCAGTATCTGCATTAATGCTGGCTGCATGTATGCCTATCAAATTAAGATTATGTGCACAACATGCAATATACCAAGCAAGGGAATTCTCCTTTTGAAATAAGGCTTGGACACATTTGACATATTTGCACCATTACCATAGCTTTAGCAATGTATATTTTCAATTAATAGGCTATACTGAATTAGTTTTTCCTTAATTTCTGATACAATTCCCTCTCCTGTTTTTTCTGTTGTGTTTATGAAATCAATGAACCTTTCTTCAATTGTATATTTATCGTCTGAAAATTTTACATACCAAATAGTTAATTGGTGTCTGTGTGATACATCTGGAGTGCTATCAAACATAATACTATAACATTTAGCTATTTGGATTTCTTTTATTACTTCACTTCATACTTCTGATGCTAAAAAATTAATAAATTCATTATGAATTTCTGGTGATAAATAATGAGTGTGGTGATTCCAGAGCATTTTTCATACCAACATCAAATTGGCCGACAAATTTGATGAAGTTTAAAAATACAGATAGTTCCCATTTTAAGAGTTTTCGCTTTATGAGTTCCCTTCTTTTTTTTTTTTTTTTCAAGTATCAACAAATTCGAAAATATGAACATTAATTGCAAAAAAAATCATAAATTCTGCATTTCAAACCATGCTTTTAACTATACAATACAGTACACCCTGCTTTACAATATTAATCCGTTCCAGAGACACTATTGTATCATGAAAATATCGTAATGTGAACCCAATAACACATTGTTTTTTGGTTATTTGTTCCAAGACCTTGGAAGTTGAAATTTTCACTAATATAACTAAGCTATTTATCTCTTTAAAAGGTCATTTTTATAATGGAAACTGCACTACACTTTTTATCATAATTATGTTCCGTTATAAGAATCAATTTTGAATGCCTTTGCGATATTTTTCTAAAACACATTTCTGGAGGTCACTACCATAAAACAATAAAAACAATTTGCACTTTCCGGTTTATTGGCCTTTTATGTTAGTGAAATCTATTATAAACGGGTAGTAAACTCGATGTTATTGCAATCATAAAACTCGATGGAATTGTGTGGGTTTTCCAGTTTTATTAGGGTGAAATGTGTTTACCCTTCATTTATTTATGTTTTTTATAAATAAAAAAACAAATAAATTTTCATAATCTTCTCTTCATTCCTTTTTTTTTTTTTTTTATCTTATTCTCAAATTTGTTACTCCGGGCGAATTGTGTCAGTTGCAATCTCACTTGCACGTATCATGTTAGTTAGTTGCAATTTGTGTGCGTGCCATTAATAAATGCTTATGCATGCTATCGTGAAATTTATAAAGAAAAGAGAAGATCTTGGAAACAAAAGCCTCTTGAAGCATTTCTGAAGAAGACTCCTCCTCCTCCTCCTTGTGCAACAAACCAATAACGAGTACCAACCCAACAATGAGTGATAAACAAGTGTGCATATAGTCGATGATGAAGAATAAACATTCTTTAACATTTGTAAGTCATAAATATTTTCTTTAAATTATAATTTGCTTGATTTTACAGGCTATGTTTTCATTTCTTTGGATAAATCAATCATTGTTTAAACAAACTAATTAGCTAATTAATTTCATTGTTGAGAACAACTCCTGTTTTCAACATTGTCTATGGGAAATAAATTCCCGCTTTACAAGTTTTTGCCTTACGAGCATGCGCTAAGAGCGAATTAACTCATAAAGTCAGGAACTACCTGTATACCACAATTTTTTGATTTGGTATCGATATTACTAGCATGTCCACGAAACGCGAAATTATTTTCAGCACAGAACAATACACATTTTTAAATTAATTTCGATATATGGAGCCATTTTGAAATTTCATTTCTTAGTGCTACTTGTGCAACATCGTCAATTAGTCCACCTTTTTGAAGACCCTTTTCTAATAATTTTCATTTTGTGAAATTGTTTGTGTTGTAGAACACATAAACAACTCCTGAAATAAAACATTTGGATTTAAATGTTTCCAGTCCTTAAATCCATCTGAGCTGCAAAATGGAACATTATTTGTGCCAGATATAAATAAGAGGTATGGAAAATAATATACTGCATTTTTGTTTTTGCAATAAAATAACCATTTCCTCTCTTTTTCTCAATACTTTCATTTTTGTATTTCCACAAATTACTGAAACATCGGCCATTAGTGACAGAATGTTTACTTAAAACTATATGTTAAGGACTGTGTTGTACCTAAAAGATCCATTTTTGTTGATATTAAAATTCAGACTTACATGTTCCGTATTAATATTGCTGCAATCATTTTCTTCTGCCAACTGTTGTTCGTTATTCTCCATACTTTCTAATTCTTTTAAAATGACTTCAACTGTTTAGGCTATTTCTTGGACTTCCATTTCAATGGTATCATCATTTGAAATCATGTTCGTTTTTGTTGTCACTTTCAGGTTTGGAGTGGCTAGTTTTGTAAAAGTAAGCCAGTTTTGTAAAATAGTGGGTGTTTTTTTATTTCCTCTTTAGGCAGTGTTTCTATGATGTGGTACTGATGTCCACTTTTTTCATGTCTAAAATAAATTGTTCTTTTGTTGTTCTATTTAAATGATAAATCACAATATTCACGATTTCCTGTTTATATAGCAAACACTATACACACATTACTTATAACTTATAACTTATTCAGTATTGTATAATGTACACAATTGCATGGATTGTGATATGCTATGCATTCGAGCGTGCACTAATGAAGTGATTATCTGATTGGTCCCTTCAAAGTTACGTTCTGGATGGCAAATAAATCTATGCTGCTATGCAGTATGTATTCAGATTTAAGGATGCGTGCAGGCTTGAACTGCACTCTGAAAACAGGGCATTTAGTGAAAATTAATTTTCGCCCCGTCCTCTGCTCTCATCCGGATGCAACATCATCTAGGACCACTTCTTCAGCTAGCTTCTTCCTTGGGTCTCGAAATAGCTTGGCAAGGAACTGATGTGGCTTGTCAGTGGTGCCCTTGGCACCTGCCCCAGTGCCAAGGCATTTCAACACTACTAATTAGGCCTAATAACACACTCTTACTCTCATTTTTGCTTTCCTAGTGTTATGTCACACTATACTGACTCAACATTGCACTGTCCACCACCCATGTCAACTGGATGCACTGTCTCTTAGATTTTATGTTTCTTAACTAACAGCATAACCCCTCCTCTCTTTCTGTCCTGTCTATCCTTTCTGTACACAGTGTACTACCCAAATTCCAATTCTGCATTCCTTATATCTGTGTGACACAACATCTTTGATATCCCAACAATGCCCACCTTTGATGTCTTGACCAGCACTTCAAATTCATCAAATTTATTTACTCTACTCCTAGCATCGGTGTACATGCAAGTATACATACACCTTTTTTTTTCACTCTTAGTTACCCTAACACAACCCATCTAGCTGCTTTCCAGGCTGCTGCTCATTCCAATTGAAGCTGTGTGAGAATTACTTTCACCTCTGCCTGCACCTATCGTAATCTATTAGTCTGTGAATCCCCCCCAAGCTAGCAGTTTTCCAACCCACCTAACATTGCCTCAATAGCATCAGCAAATATTCTTGCACTCTTTCTATTTAAGTGTATATCATCCCTGTAGAAGCAGTCTCTCCTCTTAATAAGCACAGACCATGCTGAGAAAAATTCTACCCCACAAACATTCAAAATCTCTCCAGGACTGAATGAATTGATAAGGCTCTCATCATATACTCTCTCCTATTAATCTGGGCAAAATTGCACACTTTCAAATTTAACCTTGTACTCAAGACTTTTTTTCAACATTTATGTGTACTTGTTAAGTCTGCATATCTACTGCTCTTAATGTAATGAGTGCCAATGTGTACAACAATATCACCTTTTGTGCCCTCAAATGATATATGCTCTACAACGTCATCAGCTTTTGCCCCCTGGCAAACAGCACAATATATTTCCCTGACAATTGAGTCACAGAAAATAACTAACTCCTGTGGGACCAGTGCATTCTGCCTTGAGGATTGCTGCTGTGTTGCCTGATGCCGGCAATACAGCGACAATTTAAGAGTACACAAAAGTGAGCTCTGGCATTGAGTTGAACAGCTGAGAGCTTGATGGGCCCCCCATTTTAATTCCTTAGAGGGCATCTATCCTACTCCGCAAACTCTCATAGATGTGCATCAGAATGCTGGTTGGTGCCTAATTTCTTCACACTCTCTGCACCTAGCACACATAAAGGAATCCTCTTTGGCTAGATCATGTCCTGTTCAAGAAAGGTCTGCAAACATTTCACAAGTTGCACTTAGACTGAGGCGTTGGAAAAAATTGCCCCATTGGTTCTCCCCGAGCCACAGCACTACCGCTACTTTGTGCCTGTTGCTTTGCTGCTCTAGTCTGGGCCATGATTTCTGTTTAGTACTATTGAATTGATTAACAATGAAAATTAATAAGATTAATAAATTTAATTGACAACACTACACTAAGCTAATAGATTCCTAAATGCAGTGGGGTTTTCCCCCAAGCCACAGCACTCCCACTACTTTATGCCTGTTGCTTTGCTGCTCTAGTCTGGGGCATGATATCCATTTAAACACAATTTAATTTATTAATTGACAACGCTACACTAAGCTAACAGATTCCTAAATGCAGTGATATGTATTATGTTATCAAGTTTTACGTTATACTTTATGCTATCTAATGTACTAGCCGACCGGGCTAGCCAGGTGGGTAAAGTGCCTGCCTGGCAACCCAAAGGTCGCGGGTTCGATTCCCGCCTCGGGCATGGATCAAAGTACTGCAAAAACCTTGGAAGGTGCATTATGGCCACAGACGCCTATGCGCCAACAACTACCAAATAAAAAAAAAAAAAAAAATCTAATGTACTATAACAATAGCAGCAAGTATCAAACAGTACAGAGGTTCCACATATATTAAGTAGTAACTTACAAAATATCTAGCTAAATTCAAAATAAACCAAGGAGCGTGACTAAGACTATAAAACTACTTATAGAATATAATTTAATATGACAATTAGTTCAATAAAACAGCAAAAATTTATCAAAAACTTATCCATTTCCTGGAGTTGAAAATGCTTTTATACATTTAGGAGGAGCACATAACACAACTCACCCGTTTGCCTTCTTAAATGCATCATCATCATATAGAGGCAGGTGGCACCTAAATGTAAACAACTACCTAGATGGTCACTTTTGTTTTGTTAATACTAATCACAAACAATCACTCAGTCACCACATAGTTTACACAGGTGGCCTTTATACAACTTATATTTCTTTTATATTCAAACAACTTTTATACAACCTAAATTTCTTTTATATATATACAGGGTATGTCAAAATTATGTTAACACTTATATGGAATGAACATTTGAATTTTATTTATTATATATATTTTTTTTCGGATATAATGGCAGATAGGTTAATGATAGAAGAAAGAAGAGTGGTGGCAAGCTTGACAGATAAAATAAAATTCAAATGTTCATTCCATATAAACGTTAACATAATTTTGACATACCCTATATATATATATATATATAAAATAATAATGCAAATTAGGCATAAGAAATAAATAAAAAAGAACAGATAACCACAAACGTAAGTGGCAGTACAAAGCAAAATCCAACAACATATTGTGTAAACTATAAAAGAAATGTAAATTAAACAAAAAAAAAAAAAAAGAAGAGCGAAAGAACACGGACAGAATAGAAAAATGAAGATACATGGTAGGAAAATGTTTATAAAAATTTTGAAATATTAAATATAGACCAAATTAATATATAATAATAATAAATGCTAAATTTATACCGACGCCCACTTGTTAACGCTGCGGCCAAAACGTGAAATATCACAAAAGAGACATAATGAACCTACCACTAAAGATAGACATAGGATGAATCACAGGGAACAAATAAAAACAACCATTATATCCATTCTCATCAGAGAGCCACTTGACACAATGGCTGTGAATATTACTGCAACTGATGCAAACTCAAACGTCAACCCGTCGAAGCAATAAAATGACATCACAGATGCCCTAATGCAGTAATAGAAAAAACAGGAAAGATATTTCTTTCTTATGTCTAATTTGTATTATTATAGCCTACATAATGTGTTGTTGGATATTTCTTTAAGAAGCCACTTACGTCTGTGATTACTTTCTGTTCTTGGTTTTTTTTTCCTCCTGCGCATAGTTTATTTTAGTTGCTTTTTTTTTTGCACTACCGATACTACCCTCTACAATTGGTTTATATTTCTGGTTATCAACTTCATTTCTTCATTCTGGTGGCATTTTGGCTTAGCAAAGAGTGCTTTAATCTTTCCTCTTTTTTCTGTTGCTGCATTAGGGCCTCCATGATGTCATTTTATTGCTCCAGTGCAGCATTTCCCAAACTGGAGTCTGCAGACTCCTAGGGGTCCAGGAGGTCCGCTAAATGGACCCTCTGAAAATGGTCAAATTATTCATTCTATGTATAGCAATTTGATGATAAATAAAGTAATTATTATATATTTATGTATTGAATGGGTCAGTGCCTTTGCACCTTGGACAGTTCATAGTGAACTGTTCAAGTCGATAATTGGCATTGTTTTAATTGTATCTCATTTGTGAATCAACCTTCACAACAAGTTTGTTGTTTGTTATTTGGTTTTTAGGAGCATTAGCAACTAAGGCCATATTGCTCCGGGAATATGCGGTGGTCATTCCCTGACCTTTCCGCATCCTCTGTATTTGGTGGTGACAGGCTCGACTCGGTCTAACCAAGAAGCGTGCGCTACACACTGCTGCTCCTTCCAACCTGGCTACGGAGGCGCCTTCACAACAAGTGGCCGAGGTATTGCACTGCTTTGAAGAAGTAATGCTTCACCAGTGGAGAAGACTAATATTACTTATTCTTGGCAGATACCACCACCCAGATGGCACTGTTTCGAAGCTTGTTGGCTTACTCATCCATGGATGGACAGGTACCCTGTTGTTACAATAGTGACAACCCAGTCGTTATGAGGTATAAGTACACAATATGAGAAATGTCTGATGGTGTGTAATAGTATAAACTAAGGCAATTTATTTTCCATGAAGCAATGGGACTAAGCTTAAGATTCACTATTGAACAGTTCAGTTCCTTTGCGCCATGTTTTGTTTGTAGTGAACTGTCCAAGTCGATAACTGGCATCGTTTTAATTGTTTCATATTGTGAATCAATAGTGAATCTTAAGCGTAGTCCCATTGCCTAATGCAAAATAAATTGCCATAGTTTATATATTTATGTAAAAATAAGAATAAAGTTGAGTTGTTTTAAACAAAACTTTGAATTTAATTTTCAGAAAACCTAGTGTTCACACACACACACACACACACACACACACACACACACACACACACACACACACACACACACACACAGGAACTCCCTGACTTACATAATACTTGACTTAGAAATCCGACTTTGCATAAGTTTTTGCATCCCGTAGGAATAAATGGAGGTATCATGAAAATATCGTAATTTGAACCCAACAACACGTTTTTTTTTTTTTTTTTTTCTAATTCGTTCCACGTCTTTGGAAGTTGAAAATTTCGATATATTACTAAGCTATTTATCTCTCTAAAAGGTCATATTTATAATGGGAATTGCACTACCCTTTCATCATTATCATATGTCCCCATTATAAGAATCGATTTTGAACACCTTTGTGATATTTTTCTAAAGCAGAAGTCACGACCATAAAACAACAAAAAAAATTTGCACTTTCCAGTTTATTGGGCTTTTCTGTTAGTGCATCTAATTATAAATGGTTAGTAAACTCGATCTTATCGCATTTGCGATAATACCAATAACTGCAATTGCGTGGGTTTTTACGTTATTATGGTGAAATATGTTCCTCATCACTGAAATCTTCAATCATATAAAAAACAAATTTTCAGAAACTTCTCTTCGTTCCAATTTATGTATTACAATGATGAAGGGAAAGCAACCAACGAAAAGTGCAAGTGGTGGTAGTGCCAGGAAACAAAACAAAATTGATTTAGAAATGAAGATGAAAATGATTAAGTATGAAGCAAGACAAAGTTTGTCATCTATTGCAAGGGAATTAGGTCTCGCTGCTTCAACAGTGAATACAATTTTAAAAGACAGCATGCATATAAAAGAACATGTCAAAGGATCAATGCACTTAAGATTAACAGTGATCACAAAACAGCATTCAGGTACTATATTGAAGATGGAACAGCTGTTAACAATACGGATGGAAAATCAGATTCAGAAACAAGTGCCCCTGAGCCTAATGACCATTCAATCAAAGCAACAAATATTTATAAAGATATCAAGGATAAGTACGGCAAACCTCAACCCAAGTTCGTGGCAAGCAACGGGTTCAAACATCGCGCTGGTTTCCACAATGTTAAAATATGCGGTGAAGTCGCTAGTGCTGATTCTACAGCTGCAGAGAAATTTTGTGATGTGTTGGAAAAAATTATTGACGTAGGCAGCTGTTGAACGGAGCAAATTTTTAACTGAAAAAAATGCCGGATCGAATATACATTGCCAAAGAGGAAAAGACAATGCCAGGTTCCATGGCTTCAAAAGATAGGGCCATGCTTTTGCTTTGGACTAATGCAGAGAAAGGTTACAGATTAAAACCACTGCTTGTGTACCATTCTGGAAATCCTTGTGCATTTAAAGGCATCAAAGCCAACCTACCCATGCATTTCCGATTGAACCAGAGAGCATGGATAACAGTATCTCTCTTTGAGGATTGGTTTAAATGCTGCTTCATTCCCGAGGTTGAAAAATATTGTAAAGACAACGACGTTCCTTTCAAGATTTTGCTTCTATTAGAGAATGCTCCTGAACATCCTACGCATCTAGATGATTTTAATTTGAACATGAGAGTCATATTTCTACTGCCCAAACACGACTTCACTCATCCAACCTGAATGGATCAGGGTGTTATTTCAAATTTAAAAGCATACTATTTATGCACAACATTTGCTCAGGCATTGTCTTCAGTAGACGATGAGAAAAATTTTACGTTAAGAGACTTTTTGGAAATCTTACAATATTTACTACGCCATCTTAAACATTGATAAGGCCTGGGGGAAATTACTAAAAGTTGTTTAAATGGCGTATGGAAGAAAATATGCCCATGGCACATAAAAGGCTTCAAAGGATTTGAAAAAGACGAATCGTATGAAGAGGTTATAGATAAGATTGTAAAGGTTGCAGAGTTATTTCAGTTGGAGGTTGATGCCAAAGACGTGGAGGAATTAATAGAGGAAGAAGAGAAGGAATTATCTAATGAAGAACTTATTGACTTGCAGGCAGTGATAGTGAAAGAAGAAAATGCTGATGAAGCTTTTTTTTTTTTTTTTTTTTTTATGAAAAACCCAAACACGAAAGGTATCAAAACCTATAGTACTTAGTACCGTGCATGGGTTGAAGGAAAAGTATGGGGGGAGGGGGATGCCGGAAACTTTGCTCTAGAGACTAAACATGGGTTTCACCACTTCAAGCTTCCAATAAGCAAAGTGGTGGTATTTCACCGGTTGATGAAAGTCATCTACCACCTACGAGCTTAAGATGAACCAAATGAGGAGCTGAGACGCTTCATCACCAGAAAGATGGCAATGGTATTTCATGAAATTGCATTGGCAGTGGCGTGGTTTGAAAAGATGGACCCTGACAGCGAACGATTCTTAAAAGTTAACAGAGGGGTGAATGATGTGCTTGCTTGCTACAAAGAAATCTACGATGAAAAGAAAAAAGCCAACGTCCAGTCATTCATTAATATGTTCTTTCATAAGGTTGAGCAGCCGACCCCTTCTAAATCTTCACATCCCTCAACCTCTGCAGTGGTATACTTATCAGCTGAAGATGTCAATTCTGACAACGATGCTCGAGAGGTAAAACTTACTGACATTATGCCTGTCTCCGCTCTCTTTTTGTAATTTTATAATTTTGAAATTTTTTTAAATTGCACGCTTTTCTAATTTTTCCTGTGCATGAGATAAAAAATTTAATAAATACAATAAATAATCCTATTTACATATTCGTTGAACATTTATTTTTTGATTCAATCAATTCAGTGAACACAGTTGCAAGTGCTGCATGGGAGAAATTCCGACTTACATAAAATCCAACTTGCATACTCCGCAGAACACAACCCTTATGTAAGTCAGGGAGTTCCTGTATATATATATATATATAATATAAATAAAAATAATAGGATGTAGTGACAAAACTGAACTTCTAAAAAAGAATGAAAAAATATTAATTTATTAAACTGGATTATAGATCTGGGGCACTACTAGTTATAGCAACCCAGAAACCATAATGAAATAGACAACTGTATATGATCAGTGTACTGGGTAGGGGTGCTGACCTTTCAAGTGTAATTACAATGGAATAAATTGAGAATGCCTGCAAAGTAAAAGCAGATTACCTGAAATTAAATAAAATTAAGATTAACATAAAAATAATAAAATAGTACTTAATGCTGTAGGTCCTAAGATTTTAACTGTCTTCAAGGGGTCAGCAGCCAAAACCGAAGGAACCACAGCAATAAGCAAGGTCTCAGAAGAATATAATTTAAAAATAAATAAATAAAAGTAAAATGCAGAATTATGCTAAAATAATACTGATTAAATCCTGTGAAGGAAAACTGAATGAAAGTTTGAATTAAAAATTTAAATGAAGGCAAATTGCCCAGTTTGAAATTTAAACAAAGTAAAAGAAAGAGTAATCTTAAGACGAAAGAATAAAGTCAGGTTATGACAACTTATAGGATCAGACAGGAGTCGGTGAAATTAGCTAAGTGTAGTGAATGCAGGGCTATAGCGGAGACCAAAGAAATTAGCCGATAGTTCTCTGTATATTGATATCAGTTGAAGTAACCCCCTGAGTGCAGGGGGGGAGAAGTGTGAATTGGTAAAAGTGAACTGTGACCGTGTGATGGGAAAGTAAGCAATTAAACAAATGAGGCAAATGCGGCAGCAAAGGGAGAATCAAAGACTAACAAGGTAGTGTTGAAAAGACACTAAACTTTGTTTTAGACGAAAAAAGAAACGATAGCAGAAGAATAGCATCTCGATATTGCTTTTGGCCAGCCTAATCACGTATGAGAAATAAGTTGTAGAATTAAAAGAGAGCTGAAAGTAAATATAAGAAGAAGGGGAATATAGTTGTGCTCGGTCTGTCCGAGATTGCGTAACCCAGTGGTCTCAAATTGGCGGCCTGCAGGCTGCACCCGGTCCCCGAAGCAATTTTACACAGCCCGTGAATACATTTCAATTATGTATTTGTTGTAAATACGGTGCTTATAGTTTTTGAGACATAGAGATATGGACTGAGCTTATGTGTGCGACTGCTGTTGAAGGAAAAAGAGATAGAATGAATAGTTTGGGGCTTTGTCTTTGTCACTGTATGCTTGTATGCCAGGCCACGTGACTGGGGTAAGGTGGGAGAACTTCCCACGTCGGAACAATCAGTAAATTTAGTTCGCCAGCCGACAGTTGGTGGCGCTTCAGTATTGTGGTGTCTCCGATTTTTTATAATGAGTTGGTACTTCTGATATATATATTTTCCTTGAGCCAGCCACTAGTTGGTTAGGTGCGCAGTTCATATTGCTATATAGATGGAGACAAACTAACGTATGGCTTATAAAACCTGTTTATTTGTGCTTGTTGTTAGGTCTACAATGTAGATTTAACGATAAACGATAGGTATTGATATAATGTAGATTCTACATTATATCAATACCTATCGTTTAGAATTGTGCGTAACTTTTGAGTGTTGCTTTCATACGAAAATTCATCTTGTTAAATTAAAGTTGTAAATAAAATTATAATAGTGATTTTAATTAAGAGATTAAACTTCACGCCACCTCTTTAACAAAGGGTAAAAGAAAAGTGGACGAAGAAGGGCGTGTTTTTCAAGATAAATGGGAAATTATGTACTTTTGTGATGTTGTGCGCAATAAAATTGTATGTTTTATTTGTAATAAGGGAATATCAGTTCCAAAAGAATACAATTTACGTTGCCATTACGAAACGAATCATAAAGAAAAATTTGAAATGTTGGAAGGCAAATTGAGGGAAGAAAAGTTACAGTTTCTGAAATCTGGCTTACAGCGACAACAATGTTTTACTGAAGCAAATAAATCCAGTGAAGCAACAGTTCATGCAAGTTTTGCTCTCGCGCACATCATTGCAAAACAATCAAAACCATTTACTGATGGCGAATTCCTTAAAGATTGTTTGATTAAGTCTGCTGAACTTCTTTGTCCTGACAAACAACAATTATTTAAAAATATTAATTAGTTTGTCAGCCAACACGGTAGCGAAACGTATTAACAAAATCGCTAGTGATTTACGATGTCAGTTAAAAGAAAAAAGTATAGATTTTGCAGCATTCTCAATAGCAGTTGATGAGAGTACTGACATCACAGATATAGCACAACTTGCCATTTTCATACGAGATGTCGCTGATGAATTTAAAGTAATTGAGAAATTATTGGAAATAATTCCTATGAAAGGAAAAACTGGTGCACAGGATATTTTTTCTGAAATAAAAACTATAATAGATAAATATAAATTAAGTTGGGATGAAATGGTTGGATTTGCAAGTGATGGTGTAGCTGCTATGGTTGGTAAAAAAAAATGGAATAGCAGAAAATTAAGAAATATAGTGAAAGAAGAAAAATTTCAGAATAATTTTTGCACTATACATTGCATTATTCATCAAGAAGCACTTTGTGCCAAAAGTTTGCAGATGGATAATGTTATGGAAACAGTAACTAAAACAGTAAACTTTATCCGTGGACAAGCTCTGAATCATCGAAAATTTGTTGCATTGCTTGAAGAAATTGAAAGTGAGAACGGAGAAATGATTTATTATAACGAGGTGAGGTGGTTAAGTCGAGGAGCTGTATTAAAACGGTTTTTTGATTTAATAAATGAAATCAAAATTGTCATGACACAAAAAAATAAAACCATCGACGAGCTACATAATGATACATGGATAACTACAGCCACTCCATAAAGGCCAGAAAATGCCCAATTTACCAAAAGGTGAAGAGCACATACCAAACCCACATAGATTATGGGTACACTAATCTATGTGGGTTTGGTAGACTGAACACAAAAAAGGGCTTAAAATCCTACAAATCAATGTACAGCGGGCCCGAGCTGTAGTTGAGCAGATTAGGTAAAGGCAGATGAGAGAATCTGGATGTCCTTCTCCTTCAGGAGCCATACTCCCACAACAAAAAGTGAGGGGGGCTACCTCCTGGCATACACAGTGATTCAAACTAACGAAGATATGCCCTGGGCAGCCATTGCAGTCAGCAACCAGGATATCACCTGTACCAGAATTTCCCATCTCTGACCCCTCTGGGCAGCATGCACACACCTGGTTATCCCACTTGGAGAACTCTACGTTATCTCGCTCTACTGTAGATCAGGATAAGACATACTCCCCACAATCAACTATCTCCAATACCTTTTAATGTAACTTCCAAGAGTGAAAATACTATTGCCAAAGATGCCAACTGCCGCTCTGAACTGTGGCACAGTGAGACGTATGACCAGTGTGGAATAAGCAATGGGCAATGCCTAGAGGAATTCCTTCTTAATTCGCAACTCACCATACTCAACCAACCCAACCACCCCGCAACATTCTCGAGCACCCTCTGGGAATCCTGAATCAATGTGACCCTGGCTACAAGAACAAGACCCTTTGCTGGTTACATCACAGACTGGAACGTGCATGAAGACTGGACAACATCCGACCATAGAGTGATAACCTGCAGCATAACAGTATCCCTTGCACAGCAACCTATGGTGAAACTAATGACCCAAAGATATGCCACAGCCAAAACAAATTGGGAACTGTTCAGAGAAACTCTGGTGACCCTCTTTATTACAAATTTAAGATATTACTTAAGATATTACAAATCCACACAACCTGGACTACCACCAAAGGAAAATTACACACAAATGCCATAACAACTGCCAGCAACATAGCCATCGGGAAAAGAATCCCAAGCCAGGGGCAGTACCCTGGTGGAACCAGGAGCTATGCAATATGCGACAGGATGTGAACCAAAAACAGAGAAGATTTCAACACGCGTGCCGGACTTGGCTGGAGAGGGAGGTAGCCATTCTCTGGCAACAGTACAGGGAAGCCAGTAATCAATATACTGAGCTTATAAGAAAAAGAAAACAGAAGTCCTGGGAGGAGCTCATCTCCACGGTTGGAAATACTGACCCATGGGGGATAGTATATAGAATTACAACAAATAAACTCCCAAGAGGAGAGGTAGTGTCATCAACCAAAACTCCCCAAAGAAATATGATCACCACCTGGCACAGCTCAGTCAATAACATCCTAGACACCATATTCAAAACCCAGGTAATACCAGGTACCCAAAGGCAGCTGCAACTACAAGCAGAAAATGAGACTTATAACAACCAACAACTGGAACCACCCTTCACTTTGGAGGAGCTCAATGCTGCTGCCTCTAAAATCAGAAGGAAATCCCCAGAGCTAGATCTTCTTGCACCTGAAATCATCAAGACAATAGAATATACCCCACAGCCTGTCCTGTACCTCTTTAACCACTGCCTACAAACAGGCCAATTCCCGATGGACTGGAAAACAGCAAACGTCAGACTGATCCTCAAAAACTCGACCAAACCACAAGATCAGCCAAACTCCTACAGACCTATTTCTCCTCCTTACTGTGATTAGCAAGCTGTTGGAACACCTCATCCATCAACGTATTAAAAGCCATTATAACTCAGCCGAACTTCAATCTCCAAACCAATATGGGTCCGGCAAAGGCTGCACTACAGTGGACGCTTTACAAGTGATCATGCCGACTGGGCTAGCTGGGTGGGAAAAGTGCCTGCCTGGCAACCCAAAGGTTGTGGGTTCGAATCCCGCCTCGGGCTTGGATCAAAGTACTGCAAAAACCTTGGGAGGTGCATTATCGCCACAGAAGCCGATGCGCTAACAACTACCCAAAAAAAAAAAAAAAAAACAAGTGATCATCACAGCCGCACAAAACACGGATAAAATATACTTTTTAGTAATTTCCATTGACTTTGCCAGGGCGTTTGGTTTGACTCACTCTGGTGGTCAAGCAACCCAATGTTTGTGAAGGTAGGTAGGTAGTTTGGAAAAATGAAACCTTTTTTTTTTTTTTTTTTTTTTCTTTTACAGAAAAATGTCCACATACAACAACCAACTCCATATTGCCCACACACAAAATTATCTGCATTAAGAAATCAAGCTATTGATATAAATTCAAATTTATATCAATGGTTTGAAGTTTGGCAACAGGGTGGGTGCAGTAGCTGTCATTCCATATAAACGGTCTGTATCTCTTCCAAATGGATGCAGCAGTTATACTGCTGAACTATATGCACAAAAGAACTGGAATAACAGCAAATAGTTGTCTTTCCAGATCAAAGGCCACACTGGAATACATTTTCCTGCACAGGCTTCATCACACTTTCAGGTACCATTTCTTGACTACAATCTAATATATAGAGAATGTATAAGGAATAATCTTTTTATGTGACAGCTTACAAACCTCCGCTTAGTACCAGGAAAAATATTTACATAGAATAAGAAACATTGGCCACTTCTAATGCAAATTCAAATGCATAATGAGCTCTTTAAAATTAAACCGCACCCTCATTTATGGACCTCCAGCTTCTGTAGAAACATACAGGAAGAGGTAATCCTACTGAGAACTCAAATAGGCTATACTCGGCTTTTTATTCTTATGAGAAATGATCTTCAGCAGTTGGTCACTGTAAAATCTAACTGTATAGAGCTTTATGATATAAAAATAATACTAAAATATGTAATATGAACTCAAAGTAATCCCCCCTCACTCTGAATGGAAAAATTACTGTGCTTATTCTAAGAACTGCACCTGTCACTGTCAACAATACAGCCTAATGATAACAAAAGATAGCACTAGCTTAATAAAAAATGAATTCAATAGCATGTTAATTACCAACTGAGAAATCAGTACAATGTAGCCAATATTCTATGACCTCTACTACTCAATGGCAACCACCATTTTTAAAATTACATTATATTTATCAGTTGTAAATTTAAAAAAAAGAAAAAAGATTTAGATTATATTTACCCGCAATTTGTGGGGAGGATATCCATATGTACGATGCTCCAACCCAACAGTTCCAATGGCCCATTTAACATAAACTTCCGGCGTAGGTATTTCAAAACTTGATTTCATTTTGGACATTTTTGTGGAAACAAAGGCAGGCAACAATGACTGAAAATAAAACAAAAAAGTAGTAAATGTAGTAAGTGCGATCAATGAAGCTATTATTTCCAAAAGTATAAAAAACATGTCCATTATTTGTTTTATTCATGACTCATTCACTTCTAAATGGTTTTTTGGGTCAATCATAGCAAAGTTTCATAACACACTTTGTCTGCCTAAGTCACATATTTTCTCTTCACTACTCACGAAACATCCCATATTTGCAAAATTTCTGTTTGGATGCCAAAAGACAATTTCACATTCATAAAATGAGTGTGAAATCATTTCTGAACTGTGTAAGCTATTCCTCAAACAAAAAGAGATACTACGCTTCTTCAACACAAGTGAAATCTGCTATTTTGTTGATAATACTACCTCTGGTGAGAGACAGACACAACTAATAATTGTTTCAAAAAACCTTCACTAGTATGGCTATCTTTCCTACTGCCACATTCATTTTATCTATAGCTCTGCTATAGTATACAAAGTTGTTAAGGTATTGTAACAGATCTGGCGTGGACAGATCTGGTTGGGAAACAACGATGGGCAAGTTTGGCCATGGGAAGATCAATGACAACGGACTACGTTTGTTGTCCTTTGCCGCATCTAACAACCTGATCATTGGAAACAGCCATTTCCAGCACCCTCAAAAACATCAACTTACATGGCGAAATCCATCTGGCAAGGACTCAGCAATCCTGGACTACATTTTGATCAATGCCAGATTTCGCTCATCACTCATGGACGTTCGTGCCATGAGGGGACCTGATTGCGGATCTGATCACTACCTCATCCGGGCTAAGGTGCAGCTCAAATTACGGCATGCAAAAAGATCATCTCGGTCAGCCAAGCTGGACTGGAGGCAGCTAATGAATCCTGCCAACAAACAGGCATATCAGATCGCCCTATCCAACCGCTTCGAGATGCTGGCCGTGCCCGAGGATATAAATGAAGAAGAAAAGCAGATCTCTGATGCCATCCTGGAATGTGCCAAGCCCCTATGTCCACCTGCCCGACGTCGAACGCAACCATGGATATCAGACGAGTGCCTCGACCTCGTGGACAAACGGAAACAGGCAAAGTTGGTCGACCTTGAACGGTACCGGCAGCTAAACCGAGAAGTCCGACAAAGAATGACAGCAGAAAGAGAAGCATACTGGAACCAAGTGGCAGACGATCTTGAAGTGGCGGCATCCAAAAACGAGTACCGCACTCTCTACCGCACCCTCAGATGTCTGAGTGGAAAGACCAAATTGACTAGTGACAACATCAAGAATGCTGATGGGACCTTCGTGCGATCACCATCCGAACGCCTGCAACGGTGGAGTGAATTCTTCAAAGCTTTGTATAATCACGACCCACCTCAGGGACCGCCAGCAACAGCACTCTCGATCGACCCCCCTGAGGTCTCCATGGTCGACGTTGAGCCTACAGTAGAAGAAGTGAAAGCAGCCATACAATCCCTGAAGAATGGCAAGGCACCAGGAGTGGACCAAGTCACCACAGAAGCGATCAAAGCCGGGGGAGATGTACTGCTTCGCCGACTACACTCACTCCTCAAAACCATCTGGTGCACTGAACAAATTCTGTTAAGATGGAGGAAAGCCATTATCGTACCGATCCACAAGAAAGGTGATAACCGGGACTGCAAGAACTACCGTGGCATCAGCCTCCTTTCCATCATCGGAAAGGTCTTTATGAAGATCATCCAGTCAAGACTGCAAAAACATCGCGAGCAAACCAGTCGAGAAGAACAGGCAGGATTTAGACCCGGGCGAGGATGCTGTGATCAAATCTTTGCCATTCGTCAGCTGATGGAGGAGAGGATCCGGTGTGGACAGCGAACCGTCATTGTTTTCATTGACTTTAAGTCTGCTTTCGACTGTGTCCACCGGCCTGCCTTATGGAAACTACTAGAGGTTGAACATGTACCTCGAAAAGTCATCACACTCCTCCAAACTGCATACAACGGTTTAACCAGCCAGGTGCGCATCCAGAACGATTTATCTGAGGAATTTACCATCCAAACTGGAGTCCGCCAAGGGGATGTGGCCTCCCCGTTGCTTTTCAACATCGTGGTCGACGCCATTATGAGGCAAGCATTCAGAAACAGACAGGGCATACAATATGACAAGGATCACTATATGACTGACCTGATGTTTGCTGATGATAGTGCTATCCTTGCCGGTAACGACGCTGAAGCCACGGACATCCTCTACGACATTGCCCGCATTGCCCGGCCATACGGTTTGAAGATCAATGCTGGTAAGACAAAGGCCCTGACAACAGATGGGTCGCAAGCCACCATCTATCTCGAAGGCGTCCAGATCGAGCAAGTGCAGGACTTTAAATACCTTGGGTCGCTGGTCCAGGAGAAGAAAGTTGCATCCACCATGGAAATTCACAGCAGAATTGGACAGGCGGCCACTGCGTTCGCCTCGCTCAAATGGTGTCTGTGGAAGAGGACCAACATTTCCACAAAGACTAAAATCCGACTCTTCCGGACTTTGATCCTGCCCATTCTTCTTTACGGATCGGAAACATGGATTTGTCTCAAGTTAGATTTGAACAAACTTGAGGTATTCCAAATGCGATGCCTGCGGCAGATCTTGGGCATCTCTCTTCGCGACCGCATCACTAATGATACCATCCGCGCCAGATGCCAACAGCAACCAACCATTGCCGACCAAATCCAGAAGCGAAGGCTCAGATGGTTTGGCCACGTATGTAGAATGGGCACGAACAGAATACCATCCACACTCCTTTGGAGACAACGACCCACCCAATGGAGCATCCAACGGACCGCGCCTAGGGAAAACGTGGGCCAAGCAAGTGGAAGATGACTTGAAGAGCCGACGTCTCGACCTTAACCAGGCCAGGACTGAAGCCATGGATCGTAAGGTATGGAAGAACATCAAAGAGCAAGTCCGAAACCCTGCGGCACCTACAGCAGCATACTGGTTGCGTGGCCAACCGCCTCCCCCAGCTGCCAGCTAAGGACCAAAGAAGAAGAAGAAGAAGGTATTGTAATAATCCTGTATTTTATTTCCCATGTGTAAGATGTTGAATCTTACACATGGGAAATAATAGCCCCAAAAAAAAAAAAAAAAAAAGTATACACTTGGGGTGGGGGGTTGAATGGGATTTGAGAGTTATATAATCAGACATGAAGCTCTATGAGCAGTAGATATAACAAGGAAAGTTCATGGTGTCCTATTGATGGTTTATCAAAAGTTTGCTTGTAGACATAAGGAAGTCATAATCCCATTATGTACAAGGCAAGGTAACAAGTATGGAAACTGTTCCCAAAAAAAGAAGGAGTGGGGAAAAAAAAAACAATCTTGTTGAAAGGGTCAAAAGATGGACAACATGCCAGGTAAAATCAGCAAAAAGGTGTCCATATAAGGAAAGACCGAATATGTGTGCCACAAAGCTTGGTAACTAGTCACATTAGAGGAGACCTGATAGGTAGAGAAAGTAAATGAAGGATAGTGAAATTTTTGCTGTTAACAGAAGGTGCTTCTGTGGGACTGACAGTCTTCTTTAGACTCTGGCACAACAAGCAGATCAGGAGAACATGTCTAGTGTTTCCATCATAAGTCTTGATGGAAGCACTGGACATGTTTGTCACTGATGGCACCACAGTTTGGAGGGAAGAAATCCATCTTCAGTGACATGTTGCACCCCAGTTTTTCGTAAGAAGTAATGAGATCTTCCACCAGCTGCCTGTAGTTGCTGGCTTTAACATTTCAAAAGACTTTCCATGCTGATTTCTCTCTATCAATAAGGGCACATTCGAACTGTTCATCTTTGAAAAGTTGCCTTATTTGTGGACCAATGAAATTGCCTGCCTTAATCTTCTCTGTACTAAGTCTTGGGAATTTCTTTTGCAAGTATGTGAATGCAGGACCGTTCACTTCCAGAGCCTTAACGAAATTTTTCATGAGCCCCAGTTTTGATGTCAAGTGGTGGAAGCAAAGCTTTATTTGGATCTACCAGAGGTTCAAATGCTACATTCTTCTTCCTGGTGTTGATGATTTTCATTGAATCCAACTTCTCTTCTTGTAGTGCATATCCTTGGTGCAACAATACTTAGCGTAACCGTTTTGCAGTCCTAAGAAAATAGCGATTACCACATATCTGCCACTCATAATTCTGATAATGTACACTTAAAAGGATGCTCTTCATATTTGCATATGTTTCTCTTTTGCAGATGGCATACGCAAGAGATATTGAAGAAACCATATTTCCATTGTGTAATAACATAAATAATTTGTGATAGTATCTAACTTTTCTTACTAACCCTAATAACACAGCCTTAAGACTAACCTTAGAAGCATCTATAAATAGTGGTCATCCTTCAGGAATCTGCCTCCTGTTCATTTCTGCCATTAGACTATCAACATCCTTACAAACAGTGAGTTCACCTTCCGATATCACCTTTGATAGAATTTATCATATTCTTTATTTAGAGTATAAAATGTTGTCACTTTCACAGAATGATCTAGAAGATTCCACTGTTGTAGCCTCGAGGTCAAAAGCTCTGCCTTATTCTTTGGCAGTTCGAGATCCCTAATGAGGTCATTAACGGTCATGTGGTTGATGTATCCAAATACCATCTGCAATTCGCACAGGGCGAATTGCAGATGGTATTTGGATATGTCACTGTCCATTGACTTCATTGTCATTCTTTTCTAATAGGAGGCACCATACAGAAGTAAGTCTGTGACATGATTTGTTGGCTCCTCCATATCATGGGCACTGCAAAAGGCATAAAACATTTCACTACCTGTTTTGATGAACAGGTAGTGAAACGTGTGGAGCCTGGTTCTTGTCCTGGTCAGCTACTTTACACCCAAAGTACAAGAAGTCGGCCTTTTGGTAGAGGAACCACCATCTTCCCGAAGAACTCATTTGTGATAGTTTTCTTAATTTTCTGGACATCATCTGAGTCTGTATACCACCTAAGTCCTCCATGGGAAGACATTCTGAATTTGTAAACTGGGCTATCACTAAAATCTCAAAAAAAACAACTTCATTATTGTGGGGGCTTTAATTTACTGCTACCATCTAGTGATCTGTCAAAATTTGTAACATCACAGTTTGAAAGCTTAGGTTTAAACCCTTTAATTTCATTGCCTACCAGAGGTAACAACAAACTCAACCAAATCTTCTCTAACGCTGCTATGTCTTCTGAACTCTCACTCTCAATTGCATTTAAATCCAACCATGATCCAATTTCAAAACAACCGTCCTTCAACATTCCATTCCAGTCTAATAAGAACCCAGTCTACAAACAGAGATCATTTAACCTCAAACATTTAAAACGGGACATCTGTCTGGAGCTCCTAAGCCTGTACCCATGGGACAGTTTGGTCAACTGTCCTACACAATTGGCATATACTTTCTTCTTGACCTGGTTGGCCTCAATCTCAAAAATCACTGCCCCTTCTTTCAATTCAAATGTTTGGTGGACCCCACAATGCGAGTCCCTTTTCAAATTAAAACAAAAGACTTTTGGGAACTTTAAAAAATCTAACTCGGAAAATGACTATCTAAATTTCTTAGCTCGCCATAATAAGTTTAACAAAGTAAAGAGGAAAGAAATCCAACAATTCAAATCTATTAGGATCAAGAAAAACTCTCAAGTATAACCCAAAATATCCCACCCATTACTGTCAAATTTCAATTTCTGGTTGGAACACATAACTCACTTCAACAACAAAACAAATCCTTGCCCAGAATTTAAAGGATGCATGCCGTTCATCAACAAATTAAGCAATATTTCTATCTCAAAAGAGGTGATGGAAGATGCTATTAAAAATCTCCCTTCTAAAATAGCTAGTATCTACATTTTAGACCTTGTCTTTTTTTTCAATCAGACCATAATTAATAATTTATTTTTTCCCCTCTGAATGAGCTCACTACTGAAATGCCAAAACATTAAAAGCAACAAAGACATCAGACCAATATTAATGTTATTCTCTGTACTAAAACTCCTAGAAAGATCTATGTTACCAACAATTAAGAAGCAACTCTTCCCAGTACATCATAATCAGTTCCACACTGACCAACCTTCTCACAACAAACCAAATAATTCTGAAACCCTTGATGCTAAAAATCAAATCTACATAATTTACACAGACATCAGCTTTGCGTTTGATAACATACTCACACCTGAATCTCCTCGAATGGTTTTCCCTCATCAATGGTAACCTACTAAAATCTCTTTGCCAATCTCCTCAAAGAAAGGGGTCTTATAGCAAATTTAAAAAAAAAATCCTATTGTGCCATTTGCTCATCTCGAATCCCCCAGTGCGGAACACTGTCAGCAGTAATGTTCTCTGCAATCCTCCAACTTTTCTTACTAACCCATAAGCAGGTAATGTCTTATGCAGATGATGTTAAAATCATTGCCACCTCAGATTCAAGTCAATCAACTACCTGCACTCAAGAGCTGATCTGTAACATCCTCCAAGAATTTGCCTTGTACCTCAAATCTTTCAATCTCTCACTCAATCCCTCAAAATCCAGTCACCTCCAAATCACTTCCACGGGTGAACTGAAGGGGGGGCGATTCTCCAACGCATCACAGTCTAAAACAATGCACGAAATGTGAAATGTTTGAAGACCTATCTAGAACAGGACATGATCTAGCCAAGGAGGATGTCTTTGTGTGTGCACTAGGTGCAAAGACTGTGAGGAAATTAGGTGCCAACTCAGCATTCTGAAAGGCATCTATGAGAGTTTGAGGTGTAGGGTAGATGCCATCGAGGAAATTAATATGAGGGGCCCATCAAGCTCTCAGCTGCCCAACTCAATGCCAGAGCTGTCCTGGGCATCAGGCAACACAGCAGCAATCTCCAAGGCAGAATGCGCTGGTCCCACAGGAACTAGTTATTGTTGGTGACTCTATTGTCAGGAAGACAAGATATATTATGCAAAAAGGATAGGTGGAACAGGACCAGGGTGTGTCTGCCAGGGACAAAAGCTGATGACATTGTAGAGCAGATATCTTTTAAGGGTAGAAAAGGTGATATTGTTGTACATGTTGGCACTAATGACCTTAAGAGTAAGAGATCTGCAGATTTAATTAACAATTACAAGTCAATGTTGAAAAAAAGTCGCAAGCTAGGGTTGAATTTGAAAGTGTCTGCAATTCTGCCCAGACACGATAGGAGGGAATATACGATGAGAGCCTTGTCAATCAATTCGGCCCTAGAGAGATTGTGCAAGGCTCATGGGGTAGAACTTTATTCAGCGTGGTCTGTGCTTGCTAACAGAAGAGACTGCTTCTACAGGGATGGGATACACTTAAATAGAAAGGGTGAAAGAATATTTGTTGATGCTATCAAGGCAGTGTTTGGTAGGTTGGAAAACTGCTAGCTTGGGGGGATTCACAGACTAAAAGATTAACAATAGGCAGAGGCAAAAGCAATTCTTGCACTGACTGCTTCTATTGTAATGAGCAGCAGCCTAGAGAGCACGTTTCTGGGGATTTCAAGAGCTGCTGTGAGTCATCATGGAACAAGCAAATACATGGGCTGTGTTAGAGTAACTAAGAGTATGAACAGGTGCATGTATACTTGCATGTACACCAATGCTAGAAGTATAGTAAATAAATTTGATGAATTTGAAGTGCTGATCAAAGGCAGAGGAGGAGTTATGCTGTTAGTTAAGAAACACATAAAATCGAAGGACGAGCATCCAGTGGAAAGTGCAATGTTGAGTCAGTTTGGTGTGACATAAACAATGGTAAAGGGAAAATGAGAGTAGGAGTGTGTTATTGGCTTAATGACTCTGATGAGTACAATGAACAATTGTGCACAGACATCTGTGCACAATTGTTCATTGAACAGAATCAGTATATCAGAATATCTTGTAATGGGGGATTTAAACTTTCCAGATACTTGTGGATTAGTTTTCCTTGAACTTGTGGATTAGTCACATGCTAGCAAGACTTTTCTAGACTTATTGGAGAATTATTTTCTACAGCAACATGTTCAAGGGACAAGCAGAGGGGATAATACTCTTGCTCTGATTATAATCAGATTTATCTGCAAATTCCTAAAGCAGGAGCCATCACTGCTCATAATTATCAGCAGTGAGGACTCATGCATTAGGAATTTGCAAATAAAAGAACCACTAGGTGATCATGGTCTACTGATGTGGGATTTACTTAAAGATGTAACTATCATCAAGGGTGAAGGGAAGGGTTTTTGTTTTCATAAAGGGAACTCCAGTGGTCTCAGGCAGTTTTTAAATCCTATACAGTAAAATCAACTGATGATGTTAAAAACAGTGAATTCTAAATGAAAATCAAGGAATTCATCTTGAGAGCTACTAGGCTTTTCTTACCAACTAAGAAATACCGTTCGAGATTTAGACCTAAATGGATGTCAGATGAACTAATAAGACTCGTGGCAGAGAAAAAAATGCATGGGATGCATATAAATTATCAGGTGACACAGAAGCCTAGGCAGATATAAGCTAGTCTGCAATCAAGTCACAAAGGAGGTTAGGCAAGCGCAGGCTGATTATGAGAAATCTTTGGCCAAGGAAGCAAAGAAAAACAACAAAGACTTCTTTACATATGTAAACCTCTAAAAGGAAGGGAATGAATCAGATTGGTCCACTTGATGTTGATGGTGTCCTGCTCAGATAGCTGACAAACTGAATGAGTATTTTGCATCTACACTCACACATGAGGAATTCTGTAAGAAAGGAGAGAAAAAAAGTTTACTAAACGCTAACAGGGAGCTAATTTTGTAACAACAGAGAGCAAAGTGGAGAAAAAATTGTTGAAGTTCAACTTTGAAAATGCACCTGGGGCAGATGGAATCTATCCAGTAATATTGAAGGAGGCTTCAAACCTTAGCAATAATTATGAGAGTATTCCTTTAAATTCAGGAAGTCCCCATGGACTGGAGATGTGCAAATGTATTCCCAATTCACAAAGGAGGTTCAAAGGGTAACACAAATAATTATAGATCTGTTAATTTAACTTTTGTTCTGGGGAAAATAATGGAGTCACTCATTAAAGAAGTGTTGCAGGATCACCTGGACAAGACTACAGTAATATTTCAGACACAGAATGGGTTTGTTAAGGGGAAGTCTTGTCTGACTAATTTTATTGGACACTATGATGTAGTCACAGAGGAACTGGATGCAAAGAATAACTTTGAAATCATAAATTTGGATCTTAGAAAAGCCTTTGATACTGTTGCACATGGAAGACTGCTGCACAAATTGGAGCAGTGTGGCACTGGAGGCAAATTGCTGCTATGGATAAAGGCATGGTTGAGTGGGAGTAGACAGACAGTGGTAATCAATGGAGACTGCTCTTCATAGACTAATGTTATTATTGGAGTTCCCCAGGGTTCAATGTTGGGTCCATTGCTGTTTTCTGTATTCATTAATGATATTGATTGATTGATGATGGCTTAATGTACAAGTTTGCAGATGATACAAAGGTTGGCAGGGTTGTTAATGATAGTACACTGCTGCAACAGGATCTAGAAAACTTGAGCAGATGGGTTGAGAGGTGGCAACTGAAGTTTAACATTGACAAATGTAAAATACTACATATGGGAAGCAGTAACCCCAGAGTAACGTATCAACTCTGTGGTACTATACTGATAGTGGTAGAGAGTGAAAAGGACCTGCGGGTAATTGTGCAGGCAGATATGAAGTCTTCTGAGCAGTGCTTGTTTGTTTGGGGATTTTTTTGGAACATGAATGGCCATAATGCGCCATACATAGGTTAGTATTTATGCTATTTCTTTATGGATCGAGAGTCAGGAAACTGATTGTTGACTAGCTAAAGGAGGTGGTATACATTGATTGCTTTGAGAAAGTTAAAAATCTTTGAGACATCTGTTTTATTGCCCAAAAGTGAACTAAGTGTTAGTGGTTCTTCAGTTGAGGCTGGATTGAAGTGATTCTGGCATTCTATTGCAAATTTTGTGCATTCCACAAGGATATGTTTCACTGAAAGCACTGTTTTACAGTGATCACACTGGGGGTGAATCTCCCCTCTTAAAAGGTAACCATGAGTAATATTAGTGTGACCTATACAGAGACGAGCTAGTATTACCTCCTGTTGTCGAATTGCACTGAGACTTGAAGGCCATTGCTCAAGATTTGGCTTGATACTTCGAAGCTTATTTTCAAGTTGGTTTTGCCATGTTGATTGCCACTGGTACATGCATTTTTCCTGTATTATTCGTCTATAATCTTGAAGTGGAACTCTCCACTGTACATCAGGTGGTAAGTCGGCCGCTTTTGCGGCATTGTCCGCTAATTCATTTCCTGGAATTCCCATATGTCCTGGGGCCCAACAGAAATGTATGGTTCTTCCAAGCTCAGATAAGGTATATAAAGAGTTTGTTATTTCTTTTACGACTGGGTGGGTGATGTTCATGGTGTTTTCCAGGGCTTGAAGTGCACTTAGAGAATCAGAGAAAATTACACTGTTTTCAATATTGGAGGTCTCGATATGCTTCAGTGCAACCTGAATTGCCAATAGTTCAGCAGAAAATATACTGAACTCATGTGGCAGTTGGTAGGCCAATGTTATGTTCGGGAAAACTGCGGCAATTCCAACGTGGGTGTCATTCTTTGACCCATCTGTATGAACTACAACAAAGTTTGGAAACTGCTCCACCACTGCAAGGTACAATTGCAAGAAATTTTCTTTATGTAGTGCAGATTTATCCCATTTAGGAAGGTATTTATCACATAAAGGTGGAGTAATGCTCCACGGAGCAGGAATAGTGGAGGGGTATTTGAGATATTATCAAAACTCAGATTAAGTTCTTCTAGAAGATGTCTTATTCTTATACCTAATGGTCGGTTAGCAGTAGGGCAGTTATGGTATAACCTGCTGTGTTGGGGGGTGAAAAGTAATTACCAATTTGGGTGTTCAGGCATAGATCTTATTTTATATGCATAGCATAATATAAGTTGTTGCCTTCTGATAGAGAGAGGGGGTTCGTGAGCTTCGGCATATAGACTATGTGTTGGAGACGTGCGATATGCTCCTAGAGCAATGCGTATTGCACTATGATGGAGAGGATCAAGCCAGCGAAGGACACTAGGCCTTGCTGAGCTATACACTGGTGCCCCATAGTCAAGTTTTGATCTTATTAAAGATCTGTATAGCCGTAATAAGGTAAGGCGATCAGCTCCCCACTTTGTTGCTGAGAGAACCCGGATAATATTTAATTTTTGTTGGCAGGATGTTCTTAGTCTTTTAATATGTTCCAGGAATGTAAGCTTATGATCTAAGGTGATTCCTAAGAATCGTATGCTGGGTTGAACTGCTATTGGTTGTCCCTTCAGTTGTAGTTCCGGGTGTGGGTGCAATTTACGTTGTCGGCAAAAATGGATGCACAACGTTTTTTGAGAACAAAGCTGAAAACCATTGGTTTGTGCCCATGTACTGATCTTATTTATTGCCCCTTGTAACTGTCTCTCGTCGTATTCATGTTTTTCGCATGGCAAGAAATACTAAGGTCATCTACGAACAGTGCCTTATCGATAGGGTTTGGAAGTTGTTCAGCAATGGTGTTTATTGCAATTATAAAGAGTGTAGCACTAAGTACAGAGCCCTGGGGAACTCCTTCTTCTTGAAAAAATAGTTCCGACAGTGAAGTTTTAAATCGAACCTGGAAAGTTCACTTGTCTAGGAAGTTGCGTATGAAAATCGGGAGATGGCCCCGAAGTCCATGGCGGTGTAATTCGCGGAGTATTCCATACTTCCACGTGGAATCATAGGCCTTGCTGATGTCAAAGCAAACCATTACATGGTGTTCCGATCTAAGGAATGCATTCCGAATGGAATTCTCTAGTTTTACTAGTATATCTAGTGTTGATCTGTTCTGTCGAATGCCGAATTGTGCAGAATGTAAGAGATTGAAATTTTCTAGGTACCATATCAGTCGACGGTTCACCATCTATTCCAGAATTTTGCAAAGGCAACTGGTCAAGGCAATGGGTCTATAGCTAGTAGGGTTTGTTGGGTCTTTTCCTGGTTTAAGGAATGCAAGGACTGTAGCGTGGTGCCATTGTTCAGGGAATGTGTCTTCCCGGTAGAGCCTATTGAACAGATCAAGAAGTGACTGCAGTGATTCAGCACTTAGTTCCTGTATCATCGAATAATGGATATTATCTGGTCCTACAGCGCTATGCCTAGATGTTGACAAGGCTCTATGTAGTTTGTGGATAGTGAATGGTAAGTTATATTGTTCTTCTGCTTTTGAAGAAAAGTTTAACTTTTGTTTTTCTGAATTTGCTTTGAATCTTCTGAAGGCTGGCATGTAACTTTCTGTTGCTGATGTTTTGGCAAAAGTTTCCCCTAGTATATTGGCAATTTGGGTAGGGTCAGAAATGTTCTGCCCTCTCCATTCCATGATAGGCTGAGGTGTCGTTTGATATTTACCACTCATTTTCCTCATTGTTTTCCAAATTTTATGTGTGGGAGTTGCTTGATTGATGGTTGAAGTGAAGCGAATCCAAGCGGCCTTTTTATTACTGCGTCTAACATACCTGGCTCTTGCTCTAACGCGTTTAAACTGAATGAGATTAGCTGTGGTTGGATAGCGCCTAAAAGTATTCCAAGCTTTAGTTTAGTCTCTTTTTGCTGCACGGCATTCGTCAAGCAACCATATTTTTGGGTGTTCAGGTAATTTGGAGGAGGATTTTGGTATAGCTTGTCCTGCTGCGTGTAGTATAGTTTTTGTGACATACTCAACCGCTTCCCTGGTTGGGGATTTTTGTATAATTTCAGGGTCCAGTTTAGCTAATTTTTTATACATCTCCCAGTCTGCTTTATCAATTAGCCACCGAGGAATTCTAGTAAGATGATAAGAGGGCTTATTTAGTAATTCAATTGTAATGGAAAAGTGATCACTATGCAGTGGATCATTGTTTGCCGTCCACTTTAGAGTAGGATATAAAGTTGCAGAACAGATAGACAGGTCTATTGCAGTATATGTTCCAGAAGGAAGGTGAACATAAGTAGGTGACCCGTCATTTAGAAGGAGAAGGTTGTTATCATCTAAACATTTTTCAATTAGTTTTCCTCTTTGGTCGATATTGTTGTTACCCCATAGTGTGTGATGACCATTTAAGTCTCCCAGAATGAGGAAAGGTGTGGGGAGTTGAGCTATGAGGTTGTTTAGATCATTTTGTTGGATGGAAAAGCTTGGTGGAATATATAAGGAGCAGATTGTAATATGGATGTCAGCAGCTACACGGACCGCTATTGCCTCGAGGGGAGAGTTCAGTAAGACCTGTTTGACAGGAACATATGGGTTTGTTATAACAGCTACACCACCATGTGCAGTATTTTGATCGGTTCTATCTTTTCTAAAGATATTGTAATGAGACAGTTTTGGTGTGTCTTGAGGTTTAAAATATGTCTCTTGGAGGCAGAGACATATTGGTGTATATTTATAGGTAAGGTCGTACAGGTCATTAATATTGGCACGGAAACCACGACAATTCCACTGAATTATTGTGTTCATTGTTTATCTCTAGTTAGACTTTCCGAGCGTTTTCTTGGTGCTGAGGTTCTCTGTTTTTCACTCTTGTTTTTATCTTTCTTTCGAAAGTAGGGCCTTTCTGTTTCCATTTCTTCTTCTACAAAAATGTGTAGGACGGGGTCATCTGTGGGTATTTCCTTAGAATCCATTTCCTGTTGGTGAGCAGAAGTTAAGATTTGTTTTTCTTTGTGCCCTTCATCTGGGGAGTGGGGATTTTCGATTGGTATAGAAACAGGCGTATTGACTGCCTGAGTTTGAGATGCATTGAACAGTGTTTTTACATAGTTCGAGAAAGACTCTTTTGGGGGTACTGTTAGTTCAGTTTGCGATGCGGTTGATTGGAATTTTTTGGTGATTTGAGCATACGTAGATCTATTTGCAAGGTTTGGTGGTGAGATATTTCGCTTAGCTTCTGACTTTTGATAGGACACGTTATGATTGGTTTTATAAATCTGAATAAGTTTCTCAGTTTTCCAGCGTTCACATGTTGTAGCGTAAGCGGGATGATCTTTTTTGCAGTTTGGGCATATCGGTTGGAGTGCAGTACAGGCTTTGCAGTTGTGTTCAACTGACCCGCACTTTGCACAAGCAGGAGTTCCCCGGCAAGCTGTCTGGGAATGTCCGTACTTCTGGCATCGGAAACACCGTAGGGGATTTGGAATATAAGGTCTGAAATTACAGACCAGATATCCAGCCTTAATGGATGCTGGGCGATGTGGTGTATTAAAGGTCAAAATGAGATTACGTGTAGGAATCAGAACTCCTTCTTTTCTGGTGGAAATTCTCTTGACCTGTATAACGCCTTCTTCTTTAAGTTCTTCAAGCATCTCCTCTTCGGATACATCTATTAAATCCCAATCAGAGATCAATCCTTTAGAGGTGTTCAGTGATCTGTGGGGTGTCACAGTAACTGGTATTCCAGCAAAGAGATTAATATTCAAGAGTCGCTCTGAGTGTTTACTATTAGAGGTCTCGAACAGAATATCTCCTGACCTAAGTCTTTTTACAGACTTAGGAGTTCCAGCTCTGCTTTCTAATTCCTTCTGTACCCTAAATGGCGAGATTTTGCCAATTGCATTTTCACCAGTTGAGTGCATGATCAGGAAAGCTGGAGTAGGATAGATGTCAGAGTCAGTTTTCTGCCGTTTTGAAGTTCCTGCAGTAGAACTATCTTTCTTTTTTGTTGACTGGGGTGTATCTGGCAGCCCAGGTAAGTCCGAGTTTGATTTACTCATGACGTGCTCTTTTTGGCCCCGGGAGATTACCTTTTTCTCCCAGGTTACCAGCCCCGCCACGTGGAGGCAAGAGCGGTGCCGCCTAGTGACCCAAGCGAAGAGAAGGTTAGTATTAACAAAAAATAAAAAAGGGGGTTAAAGAAAGGTGCTTTCCTTTCTGGGTTATATAAATTGAAAGATCTATTTAATTATAATGCTCAAGAGTTAACGGACTTGCGAAACTCGGGAGAAACGTATTTACAGTAAAGCGTAACAGATAATCACTATGAAAAGGCGCTGTGGTCACTAATATCGCTTGGCACTCGGGGCCTCTGAGCAGTGCAGATGGTGTGCAAGAGGAACTGATGGTGTCTTGTCAATGATATACAGGAATTTTTCTAGCAAGGATAAGGAGATGATTATCCACTTGGATAAAGCAACCACACCTTGAATACTGTATACAGATCTGGAGGCCTCATTTCAAGAAGGATGTAGAGCTGTTGGAATGAGTACAGAGAAAGGCAACAAGATTAGTGAATGGAACAAAGGGTTGCTCTTACGAAAACAGGTTTAAGTTTTGCAAATTACAGTGTCTGGAGAATAGGCACCTGTGAGGTGATCTGATTGAGGTGTATAAAGCCTTGATTGGTTTGAGCACGCTTAATGCTCATAGGATTCTTCCTCTTGTTCAGAATAATCGCCTGAGAGGGCATAAATTCAAATTGAGGAAAGACAGTTGTAGGATAGATGTGTGGAAGTTTGCCTTTAGCCAGCAGGTGGTTAATTGCTAGAACAAACTTCCATATGTCATTGTAGAAGTTGATAGCTTAAATAGATTCAAGCAAAACTAGAAAAACGTTTGGAGCGGTGGATGGGTGAAACGAGAAGAGTATGTGTTTTTTTTTTTTTTTTTTTTTTTTGCTGATGCTATATTGAGGAAAGACAGTTGTAGGATAGATGTGTGGAAGTTTGCCTTTAGCCAGCAGGTGGTTAATTGCTAGAACAAACTTCCATATGTCATTGTAGAAGTTGATAGCTTAAATAGATTCAAGCAAAACTAGAAAAACGTTTGGAGCGGTGGATGGGTGAAACGAGAAGAGTATGTGTTTTTTTTTTTTTTTTTTTTTTTTGCTGATGCTATATAAGCTTGCTTTCTTGCATCATGTGCCTTTGCTAATGCTATTTTCAACTGACTGCAGTTGGCTACACTGATGCTAATGTGATCAACATTCTACTGCACAAAATGGTGCCCCTTCTGTCATTTTTTTCTGATTAGTAGTAGTACTAGTTGTGGTGGTGGCAGGTGATGCAAGAAAACAAGTGTATGAGCTTATGCAGCATCAGCCAAAAAAAAAATATATATATCACACCATTCCCTCCAAATGCCTGTCCAGTTGTTCCTTCATCATCATCATCATCCATTTTCAATCCACTGCAGGATGAAGGCCTCTCCAGCAACTTTCCAGTTCCTTCTGTTTTGAGCACTGGTCATCCATTCACTACCAAAAAATTCATGAATTTCATCTATCCATCTTTGTCTTCCAGGTTTTCTTCTAGCTCCTCTTGGATACCATTCTGTTATTTTCTTAGTCCATCTGTCATGTCTTCGAGCTATGTGTCCTGCCCAAGACCATTTTAGTTCTTTAGTTTTTTTTATAAGAATGTCCTTTACTTGAGTTTGCTGCCTAATCCATGTGTTTCTCTTCTTATCTAACAGTCTGATTCCCAATATAATTCGTTCCATTCTTCGCTGTGTAGTTCTCAGCTCTTCTTCCATTCTTTTGGTGAGTGCCCAAGTTTCACTTCCATACGTCATGGTGGGGAGTATACATTGGTTCATTATTTTACGTTTCAGACAAATTGGGATATTGCTCCTCAGTATGTGACTATATTTCCTGAATGCTATCCATCCAAAATTTATTCTTCTCTTGACTTCCAGCCATTTATCATTATTACAGCTAATAACTTGTCCCAGATAAGTATATGACTCCACCTTTTCAATTACTGCTCCTTCAATCATTATTTCCCTTTCTGTGGCATACTTGTTCATCATTACTTTTGTTTTAGCCATATTCATCTTTAGTCCAAAATCCTTACTAACTGTGCATAACTGATTAAGATTTTCCTCTAATTCTTTGGGATCGTGGCTTATGACCACAATGTCATCTGCAAATCGTAAATGGTTTAGGTACTCTCCGTTCACATTGACTCCTTTCTGTGACCAGTCTAATCTGAAAGCTTCCTCAAGGGCAGCAGTAAACAGCTTTGGAGATACTGTGTCTCCTTGTCGAACTCCTTTCTAAATTTTAAATTTCCTACTGTGTTTGTCTAGTCTATTAGGAGGTAGCACTCTCATATAATTTCTTCAAAATCATAATATATGGGGTATCTATGCCTTGTCTTTCCAGTGCCCGAAACATTGCCTTATGCTGTAGGAAGTCAAATGCCTTTTCATAATCCACAAATGCCAGGCATAACGGTGTTTTAAATTCATTTGCTTTCTCCATTAGCTGTGATATTATGTGAAGGTGATCCATAGTTCAGAATCCCGTCCTAAAGCCAGCTTGCTCTTTCGGTTGATTCTCATCAAGTATTCTTTCTAATCTGTTAGTAATGACCCTTGTGAACAACTTGTAGATGTGGGATAACAAACCAATTGGTCTATAATTTCCAATTTATGATTTAACTCCTTTCTTATGCAGCAAAACTATGATTGCATTATTCCACTGCTTAGGTTTTCTAATGCACTTTGTGAAGAACCTTGCCAGTTTTTGTGTTATGTCTCTTCCTCCCAATTTTAACAACTCTACAGTAAATTCATCTTCCCCCGAGGCTTTCTGATTCTTCATTTTCTTCATTGCATGTTCTACCTCATCAGGAAGAATATTGGGTATGGCGTATGTGTTGCTACTTTGCAATCCATCTTCCCCACTGCTGGCATCATTCCCCTGCTCCTTGTATAATTCTCTATAATAGTCTTCTGCTATTTGAATTATGCCTTCTCTGCTGTTTATAAGTACACCATCGCTATTCTTCAGTTTCAGTATCATTTGTCTTTCTGTATTACTGCTCATGGCTGCTAATTTAAATCCTTTGTTTTCCCTTAATGCTTGTTCTACTTTTCTTGTGTTAAATCATCTTATGTCCTCTCTGAGTCTCTTTCTAATGGATTTGCATAACTCAGTATACTCAATTTTCTCCCTGTCAGTGATTTTCTTGCTCTTCATTTGTCGTCTTCGGTTCTTCATGTCAAGTGTTTCTTGACTAATTTTTTCTTCTTTGGATTTCTTTTTCCCTATAGGTTTTTGGGCTTTATCACTTTCAGAAAGTTGTAATATTCCTCGTCGATATCTTGGTCCCGAGCAGTCTGCAGAAGCTCAAACTTGTTCTTAAGTTCCAGTACATACTGCTTTTTCTCCTCTTCTGTTATCTCAAAGACCTTTGTATTATTTACTCAAGTCAGTTTTTTCCTTTCCTTTCCTACATCTATATCAAGTGTACATCTTACCATTCTGTGATCACTTCCAACATTTACCTTATTCAGGACGGTAACATCATTCACAATATATCTTCTGTTAGTGAGGATTAAGTCGATTTCATTAGTTGTTAATCCATTTGGACTCTTCCATGTCACCCTTTTCTTGAAAAAATTGTACATTACTGACAGTCTTTGAGATTCTGCAAATTCCACAAGTCTTTCACCTCTTTCATTTCTTTCACCAATTCCAAAATTTCCTATAGTTCCCCTTTCTGCACTATTTTGTCTTTTTCCAACCTTAGCATTGAAGTCCCCCATAATAATAGTGTAGTGGGTTTTCTGCTCATCTAGAAGACTCTCAATTTCTGTGTACATTTCTTCAACCTTATCATCTTTTTTTTTTTTTTTTTTTTTTTTTTTTTGGTAGTTGTTGGCGCATCGGCTTCTGTGGCCATAATGCACCTCCCAAGGTTTTTGCAGTACTTTGATCCAAGCCTGAGGCGGGATTCGAACCCGCGACCTTTGGGTTGCCAGGCAAGCACTTTACCCACCTGGCTAGCCCGGTCAGTGACCTCTTCATCATCATGGCTCGACGTTGGTGCATAAATCATTATAACCTTTAGCTTGTACCTCTTAGAAATCTTGTGCATTAGTCTTGACAACCTTTGGTGGTGTACGTTTGAATTCCAAAATGTTGTTTTTAAAATCTTTATGGACCAGAATCCCAACAGCAGATTTCCACTTGATAAACTTATAAGTGATTCATTTCTTCTTCTTGTTTCAGCCAAACCTTAAATTAAGTTGCTCCTTAAATTTATTTAACCTATCAACTTCCACAACGACAGATGGAAGTTTTTTTCAGCAATTAACCACCCGCTGGCTAAAGGCAAATTTCCACACATCTATTCTACATCTGTATTTTCTTAATTTGAATTTATTCCCCCTTAGGTTCGTAATCTGAACAAGTGGAAGGCATCCTATCAGAATTCAGCGTGCTCAACCCATTCAAGGCCTTACACACCTCAATCAGATCACCGCACAGGTGCCTAGTCTCCAGCCACTGCAATTTATAGAACTTAAGCCTCTCTCTCTTGGTAAGAGGATCCCTTCATTCCCTTCACCAATCTTGTTGCCCTTCTCTGTACACGCTCAAGCAAATCTACATCCTTCCTAAAATGAGGCCTCCAGACCTCTACGCAGTACTCAAGGTGTGGCCTGACCATTGCCTTATACAGAGGGACAATCACCTCCTTTTCCCTGTTAGCAAAATTCCTATATATCATTGACAAAACCCCATGACCTGCCCTGGCAGCCTGTCTGCATTGCTCAGAAAACTTCATATCTGACTGCACAATTACTCCCGGGTCTTTTTCATTTTCTACCACCTTAAGTGTAGTACCACACAGTTTTTACGTTTCTCTGGGGTTACTTCTACCCATATGCAGTACTTTGCTTTTGTCAAGTTCAAGTCCAGCAATGATTGCTAGTTCATTGCTGGAACTGACTTCCATCTGTTGTTGTGGAAGTTGATAGCCTTAAAGACATTTAAGGCTGAAATAGACAAACATTTGTAGTGACCGAATGGGTGAAAAAGGAAATTTTTTTTTTTTTTTGTGCCTGATGCTCTATAAGCTTGCTTTCTTGCATCATATGCCTCAACTAATGCTAACTCCAGGTCTTTATGTAGTTATGAACTGCAGTTTTTGTATTAGCAGTGTGTACATCTTCAGAATTTAGTGGTAGCCCAGTCAAACCAGTTGTATGTGCACAATTTTACTATGTGTGTCAATAACTTTTGTATTCTTATTAGATGTATTATACTCTAAATGTTTCTGAATACTTTTACTGTAAGCCCCTATAGCTGTCTCAGGGTAACCTTAGTATTGTCATATTTCTGTACAGTATAGATGGTATACATCTCAACACAACCATGCTGGCCCATCACTTTGTCCAGAATGCCTCGATCAAACCTGCGACTACTGGTCTGTTGGTATCAGTTGCCTCTATGTACTGTAGGAACTTGTGACCAAGAGCTAATAAATGGAATTTAATTATTTTTTTTTTACGTCTCCAGTTAAGGGACACTTTCCTGAAGTTAACATGACTTCTCCACATATGTAACAGAAGTCATCCACATTATTCACACAATTACAGGGCATATTAATCTTACACGACACAAATACTGTGGAAAAAGTAGAATTTCACAGAGAACAACCATAAACTGAGAACAAATCACCTAGTACCTGCCATATTCGAGGATTACTGTAACAGAGTTGAAGACGCATTTCAGAAGACAACTTGTCATGTGATGCAGAGTGAGGCGACAGTTGCAGATCACGTGATAAAGAGTGTGGTGGTACTGAAACTGTGGTGATGCCATGCATTTTGCCGAGAGCCATAGTTGTTCATCATCCTCATCAGCCGTTATCAATTCACTGTAGGATGAAGGCCTCTCCAGAAACTTTCCAGTTCTGTTTTGTACAATGGCAATCCATTTACTGACCACAAACTTTGAGTTTCATCTGTCCATTTCCATTGTTGTCTTCCTGGTTTTCTTTTCGCTCCTCTTTGGTATCATTCTGTTATTTTCTTAGTCCATCCGTCTTCATGTCTTCGAGCTATGTATCCTGCCCAAGTCCATTTCAGTTCTTTAGTTTTGATAAGAATGTGCATTACTTCAGTTTGCTGCCTAATCCATGCGTTTCTCTTCTTATACAACAGTCTGATTCCTAATATAATTCGTTCCATTCTTTGCTGTGTAATTTTCAGCTTCTCTTCCATTCTTTTGGTAAGTGCCCAAGTTTCACTTCCATAAGTCATGGTGGGGAGTATACAATGGTTCATTACTTTACGTTTCAGGCAAATTGGGTATTGCGCCTCAGGATGTGACTATATTTCCTGAATGCTATCTATCGAAATTTATTCTTCTCTTGACTTACAGCCATTATCATTGTTACAGCAAATGACTTGTCGAAGATAAGTATATGAATCCACTTTTTTGATTTCTACTCCTTCAACAATTATATCCCTTACTGTGGCATACTCGTTCATCAGTACTTTTTTTTAACCATATTAATCTTTAGTCCGAAATCCTTACTAACTCTGCATAACTGATTAAGATTTTCAGGATCATTGAAGAATGTCGATAATTCTTCGGGATTGTGGCTTATGATCATAATGTCATCTGCAAATCATAAATGGTTTAGGTACTCTCCATTCACATTGACTCTTTTCTGCAACCAGTCCAATCGTCTGAAAGCTTCTTCAAGGGCAGCAGTATACAGCATCAGAGTTATTGTATCTCATTGTTCAACTCCTTTCTCAATTTTAAATTAGTTGTTGATAATGTAGAGTAACTTTCTAATATGAGACCCCAACTTTAATTCGAAAACAAGAGCCAATTGACAAATTTTAATGTGATTTTCGTGTTCAGCAGCGTGAAATTAGTCAAGATTGGGTATTTTTTTTTTTTGTAAAATTTTACATGTTGACCAGTATAATCAACGATTACGCGTTCTTCAGAACACACCTTTTATTCCTCCAGCTAGAAAACTTGTGCATAATCTTACATACTCATTTTCTTCATAATTTGTTCTAAATTCTTCATATGGATATCTTTTTCCTAAATTCCTAGATTCTAAATTCAAATTATCGAAAATCATATTGTTTTGTTTTTGATTTTCAAACCTGACCGATTTAACATTATGAAAATGTGTATTAGAAGCTAACTGAGTACCCCCCCCCCCATTATTATTCATTACATTAGATAATTTGTGAAATATATTATTAGCTTTAGTTCTTTTATCTGTATATTAAAATTTATATATGATTTTAACCAGTTAAGAGTGCTTGAATTCTAACACTATATTTTTGTTAGTTTTAGCCCTAATTCTAAATACTACTTTAAATGTCTATAATGTACTACACACTTTTGGATTTTAATTTTGTATATTTTTTACTTATACTTGCATCACAGGAGCTAAAGGTAAATTGTTATGTAAATTGATTGTGTAATTCAGATATTACATACCCAGTTTCATAATCATCATGTATTTGAATTACATCTATATTGTATCTACCCATTTAAATCCTCCATAAGGTAAATATTCACTCATCGCCAATCCATATTTATTGAAATCTTTTATATATTTATTATTTGCTTTTGCATATCTAGTATAAACATTGATTAATTTTAGCTCTAATACCTTTTCCAATCCTTAAGAACATATTGATAACTGTTATTAGTAACTGTAATTCAATATTTGTCATTTTTTAACATTGCATTCCAGGATAAACTAGGAACTGATAATATGGAGCAGGAGCTAATTTATAGGAATCTAAACAAATGCAGGTAACCCTCATAAAACACGGTAGTTAGGTTCCTATAAAATCCCATGTAGTGCAAAACCATGTTATATGGGACTAAGAATCAGTACAAAAAAGGGGGTTATGTTCCAAGAGCTAACAAAAAATACATTTTTTTTATAACTATCGGAAACTTAATTTTTATTAAAAATAGGAATAACTGAACAAACGCCTTACAAAATGTGATACATGTATGTCAGATAATGTACATTCATTTAAAGGGAAAATCATGTTTAACTAATCTGGTTAGCTATTTTGACAGGGTCACTCTAGGGCAGACGTCAGCAACCTTTTTTTTGGCTGCGGGTGAAAATCAACCAAAATGTGACTATTAAGAAGACGGTTCGGGTCAATGGGTATTTTCATTTTAAAACAGTCCGTTAGTGAATAATAAGATAAATTTTATTGAGAAAACTATTACAATATGCTTTTAAACTCTTTTTAAACTAAACATAAAAAAAACCAAAATTATAATTCTAATTATTATAAAAACAAATATAATTGTCGCGTTTTAGTTCATTAATAATTTATGAACTTTATAAGCGTTCTCTTCGTTATCAATGGCTCCCCTGATGCTGAATTTGTGACGTCAATTTAGTCAAGTCTGATTCATACTTAGTCACTTTAAGACGATTACAAGCGTCTGATTTTTGGTAGTTAATCTGCTCCTGTTCTTACTTAAAATAAATTTTATGTGTGAAAATATTTGCTCACATTTATAAGTAGAACCGAACGCAGACAGAATGGCAAAGCCAATTTTTTTCAAAGATGAAAACTTCATAGGAAGTGATGCCCAACACGATGATATCATGAAAAGATGATTACTTTCCGTGTTTTCTAAATCTTTCCGCAATGTCTTGAATTTGTCCGTCCACAATGTTGAACTTTTAAAATCAATCATTTCTAAATTTAAATTGTCAATTTTAAGATATTCAAAATACTGCAAATCTAAAACATTTTCCTCTATTTCATTGGGCTGTATTATAAATGTAAACATTTCGCCGTGCTTCTTAATACTTTGAAATCTACTTTCAAATTCACTTTTAATGTTCAAAATACAACTTTCGAACATATTTAGATTGCTTTCATCGATATTTTTCTTTCTCATATTGGCTTTTTAGTAAGGGAAAGAAAAGAAATATTTTAGTTTTTATGCCAGTTTCGAATAATATTAATTTCGGACAAAAACTCTTCCATTCTTCATACATTTTCAAAATTGTGTGGTTATTTCCTTGGAGTCGTACTTTGAAATCATTATAATGGTTTATTATGTCTGTTAAGAACAAAAGTCTTAAAAACCATTGTTAATAATTGAGTCCGAGATCATTTTCACCGATTTCGTAAAAAATATTTGTATATCGTCAAGGCACTCTACAAATCTATTAAGAACTTTGCTCTCGACTTAACCATCGTACTTCAGCATGTAACAGCAAATCTCCATATTTTGATTCAATTTCCTCCAAAAAAGCTTTGAAGTGCCTGTGTGTTAATGCAGATCGTGCTACTATTATGTTTACGATCTTAACAACCTTTTCCATTACATCCTTAAGTTGTTGTGTAGATGCCTTTGCAAATAAATTTTCTTCATGTATGATACAGTGGAACGATAAAAGTGGGCGGCCAAGTTCATTTTCCATTAGTTTCACAAATCCAACATTTTTTCCTCTGATAGCTGGAGCACCATCAGGTGTTATGGAGAACAATTTACTTTTTAAATCAAGTCTTTTTTACAAATTTCAAAAATTAACCATTTTTGAAATTTATAAACTCTTGTACTTGATGCAAAATATCAGTGCCTTTGGTCGTGTCATTCATTGAAGCAAGAACGCATAGTTCTTCATTGACGTTCAAACTATTTATTGATGCATATCTAATAATAATTGCCTGCCTAGCTATACTATTTACATCGGTACTTTCATCAAGCAATACTAATTACGTCACTAGATAACAAATCATTTTTGACCTGTGCGTCAATATTTTTTACCATATCTTCAATGCGACGCTGAACTGTTCTGGCCGACAATGGCATTTCTTTAATTCTCTCAATTATTTGTTTTTTATTTGGGTAGTCATTGAATAAGTGTTCGGAACAATTTATGAATGCGTTTTTAAAAAATTCGCCGTCTCTAAACGGTTTTCCGTTGGTACCAATACTAAGAGCTGCAACAAAGCTGGCAGATGTAGCATAATTGTGGCTGGTAACAAATCTCTTCAAAAATTTATTTTGTTTTCCATAATTTAATACACGTTTAGCAATGTATTCATATTTTTCATCATTTGGCATTTCACGCACATCTTTATGGTTTGAAGAAAAGTGTCGCTCAATATTGTAAGTCCTGGCGGTAATTATATCTGTACATAAAGTACATATCAATTTTTCACCATTTTCCATACATCCATACCTTTCAGTCAACACATCTTGAAATAGTCTCTTTTTTGCTGTTTGTTTGTCCATGGTAATAAAAATAATTATTTCGCTTATATATATAGGCCTAAATGGTTATCAAATGAACTAATGAGACTCGTGACAGAGAAGAAAAATGCATGGGATGCATATAAATTATCAGGTGACGCAGAAGCCTGTGGCAGATATAAGCTAGTCTGTAATCAGGTCACAAAGGAGGTTCGGCAGGCGAAGGCAGATTACGAGAAATCTTTGGCAAAAGATGCTAAGAAAAACAGCAAGGATTTCTTTACTTATATAAACTCTAAAAGGAAGGGGATGAATATGATTGTCCACTTGACATCGATGGTTCGACTGTTGATGATCCTGCTCAGATAGCAAACAAACTGAATGAGTATTTTGCATCTACATTCACACGTGAGGAATTATTACAGTTTGAAAATGGAAGAAGGTTATCAAATTTTAGCAGTGTGCTTAATGATTTTGTAATAACTGAGAGCAAAGTGGAGGAGAAATTGTTGAAGTTAAACATAAGAAAGGCACCTGGGGTGGATGGGATCTATCCAGTTATTTTAAAGGAGGCGGCAAAGCAACTAAGCAAACCCTTAGCCATAATTATGAGAGCATCCTTGGACTCAGGGGAGGTTCCCACGGACTGGAGATGTGCAAATGTATCCCCAATTCACAAAGGTGGATCGAAGGGTGACACGAGTAATTACAGACCAGTTAGTTTAACTTCTGTTCCGGGTAAAATAATGGAGTCACTGGTTAAAGACGCATTGCAGGATCATTTAGACAAGACTGCAGCAATAATTCAGACACAGCATGGGTTTATTAAGGGAAAGTCTTGTCGGACAAATCTGATTGGTTATTATGATGTGGTCACAAAGGAGCTGGATGCAAAAAATAATTTTGATATCATATATTTGGATTTCAGGAAAGCTTTTGACACTGTTGCGCATGGAAGACTACTGTACAAATTGGAGCAGAATTGTATTAAGGGTAAGTTGCTACAATGGATAAATGGATGGTTAAGTGGGAGAAGACAGAGGGTGGTAATCATTGGGTGCTGCTCTTCGTGGACTAATGTTATTAGTGGAGTCCCACAGGGTTCGGTGTTGGGTCCACTGTTGTTTTGTGTATTTATCAATGATATTGATGAAGGTATATCAGGCTTAATGTCGAAGTTTGCAGATGACACAAAGGTTGGCAGGGTTGTTAATGACAGTAATGGCAGTATGCTACTGCAACAGGATCTTGATAATTTGGGCAGATGGGCTAAGAAGTGGCAACTGAAGTTTAACCTTGACAAATGCAAAGTACTGCATATGGGTAGAAGTACGGATAGACGTGCGGAAATTTGCCTTTAGCCAGCGGGTGATTGGTTGGTGGAACAGACTGCCATCCCTTGTGGTGGAGGTTGATAGCCTAAATAAGTTTAAGGCTCAGCTGGACAGGTATTTTGAACGAACAGAGGGGTGAAGTGGAAGTGGGTTTTTTTTTTTTTTTGCTGATGCTGCATAAGCTTGCTTTCTTGCATCAAATGCCTCTACTAATGCTAGTAATCCCAGAGAAACGTACCAACTGTGTGGTACTACACTTAAGGTGGTAGAAAATGAAAAAGACCTGGGAGTAATTGTGCAGTCAGATATGAAGTTTTCTGAGCAATGCAGACGGGCTGCCAGGGCAGGTCATGGGGTTTTGTCAATGATATATAGGAATTTTGCTAGCAGGGAAAAGGAGGTGATTGTCCCTCTGTATAAGGCAATGGTCAGGCCACGCCTTGAGTACTGCGTACAGGTCTGGAGGCCTCATTTTAGGAAGGATGTAGATTTGCTTGAGCGTGTACAGAGAAGAGCAACACGATTGGTGAGGGGAATGAAGGGATCCTCTTACCAAGAGAGGCTTAAGTTCTGCAAATTGCAGTGGCTAGAGACTAGGCACCTGCGCGGTGATCTGATTGAGGTCTATAAGGCCTTGAATGGGTTGAGCACGCTGAATTCTGATGGGATCCTTCCACTTGTTCAGATTACGAACCTACGGAGACATAAGTTCAAATTAAGAAAGGACAGATGTAGAATAGATGTGCGGAAATTTGCCTTTAGCCAGCGGGTGGTTAATTGCTGGAACCAACTTCCATCTGTCGTTGTGGAAGTTGATAGGTTAAATAAATTCAAGGAGGGACTGGACAGGCATTTGGAGGGAATGGTGTGATTTTTTTTTTTTTTTTTTTTGGCCGATGCTTCATAAGCTCCTACACTTGCTTTCTTGCATCATGTGCCACTACTACTACTACTACTACTCCATTGCATGCTATTTATTAAGTTTGCAAAAACATACACGTAAAGACCAATCAGCTGCCACTCCTATATCTGTACCTCCCACTGCACCCCACCATGCCAAAACCTAGTAGTAATGACAAACTATAGAAAACTCCCATGCCCAAGAAAAAAATGGATGTAGAAGCAGGTACCTGACAAATAATTCTTGGAAATTTTGGCTGATGAAGAAATGGACACCAGTGAATGACATCTTTCTTAAAATAGATAAATCAAAGACTGAGGGAAATAATCCATTGGCACTTCAAAAGTCAAATAATGGATCCAGCAAGCCCAAATAATCAATAAATTCATAGAATGGAACTGTCATGCATTACAGCACAATACAGATAACATCAAGCCTCGTACAAAAGCATGAAGCCAGTTTATGGGAAATGTACCTGAAGGCAGATGACAACACCCACCTTGCACAACCTACAACTACTTTTGGGGCAACCAGACCCCATTTCACCTTTGCTACTCATGACGAACATAGAAGCAGCAGAAATCAGAAATGTATTTGGGTTTTTAATAATATTTTGATCCATCTATTTGCCACCTGAGATTAACATTCCACAAACAGATCTTGATGATCTTATTAAACAGTGGACTTATCTTAATTCTTAGGGATTTCAAAAGGCATAACAAATTATTGACATTCACATAGAGGACATTCCACAGAGCATATTCTCTCTCTCTGATAATGACCTCTCCCTTCTAAATGTGGGAACCAACACCTTCTTTCACATGCCTATCCAGGATATTTAATGGCAATTTCAAAATTTATTTGAAATTTGCTCTATCACATAAGAATTTTTTTACAAATAAAAACCAAAAATATTGGGGGCTGTGCTTCTGGTTTATTTTGGTTTTAGAGATTTTACAAATAGGTTATTTTTATATAAAAATACTATAAAAAACAGAAATATAAAAGTTATGTCCTTTAAAGACAGATAGCCACCAACTGGAATTTCTGTACACTAGACTGGGTTAAACTTGCACCATTTTGACTTCCTCGGGCAACTAGTTCTGATGACTGTTCTTTATAGCATCCAGCAGTAGTTGGCCATTGTATTGGCATTCCATCTCCTTTGGTGCCTTTTTTCTTTTACATTCCGATGGAAACCTTTCCCATTCCGCTTCACTTAAATTTTCTGAAAATAGTAGAGATGGAAGTGCAAGAAGCATACCTTAACACACATAATGCAGCCTAATTTTCTAAACCTCTCTAAAATGTTGCTCACAGTTATTGTTTCCCTAAAAATTTGCACACAACATTTTTAAAGCCAGTCCAGGAATCAGTTTGGTTTCATGGATATTCTTAAAATACAGTCTAGGAACAGCTTGCGGATTTGAGGTCCAAGAAAAATCCTGCTTTGATTTTTTTTCATATGCAAGTGATGGGAATTTAGTGCAAACATACTTGAAACAATTTCCTTCTTTATTCGGGGTTTGGACAAACTGTTTCATTAAACCTAGCGTTATATGCAGAGGAGGTAACATTACTTTCTTTCAATCTTCTAGTGGCTAATCTTTAATGTTCTACCTCACTGGTCTCACTTTCCTTTCCCAACCATCCCCTCATGCAGAACATGCCATTTTATGAAACCAAGTTGTTGGCTGAGTAGAAGACTTTAAAATCTCCACACACTACCAGGGAATGAAGAACTTCTTTGAGGCTTTGCTTCAATGAGTCAATAAATAATCTCCACTCTGCAGGTTGGTAGAAAATTCTAAAAAAGTTCATAACTGCAGAAATGTTTCAATATATCATTGAACCTTCTTTGGAAAAATGTAAAGTATTCTTTTTTCACAATGTCTATATCAAGAAACACTGTTTCTGAGGTCAGCAGATTCATATCTCTCACAAGATCGAATTTCACTTTGTTTAAACAGCTATGGTCCAGAGTCATGAATTTCTTTGTCACAATATTTTATATCATTCACTAGATCACAAATGTCAGATTCAGGTGTATGTTCAAGAACAACTAGTGGTGGTACTAGCCTTACAACTGAAGTAACATTGTTGGGTATACGATGCTCTGCTTGTTCTTCACATTACAACCTGCTTCATTTAGGGAATAAAAGTAGCAGTCAATTAATATGATATGAGGTTCCCTCAACACCATGGGAATGGCAAATGTCGTGGTTTTCTTTTTACATTTCCATAATTTTTTGTTGGTTGCCTAATTTAATTCCAAAATATATGGCATATACATTTTGCACAAATGATGTTATATCCTGCCTTAGTTTTGCCACAACAGAATTAGTGCAAATGTAACAAAATATATTTGGATTGTTCACACAACCAAAAATGGCCATTATACTAAAGCTCGCAACAATTGTAAGCAGTTATTAATCAGTCTAGACTAAATTTTGAGCGGGATAAGAGTAACAGCCAACTCCTAAACTATCTATAAACCTTCCATCTCATCAACAATTGCCAGTATGGATTCCACTGGTGACATTCTGGCTTATGTTACCCATCTCTGGACAAATTCAATGGAAATTTCTGGTGAAGCTCAAGAAGTTGCTTTTGACATTTCAAAGGTTTTGACATTTCAAAGGCTTTTGATTGTGTTTGACATAAAGGTCTTCTAAATAAGCTTCCACCTTGTGGTTTTCCAACTGTTTTTTAATTGGATATCCAGTTTTCTCTCTGCAGGTGATAGTAGACAGCTCTCTGTAATCTAACTTTTCCACTAATGCTGCTGTTACCCTAGGTTCAGTTCTTTCTCCCACTCTCTTCCTCTTGTATAGTAATGACCTTCCATTGACCTATCCATAATTTTTCTGATGATAACATATTGCATTCCACCTTCCAGTTTGAGAAACCTTTGCCCTGCACAAATGGCTTCAACTTTCCGAAATATCCATTACCAGTTTCTTAACTACTAATCTCCAATGAGGCAAAGATAACATAGTTGATTTCAATCATTCTAAAATTCAGTCCTATCTTATAACTCGCAAAAAAAGGATTCTTCTGCTCCTATGCTTATTTTTGATGACACTCAGCTTTCTAGACAAGATAACATATCTATTAGGGATTATCCTGACTTCTAATGTCTCTTAACATAAGCCATCATAAGAATAGCTTCCTCTACATCTTAAAAAATGGGTTTTCTCTTTCGCTCTTGGTGTTATGTTTCTTCCAAACAGCTGCTCACGATGTACAAATCACAAATCTGCCCTACCATGGAATATTGTTCCTACATCTTAGGCCTCTAAACTCCATTAAAAAGAGGTTAATTAATGACTCATCTCCAAAAATTTTTCTCCACTCAATCCTTCTATAGAAAAGGCACAGCAGAAACAGAATGTCTCATAGACATTCTGTTTCTGCTGTGCACACTCACCGAGCAACTTTTCTTCTTCCTCATTTATTCCTTCAACATCTTTTTTCTGGAACAAACTCCCTTCATATGTATTTCCTGAAAATACATTCTAGAGAAATTCAAGTCTAATGTCAACAAGTATCTTCTTTCATCTTCTCAACCCATGCACACCCAAGGATTATAGTTGGGGTTTCCATAAAAAAAATTGCAAATCTAAAGACATCCACCATTTCTAAAACCATGGTGGAATACCAAGTAGCAAGAATGGCTCAAAACAAGGCAGGGAAATACTCCAATGGTATCTTATCACAGATGATTTCTCACCACAGTATATATTGATAAACAACATGACATATTTCATTACACCATGTAACAAAAAACATTTATATGTATCTTGTGTGCTGAATCTGTCGATATCACTGATCTCTCTCTTTAGTGTCAATATTTTGGGACATTTACAGCATATAGATTACATAACAGCTATAGTATAAGTTTTATTTTTTTCACAATTTTCTATGGCTACCAAATGAAGGTTCACATTATCTCCTTTTCGACCTGTTCTAATATGTTTGTGTGCATTTATGTCTGAAGGAATTGAAACATGGCCTGAAGTTTTGCACTGCCCCTGTGGATGCTTAAGACAAGCTGTGAGCAATACTTCATTTCTGCAATGGTTGTTGCATAATGTTACTATCATATATAAGGACAAAACTGGGGATGAATCTACCCATAGACAAGTTGCTCTCCTTCTGGGAAACCAGACCCTATTTCGAGTTTGTTCTACTCACTTCTGTGGAATTAGGAGTTAAGTCCTGTACTCACTGATGGGATTGTCCTCCTAATTTCATATTATTATACAACTGTATTGTCATTTGTTTAATTATTAAATAAATTTGTAATTTTGTTTATTATTATTATTTAATTCTGTGCATTATTATTTATTATTCAATTCAAGCACCTTCTATCCAAAGGACAGGAGGTGCTTGGATAATCCTGGTGTGTTCCACTTCCCAGTGCAATTATTGCTTGTAGAGTAGTGGGTGGCCCTCTGGGCTCTGTGGTTTCTGGGGGAGTCCAGGCACTGAAAAAAATAAAAAATTACACAAATTCTAATAATGCAAACATATCTAGAATCCCAACAAGCCTATCAAAAAAAATAAATAAATAAATGTTGACCCAGATACCCTCACCTCAAAGAGACAGAAAACAAAAGTTGTATCAATTACACCCCAGTACCTGATAATTCATTCTACAAGTTAGAAGCCCATAGGCAAAATGTAAACTTTTTTATCCAGAAATATTGTCCAGCTTCTTAAATCTGTCAAATAGCTGTGCCACAGAGACATTCTCACTGAAATGAAAAACCAACAAATGCTCAAAACAGCTTCTGTGAGCCACCTCTACTGGGGGGGGGGAGATGCCAATAATTGTAATACCACACATAACATAATCTATGCACAGGATCTTCCTGAAGTGCCTATAGAGGGAGTCTGTTCTGAGTTGAGATCATAACAAGTGACAACTGCAAAATGAACGTTTGTGGCTAGGTATAGGAATATAGTCCCCACTCAAAACTTCACCTTACTTTCAATTCGCTGACATCTTCAAATTATATTACAGCAATTCCAGTGAGACTCTATGTATCTAACCCAGTTATTTTAAGTAATGGACACACTTGCAGATGTCCTTTTCATGGTGCCCTTACATGTGCTCGATGTGGCGCAAAAAACAAATATACATTATATGCCAAGAGCACCTTGCATACTCTCTGGCATGCCAGTAGTAGAAAGAAGAAAAACAGATGCAATGATTAAAGGAAGATTTGAAAATATGTAAGAAGGCAGGAAAACACTGAAACCTATAAATAACAAAAAAACCTTCCTCCACTCAGAAGGTTGCAGGAGATGGTTTAGAACAGAAGAAATTGCAGATGCCAATTCAAAAGAACAGTGCCCAGCTATAGAAAAGGCATGAAACAGATCACTATTTCACATGTTATCTGTTAAGCTCACAACCCCCCCCCCCTATATCTGTACCATCTGAGACCACTATGCCAAAAGCCAGTGGTAAAGAGAAACCACAAAAATCTGAAATGCAACTTATCACACAAGAGAAGGAGGTACTGGATATTCATTGAAATATATTTGCCTAGAAACAAATGAATGGTGATTGAATGGCCATTCTTCCTCCCAAAAAAAGAATAAATCCAAACCAGAAAAGTAAGCCCTCAACAGTTTTCAACCAAAATGGATAAACCAAACTCAAATAACGGCTAAATTCCTACAGTGGAATTGTGGGTGCCAGCTTTTTTTTCGGGATGGCTGAACCAGAGGAAGCCCAGGCCTGCTTCTACCTTTTGGATAGAACTGAGGCTGAAGCTGCCCATGAAGGAGTTACCCTTATGTGTAATCAGACTCCATTCAGCCTTTACTACTCACAATCAACAAAGAGACAGTAGTAATCAGAATTGCAGTTTTTATTAACAGCCTTCTGCATTTATTTGTCACCTGGGACTGACATCACCCAGACAAATTGATAATTGCCTCCCTTTTTTTTAAATAATGAAAACATTATTTATTATATACGTAATAATACTAATATTTGTTATATATGTAATTTACCTATTGTTAAAATTAAAATAGGTAAGGGTTCAAGGTTGAGAATACAGAAGATACTTGTTAACATCAGACTGGGATTTCTGAAGATTGTAATTCTTGAGAAATACGCTTGAAGGAAGATTGTTCCAGAAAACAGAATAAGAAGGGATAAATCAGAAAAAAGAAAAGTTGGTTCTGTGAATTTGGAGTTGGATAGTGGTGGATGCTGACTGGTTTCAGACATGTTCGAAAGAGAGTGGTGGAATTACAAATTCCAACTGAGAACAATGCTTGCAGAAGTACGTAGAGAAAAAACATGCAGCTAAAACTGAACATCGATGACATAGAGGGTGGATAGACTTTGTAAGAGTTGGGTCATAATTAACATGACTATCCTCTTTTTAATGGAGTTTAGAATCTTGAGAGAGAGGTTTTGGAGGCACCATCCGATGTGGGAACTATATTTCATGGTAGGGTAGGACATTTGAAGAGTGAGTAGTTGTAAATAAAATGCCAAAAATGCCATTCAAGGCTTTATACACCTGATAGAGGTATATAAAGCCTTGAATGGTTTGAGCATGCTCAGTGCTGATGGGATTCTTCCTCTTGCTCAGAATAATCACCTGAGAGGGCATAAATTCAAATTGAGGAAAGAGATATAGGATAGACGTGTGGAAATTTGCCTTTAGCCAGCGGGTGGTTGGTTGGTGGAACAGACTTCCATCCCTTGTCGTGGAAGTTGATAGCCTAAATAAGTTTAAGGCTCAGCTGAACAAGTATTTCGAACGAACAGAGGGGTGAAGTGGAAGTGGTTATTTTTTTTTATTTATTTATTTTTTTTTTTTTTTTTTGGCTGATGCTGCATAAGCTTGCTTTCTTGCATCAAATGCCTCTACTAATGCTAACCCAGATTTTTGATGCAGAGAAAATAATATTTCTTTTCTAAATTATACTTAGAAGGCAGAGTAATCAATAACAGAGACATACAGTCTTGTCTAGAAATCTGAGTGTCATCAAAGATTAGCAGAGGAGGAGGAGTATGTTCTTTTTTTTGCGAGAAAGAAGACAGGTCTGAGTTTTAGAAGGATTGCAATTAAATAAGTTATCTTTGCCCCACTACAGAATTACCTGGAGATTAGCATTTAGGGTATTGGTGGTAGCTATTGAAGATTTTGGAAATGTTTTGCTGAGCAAGTTTTCTCAAGCTAAAATATGAATGGGATTTCTAGTCAGTAGAAGGTAATTAATATAAAAGAAAGAGAAAGAAATTAACCTTGAGGAACATCAGCATTAGCAGAGAAATTAGAAGACCTTTATGCCATACATGCACAAAACCTTAGAAATGTGATAAAAATAAATGAAAAAAAAAAAACCAACCAAACTCAGTAACTTCGCCGGAGCTGGATAAAATTACAAAAGATTCCAGTCACTCTAGAGTTCCCTCCTACACTGAATAGAAAACTTTGCATCTAGCGTACATCATGGACAAAAATGAAAAGCATATTCTCATTGGATTTTTGAAAAAGACGTACTTTCACAACATCTTCTTTAATGTGTATTTGACTTGATAAACTTTCATGTAAAATTAACAATTGGCACTTCTAATATAAACTGTCAAATAGAAAACTTCACATCCACCTTACCTTACACTGCACATAAAACAGGGAAAATTGTGTGAGCTAGTTAAATGATGGTTTTTGAAATTTGTAATGTTATATCATTCTTGATCCATTTGTAAAAGAATAAGAGAAGTGGCGCCTCCGTAGCCAAGTGGGCAGGAGCGCGAGTGTGCAGCACATGCTTCTTGATTAGACCGGGGTTCGAGCCCGTGACCACCAAATATGGAGGATGCAGAAAGGTCAGGCAATATGGCCTTAGTTGCTAATGCTCCTAAAAACCAAATAACAATAAGAGAAGTTTACCTCAGTATGATACGTACAATGCTTCCGTATAAATGATCCAATAACAAAATTTCAAGGAAAATTATCAACTGATAGATGCATTCTGAACATATAAAAATTAGTGGAAAATATAATCAGTGATCTGAAAACCACTTTTGTTTCACAGAAAAAAAAAAAAAAAACAGCGCATACTACTCATAACTGTTTTGTAAAACACATTCTGTCTTTGATGTCTATCTGACTAGTAATAAAACTTCACAGAAAGTTTGCTTTTTGGAAACCAGTCTCCCTATATCAAGATAGGAAGATTGACATTCTTGCAGAACAATATGCCATTTTTTCAAAACATTGACAGTCTGTAACCAAATAAAGTGCCAATTTATTGCACTGTAGCCAATATAAAATGCACAGTGGGTATTGTTAACATGTATGAAAAATTTCTGGCAAAAATTATTTTTCCACCATCTGCAGAAAGGCACACAGTGCATCTGGAAATAATAGTGAATAACCAACTTCAAAAAACATGCAAAAATGGATTTATTACTATTACATGTTTGTTAGAGAGGAAGACGACAGATCATATTTGAATGTTTCTATGTTGTTGGTAAAGCATGTATCCTTTTGCTTCATCACCCCTAAGGTTTTTAAGTAGCTAGTGATATTGCATATGTTTTCATACAACAAAATGGGAAACACTCTGAAAAACATGCAGTAATAGATAGGATATAATGGCATCTAATGCCTTTGGTTACCTCTGCTCAAGTACAAACTCTTTTCTCCAATAAATCCACACTGATTTTCATCTTTGAAATGATGAAGCAAATGGGACACTGTTGCCAATTTTGGCTTGCAAAACCAAAATTAGCAACAGTGTCTGGCAAGCACATCATGAACAGTAGTTCTGAATTACAGAGAATTCTGTAATTCAGATCTAGAAGTTGATGAAATTGAATAAAATGATGCATAAATAGACAGAATATTGAAATCAAAAAGTAAAGAACACATTTTTTCCAAATTTTTGATTATTTCCAATTTTTTTTTTATTTATTTATTATTTTTTTTTTGTCAATACAAATTAATAATGACTTAGTAACCCATAATTAGTTATCAAATTTCTGAACAGTTGTGACCTGGTCAGTATTTTGATATTCTATTTTGTATGCTGGCATTTTGAACCAAACTCACTGCAGTGTGGAAACACAACTTGTTCAATTCATCTCCAGCCACCAACACTAGAAGAATATTTTATATTTTTTTAAGATTTAGAATAATTTATGATTTTTAACTTGCAAAATACTTCCATGAAGTGTTCAATTCCTATAAACTTGCAACCTGATAAAATAAATGGGGGCTTTGGGGACAAGAAGCCTTGTGCAAGCAAAGTTTTTACTGCTCCTGGAAAATAGAGAAGTTTTTTCTGTTTTATTAGCTTAAATTGGCATATTAACTCGTTTTCTAGAGTAGCTTTAAATTCCTAGTTATGATACTTAGTTTAAAGTTTAACTTAGATAGAGATTTTGTAGGTTATTACTTAGTATTGGTAAGGGTATCCAATCCACGTGTTACAAATTTTGCAGCTCCGCTGAACGAGAAGTTTTTTAGCCATAATTAGCCGCTTTATTCAACAATTGTTATATTAAATTATTTTCTATAAGTAGCTTATAGACCTAGTCAAGATCCTTGGTTTATTCTGAATTGAGACAGTGAGATTTTGGATGCTAATTAATACTTAAGTGTCCGTAGATTTACTGTTTCTAACTTGTCACCATTGTAGTAGTAGTAGTAGTAGTGGCATGTGATGCAAGAAAGCAAATGTATGAGCTTATGCAGCATCAGCCAAAAAAAAAAAAAAAAATCACACAATTCCCGCCAAATGCCTGTCCAGTTCCTCCTTAAATTTATTCAACCTATCAACTTCCACAACGACAGATGGAAGTTTGTTCCAGCAATTAACCACCCGCTGGCTAAAGGCAAATTTCCACACATCTATTCTACATCTGTCCTTTCGTAATTTGAATTTATGCCCCCTTAGGTTCGTAATCTGAACAAGTGGAAGGATCCCATCAGAATTCAGCGTGCTGAACCCATTCAAGGCCTTATACACCTCAATCAGATCACCGCACAGGTGCCTAGTCTCCAGCCACTACAAATTGCAGAACTTAAGCCTCTCTTGATAAGAGGATCCCTTCATTGCCCTCACCAATCTTGTTGCCCTTCTCTGTACACGCTCAAGTAAATCTACATCCTTCCTAAAATGAGGCCTCCAGACCTGTACACAGTACTCAAGGCGTGGCCTGACCATTGCCTTATACAAAGGGATAATCACCTCCTTTTCCCTGCTAGCAAAATTCCTATATATCATTGACAAAACCCCATGACCTGCCCTGGCAGCCTGACTGCATTGCTCAGAAAACTTCATATCTGCCTGCACAATTACTCCCAGGTCTTTTTCATTTTCTACCACCTTAAGTGTAGTACCACACGGTTGGTACGTTTCTCTGGGGTTACTTCCACCCATATGCAGTACTTTGCATTTGTCAAGGTTAAACTTCAGTTGCCACTTCTTAGCCCATCTGCCCAAATTATCTAGATCCTGATTATATGACAACGTTATATCCCAAACTAGATAGCGTTAGCTTAGCATAGTATATTATATAATATTGCCAATTAATCAGTAAAATCTATGGATATTGTTAAACTTCATTGTCAATTAAATTGTACTTTTTAAGTATATACATATAACGACTTAGATTTTACAAACATAACATAATTAATTAATACATAACTTGATACGGAAGTTATATAAACGGAACTCGTAGATAATACTCGATAATGATAAATATATAGTGTTATAACTGTGTTGTGATACAAGTTTAGGAATATAATTTTGTACTGAAATTGAAATTTTATTGAAATTGAATTGAAATCATGACTCAGACCAGAGCAGCAAAGAAAAAGGCTCAATCTAATGGGAGGGCTGTAGCTCAGGGAACTGAGAGGGGGGGGGAGTTGCCCTCTGAATCACAGCCTTTTAAAATGCACTGCTTGCTTGATGTTTGTGGAGCAATCGGGTACGGGATATGATATTGCCATGGGGGATGTTTGTGCCTATATGAGAGGTTGAAGGACAGGGTGGATGCCCTCAAAGGATCTAAATTGAGGGGCCCATAAAGCTCTCAGCTGCCCACATCAACGCCAGAGCTTGCACTTGATCATCACGCAACACAGTGACAACCCCCAAGGCAGAATGCGCTGGTCCCAGAGGAACTACTTGTTGTTGGTGACTCTATTGTCGGGAAACGGGGAACATGGTATGTAAAAAGGATAGGTGGAACAGAACCAGGGTATGTCTCCCAGGGGCAAAGGTTGATGACGTTGTAGAGAGGATATCATCCTTTAAGGACACAAAAGGTGATATTGTTGTACACGTTGGCACTAATGATATTAAGAGTAGGAAACCGGCGGAATTACTTAACAAGTACAGGTCACAGTTAAAAAAAAAGCCGTGAATTACAGTTGAATTTGAAAGTGTCTGCAATTCTGCCCAGACACAACAGGAGGGAGTATATGATGAGAGCCTTGTCAATCAATTTGCCCCGGGAAAGATTGTGCAAGGCTCAAGGGGTAGAATTTTTTTCAGACTGGTATGTACTTGTTAACAGGAAAGACTGCTTCTACAGGGATGGGATACACTTAAACAGAAAGTGTGCAAGAATATTTGCTGATGCTATCGAGGCAGTGTTAGATGGGTCGGAAAACTGCTAGCTTGGGGGGGGGATACAAGGACTAATAGATTAACAGTAGCCACTGGCAGAAGTGAAAGTGATTCTTGCACTGCTTCTATTGGAATGAGCATCCGCTTGGAAAACAAGATGCAGGGTATTTCAGAGACTAATGGGAGTCACTGCGGTACAAGTAGGGTAGCTAAGAACAGGAAAAGGTGCATGCATACCTGCGAGTATACCAATGCTATGAGTTTGGTAAATACATTTGATGAATTTGGGGCATTGCTCAAATTGTTGGTATATCACAGACGTGGTGTCACACAGATATAAGGAATGCAGAATTGGATTTTGGGGAGAACAATGTGTACAGAAAGCATAGGAAGGAAGGAGTGGTTATGCTATTAGTTAAGAAACACAAAATTCAAGGAAGTGAAGCCAGTCGACATCGCTGGACAGTACAGTGTCGAGTCAGTTTGGTGTGACATAAGCATTGGGAGATCAAAATTGAGAGTAGGAGTGTGCTATAGGTCTGAGAGTATAATAAGAAACTGTACAGGGAAACAGAATCTGCAGATAAAGGAACCACCAGGTGGCAGTGATCACAGTGTGCTAAAGTGGGATTTACTCAGAGGTAACTGCCATCAGGGGTAAAGGGAAGGGTTTTTGCTTTTGTAAAGGCCTGAGACAGTATTTAAATTCTATACAGTGGGACCAACTGATGATGTTACCAATAGCAAATTCAAAATGGGAAGCATTCAAAGAATTTATCTTGGAAGCTACTAGGCTTTGCATACCAACTAAAAAATATTGTTCAAAGTTTAGGCCTAAATGGATGTCAGATGAACTAATGAGACATATGGCAGAGAAGAAAAATGCGTGGGATACATATAAATTAATGGGTGACATGGAAGCCTATGATAGATATAAGCTGGTCTGTAACAAAGTCACAAAGGAGATTAGGCAGGCAAAGGAAGATTATGAGAAATCCTTGGCAAAGGATGCAAAGAAAAACAGAAAAGAGTTCTTTACCTATGTAAACTCTAGAAGGAAAGGGATGAATCAGATTGGTCCACTGGATATTGATGGTTCAACTGTTGATGATCCTGTTCAGGTGGCTAACAAACTAAACGAGTATTTTGCATCTACATTCACACATGAGGAGTTATTCAGGAAGGGGAATGTCAGAGGTAAAGTAAACTCTGGCAGTGAGCTAGATGATTTTGTAATAACTGAGAGGAAAGTGGAGGAGAAATTGTTGAGGATAAACATAAAAAAGGCACCTGGGGTGGATGGTATCTATCCAGTTATATTAAAGGAATCAGCAAAGGAAGTAAGCAAACCCTTAGCCATTATTATGAGAGCTTCTTTGGACTCAGGGGAGGTACCCATAGACTAGAGATGTGCAAATGTGACCTCAATTCCCAAAGGAGGATCAAAGGCTGACACAAGTAATTATAGACCTGTGGGTTTAACTTCTGTTCCAGGAAAATTAATGGAGGCACTGGTTAAAGAAGCACTGCAGGATCATCTAGACAAGACTTCAGTTATAGCTCGGACACAGCATGGTTTTGTTAAGGGAATGTCTTGCCTGACCAATTTGATTGGATACTATGATGCAGTCACAATAGAACTAGATGCAGGCAATAACTTTGATATTATATATTTGGATCTTAGAAAGGCTTTTGATATTGTTGCACATGGAAGACTGCTGCACAAATTGGAGCAATGTGTCATTGGAGGCAAATTGCTGCTATGGATAAAGGGATGGTTGAGTGGGAGAAAACAGAGAGTGGTAATCAATGGACACTGCTCATCGTGGACTAATGTTATTGGTGGAGTACCTCAGGGTTCAGTGTTGGGTCCATTGTTTTTATCTGTATTTATAAATAGTATATCAAACTTAATGTCCAAGTTTGCAGACGATACAAAGGTTAGCAGGGTTGTTACGGACACTACTGACAGTATGCTGCTGCAACAAGATCTGGAAAGGTTGAGCAATTGGGCTGAGAGGTCGCAAATGAAGTTTAACATTGAGAACTGTAAAGTACTACATATGGGAAAAAATAACCCCAGAGTAACGTAACAACGCTGTGGTACTACATTGACAGTGGTAGAGAATGAAAAGGATCTGGGGGTAATTGTGCAGGCAGATATGAAGTTTTCTGAGCAGTGCAGACAGGCGGCAAGAGTAGCTCATGGTGTCTTGCAAATGATATACAGGAATTTTTCTAGCAGGGATAAGGAGGTGATTATTTCCTTGTATAAGGCAATGGTCAGGCCACACTTTAAGTACTGTATACAGGTCTGGAGGCCTCATTTCAAGAAGGATTTATAGCTACTGGAACGAGTACAGAGAACGACAACAAGATTAGTGAATGGAACGAAGAAAAGCTTAAGTTTTGCAAATTACAGTTTCTGGAGATAGGCACCGGCGAGGTAATCTGATAGAGGTGTATAAAGCCTTGAATGGTTTGAGCATGCTCAATGCTGATGAGATTCGTCCTCTTGCTCAAAATAATTACCTGAGAGGGCATAAATTCAAATTGAGGAAAGACAGATGTAGGATAGATGTGCGGAAATTTGCCTTTAGCCAGCAGGTAGTTGGTTGGTGGAACAGACTTCCATCCCTTGTTGTGGAAGTTGATAGCCTAAATAAATTTAAGGCTCAGCTGGACAGGTATTTCGAACAAACGGAGGAGTGAAATGGGAGTGGGTTTTTTTTTTTTTTTTCTTTTTTTTTTTTGGCTGATGCTGCATAAGCTTGCTTTCTTGCATCATATGCCTCTACTAATGCTAATGCCAAGGGAATAATTACCTGTATGACAATGCCTTTCTTTCTACATTCCTCTTGTATAGCTCTTGTGAAGAAATCAACAAATGTCTGAAATGAAATTCAGCACATCAGAACTTTCCAGAAATATCTAATATACTGAATAATAAATGGCATAATTCTTGATAAAATATAGAATTAATTAAATAATTTTAATAAAAGTAAACCAACTTTTTAATTAAAAAAAGTACACAAAACAAATGATATTATTGACTATATATCCAAGTAGTACACTGAGTGATCATTGAATTATGACCACCCCTATGAAAACTGAATGCGACCCGTTGACCACGTGAGGTACAAGAATGCGCAGTTAGTTGACCTACGTAGCATAGATAAGGTGTCAGTGGTTCGGTAAATAATAAAATTCTGAGCGTGATACGTAAAAGGAAGGATTTATCGGACTTTGATAAAGGACAGAATATGGGTGCTCGACAAGCTGATGCCTTGATTTCCCAAACAGCTGAACTGGTGGGGTGTTCGAGAGCTGCCGTAGTTAAAGTGTACCAGGACTGGAATCAAAATGGTCAAACAATGCCGAAAAACCGACAGCAAAAGGTTGATGCTAGAGGTGAGCTCTGGGTCCGAAGACTTGTACAGGCAAACAGGCACTGTTGAAGAGTTGACTACCCAATATAACATGAGGCAACCCAGAACAATATCTGTCATGACCATGTATTGCACGCTTGCACGTATGGGCTATACCAGCAGATGACCCCCCTACGGCATCCTCTCCTAACCTTGGTTAGGAGAGGATGTGTAAAAGACTCGCCTGGTGCAAAGCCCATGCAAGTTGGACATTAGAAAACTGGAAGGTGTGCTGGTCAGATGAGTCACATTATTTACTCCACACCATCGATGGTCGTGTACGGATTTGGCATCAACAACGTGAGGCTCTTGATACATCATGCATGGTATCAAAAGTGCAGGCCGCTGGAGGCGGTTGTATGGTGTGGGGCATGTTTCACTGGCAGAAACATGGACCCCCTGGTGCATGTGGAACAATGTATCAGTGGTCTCTGCTATCATAAACTGCTTGCTGACTGTGTATACCCAGCTATGTTACACTTTTCCCGAATGGCGATGGTGTCTTCCAATATGACAATGCACCGAGCCATCGGGCACTTGTTGTGCAGGAATGGTTTGAGGAACACAGTTCTGACTTCCAGCATATTGATTGGCCTCCAAACTCCACTGATATCAATCCCACAGAGCACTTGTGGGACACTATGGGAAGGCATATCAGGCCTTCTGGATACACCAATCACCTCCATACCTGACCGGATTACACACAGCTTGGTTGGCCATACCTCCTGAATGCTTCCAACATCTTGTTGAATCAGTGCCACGTTGGATAGCTGCTGTACTGAAGGCAAAAGGAGGACCTACGAAGTATTAGGTAGGTGGTCATAATTCAGTGATCACTCTGTGTATATTTCCAAGACAGTAGTCACCACTTTTTAAATCTGCTCATTTGGAGAGGTAGGTCTGGTCAAGTTGCATCACAGATGGCAATAATTCTAAAGGCCTCTTCCACGGGTTATTCCCAGTTTTTCAGCCTGCACAACATACAGATCTCTGAATCATTGTTGATCAACCTGAGTCAACCCTTGGTACACATGTTCTCAGTTACTTTCATCATAAGATAACAGCAAATCCTATTTACTTCTCATTGCAGTATTACCAAGAGATTATCACAACATTCAAATTAATATTAGAACATTGTAAAGCTTCACGATTTAAAGTTCTAAAATAGCTAAATATGAATATTTTTCATTAATTGTTATTTCCCTGATGTACGTTATTGGTTAAAAACAGTTGTATGAAGTTGTTTTTAAAAAAAATAATAATAAAATATATATTAAAAAAATAATAAAATATTTATATATATATATGTATATTTTTTATGGTATGAAAAAAGTGTGAAAAAGATATTTTGTTTAATCCTATTGAATCTACAGTATACACATGATGAAGTAATGAAAAGTGTATACTGTAAAATTTCAAACATAGGTAGCAGAACAAAAAAAAAATATTGAAGAATATATAGAAGGATATATAAGCAGTTCCAGGCCTAGACAATGCTTATGATAATAATAGTATTAAGAAAATAAACGAGTATACAGGTAGCCCTCGATTTATCACTGGGGTTAGGTTCCTGGGGACACAGGTGCAAATTAAACCCTTTATATAATGGAGTCAATGGGAAATCACAGGGTTAGGTTCTGGGCACCAAAAATTTTACCTACCCTTTTCAATACTGGTATATTTAAAGCAAAGAAATAAACTTTTTTAATTAAAAAAAGTGTTTTATTTTTAACCTCCACAAATATAGTAAGTACATACATGTAAACAAAAAAATTAATTAATTACATACATAAAACATTTTTACAGTGGTGTAGTGTCAAAGTTTTAGCTGACTCTTGAAGGTCCTGGTTGAGGATCTGCTGTTGATGGCCCTGATTGAGAAGATTGCATTTTTTTGAAGAAAGGATCAAGTGTTGATTGCCCGGATTTCTTCTTCCTTTCTTTAAGAATTTCAAAATACGAGCTCAGGGTTGATATGACACTCCTTTTAACTGTGGCACTGCTCTCCCAGTCGTGATCAATGTCACAGAGCTCATTAGTGAGCGACTCTACACCTGCAAGGATCCTTTGTAGATCATTGGTCTTCATAATTTTTTAGAGGAGGGTCTTCTTCTGTCTCTTCCTCCTGCTGTTGGCTACGTTTTGCAGCTAACTCTTCAAAGTCTTCATTTGAAAGAGTCTCTGCATGACTCTTCAAGAGCTCAGTTATATCTTCAACTGTAACTTCTAACCCTGCCTCTTGTGCCAGCCTGCTGATGTCTTCTACAACATTCTGTTATGGCTTGAATCCTTCGAAGTCATGCATGAGATCTGGGAGAAGTTTAGGCCACACACCATTTAGACATTTGACAGTCAATTCTTGCAAGGCTGCATTAATGTGATTGATGCTCTTTACGACATCAAACGACTGCCAGTATTCTCTGATGGTAATGTTGGACACATCCAAATCTTTCACCGTTTCTGTAAATGTTTGCCTCAGCTAATAAGCTTTAAAGGCAGCTATTACCCACTGTCCATGGGTTGTGAAACTGATAATGTATTAGGGGTTATGTAGACAACATTAACTCTAAGAGACATTCTGATGTCACCCAGATTTGTAGGATGTCCAGGTTCATTGTCCAAAAGCCTTAGTATTAGCATTAGTAGAGGCATTTGATGCAAGAAAGCAAGCTTATACAACATTCTGTTGTGTAAGCACAACAGAATGCAGCATCAGCCAAAAAATAAATAAATAAAAAATAAAATAAATAAATAAATAAAAAATAACCACTCCCTCTCTTCATTTGAAATACCTGTCCAGCTGAGCCTTAAACTTATTTAGGCTATCAACTTCCACAACAAGGGATGAAAGTCTGTTCCACCAACCAACCACCTGCTGGCTAAAGGCAAATTACCTCACGTCTATCCTACATCTATCTTTCCTCAATTTGAATTTATGCCCTCTCAGGTGATTATTCTGAGCAAGAGGAAGAATCCCATCAGCATTGAGCATGCTCAAACCATTCAACGCTTTATACACCTCTATCAGATCACCTCGCTGGTGCCTAGTCTCCAGACACTGTAATTTGCAAAACTTAAGCCTTTCTTCGTAAGAGCACCCCTTTGTTCCATTCACTAATCTTGTTGCCCTTCTCTGTACTCGTTCCAGCATCTCTACATCCTTCTTGAAATGAGGCCTCCAGACCTGTATACAGTACTCCAGGTGTGGCCTGACCATTGCCTTATACAAGGGAATAATCACCTCCTTATCCCTGCTAGAAAAATTCCTATATATCATTGACAATACACCATGAGCTACTCTTGCAGCCCGTCTGCACTGCTCAGAGAACTTCATATCTGCCTGCACAACCACCCCCAGGTCCCTTTCATTTTCTACCATACCACTGTCAGTGTAGTACCACAGAGTTGATACGTTGCTCTGGGGTTGCTGTTTCCCATATGTAGTACTTTACATTTGTCAATGTTAAACTTCATTTGCCACCTCTCAGCCCATCTGCTCAACCTTTCCAGATCCTGTTGCAGTAGTATAGTGTTAGTAGTGTCCTTGACAACCCTGCCAACCTTTGTATCGTCTGCAAACTTGGACATTAAGCTTGATATACCATCGTCAATATCATTTATAAATACAGAAAACAATAATGGACCCAATACTGAACCCTGAGGGACTCCACTAATAACATTAGTCCACGATGAGCAGTGTCCATTGATTACCACTCTCTGTCTTCTCCCCCTCAACCACCCCTTTATCCATAGCAGCAATTTGCCTCCAATGCCACACTGCTCCAATTTGTGCAGCAGTCTTCCATGTGCAACAGTATCAAAAGCCTTTCTAAGATCCAAGTATATAATATCAAAGTTATTCCCTGCATCCAGTTCTTTTGTGACTGCATCATAGTATCCAATCAAATTGGTCAGGCAAGACTTCCCCTTAACAAAACCATGCTGTGTCCGAGCTATATCTGAAGTCTTGTCTAGATGATCCTGCAGTGCTTCTTTAACCAGTGCCTCCATTAATTTTCCGGGAACAGAAGTTAAACTAACAGGTCTATCATTACTTGTGTCGCCCTTTGATCCTCCTTTGTGAATTGGGGTCACATTTGCACATCTCCAGTCAGGCGCCTCCGTAGCCAGGTGGGAAGGAGCAGCAGTGCGTAGCACACGCTTCTTGATTAGACCGGGGTTCGAGCCCGTCACCACCAAATACGGAGGATGCGGAAAGGTCATTCAGGGAATGACCACCGCATATCCCGGAGCAATATGGCCTTAGTTGCTAATGCTCCTAAAAACCAAATAACAACATAACAACAACATCTCCAGTCCATGGGTACTTCCCGAGTCCAAGGAAGCTCTCATAATTATGGCTAAGGGTTTGCTTACTTCCTTTGCTGCCTCCTTTAATATAACTGGATAGATCCCATCCACCCCAGGTGCCTTTCTTGTGTTTATCTTCAACAATTTCTCCTCCACTTTACTCTCAGTTATTACAAGATTCTCTAGCTTACTGCCAGAGTTGAATACACCTCTGGCATTCCGCTCGCTGAATAACTCCTCATGTGTGAATGTTGATGCAAAATATTCATTTAGTTTGTTAGCTTCCTGAGCAGGATCATCAACAGCTGACCCATCGATATCAAGTGGACCAATCTGATTCATCCCCTTCCTTCTGGAGTTTACATAAGTAAAGAACTCTTTGCTGTTTTTCTTTGCATCCCTTGCCAAAGATTTCTCGTAATCTGCCTTCCCTGCCTAACCTCCTTTGTAACTTGGTTACAGATCAACTTTTATCTATTATAGGCTTCTGTGTCACGTGTTAATTTGTATGTATCCCATGCATTTTTCTTCTCTGCCATATGTCTCATTAGTTCATCTGACATCCACTTAGGCCTAAACCTTGAACAATATTTCTTAGTTGGTATGTAAAGCCTAGTAGCTTCCAAGATAAGTTCTTTGAATGCTTCCCATTTTGAATTTGCTGTTGGTAACATCATCAGTTGGTCCCACTGTATAGAATTTAAATACTGTCTCAGTCCATCGTAGTCGCCTTTATGAAAGCAATAACCCTTTCCTTTACCCCTAATGGTAGTTACCTCTTTGAGTAAATCCCACTTCAGCACACTGTGATCACTGCCACCTAGTGGTTCCTCTATCTGCAGATTTCTAATGCATGAAGAATCACTACTGATAATCAAATCAAGAGTATTATTACCTCTAGTTGCCTCCCGAACATGATGATGTAGAAAACCATCATCCAATAAATCCAAAAAAGCCTTGCTAGTGTGCGAGTGACCAACCCACAAATTCCAGTCAATATCTGGGAAATTAAAATCCCCCATTATAAGACTCTCTGATTTACTGGCCCACTCTATTTCCCTGTACAGTTTCTTATTATACTCCTCAGAGTCATTAGGCCTATAGCACACTCCTACTCTCAATTTTGATCTCCCAGTGCTTATGTTATTGGATTTTATGTTTCTTAACTAATAGCATAACCCCTCCTCCCTTCATATCCTTTCTGTAGACGTACTCCCAAATTCCAGTTCTGCATTCCTTATATCTGTGTGACACCACGTCTCTGATATCCCAACAATATCCGCCATTGATGCTTTGAGCAATACCTCAAATTCATCAAATTTATTTACCAAACTCCTAGCTTTGGTGTACATGCAAGTATACATGCACCTGTTCTTTTTCTTAGCTACCCTAACACAACGCATGTGTTTACTTGTACCACAATGATTCCCAGCAGTCTCTAAAATATCCTGCATCTTATTTTCCAGGCTGCGGCTCATTCCAATAGAAGTAGTGCAAGAATCACTTTCACCTCTGCCAGTGGCTACTGTTAATCTATTATTCCTTGTATCCCCCCAATCTAGCAGTTTTCCGACCCACCTAACACTGCCTCGATAGCATCAGCAAACATTCTTGCACCCTTTCTATTTAAGTGTATCCCATCCCTGTAGAAACAGTCTCTCCTGTTAACAAGGAGAGACCAGGCTGAAAAAAATTCTACCCCTTGAGCCTTGCACAATCTTTCGAGGGCCGAATTGATCGACAGGGCGCTCATCATATACTCCCTCCTATCGTGTCTGGGCAGAATTGCAGACACTTTCAATTTCAACCCTAATTCACGGCTTTTTTTCAACAGTGAGATGTACTTGTTAAGTAATTCCACCGGTTGGAAAATTTTTGTCATTGCAGAATTTGAGAACAGTAGGGCAAAAATAGTTGGTGTACCAATCTAAGAAGACGTCCTGTGTCACCCAAGCCTTCTCGTTTGACTTCCAGTACACCAGCAACATGGCTTTGTTTAAACCTTTCATAACACGTGGTGTTTCTGAATGATTACACCAACATTGGCTTCAATTTTAAATTGCCTGACACATTTATTCCTGTCTTTTGATGCTTTAAATCCAGGAGTTGACTTTTCTTCATTGGCAACGAAGGATCTTGAGGGCAATTTTTTCCAATAAAGGCCTGTTTCATCAACATTGAAAATGAGATCTGAAGGGTAATCACTCTCCTGTACTATAGCCTGAAACTCTGCAAGGAATGCGGCAGCCACCTCAACATCTGCACTTGCTACCTCGCCATTAATTTTCACACTTCTGCATTTGGTTCTTGCTTTAAATCTCATGAACCCTCCCTTGCTAGCCAAAAATATTTCATTGCACTGACCTTCTTCAAGTCTTCAAAAATTGACTTAGCCCTTAATATACACTTAAGTTAGTTATAAACCAGTTATACAAATATATTAACAAAAAAATCAGTAGCTTTCGGGACGCGTGTCCCTTTGTCAACTGACAAATTAAATACAAAATTAAATACAATACAACGAGCTGAGTGAGGCACGTTAATCATGCGTCATTGTTGTTGCATGGACGTGTGCTGCTTTCTACGCCACTGATCATCCAGCAATAAAACGGTTGTCTCCAGGATGGGATGTAGACGTATGCCTTTCTGGCGATTTAATGCCTTTGGATTGCTTACTGTGTTGAGTGACTCTAGCCATAGGCGGTGGCGAGAGTGCCGTGAGTGGTCTACTATTTCAAAGTCGCGTTTGGGGTCAAGATCGTGGTTGGTGGCCCAAAAATGTTCCGCGACCGCGGACTGGTCAGTTTCGGCAAGCCAGATTGCTCTGTCGTGTTCCGTGAGGCGATCCTGGAGACGCCTTGTTGTTTCTCCTATGTAGCAACTGTTACAGTTGTTATTGACTTAGCCCTTTCAGTTATTACAGCTTGGGTCAAGGGAATGTTTTTTTTTTTTTTTTTGGTTCAAATCATCGACCCAAATTGTCAGCAATTGCTCTATTTTTTCCAAAAGCTTATTTCTGCTGTAACTGACTTGTGTAGCACTTTGAATCGATTGTTTTATTTTATCAGCATTCTTCTTAATTGTAGTAACAGTCGATGGAGGCATATTCATAGCCCTACACACATTAGGGTGGCTTTCACCAGCTTCCATCCTCCGAATAACCTCCATCTTATTTTCCAAGGTAATAGATCGACATGCCTTTTTCACGCTTTCATTTTCACTAGTATTCATTGAACTTCTTTTACAAGACATGGCGTCTCTTTATTCTAATTAAATTAAAAACTTAATAACATGACTGGCAAAAGCTGCACACTGCTATCACTACTATTAATGATTATGTATTTAACTTATTAATAGCACAATTAGTAATAAATTTCCAACACAGTGTACATGGTGCAAACAAACAACTGAATCATTTACCTCCCACTTGCACAAGTGGCTACTTTGAGGGTGGGAACTTTTCTCGTCTCTGATACGGATGCGTTAATTGCTGATTAGGTCAATTGTTCTTGATCATGTGAACGGTGCATGATATAGTACATGATAGTACATATAGAATGGTGCATGATACATAGTACAGTACGATACCCATAAATTTTGTCTGATGATTTTAAACTTTCGATTTATAAAAAAAATTGCAAAAATAAATAAATAAAAATAACCTTTTGGTTGGTGACAGCGCTATTGCGAATCGGCGCAAAACAAGGGCTACCTGTACTGTAGATTCAATAGGATTAAACAAAATATCTTCTTCACACTTTCTTCATATGATAAAAAATATATACATTATGGCTGTAGGGTATGTCTGCTTATGCAGTGTCCATGATCCATAATGACAATATATATATATATATATATATTAAAATAGAAACTGTAATAATATAAAAGTAACATCATAACAAAAGAATTGTTACATATAAAAGAATGTTCACAATTTTCAAAGATTAAAGATCTTCAATTCATAAAAAGTGAAACCAGCCTTCACATTTACCTATATTTAGAGCCATTATTCAAAATTTATGACAATTTTAAAATTAGAATCTGCTGCAAACAAAAGAAATGATGCATTACAGAATTTCTAAATGTGCTTAGTTACTTTAAAATTTGCCTACTATTTGATATAAAGAGAATGTCCTGTTTCAATATCCACTTTTCTTAAGGAAATGAATCCTTTAAGTGTTGTTTAAATATTGAATTAGGAATTCCCCTTCCCTGCAGAGAATTTCCTACTTTCCACCCATAACTTGCCCCAAGTGCAAGTGATTGTGATATAAAAGGTAAATTTCTGTAGTGAACATAACACTACACATTATTAAATGTAATTCTCTTTGTACTGTGATGAGCCTTGAACTTCTTCTTCAAAGATAAAACAAATGAACTGCGAAATAATAAAGAACTTTCTTACCTTTTATAAATGTCTGCTCAATTATTTGAATGATACATACACCGATGAGTCAAAACGTTGACCAGCAAGTCGTTACGTAAATCGAAGCAACTGCAGGTGAACTACGGTGCATGCGCGGGTCAGGACACGGTATAAAAAACACCTGATACTGAGCTCTGTTAATCAGCATTACTCTTGTTCTTCAGATGGGAAAGGCAGCAGACTTAAGCGAGTTTGGCAAAGGCCAAATTGTAATGTCAAGATGACTGGGTCAGAGCATATCCGAAACGGCACAGCTGGTTAGGGTGCTCATGGTCAGCCATGGTTAGTACCTACTGAAAGTGGTCCGAGGAGGGAAACCCAAGAAGCGCCGACAAGGTGTTGAATGACCCCAACTCATCGATGCTCCCCCAGATGGTATGTGGCAACAGAAGGGCGACTGTGGTGCAACTCGCTGGTAATTAGAATGCTGGTGACAGGAGTAATGTGTCACAACACACGGTATAGGAACCCTGCTGAAAATGAGGCTGCATAGCCACAGGCCGCTCCAAGTGCCCATGCTAATCACGGTTCACCGGTGACTGCGCCTACAATGGGTACACAAGCATCGAAACTGGACCTTAAGTGATTGGAAGAAGGTCGTCTGGACTGATGAATCATTTCCTGTTGCACCATGCGGATGGCAGAGTACGTGTGCATCGTTTACCTGGGGAAGTGGTGGCAGAGGTGTCATGCTTTGGACAATGTTCTGCTGGGATACCCTGGGTCGTCATCCATGTGCAGGGCACTCTGACATCTACGACCTACCTAATTTAAATTGCAGGAAGATCCAGGAGAACCCTTGAGGACCGAGCAAAGATTGTCCTGGATGACCTAGTAAACTGGACCCTCACAAATAAATTAAAAATATCAAACACAAAAACAAAGGTAATGATCTTCAAAAACAGGCTGGATTACAGCAGACCCCCTAAAGTGCTTATTCATGGGAAGCAAATTCCATATGTTGCACAAATTAAACACCTTGGCTTAACATTGGATGACAGGCTCAGTTTCCAACCACACGTGAACAGTTTAGCAAACAAAACCAAAGCCGTCACTGCAGCCGTCATCAGGATCTCCCGTTCGGACTGGTGACTGACCAAAAGAACCCTATCTCTCTACTACGAAGCTGTGTGTTCTTGCCAATTGCCTCCTATGCTGCTGGGGTCTGGTTCCATAGGGTCACTAACAGTAAACTCCAGGCCAAACTCCTTTCCATGCAAAGAACTATGCTGCTTGCGACACACTAAATAACAAGAACAACATCAACTAATGCTTGCGACACACTAAATAACAAGAACAACATCAACTAATGCTCTGCAGGTTCTATCTGGGGGCCCTTCTCCTGGACCTATATATAGCTTATAGAGGTTTCATCTACAAACACAGAAAGGGCCTACCAACCTCACTCCTTGAAATAGACTGCAATCCTGCTACAAATATCAAACAGGAAAAAATAAACCTATGGAATAAACTCCTCTCCCTTTGGTGGGTTAGATGGGATGAAAGTCCCACTGGAGAGGTCACCAGACTTTTTATCCCAGATATCACCTTTGCCATGAATAAGCCACATTGTAATTGGTTCTACCCATCCATGAGCACATCCTACAACCTAACAGGACATGGCACTCTTAAAGCGAAACTGTTCCAATTTGGACTGGCGACAAATCCTCATTGTTCTTGTGGGGAAGAGGAATCCTGATACCACATCCTATTGTCCTGCCCCAACTACGAAGAACAGCAGACAACACTTAAAAATAAGGTTCAGAACATCTCAGAAGTCAATCTGAAAGACTTAATTGAAAATGAGATGAACTTTCTAGCCCTTCAAACGTTCACCAATGACATCTTCAGCAGAAGAATGCAGGTGCTTCACCAAACTGGATATTCAACAAGCTCTTGCTCAGCTGTTCCCTATGTCACCTACCAGTCATCCTGGACTTGAATTCTTTTGATCTCTGAGGTTGTTCAGAGATGTCAACCACTGGTGTTTTTTTTTTTTTTTAAATATTTATTTATTATTATTAATTTATATATTTTATTTATTATTTATTTATTTTTTTCCCCTGCTGGTACTCAGGACTGGGCATCTTGAGTACGGGATTGCTGGCATCCGCTGGTATTGCACTACCTCCAGTGGATGCAAGATTTTAGTGCACTACCAAAGCGCAGATAGTAGATTATGTCCGGCTCCACGTGCCTTGGGACAGGCATCAGGCAGCAGTTACTCAGGTGATGGCTGCTCACATTTCAGGCCTTGATTACCCAGATTCTGTAGTCAAGATAGAGACCAATTTGCAGAGATGGATCCAGGTCCTGGTGCTGCTACAAACAGGCCACATACATATACGAATACATAAATGTCATTGAGTGTGCATACACTATTTACTGTGCATACTCTCTATTTACTATTGTAAATAGAGAGTGTTTATGTATTTTTGTATTTATGTAAATAAATAAAAAATAAAAAAATTACCTAAACATCACTGCTGGCCAGGTACACCTTTCATGGCAACGGTCTTCCCCTCTGGTGGTGCCATTTTTCAGCAGGATAATGCGCCATGCCACACCACCCGGATTGTTCGAAACTGGTTCACAGAACATGAGGAAGGCTTCCAGGTATTGCCCTGGCCTCCCAATTCCCCAGACATCAATCCCATCAAGCATCGTGGTTTGTGTTGGAACAGCAACTCTGATCTGCGGCATCTCAACCACGGACCTCACAGGAGTTAAAGGATCTGCTGGTTACATGTTGGTACCAGATAACACAAAACACATTTAGAAATCTTGTAGTATCCATGCCTCGCTGGGTACCAGCTGTTTTGGCTGCATGTGGAGGACCAACATCATATTAGGTGGTCATAATGTTTTGGCTCATCGGTGTATATTTGCAACTTCTGTACTGTCTTTTGTTTGCTTATGAACAATGCTATATTTATTCAGTTATTTTATGTTATGAGTCCTAATGTAAATAATTAGTTTTATAAACACTTAATAATAGTATTTTCTAACTTTTATTATATAAGGTGATTTGTAGTTTACAGTGTGATCTGCTCCCACTGTTATGCTGGTGTGGCATACTGCATTTCTGATTAAGAGTTCCTACATTTCCCTAACAATCAGCTACTATAGAGTACATGAATATACTTGACAACAATACCAAGAGAGAGAGAGAAGGAATAAAAAGAGCAAAGTTTGTTTGTAGTTTTATGAATGGCTAGTTTCTTTCTAAATTAGTTTCCTGCTTAAATGCAAAGAGTATTTGCTCTTTGCATTTAAGGAAACTAATTTTATTTACTATAAAAAAGGAAGTTGTTATACAATTTTGACAAATTTTTTTCATGCTATGTATGGTACTAAGTTCTATAGGTTCTAATACCTTTTGTGTTTGGGATTTTCATAAAAAAAAATAATAATAATTAATACAATAAACGAGAAGATATTAATTTTGGTTGGATTAGCCGAATGGTTTCAAACACTGCTGTTTTATGTATCAAGAAATTCTCATATCAAAAGTACTTAAAGGATTCAAAAATAGAGAAAATAGAAAAGCTGTGTGTGAAACCAGAGATTATAAACATGAAAATACAAAGAAAGCATCTGATTTTTGGAACAATTTTATAGCATTCACTTTGATATTCTCATTGTTACTCTCAAGATAATTTTGGTGGCCTAGTATAATTAAAATTGTCTTGGACCAACTTTCAAAATATAAAGAGTTAAATTAACTTGTTCGCAAATAAATGGGAGACAATAAAACTAAAACTGTTGGAATTACTTGGACCAAGAAAGCTGTATACTGTTTGCAGTGGAAGAAAGCAAACAATGCTAACTGTAAATGTAGTTTTAGTCAGTGGCACCATTAGGAATTAATTTAAATGTTAAGTACTGTTTTGGTGTTTTGTCTGTTACATTTTCATAGATTGAAAGAAGTTACTCAAAAATAACCTTAACACTTGACCTGATATTTAAAATGAAGCATGGACTACAAACCTATTTAGACTGCAATCAATGAAACTGTAAACTGATTTTGTATATGTTAAAGGAAGCCAAATTATAATTTTTTATATATCTCACTATATTGATGTAATGGCACAGTAAGCTTAATAATATACAAACTTAATTTAATGATTAACTGTTAACAAGTCAGACGTACTGTCTAACAACCCCACCAATAATTAGAATTTTATTTGAAGAAAAGGATGCAGACAGTATTATAATTGATGATAAGTATTTGGTGCCCTGCTGTTAGTGCTTACATGAAGAAATTAATTATAGTATCATTATTTTTTAGATATACAAGCATTTACATAAATAAAAAATTTACACACCACAGTTAGAAAATACATGTACATTAAATAGAAGGTGTGACAATAAAGTTTCTAGACTGGTGCTGTTGTGGTCATGTTCCACAAATTTTAAAATAAAAAATTTTGTAGTTCACACTTCCCCCAACAGACGGTGGTACAGAGATTGTCCAGTAGGCTAACAGATTGCAAGTAATAACTAGTTTTGTTAGTAGCATTACGTTCCATGTCGTGATTTTGCAATGAAGCAACGGACAAGTATCAAATTTTGCTTAAACTGGGAAAATCTGCAACTGAAACATATGAAATGTTAAAAACTGTTAAATCATACCAGTGTGTTTGAATCATATAAGCAGTTCAAAGAAGGAAGTGAGGATGTTTGCAATGACCCAAGAAATAGGTGTCTGTCAATTCTTGAAATGAGGAGAGTTGCAAAAGTTTGAGAAATTGTGGCAAGAGATTGTTTGACCCTCAGAATGATGGCTGATTAGTTGGATATGAATAAGGAGATGATCTGTCAAATTCTGCATGAGATTTAGTGAAAAGGAAGGTCTGTGCAAAATTTGTGCTTCATAGCCTGATGGATGAGCAGAAGCAATGAAGAATGTCATCAGCATCAAGAAAAGGCTCCATTCGGACTTGTCAAGACATCCTAATTTCCTCAACTATACTGTCACTACAGGTGGGTGTTTCAGTATGAAGTGCCAGAGCATGCGATGGACTTCAAAATCGTCACCAAGGCACCCAAAAAGTTTCATTTACAGAAGTCCAGGGTGAAAACGATGATCACGTTTTTCAACAAACACTATGTGATTCACCAGAAAATTGTACCCGGCTGTTGAAGTGCATTTCTCAGGTGAGGCCGCAATTTCGAGAGAAAGTCAGCTGGTTTCAAAAATGCCCCCACCCATTCTGCACTTTTTGTGAAGACATTTCTGATATGACATGGCATTGTACAGATCAACCTCTCCAATCTAGCACTAGCAGACTTCTTCCACCTTTCCAAGGTGAAAACTGTCCTCAAAAGAAAAAGATTTCAGATTTCATAAAAAACGTAACTGCCAAACTGAACATCATCTCTTTAGACACTTTTAGAAAGGTGTAATAAGTGCATTCAATCAGGTGGGGATTACTTTGAATAAAAATAAAACCGTTTTTGAGCTCCTTCACTTTGTGTTCTTTTATTGCATGTCTGGGAACTTTACTGCCTAACCTCATATATCTAAAATCAAAGCACAAATATCTTAACAACCCAAAAGTTACTTTCCATTATATAAGCACTAACTTACTTAGCTGCTTGGTCACTAGGTGGTGCCATTCCTGCCTGAAACCTTGGAGGAATAGCTCTCACTCCCCCAGAGAGTGAGATAGGGAGTGCTTAAAGAAGCAGAATAATCCAAATACCATAACCGTAGATTTGGCTCCAATGAGCAACTGTTTGCAGTGTGTGTCACAACACACGATGCCAAAGTTGGAGATTTTCATTGATTTTGATTTTATTGGCACAAAAATGACTGGGAGTTATAATACAGAATATAATATGCCAATGTTGAGTCAGAGAAATAAAGATAGGCACGATATTGCTTCATGCAACAAGTTTTATAGTCTTCCTTTCTATGACAGTATAACCATTAGGAAAATCGCTTCTATTTGCAATCTAAAAATGATTAGAAAGGGAAACTACAGGAACCCATCAAAATGTTTGAGACAGGAAATACAGGACAAGACACAAAAAATCTGCTTCAAATTACAACCTTTAGAAGTATTCCAGTAATGGAATCTCTCTCCTCCCCTCCCCATAATACCTTGAGCAGATCAAAAGCAGTAATTTCTGAATGGGACCTTATGAGTGTACCAGAAGAAAAAAATCAAAAACAAGTTAGAAGAACAAGGTTGGTTAGAAGAGTTAAGATAACTAGAGATGGGACAGTTATCCCAACTTTAAATCTAACATTCCCACACCACTGTCAATTATAACATTCCAAATCCCCCCCCACAACCCCACTATTGCTTCAAATGCCAAAAATACAGTTATTCATAAATGACATGGTATAGAGCTGCTATCTTTTTCCACTATGGATTTCAAGAATGTACCAAAGTTGCCTAGCTGAGAAACCAAAATGTGCAAATTGTTGCAGAAGGGAGGGCATTCTGAATATGCCAGAAACTGTGGACTCTGAAAGAGAGAAAAAGCAAAGGTATGGTGACACAAAACTCTGCACGATACAATGGACTAGTCTACTGTGAACAAACCCTCACAGCACAAATCACAAAAATCAGCACACCACAGAAACTCAAGTAACTTTGCACTCCTCCCAGAAAAGTCCATTCCAGATTGGGCATGAGAAATGCATTTTAACATCTTGGCCTCAATTCAAAAGCACTTAATAACATACCACAATCCATTCCTCCCTGTGGAGAACACTCAACAAAAAAAGAAAATACACACAGAAGAGTTTAGCATCGTAGGCTTTTGGCATATGATGCTGCACTTTTCATTGTGAACAGATGGAGACAGAAGTGACAAACCAGACAAATCAGTACTTCAGCTTTTTGTGGAACAGATCAATACTGGCAAGCCATTTTTATCCAAAAGGATAAAACATCAAATTAAAAAATCTGAAACAATCTGAAAGCTCCTCCAATACTAAAAAATGGAAACAATAATCCAGTGGAACTGCAGAGGATTCCAAAATAATATACATGACACATACAATCTCATTTCACAGAATGCCTCACTGTGTCTGTGCTTATAGGTGGCCCTCTCTCAAAAAAGGACTATACCACATACTCTAAAGACAGAGTAACAAACAGCATGAGCCACTGGTGGTAGTGTGGTAACTGGTATATTCTCATATTTCATTAGAAACAGTCCCATTAAACATGACTCTTGAAGTAGGCGCAGTATACATAGCCACTAAGTCCCTCATAGAGGTAATAACAGTTTATATTCCAACAAATCAAGAATTACTATAACAAGATTAAGAAGAATTAACAATCCAATTACCTCCTTTTCTGTATACTGGGTGACTTCAATGGATTACCCTTTGTGGGGTAATGCAACTATAGACCAGAGAAGACAGAAGATTGAAATAAGGATAGATCAGAATGATTTAACATTGCTGAATGATGGTGCAAACACATACAAAGGGTGATCATTTAATTTACAGACTGGTGCAAGATCTTAATTGTCATTTTCTGAATCTTCTGTGGATTTCTCCTTCTCAAAATACTCTCCCTTGAACTTTACACAATTCGCCACCATCGTACCCATGCATTAAAATGCTTCTTGCAAGCCATTTTTCTTCAAATTGGAAAAGACAGTTCAGGTGTGGGCAAAGCAGTGTGAATAACAACCCAAAAGAAGGAAGACCCATCTAACCACAGATGAGCCACTGTGCTAAAGTGGAACAGCTAGTCCTTAAAGCCATATGCAACTATAAATTTTATGGCAAATGAAGTGAACATTAGCCATGGGTCTGTTTACACAATAATGTAAAAGTTCTGGGACATGTTTAAGGCAGCACATGTCCATTGGCACTAAGACTGTTGACACCTCCTCAAAAGCTCCATAGGAAAGAGTGTTCTGCACAATTGTTGGAGCTTTGTAGAGAGAATATTTATGGGGGTTTTTTGACTGAATTGTGATGACAGATGAATAGTGGGGACATCACTATGATAAAGAACCAAAAAAGATTAGTAGTAGTAGTAGTGGCATGTGATGCAAGAAAGCATGTGTATGAGCTTATGCAGTAAACAATGAAACATTCATCTTCACCAACCCCAAAAAAATTCAAATCATGGTTAAACTGTCTGCCATCAAGATCGTGTTGTCAGTCTTCTGGGACTCTAAAAGTATCATTCCTTACAGATTATCTCCCAGAAGGCAAGAATCACAGTATGTGTCAGTACCACAGTACCTAGGAAAGTTAAGAGGGCTATCAAGTTAAAGGGATGTGTGAAGATACCCAAAGGTGTCTGCTACCTAGGTGACAATTCTCCTGCTCACAAGGCTACTCTCAACAGTGGACTTCATAATCAGATGTGGAATTGAAAATCTGCAGCACCCACCTTATTCTCCCAATCTCTCGCCTTCAGACTTTTCCCTCTTTCCAAAAATATTAAACTATTACAGGACCACAGGTTTCAGAATGAATATGAGGTAATAAAGGGGAAGCCTAGTTTTCTATCAAAGTGAGTTGTTCTATTCAAGAAGCCTGAAAGAGCTTATCCAAAGATGAAAAAAATGTGTAGCTTTAGAAGGTAGTAACTTAGAGATAGATGAAATTACTAGCCAAGTTTCAAAATCCCTAACTAAAATACTTCTTGGTGAAGGTAAATACTTATTTACAGCCCCTCCTAACATTGCCTACAGCACGTTAATTTTGCTTCAGGACAATAAATTCTTTGACAGTTTTCTAAACCACCAGATTAAACCTTGATCAAGTGATTGAAGAACTGATGTCATATCAGGTACTCAACAGTGACTGTACACAGGCAATGAGGTGTGCATTATCCACAAACAGCAAATTTTTTTTTATTCTCTCTGCTCACCTTACAATCTAAATCTCTGATCCATTCTTTGTAGACTTTGATAACATCCAAACGTTTTGGTGGACACAAATAAATGAATTTTCTGTAATCTGAAATTTTATAAAACTTTGGAATGACCACAAGGTCAAAGAAGTTTAAAAGTAAAGATACAATACAAGAAACCATTATATTCAGTAGCCATGCAGGCTAGAACCATGGTCACTCAAGCACATGCATTTTTGTCCTCACTTGACTACTTGGCTACAGCAGCTGCACACAAAGTCAACGTCTTCAAACCTTTAAATCATCATGGCTTCTCTACATCAGACATGTTTTCTGCTTAGAAAGGTAGTTTAAGAAAGATAGCTTACTGAAATGTTGTTTTGCCTTTTTTCCCACCACAAGTAGCAACTTTAATAAAAAGTCAAATTTTAAAGATATTGTTCTGAATGTAAGTCAACAAAACAGTTTTTAAATAATCTTCAGCACTGAAGCCCTTCCATCATGGCTTCATTACTAATGGCTGCACTTTTGTGACAAACTTGTTTTGACAGACAGCCCATGACAAGTCTTAAATTTCTGGAACCATCCAGTTGAAAAGGACATTTTCAGGAAATACTTATGAAGGAACAACCTTCCTTCATAAGTATTTCCTGAAAATTACAATCTTCAGAAGTCCAAGTCAAATATCTTCTTTCATCTTATCAACCTCCAATCCATGCATGGTACTAAGTACTATAGGTTCTAATACCTCTCATAAAAAAAAACAAAAAGTGCAACCTGCTTCTTAGGAGCCACACTGATAATCATACAGGACTATACAAATGAATGAATGACTAATTCTAAATATGAGATGTCAAAATTATTTTTTGCATCCAATTCCTTTGTTACTACATTATGGTATCCAATCATCCTGGTCCAATGAGATCACTCCTTAACAGATCCATGCTATGACTGCAGTATGACTTCATTTCTGTCTAGATAGGTTCTGCATTAACCTTTAACCAGTGATTCCATATTACTCACACAAAAGATCACCCTTTGATCTTTTGTGAATTGGGAATACAGTACATCCCCAGTCTAGGGTGGGGGGGGGAATCTACCCTGAATCCAAGTATCCTCTCATAATCATAGATAAGAGTTTGCTTACCTCTTTTGTTGCTCCCCCTAATACAATGGGATTTCATTTTTCCTCATATCATGAAATTATTTAGCACCCTGTTAGAATATGATATACTTCTGGCACTTCTACTCCTCATGTGTGAATATATAAATGCAAAAATCTGAGCAGGATCAACAACAGTTAAACCAATCGTATCTAGCAGACCAACGTGATCTATCCTCTTCCTTCTAATGTTTACATAAGTAAGTTGCTTAAATACTAGAACTCTTTTCATTCTTTGACACAGACTTCTCATAATAGCTTGCCTAACCTCATTTGTCGCAGAGTAGTTTATTTCTACTGTAGGCTTCTCTATCACTTGGTAATTCATATGCTGCCAATTGACTAACAAGAACACAACCATATTTATCTGTTTGCATTTCATTGCTGAACTTCAAAATCAGACGTTGAAATTTGTCTGCTTTGGAATTTAGTTTGGTGACCACTTATGTTAATCCCCCCCCCCTTTGTTCCCTGTACTAAAATCTGATGAATTTGACATTAAAATGTTTTTCAAATTTATATTTTTCAAATTAAAAACTAAATATATACATTGCACATTATGTACCTTAGAAGCACCATAGACACTTAAAAGAGGAGTAGGATAAATTGCACTTAAGGATGACACATTGATGACAACTCCTCTTCTTTGTTGTTCCATGTGTGGCAGTACTAGGTACAGCATCTAAATTATAAAATGAAACAAACAGAAATGTTATTAAGTAATATATTAAACAGTAATAACTATAACTGGTGCACTTGACCAAATCACATAAATATTTCTCAAATTCAACAAAATGCCCCCCCCCCTTTTTTTAAATAAAATTTGCAAAATTCTGCCAAACTATTTTAAATAAACTGAAGTATTGTCAGTCAATCCTTATTACATAGCATATTGTTGCATGATTTTTGTGTATTTTTATATCCCTATTACCAAAAATGTTTTCCTTGCCCCTTACAATATGTAATATAATGGGTGAAATAATGCCAAATGACACCCTACCTTTTCTTGGGAGATTACCATTTTAAACTGATTTGTTGAAAAATTTAAAAAGCACAAGCTCTCTTAAGTTTTTTTCATACTGCCTGTTATGTTAGCTTTGATTTTTCAGTCTTTTTTCCTCATGTGTTATGGTTAGCTAAGTAATCTTTAATCTGTAAATTTAACAATCTCTGAAAAATGTTCATAAAAAAGTTTTATGCTTTTCTTTGAATTATGGGAAATTGATTTTAAATACAAGAAAAAAAGTGTTAACTCCAATGTAAAAAAGCATATTTACTACAATTGTTTTGGATGCAAGGTTGGAGATCAGGATCTCCAACTGTTGGAAGCTGTTCATTTTAAAAATATACAGGCATTTTTTTTAAAATAATGACTATTACAAACGCTTAAAAAATATTTCTGCTGGCTGCAAATATTCAATCAAGGTTATGTATTTCTTAGGTTACGTGAAATATTGTTGCCTGCTATGTGAATGGGACAGATAAGCAAAAGATAGGCATTAGAATTTAGTAAGTAATATTGAAAAAATAATGCAGGGACAACTTATATACTGCATCAGCCATTAAAAAAAAATACCAACTTCATTTACTGTCCCTTTTAATAATTTGTCTAATTTCTTTAACCTTCCCTGCTAATAGAGCATTTTTTAAATACTTCTATTTATCTTTATCCCACCAATATTCTCAATCTAGTCATACAGTAGTTTCTTCTTTCATTTAATGAAAGCAGAAAATAACAGACACTAAGAGAGCAAAAGCATCTATCTTTCTCCTAGAAAATTCCCATTTCGACATTGCATCTGCAAGCCCCAAGTGACAGATGTTAAATCTTGCTGCAGAGCTTTAGTTTCTCCAGCTAAATGAACAGCTAAAAAAAATAAACATTTACTTTGCATCTGCCAGATGCCATGCAAGTGTCTATGTTTTGATCTGGTGATGATGAGTGACCTTAAAATCTACAAAATATGATAGAATCCATCTTTATTATTATCTTTATATCATTATTGGTTTCTCTCATTTATTTTTATTTAATAGTTTTTTAATTGAGTTAGCAAAGCATAATTAATACACTGGCAGACAAAAAAACTACATCACCTTAAAAATAGTAAAATTTGTAGTGAAACGTAGTAGTGGCATGTGATGCAAGAAAGCAAGCATATGAGCTTATGCAGCATCGGCCAAAAAAAAAAAAATTACAAAACAATCTCCTCTAAATATTTGTCCAGTTCCTCCTTAAATTTATTTAACCTATCAACTTCCACATTTGTTCCAGCAATTAACCACTCACTGGCTAAAGGCAAATTTCCGCACATCTATTCTACATCTGTCCTTCCTCGATTTCAATTTATGGCCCCTTAGGTTCATAATCTGAACAAGTGGAAGAATCCCATCAGAATTCAGCATGCTCATCCCATTCAAGGCCTTATACACCTCAATCAGATCATCGCACAGGTGCCTAGTCTCCAGCTGCTGCAATTTGCAGAACTTAAGCCTCTCCTGGTAAGAGGATCCCTTCACTATGCCTTCCCAAGATTGATATTTGAAATGGCTATGCCTTCGTAATCACCATGCTAGTGCTTCTAAAACCGGACTTTGAGATGGCCTCTGGTTTTGAAACAAGTGCACGAACTATCCAAAGACGGCTTTCAGAATGTGGTGTGCATGCCTATCAGTCCAAGAAGAAGCCTTTGTTGACCCAATAAATGAGGAAGAAACGACTTGCTTGGGCTAAAATGCATGTTTCATGGACAAAAGAGCAATGGACACCATCATATTTTCTGACAAATCGAAATTCAACCTTGCATGGCTCGGAGGAAGCGATATGTCAGAAGACAAATATTGGAGGAATACCATCCTGATTGCATAACTCCGACTGTAAAGTTCCCCACTGGCCACATGGTCTGGAGATGCATAACAAGCAAATGGGTGAGGCGAATTAAGTTTATTAATGGAACGGTAAACAGAAACCTACACAGCTATCTTGGAGGAGTGCCTGAAACCCATTATTAGGGATCACCACACAGACATCCAAAACTGCATTTTTCAAAAGGACTCGGCACCTAACCACACAGCGAAATTGGTAAGTTTTATGCTATTTAAATTTAATGATGAGTTTGTCTTCTTGTCTCAAGGCTTAAAACATACTTACAATGTTTTCCCTCGTTTTTCTCCTTTAGGTGCAGTAATACCTCAGAAATGCTGGCATGACAGTGTTGGACTGGCCCGGCAACAGTCCACATTTGAACCCTATTGAAAATTGCTGGTAAATAAGGTCATCTAAAATTGCTCAGAAGAAGCCAACGAGTAAGATTCAGCAGGAGAGCTTTGTAAGGTGTGGCACCATGAATATATCCAGAAGTTGATTAACTCTATGCCAGATCGTTGCAGGGCTGTAATTGCAGCTCAAGGAGGAACAACAAAATATTGAGGACTTATAGTACATAATACTATTACGTTAACTTGTCATTTCAGTTTGTAGATATAAATGCAATAAAATGTATGTTTGGTTGTCATGATTGCCATTTGCATGTTTTTCATATTTCCATTAATTATGCATTTTATTCTTTGGGAAGATATTTATGGCAATTAGGTATATCAGGTGCAGCCTTTTTATTGGATTTCATTCATAAGAGATATCCCATATAGAGATATCCCATATGTTAGATGGGATATATATCCCATCTAACAAATGAATTTCAAACATTTCTGCAACCGACAATGCAAAACACATTATTTGCCAAATTCACAAGTGATGCAGTTTTTTTGTCTGCCACTGTAGATTACCATTTTCAATTCACTAAAAACAAGCTAAAAATTGGCTTTTCATAATTAAAACATAAAGGCATGTCTAACAGATGCCATTTGAGTGTCTTTGTTTACTTTGAAGGCATTACTCAACTTACTCACCAGCTGAAGATAAATTTTAATATTAATCCTTCCATCATCCTTTCTGATTTAAATTTGTCCCCATGTGTTTATCATGTATATACTGTGTTTATTGTAGTTATTTAAAGTTTAACATTTGAACAGTTATATTAAACTTTACTGTAAAATTTAACAATACTTCTACCTAATTTATCAGATCTTGTTGAAATAGCATAGCCTGATTGCTGTCAACCACCCTGGCAAAACTGTATCATCGACAAACTAAGTTATTACACTTGATATATAGAAAAACCCCAAACACAAGAGGTATTAGAATCTATAGTACTTAGAACCATGCATGGGCTGAAGGCTGAGAAGATATTTGTTGACATAGACTTGGACTTCTGAAGACTGCAATTTTCAGGAAACACTTATGAAGGAAGGTTGTTCCAGGAAACCAAAGTTGAATGGATAAATGAGGAAGAAGAAGGAAAAGTTGATTCTGTGAATTTAAAGTTGGACAGTAAAAGGATGTTGACTGGTTGTGGCATGCATTCAGACTGCTTTGGAAGAGAGTGGGGGGGGAGATCATAGAAGCCAGTTCAGAAGACCAGTGCCCATTGAAGTATCTACAGAATGTCTATGAAACAAAGAGTGGAGAGACTGTTAGATATGAGTCATTAATTGACCTAACTACCCTCTTTTGAATGGAATCTAGAAGCCTGAGAGAGGTTTTGGGGGCACCACCTGAGATTTGGAACAATATACCATGGTAGGTCAGATTTGCGACTTGTACAGAGTGAACAGCTGTTTGGAAGAAAAGTAATGCTGACAGCAAAAGAAAAAACTCAGTTTTAGTTGTAGAGGAAGCAATATTTGTAATGTGCTTATGACAAAAAGAGATTAGAAGTCAGGGTAATCCCCAATAGAGATATATGATATTGCCAAAAAATCAATTTTTTTTAATTTATTTATTAGTAAGTGACCCCTAGCCAGAAACTGGCAACTCCACTATATACATATATATTATATACAGATAATATACACATTCATATGATATACAGAAATATAAATTGTGGCACAAGGAACCACAGGACAAGCACATGGCACAATGAGCCACATGACATCATTTAACTACCAGGTCAATTACACTGTTTATTTCAGCATCTTTAACTTTTACACAGAACTCATATCAATAATCTATAAGCCTTCTATTGTTCATTCCTCAAGTTCAAGCAGCACTAATCTTCTCTGGAAAAATTTCTTGTAAAATTTTTGAAAAGCTGGGAAATCTTCCTGAGTTTTAATTAATTGAACCTAATTGTCCTCAGTCAGGTGAGCAAGATTGGTAATCGCAATATTTGTAACGGGCCTAGCAAATAAAAATTCATTTCTGAGATCCAAATACTCAGGACAATAATATAAAACATGACACCATGTCTTCAGAACTATGCAGTGAAACTGCAACCTTTCCAAAACCACCAGCTCATTCAGCTTTGCTAAAAATGGGCCATGATGGTAAATAAAATAAAACATTATTTGTAAATTTGGCACAATCCATTTTTATGGTTGTGAGTTAGCCCATCTATGATTTTGAGTTAGCCCATCTATGATTTTGAGTTAGCCATTTATGATTCCAAAAGAGTCATTAAGATATCTAAGATTCGCTTGGCCTCATTCTTAGGATCATTAACCAAATCCAACTCAAGATCACGAATAATAAAAGGAATTCCACGTCAAATGTTGAAAGTCATTACTCTGTAAATCAGAAAGAGGTCTATTGGCATTTTCCTTGCGACAATCTGTAGGGCATCAGTAGAGACAGTTCTACAAACTAGAGCCATCTTCAGGAGCATCATCCCCTAAATGGAATGCAGTTTTCTTATATATTTTTTAAGATTAACACAGTTTAACCAAGCTGAGATACCATAAGAAACAATAGGAAAGAAAACAGTCATAAAGAAGAGATAGTGCCCTACCCCTAATACCCCACTCCCTCCTAGTAATTCTTGCTATTATGTTAACAAATTTTACAACCTTTTCAGATGGAAAATTGATATAGATATTGAATCAAAGACCTCTGTCACTGAAGACTCCAAGATATTTAATATTCTTAAATGGACTTTAAACTTTCACAACCAATCAGCACATGGGTTTCTCTACAAACAGATAGGTTCCCATTTAGCAATAATATTTTTGTTTTTGACCCAGATATTGTTAATTTATGGAAGTTACACCAAGAATTCAGATCTTTTATTATTTCATTAGATCGTAGTTCAATTTGTAGCAGTGAAGAGCCTTCAACTAAAATTACCTGGTCATCCGCATATGGAATCACATGAACATGACTATATGAGGAGTTACTCAGGGAGGGGAATGCCAGAGGTGAATTAAAACTCTGGCAGTGAACTAAATGATTTTGAAATAACTGAGAGCAAAGTGGAGGAGAAATTGTTGAAGATAAAAATAAGAAAGGCACCTGGGGTGGGCGGGATCTATCCAGTTATATTAAAGGAGGCAGCAAAGGAAGGAAGCAAACCCTAAGCCATAATTATGAGAGCTTCCTTGGACTCAGGGGAGGTACCCATAGACTGGAGATGTGTAAATGTGACCCCAATTCACAAAGGAGGATCAAAGGGCGACACAAGTAATTGCAGACCTGTTAGCTTAACTTCTGTTCCAGGGAAATTAATGGAGGCACTCGTTAAAGAAACACTGCACAATCATCTAGACAAGACTTCAGTTATAGCTCGGACACAGCATGTGTTTGTTAAGGTGAAGTCTTGTCTGACCAATCTGATTGGATACAATGATGTGGTCACAAAGGAACTGAAACAGGTAATAATTTTATAATCATATATTTGAATCTTAGAAAGGCTTTTGATATTGTTGCACATGGAAGACTTCAGCACAAATTGGAGCAGTGTGGCATTCAAGGCAAATTGCTGCTATGGATATAGGAATGGTTGAGTGGGAGAAGACAGAGAGTGGTATTAATGGGCACTGCTCTTTGTGAACTAAGTTATTAGTGGAGTCCCTCAGGATTCAGTGTTGGATCCATTGTTGTTTTCTGCATTTATTATTGATATTGATGATGGTAGGCTTAATGTCCAAGTTTGCAGAGATTACAAAGGTCAGCAGGGTTTTTAATAACACTAATGACAGTATGCTGCTGCAACAGGATCTAGAAAAGTTGAGCAGATGGGCTTAGAGGTGGCAACTGAAGTTTAACAACATTGACAAATGTAATGTACTGCATATGGGAAGCAGTAACTACAGCGTAACATATCAACTGTGTGGGACTACACTGACAGTGGTAGAGAATGAAAAGGACCTGGGGTAATTGTGCAGGAACATGAAGTTTTCTGAGCAGTGCAGACAGTCTGCAAGAGTAGCTCATGGTGTCTTGTCAATGATATACAGGAATTTTTCTAGCAGGGATAAGGTGGTGATTATCCTCTTGTATAAGGCAATGGTCAGGCCACACCTTGATTACTGTATACAGGTCTGGAGGCCTCATTTTAAGAAGGATATACAGCTGCTAGAATGAATACAGAGAAGGGCAACAACATTAGTGAATGGAACAAAGGGTTGCTCTTACAAAGAAAGGCTTCAGTTTTGCAAATTAGTGTCTCGAGACTAGGCACCTGTGAGGTGATCTGATTGAGGTGTATAAAGCCTTGAGTAGTTTGAGAATGCTCAATGCTGATGGGATTCTTCCTCTTGCTCAGAATAATTGCCTGAGAGGACATAAATTCAAATTGAGGAAAGACGGTTGTAGGATAGATGTGCGGAAGTTTGCCTTTAGTCGGCGGGTGGTTGATTGCTGGAACAAACTTCCACCTGTTGTTGTAGAAGTTGATAGCTTAAATAGATTCAAGGCATAACTAGACAAACATTTAGAGCGAGTGGATGGGTGAAATGAGAAGGGGTTTTTTTTTTTTTTTTTGGCTGATGCTATATAAGCTTGCTTTATTGCATCATGCTAATGCTAATAATCCTTTCGTAACCAATCCTCTAATGCCAATTTCCACATTAGTGGCCCAAAAACAGATCCTTGCCGACATCCTCAATCTAGTTACCAAATTCGAACCATAAAAGATCTTTCCTTAAAATAATTCATTGTGACACTATAAAGCTGATGGGAGCATTTTTCAAAGCAAAGCATCAATAACACACTGTCCCAAGAGATATTATCAAAAGCCCCTTCAAAATCAATGAAAATGCCAAGAACATATTTTGCATTTGAATCTCTAATCAATTTAACCAAAGATTTTAAAGTATCCTCTATACCATGACCAATAGTAAAGCCATATTGTTTATTTGAAAGCCACAAATTTTCTTGCATATACAGGCAGCCCCCTTATAACACGGTACTTCTACAACACGGTTTCGCTCTAACATGACTGACTAAGTGCAAAAATCCTCGTAGAACATGGTACTTGAATAACACGGTTTTGCTCTAACATGGTTAGAGAATTGTGGCAACCTTGCATAACAAAATAACACAGTATTTTTGAGCTTCTGTGTGAGGGAAAACTCTGCCATTATGTTGGATGTAATTTTTCAACATTTCCATTCTTTTTTTGTGAATCCCCACTTTTGACTCGCTAATCTTTATACAAAGGGGGGGGGGAAATACAGTTGGTCATCGACTTACGACCGACTTCTGTTCTGACTGACCGGTCGTAAGTCGATCTGGTCGTATGTCGGCCATATATTTATTAACAGTATTTTTTAACCTTTCTAATCTTTTTATCATCTTTATAATTTATTTTTATAATCTTTTAAATTTTTATCATCTTTAATTTATTTTTATAATCTTTTAAATTTTTATCATCTTTAATTTATTTTTATAATCTTTTAAATTTTTATCATCTTTTATTTTTCATTTTAAATACAGCAATGTTTTTATCTTTTACTTAGCGATACTGTACTAGGCGTAGAAATGAAGGTATCTCTCTCTATGAGCTTAAATTCAAACGTTCTCTACATTTTAATTGGTTTATTATTCGTACTGTTTATAAAAAAAACAAAAACTACAATCTATAATTATATTGTACATAATGTGAAAAATAATACTGTGCATAATGTACTGTAAACACTAAAATTAATGTAAAAATTAATACAAATGAAATTTACAAAATCAATTTTTAATCTTTGCTTGTGCTGGGTTGTGCATCGTCAGGGTCATGTTCTTGGGTTGAGGTAGGAGATGTTTATTTATAGAGACATATGCAAAGCAAATCTTTTTTTTAAAACGCTTAAACCACCCAGTACTAGCCTGAAAATCTTCAGCGTAATCGTCTCCGGCGCGTGATTTTAAACTCCGAAAAACAAACTTCTAGCCTTTGCTTGCACTGTGTGAAGGCTCATGGGTGTATTTTTTTTTTGTATTAAATCTTCCATCCACATAAATAACAGTTTCTCCATTTCATGGATGGGTTCCTGTCATTGTTTGGTTAAAACTGTAGACATAATAGGTGCAGTATCGTCGATACCATGGAATGTGATAATTTCAAGTCATGTGCTATCGTATTCACTTTCTTTCCGCTTTCATACTGCTGGATAATTTTCGTTTTACACTCTGAATCAATAGTTTTCCTTGACTTCTTAGCTGACGTATATGTAGATGAAGACATTTTCCTTTTACTAAACATATTATGCGTATTTCAGTGGAATTTTAATTAATACACCACACGCAACAGATGCTTAATAGCGACTGGGTGTATGTGAGAGAGAGAGAGAGAGAGCGACTGAGTGTATGTGCCTGGTGCTGTCCTCAGGCCTCCCGTCATCGACGTGCCTCCTCACCTGGGTTATGGGTGTCCTCAGTAGTGATTTCCTGATTTATTATTAATTATATATATTTTTTTTGTGGTCGTAAGTGCGGCCGGTCGTAAGTCGAGTAGGTCGTAAGTCGACGACCAAGTGTATGTGAAATTTCCATATTTTACTTTGTTGAGAAATCCCTGTGTTAGGTTGTGATGTTGAACTTGTGGAAAAATCAAAGTTTTATCACTATTGGATAACGTGCCAGGCCATACAAAAGATTGTCATCCAAAAGTTGAAGTAATGTTCCTTCCACCTAGTGGAAGGAACCTAGTACAACTTCTATTATATATACCTTTGAAATTCATTACATCAGAAAATCATTCTTACAATGGATTTTGGCAAAAATTGAATCCGAATTGAATTGATGGGAAATTGAAGTGATGGAGGCATAGAAACATTTTTTAATTGTGGACTGTATTGGAATCGTAGCTTTATCGCTCAAGGAAGTAAAACTGTCAACAATAAATGCTTGTTGGAAAAATGTATGGCCAGAGCCAATTCATGGTCGAACCGGCAGAAAATGGAAATCGCTGCAAATAGTAGAACTTGCTAAGTCAATAGGAGGGGAAGGAGGGGATGATATGACTACTGAATCCTCATGGGTTGCACAGTTGGTAGAATCGGTGTCATCACCACACCGGGTGGAAAAGACCTGAGTTCGAATCCCGTTGATAATGGGAGGAATTTTTATGGGTTTTCTTTTCACAACGTGGCTGAGTTATCTGTCTCAGGCGAGGACAGCATGGTTTTCCCTCCTGGAAAATTGAGTTTTTCGTCCAGAAAAATTGAAAATCAATCTCAGAACACACAACAGGATAGCCTTAGTTGCCGATGCTACTAAAAAAAATTAAATAAAGATATTACTGAAGACGTTCAAGAATTATTGGTAGAAAAAGAGGCTGGTGAAGTGGATTTGTTGGTGGAAATGGCATATTACAGTCTTATTTGTTTAATTCAGATTCTTCGACTGAAAGGATCCCAAAGTTCAAAAGGAGGCTTCAAAAACTTGGTTCCATACGATGAAGTTTACAAAGGTCTATCAAGCAAAAGCAAACAAACCTAGATTTCGTGAAGATACACGAAATCTAGAATGGTGTATTTTTATTAATTTTGTTAACAAAATGGTGTATTTTTGTTAGCTCTTGGAACATAATCCCCCCCACTCCCCTTTTGCACTGGTTCTTAGTCCCATATAACACAGTTTCACTCTACACAAGATTTTATAAGCACCTAACTACTGTGTTATACGAGGGTTACCTGTATTACAATATTTGCTGTGAAAGCATGCATTCATAGACCTTGCCCAAACCTGGAAGAAGCACAATTGGACAATAAGAAGTGGGCTCAGTTTTAGGCTTTTCAGGTGACTTCAAAATGATCTTAAGAAGAGCATCCTTCCAAAGCAAGGGAAAAATTCATTCAAGCAGACATTTGTTGAAAACCAGAAGATGCTCAGGAAACAGTAGGACCTGTAGGACATCAATCCAATAAAGATCCGTGTTTGTTTATCAAGAAACTTTTTAACTCTACAGGATATTTCCAAGATCCAGTTAATTCCCTTCAACGAGGTCTATACCAGGACACCTATTATTACAAATTTTGTTAACAGCTGAATTAAGATCTTTCACTGAAAATGGTTCCTCTTGAATATTGCTAACACAACCACAATCTAACTGATCAGTACTATCAGAATACTCCACCTCCTCCATATGATGATGAGATCCATTGACTAGGTAATCAAGTATTACATTAATACTGCCAAGCCAATCTACAGTTTCAGTCTCCACAATGCATAGAACTTATCATATCCCCAGATGGCCTTAATTTGTGTAAACACAACTTATAAACAATGTCCCCCATGGATCCTCATTACCAGCTATTTGCACTAAGTTTTTCCGTGCATCGAATTTCCTTTTAGCTATTAAATGGGTATATTTTCTTTTGATCAATTGATACTCAGTTTTCAACCTAGCAGTAAATTCTTTATTATCCCACAATTTCTGACGTTGGAACTTCTTACATGCCCTGTTGACCTCCCTCTGGAGATCAGTAAGGTCAGAGGACCACCACTGCACCAGAGCATGTTTCCTTTGCTTTAATTTCATTGACTCCCTTCAGGCATCAAATAACTTCTGTTGTAATAATTGAACCAAATCAAGTGCATTAATCCTATTCAACTCAGCTAACGACATTTCACCAAAAATTGTTAGGACAATTTTTGGTGAAATAAGTTGTAATGCATGAGGCACAAAGTAATTGCTCTGTGATCGCTGTTAATCCAATCTGGTTTAACTTGCCAATTAGATATGAAATTGAAGGCCGTACAATGGTTAACTTCACCATAGGTTCACCATTAATAGTCCAAAATGTCGGTTCATTACCAGGCTTATTAATGATCTCAAATTTAGATGAGGATATCAGCTCTTCCAATAACCTGCCTCTGGCATCCATAAATCTAGAATCATATAATCGCTTTTCTGCTTTTCAATCTGAATAACGTTTCTCCAAATAGCTAAGAGAGCAATGAAGGTCCGCATCAGGCTGACAATACATAGATATAATGAAAAATTGTCCCCAACTAGCTTCAATACCAACACAGACTGCATGCAATGCACATAAGGAATCAATTCTGATCACAACCAGATCAGAGCTGAAAATTAATATAGCAGCCCTTAATTTGTCATACTTCTTTGAGACAACTCTAATAGAGATGGGATATCCAGTTATCCAGCTGACCTCTATAAACATAAGGTTCCTTAACACAGACAATGTCAATCCTTTCACGTTCACCAACTAATCTTAGTTCATCTGCTACAGATCTTGCACACTACGCATTAATTTGGAGAACCTTAAGTTCGCCGTACATATTATTTCTATGGGTAAGAGTGCTATTGCTCATTACCGTAAAGTGCAGAATACGTTCTTTCCTTAGTAACTTTCAGTGCAAATATGTATTCAGGACACTTCTTATCTCTAACTGAATGAGCAATAGACCTATTTTTTGCACTACAATTGGAACAGCACTGAGGTTTGTTTTTATTTTTACAGAATTTAAAATTATAGCCCATCACACCATAATGATTGCAAACTGAGGTATCACTTCTACATGTCTTAGAAGTGTGCAAATACCTTTGACAATTACAAAAAATGGTAACCAAATGAAATTCCTTAAACCTGTAAGGACATCAATCAAATAAAGATCTGTGTTTGTTTATCAAGAAACTTTTTAACTCTACAGGATATTTCCAAGATGCAGTTAAATCCATTTTTGTTTTTGTTTTCATTAGAAAAACGTATTTTCACCTCATCATCTCTGCACAGACCTATATGTATTAGGTTCCCCTCTTATCTATACTTCTGTACTGTATCTATGAGGTTTCTTTCATATAACTCATTAAGTAGATCTTTATTTATGTCCTTAATTACACCATATAATATTATTTTTAAACCAGGTTTCTTAGGCTTAGTGATATTCAATCTCAATTTCTTTATGAGGTCATTTGTCCTAATATCCTCAAGCTCTTTGTTAGTCTCAATCGCAATACTCTTATCAGGTAGTCTTCGCATTCTCCTAATTTGTACCCTTTTAAACGAATTTTCCATGATTTTAGCGACTGCTTTTTCTACATCCATGCTAGACTTAAATTTAGAATCATGCTCAGGCCTCATCAGAAGTATATTATTTGAACTAACATTATTTCTAAGCCCATTATTGCTGTCATAATTAGTTATGTTATCCTTCCTGTTTTCCTTAACACCATTTTTAATAACCTCACTGTATACCTTACCAGTACACGTAAAACCTGTAATTATTGCAATGTATTCAGTTAGTGATCCCCACTAAACATCTATTTCTCTCTTTCAAGCATTCATTATCTTTTCCCAATTTCAAGGCCAAACTTTACAGATAATCCCTTCTAGCCAATATTTGAAAGATAGGATCATTACTGATTCCATGTTCTTTAGCAAATAAAAATTCCTCTAACTTTCTTCTCATACAAGTCATGACAACATTAATTGGTTCATTATGAAAATCATTAAGCGCTTGTTTCTGCTTATTTTGGTTATTCAGTCCATCTCTATCAAACAACTGTGAATCTATTAAATCTGGTTCATAATCCAGTTCATTTTCTACTAAATCTTGTTACTGATATCCAGAAGCGTGTGAAGCATACTGATGTTTGTCAGCGCCAATGTTGACAGAATTATTAAAATTGTCAATATCCTCAACTTGATTCATATATTTACTGTCAATGTTTTAAGTCCATTTCGATATTCCTGTTCACATGTCTCATTTCTTCATCATTATCCTTAAAACTTTTATTTCATTTAATACATTAGTCAAATTTTTCTTATGTTTATTGCCCTCTTTTCTCTCCTTCTCAAACAGATTTACTACCTTAACCGAATCATAGAGGAGTGCCCACAGAGAGTTCTGTGGGCACTCCTCTATTATTATACTTTCAGCTTAGTGTAATCATAAATTACAAAACTGTGTAAAATGGCAAAACATTTTTATGTTCAAATTTATATTATAATAATATGACTGTAAAACAACATACATAGCAATATCAACATGAACAATGTTGTTCTAATACATTAATCATACCAATTACTTTTATATGATTAACATGTGGCAGAGTGTACACTATTAGTGACAACTTGTCCGTTACTTAAGGTTCTATGATGAATAGGTTCCATTAAAAACAAGATGTTCTTAACATAATAGCACTTGTTAAACTGATATTACGGAATACAATACAAATCTTTCACTTTTTGTCATGTTAACTGATATGATTTTAATTTATGATGAGGTTTATAAGAATTCCACCATGCTGACATCAAAAAATTTTCAACTCAACAAGTACTAAACATTAAAAGTTTAGTGATATAAACAAGTTAGAAAAACAGGTACACTGAAACCACTGAGTAAATACTAATAGAGAAATTTTTCAATACACTAATTGTTAAAGAGCAAATACTTCGTGCTGTTGAACTATCTTTTATCTTTCATCCTGGAAACCTAGTATCAGTACTAGGTTTCCAGGATGCATAAATATCTCATCTCTCCAAAGCTGCTGACTTTTGAAAAACTGAAGTTTGGATAACTGCAAGCAGGAGGGAAACAGGACATTTGTTTTTTTCACCAAAACAAGAAAAAACAGGAGGAGATTTTTAAAGTCCACACTGTACTAGAAATTATATTTCAGTGAGAGCAAAGGACTGTTCATTAATTTGGTATGCTTTCAATCGTTAGCTTACCTAGGATTTTTCTGTGTATAGATTTTTGTTTGGACTATCTGTTAGACAACTGATTATAACTGATCAATGATACTATTGCAAACATTACCCCTTTTCAGAAATGTGGTAAAGTTTTGTTTATAAAAATAGTATTGCTATTTAGGATTGGTTGTCAACAGCATTTCCAAAATTTCATCAAAATAAAATCTGAACTCAGTTTCCCTTCCCAACACCTCGATGAATATTCTCTCACACTCAGATTGTTGTCAGACTGTCTAATAGATTAAGAGTAACTGCTAGGAGAGGTGAAAGTGATTCTTGCACTTCTTCTATTGGAATGAGCAGCAGCCTGGAAAACAAGAGGCAGGGTATTTCAGAGACTGCTAGGAGTCATTGCAGTACAAGTAAACACATGGGTTGTGTTAGGGTAACTAAGAATAGGAACATGTGCATGTATACTTGCATGTACACCAATGCTAGGAGTTTGGTAAATAAATTTGATGAATTTGAAGTATTGCTCAAAACATCAAAGGCAGATATTGTTGGGATATCAGAGACGTGGTGTCACACAGATATAAGGAAGGCAGAACTGGAATTTGAGGAATACAATGAGTACAGGAAGGATAGACAGGACAGGAAGGGAGGAGGGGTTATGCTATTAGTTAAGAAACACATAAAAACCAAGGAAGTGAAGCCAGTTAACATCGCTGGACAGTGCAGTGTCGAGTCACTTTGGTGTGACATAAGCATTGGGAGATCAAAATTGAGAGTAGGAGTGTGTTATAAGCCTAATGACTCTGATGAGTATAATAAGAAACTGTACAGGGAAATAGAGTGAGCCAGTAAATCAGACAGTCTTATCATGTGGGATTTTAATTTCCCAGATATTGACTGGAATTTGTGGGTTGGTCACACACACAGTAGCAAGGCTTTTATGGATTTATTGGATGATTTTTTTCTACATCAGCATGTTCGGGAGGCAACTAGAAGGGGTAATACTCTTGATCTGATTATCAGTAGTGATTCTTCATGCATTAAGAATCTGCAGATAAAGGAATCACTAGGTGGCAGTGATCACAATGTGCTCAAGTGGGATTTACTCAAAGAGGTAACTACCATCAGGGGTAAAGGTAAGGTTTTTTGCTTTCGTAAAAGTGACTACGGAGGTCTGACACAGTATTTAAATTCTATATGGTGGGCCAACTGATGATGTTACCAACAGCAAATTCAAAATGGGAAGAATTCAAAGAATTAATCTTGGAAGCTACTAGGCTTTACATACCAACTAAGAAATATTTTTCAAGGTTTAGGCCAAATGGATGTCAGCTGAACTAATGAGACATGTGGCAGAGAAGAAAAATGAATGGGATACATATAAAATAATGGGTGACATGGAAGCCTGTGATAGATATAAGCTGGTCTGTAACCAAGTCACAAAGGAGATTAGGCAGGCAAAGGCTTTACCTATATAAACTCTAGAAGGAATGAATCAGATGGGTCCACTGGATATTGATGGTTCAACTGTTGATGATCCTGCTCAGACTGCTAACAAACTAAACAAGTATTCTGCATCTACATTCACACATGAGAAGTTATTCAGGAGGGGAATGAGTTAAACTCTGGCAGTGAGCTAGATGATTTTGTAATAACTGAGAGGAAAGTGGAGGAGAAATTGTTGAAGATAAACATAAAAAAGGCACCTGGGGTGAATGAGATCTATCCAGTTATATCAAAAGAGGCAGCAAAGGAAGTAAGCAAACCCTTAGCCACAATTATGAGAGCTTCTTTGGACTCAGGGGAGGTACCCATGGACTTCAGATGTGCAAATTTGACCCCAATTCACAAAGGAGAATCAAAGGGCAACACAAGTAATTTAACTATACATTTTTTGGCTTTAATTTTTATATGTCTTTTTGTAATTTTGACTTTAGCCTTTCAGGTTTAGGTTTTTCCTTCTTTGAAAATTATGGTTTCCCTGCATCCATCTCTTCTTTGGTAAAGATCTTAAGTATAGACTCATCTTGTTCATTTTTATCTCCTATTTCCATCTGATTTGTTTTTTTTTTTTTTGTTCTACACTATTCTGCTTTCTTTACTATTTTTCTTTAAATTCTTAGCACTGGGTGGAATAGAGACTGGTGTGATGATCATTTGTTTTAGTTATTTTGGTTGGGTGCTCTGAGTAACTCTCAGGGCCCTATTTAATAAGATTAAATAAGATTATTAATCTTATTAAATCGTATCTTATTAAATTTCATTGTCAATTGAATTGTACTTTTTTAACTAAATAAATATAGCAACCTAGTTATTACATACATAACATCATCAATTAATACATATAAGTTGACAGGGAGGGGATAAGAAAGTCATATAATCTAACTTGGAGATAATATTCGATACCGAAATACATATATATAGTGTTATAACTGCATTGGGATATAGGTTTAGGGTTATATTTTGTATTGGAATTTTATTGAACTTGTATAGAAATCATGACTCAGACCAGAGCAGCAAAGCAAAAGGCTCAAACTAGTGGAAGTTCTGTGGCTCAGGGTAGAACTGAGGGGAAGGGGGGGCGGTTGTCCTCTGAATCACAGTCTATTGAAATGCACTGCTTGTTTGATGTTTGTGGAGCAATCAGGAATGGGTCATGATATTGCCAAGGGGAATTTCTTTGTGTGTGCGTGATGTAAGAAGTGTTAGGAAATCAGGCGACAACTCAGCGTTGTTATGAGCCTGCATTAGCATTAGTAGAGGCATATGATGCAAGAAAGCAAGCTTATGTTCCACCATTCTAGATTTCATGTATCTTCTTCTCTCTTTGAAAAATCAGTAATCTGGGTTTTGTTTACTTTTGCTTGATAAATCTTTGTGAATTTCATCGTATGGAACTAAGCATTTTTGAAGCTCCCTTTTGAACTTAGGGCTTGTTTCATTCAAGAATCTGCATTCAGAAAATAAGATTCTAATTGCTCGGATAACTTTATGCCTTACTCTATGCTTTTTAATGTAAAATTTGGAAGTTTTAAGAATTTTCATTTGCGATATCATCATCATCTGAATTGATTTTACCTCTGATGCCATTTGCACAAAATCCACTATGCTGGCTTATTTTTCTGCCAGTAATTCTTGAACACCTTCAGTAATCGTATAATTTTTATTTTTTAGGAGCATCGGCGACTAAGGCCATGTTAGTGTGTGTATATTGTCTATAAATTGCGTGTGTCCTGAGGTTGATTTTCTGTTTTGCTGGACAAAAAACCTGAGTTTCTGGGGGGAAAAAAACCATGTTGCCTAAGTCCAACTAACTCAGCCACGTGAAAAAGACCCATAAAAATTCCTCCCTTCATCAACAGGATTCGAACTCGGGTCTTTTCCAGCCGGTGTGGAGAGGAGGGCGATTCTATCAACTATGCTACCCACAAGGGCTTCAATAGTCAATATCATCAAAACCTTTCCCTCCCTCCTACCGGCGTAGCAAGTTCTACTATCGCAGATTCCATTTTCTGCCCAATCAATCATATTTCCTGAATGAACTGACTCTGGCCATACATTTTTCCACACACATTTAACATTAACAGTTTTACTTCTTTCAGCGATAAAGCTATGATTCTGATACAGTCCACAATTGAGAAATGTTTCCATGCTTCCATTACCTCAATAGATTTGGAATCAATTTTTTCCAAAATCCATTGTAACGATTTTCTGATGGAACGAGTTTTAAAGGTCGATATAATGCCTTGATGGCTAAATGAAAGTTGTATTAACCCAGTACAACTGTGGCGGTAGGAACATAACTTCAATGTTTGGATGACTTAAATCTTTTGGATGGCCTGGTGTGCTATCCAATAGTAATAAAACTTTGAAACCTAGATTTTTCCACAAGTTCAACAAGTATAAGTTCAATAGCACAGAATGTAACATGGGAATTTCCCAACAAAATAAAATACAGGGATTTCTCAATTTTTTTTTTTTTTACTAGCGAGTCAAAAAAGAGTGGAAACATTGAAAAATTACATCCAACATAATAGCAGAGTTTTCCCCCACAAAAGCTCAAAAATACTGTTATCCGAGGTTTACTGAAATTCTCTAACCATGTTAGAGAATTTCAGTAAACCGTGTTATATAAGTAGCGTGTTGTGCGAGGATTGCCGCAATTTATCAATCATGTTAGAGCAAAACCATGTAGAAGTACTGTGTTATACAGGGGTTGCCTAAATAATATAAGCACATATATACAGGGTGATTCACTACCAGTGCAACAAACTTGCAGGAGGTGTAGGGGGCACAAAGAGAAATCGGAATCACATAGCATTGCAGGGTCCGAAATGCCTTCGTCATGCAGTATAGGACGTTGAACGGGAGGTCACGTGAACAGCGATCCTGCTGGAAGTCAGCATTTGCGAACCGTTTCTGTTGAAGAAACCAAGTAGCAAAAGTCCTCCGGAGCGGATAATCCGCAGGCTCCAATGATTGGACGCGTTGCAGATGGTATGAACTCATTTGGTTTGTTGACAGTATCCTCCATACAGTGGATTGGGAAATACCCAATCGTTGGCTTATCGTTCAAGTACTCGTACTGCCTTCTGCAAGACGTAGGACATTCTCCTCATTGTCTGGCGTCCTCGTCGTTCGCTCTCGATTCATGGTACCTCTCGTGAAACAACCAGTCTCACGTAACCTTCTGTGCACACGTGCAAAAATCGTATGATGAGGAGCACACCTGTGCGGGAAACGTTCCTGGTACAGGTGCAGAGCGGCGCGCCCGTTACAGTCCGCACCTCCATACACGAGGTGCATGTCGGCCAGTTCAATGTTTGAATACTCGTCCATCCTACTGCCTCAGGAACCGGTTCGGAAATGCTGACTTCCAGTGGGATCGCTGTTCACGCGACCTCGGGTTCAACGTCCCTACCACATGACGAAGGCATTTCGAACCCTGCAATGCTATGTGATTCCGATTCATCTTTGTGCCCCCTACACCTCCTGCAAGTTTGTCGCACTGGTAGTGAATCACCCTGTATATGCAGGGGTCCATAAACTTTTTTTCGATTTTTGAAGAGGTCCGTAGATCGCAATAGTTTGGGAGCCACTGAGCTAGTGGATTTGGATGGAAGATCAATTGTGTAGATTCCATGCCCATATCCTGCTGGACCAAGGAACATAAATCAGGCTGACAGAGGTGCAGCTATTGTGTTTGGGTTGATTAGAATACATTTCAGATTTCTGAACTCATTGCAAGGACTACAATCAATAAATAGGGGTATGCTTTCAATAATCCTCTTAATAGTTAGTGCTTTCAACATACATCAATTATGAAAGTGCACAAAATTGATTATTCTTTTTGATGTTACATGATTATCACCATTCTTATTGTGATATGCCAAATTAACTATTCCTTAACCCCTGGCAACTTGCCATGACGGAAATAAAGATTTATTTATTTATTCTGTGGTACCGTGCCTCCGCAGCCGAGTGGTCAGGAGTGGGAGTGCAGTAGCACACGCTCTTCAAGTAGACCGGGGTTCAAGCCCCTGACTGCTGAATACGGTCGATCTGCCAACCCGCACTGGACCAGCGTGGCAGATTATGGTCCATTTCCCTCAGCATGAATTGTTGAGGAGGCTTCCATCCTGCAGTGGGTTGATAATGGCTGCACTTTACCTTTTTTACCATTACAAATCAGCTTACAACAGTTACATGTAAGAGCCCAATACAATTTTCTGTTAACCTCTTTGTATTTATATATATATATATCTGCATTCAGCTGGAAATTACATTCAGAAATGCTTATAATTTTCAAACTATACCCTTGACTCAAATGGCTTTTCTTACCACAGAACCCCAAGGTTCTTTGCGCCTAGCACTAGCAGCAGCTTTTATACAATTTTATAACTTGCTGTTTTATCTGTAAAACTTGTACAAATTCTTGTCTTGCACCCAATATTAGGTTACAGATGTATTAATATTGTTGGCTGTTATTTTATTTTCAGTGTTAGAAAAATATATGATACTAAACAAAATAATATTCATCTATTCTCAAACATTTCTCTTTTATCAATGATGCTATTTTGGAACAGATTTTTTAAATTAGTCTAATCATTAACACTTATATATAGCAACTGCAAAAACAATTTATTCACTGAAAGTATTGCTTCAGTGAACACAGACAGTAATCTGCTGCTTTCAGTATGTGATGAGGTTTTGAACTGCCAATAAAATTTTTTCATTGGGCAGTGGAGGATTAAGATATATTTCTGCAAACCTATTTAAAAAACAGAATGCCTACTAGCCATTGATAAGTGTGTGGAAATTTGTACATTTATGCCCATATAAAAAATAAAATAAGTTGGAGTCATCCCATTAAGATATTAATATATAGCAACTTCTAGTTCCTCATAAAAAATATATGTTGTGACTGGAATATGGGAGAAAGAATAAAATTGGAAAAGTCAGCGTGTATGCTACTGAGAGAAATACAAAAAAAAAGAATCTTTATTCCCGTCACAACAGGGGATAAAAAGGGTTCAAAAGCAGAAAACAGAAATTATAGCTACTTTCAACTTGAGAATATGCATCATAAACTTACATAAAAATTATGCCAAAGATTGGCCAGCATAATTTTAAAGAAAACTTTTTATACTCACCTTGGTGCAGGAAATTATGTTCGCATTAATCAAGTCATCAATCAGCTAAGAAAATCAATGATATATTAATACAATTTTATACAAATTAATAACATAATTTCTTATAATTATTTATTTAATTATTTCTTATCATTAAATATTTATTTATCATTATATAATATAATTATTATCCAATATAATTATTATACACTGATGAGCCAAAACATTATGACCACCTACCAAACATGATGTATGTTGGTCCTCCACATGCAGCCAAAACAGCTCATACCTGGCAAGGCATGGATGCTACAAAATTTCTAAATGTGTCTTGTGGTATCTGGTACCAACACGTAACCAGCGGATCCTTTAACTCCTGTAAGGACCACGGTTGAGATGCCACAGATTGGAGTTGCTGTTCTAACACAAACCATGTATGTTCGATGGGATTGATGTCTAGGGAATTTGGAGGCCAAGGCAATACCTGGAAGTCTTCCTCATGTTCCGCGAACCAGTCTCGAACAATCCAGGTGATGTGGCATTATCCTGCTGAAAGACGGCAACACCAGAGGAAAAGACCGCTGCCATGAAAGTGTGTACCTGGTCAGCAATGATGTTGAGGTAGCTGGTAGACCTCAGAGTGCCCGGCACATGGATGACCGGACCTAGGGAATCCCAGCAGAACGTCGCCCAAAGCATGACACTGCCACCACCAGCTTGTTTTCATCCCACGGTGCATCCAGGTGCCATCATTTCCTCAGGTAAATGATGCATACGTACCCAGCCATCCACATGGTGCAACAGGAAACATGATTCGTTAGACCAGACGGCCTTCTTCCAATCACTCAAGGTCCAGTTTCAATGCTCGCGTGCCCGTTCTTGGCACTGTCGCTAGTGAACCGTGGTTAGCATGAGCACTCAGAGCGGCCTGCGGCCCCATTTTCAGCATTGTTCGATGTACAGTGTGTTGTGACACATTACTCGCGTCACCAGCATTCCATTTACTGGCAAGTTGCGCCACAGTCACCCTTCTGTTGTCATATATACCATCTGCGAGAGCCTTCGCTCACCTTGAGCATCGATGAGGCATGGTCGTCCACCTTGCTGGTGGTTCGTGGGTTATCTTTCCTCAGATCACTTTCGGTAGGTCTAACCACAGCTGACCGCGAGCACCCCACCAGACCTGCCGTTTCGGATATGCTCTGACCCAGTCGTCTTGCCATTACAATTTGGCCTTTGTCAAACTCGCCTAAGTCCACTGCCTTTCCCATCTCAAGAACAAGAGTAACACTGATTAACGGAGCTCAGTACCATGTCCCAACCGGCGCATGTTCACCTGCAGTTGCTTCGATTTGCATAACAACTCACTGGTCATAATGTTTTGGCTCATCGGTGTATAATATAATATTATATAGTTTTGTAATATTATATATTTAATAATTTATAAATAAATATTTATTTAATGATTTCTTATAATTACTCATTATTTAATTATTTAGAATAGTTATCTTTAAATGAAAAAGTACTGAAATCAGCTAGAACAGATATCAACACACTTATCTGAAGGTCAAAATTAAACTACAATAAACTCTTAATATTAATGGAAATTATAGTAAATAATAATAATACAAAAAACTATTAAATCACATGCAAATGTTCAGTAAGTTTATTGAAATGGTTGCACAAGAACTGAAAAAACCAACCACAATATAGATATTTAACATCAAGGCAGTTTCAAAATTCAACTGAGTAACATCAGTTCTGGAGAGCAGAAGGCTACAACTGGCATGGAAGCAGCTGCAATAGGTTTTGTGCCATTTGCAGCCTTCTGCTCTCCAGACCTGATAGTCACTCATTTGAGCTTCAAAATGTCACCTTGATTTACTGAGGGACATGTACTGTGGTAGTTGCATAGTTCTCTTGTAACTGTTTCTCAATACACATACTTAACATAAATGTTCAACACATGTTTAATAGCTGTGTTTCTTTGCATTAATATCATTTGCTATGAATTTTCAAATATCTTATAATTTGATCATATATCCCCATTTCAAATAGCTAAATGATCACTATTTCCCTCAAATTCTCCATAAATTCTGCAAGCAGTGTCTTATGGGAAAACAGTGGACCACGTATACAGAAACCAAGGGAAATATTTATGATCTATAAGAATTACATTTTAATAACTGCAATAACCATGTTAATTATAACAAAAATTAACCACATAAAGTAGGAAAGTAGGGCCTTGATTTTGAATTATGGGATATATCAGGGTGACCACCAACTTAATTTGTGATGCAATCTACTTTTTTTCTTCAAAATGTGTTGCGATCTACCATCTCAAGAATTGCAATGCACATGGTTAAAAAAGTTAATCAACACATATTGAAAAATATTATTTATAAATTTTAAAATTAAATACAATTCAGAATTCTTATTTTAAATTCATACTATAAAGTAATTAAGGCAAAGGCCTCGTGCTATGAGGTAGAATGACTAATATGTAGGTTAGTGCAAATGCATCATTTTAACATAGCTATCTACCAAAGTATTAAATTAATTAATTAAATTGGTTATATCTCATATTGTGACTGCCTTCACAACGAGTAATTTAACTACTTTGGTAGATAGCTATGTTAAAATGATGCATTTGCACTAACCTACATATTTAAATTTTTAATTTATGTGAAGTTTGTCTTAATGTCATCTGCCAAGCTTTCAAAATCGAGAATATACTGTGATAAGGACAACTGTAAAGAATCTTCTGTATGTAAATCCATAAGAGTAGAACGATTCTTTGTCTTTGTTTGTTTCAAATACGAAAAGGCCGATTCACACAGATATGTGGAACGAAAACAGGAATTTTAAAAGTTCACTGCATTCTTTTACAGTTACAGTTTTTACAGAACTCATCATGTGTGAATTGTAGAGGCAAAATACCTATTTAGTTTGTCAGAAACCTGAGCGCGATAATCAACAGTTAAATGATCAATATCAAGTGGATCAATGTGATTCGTCCCTTCCTTCTAGTGTTTTAATAAGTAAAGAAGTCTTTCTTGTTTTTCTTCACAACTTTTTCCAAACACATCTCGTAATCAGCCTTAGCTTGCCTAATCTCCTTTGTGACTTGGCTGCAGACTAGTGTATATCTACTATAGTTTATATATATATATATATATCCCATGATAATTTATATATATATCCCATGCATTTTGATTCTCTGCCATGGGTACTTTTCTCGGCAAACATTTCCAAAAGTCTTTTTCTGATGACCTGGCTTTTAGGAAGATATCATTTCGCAATGTAATAATTTCATTTTCAAGTAATATTTTCTCCATGCGAAAATATCTCAGCAGTTTTTTCTACAATTTTTTTTATATCTAAGTCGACAATAAATGGATAAGAAATATATTGAACAATCTCTTCAATTGTTTTAAAATTACTGAATCTGGTTTCAGAATCATCCACAACTTTCTCAATATCAGACTATTAAATTTTAAATTACTATTTCTCACTATTAAATTCAAAAACAGGATTTTTTGCAAATGATCTTCCATATTTGCAAAATGATCGAATTTTTTTCCTTTTAGATTCTTAGCCATTGCCAAAAATTTATATTTATATGCAGAAATACTACGATTCATGCCCCCCCATATTTTTATTTTTTCCTTGTAATTCCAAATTCAGATAACTTAATTTACTGGTAAAATCTGCAAAAAAAAAACAGTTCACACAACCACTCTGTATCTTGTAGCTCCTGATAATCATCTCCCCCTTCATCAACAAATATTTTAATTTCATTCAGCAAATTTCGAAATCTCTACAGAAACTTACTAACCACCTCACATCTGCGTGTAATATCATATCTGATTCATTTTGATGAATAAACTAGAACCAGCACTTCAAATTAGATGACTTTGAAGTGCTGGTCAAGACACCAAAGGTGGATATTGTTGGGATATCAGAAACGTGGTGTCACACAGACATAAGCAGCGCAGAATTGGAATTTGGGGAGTAAAATGTGTACAGAAAAGATAGAACAGGATAAGAAGGGAGGAGGGGTTATGCTGTTAATTAAGAAAAAAAAAAAATCTAAGGAAGTGCATCCAATTGACATAGATGGACAGTGCAATGTTGAGTCAGTTTGGTGTGACATAAGCACTGGGAAATGAAAAATAAGAGTTAGAATGTGTTATAGGCCTAATGAGTACAATGAACAGTTGTACAGAGAAATAGAGTAGGCTAGTAAATCAGAATGTCTTATAATGGGGGATTTTAACTTCCCAGATATTGACCGGATAGTGTGTCAATATGCACACACTAGCAATGCTTTTGTGAATTTATTGGTTGATTGTTTTCTACAGCAGCATGTTTGAGAGGCAACCAGAGAGGGTAATACTCTTGATCTGGATATCAGCGGTGATTATTCATGTATTAAGAATTTGCAGATAATGGAACCATTGGTGGCAGGGATCACAGTGTACTGATGTAGAATTTACTTAAAGATATAATTATCATCAGAGTTAAATGGAAGGGTTTTTGCTTAAGTAAAGGTGACTATAGTGATGTCAGACAGTTTTTAAATTCTGTACATCACCAACTAATCATGTTATCAACAGCATATTATAAATGGAAAGCATTCAAAGAATTAATTGTGGAAACTACTAGACTTTTAATAGCGATTAAGAAATATTGTTCAAGGTTTAGGCCTAAATGGTTGTCAAATGAACTAATACTAAGACTCATCGCAGAGCAGAAAAATGCATGGGATGCACATAAATTGTCAGGCAACACAGAAGCTTATGACAGATATAAGCTAGTCTGTAATCAAGTCACAAAGGAGATTAGGCAAGCGAAGACAGATTACGGGAAATCTTTGGCAAAGGTGCTAAGAAAAACAGCAAGGACTAATTTACTTACATAAACTAATTTACTTATATAAAAAAGGAAGGGGATGAATCAGATTGGTCTACTTGATATCGATAGTTCAACTGTTGATGATCCTGCTCATGTAGCTAACGAACAAAATGAATATTTTGCATCTACATTCAGACATGAGGAGTTATTCAGGGAGGGGAATGCCAGAGGTGTATTAAACTCTGGCAGTAAGCAGATAATCTTGTAATAACTGATAGTAAAGTGGAAGAGAAATTGTTGAAGATAAACATAAGAAAGGCACCTGGTGTGGATGAAATCTATCCGGTTATATTAAAGGAGGCAGCAAAGGAAGTAAGCAAACCCTTAGCCATAATTATGAGAGCTTCGATGGACTCAGTGGAGGTACCCATGGACTGGAGATGTGCAAATGTGACCCCAATCCACAAAGGAGGATCAAGGGGGGGGGGGGGACAAGTATTTACAGACCTTTTTGTTTAATTTCTGTTCCATGGAAATTAATGGAGGCACTGGTTCAAGAAGCATTGCAGGATCATCTAGACAAGACTTTAGTTATAGCTTGGACACAGCATGGGATTGTTAAGGGGAAGTCTTGTCTGACCAATTTGATTCGATTCTAAGATGTAGTCAAAAAGAAACTGGAGGCAAAGAATAATTTTGATATCATATATTTGGATCCTAGCTTTTGATATGTAACTTTTGATAGGTAGCTTTTGATATGGAAGATTGCTGCACAAATTGGAGCAGTGTGGCATTGGAGGCAAATTGCTGCTATGTATAAAGTGATGGTTGAGTGGGAGAAGACAGAGAGTGGTAATCAATGGACACTGCTCTTCGTGGACAAACGTTATTAGTGGAGTGCCTCAAGGTTCAGTGTGGGTCCATTGTTGTTTTCTGTATTTATAAATGATATTGATGATGGTATATCAGGCTTAATGTCCAAGTTTGCAGACGATACAAAGGTCAGCAGGTTATTAATGACACTAATGACAGTACGCTGCTGCAACAGGATCTAGAAAAGTTGAGCAGATGGACTGAGAGGTGGCAACTGAAGTTTAACTTTCACAAATGTAAAGTACTGCATATGAGAAGCAGTAAACCCAGAGTTGTTGTTGTTTGGTTTTTAGGAGCATTAGCAACTAAGACCATATTGCTTCGGGATATGCGGTGGTCATTCCCCGACCTTTCCGCATCCTCCGTATTTGGTGGTGATGGGCTCGAACCCCGGTCTAATCAAGAAGCGTGTGCTGCTCCTTCCCACCTGGCTACGGAGGCGCCTGTAAACCCAGAGTAAGGTATCAACTGTGTCGTATTACACTGACAGAGGTAGAGAGTGAAAAGGATCTGGAAGTAATTGCGCAGGCAGATATGAAGTATTCTGAGCAGTGCAGATGGTCTACAAGAGTAGGTTATGATGTCTTATCAATGATAGACAGGAATTTTTCTAGCAGGGATAAGGAAGTGATTATCCCCTTGTATAAGGCAATGGTCAGGCCACACCTTGAGTACTGTATACAGGTCTGGAGGACTAATTTTAAGAAGGATGTAGAGCTGTTGGAACGAGTACAGAGAAGGACTAGGCACCTACGAAGTGATCTGATTGAGGTGTATAAAGCCTTGAATTGTTTGAGCATGCTCAATGCTAATGGGATTCTTCCTCTTCTTCAGAATAATCACCTGAGAGGGCATAAATTCGAATTGAGGAAAGATAGTTGTAGGATAGATGTGCAGAAGTTTGCCTTTAGCCAGCGAGTGGCTGATTGCTGGAAACAAGTTTCCATCTGTCGTAGAAGTTGATAGCTTAAACAGATTCAAGGCAGAACTTGACAAACATTTGGAGTGAGTGGATGGGTGAAATGAGAAGGGTCTGTGTTTTTTTTTTTTTTTTTTGGCTGATGCTTTATAAGCTTGCTTTCTTGCATCATGTACCCTTGCTAATGCATCTATATTCACACATGAGGAGTTATTAGAGAAGGAAAATGCCAGAAGTTTATCAAACTGCAACAAGGTGCTTAATGATTTTGTAATAACTGAGAGTAAAGTGGAAGAGAAATTATTGAAGATAAACATAAGAAAGGCATCTGGGGTGGATGGGATCTATCCAGTTATATTACAGGAGGCAGCAAAGGAACTAAGAAACCCTTGGCAATAATTATGAGAGCATCCTTGGACTCGGGAAGTTCCCATGTACTAGAGATGTGCAAATGTATCCCCAATTTGCAAAGGAGGATCGAAAGGTGACATGAGTAATTACAGACCAGTTAGTTCAACTTCTGTTCCGGATAAAATAATGGAGTCATTGCTTAAAAAAAAGCATTACAGGATCATCTAGAAAAGACTGCAGCAATAATTCGGACACAGCATGGGTTTGTTAAGGGAAAGTCTTCTCTGACAAATTTGATTGGATACTATGATGTGGTTACAGAGGAACTGGATGCAAAAAATAATTTTGATATCATATACTTCGATTTCAGGAAAGCTTTTGACACTGTTGGCATGGAAGACTACTGAACAAACTGCAGCAGAATGGTATTATGGGTATGTTGCTACAATGGATTAAAGGGTGGTTGAGTGGAAGAAGACAGAGTGGTAATCGATGGACGCTGCTCTTCGTGGACTAATGTTATTAGTGGAGTCCCCCAGGGTTCGGTGTTGGGTCAACTATTGTTGACCCAACACCGAACCTGATATACCTTCATCAATATCAATGATATTGATGAAGGTACATCAGGCTTAGTGTCAAAGTTTGCAAATGATACAAAGGTTGACAGGGTTGTTAATGATAGTAATGGCAGTGTGCTATTGCAACTGAAGTTGAAAATTGACAAATGCAAAGTACTGCATATGGGCAGAAGTAACCCCAGAGGGACGTACCCACTTTGAGGTACTACACTTAAGGTTGTAGAAAATGAAAAAGCTCTTGGGATAATTGTGAAGTCAAATATGAAGTTTTCTGAGTGATGCAGACAGGCTGCCAGAGCAGGTCATGGGATTTTGTCAATTTTATACAGGAATTTTGCTAGCAAGGAAAAGGCCAACCAGACTCGCCAGGTGGGTAAAGTGCCTGCCCGGCAACCCAAAGGTCAGGGGCTCAAATCCCACCTCAGGCTTGGATCAGAGTAGTGAAAAAACTTTGGGAAGTGCATTATGACCACAGAAGCCGATGCTCCAACAACTAAAAAAAAAAAAGCAGGAAAAAGGATGTGATTATCCCTTTGTATAAGGCAATGGTCAGGCCACACCATGAATACTGCATACAGGTCTGGAGACCTCATTTTAAGAAGGATGTATGTAGATATGCTTGAGCATGTACAGAGAAGGGCAACAAGGTTGAGGAAGGGAACAAAGGGGTCCTCTTACGAAGAGAGGCATAAGTTCTGCAAATTACAGCAGCTGGAGACTAGGCAACTGCAAGGTGATCTGATTGAGGTGTATAAGGTCTTCAATGGATTCAGCATGCTGAATTCTTATGGGATTCTTCCACTTGCTCAAATTATGACCTGAGGGGGCATAAATTCAAATTGAGGAAAGACAGTTGTAGAATAGATGTGCGGAAATTTGCCTTTAGCCAGCGGGTGGTTAATTGCTGGGATAAATTTCCATCTGTCGTGGAAGTTGATAGCTTAAATAAATTCAAGGAGGAACTGGACAAACTTTTAGAGGGAATGGTTGTTTGATATATATATTTTTTTTCCCCTTTTTGGCTGATGCTACATAAGCTCATGCGCTTGCATCACATTCCTCTATTACTATTTTCATCAAGGTGCATTTTTGAAAAATCTCTTTGAAGAGATTGTCCTATGATGGATTTCGCAATTTTGAAAGTTATGCCCATAACACTTTTAGTAATTTAATCTTTTTCTAGCTAACACTTCGTGGATGATACAGTGGGAATTCGCCATGCTTTTGGCACAATGAAATGAATCCTTTAAGGTGCCCTGTCATTGCTTTAGCTCCATCTGTTGTTACTGATACAAGCTTAAATAATTTAATTTTTTCAATAAAATTTTTGAATGTGTTAAATATATCAAAACATCTAGTTCTTTCTTTTAGTATTAGTAATGGCCACATGGTGCAAGGAAGCCTATGGCTTATGCTGCACCAGCCAAATAAATAAATAATTAAATAAATAAATAAAATAAAATAAAATAATAAGAATAAAAACAAATTAATAATAATAAGAAGAAAATTTTTAAAAATAATAATAAAAATTAATAAGAGAAAAGGAAATGGACAACCTATGCATTTCCCTCCTCCCTTAGGTTTATCCAGCTGACCTTTGAAGTTTCCCAGACTGTCAGCCTCTACCACCCATGTAGGTAACTTATTCCAGTAATTTATAACTCACTGGCTAAAATAAAACTTCTTGCAATCCAGTCTAAACAACTCCCCCCATAACTTGAAATTATGGCCCCTTGACCTTGATTCATTTTGCATAGGTTTCACAGAGCCTTAAACGCCTCAATCATGTCTCCTCTAAGGTGCCTAGCTTCCAAGCTCTGCAACCCACATATTCAAAGTCTTGCCTCATGTGGATGCCCTTTTGACGATCTCACCAGGCAAGTTACCCATCTATGAACCCTTTCAAGAAGAACAATGTCTTTCTTTAGGTGCGGTCTCAATACTTGAACACAGTATTCCAAGTGTGGCCTTATATAATGGGATTATGACGTCCTTATCTCTACTAGCGATTGTTCGATAAATCATCGATAGGACACCATGGGCCCTCCTTGCAACCAGTCTACAATGCTCTGAGAACTTCATATCTGACTGTATCACAATACCCAAGTCCCTTTTCTCCACTACCGGCTTTAGTTCAACTCCGCCAAGTGTATAAGTTATTTTGGGATAACTGTTCCCCAGGTGCAAATACTTTACACTTTGCTGGATTAAAGCATAGCTGCCATTTTTCTAACCATCTCTGAAGTCTATCCAGGTTATTCTGAAGAAGCTCTGCTTGGTGGCAATCATTAATTAATCTACCAATCTTTACATTATCTGCAAATTTAGACATCACACCCTCTATCCTTTCATTGATATCATTTATGAAAATCAAAAACAAGTGGTCCTAATACTTTTCCTTGAGAAACCCCACTTCTTACATCAACCCAATCTGAGGAATAACCATTTATCACAACCTTCTGCCTTCTTCCTTGAAGCCATCCTGCTATCCATCTAAGGATTTTCCTGTGATTCCAACCTGTTCCAGCTTATAAAGTAACCACTCATGTGGGATTGAGTCAAATGCTTTGCTGAAATCCAAATAAACAAAGTCGAAATTATTCCCCGAGTCCAGCTCTTGAGTGACCCTGTCGAAATAGGTAACCAGATTAGTTAAACATGATTTTTCCCTTTAAAAAACCATGCTGAGTATCCTTCAGAATTCCATTTCTATCTAAGTGATCCTGAATTCCACCCTTGATCATAGTCTCCATGATTTTTCGTACTACTGAAGTTAGACTAACCAGCTGGTAATTCCCACTTCACTCTTAGAACCGCACTTATGTATTGGAGATACATTGGCACTTTTCCAATCCAATGGAATCATTCCCGAGTCTAGTAATGCTCTCATAATCAGCCTCAATGGTTCAATGCACTCACTTGCAACCTCATTAAGATTAAAGGGTAAATGCCATCAACCCCGGGAACATTACTGGCCTGTAGGCTTGAAAGTTTTTTCATTAAATAAACGTGTGAAATTTCAACATCATTAATTACCTTTTTTTCAACTTCACTCCCATAATTTCTCATTGACATGAAGGGTTTTTCTTCTGTAAATATCGATCTGCAACTTCAGCTCGGGTATCTAATACAATCCCACATCCATTACATAAGGGTCCAATCTGGTTTGTCCTTCTCTTCTTTGCATTTATATATGTGAAGAATTCCTTATCCCCCACCTTTGCTCTCTTTGCCAGCGATTTCTTATAATCTACCTTTGCCAGCCTAACTCTTTCAGTGGCATTATTATGGATCAATCTGTAGCTGTTATAGGCTTCAGTATTTTTTATTGCTCTAACTTTTCCATGCCGTCTTTTTCTGATTGAGTAATTGAGTAATTGGCAACTTCGTTATTCATCCAACTTGGAATCCTCCTCGTGGAGTATTTTTTTAATGGTATATAAGCATTCAAGGCTTCTATGATTAATGTTTTAAAGGAATAACATAATTCAATTGTATTCACTCTCTGTGAGATAGTTAACCAGTTAATAAAGACCATGTAGCACCTTAAGGCAATGTAATTTCGTTTCCTGAAATTATCTTTGCCTTTAACTACTGCAACCTCTCTTTCTCTTCATCGTCCACCGTAGAACTCCGTGATCACTTCCTGCTACTGGTTCCTCTACTGTCAGCCCTATTATGTCATCTGGTTCATGGGTGACAATGAGGTCTAGAGTATTCTTTTCTCCAGTACTTCCCCTGGCATGTTGATACAAATAACAATCATTTAGGTGATTTAAAATTTTGTCCCCCATGTGGAGTTTCCTTCCCATTTGCTCCAATCAACTAGAGGCAAATTGAAATCACCAACAAGACATTCACACTTACTTCCCCATTCCATTTGCATGTAGAGGCTCTCATCATAATCTTCACAATCACCTGGCCTATATATTACTTCCACTCTCATTATACCTTTGCTTCCAACTATCTCACACCATACAGTTTCTATACTAGCATGCAAAACGTCTGAAGGTTACTTTTGATAAGAAGCATTACCCCACCGCCCCTTCTGTCTTCCATGTCCTTCCTAAATACATTATACATACCGTACTGAAACTCGTCATCCCTTATCTCTGGGTGGCACCATGTTTCTGTAAGCCCTATTATGTCAGCGTTACTTGTCCTAACCAGCAGTTGGATTCACTTATTTTATTGACGACACTTCTGACATTACTGTATAAACAATCAAGACTTAGTGTTCTTGTTTAGTTAATTACCCTGACACACTCCCTTAAAGTTATTTAAACTACTTCCCTGGCATTTGCTACCTGCTCATTTGAAAGGTTTCTGCCCTCAGAACATCTTGCTGCTATGTTCTATTGTGGTAACAAACAAATACTCTTGAGATATGTGCAAGAGTTAATTTGATCAATACTATCAGATAAACCTGAACCTATAAGGTATCCTCAATAATACTGGCAAAAACTTTTGCATCACCTTTGTTTAAATGTATCCTGTCTCTACAAAACAGATTCCTTCTACCGACAAGTGTGGGCCAAGCTGATAGAAATTTCCCCCCAAAAGCCTTGCAGAGTCCTTCAAGTCTCAAATTAATCCACAAGGCTTTCAGCATATAATCCTCCTATCGGGCCTGAGCAGAACTGCAGATACATAGACATTGTGACCTAACTCGTGACATTTCTTCAGCATGGTCCTATATTTGTCTAACGAAACATCAGATTGTGTATGCTTAATGTTATTAGTCTCCACATGAATAATAATATTCTCTTTTGCCCGTTAAAATCTGACAGTCTGTTGGTGACATCCTTAATAGTTGCTCCAGGCAGACATACCCTGGTTCTAGTCCACCTATCCTTATTACAAAAAATATTTTCCCATTTCCTTGACAATGGAGTCTCCTAATAGAACTAAGTCCTTTTGAACCACAGTAGTTTTCACTTGGTTATTCTGTTCTGGGATCTGAATTGGGAGTGCATCACTTCGTAGGTTGCTACAAGCTCCCAGTTATATTATTCTTGAGGGCAAGCACCCATTTTATCAGTGACTGAAATTGTTCTAGCAATGTACCAAATTGTAACTTAAGATCAGTGCACTCCTTACAATGGTGACAAAGAAAAGAATCTCCAAGTGAGCTAGGATTATCCACTAGGTCGTCCTTGGAATACATGACACAGGTTCTGCAAAGGATAAAATCATGACTCACCCAGAAATTGCCATTGGCTATTTCCATATGAGTCATGGTACCCTCTGACGAAGTGTTCAAGGTGGATCTTGTAATAACCATTATGAACTTTACTAATTATTAATAAAAGAAACTTTCAAAAAATTATATTTATAATATAAAAAATAAATCAAACTATTACAGGGGGAAAAAAATATATATATTAAAATATACTTTACTAAAAAACTGTTGCAATCCTGCTTTAATACCCTCTTATCTATACTTGTTTAATGTCACTATAAAGAGCTGTAATATACACGCCTGCTTGCCATGAATGCCAACCAATTGTGGTGAGCAGACTTGCATTAGAGGCATTTAACGAAACCATACCCAGCAGTTCTCTAGTGGCAGAATCATAAAAAAACCATACAAACAAAAATGAGCAATTGAGCTGTATCACTGACTTCTGTAGATTCATCCAATTGTCAAGAAAAGGATACACAATTAGCAATATGAGCAAACAATTGTTCGCTCACATTTTTACTCATTTTTTTTATGCGTTGCATCACAGTATTTGGAGATAATTGCAGACAGACCTTGAAGAGCATTTTTAATTTTACTTTTGTTCTTAAAATTTTCAAAAAGAAAATCTGTTATTTCTTAAGATGCGTCTTCGATGAACTAACCATCAGAAAATGGTTTACATTTTTTTGCAAGATGACTCACTTTAAATGATGTTACAGTTACTGCTGTAGATTGTAAGTTAGGTGTCGCGAAGAAATGTTGTTGTGCGAATAATCTGAATTTAAGTTATTTTAATTTATTTTTTCTATGGTCACTATTAGGGGGAAAATCCAATTGGTATTTACCATGGAGTGGCCTTTCTAAATTTCCTTTTTTGGGATTTGCAATGCCACAGAAGCATTGTAAATCAAACAAATGTTTCTTTTATCATTACAATATTCTAGTTCCCACTCTTGATGAAAATGATACGTTTTACTCTTTTTCATATTATTCATTTAAAAACAAAATTTAAAAACAAAATTAATTATTCATTTAAAAACAAAAGATATTAAATTAACATGTAAGTACTGTCCAATTATTAATATTAAGTAAGCTAAATAAGAATTCAACATATACACTATGCTCTGCACAACATAACTGCGCGAATTTTCACTAGACAAGCCTAGGGGCTGCAGGGCGACAAGAGTAGTCGTGTGGTGCATAATAATAATAACATTTAGATTTTGACTAATCTATTTTATATATGTCTGCGCGGGTAGCACAGTGGTATCGTCACTGTCCTCCCCACATCGGGTTAAAAAGGCCCAGGTTTGAATCCCGTCAATGACACGAGGAACTTTAATGGGCTTTTTTTCACTCCGTGGCTGAGTTAGTCAATCTCAGGCATAGACAGCAAGGTTTTCCTCCCCGAGAAACTGGGGTTTTTCATCCAGCAAAACAGGAAAATCGACCAGAGAACACATGTAATTTACAGACATAAATACGGGTTAATGTATTAAATTACGGGTAACCCTAATATAATAATTTTAATAATCTATTATATTTATATATTTAAAATTCATCGTGATCGACCAAAATTAAAGCCGCGATCGACTTGTTGGCTCCCCCAGTTTTACAGTTTTAAAAATTTATTTCAAAACAAAGCCTTAACAAGTAAGTATCATAGGAAAAACTTAAAATTTATCTTTATTTCTACCTTTTAATAGTGCTTAATATATCCGTGTTTTTATTAATGAAATTCATGAAATATTTTCAATTCAATTGTAAAATTCATTTCATTATCAATTCATTAACACCTATTGTTTGTTTTTACATACTCAAAACCATTCTGCACATTCGGCATAATTAATATGCTTGCCCATAATTATAAATTCAAAAACCCCTGAGAACAGAATTAAAATTATTCACAAAGGCAATATGTTGTATATTATTTTATATGTAGTAGTAGTAGTAGTGGCATGTGATGAAAGAAAGCAAGTGTATGAGCTTATGCAGCACCAGCCAAAAAAAAAAAAATTACAAAATTCCCTCCAAATGCCTATCCAGTTCCTCCTTAACTTTATTTAACCTATCAACCTCCACAACGACAGATGGAAGTTTGTTCCAGCAATTAACCACCTGCTGGCTAAAGGCAAATTTCCGCACATCTATTCTACATCTCTCTTTCCTCAATTTCAATTTATGCCCCCTTAGGTTTGCAATCTGAACAAGTGGAAGAATCCCATCAGATTTCAGCGTGCTCAACCCATTCAACGCCTTATACACCTCGATCAGATCACCGCGCAGGTGCCTAGTCTCCAGCCACTGCAATTTTCAGAACTTAAGCCTCTCTTGGTAAGAGGATCCCTTCATTTCCCCTTACCAATCTTGTTGTCCTTCTCTGTACACACTCAAGCAAATCTATATCCTTCCTAAAATGAGGCCTCCAGACCTGTATGCAGTACTCAAGGCGTGGCCTGACTATTACCTTATACCGAGGGACAATCACATCCTTTTCCCTGCTAGCAAAATTCCTATATATCATTGACAAAACCCAATGACCTGCCCTGGAAGCCTGTCTGCATTGCTCAGAAAACTTCATATCTGACTGCACAATTACTCACAGGTTTTTTTCCTTTTCTACCACCTTAAGTGTAGTATTACACAGTTGGTACATTTCTGTATGGGTTACTTCTACCCATATGCAGTACTTTGCATTTTTCAAGGTTAAACTTCGGTTGCCACTTCTTAGCCCATCTGCCCAAATTTTCTAGATCCTGTTGCAGTAGCATACTGCCATTACTGTCATTAACAACCCTGCCAACCTTTGTATCACCTGGAAACTTCGACACTAAGCCTGATATGCCTTCATCAATATCATTGATAAATATACAAAACAACAGTGGACCCAACACTGAACGCTGTAGGATTCCACTAATAACATTAGTCCACGAAGAGCAGCACCCATTGATTATCACCCTCTGTCTTCTCCCACTCAACCATCCTTTTATCCATTGTAGCAACTTACCCTTAATACCATTCTGCTCCAATTTGTACAATAGTCTTCCATGTGCAACAGTGTCAAAAGCTTTCCTGAAATCCAAATATATGATATCAAAATTATTTTTTGCATCCAGTTCCTTTGTAACCACATCATAATATCCTATCAAATTTGTCAGACAAGACTTTCCCTTAACAAACCCATGCTGTGTCTGAATTATTGCTGCAGTCTTATCTAGATGATTCTGCAATGCATCTTTAACCAGTGACTTCATTATTTTACATGGAACAGAAGTTAAATTAACTGGTCTGTAATTACTCGTGTCACCCTTCGATCCCCCCTTTGTGAATTGGGGATACATTTGCACATCTCTAGTCCATGGAAAAGTCCCCTGTGTCCAAGGATGCTCTCATAATTATGGCTAAGGATTTGCTTAGTTGCTTTGCCGCCTCCTTTAATATAACCGGATAGATCCCATCCGCCCCAGGTGCCTTTCTTATGTTTAACTTCAACAATTTCTCTTCCACTTTGCTCTCAGTTATTACAAATATCATTAAGCACCCTGCTACAATTTGATAACCTTCTGCCATTTTGAAACCTTAATAACTCCTCATCTGTGAATGTAGATGCAAAATGCTCACTGAGTTTGTTTGCTATCTGAGCAGGATCATCAACAGTCGAACCATTGATATAAAGCGGACCAATCAGGTTCATCCCCTTTCTTTTAGAGTTTATATAGCAAAGAAATCCTTGCTGTTTTTCTTAGCATCCTTTGCCAAAGATTTCTCATAATCTGCCTTCGCCTGCCTAACCTCCTTTGTGACCTGATTACAGACTAGCTTATATCTGCCATAGGCTTATATCTGAGTCGCTTGATAATTTATATGCATCCCATGCATTTTTCTTCTCTGTCACGAGTCTCATTAGTTCATTTGATAACCATTTAGGCCTAAACCTTGAACAATATTTCTTAATAATAGGTATATGTGAATGCCAGTCGGTTCAATTAAAAATGTGCAGCTATTGTATTGACAGTACTGTGTTAATCCACTGGTTATTACTTAAAGGCATTATGGAAAACTGAATTAAATTATACTTTAGACCGGATATCAAAAGCTTTTTCCTAATAGAAAAACTTTGGGCATGGTAACACTCTGAAGTCTTCTAAACTAACTAGCAGTCAAAGTAAAAAACTAGAAAGTATAAAATAATTTAGTCAAAAAATGCACATCAGAAACTACAGGCATACCTCGGTTAACGTTACCTCTGATAACGAAGTCCGCAATTTCAAGCCCCATTTAACATAAAAAAAAAAAAAATTCCAGTTTAATCACCTGAAATCTAAACAAACTGAAGAAATTACGGAAACCTTTTGGGCTTCTCATGGTTGGTTCGAGAAATTTAAAAAAACGGGCCAGGATTCATAGTGTAAAATTAATAGGAGAAGCTGCAAATAAGTTTCCAGAAAAACCATAGGAAATAATTGAACGTGAAAATTTTACACCAAATTTGGTGTTTAGTGTTGACGAAAGCAGTTTGTTCTGGAAACAGCTACCAACAAAAAGCTTCATTTCTATTGAAGAAAAATCAGCTGCTGGGTTCAAAGCAGCCAAAGACCGTTTAACGTTACTCTTTGGATCAAATACCTCTGGCGATTATAAATTAAAATTGTTATTAGTTTACCATTCAGAAAATCCGAGGGCATTAAAAGGTAACATAAAAATGAATTTACTGTAATATGGAAAGCAAATAGAAAAGCGTGGGTTACCAAGGAGTTATTTACTGATTGGTTTGATAACCGTTTTTGTCCTGAAGTAAAACGGTATTGTCAAAAAAACAACTTTGAAGAAAAAGCTCTTTTGTTGTTAGACAATGCTCCGGGACATCCTACTGATCTTAACACGTTGGACACATGCATTCCTGTCAAAGTTGTGTTTCTTCCAGCAAACACAACTTCCCTGATTCAACCATTGGATCAGGGAGTAATAGCATCATTTAAAGCTTATTATCTGCGTCGAACATTAAGTAATTTAACTGAACTAGAGGATAAAGAGGAAATGACAGTTAAAACTTTTTGGAAAAACTACACCATTAAAAACGCAATTGAAAACATTGATAGTTCTTGGAAAGAAGTCACTAAGAAATGCTTAAATGGAGTTTAGCACAAAATATGGCCAGAAGTTGTACTAGAAGAAGAAAATAACATCCAAGAAATTAGAATAGGTTTCGAAAATCAATAGGTTTCGAAAATGTCGATGAAGAGGATGTTAGAAATTTATTGAATGCAGAAGATGATGGTTTTTCAGTGGAAGATTTAGAAAACCTTGTTAGCAACGAAGACAAAGATAATGAAGACGAAGTTAAAGAAGTTCCTGCTGAAAAAGTGTTAACAACCAAAGATTTAAAAAGGTGCTTAAATGACATTGAAAACATTTTAAATTTTTTTAGTGAAAATGATCCTGATTTAGGAAGAAGTGTTATTGTTAAGCGATCAGTGTTAAATGCAATAACTCCATATAGGCAATTGTTAAATGAAAGAGAAAAAAGCATAAGTAATCAACTTTAGACTCATATTTTAAAATGTGATTTCACTTTGTATGTAAGTTGACTGTTTATTTAATAAAACTTTTCTTTGTTCGAAAAAAAAGCTTTTCATTTTCTTTACGTAGGAACGTATCCCTATTCTGGCCATAGTATTTTTACCTCTGAAAACGAAGTTTCGCTTAACGAAGTAATTTCGTGGAACGCATCCTATTCGTTATTCGAGGTATGCCTGTATAGCACTTTAAGATCTCAGATGAGGTGTCATAGGCAATAGTGATTAAAATAGTCAGGAACAAATACTTTTCCTTATAACATAGAAATATAATAGAGACTATCTAACTAAGAAGAGGACCCTCACATCTCCAAGGGTATGGATATGACTGTTAAGAATTGACTGGATTTCATGTCAAATGCCTAATCTTCACCTTCTTATGGTGTAGCAAGCTAGACTGTTACTGAGCAAACAAAGATGGGCTGCCAATATGGGACTAAGCTGGTCAAATTGTAGGATTGAGTATGGTAGTACAAAATAAGCTTATACTGGCTGGAATGTCAACTGATTTAAATGTCAGGAAACCTGAACATGTGCTAAATATGATACCCAATATGATATAAGTGTAACCTTTAGACTACTTATGTATTTAAATTTATGGGTAAACTATGGTGCATCTACACCGATATTATGTAGTTAATTTAAACCCATATCATATTATGCCTTGTGTAATAAGTCTTTAAATACAGTATCATTCTGTTCACCATTTGGCATCTCTCATATTCTGGAATTAACTTCGCAACTGTGATGGCATATTTGCATTATCAGGGTACCTGCCCACCCACCGATGAGTAAGCCAACAAGCTTCGAAACGCATCTGGGTGGTGGTGCCCACTGGGAATAAACAACAGTAGCCTCCTCTACTAGAGAAGCATTGTTTATTCTGGTATCTCATTGTGAAGGTAGCCACAATATGAGATAAAATTAAACAATGCCTTTACACTACGTATGTAGTTAAATTTATTGATAAACTATGGTGTATCTACACTGATATTATATATTGAATTTGTCCATAGATGGGCAACATAAGCCAGAATATCGCCAGCAGATCGACACTGATGGAATCCACACTGGCGATCTTTGATCAGATGGAAGTTTTCTAGATAGTTTAAAATTTGGTGGTTAATTGATTTCTATATTACTTTAGAAGGAGTAGAAATAAGTGCAATGGGACGATAATCAGATTGGAGGGATTTATCGCCCTTTTTAGGAACTGGCTGGATATGAGTAAATTTCTAAGAAGAAGAAGGGAAAATACCTTTAGAATAAGAAAGTGAAAAAAGGTGACACAAAACAGGAGTTAACACTTTTACACTTTTTTTGACATATGCACCCATCGTAAGGTTAAAAATGTTTTTTTACACCTGTTAGTGCCAATGAAACAAAATTTTTATTACTGATGTAAGCTAAACATATAAAAACATTCTAAACACAAAAAATTCTCATCATTAGGTTATTAGAGTCATTGCTTACCACTCACCCTTGAGACTCCAAACTGAGTCAGGTTAATGAAAAATGCTTTCAATATAACAGCAATATACTTTTCCACTAGCAAAGTGCATTTTATTGAGAACAGTGCAACAGTAAGGCAACTCGTGGTTAAGGTGCCTCCATAATATGAGATCAGGGCATTAAATAGCAAACTGAGTTTGCTCAATGCTCCATAAGAAAAACAGCTTTTGCCACCAATTACAATAATGGCCTTTGCCAGTCACTTAAATTACTTAAGTTTATTTTTGTGCACACTTCTTGTCACCTACCTGTCACCAATGAGACTCCAAAAAAGTCGAAATTTGAGTCTGGGCAATAATAAACACTTTAAATAAAACAACAATATACTTCTCCAGTGGAAAAGTGCATTTTGTTTAGAGCAGTGCAATACCAAGGGAACTCATGGTTAAGGTGTCTCCACAACATGAGATGAGTGCACTAAGTAACAAACAGAGTTTGCCCAACACTATATAAGAAAAACAGCTTCAGCCACTACTCTTAAAAATAATTTGGTATTTATTTTTCTATCTTGCTTTTTAATTTTAGTTAGTAAATGTTATGTTGCATACAGTCTGTCCTCGTATAGCACGATAGTTGTGTTTCTAGAAACCCTCGTGCAATGCAAAATCGTGCAATATAAACAACAGGCCCTATGGGAAAAGTGGGGTTAGGTGCCGACCACCCAAGATTGAACACACATTTGGAACCAAAACATTACCAAACACAATAAATAATCAGGTAATTTTAATCGTTATAAAATACGTAATACATAATAAAGTATTTTTAGTATTTTTAATACTAAAAAGTATTTTTTACGAATAAAATACGTATTTTATTCGTAAAAAATTTATTATATTTAAATAAAATAGTCATAATAAAATACGTATTTTATAATACAGTACGTAAGTATAAATTATAATACGTAAGTCGTAATAAAATGCTTACGTATTTTATTACGACTATTACGTAATAAAATATTGCTAATGCTTCTATCGTAAGCAAACTTGTTTTTTGTTTGATTTTCGATCCAAACAGAAGACAGCCGTTCCATCTCTTCCAATTCTTGTGTCTTAATCTAATGGATTTTAATTACACTTTGAGTTGTTCCCGCTATGAAAGTTGTTTTTATTTTCTCCGCATTCTTTCTAATTCTCGGCATTGCCTCATTTCTGTCTGTAGCATGTGCAATATCACATGGTCTTTCATTTCGCTCAAAGCGTTTCACAATTTCATATTTTTTCTCTATCGACAGAGGCGGACTGGCCATAAGCCTTACCCGGGAAATCCCGGTGGGCCGGAGGCCGGTGTGATTTTGGCCATAAACCGTAGTATGAGGCCACTATAAATTTCCCCGGGTAACAATTTTTGACTCAGTCCGCCTCTGTTTATCGATATTGCTTTTTTTTTCTCTCTCTCTCTCTGAATCTGCAGTGTCTTCGCCAGGATGCTTCCTTTTCACACCTTTTAAGTATTTTACTAATTTTTAGGGAATAAAGCGCAATTACAAAACGAGGAGGCACGCTTAAACATGAACAAAGCTGCGCGCGTATAGCAACTGAATAAACAACACCGTAAAGGCCGAGATACTATTAACACCCCACATTTTACTAAAGCACATTTCTGGGGGTTACTACCATAAAACAATAAAAACAATTTCCAGTTTCGTTTCTGCTAGTGGAATCTGTTATAAACTGGTAGTAAACTCGATCTAATTGCATTTGCGATTATATCGATAGCTGGAATTGTGTTGGTTTTTACATTATTATGATGAAATGTGTTTCCCCTTCACTGATATAAAACACATAAATACATTTTCAGAATCTTCTTCATCCCTATCGTGTTGCGTTCGGTGTGGGGTAATTCCGCGTTCGAATGCCATTTCTTGTAAACACAAAGGCGAATCGTGCATAAGCGAATTCGGTTCGTGTTATATAAGATATCGTTCCCCTATTTATAAATCGTGTATGATCGAATTCGTGTAATGTAAACACGTGTTATACGAGGACCAACTGTATTTACATTTCCATTAAGCTTGTCAAGAAGGTTTCCCTTGATTGAAATAAAAGCTAACATTTCATTCTTTCAGTGTGAGTTGTTTCCCAGTTAATAGGTTAATCATATTTAAGATGTGTTTTCTGTTGAATCTGTATATCTTTTGCATCAGGGTCATGACAGATATGCAAGTTTTTTGGAATAGGGATTTTAAAAATGGTTGATGCCCTTTGTGATGAAGTAGTCACTGTTTTTCTTACTTTATGTTATTTTTCTTTCTTACAAGGCCATACTTCCTTAGGTAAATGCAAGCTTTTGATTGTTATCTTTGATATTTTTATTTCATTTTTTCATTATGTAGTTTTGATTAGGATTTCTTATGCTTGTGTGAAAGTTGCATTTAGCACCTCTCTAGCATTACTTGCTGCAGTTTGCAGCAATTATTAATTGTGATATTGATGATATTTTAAGGAGTCCTTATGTGCTGTGATGTAATGACTAGATCGTAGATATAGCTTAAGCTTAATTTTTCTGCACTCACCTCATAGTAATCCGCTTAGTTGGTTGAAAGTTTTACCACATACATAGTGGTTATGAGATTCTAATAACTTACGGGGATTATAAATTTAAAAACTAAGTTAAGGGCTTTAAAAATTTTTCTAAGAAAGGGAAGTGCACCTTCCATTCTATGGTTGTCTAATTAAAATAAATTAAATGAAGTGAGATAAAAGCTAACAGCTGCACACAAGCGACTTTCGAAATCGTCTTCAGTTAGCTATAGTGGGGAGGGGAGAGCGTGCGAGTGTGTTATATACAGGTTCAGTTCCCGAAATGCATTTCAGTGCACGTGAAAACTTAATATGTGCTAAATTCCAAATAGGGGAGAAGTTGGCGGGAATCTTTTTGTTTAATATGTTAAGTGATGTGTGGCACTTAAACCACTCGAGGGCTTCGTTTTGAAGAATTTTATAACTGGAATTTAGTTTAACTATTGTGATTGCTGAATCGATGAGTGTGTTATGATTATAAGATTGAACTTCTTGTGTTAGTTCTGTATTTGCTAAATTAGATTTGAAGCTATTAAAGTGGTAGTATGCATGCGTATTAGAAATTTTTGATGTCCCAAATTTTGCTGTTGTACTGCCTATATAACATGCTTGACAATCTGATTGGCATCTAATCAAATATATAATGTTATTATGATCTTGTGTCCCGTACTCGTATGTTGTCTTGTATGGATTGAATTTAGAACTTAATTTGTTGTAAGATGTAAACATTAATTTGATATCTGTGTTTTTAAAAATCTGTTGAAGTCGTCTAGCATATTGTTGATGGTATGGGAGGGTGATAAGGGGTTTGTGTATCTTATTGTTATTCACGTGGTTATTAATTTTGCTTGGGGTATTATTATGGACTTCGGTGATGGTTTCTTTTATTAGTTGTAATGGGTATTTCCTGTTGATGAATTTTTTGGTGAGGTATTGCAATTCAGTTTGTGTGTGACTATATTTGATAGCGTTGTACATATGATTGTATAGAACTGCTTTTTTTATGTATAGAGGATGGTGTGAGTGGTAATGTAAGAATTTACCTGTATGTGTGTTCTTTCTGTATATTTTGGTGCCTAAAGATGTGCCTATTTTGTATATAGTGAGGTTTAGAAAATTAATTTTATTATCGGTTCCTACTTCGAGGGTAAACTGAGCTAAGCTATATCTATGATCTAGTAAGTGTGATATTTTAGCGTTTAATTTAAAATATGTGATTGACATTGTTTAATTTGTATTTTAAGTAAACATAAACTTAATTCAAAAATATTACATTCTTCAAAATCTTATTTAGGCTAAACACGTTTGAATAATCAAGTGTAATCAATTTTTTCTTTTCTCTTTCCTTCTCCCCCCCCCCACACACATCAAGTACTTGCCAAAGGGTTGTTAGTCTGAATAAGTTGAGGTTATTAATTTCTGCTGTTCGTAGATAACAAGCCACATATAACTAAGATGAAAAGAATTGTACTAACAAAAGAGAATGGGCCTGTAGCACTGGTTTCCATAGTTTGCAAAAGAGGAATATAGCAGAACCAGTGAATACAGTAACTAAATTACCAGGAAAGAAAGATCCTTTTTTCCCTGAATGTCTTAGTGAGATGGGTGGGTCCTCGTCTGGAACCCTTGGTATACCAGAAACCGATGTGCTGTGGGCAATTCACAAACTACAGGTCACTGCATGCCCCTTATCACCTGAACAGCACTGCATGCGCTCTACTCTCTCGAGCTTGGAGTCATTCCAGATCAGAAGAAGCCAGGCACACCAAGGTTTCTAGGGTAAAAGATGATCTTATCAACTGTGGCTACGCAGCCCGTGTGTTGGACAAGTGCTCACTACAGGCACAAGAACTTGCAACTCACCCCCTGATGACAGTTTTTTTTTTTTTTTTTTTGGTAGTTGTTGGCGCATCGGCTTCTGTGGCCATAATGCACCTCCCAAGGTTTTTGCAGTACTTTGATCCAAGCCCAAGGCAGGATTCGAACCCGCGACCTTTGGGTTGCCAGGCAGGCACTTTACCCACCCGGCTAGCCCGGTTGGCCCTGATGACTGAAACAGTATCTACTGCTTATATCCCATATTACCAGGGTGCCCCAGACCAGAATTCTGGGGTAGAAGTTTGTGATCTCTGGTCTCGAGAGTAAAAACACCCATCACTCCCCTCTTACTCAACGGTATTGTATACCGGATCACTTGCCACGATTGTGGCAGCTGCTATGTAGGGGAAAGCAAGCTCCAGACATCTGGAGTCATCTGTTATGTAGGGGAAAGCTCCAGACGACTCCAGGACTACCTTGCAGAACATGATAGGTCCATCCACCTTGGTGACTCTGTGCACTCTGCAATCGCAGAGCATTTCTGGTCAACTCAACATGATCTCAATCCCAGCCGCGACAACAAGGTGATTGACCAATCTTGGGGCACCTCAAGATTGCAGCAGTGCACACGCTTCTTGATTAGACCGGGGTTCAAGCCTGTGACCACCAAATACGGAGGATGTGGAAAGGTTAGAGAATGACCACTGCATATCCCCGGAGCAATATGGCCTTAATTGCTAATGCTCCTAAAAACTAAATAACAACAACAACCAATCTCGGCACTACTATCACCGCCTATGGTTAGAGGCTCTAAACATATCTAGCTGTCACATTTTAAATCACAGCAGAGGTTAAAATCGCCTACACCCAATTTTGGAGTCTGTAGTGTTAAAGCACGACAAATGCTGGCAGTCATCCCATATATGCGTCAGGTACCAGCAACCATCACCTGATCTGACATAGTAAGTGATTGAACACTCTCACATTCGTGTGCGCACTCTCCCAGCAATCTGAGCAGGCACTGCTTATTTAGTTTATTCCACTCCTAACTTTTTATGTTATGTTTAATTGCTGAGGAAGGGGTTCATTACCCCAAAAGCTTCTTTACCATATTAAAATTAATTTAGTTACCGTATTCACTGGTTCTACTGTATTCCTCTTTTGCAAATTGTATTAACACTTGTTGAATCAGTAATTCAACCAAAGTGAAATTCCATAAATCAGCATAAATAATTTCTAACAATAAAATTTTTCTAACTTACTTTTTCTCCATCAGGAATCTTACTGAAGTACTCTGGATGTTTGTAGCTTATTCCAACATTGTTAACTATAAAAATCACAATGGTACAAATAAATATATTCTAAATAATGTAAATTGAATTCATTTAAAATCACAAAATGAATATTTATATTATAAATATTAATTTTAATACAATGTTATGATCATTTACTTCATACAACAAATAAAAACCAATAGAATTATGCAGGAATGACACAATTAATACAGGTCTAGCAATTATTAAAAAAGATGGGCCTTTTAAATAAGATATCATTTATTCTTAATGAGAAGCTAATCTGATATACAACCAATAAATTAGAGATGTTGAATCCACTGTGAAGTCACTCAATCTTTAAAAGGAAAACCAGTAACAAATAAATGGATTCAGTTTAGCCCCATATAATGAAGTAAAACAAAATGTTATAATAGATACCACATGCCAGTTTATCACTATGATAAACTAACTCTGGAATGTGTGCATTCATACAGCATCCTCCACTGAAAAGCACTCTTGTCTGATTATTTGTGTGTGTGTGTTGTTGTTTTGATTTTTAGGAGCATTAGCAACTAAGGCCATATTGCTCCGGGAATATGCGGTGGTCATTCCCTTGACCTTTCCGCATCCTCCGTATTTGGTGGTGATGGGCCCGAACCCCGGTCTAATCAAAAAGTGTGTGCTACGCACTGCTGCTCCTTCCCACCTGGCTACGGAAGCAGCACACGTGCGTGTGTGAGATGTTTGTTTATTGGCACATTAGCAGCTATGGCTATAGTGTGCCTATTTGTAGGAATATCAGAAATAATTAAGAATGAATCCAGTTCAATTTCATTTCAGTTCTGAAACCTATTCATAAAAGATTATACACTCCAATTTGTTTAAAAAAAGCAGAAAAGTTCATTAATAATTGCCTCCTTGTCTCATTATGTATGTACCCAAAAGCAAATATATGAATGTCAACTATGAAAATCTAAAAATGGATTCTTAATTAATAACATAGGAACATGAGAGTTTAAATTTCAGTCACTACTAATACAAAATATACTGAAATAATTAGCATAAAGAAATTATAAATTTATATTAATATTTCAATTGCAGTTTTCTTACATTTGTATGCAGGTTTGGACAGTGCAATTAAAATTCAATTCATAAGTATAAAATGGCCTACAATACATATTCAAAAATAAGACAAGGTATGGTGGAGATTTAATGCAATTTCAAAAATGAAATAGTTTCGTTCCCTTTTCAGGGAACGAAACTTGAAAAGATTTCATTTTTATTTTTAAGAAATGTTATTGAATTTACTATACCTAACCTAACCTGATGAAGATTATTTTAAAATATTGTATTTAAATATTTTCTGGAATCATATATGCTGCCAATCTTTATTCCAACGTTTCCCAAACCTGTTTAGTCACAGAACACTTTTCATCTCACAATATATTTACGGATCACTTACAAAACACAATGTTACGAGAACCAAAGAACTGTTTGCTAATATTTTATTACATATGACACACTGTGGAATCAGGAGCATCTTTATTTCCAACACATGTAAAGCCAAAATTCAAATAATTGCCATCATACTTTCGTTTTGGTCTTTTATTAGTTGGTTCCTGTTTTTTCACTTCGGATTTTTGGGGAACAAAAGACTAGCGATTGTTCATCCTCACTCTGAAGTGTGACAATATTGTGTTTGTTTTCATTGACCACAGTTGCAATACTAGAAGTACTTGCTTCTCGTTTTAAAGTTCCTTTTTTCAACCACAAATCCGTGGGCATTTATTTTAATAATATTTCAAAATACTGATAATTATCAAAAAAAAATTTATACTAGGAAGTGAGTTTAGTTATGATATTGGTTCACTTCCCTCTCAGTTTCAACCCATATACTCCAGGCTAAATCGCATACAAATAGCATATTAGATCACTACATTGCTACTTTTTTTTTTGTAGATGTTATTACCTCTACGCATACTTCTCTATGCAAAAGCCCGCCAAAATAATGTGTTTCACAGTCTATTTGATTATTAGTCTGTGCCAGTAATAACTGAAAAAAAATGTTAAAAATTATAATGATACAAAAGCGGTGTATGCTACAAATATGCAAAATTTATTTATTTTATTTTATGTTTTTAATTATTAATTACAGTTTTTCATGGAATACAGTTTGGGAAACACTGCTCTATTCAATAGCAGGTGCCTTTAATTTGAAACATATCTTTGCTTAAAATAAACCTGAATCCTTAAGTGGGCAGAAACTCAGCATGTTTGCAGGGGCCTGCAAACATGCTGATTTTCCCACCTTCCTGTATGAGCCACAGCTTCTTGAGGGATCCAATTTCAACCTCTTACACACCATTTTGCAGTATATATAAGATTAACTTCACAGTTAACAGCCCATGTTTACATCTGGTATATTGTTGGAACTAAGGCTCCATTAACTTGTCTCCAAAACTCACCAACATTAAGTTCAAAGACTTATTAAATTTGATTGCCACTTACCAAACTCTGCAGCTAACTAATGAATAAACTTAATCTTGATGCAAAGTGGTGGTCACAAAATAAACAATAAGGGTAGATTCATTTAAGACTATAAAACTGTGCGAATTTTGTTTTCTGTAAACTTTATAACTACTCATTTAAAGTTCTATCAATCTTGGTATTTTACGTTAACTTTTATGTTGAGATTCCAGTAGTCTCTCTTCTGTGGTCTGGCTAGATCTTGTGTACTCTACCTGAGATTATTAAAGAGTATTATTATTTAGAAAAAAAAAAAACTTCTCTCCTTTTTATGGGATTTTTCTGCCCCATGATGGCGACTGGTACCAACTGCATGTGGTGGTATGTCGTGTCCAGATACTATTATTATTATTGGTCGAAAAAGTCTTTTACAATACAACAGGTGTTCAGGATCACATTTTTTTGAAAGTGTTCTCTTTTTTTCTGAAATTCCATGTATGTGTTCACAGGGAGGCCTATTTTTGCTAGGTTCTTATGGAGGCTCGTTGACACCATGCCGGTGGTTAACACAATGATCAGATGATGGTAGAGTAATGGAAAATGATGCAAGGAAAAAGAAAAAAAGTTCACTTATCCACACCCTCGGCAAATTTTTTCAGTTCTCCCATGAATTTATTCAACCCATCCACTTCCACAACAACAGATGAAAGCCTATTCCAATAGTCAACCACCCACTGGCTGAAGGTAAACTTTTATCCATCTAATTTTGGGATATCAGAGACATGATGTCACACAGATATTATGAATGCAGAATTGGAATTTGGGGAGTACAATTAGCATTAGTAGAGGCATATGATATGCAAGAAAGCAAGCTTATGCAGCATCAGCCAAAAAAAAAAAAAAAAAAAAAAAACCACTCCCATTTCACCTCTCTGTTTGTTCGAAATACCTGTCCAGCTGAGCCTTAAATTTATTTAGGATATAAAATTCCACAACAAGGGATGGAAGTCTGTTCCAACAACCAACTACCCGCTAGTTAAAGTCAAATTTCTGCACATCTATCCTACATCTGTCTTTCCTCAATTTAAATTTATGCACTCTCAGGTGATTTTTTTGAGCAAGAGGAAGAATCCCATCAGCACTAAGCATGCTCAAACCATTCAAGGCTTTATACACCTCTATCAGATCATCTCGCTGGTGCCTAGTCTCCAGACACTGTAATTTGCAAAACTTAAGCCTTTCTTAGTAAGAGCAACCCTTTGTTCCATTCACTAATCTTGTTGCCCTTCTTTGTACTCGTTCCAGCAGCTCTACATCCTTCTTGAAATGAGGCCTCCAGCCCTGTTGTTGTTATTTGGTTTTTAGAGCATTAGCAACTAAGGCCATATTGCTCCGGGGATATGCAGTGGTCATTCCCTGAACGTTCTGCATCGTCCGTATTTTGTGGGCACGGGCTCGAACCCCGGTCTAATCAAGAAGCATGTGCTACGCACTACTGCTCTTGACCACTTGGCTAAGGAGGCACCGATTCCTCAAGTCAGACTCTGGGATTGAGTCAGGGTGCATTATTATCTGGGTGAACTGCTCCACTATGTACCTTTGTGTGCAACTGAACTTCTTGTACCAGTAGTCGTGGATTTATCTATTCCTGAGGTTCGCCGGTTGTGAGACAATCTGCTGGACTGTTGTGTAACTTCCTTCCGAATCTCCCATTCTGTCATCTCTTGTACATTTAGTTTTCTTCCTTTCTAGATCTATCCAGGAGACATGGCTAACTTCACTGCTCTACAGATTTCCACAGAACTCCTCAAATACCTTCTGGTTGGGGGGTTTGTTGCCTTCCTTCTCCTCTTATCTGATTTTCCTATAGAAGGCTTAGTGGTTTTCATCAAATGTCCTGTTGTCTGTTTTCCGCTGGACACTCCCTGTAACAGCAAATGCCAGAAGTTTCTGCTTGAGGGTATCAAAGTATTCTTCAATCCTAGATTATATGTCTCCTGTTTGCTCTGATTGTCTTGTTTGAGGATGGCCTTCACCTTTCTGATCAGCTTCTTACTTTTGTTAACCTGTTGGTATTGGGTCAGTTTTCCTATCTTCCTTCTTATCTCTCCTATCTTCCTGCTGCAGCCTTCTTTGCCAGGTTAGTGGTTCTTTGTCTTTGCATTATGTTGGTCTCCAGTTTTCCTTCCATTAATCCTGGTGGCTACTACAGCAGCACAGTAAATGGTTGTGCAGATGGAATCTAGTGTTACTTTGTTATTGATGAGATAATATTATTATTATTAATTCATATTTTTTTTAATATCACTAACCACTGACTCAAAACTGCATATATAACTTTATTTACAGTAAAACATACTATAAAAAAAATAAAATCTTCAAAACTGCATTATACTATAATTTTGTTGTTGTTTCCCAACTGAATCTAGATAAGTTGGGAAAATGGGCTGAGAAGTGGCAACTGGAGGAGTGCCAAAGTACTCAATATAGATAGCAATAACCAAAGAGCAATGTACCAACTGGTTTGGTACTACACTCAGGGAAGTGGAAAGTGAAAAAGACCTGGAGGTAATTGTGCAGCCAAATATGAAGTTTGCTGAGCAGTGCAGACGGGCTGCCATGGAGTCTTGTCAATGATATATAGGAATTTTGCTACCAGGGACAAAGAGGTGATAATCCCGTTATACAAGGCAATGGTCAGGCCATACCTGGAGTACTGTGCACAGGCCTGAGGCCTCATTTTAGGAAGGATGTAGAGTTGCTAGAACAAGTAAAAAGAAAGGCAACAAGACTGGTGAGGGGAACAAAGGGGTGCTCTTACCAAGAAAGGCTTAAGTTCTGCAAATTGCAGCACCTGGAGAGTAGACACTGGCGAGGTGATCTGATTGAGGTGTATAAGGCCTTGAATGGGTTGAGCAAGCTGAATGCTGATGGGATTCTTCGTCTTGCTCAGACTAAGAACCTGAGGGGGTACAGTTTCAAATTGAGAAAAGATAGTTGTAGAATAGATGTGCAGAAATTTGCCTTTAGCCAGCAGGTGGTTGATTGGTGGAACAGGCTTCCATCTTTTGTTGTGGAAGCTAATAGCCTAAATAAATTAAGGCTGAGCTGGACAGGCATTTGAAATGAATGGAGGGATGAAATGGGAGAGGTTTTTTTTTTTTTTTTTTGGCTGATGCTGCATAAGCTTGCTTTCTTGCATCGTATGTCTCTACTAATGCTAATGTTTGGAGTGTTTTCAATAAAATTAGTGAGTTTAACTCCTGGTTAGAACAAATAATGCTAACAGAAATGATGTCATCCAAATATAAGGGACAATTAGTTTCACTATCCCTCATATCTGAGTGATGTGTATAATGCACAATATTGTGCAGAATGTATTCATGAAAAATGGAAAGTCTTTTTTTTTTCTTTTTTTTTTTTTTATTAAAAGCAGCCTAGGCAAGCAAGTGTAAATGCCTTCTTACCTGTGATTTCAATTTATCCCTTATTAACTGGAGCAGTGGGGAAAATTCACCATAGAAAAAAAAAAAAAAAAAAAATCGATTGGATAGGGCTGCAATGGGTTAACGAAGCATTCTGTATAGCTTCTCACAATCCTCGTACCCATGGTGGCCTGGGTAAAGCTGAAGAGGCTTTGACAATTGAGTATTGGCAGTATAATCAAAACAGAGGAAATGCTGTTCCAAGTATGTATGTCAAGGAGGCATCAAGATAGCTTCCCTGCCACTAGACTTACATTTTGATTAACAATCAATCTGCAAAAAACTCCTACAGATTTGTTATTTGTTTCTCACAAGAAATAATAACAGATTATCCAACGGATTCTCAACTGGCCTGACAAAGGAAACAAGTTGGAAACAGAAAAACATTGTAAATGTGGCAACATGAAATTAGTATTAGTAGTGAGTGGCAAATGATGCAAACTAATACAGAATCAGAAAAAAAAAAAAAAAAGATATTAACATCCATCCCCCTCTAACAATTCGTTTACTCCTTTCTTAAATTTATTCATATTATCCATTTCCACAAGGGTAGATTTTTTCTGTTTTCTCCTGTTTTCTTTCAGTTAGTGAAAGAAAACAGGAGATCAGCTAAATGATTTCCCAAAAATTACAATTTACAGAAATTCAAATCTATTGTCAACAAGTATCTTTTGTCTTCTAAACCTACATCCAATACACAGTATGAAGTACTATAGGTTCTAATGCCGTTTGTGTTTCCAGTTTTGAAAAAAATATATATATATATTTCTACAATTACAATAAAAGAAACAAAGGGGGAACACTAAACAGAACTGACAAACTATATGGAGTTATTCTGCAGAAAGTTAAGAAGAAAGAGCATGGCCTGACATAATCCTACTAATACATAAATCATTAAAGCACAATACAGTTAATTATATATTTTGTAATCTATATATAATATCGGTGTTTAGATACACCATAGATAACTCTTAAGAAACTACAAAGTAGTTGTGGCAACTCGTCGTGAAGGCAGAGCACAATATGAGAAAAAGCAAATGATGCCTACCACAACTACTTTGTAGTTTCTTAAGAGTTATCTATGGTGTATCTAAACACCGATATTATATATAGATACCAAACTCTTAAAGTATTATGCCTTGTGCATTTATTTATTTAAAATATTCACATCTACACCTCTTGGCATCTCTCATATTGTGCGATTAACTTCACAACTGGGTCGTCATGTCTGCAATACCAGGGTACCTGCCCACCCACTGATGATCGGCCAATAGCCGTGAAACAGTGCTGTCTGGGTGGTGTTACTCAACCGAGAATAAGTAACAATAGTCTTCGCTATTAGTGAAGCGTTACTTATTCGAAGTAGTGCAATATCATGGCAACTCGTCGTGAAGGCAGAGCACAATATGAGAAAAAGCAAATGATGCCTACCACAACTACTTTGTAGTTTCTTAAGAGTTATCTATGGTGTATCTAAACACCGATATTATATATAGATACCAAACTCTTAAAGTATTATGCCTTGTGCATTTATTTATTTAAAATATTTTGGAATGAGAGACTCAATCAAGCCATATTTAAACTTTAATTTGATAATATAAAAATAATAAGTCTACACAAGGTGTGGCAATAAAGTTCCTGGATTGATGCAATAAAAAGAACACAAAGTCAAGGAGCTCAAAAATTGTTTTATTTTTATTCAGAGTAATCACCATCTTATTTAATGCACTTATTGCACCATTCTAAAAAGTTTCTGAAAAGAGTTAGCAAATGTGTCCAAAGAGATGATATTCAGTTTGATGGTTACATTTTTCTTTATGTCCTCAACATCCCGAAATCTCTTTTCTTTGAGGACAGTTTTCAGCTTGGGAAAGAAGAAGTCTAAATGGTACTAGATCAGAGGAGGTTGATCTGCACTCTCATCTTCCATCAGCAGTGTCTTCACAACAAGCGTAGAATGGGCAGAGGTATTATTGTGCATTAAGAAACAGCTACCTTTCTCTTGAAATTGTGGCCTCACCTGGGAAATTCACTTCAGTAGCCTTTAAAGTACCTGTAAATATAATGCCACATTGACACACACACACACTCTCTCTCTCTCTCTCTCTCTCTCTCTCTCTCTCTCTCTCTCTCTCTCTCTCTCTCTCTCTCTCTCTCCTCTCCCTCCCCGCCTCCAGCTACAAATTTCTTGGGAACCACACTCTTTTTGTTGAAAAACATAATCATCTTCATCCTAGACTCCTGTAGATGAAACTTTTTGGGCTTGCTGATGATTTTGAAGTCCGCTGCATGCTCTGACACTTCGCCTCTGGGTTGTACAGAAACACCCAATACTAGGGTTACCATCCGTCCTCTTTTAACCGGATTTGTCCGGATTTTTTGTCCAAAATTTTTGTCTGGGTGGATTTTTATAAATTTGTCTAAATGTCCGGATTTTTATATTATACGCCATTTTTTTATGCAAGCTCGACGAAAACTACTGAGTTACGTTATACAGAATCTTTTTCCGAATAGGAGACAATTCTTCAATTTGAATTTCCATGTTGACAATTAGGCGGAAGACCCTGACGACATTCAGTTTAGTGCATTGAGATTGTTACCAACCCACGCCTGCTTCAGAATTTACGCACGTATACATTTTATATAGTCTAGCAATACAATATTTTGGTTTAGAGTAGATAACGCATGAAAATCAGTTGGTGTGCTAGAAAAAGATATAAAAATTACAGGAATTCCAGCATGTCAAATAAATATTGATAGTTATAGAGGGACTGTTTTCTCTAGAAATTGATTGCAGCATATGAAAATGTGGATCTGAGCTGTGTGCACACCAAATTGCTCGAAAGTTGCATACTGTTGACTAAATTTGGTATTCTTATCAACGATCCAATCAAGAGGCAGACACTAGTTTATTTAATACCAAAGTTTACCTTTTTTTTTTAAAATACTGTTTTTCACCTTAATTACAAAAATATTTATTATCCATCTTTATACCTGTAGGTACTTTTCTGAAATTAGGTTAGTTTAGTTGTGAATGTAAAACATAACCTAACCTTAATAAAATTTATGCTTTACTACTTACAATAAAAAACATTTATTATTGTTTCAATTATAAAAATTAATATTATAAAGACTATACTTTCCACTAAAATGCCTAAAAGGAAGTGCATGTTTACAGAAGAGATGAAAGACAAATTTCAATGTTTTGTATCTGGCCGAGAGGAATAGGAAGCTGAATGTAAAGTTTGCAGAATGGGGACATATGTTTCAGTAGCCAATAAAGGGGTTGGTGATTTGAAGCGTTACATTGAAACTGAGAAGCACAAGAAAGTTCAAGGTGAGGGCCTCTTCAGGAAAGGTTACAGATTTTTTTGTCAAAGCTGTCGGTAAAATAGAGTATGATCTGGCTGCTGCAGAGGGTACCTTTGCTTTGCACACTGTTAAACATCATAGTAGTTACAAATCAATGGATTGTACAACTGTCATGTTAAAATGTATTTTTTGATTCTGAGATAGCAAAAAGATTTTCCTGCGCTAGAACCAAGACAGAAGCCATTGTAAACTTTGTACTTGCAAATCATTCTCTTAATGTTACTGTAAAAACTTTACAAGAAAATAAAATTGCATACTGTGGGGTCTCAACTGATGGAAGTAATCATGGTTCTGAAAAAATCTTCCCATTAATTATTCAGTATTTTGATGTAAATGAAGGAGCATTACAAACAAAATTAATTGAATTACAGAAGATGCTTAACGAGACTGCAGATACCATTTCTACATATGTTAAAGAAACTCTTGAAAAAAATGGTTTGTGTGAAAAATGTATTGCATTCACTGGGGACAATTTCAATACAATGTTTGGTGGACTGAGACAAAATGAAGAAGGGAATGTCTTTGCAAAATTAAAGAAATTGTTGCATAACAAGACTTTGATTGGAGTGGACTGCCCTGCACATATTTTGAACAATTGTCTTCAGAATGCCGCAGAACTTTGGGAAGTTGATGTAGAGAACATTGTTTTTAAAATTTACCAGTATTTTCATAATTATACAGTCCGACTGAAGAGCTTAAGGAATACTGTGAGTTTGTTGAGATTGAATATAGACAGCTCCTTTCTCACAGCAAGACGAGATGGCTTTCGTTATTTCTAAGCATCACAAGGCTCATATATATGTTTCCAGCTTTACAGGCTTATTTTCTAACCCAAGAAAAACCTCCCATTGTGATTAAAAGGTTCTTTGAAAATGGATTGAGATTTGGTTCATGCAATCACTTATGAGTGTATTCCATACACACACACATACAACGAACTGAAGGGGAAAATAACTCAGCTGCAGAAGTGCTAGATGTCTTAGTCTCAGTGAAAGAGTAAAGGAAATGCTATACAAAAAGCATAATGAAGGACTTGTACTTGAATGTGAAAAATTTTCTAGTGATACAAAAAATCTGTATAGAAATTGCATGGAATATTTAGATAAGTGGCTTCACCATATGGAATCCATTTCCTGTTTTATGTGGATGAAAATGGATGCAGTACCAAGCTGGAATGATGTAGAATGTTCTATTTCCTACTTGATTGACAAAGGGGTAACAATTGATGATGTTAAGTGTTTTGACCAATTTAACAATTTGAAGAAATTTTTTGAGGGTCAAATGAATAATAAAGACTTTAAAAACATGCTTATAATGAAAAGTGGGCCAAATATTTCAGTAATTCAAAAAATATTGAATTCCATTCAGAATTGTTGAAAATTGCCCAGTTTTTATTTGCAATTCCTCCTGACAATGTAAATGTAGAGAGCGTATTCTCTCTAATGCAAAGTCAGTGGACGAAAGAAAGGAATAGGTTAAATGTCATTTCTGTAAAAGGTATTTTGTTTTTGCAGTACAATTTCAAACATACGTCATGCGTTGATTTTTACACATATTTAAGAGGCAATCCAGAGGTATTGAAAGATATAATTATATCTATAATTATATATAATTATAGATATAATTGAAAGATATTGAAAGATGTTAAGATATAAATGTGGTTTACATTGTCTTTATTTTATTATTTGCATAATATATTTGTCCTCTTTTTTAATCCAAGATGAACTTTTTGTCCTCTTTTATTCACTCTAAAACATGTAAATGTCCTCTTTTTATGAGTGCAGAAGATGTTAACCCTACACAACACTCATCTACAGTGACAATACAGTTGAGAAAATTAGGATTGTCTTAACAAGTCTGGATAAATTCTTTGCTGCTTACGCTTATCCGTGAGGCTATATGGCAAAATTTTCACAAAACCTTCATGCAGAATTTGACGGATCATCTCCTTATTTCTATCCAACTCATCAGCCATCATTCTGAGGGTCACATAATCTCTTGCCACAATTTTCCAACCTTTTACAACTCTGTCCTCATTTCAAGAGATTGATGGACACCTACTTCTTGGATCATCACAAACATCCTCATAACCAACTTTGAACTGCTTATACTACCATTCCAACACACTGGTATGACATTTCTGTTGCAGATTTTTCTAGTTTAAAGCAAAATTTGATATTCGTTCATTGCTCCATTGCAAGATTGTGACATAGAATATTAACACTACTAACAAAATTGGTTGTCAAATTGCAACCTGTCAGCCTACTGGACAATCTCTCCACCTGTTGTAGGAAGCTTGAACTACAACATTCAACTTCCATTTATTTTGAAACTCATCAAACATGACCACAACAGCACCAGTCCCGGAACTTTACTGCCACACCTTGTATGCTCCAACAGAAGGCAAATAAAAAAAAGTGATGAATTCTATAAACAACTTCAAGGTATTTCGGGTAAAGTAAATACAAAAGATTATAGAAGATCTGTGTATTTGTTTCTATCTATTTGGTAGAAAAGATTCTACCAAATAGATAGAAACAAAATAAGCAACTGCATTATGAGTACATCTAAAAGACGTAATCAATAATAAGTGTTACATAAGTAGATTTTTAATATCCACCATTCATTCTTCAGACACAAACGACTGTCACAAATATATATGGCCAACCCAAGGTTATAAATCCATTAAAGATTACATAAAACAGTAAAACCTGCATAAAGCAGCACCTTACAGGACCATGAAAAACAAGGTGGTGCTTAACAGATAGTGCGTGTCAAAGTTTGCTAATTTATACTCAGCTATTTTATTAAATTAACAAAAGAAACAGGTGTTAGTACAAAGCAAAAACAAAATAGTTTTATTTATTTAATTTTTTTATTTTTTTATTTAAAATTTTTAAATTATTTCACAAAAAAATTTGTTTAGCTACGATTTTTTCTTATATCATTTAGAAATTATTCTTCAAAATTTGTTAGTCTGAATTAAATTTCACCATAACCTTCAAGAGCAGTAAATTCTTTTAATTTTTTGATACATCATTAAGCCGTCTTTTTACTACACCGCTGAGGGAGAAAGTGATGAACTTTATGATTTATTTTCAGCCAACTCTTATATTTCTTCTTTGTTATCACTGGTAGGTAAACGTTTCTCATATTGATGAAATATTTCAGCAGTAGATTTGTCCTGATCAATGGTTATGCAGTTTATTTCACATATTATGATCCTATTCTTAAGTTTAAAACTTGTTTTACTGAGCAGCTAAGCAGTTCGTGGCAGAATTCAGCCAGCTGGCACACTTTCATCAATAAGTTTTGGTGAAAATTAAATCCATAACTTTGAAAACGTTGTTGAATAGTTTCCATTTTGACTTCTGACCAAGAAGAGCTTATCGAAAAAATTGTGATTTTAATAGTTCTGGCCCTGTAATTAATTTTATTATTAACGTCCACTTGACTTAAAAATATATGAGAATTCATTCCCTCTAAAATTTAATTTTGTTGCTTGTATTTTGTTCCTTGAGCCAAAGGCATAATACAAGGTTGTACAATTAATTGGAAAGTAGATAATTTTTATACTCGAATGTGATAATAATGTAAAGTATTATCCATAAAGCGTAAAACATTCCTACCTCTCCTCATTTTATAATCAAACTGTTTAATAAAATTTTTGAATATCTTACATGGCAACCATAATTTATATGCTCATAAAATGGCAATTTTTCTGATGCTGTTTTAAAAAACCTGGGTTTGCCATATTTTCTAATAATTAATAATTGCTTCTTTTTTACCAAGAAAATTGGTAAAACAACACAAAATATTTCTTTGACACATTTAAAAGAGAGATGTATTTCATCTAAATTATAAATATCTTTAAATAATACTCAGCATAGAGAGCCTCCAATTTTTTATCATTCTTCAACAGTTTCCAAATTGACTTGACTACTTTAAAACATTTCAGATGCCTGAAGCCATCTAATGGAAGCTTTAAATTCATTTTTAATTAGATAGTATGAATCAGAGCTGTAATACTCAATACGTTCTACATTGATATTAATATTTGTAAAATAATAAGAGGAGTGTAGTACGTAGAACACTTCCGTATGATACTCTCCGTATGATATAATAATATAGTACATAGAACACTTCCGTATGATACTCTCCAGAAATTAAAACGAAAAAATCGAAAACTTACATTAGAGTAAAAAATAAACAATTAAAAACCAAATTTAACACAATTCAAATCAATTTAACACAATTAAAAATCAATTTAATGCAATTAAAAAGAATCTAACGAAAATATTCAAAATGATTTTCCTTCCTGAAGCTGACAACGCTTTTCGACCGCATGTCGTGATCACAGGTATGAAAATTACCGAATAGGGTTGAACCTGAACCTGAAACTTAAATAGTGATTATTTGTCTTCGCGCATGCAGGTCCACGCATCGGAGGTCAAATATGGCTGCCGAACATTAACAGAATTCTCGTGTAATTTAATTTCTACAGTTTCTGCAATTAATAGTAGAGTATAATTATGTTGAACATTAAGTATTTTGGCCTCGTTAAATAAAAAAGTATGTTTTTCGTTAATGGCATGAAAGGCTAATTCTGAAAGGCTAAGGATAGGATACAAAATACTACACCAACCAACAATAGTAATATCAAAAAATACTTTATTTCTGTCCCATAAGTTGAACAGTGGCACAAACAGCTTAATAGATTCTTTAAAGATACCGAATTTAAAATTGTGGCCAGGGCAATACGGAAATTGCACACTATATTGAACAATCGCTCAGTTCTTTCCGTGTTCGCAACACAAATTAATTATCTGGTATACAACACTTCTTGCGGTGATTGCAACTCATCTTACCAAGGTTTGACATGATTTTCTCTGAATATTCGTGTAAATCAAAACGAAGCCTCAGTTCGTGCTTCTCGTTCAGCAGCGTCAGAATTAGACTTTCATGCCATTAACGAAAAACATACTTTTTTATTTAATGAGGCCAAAATACTTAATGTTCAATGTAATTATACGTGACTATTAATTGGAGAAAGCGTAGAAATTAATTTACACAAGAATTCTGTTAATGTTCGGCTGCCATATTTGATCTCCGATGCGTGGACCTTTACGTGCATGCGCGAAGACAAATAATCACTATTTAAGTTTCGGGTTCAACCCGATCACAACATATGGACGAAAAGCGTTGTCAGCTTCGGGAAGGAAAATCGTGTTGAATATTTTCGTTAGATTCTTTTTAATTGCATTAAATTGATTTTTAATTGTGTTAAATTGATTTTAATTGTATTAAATTGGTTTTTAATTATTTATTTTTTACTCTACTCTAATGCAAGTTTTTGATTTTTTCGTTTTAATTTCTGGAGAGTATCATACAGAAGTGTTCTACGTACTATGTTGAGGTAAACTCCTCTTATTATTTTACAAATATTAATATCAACGTAGAATGTATTGAGTTCTGATTCACACTATCTAATTCATTTTTTAAACTTTTATTGACTATTTCATTCACTTGCTGTCTCCAAGGTGAAACCTATCGATACACACAATTATGGGGGATTTTTTGAATGGCTTGGTGCAAAATTACATTAAATCAACACTAAGATACCCGGCCCAAAGTTACCATATTTCTTTTCTAAAATATTGCCTTCAAAACAACATCGTTCCGAAGTTTGCCAGGATTAATTTAAATCAAAAAATTTCAGGCATAAAATAACTAACACTGGCCACATCGCGTAATATTGTTAAGCTTGCCTTAAAATCTCGATATTCGAATATACAAAAATACCTTTCCCAGGTTAGGAAGCTTCACGATAAATTAAAAAATTATCTACATCCGAATGATTGGTCTGTATTGAAAACCTCCATAGATTTGCAACAGGAAGCACAGGCATCAGAAATAAAAAACAGACACTTTAATAAATTGCAAACATTATCAGATAGGTCAAGACACGTTCATGCGAATTCTAAAACGTTGTCGCGGACTTGCGACCAAGTACATACGAATTGGGTGAACCCCCCCGCCCCACAGACACACAACGTACTACCACAAAATACGTCAGCTAGTTCACGAACACCCCCTCACCCAGTATTCAACGAACCACATATCAACAGGTTACAAATCTTTCCTCGTGTACGCTATCACAGGACCAGATTTCACTTTTATCCAAAGGACTAAATTATAATTTAACACCTCGAAAACTACCTAAAAAACAATACGTAATTGATATTGAATTTGGACTTCATAATGTTCCACAAAAAGATTTATTTATTCAACAAGTTAACCAAGTAGTGAAAAACATAAAAGAAACGCGACTTCCTAAATTGAATACACATGACAGTTCAGCTTTACGAGAACTTCAGGGAAATAAGGACATTATTATACAGAGGGCAGATAAAGGAGATACAGTGGTAATTCTAGATAAACCTGATTATACTAGCATTAGCATTAGTAGAGGCATTTGATGCAAGAAAGCAAGCTTATGCAGCATCAGCCAAAAAAAAAAAAAAAAAAAAAAAAAAACCACTTCCACTTCATCCCTCTGTTCGTTCAAAATACCTGTCCAGCTGAGCCTTAAACTTATTTAGGCTATCAACCTCCACCACAAGGGATGGCAGTCTGTTCCACCAACCAACCACCCGCTGGCTAAAGGCAAATTTCCGCACGTCTATCCTATATCTGTCTTTCCTCAATTTGAATTTATGCCCTCTCAGGTGATTTTTCTGAGCTAGAGGAAGAATCCCATCAGCATTGAGCATGCTTAAACCATTCAAGGCTTTATACACCTCTATCAGATCACCTCGCTGGTGCCTAGTATCCAGACACTGTAATTTGCAAAACTTAAGCCTTTCTTCGTAAGAGCACCCCTTTGTTCCATTCACTAATCTTGTTGCCCTTCTCTGTACTCGTTCCAGCAGCTCTACATCCTTCTTGAAATGAGGCCTCCAGACTTGTATACAGTACTCTAGGTGTGGCCTGACCATTGCCTTATACAATGGAATAATCACCTCCTTATCCCTGCTGGAAAAATTCCTGTATATCATTGACAATACTCCATGAGCTACTCTTGCAGCCCGTCTGCACTGCTCAGAGAACTTCATATCTGCCTGCACAATCACCCCCAAGTCCCTTTCATTCTCTACCACTGTCAGTGTAGTACCACAGAGTTGATACGTTGCTCTGGGGTTGCTGTTTCCCATGTGTAGTACTTTACATTTGTCAATGTTAAACTTCATTTGCCACCTCTCAGCCCATCTGCTCAACCTTTCCAGATCCTGTTGCAGCAGCATAGTGTCAGTAGTGTCCTTGACAACCCTGCCAACCTTTGTATCATCTGCAAACTTGGACATTAAGCTTGATATACCATCATCAATATCATTTATAAATACAGAAAACAATAGTGGACCCAACACTGAGCCCTGAGGGACTCCACTAATAACATTAGTCCACGATGAGCAGTGTCCATTGATTACCACTCTCTGTCTTCTCCCCCTCAACCACCCCTTTATCCACAGCAGCAATTTGCGTCCAATGCCACACTGCTCCAATTTGTGCAGCAGTCTTCCATGTGCAACAGTATCAAAAGCCTTTCTAAGATCCAAGTATATAATATCAAAGTTATTCCCTGCATCCAGTTCTTTTGTGACTGCATCATAGTATCCAATCAAGTTGGTCAGGCAAGACTTCCCCTTAACAAAACCATGCTGTGTCTGAGCTATAACTGAAGTCTTGTCTAAATGATCCTGCAGTGCTTCTTTAACCAGTGCCTCCATTAATTTTCCTGGAACAGAAGTTAAGCTCACAGGTCTATAACTACTTGTGTCAGCCTTTGATCCTCCTTTGTGAATTGGGGTCACATTTGCACATTTCCAGTCTATGGGTACCTCCCCTGAGTCCAAGGAAGCTCTCATAATTATGGCTAAGGGTTTACTTACTTCCTTTGCTGCCTCCTTTAATATAACTGGATAGATCCCATCCACCCCGGGTGCCTTTCTTGTGTTTATCTTCAACAGTTTCTCCTCCACTTTACTCCCAGTTATTTCAAGATTCTGTAGCTGACTGCTAGAGTTGAATACACCTCTGGCATTCCCCTTGCTGAATAACTCCTCATGTGTGAATGTCGATGCAAAATATTCATTTAGTTTGTTAGCTACCTGAGCAGGATCATCAACAGTTGACCCATCAATATCAAGTGGACCAATCTGATTCATCCCCTTCCTTCTAGAGTTTACATAAGTAAAGAACTCTTTGCTGTTTTTCTTTGCATCCCTTGCCAAGGATTTCTCGTAATCTGCCTTCGCCTGCCTAACCTCCTTTGTAACTTGGTTGCATATCAACTTGTATCTATCATAGGCTTCTGTGTCATGTGTTAATTTGTAAGTATCCCATGCATTTTTCTTCTCTGCCATATGCCTCATTAGTTCATCTGACATCCATTTTGGCCTAAACCTTGAACAATATTTCTTAGTTGGTATGTAAAGCCTAGTAGCTTCCAAGATAAGTTCTTTGAATGCTTCCCATTTTGAATTTGCTGTTGGTAACATCATCAGTTGGTCCCACTGTATAGAATTTAAATACTGTCTCAGTCCATCGTAGTCGCCTTTACTGAAGCAATAACCCTTCCCTTTACCCCTAATGGTAGTTACCTCTTTCAGTAACTCCCACTTCAGCACACTGTGATCACTGCCACCTAGTGGTTCATTTATCTGCAGATTCTTAATGCATGAAGAATCACTGCTGATAATCAAATCAAGAGTATTACTCCCTCTAGTTGCCTCCCGAACATGCTGATGTAGAAAACAATCATCCAATAAATCCACAAAAGCCCTGCTAGTGTGTGAGTAACCAGCCCCCAAATTCCAGTCAATATCTGGGAAATTAAAATCTCCCATTATAAGACTCTCTGATTTACTGGCCCACTCTATTTCCCTGTACAGTTCCTTATTATACTCATCAGAGTCATTAGGCCTATAGCACACTCCTACTCTCAATTTTGATCTCCCAATGCTTATATCACACCAAACTGACTCAACACTGCACTGTCCAGCGATGTCGACTGGCTTCACTTCCTTGGTTGGTTTTTATGTGTTTCTTAACTAATAGCATAACCCCTCCCCGCTTCCTATCCTGTCTATCCTTTCTGTAGACGTTGTACTCCCCAAATTCCAGTTCTGCATCCCTTATATCTGTGTGACACCACGTCTCTGATATCCCAACAATATCTGCCTTTGATGTTTTGAGCAATACCTCAAATTCATCAAATTTATTTACTAAACTCCTAGCATTGGTGTACACGCAAGTATACCTGCACCTGTTTCTATTCTTAGCTACCCTAACACAACCCATGTGTTTACTTGTACCGCAATGGCTCCCAGCAGTCTCTGAAATACCATGCATCCTGTTTTTCAGGCTTCTGCTCATTCTAATAGAAGCAGTGCAAGAATCTCTTTCACCTCTGCCAGTGGCTACTGTCAATCTATTGGTCTTTGTCTCCCCCCAAGCTAGCAGTTTTCCGACCCACCTAATATATTAATAAGTTAGATTCAGTTGTTTCAGATAGCTCCACTTATCTTGAAATAGACCTGGCACTGTTTACCAATTTGGTCAATCAATACAATAACACGTTAATCGCGTATCGAAAAAAAACGACTACATTACTATGGCCCAGTTAAAGGAATTGAAGGCCAGAACACAATATTCCTGCACTTTTCGGTCAGGTAAAATTACACAAGACTGGATTTCCTATTCGACCTATTGTTTCCTACAGGAACTCGACATTTTCATCCTTAGCCACACACACATATATATAGCATTATAAAACCCTTTACACAGGTAATACAATTTGGGATTAATAATAGTAAATTAATAAGAGGAGTTTACCTCAATATAGTACGTAGAACACTTCCGTATGATACCCTCCAGAAATTAAAACGGAAAAATCGACAACTTACCGGTACATTAAAGTAAAATATAAATAATTAAATAATCCATTTAACACAATTCAAAATCAATTTAAAACAATTAAAATTCAAATTAATGCAATTAAAAGAATCTAACGAAAATATTCAAAACGATTTTCCTTCCTGAAGCTGACAATGCTTTTTGACCATATGTCGTGATCACAGGAATGAAAATTACCGAATCGGGTTAAACCTTCAACTTAAATAGTGATTATATGTCTTCGCGCATGCACGTAAAAGTCCACGCATCGGAGATCAAATATGGCCGCTGAACATTAACAGAATTCTCGTGTAATTTAATTTCAACGGTTTCTGCAATTAATAGTCGCGTATAATTACGTTGAACGTTAAGTATTTTGGTGGCCATAATGGCATGAAAGGCTAATGCTGAAGCTGCTGAACGAGAAGCACGAACTGAGGCTTCGTGTTGATTTACACGAATATTAAGAGAAAACCGCGTCGAACCTTGGTAAGACGAGTCGCAATCACCGCAAGAAATGTTGTATACCAGATCATTAATTTGTGTTGCGAACGCAGAAAGAACCGAGCGATTGTTCAGTATAGTGTGTAACTTCCGGATAGGCCTAGCTATAATTTTAAATTCGGTATTTAACAGATTCTTTAAAGATAACGAATTTAAAATTATAGCTAGGCCTATCCGGAAGTTACACACTATACTGAACAATCGCTCGGTTCTTTCCGCGTTCGCAACACAAATTAATGATCTGGTATACAACATTTCTTGCGGTGATTGCGACTTGTCTTACCAAGGTTCAACGCGGTTTTCTCTTAATATTCGTGTAAATCAACACGAAGCCTCAGTTCGTGCTTCTCGTTCAGCAGCGTCAGAATTAGCCTTTCATGCCATTAACGAAAAACATACTTTTTTATTTAACGAGGCCCAAATACTTAACGTTCAACGTAATTATACGCGACTATTAATTGCAGAAACCGTTGAAATTAAATTACACGAGAATTCTGTTAATGTTCAGCCGCCATATTTGATCTCCGATGCGTGGACCTTTACGCGCATGCGCGAAGACATATAATCACTATTTAAGTTGCAGGTTTAACCCGATTCGGTAATTTTCATTCCTGTGATCACGACATATGGTCGAAAAGCATTGTCAGCTTCAGGAAGGAAAATCGTTTTGAATATTTTCGTTAATTCTTTTAATTGCATTAATTTGAATTTTAATTGTTTTAAATTGATTTTGAATTGTGTTAAATTGATTATTTAATTATTTATATTTTACTTTAATGTACCGGTAAGTTGTTGATTTTTCCGTTTTAATTTCTGGAGGGTATCATACGGAAGTGTTCTACGTACTATATTGAGGTAAACTCCTCTTATTAATTTACTAATATTATTATCAATGTGGAACATATTGAGTATTACAGCTCTGGTTCATACTATCTAATTTGGGATTAAGAACTATGATACATTATTTAATAATCTTAAAGACTGTAGACTTGGCGACAATGACAATTTATTCTCACTAGATGTTACCTCGTTATATACGACTTAAACGTTGAATACACATTAGATATTATTTGGGATATGTTAAATAAAAACTGGATACCGATTAATTATACGAAGCTACCTATTAAGGAAATTTTTCACTTAATTAAACTGTTAGTTGAGGCCAACTATATCACCTTTCGAGACAAGGTGTACAAACATTTTTGGATTGCCAATGGGTTTGAACCTGAGCGGCTTAATGTCAGAGATCTATCTCTCAACGATTGAGCATATACATTTGACACCTTTTCAACCCCAAATCACATACTATGGGAGGTATTTAGACGATGTTCTAGTTATTACTGATAGTAGTACTATCCAAGACATTTTACATTCGTTTAATAATATTCATTCTAGACTCAAATTTACATTTGAAAGGGAGGATACAGATACAAAGTCATTAAACTTTCTAAATTTCACACTTACTCGGGACTCATATAAAATCCAATTTAGCATCTCTCGAAAACCTACAAACACCAGTATGCTTCTACATTATAATAGCCATCACCTGTTCACCTACAAAAGATCGATTATCTTTAATCAATTTCTAAATGCCTATAAAGATTCAACGACAGAATCTGCTTTGGGCTCAGAAATACAAATATTAACTAGCAGGTTCTTAAACAGGGTTATCCCCTTGCCACAATAAACCGAATTAGGGTACAGGCTAAGGATAGGATACAAAACACTACACCAACCAACAATATTAATATCAAAAAATACTTTATTTCTGTTCCATATGTTGAACAGTGGCACAAACAGCTTAATAGATTCTTTAAAGATACCGAATTTAAAATTGTGGCCAGGCCAATACAGAAATTACACACTACACTGAACAATTGCTCAGTTCTTTCCGCGTTCGCAACACAAATTAATGATCTGGTATACAACATTTCTTGCGGTGATTGCAACTCGTCTTACCAAGGTTTGACGTGATTTCCTCTGAATATTCGTGTAAATCAACACGAAGCCTCAGTTCGTGCTTCTCGTTCAGCAGTGTCAGAATTAACGTTTCATGCCATTAACGAAAAACATACTTTTTTATTTAACAAGGCCAAAATACTTGATGTTCAACGTAATTATACACGACTATTAATTGCAGAAACCGTAGAAATTAAATTACACGAGAATTCTGTTAATGTTCGGTGGCCATATTTGATCTCCGATGCATGGACCTTTACGCGCATGCACGAAGACAAATAATCACTATTTAAGTTTCAGGTTCAACCCTATTTGGTAATTTTCATTCTTGTGATCACGACATACGGTCGAAAAGTGTTGTCAGCTTCAGGAAGGAAAATCGTTTTGAATATTTTCATTAGATTCTTTTTAATTGCGTAAAATTGAATTTTAATTGTGTTAAATTGGTTTTTAATTATTTATTTTTTAATCTACTGTAAGTTTTTGATTTTTTCATTTTAATTTCTGGAGAGTATCATACGGAAGTGTTCTACGTACTATACTGAGGAAATCTCTTATCATTTTACAAATATTCATTTTTTAATGAAGTCTTTAGCAAATTTTAAAGCCTTCAAAATTTGCTAAAGACTTCATTAGCAAATTTTAAAGCCTTCAATTAATGGCCCACTTAAAGGTATGTTTCTTGCACAACAAAATATTTGTAACACAATTCAAAAATTTCTTCATTACCTGTCAATTTGTATTTTCTTTTTCTATTGGTAAATTCTTCTTATAATCTGCAAGAACATCCAAAAAAACATGATCTTCCTTTAAAATAGAGCTTTTTTTTTTTTTTTGGACTTGTTTGCCTTGTGTTTCACTTCAAGATACTAATCAAAAAAAGTTTCAGTAATTTCCATCATTAACATAGTCTGCATGCTGCCTTAGTTCTTTAACATCAATAATAATATGCAGAATTTGAATATGAGGGGCGCAACGTATACAGAAAGGACAGAAAGAATAGGAGAAGGGATGGGGTATGCTCTTAGTTAAGAAGAATATTAAATCTAAGGCAGTTCACCCAGTTTGACTTGAGTGACAAGTGCAACATTGAGTCAGTTTGCTGAAATATACACACTTGGAAAAAAAAATTAAGAGTAGGAGTGTGTTATAGGCCTAATGACTTTGATCAGTACACCAAACAACTACACAGGGAAATAGAGTGGACCAATGAATCAGAATGGGGAGTTTTAACTTTCCATGTATTAACTGGAACTTGTTGGCTTGTTCACTCACAGACTAACAAGACTTTTGTGGATTTATTATATGACTGTTTTCTAGAGAAGCATACCAGAGAGGAAACAAGAGGAAGTAATACTCTTGATCTGATCTGATTAAGTAGTGATTATTCATGCATTAAGAATCTGCAAATAAAAGAACAACTAGGTGGCAGTGATCGAGTGTACTGATTTAGGATTTCCTTAAAGACATAACTACCATCAAGGGTAAAGGGAGGGATTTTTGCTTTAGTGCAGGTGACTTTATGAAACAGTGGCCTCAGACAGTTTTTAATTCTATACAGTGGCACTGGTGCCTCCGTAGCCAGGTGGGCAGCAGTGCGTAGTACACGCTTCTTGATTAGACCGGGGTTCGAGACCGTGACCACCAAATATGTAGGATGCGGAAAGGTCAGGGAATGACCATCGCATATCCCCGGAGCAATATGGCCTTAGTTACTAATGCTCCTAAAAACCAAATAACAACAACAATAGTGGCACTATTGTTTGTTTGGGGATTTATTAGGTGCATTGGCATCTGTGGCCATAGTGCGCCAAAACAGTGGGACTAACTAATAATGTCATCAGCAAATTCTAAATGGGAAGCATTCAAGGAATTAATCATAGAAACTACTAGGCTTTTCATACAAATGACAAAATACTCTTTAAGGTATAGGTCTAAATGGATGTCAGATGAACTAGTCTGTAATCAAGTCACAAAGGAGGTCAGGCAAGTGAAGGCAGATTACAAGAAATCTTTGACAGGATGCAAAAAATAACAGCAAAGACTTCTTTAGTTGGAGATGAATCAAATTGGTCCACTTCATGTCGATGGTTTGATAGCAACCTACTCAGGTTGCTGACGAACTGAATAAGTATTTTCTCCTTTTCTGATTATGGCCGTTATGCCATAATCAGAAAAGGAGAAAAATTACTGGAATAAGTTTATCTCCACAGATAGCAGAGGCTGATGGCCTGGGGAAATTAAGTCGGATCAGTGCCAAAGTGAGGAAAGAAAACACATAAGGGCTTTGACTGGCACAGTAAAAGCCTAGGGCTTCCTTGCACCATATGACTAATACTATTTCTTCTGAATATGCTGTGCGGTTATAGGATTATCTGTCTGAATTTCTGATCAATATCATAGGTCCATTTTATATTCATAATTATTAAAGATTTAATAAATTAAAATATAAATTTTTCACAGATATTTTTGCAGACATTTCACAGAACATTTCTCTTATATAAAGTGCAATCAATCAGGCTCACATTCATTTATTTTTTTTTATTGGCCAGCAAGTTGATTAAAACAAATTAATCTGCAGTAATTTAGACTAATGTGACTTAATATTAAAAATCTATTGAATTTTAAATTCAGTTCATATTGTTAAACTGCAAAATGCAAGGTACTTTGAAAACAATTCCAAAATAACTTACATCATAAGAGTTGAATTAAAGACAGTGGAGGAGTCTGTATGAAGCACGTAGGTGGTAAAAATAAAGTTTCCCAATGGAACCATTAATTTTATTAGTTGTAAAGTGGTGCAACTCATTTATTAGTTTTAAATTGTTACCTAGCACTCCAATGTCCAGGCCTTCAATATTTTTACGAATTACCTCATAAATTTCAGCACCTTTGGTGAAGTCAACAGCAATAGTCTTTGTTTTAACCTTAAATTGATTCTCTGAAACAAAAAAGAAATTTATAATCAGAATAAAGATACATGACGGCAAATTTATTTTCACTTCAACTTAAAATTACAGTAGACTCTCAATTTTCCAGGATAGACGGATAATCGATTTCCTGGTTAATCCAAAAATACAGAAGTCCCCAACATGTGTAAGAGATATGTTCCAGGAATTCTTACTTCGTTGAGTTTTAAGTAACTTGGGAATGACTAGTAACATATTGCTACTATATTATTATTTACAAATCTGAATTCAGCGCGATACTTGTTAATGTTTGACCATTTTCATACATTCTTATTAGTTTAATTTTCTGATCGAAATCAATCGAGTTCCTTTTCTTGGTAGATTTACTAGTACCGATGTCACTTATTCTCTTAGTTGGTACCATGATAACGGTCAAAATTAAATTTTCTGAAAAGAACTTCATAGGGTTAAAGTGAAAACACTGTTATTACCCCGCGCGAGATCACATATTACTAAAGCACATTTCTGGAGGTCAACAAAAAACAATAAAAACAATTTGCACTTATCATTTTATTGGTAAGTGCAATTTTCTGTTAGTGCAATAAACAGGTAGTACACTCGATCTTATTGCATTTGCGATGATACTGATAGCTGGAATTCTGTTTTTACGTTATTATAGTGACGGGTGTTTCCCCTTCACAGAAATCTTCAGTCATATAAAAAAAACCATAAATACATAATTATAAGAATCTTCCCTTCTTTCATATTTTTTTGCTTGTTACTCCGATCTCACTTGTGCAATTTGTGTGTGCCGTCATCGTCGTTATTGATTGCTTATTATTTTTTTTCTTTTTGTTTTAAATTTTACAATCCTAACAAAAAAAATAAAAAAATTGAGTGAAAACAAATTTATGTAAATCTGTAGTTGCATAAGTCGGGGACTTACTGTATCAAAAAAAAATGTTCAGCAACCTACATAAAAATTATGGCGATAGATAAAAAAAACTTACCACGTACTACTCATGTGTCCAATATTTGTTGCTTCTCTTTATTTTTTGCGGTCAATTTTAAATCTAATAGCTTCCCTTTATTTTTTACAATGTCACGTATGGTTTGGTCACCAACATTATAATGGTTCATTAGAGATTTAACAGATGCACCGTTTTCAAACTTTTGAATAATTTCAAGTCTTTGTTTAACTGAAAGCGCAACTCTTGCATTTACCCATCATTTTCGCGATTTCTAAACAAAAAAAAATTTTACTACAAAAAAAATTCTGACACCCATGACATAAATAACGAAACAAAATTGGTCCTTTTGAGGTGCAACAGAACACAACAATCGAAGCGATGCACTTAAACAAACTAAACATTTGGTCTCCTTTTTTTTTTTGAGTAGTGGGTGTGAGGACAACGGGGGTTGCAAGATAACAAGCACCTTAATCTCCCAATGACGACTTATAACGCTGCTTCTTGTCGCTTATTTACAACTTGCAAAATATCTGTTTATACCTATTCTAGTTATTACTTGAATTTTATTAGCATTAGCATTAGTAGAGGCATATGATGCAAGAAAGCAAGATTATGCAGCATCAGCCAAAAAAAAACGCTCCCATTTCATCCCTCCGTTCGTTCCAAATACCTGTCCAGCACAGCCTTAAATTTATTTAGGCTACCAACTTCCACAACAAAGGATGGAAGTCTGTTCCACCAACCAACCGCCCACTGGCTAAAGGCAAACTTATGCACATCTATCCTACATCTGTCTTTCCTCAATTTGAATTTATGCCCTCTCAGGTGATTATTCTGAGCAAGAGGAAGAATCCCATCAGCATTGAGCATCCTCAAACCATTTAAGGCTTTATACACCTCAATCCGATCACCTCGCAGTTGGGTTCAAGCCAGTCACAACCAAATCAAAAGCCTGTCTAACATCCAAATTTCGGAGGATGTGGAAAGATCAGGGAACTCATTAATGCATATGATCGGCAAAAAATTAGTGTTCGCATATCCCGGAGTAATATGGCCTTAGTTGCTAATGCTCCTAAAAAAAAAAAAAAACCTCGCAGGTTCCTAGTCTCCAGACACTGTAATTTGCAAAATTTAAGCCTTTCTTCATAAGAGTAACCACCCTTTGTTCCATTTGCCCTTCTCTGTACTCATTCCAACAGATCTACATCCTTCTTAAAATGAGACCTCCAGACCTGTATACAGTACTCAAGGTGTGGCCTGACCATTGCCTTATACAAGGGGATAATCACCTCCTTATCCCTGCTAGAAAAATTCCTGTATATCATTGACGCTATAAGTTACTCTTGCAGACCATCTGCAATGCTCAGAAAACTTATCTGCCTGCACAATTACCCCCAGGTCCTTTTCGTTCTCTACCACTGTCAGTGTAGTACCACAGAGTTGATACATCAATCTGGGGTTACTGCTTCCCATATGTAGTACTTTACATTTGTCAATGTTAAACTTCATTTGCCACCTCTCAGCCCATCTGCTCAACTTTTCTAGATCCTGTTGCAGCAGCGTACTGTCATTAGTGTCCTTAACAACCCTGCCAACCTTTGTATCGTCTGCAAACTTGGACATTAAGCTTGATATACCAACATCAATATCATTTATAAATACAGAAAACAACAATGCACCCAACATTGAACCCTGAGGGACTCCACTAATAACATTAGTCCACGATAAGCATTGCCCAATGATTACCACTCTGTCTTCTCCCACTCAACCATACCTTTATCCATAGCAGCAATTTGCCTCCAATACCACACTGCTCCAATTTGTTCAGCAGTCTTCCATGTGCAACAGTATCAAAAGCCTTTCTAAGATCCAAATATACGTACAGCCAGGCTGAAAAAAATTCTATCCCTTGAACCTTGCACAATCATTCCAGGGCTGAATTGAAAGACAAGGCTCTCATCATATACCCCTCATCATATCCCTCCTATTGTGTCTGTGCAGAATTGCAGACACTTTAAAATTCAATTTCAATTACAGTGAAACTTCTCCAAACGGATACCTCTCTACAATGAACATTTTCAAATTCCCCAACTCTCCTCCATTAGTTTCAACGTGTTTTCAGCTTCTGTCTAGCGGACATTCTCTGTAACGGACGCGGACAGGCGATCTGCACTGTTTCGTTTAGATTAGCACATAATTTGATGTCCCAATAACGGACAGCGGGCAAGCTCACGGCCCTTTTTCTAGGAACGTTTCTTCCACGCATTGCCTCAATCGTGTGTTTATTTTCTATTTCCGATTCTCTGAATTTTATCAAGGTTTACGTCGCAGTTCTAAACCCTTTTTCAAGAATTTTAAAGCATGTGCAAAACTTCTGACGAATTTGGGTGTGTGCAGGGGGGGGGGGGATTTTGTCGGCCTTTCGTCTTTTGAGTTTCAGTTTTCAGTTTTGTTCAGTGTCGTGTGAAGTGCACAATGTCTTCTCGTAAACATTTAACTTTAAAAGATAAAGTCGAACTCATTAATGCGTATGATCGGCAAAAAAATAGTGTTCGCAATCTTGCTGCAAAATTCAAAATCGGGAAGACGCAGGTAAGTGACATCCTAAAGGAAAAAAAATGAACTGCTCAAACAATTTTGGCAACACGTAAATGATCAGGTTCAAAAATCATTTCCGAAAACTGTTGGTCTTCAAATTTGTCGCGCACGTGCTAAAAAAATTCCCATTAATGGGCCTATTATTAGGGAAAAGGCTTTGGAGGTTGCGAAATCTATGGGAGTAAATGAGTTCAAAGCTTCTGTGGGATGGCTAGACAAGTTCAAAACTCGGCATAAAATTTCTTGGAAAACCGTAAGTGGTGAAGGTGGATCTGTTGATACTGGGGTTGTAACAGAGTGGACCGTCAAATTGGAAGATTTATGTCGTGATTTTGAAGCTAAGGATATTTACAACTGTGGCGAACCAGGGTTGTTTTTTAAAGCTCTTCCTGAAAAAACAATGAGTCTAAAAAACGAAGTGCCAGGGCGGAAAAATTTCTAAGGAACACTTGACTGTACAAATATGCTGGGAGACTTTGAACAACCTCCTGTTATAGGAAAACCACAAAATCCTCGTTGTTTCAAGGGCATAAAGTTGAATCTTTTGAACGTTGACTGGAAGTCTAATTAAAAAGCGTGGATGACACGAGATATCATGAGTGAATGGATAAGTCACTTTAACCAAAACATCATTCGTCAAAACAGAAAAATTATTCTTTTCATGGATAATGCTGCATCTCACCCGCACATTGAATTCTCCAACATTCAAATCTTTTTTCTGCCACCAAACACATCTGCAGTGTCAGCCCTTGGATCAAGGGATAATAAAAAATTTTAAACTTCACTACAGAAAACGTGTTTTAAGACATCTCATTGCAAACATGAATGATGTAACATGTGCGAGTGACCTTGCAAAGAAACTCAGCATCCTAGATGCGATTCAATAGATTTCCTCTTCAGTAAACGCAATTAGAAAACAAACTGTCCTGAACTGTTTTGTAAAGTCTGGTTTCTCCAACGCAAAAATTGAAGTTGTGAACAGCAATGTGGAGCACCAAGAAGAACAAGAACTTCAACATCTATTGATAATGTACGATACTTCCGCTACAGGTGACCCTGGCTACAAAGATATAGACTCGAACCGCACTACAGAAGATGGTGCTCTAGATATCAACGACATTATCATCGATATTTTTCAAGAAGTTCCTCATGAGGATGAAGAAATGGAAGGAGGTCATTCTGTCGAAGAACATATTAACGACGAACCACCGATGAAAATAGAAGAAGCGCTCATACAAATCAATCGTTTAGAAATGTTTTTTGCCGCTGAAAAAGATACTGAAGGACTTTCGATGGTTTATTCACTCCAAACAAATGTTGAAAACAAAATTATCAGCCGGAAGAACGTGCAGAAGAAAATAAGTGATTACTGTATGTATTTTTCTTAAGATAAAGTCATAATATGCATAGCACAATTGTATGTATATTATTTACAAAAATATTGTGCAAAATCTGTATATAATTTAATTTAATTTTACATTAAACGTTTAACGATTTTTCTTTATCTCTTGTGTATGTAATTGTATATTATTTACAAAAATATTGTTCAAAATCTGTATATATTTTAATTTAATTTTACATTAAAAGTTTAACAATTTTTCTTTCTTTCTTTTTTTTTTCTCCCTCAGACTTCTTGTTAGTGGACACTTCTCTCTAACGGACAGATTTTCGTTCCCCATGGCTGTCCATTAAAGGGAAGTTTCACTGTACTTAACAAGTACAGGTCACCGATTGAAAAAAAAAAAGCTTTTTTTCAACGGTGACCTGTACTTGTTAAGTAATTCCGCCAGTCTCCTACTCTTAATATCATTAGTGCCAACGTGTACAACAATGTCACCTTTTGTGTCCTTAAAAGATGATATCCGCTCTACAACGGTATCAACCTTTGCCCCTGGCAGACATACCCTCGGGTCCTGTTCCACCTATCCTTTTTACATACCGTGTTCCCCGTTTCCCTGACAATAGAGTCACCAACAACTACTAGTTCCTGTGGAACCACTGTGGTGTTGCGTGATCAAGTGCAAGCTCTGGCATTGATGTGGGTAACTGAGAGCTTGATGGGCCCCTCAATTTAGATCCTTCGAGGGCATCCACCATGTCCTTCAAGCTCTCATATAGGCCCATAACAACACTGAGTTGTCGCCTCATATCCTCACACTCCTTACACAAAGACTTGTGTAATATTAGCATTAGCATTAGTAGAGGCATTTGATGCAAGAAAGCAAGCTTATGCAGCATCAGCCAAAAAAAAAATTTCCGCACATCTATCCTACATCTGTCTTTCCTCAATTTGAATTCATGCCCTCTCAGGTGATTATTCTGAGCTAGAGGAAGAATCCCATCAGCATTGAGCATGCTCAAACCATTCAAGGCTTTATACACCTCTATCAGATCACCTCGCTGGTGCCTAGTCTCCAGACACTGTAATTTGCAAAACTTAAGCCTTTCTTCGTAAGAGCACCCCTTTGTTCCATTCACTAATCTTGTTGCCCTTCTCTGTACTCGTTCCAGCAGCTCTACATCCTTCTTGAAATGAGGCCTCCAGACCTGTATACAGTACTCTAGGTGTGGCCTGACCATTGCCTTATACAAGGGAATAATCACCTCCTTATCCCTGCTGGAAAAATTCCTGTATATCATTGACAATACACCATGAGCTACTCTTGCAGCCCGTCTGCACTGCTCAGAGAACTTCATATCTGCATGCACAACCACCCCCAAGTCCCTTTCATTCTCTACCACTGTCAGCGTAGTACCACAGAGTTGATACGTTGCTCTGGGGTTGCTGTTTCCCATGTGTAGTACTTTACATTTGTCAATGTTAAACTTCATTTGCCACCTCTCAGCCCATCTGCTCAACATTTCCAGATCCTGTTGCGGCAGCATAGTGTCAGTAGTGTCCTTGACAACCCTGCCAACCTTTGTATCGTCTGCAAACTTGGACATTAAGCTTGATATCCCATCATCAATATCATTTATAAATACAGAAAACAATAATGGACCCAACACTGAGCCCTGAGGGACTCCACTAATAACATTAGTCCACGATGAGCAGTGTCCATTGATTACCACTCTCTGTCTTCTCCCCCTCAACCACCCCTTTATCCATAGCAGCAATTTGCCTCCAATGTCACACTGCTCCAATTTGTGTAGCAGTCTTCCATGTGCAACAGTATCAAAAGCCTTTCTAAGATCCAAGTGTATAATATCAAAGCTATTCCCTGCATCCAGTTCTTTTGTGACTGAATCATAGTATCCAATCAAATTGGTCAGGCAAGACTTCCCCTTAACAAAACCATGCTGTGTCCGAGCGATAACTGAAGTCTTGTCTAAATCCTGTGACTGCTGAATACGGTGCTGTTTCTTGTATTCTGTCTATCTTGTTAACTCCTCTGACTCTTTGGTCGTCCCGGAGTATAAACAGAAAATTTATTTATTTATTTAAATGATCCTGCAGTGCTTCTTTAACCAGTGCCTCCATTAATTTTCCTGGAACAGAAGTTAAGCTCACAGGTCTATAATTACTTGTGTCAGCCTTTGATCCTCCTTTGTGAATTGGGGTCACATTTGCACATTTCCAGTCTATGGGTACCTCCCCTGAGTCCAAGGAAGCTCTCATAATTATGGCTAAGGGTTTGCTTACTTCCTTTGCTGCCTCCTTTAATATAACTGGATAGATCCCATCCACCCTGGGTGCCTTTCTTGTGTTTATCTTCAACAGTTTCTCCTCCACTTTACTCCCAGTTATTTCAAGATTCTGTAGCTTACTGCTAGAGTTGAATACATCTCTGGCATTCCCCTCGCTGAATAACTGCTCATGTGTGAATGTCGATGCAAAATATTCATTTAGTTTGTTAGCTACCTGAGCAGAATCATGAACAGTTTACCCATCAATATCAAGTGGACCAATCTGATTCATCCCCTTCCTTCTAGAGTTTACATAAGTAAAGAACTCTTTGCTGTTTTTCTTTGCATCCCTTGCCAAGGATTTCTCGTAATCTGCCTTCGCCTGCCTAAGCTCCTTTGTAACTTGGTTGCATATCAACTTGTATCTATCATAGGCTTCTGTGTCATGTGTTAATTTGTAAGTATCCCATGCATTTTTCTTCTCTGCCATATGCCTCATTAGTTCATCTGACATCCATTTTGGCCTAAACCTTGAATAATATTTCTTAGTTGGTATGTAAAGCCTAGTAGCTTCCAAGATAAGTTCTTTGAATGCTTCCCATTTTGAATTTGCTGTTGGTAACATCATCAGTTGGTCCCACTGTATAGAATTTAAATACCGTCTCAGTCCATCGTAGTCGCCTTTACGGAAGCAATAACCCTTCCCTTTACCCCTGATGGTAGTTACCTCTTTGAGTAAATCCCACTTCAGCACACTGTGATCACTGCCACCTAGTGGTTCATTTATCTGCAGATTCTTAATGCATGAAGAATCACTGCTGATAATCAAATCAAGAGTATTACTCCCTCTAGTTGCCTCCCGAACATGCTCATGTAGAAAACAATCATCCAATAAATCCACAAAAGCCCTGCTAGTGTGTGAGTGACCAGCCCCCAAATTCCAGTCAATACCTGGGAAATTAAAATCTCCCATTATAAGACTCTCTGATTTACTGGCCCACTCTATTTCCCTGTACAGTTTCTTATTATACTCATCAGAGTCATTAGGCCTATAGCACACTCCTACTCTCAATTTTGATCTCCCAATGCTTATGTCACACCAAACTGACTCAACACTGCACTGTCCAGCGATGTCGACTGGCTTCACTTCCTTGGTTTTTATGTGTTTCTTAACTAATAGCATAACCCCTCCTCCCTTCCTATCCTGTCTATCCTTTCTGTAGACGTTGTACTCCCCAAATTCCAGTTCTGCATCCCTTATATCTGTGTGACACTACGTCTCTGATATCCCAACAATATCTGCCTTTGATGTTTTGAGCAATACCTCAAATTCATCAAATTTATTTACTAAACTCCTAGCATTGGTATACACGCAAGTATACCTGCACCTGTTTCTACTCTTAGCTACCCTAACACAACCCATGTGTTTACTTGTACAGCAATGGCTCCCAGCAGTCTTTGAAATATCATGCATCTTGTTTTTCAGGCTTCTGCTCATTCTAATAGAAGCAGTGCAAGAATCTCTTTCACCTCTGCCAGTGGCTACTGTCAATCTATTGGTCTTTGTCTCCCCCAAAGCTAGCAGTTTTCCAACCCACCTAACACTGCCTCGATAGCATCAGCAAATATTCTTGCACCCTTTCTATTTAAGTGTATCCCATCCCTGTAGAAGCAATCTCTCCTGTTAACAAGTACAGTCCAGGCTGAAAAAAATTCTACCCCTTGAGCCTTGCACAATCTTTCCAGGGCCGAATTGATATCATGCTATTGCCCCTTGATATTGACATGATATTGCCCCTTGGCAATATCATGTCCCGTACCTGATTGCTCCACAAACATTAAGCAAGCAGTGCATTTTAAAAGGCTGTGATTCAGAGGGCAACTGCCCCCCTCAGTTCTCCCCTGAGCCACAGCATTCCATTTAGCTTGAGCCTTTTGCTTTGCTGCTCTGAATCATGATTTCGATTCAATTTCAATGAAATTTCAATTTCAGTACAAAATTATAACCCTAAACTTGTATCCCAACACAGTTGTAACACTATATTTCTATATATATATTTTTTTTTCAGTATCAAGTATTATCTTTGAGTTTCTTTATATAACTTCCGTATCAAGTTATGTATTAATTAATTATGTTACATTTGTAAAATCTAAGTCATTATATTTATTTAGTTAAAAAGTTCAATTTAATTGACAATGAAGTTCAACAAGATTAATAAATTTTACTCATTAATTGATAATATTATACTATACTAAGGTAACGATATCTAGTTGGGGATATAATGTTATATCGTATAATGGCAGCAAGTTACAAACGGTAAATCTACAGACACTTAAGTATTAATTAACTTCCAAAATCTTGCTGTCTCAATTCAGAATAAACCAAGGATCTTGACTAGGTCTATAAGCTACTTATAGAAAATAATTTAATATAACAATTAGTCAATAAAGCAGTTAAATATAGCTAAAAAAACTTCCCGTTCGCCGGCTCTGCAAAATTTGTAAAAAGTTTATGATTTCAGGTTGATTTTTTTTTTTTTTTTTTTTAATTTGGAGTCTTGAAGTGTTCCGGTTAATCCGATCCTGGTAAATCGAGAGTCTGTTGTACATCAATAACGTTTAATAATAAAAGTTGCAGAGTTATATTTCAATGCAGGCAACAAAAAAAAAAAAAAGAGAAAATTACATACATTTCCAAATTCAATTCTTGTCTCTAACAATGCCATGGTCCCTCACATGATGGCAACAAAACTGGGTTTTCTCTTTTACTCGTGGTGTTACTTTTTCTTCTGAACAACTACTCACTCAGTACAAATCTTCCCTATCATGCAATATTGTTCTCACATCTAGGGCAATGCTCCATAACCTCTCTCAGGCTTCGACTCCATTCAAATGAGTGTAAACAGGTTAATTAATGATCCATCTCTTACACAGGCTCTTCACTCTGTCTCATAGACATTATCTCTGCTGCATTCCATGCAATATGGATACTCTCTTCCAAAGCAGTCCTATCATGTGCTGCAACCATTCAACATCCTTTTACTGTTCAACTTCAAACTCACAGAACCAACACTTTTCTTCCTCATTTATTCCTTCAACTTCTCTTTTCCAGAATAATCTATCTTCATACTATTTCCTGAAAATTACAATATACGTAAATTCAGATCAAATGTCAATAAGTTTCTTCTTTCATCTCCTCAACCTGTGTCCCATGCACAGTACTTAAGAATTGTTGGTTCTAATACCTTTCATGTTTGGGGTTTCCATAAATAGAAAAAATTTTGAAACAACTACTCTGTCTAGGATTGTTTGGCCAACTGTATTTTCTTAAATCAGCTTTTGTAAAGTTCCATTTCAGGGGTAACCTAGTATTCAGTAGTGTCAGATTTAACTTACCAACAATCTTTTTGAAAATTTGTCCCAGTTTATCATATATGTTATCACTCCATAAAGAATGATGTGCATTAAAGTTTCCCATAATGAAAAAGGGAGGAGGGAGCTAACATACAAAACTTTGGTGGGGGGCAGGATATAAGGAAAAGATGGTAATAAAAAATGGAAGGATATTTGAAAAACACCCCTAGAGGTGTTTTAGAGTAGCATGATAAGAAACAGCAACTAATTTTGAGCCAATCCGACTGTAATTCAATTGAGACTTCAACAAACAAGTTGCTAGATCTCAGACTAAGGATGTACCAATTAATCGGCACATAATCTGCTCCTTGGCCAATTAATTGTTAATCAGTTTTTTTTGCTTAATCGGTTTTATTAATCAGCCATTTCCTGCTAAATTTAAGCCAGTTAATCACTACCAAGAGATTAATCAGATATCTTTAATAAACTGAAATGGATTAAGTAAATATTTTCTGAGTGACTGCTGTTATAGCCAATTTATTTTTTATTAATACAGAGAATACAATAAAAAATGCAACTTAAGAAGTATTTTAATCAAATTTATCACTTTTTTTTTTTAACACAGTATAGCCAACCAGGCTAGCCGGGTGGGTAAAGTGCCTGCCTGGCAACCCAAAGGTCACGGGTTCAAATCCCACCTCGGGCTTGGATATCACGATGGTGCCGCACTATCCGGTTGGATCTCATGGCCACAATACACGAAGGAAGCAGGAAAAAACTGGTTCCTTCATGTATTGCTCACATCATATGATTAAAAAAAAAAAAAAAAAAAACACAGTATAAAGGGGGGGAAAATAAATTAAAAGTAGTTTTACACAGAGCATTCAGAATTGAATACTCTTAAATTGTAATGCAAAAACATCAGAGTTTCCCCATTTTCAGGACATAGCCTATTTCTTGCAGGTTCATACAAATTATCACCAGTACTAAATATTCTTTCACTTTCAACTGATGAAGCTGGTGCACTTAAATATTTCAAAGCCAATTTACTCAGAAAAGGTAGTTTGTCTTGCATGTTTTTCCACCATAGAAATGGGCAGTAATGGCAAATTTAAATACTGATTCAATTCTTGGGTGCAACACAGAATAATGCTTGCTCTTCTTTTTTTTTTCTGAGGATTGCTTCTCTTTTGAGCTTACTCTGGGTGACATTTCTTCTGTTCCTTCGTTTTGAACACTGTTTTGTCTTAGCAGAAGCTAATTAATCAAACAAATTTGAAAATGTCATAGTAACACCTGGGGTATTTACAGTTATATTTAAATATAAACTTTAAATTTAGCCGCTCCTGCATCTTGATCTTCAATAGAACTGGATTCTCTTGATGATATATCCTGTTGAAATATCATCAAGAGAATCCCGTCTTACCTCCATTTTATCTTGCTTCACAGCTTCTAAAATCCATTCCTTTATTTTGTTTCTCATATCCCTTCTTTGAAATTTCATCTTAAATCTAGGATCTATAAAAGTAGATAAACACAACGATCTATTTTCCATGTAAGCGGAAAATATTTTCACAACTGATGATTTAAGCTCCTCAATTGTGGTAAAAATTCCACTGAAATTATCATTTTGGACAGCTTTTGGACAAAAAAAATTAAGAGTCAAAATTGTAGGGATTATCATTGAAGTGGTAAATTCTCTTTTATTTTGAAGGATTCGCTTCGTTGAAAAATTTTTTCTACAATATCCCTCTGGTATGAACTTAATGCTGGAATATTGTTATCCACACCATATGTTGCGAGAGCTTTTCGTTGTTCTGTGTTTCTTTCCAGCATGTAATATGTTGAATTCCAATGAGTGGATAAATCTTGGATTAATTTATGCTTCTTTAAATTTAGCTGCTCCTGTATTTCCATTAATTTGTTAACTACTGAAGCAGAATAACAAAAGTATTTTACAATACTCCTATTATTTAAAAATAACTAAATGCAACAAGGCATAATACGTTAAGAGTAAGAGTTTAATATCTATATAATATCAGTGTAGATACATCTATGGTGTATCTACACTGATATTATATAGATATTAAACTCTTACTCCAACTTATGCCTTGTTGCATTTAGTTATTTTTAAACATTATCATATAAACCTTTTGGCATCTCTCATATTGTGTGATTATCTTCACAACTGGGTTGTCGTGTCTGCAATACCAGAGTACCTGCCCACCCACCAATGATAGGCCAATAGCTTTAAAATGGTGCCATCTGGGTGGTGGTACTCACTGAGAATAAGTAACAATAGTCTTCTCTATTGGTGAAGTGTTACTTATTCGAGGTAGTGCAATACCATGACAACTTGTTGTGAAGGAAGAGCACAATATGAGATACAGAGCAAATGATACCCCACATACTACCATTGTAGTTTCTTAAGAGTTATCTACAGTGTATCTACACCGATATTATATAAATATTCCTATTAATAGTAACAACCGTCCTTACAGATGTGTGACTAACACCAACTACCATATTTGCTCCAGAATCTTGCAGTATGAGGAAGACTTTGCTTTTTGAGATCTTATATTCTCCTAGCACATTGTTCAACTCTTCACTGATCTGTATGAGAGCCTGAATATGGAAGAATTCTTAGGACAGCACTGTGTTGGTCAAACTCATTTGAAAGTCAGTGGCCTGTAATACTCAGAAATTAAGAATTATTTGTAGTAGCTGTCCAAATATCAGTGGTTAAAGAAATGTTGGAGGCTTTATCAAAGGATGTTTGAAGTTTTATTTTTACTTTCTGAAATATATCTGGAATGATTTTTATCAGTAAAATATTTTCTACTTGGAATATTGTAATTTGGGCAATTTTTTTTCCTCGGGGACTTACATCTGGTGAGTATGGGCCAAGCTCACACTCACCAGATGTAAGTCCCTGATGTTAAATCATGTGTTACAGAATATGGTTGAAGATCAACAGCCATCATTTCTCCAATTAAATAATGGATCTCTTTGGCCTTATGGTCATTAATATCCCAAAACTTCTTTGTTAATACTGCTTCTATGGTAGTTTGCACTTTAGCAGGAGGTTCAATGGTTCTGCTACTTCCTGAACATTCAGCATATGTCCTTTTCAACTTATCTGATACTTCTATTTCTTTTGACATTTCTTTTGGATGAAACTTTTTGAGATGATTCATCATATTTGTGGATGTAAATGCTTTGGCTGTTTTTCTACCCCTTGATGTGGTGGTATCATATAGATTACATACGCAAACAGTTTTGTCCTTGAATTTATCATAAAATACTTCCATGCAATATTTGGTGCAATTTCACTTTGACAATTACTTAAATCCAGGGCTGTAGTGGAGGGTATACACCATATACCCTCTGAATTTTTTTTAGGTGAATAGTGTATACCTTCTGGTTTTTGAAAGACTTAAAAAAACAAATATTATTAAAATATTTACTGAAAATTAAAAAATAAATCTTTAGAATTTGATTCCTAGGCAATACTTATAGTTTTATGCAACTTCTATGCAACCGAAGCGAATTCAATTAATAAGATTAATTAATAATTGATATGCACAGTATATTCTCTGCTTTTAGTAACATTGATAGAGTATGCCTTCTGTTAATTTTATGACTACAGTACTGCTTAAATCTTAATAAAATTTAATCTGAAAATATATTAAGAGGATTAGAAACACATTATGGATTAATAAGGTGTACAAACAAACTGAATACAACATGGAGCGAAGATAAACAAAGCCAACACGAGAACCACAGGAAACTAACCAATAACATACATCATCTGTTTACCGAGAATGCAGCAAGAAACTGCAGTAGCAGCAAAGCAGTTTGTCGGGTAAGTTTCCCACAATTCGCATTGTTCTTGTGTTGGCTTTCGTTCCAAATTTCCAGTATCCCCCTCATAAATTACTTTTTCCAGTCCCAAGTTTAACAAAAATAACCATCAATATGTATGCTAACACCATTATTAATACTGCAAATCACAAACAATTTACCTATAAAATCATTAAACTCATTGAGGTCGAGTAGAATTGTCAAAGTCCCCAGCGCTGCCATAAGTCCACAATGGTAGCAACGTAGAAAGACTTAAGTAGAAAAAAAAATTTTTTCATCCATGAGTTGCACGGGTTCTTAACAGGTTCAAGTGAGATGGACAGATGATCGAAGTAGGAGTCACGTGACTGGCGTTTAACTGTCTGTGTACCAGGAAAGTGCTTCTGAGATGCAAATGATGTACCGGTGTTGCCAGGATGCAAAAAATGCCCGCCGGAATGTGGTCTAAAAGAACTAGTTACAGATACTTCTAAAACTACTTACAGATATGTAACTAATTCTGTAATTGAACACTCTTGGACATGAATCATTTTAATATTCCGATATTAGTGTTATTTAGTTGATATTTGACTGTATATGCACAGTATACTATCTGAAAACTGTACTGTAAATAAGCAATAGGCGACTTTTTCACTGGGCTGCAGACTATTAAGCGGGAAAGCGCTATAATGATTAATTGGCCCATAAATCGGTAATTGGGCAATTTTCTTATCGGTGCAACTCTATCTCAGGACATTGGATGTTTTTGGATATCTATGAGATTTTTTAGGTATTTCTGATTTTTGATGATGACAGTAAGCAAATTGGCAGTATTATTACACCAATTGATGAGGATCATTCACTACCTAGTAATGCCTCATGACACAGAGGTATGGACACCACACCTCAACTCCTCATTTTTTTTTTTTTTTTTTCATGAAACACCAGGTTGTTATTTGGATTTTAGGAGCATTAGCAACTAAGGCCATATTGCTCTGGAGATATGCGGTGGTCATTTTCTGACCTTTCCACATCTCCGTATTTGGTGGTCACAGGCTTGAACCCCGGTCTAATCAAGAAGCGCGTGCTACACACTGCTGCTCCTGCCCACCTGGCTACGGAGGCGCCATGAAACCCCAAACACACAAGAGGTATTAGAACCTATAGTACTTAGTACCATACATGGGTTGCAGGCTGAGAAAATGAAAGAAGATATTTGTTGACATTATAATATTTGTTGATATTATAAAATGATATTTAATATAATATGATATTTGTTAACAGGAGAGACTGCTTCTACAGGGATGAGATACTTAAATAGAAAGGGTGCAAGAATATTTGCTGATGCTATCGAGGCAGTATTAGGTGGGTCGGAAAACTGCTAGCTTGGGGGGGGTTACAGACTAAAAGGTTAAAAGTAGCTGCAGGCAGAGGTGAAGGTGATTCTTGAACTACTTCTATTAGAATAAGCAGCAGCCCGGAGCAAGGGGTGCTGATGGCAGTAATCGTGAAACAGGTGGGTATATGGGATGTGTTAGGGTAACTAAGAAATAGGTGCATGTATACCAATGCTAGAAGTATAGTAAATAAATTTGATGAATTTGAAGTGTTGGTCAAGATATCAAAGGTGGATATTGTTGGGATATCAGAGACATGGTGTCACACAGATATTAGGAATGCAGAATTGGAATTTGGGGAGTACAATGTGTACAGAAAGGATAGACAGGATAGGAAGGGAGAAGGTGTTATGCTGTTAATTAAGAAAAACATAAAATCAAAAGAAGTGCATCTGGTTGATATAGATAAACAGTGCACTGTTGAGTCAGTTTGGTGTGACATTAGGCCTATAACACACTCCTACTCTTAATTTTGCAAAAGCAAAAAGCCTGCGAACACCGTTTTAGAGCTGTACCCTCAAAATGTAAGGAAGATTAGCCCTTGTCACGATGTCCATCATAACCTCAAATGACATGAATCATAATGCATGATGGAAGAGATAGGGAGATGGGGGGGTGCCAGAGCTTTTCTCTGGAGACTAAACATGGGTTCCACCACTTCACATCTCCATAAGCAAAGTGGTGTACTGCACCAGTTTATGAGAGTCATCTACCACCTAGCATTGCCTGGTAACACAGAGGGATGGCATTCCTCAGTGTGGTGTGGGCACCACACCTCTACTCCTACTTACACTGATTTGCACTGAGTGGTCATCCACAATGTGCTAGCTGCCATATTTCAGGAATTGCACATGACGGTTATACCCAGGGTTACTAGCAGTCCCACCATCACGAAGGTGCAAGCAGAGGATTTGGCTGTCACAGACTGAACCAAAAAAAATTAGGTCCATTTGACTTTACTGTCACCCAAATATCAGTTCCATCACAATTTTAGACTCCAGGGAGCAAGCACAGAGTGGCATATCTGAGAGAATGTTTGCAACGCCCTCAAGACCAAACTGTGCTTTCTTAGATGCAGCATTTTAGAACTTGCACACAGGGTTTATACTGAGGGTTTCTAACGGTCACATCACCGTGAACACGAGAGCAAAAGATATGGTTGTTGCAGAATGAGTGGACCACCAAAATTTGATCTACATGATTGCTAAGTGTCACCTGAATATCAGTTCCATCAGCATTTTAAACTCCCAAGTAGCAAACCCTAGCTTCTCATACCTTAGAGAATATCTGTGACAAACCTCAAGAACTCGTTCCATTATACACACAGTTTTCACCACCTTGCAATCTAAAAAGCTGTAATCACCTAAACTGGACATGATCTGCTGTTAAGTGAGGGGAAAAAATTCTGCCAGTAAATGGAAATTTTGTAAGTGTAAACTCTGGTTTGCTTTTGGCATGAAAATAAGACAAATGACTTTCATTAACCAAACTTCACAAGAACTTTATCCCATCAGTATCTGAAAGTAATCTTTATAACATGATCTCACCTATGAATTGGTGGGTGAAACAGTGATGGACAGGCCTATCTCCTCCCACCCATGGCTTTCCTCATACTGATTGGAAGGTCTAGTCTTATGAGTAATTTACAACTTTTTTGTATTTCCCCTTTGCTGCAAAATTAAAATCAGAAACCAAGTTTCCAATTTATATTCAGCAGTGGGGGGATTCACTCTAGCAAAGGGTGGGAAAAGCTAATCACTGCATCATGCCATCCTCTGCAATGATCTATTGGGAGGGGGGGGATGACATACTCTAAAATTAAACTAGCAATTAATGAATATATGAAGTTTCTGGAACAAGAAGTTTCTAGGACCATAACTGCTACCAGATTACATATATGGATGTAGTGTTTGACGTGGCTTTCTCTTCTCAACATCTTTATTTCACATTTCTATCTTCATTAAAAAAATAATTTCTTTAATATTTATTATTTTTAAGATTGTGTGGTATGCACGCCCCAGTTTCCCCCACTATTATTCTAAACAAAAGAACAAACTGTTTTTTGTTATATGTTTGTTGTTTGTTTGTTTGTTATTTGGTTTTTAGGAGCGTTAGCAACTAAGGCCATATTGCTCCGGGGATATGCGGTGGTCATTTCCTGACCTTTCCGCATCCTCCGTATTTGGTAGTCACGGGCTCAAACACCAGTCTAATCAAGAAGAGTGTGCTACGCACTGCTGCCTCCTGCTCACCTGGCTACGGAGATGCCCTTTTTTATATGCAGGATACCACCAAACACTATGCACCATGGATGAAATGTAATTGCAATTACTGCTACCACATCACTTTTCTTTTTGTAATGTTTAACATGGATTTTCTTCTTTACATTCTTATTTTATATGTTTCTATCTTCATTAAAAATATATTTTTCTGTAATATATTGCAAATAACATTTCACCTAAAGTTATTACAAATAGCATGTTAGGTCAGTTCATGTTGGCGCCTCTGTAGCCAGGTGGGCAAGAGCAGCAGTGCGTAGCACATGCTCTTGATTAGACCGGGGTTCGAGCCCATGACCACCAAATATGGAGGATGCGGAAAGGTCAGGGAATGACCACTGCATATCGCTGGAGCAATATGGCCTTAGTTGCTAATGCTCCTAAAAAAAATAAACCAACCAAACCAGTTCGTATTCTGAATTTCAGCTGATGTTCAAATATTCCATTAAACACCAAGAAAGGCTTCAGTTCTGCAAATTGCAGTGTCTGGACGCTAGGCAGCTACAAGGTGATCTGATCGAGGTGTTTAAGGTTTTGAATGGATCAAGCAAGCTCGAAGCTGATGGGATTCTTCCTCTTGCTCAGACCACACACGATGGGGGCACAAATTAAAACTGAAAGACAGTTGTAGAATAGATGTGCAGAATAAATTCAAGGACAAACTATTGGAGGGAATGAATAAGTGAAATGGGAGATGTTGTGGTTTTTATTTTTTGGTTGATGCTGTATAAGCTTGCTTTCTTGCATCATTTACCACTGCTAATGCTAATACTTCCTTATTTTTAGGATACACAATGTTTTGGGTTTTGTCATCAATAACATGTCTTCACAAAGATATTTCTTGGCTTCACTTGTCAGATGCAATACCGTTGAGGCAGATTCCTTAAGGGCTTCTTTGCACAAGTCACTATTTGCCCAAGCACAGCTACTGCATTTTCTGCATTGGTTGCACTTGTTGATTTAGCAATATAGGGAGTCACAGACACTTTCATACCTCTTGAAACAGCTAACTAACCTCGTGAGTGTTGTGTGATTGATGTACTTCTCTAGAGGTAGCTAATTAAATAAATATCTATACAACAGATCTGAGATGCCTGAACTGCTCTGAATACAAATGTTGTGTCCAAACATAAAAAAACTTCTGTTAGTTTTTCTCATCCTGTCAAAATAAAATCTTCAACAAGGGAAAAAAACTGATAATTATAAATACTTTCTTTTTCCCTATGGTATTTTGTGCATGTGTGTGTATTTTAATTTAATAATAAAGTTGCAAAAATGTAATAAGATTTAATAATAAAGTTGCAAAAATGTAATAAGATTTAATAATAAACTTGTAATTTGTATTGCCCTATACTAATGTTTCTAATTATTAACTATTACAAACCTATTTCTGCTGCTACTGCCTCTATCTTCTCTGGAGTACGACTGATCAACACAATGTTGAAACCCTTAGAAGCTAACTGTAAATCAAAAATCATCTTATTACTATGAAGTAAATAGAATAAACTTTACAGAGTATGAAGTAAATAGAATAAACATTGCAGAGTATGAAATAAATGAATGCACTTTGACAGAAGAGAGAGAGAGGAAAGAACATTTTCTGCTGCTTTTGATGCAATTCTAATTGTTTCAGGAACTGCTAGTGGTGGTGGGGGCGGAACAAAAGACTATGGAACATGCTAATATAATTGAGAAACACTGATACATTGAGAAAAGAAATACTCAAACAGAATATTCTTAGGGAAAGCAATACCATAATACATGGGATGTATTATGATTACAAATAACACAAAAATTCATCACCATACTGTTAATACCAGAAATATAGTTAATAAATTTGATGAATTCATTACAAAATTCTGACATCAGAAACATGTCATTCTGGATAATGTAAATTCTGACATCAGAAACATGTCATTCTGGATAATGGATGCAAAATTTGAATACAGTAAACATAATACTTCTGTCATGGTCCATCATTCTTGTATATACAGAAAGATAGACCATGACAAAAGGCAAAGTGTTATGCTTTTAATTGGGAAGCAATTGAATTCAAGCTCATACATAATAGATGACAATTGTCAAATTTATACAGTCAATATGGTGTGGCATAAAAACTGGGAAAGCAAATAAAAATAAATATACTGAAACAAATCTTCAAACTGACAAATCATTTCAACAAATCATTCCCATGCTGTGATGTGCAGATTCTGTTAATAGTATCACATGCCCAAATTGTGGGGTGCGTTATATTGGGGAGTCAAATTGGATTGCATCTCAGAGCATGAGGGGGATCTATTCAAGCCAATTTGGCCCACTCTGCTGTTGCTGAGCATTATTAGTGTGAGCAGCATGTCAATTGAAACCCACATTCCAATGCTGAAATTCTGGCCAGTGCACATGATTCTCATCATCACTCCTGGTTGAAAGTGCTCCATACAGCTGTTGTAGGTACCATCATGGAACTCACATCCACTCTATTATGGAAACAGTTATTTTACACAATCAGAGATGGCAAGATTATAAAGTGCCAAATGTACGTCCAACAACCAGAGTCTAACTGCTAATGCCTGGCCCTCCTGCCTTTTTTACTTTCTTTTTTCCACTCTCTCTTTTTTTTCTTCCTTCCCACTGTCCACGATCAGCATTGGTCTGTTTTAGCACATGTGTATATGTCGTTCTACAAAATATAGCAATGTCATACTGCTTGTCTTCAAAGTTGACAAAGAAGCATATCGCTCCAAAGCTTTAGTGTATATTTTGCTTCTATCATTAAATGTGCAAATTTCCTGAGTCTCTTCTCAAATGTGCGGTTCTCTTTTCAATCATGCAATGAAGAAAACAAAATAATACAAGGATACATACAGTGGCGTATCCAGGTATCATTGTAAGGGGGGCATGACAACCAGGATTTTGAGGGGTTTTTTTAGAATGCTTCCTGCATTCTGTTTCTTTAATTTCAAATTTTTGGTTAAGGGGAGGCATATGCCCCCTCTGCCCACCCCTGAATATGCCCCTGGATACATACATTAATTATTAGCCATGCTTAATATAAATTAAGTCAGCAACTGCATACAGAAGTGTAAGTGATGCTTGTACCACTACTATTGAAAGAAGGAGCAGTGTGAAAAACAAGCTTGTTTAGTAGCACAACCCATGTATTTGCTTGTTCTTCATGGAACAAGCAAATACATGAGTTGTGCTACTAAGAGTAAAAACAGGTGCATGTATACTTGCATGTACACAAATGCTAGGAGCATAGCAAATAAATTTGATGAATTTGAAGTACTGGTCAAATCATCAAATGCAAACATTGTGGGGATAACAGCAACATGGTAGTAAAAGTAAAAAAAGTAAAGTGCAGCCATTTATCAACCCACTGCAGGATGGAAGCCTCCTCAACAATTCATGTTGAGGGAAATGGACCATAATCTGCCACACTGGTCCAGTGCGGGTTGGCAGATCGACCGTATTCAGCAGTCAGGGGCTTGAACCCCAGTCTACTCAAAGAGCGTGTGCTACTGCACTCCCGCTCCTGCCCACTCGGCTACAGATGCCGTAGTACTCAGATATAAATAATGCATAATTTCAATTTGAGAAGTATAATGTGCTATAATAATTAATGATACACACCAGCCAGGAATTAAACTAAAAATTTACTATACAATGAAATAATATACAATGAAATGTGATGCAAATAAAATAAACACACTGATTAAATTATAGTTAAAATATAGTTAAAAACAATAAAATTAATTAAAATAAACTAGATTAAAAGCGATAAAACAATGAAACCTGGAGCTTTCGGAGAACTGCCGTCTCCTTCTTCAACAGCATACTACTAGTGCTAAGACACATCCTTAAGTAGCCAGTCCATGGCACTCATGCACGTGATCATCAGACACATGATCTACATTCTCCATGCGCGTATCAGAAATGGAAGTGGCTCGGGAGCGTGTCAAACAGAAACGGTCATCCCTTCTGAGGACAACTGCCTCAAACAGGGGGTGTAAACGGATCTCCCTGTCCCTATTAATAGTATTGTGACTGGATGAACCGATTCGCAAGCTCTCGAGCCACTTGCGTTCCCAAAATCCATGGGCGCGGTCGGTAATGACCGCGTCTTCAGGGGAGATCCGATGCTGCTTTTCCCAGAAATGCTCTGCCACAGTTCACAAGTATAATGTGAACAGAAAGAACAGAGGACAGGAGGGGGTTATGCTCTTGGTCAAGAAGCAGATAAAATGTACAGCAGCGCAATCAGTTGATATAGAAGACAAATGTAATGTTGAGTCACTATGGTGTGGCATAAGCACTGAGAAAACAAAAATGAGTAGAAGTGTTTATATACCTAAAAATTGTGATGAGTACAATGAATAGTTGTACAGACAAATAAAGTGGGCCAGGAAATCAGAATGTCTTATAACGGGGGACTTTAACCTATCAGATAATGACTGAGTGGGTTGGTCATTCACAGAGTAGCAAGACTTTGTGGATTTATTGGATGAATATTTGCCGAACCAACATGTTAAAGAGATAATTAACAGTGTGGTGAGAACAAGTTCATCATCTTTTTTTTTGATCATTGAACTCATTACAAAATTTTCAGTGACATCCATCAGGTCAGAAATTACTCCTTTGAAGCTATTTAATATAACATGAGGAGTAACCTGTATAGATATTCCACCAAAAGTTGATATTTTCAGTAGAGCCTGAGAATGTTAATGTTAAGCTGTTTCAACGAGTAAATCTCCAGATCAGAATCTTTTCACCATTTTCAGTGATCCTGCCACGTTTTCTAAACATTTCTGAATTATAAATGGTGAGAGGGTACTTTATAGGTTTGGATGAAAGAAAGTCTAATATAAGGAATTTTGAAAAGATTCTGGATTGAGATGTGTCATGTTCTATATCATTTTGGTCATGAGATGAGCATCTAGATCCAAGTGCTGACAACTTTGGTAGTTGTCAAAGTCCATGATTGCTCCTTTTTGCCCTGAAAGAGGGACTTTCTTCTCCCAGATTACCAGCCTCGCCACATAAAGGCAGAAGCAGTATCAAACATTGACCAAGCAATCAGAAGAGTAGAAGAGCAGTGTGTTGCTAGCAGAGGTAGCAGTAATGTTGCAAGAAGGGTTAGCAGTAACGTTGCTAGCGAGGGAGGCAGTAATGTTGCAGGCAATCAACAGTACCGCTGCGAGCAGAGGAAGGTTTATGAGAAAGAAGGTTACGAGAAAGTTACTGCTATGGATAAAGGGATGCTATAGTGGGGGAAAACAGAGGAGCAGTTATCAATAGACACTGCTCTTCATGGACCAATATTATTAGCGGAGTCCCACATGGTTCGGTGATGTGGCCATTTTTGTTTTCTGTATTTATTAATGATATTCATGAGAGTACGAAGTCTGCAGATGATACAAAGATTGGGAGGGTGGTTAATGACAGCAATGAAGGTATGCTGCTGTAGCAAGATCTAGAAAAATTGGGCAGATAAGTGGCAACTGAAGTTTAACAATGACAAAATGCTAGGTAACAGTAACGTATCAACTCTAGTACTACACTCAGGGTAGTGGAAAATAAAAAGGATGTGGGGATAATTGTGCAGTCTGACATGAAATTCTCTGAGCAGTGCAGACAGGCTACCAGGACAGCTCATGGGTTTTGTCAATGATATACAGGAATTTTGCTAGCAGGGATAAAGAGGTGATTTATCCCATTGCATAAGACAATGATCAGGCCACATCTTGAGTACTACATAGGGGTCTGGAGGCCTCATTTTAGGAAGGACGTAAAGCTGCTGTAATGAGTACAGAGAAGGGCAATGAGAATGGTGAGGGGAACAAAGGGGTGCTCTTACCAAGGCTTCAGTTCTGCAATTGCAGCATCTGGAGACTAGGCACAAGTGAGGTGATCTAATTGAGTTGTTTAAGGCTTTGAACGGCTTGAACAAACTCAGTGCTGACAGGATTCTTCCTCTTGCTCAGACTATGCATATGATGGGACATAAATTCAAATTAAGGTTGCAGAACAAATGTGCAGAAGTTTGCCTTCAGCCAACAGATGGTTGATTACTGGAACAAGTTACCATCTGTTGTTTGTGGAAGTGGATAGTTTGAATAAGTTCAAGGAAGATCTAGACAAACTATTGGAGGAGATGGAGAGGTGAAATGGGATACTTTTTTTTTTTTTTTGACTGATACTGTTAAAATTGCTGTTTTGCATCATTTGCCACTATTAATACTAATTCTAAACTTCTATCTGTTGTTGTAAAAGTGGATGGTTTGAATAAATTCAAGGTAGAATTAGAAAATATTGTAGGGTATAGACAGGTGTGTGTGTGTGTGTGTGTGTGTGTGTGTGTGTGTGTGTGTGTGTGTGTGTGTGTGTGTGTGTGTGTGTGTGTGTGTGTGTGTTATTTTTGCTGATTCTGTATAAGCTTGCTTACTTGCATTATTTGCCACTAATAATAAGCTCATCACCATACTGGCAATAAAATAAATTATTTGCACATTTTTATTTTTATAATCTTATTAGAAATTATTTATATAATTATTTGTTTATCTGTTCAATTTTAAAAGTTTAAATGAAAGGTAATACTTCTAATTTTTTTTTTCAGTCAGCCTAACCCTGACACTGTGGTGGAGAAATCACAATAAAAATAAATCTTAGATCTGTCAGATATCAATAAGGACACTTTCATACCTCTTTTGCATATGCTTTTCCAATGCCATCTGTAGCACCTGTTACAACTGGAAAGAAAAAATAGCTATTAAAAAATAATACAAAAGGGAACAAAAAAATTGAGGTAAAAAATATATATATATAAGATGATGCATGTTAAAAAATATATACTGTATAAGATTATGTATGTTAAAAAATATATATAAAATGATATATGATAAATAACATTCAAAAGAAACTTATTCCTGCTAGCATTCAATGATTTAACAGAAAAATTCAACTATCTTTGTTCGTTGCACTTCTCTCACGCATGCATAACGTGTGCATAATATTTCTTCTAAATCTCTCTCTCTCTCTCTCTCTCTCTCTCTCTCTCTCTCTCTCTCTCTCTCTAACAGATGATTTTTCAATAAATAATTAGACTATACTTATCCATCCTGTACGCAAATGGTATAATTTATATCACCTCAGTTACACACATTTTTTTTTTTTTTATTTATAAGCTTAGACCTTACAGTAATTTGACAGAGTTCCATCATTTAAAACATACTATCTCACACATATTTTCTCCTCCTCCTCCTTATTTATGAAAGGATTCATAATTTTTGGACTACTTTCTTTATTATTATTGTACTTATATTTAACCTTCTGGGTTAAATATTAATCATGGTTGGACAAACAACTTGAGTAGTCGAGACCTGCTAATTTTCGTAAAGTCTGACAAATGCTAATAATTTATTGTAATTTTTCCTTGTAGTGGATCTGCAATCTCAATGGCGCCTCTGTAGCCAGGTGGGAAGGAGCAGCAGTGCGTAGCATACGCTTCTTGATTAGACCAGGGTTCGAGCCCGCCACCACCAAATATGGAGGATGTGGAAAGGTCAGGGAATGACCACCGCATATCCCGGAGCAATATGGCCTTAGTTGCTAATGCTCCTAAAAACCAAATAACAAACAAACAAGCAATCTCATTATGGATTTAAGATTAACTTTGTGGATTTTTTCCAAAAAAGGTTGTATAGGCCAGTGGTGCGCAAACTATGGGGCATGACCCCCAGAGGGATCGCGGTATAAATTAAAGGGGTCACGGCAATTTTTAAATAAAATTAGTTATTGTGTACATAAACGCTAAAAAACCTGTTGTTAAAATTACTTTTTCAATACTGTTGGTGTAGAGACCTTACTATTCAAACGATGTCTGAGATACGAATAAACCCTATTGCCACTATTTTTAGGGCAGTTTCCCATGTGATGCAGGTGGCTTTCTTACTTATTGTCCTTGCGGTTAATATGCCTTAATTTTCTCACTAGCTATGGACACACAGGAAAGCAGCTGACTAGTGTGACTTCTCAGTATGTATTAATACTTCTCAGTACTACTCAATTGCTGAACCGTAATCCCTTTAACTCTTAATTCGTGCTTCCTACAGCAAAAATTTCTGAAATTGCTTAAAGGCTAATAAATATCAAGTCTGTCTACGAAGAATAATTTTTTTCTCATGAAGCATGTGAAATGGTATCAGCATAGCTGCTACTTCCAGGGCAATTTTAATAGATTTGTGACAACGGGGACCAAAGTCAAATAAGAGCTCATTTATTGGTGGTCATTATTATTCAGTATAGTATTATTACTATTGCACCTATTTTTCAGGGGACCAACACTAAACTTTGCATTGAGGCCTATGTTTTCTAGTTACATTACTGATGATGAGCAATGTCCTTTGTGCGTAATATGTTACGAAAAACTGGTTAACAAAAGCATGAAACTTATTAAATGAAAAAAGACACTTACATATATATGAAGAATCCAGAGCTAATGAAAAATACTGAATCCTTTTCAAAAGACACCCTGACGCCATACAAGGTCTGAAATCTTTTGTGAAGAAACATATGACAGTTCCTTGTAAAGCTTTAAGGCATCATTGGAAGTTTCATATTTAATAGAAAAAATTTTGAAATCGCATACTATTGCCGAATCTCTTGTTCTCCCTGCTGCTATAAAAATTATTTCAATTATGCATGAAGAAAAGTACAGCGATGATTTAAGTACCATTCTTCTATCCAGAGACAGTCTCACAGTGTATTACAGTTATCGCAGACAACATAAAATTCAGTTCATTAAATCAATTGAGAGAAAGTCCAATTTTTGCAATACAGTTAAATGAATTCACAAATATTTCAAACTTTGCTCAACTTATTGTATATGCGAGATACTACGAGGGAAATATTTTAGAGAATTTTCTATTTTGCAAAGCTTTGGAAGGAAGAACGATGGGCGAGATTTCTGATGTTATAAATATTTTCTTTCACATAAATACTTTAACGTGGAACAGCTGCTTTGCAATTTGTACTGGCTGCATTAACAGGATAAAATAATGGTTTAAAAGGCAAAATAAAGGAAATCGCTCCAAATATAGTTTTGAATCATTGCATTGTACAATACAGTACATAGGGAAGCACTAGTAGCAAAGGAAATGCAAACTGATTTGCACAAAGTTTTGAAAGATGCAATAAGTGTGATCAACTTTAAAAATTGATCCTCCTTCAAAGAAGCTCTCATAATTATGGCTAAGATTTGTTTACTTCCTTTGCTGCCTCCTTTAATATAACTGGATAGATCCTGTCCATCCCGGATGCCTTTTTTATGTTTTTCTTCAATAATTTCAATTTCTCCTCCACTTTACTCTCAGTTATTACAAAATCATCCAGCTCACTGCCAGAGTTTAATTCACCTCTGGCATTCCCCTCTCTGAATAACTCCTCATGGGTGAATGTAGATGCAAAATACTCATTTAGTTTGTTAGCCACCTGAGCAGGATCATCAACAGCTGAACCATCAATATCCAGTGGACCAATCTGATTCATCCCTTTCCTTCTAGAGTTTACATAGGTAAAGAACTCTTTGTTGTTTTTCTTTGCATCCTTTGCCAAAGATTTTTCATAATCTGTCTTAGCCTGCCTAATCCCCTTTGTGACTTAGTTACAGACCAGCTTATATCTATCATAGGTTCCATGTCACCCATTAATTTATATGTATCCCATGCATTTTTCTTCTCTGACACGTCTCATTAGTTCATCAGACATCCATTTAGGCCTAAACCTTGAACAATATTTCTTAGTTGGTATGTAAAGCCTAGTAGCTTCCAAGATAATTTCTTTGAATTCTTCCCATTTTGAATTTGCTGTCGGTAACATCATCAGTTGGTCCCACCGTATAGAATTTAAATACTGTCTCAGACCACTGTAGTCACCTTTATGAAAGCAAAAACCCTTCCCTTTACCCCTGATGGTAGTTACCTCTTTGAGTAAATCCCACTTCAGCACACTGTGATCACTGCCACCTAGTGGTTCTTTTATCTGCAGATTCTTAATGCATGAAGAATCAGTACTGATAATCAAATCAAGAATATTACTCCCTTTAGTTGCCTCCCGAACATGCTCATGTAGAAAACAATCATCCAATAAATCCACAAAAGCCTTGCTAGTGTGTGAGTGACCAACACACAAATTCCAGTCAAAATCTGGGAAATTAAAATCCCCCATTATAAGACTCTCTGATTTACTGGCCCACTCTATTTCCCTGTACAGTTTCTTATTATACTCATCAGAGTCATTAGGTCTATAACACACTCCCAATGCTTATGTCACACCAATCAGTCTAGTCAGTTATATTAAAGGAGGCAGCAAAGGAAGTAAGCAAATCTCTAGCCATAATTATGAGAGCATCCTTGGACTCAGGAGAAGCCCCCATGCACTGGAGATGTGGATCCTGGATTGTCCAGGACCTCTACTAATGGGGACAGGTAGTCGCACACTCGAATTTCCGAGTAAAACCTTTCTTTTCCTTTCTTGCTGCCACTATTTTTTTCCCAAAAAAACCTGTAAGCTGTTCTAAATCTACAATTTCCAAATTCCAAAACTATAAATGTAATACGGTGGGGCAGGAAAATTTTCCTTCTCCCCTACTTCTCCTTTTTCCTCCTTTCAACTACTCAAACATCCCCCCACCATGCTTTTGAAATACAGCAATGGAACGATCCCATACTATAAAAGACAGCCTACGACTAGTATTCACCCTCCTTTGAAGATGGTATTAACGAAAAGCCCCACCAGGCTTCAAGACATCTCCCTTTGCTTTTTCCTTCGTCCCCTACTAGATATATACAATTTCAACAGTTTTCGAATTACATCTCACCTGGATGCAGCCGTTCCTGAAGAAAACCCCAGGTAAGAGAATTCTTCTGCCTTAAAATTTAATATTCCAAAAATAGCCTATACCAGTGGCACGCAAACTTATTTGGCTCGCAACCCCCTTTATTAAATATAAAATTGATCAAACCCCAAGATAGGATGGCCAGTTTTTTAGAGAATAAAAATGGCATTTTATAAATTATGCAGTAGAAAATTTTATTTGAGTACTAAGAAAGGAATAAAAAAATTGTTTCCATTTTAATTTACACATTAAAATAATCGTGTAATGTTTTAATTGAATACAGCAAAAACAACGAATCAAATTCTTATTCTTCAATTAAGATTACAAAACGATAAAAAAATGAACAATTAATGAGAAGGATGAGTTGGATAACCGTTAATATTTGGTCCATATTTGGTGCAATGTTTGAAATTACTAATCTCATGTAATCTTCTGGATCAAGTTTGGAACGCTTTTTTGTTTTTATAGCTGTTCATTTTGGGAGAAACCAACCTCACATAAATATGTATATCCGAAAGGTAGCAATGTTTGTTTCACCATTTTCGATAATTCTGGATACTAGTCTCGAAGAGAAAGCCAAAATTTTTCACAAGTCTTGAAAAGAGCATGTAATGCTTCGTCAGCGACAGGATGAATGGTAATTTTGGGGCATGAAATTACCATCAAAAGAAAAGGGATCACAAATCCAATACAACTTTTTTTGTATGGAGATATATTAAATCATTTGGAAAAATTCTTAATTAGCATTGTTAGGTGGGTGGCATTGATATCCCTAAATTGTAAAATGTCAATATTATAACAAAATCAGTAAAGCATGGGAACATTTCAATATTATTATACTTAAATTCAGTTTTCCAAAGATTAAGCTTCCCTTTCAAAGTTTCTATTTTATCACTGAGTATTAATATATTTGTTCCCTGTCCTTGAAGACTTAAATTTAAATCATTAAGTTTTTCAAATTTATTAGTAAGGGAACTAAGTTTTACGGGCCATTTTTAATTTGTAAACGATTGAGCAAGGTTCTGATTTTTAACCGATAAAAACAATAAAACTTCATGTTTGAGGTCAAAAAGACGTCACAACACTTTACCACTGGACAACGACCTTACTTTTGTATATAAAAGAAATGTTTCATCCCACTTCATTACAAAGCATTGTGAAAAGTCAGCTATTTAAGCTTCTACTTCTAGACTATGCATATAAAGTGCTTAGCATCATAATACACAGCCATTTCTGAATAAACAGAAAATTTTTAAGGTGGCATCGTTTTAGGTTATATCTCATATTGTGAATGCCTTCACGAGTTGCCATGATACTGCACTACTTCGAATAAGTAACGCTTCACCTAAGGAGAAGACTAGTGTTACTTATTCTCAGATAGGTACCACCACCCAGACAGCACTGTTTCAGGGCTATTTGGCCCTTCGTCAGTGAGTGGGTAGGTACGCATCGTTTTAGGTTATATCTCATATTGTGAATGCCTTCACGAGTTGCCATGATACTGCACTACTTCGAATAAGTAACGCTTCACCTAAGGAGAAGACTAGTGTTACTTATTCTCAGATAGGTACCACCACCCAGACAGCACTGTTTCAGGGCTATTTGGCCCTTCGTCAGTGAGTGGGTAGGTACCCAAGTGATGCAATGATGGCAAAAACAGTTATGAAGTATAACTCCACAATATGAGAGATGCCTGATGGTGTATGATGTATTTAGACTAAGGCGCATTTAGGGCTAGAGCTTCTACTTCTACTAATAGACCTGTTAGTTTAACTTCTGTTAAACTAACAGGTCTATAATTAAGGGAGGCTCTGGTTAAAGAAGCATTATAAGATCATCTAGACAAGACTTCAGTTATAGCTCGGACACAGCATGGTTTCGTTAAGGGAAAATCTTGCTTGACCAATTTGATTGGATACTATGATGTGGTCACAAAGGAACTGGATGTAGGGAATAACTTTGATATTATATACTTGGATCTTAGAAAGGCTTTTAATACTGTTGCACATGGAAAACTGCTGCACAAATTGGAGCAGTGTGGCATTGGAGGCAAATTGCTGCTATGGATAAAGGGATGGTTGAGAGTGGTAATCAATGGACACTGCTCATCGTGGACTAATGTTATTAGTGGAGTCCCTCAGGGTTCAGTATTGGGTCAATTGTTGTTTTCTGTATTTATAAATGATATTGATGATGGTATGTCAAGCTTAATGTCCAAGTTTGCAGATGATACGAAGGTTGGCAGGGTTTTTAAGGACACTAATGACAGTACGCTGCTGCAACATGATCTAGAAAAGTTTAACAGATGGGCTGAGAGGTGTCAAATGAAGTTTAACATTGACAAATGTAAAGTACTGCATATGGGAAGCAGCAACCACAGAGTGACATATCAACTCTGTGGTACTACACTGACAGTGGTAGAGAACGAAAAGGACCTGAGGGTAATTGTGCAGGCAGATATGAAGTTTTCTGAGCATTGCAGATGGTCTGCAAGAGTAGCTCATAGTGTCAATGATATACAGGAATTTTTCTAGCAGAGATAAGGAGGTGATTATCCCCTTGTATAAGGCAATGGTCAGGCCACACCTTGAGTACTGTATACAGGTCTGGAGGCCTCATTTTAAGAAGGATGTAGAGCTGTTGGAACAAGTAGAGAGAAGGGCAACAAGATTAGTGAATGGAACAAAGGGTTGCTCTTATAAAGAAAGGCTTAAATTTTGCAAATTACAGTGTCTGGAGACTAGGCACCTGCGAGGTGATCTGATTGAGGTGTATAAAGCCTTGAATGGTTTGAGCATGCTCAATGCTGATGGGATTCTTCCTCTTGCTCAGAATAATCACCAGAGGGCATAAATTCAAATTGAGGAAAGACAGATGTAGGATAAATGTGCGGAAGTTTGCCTTTAGCCAGCAGGTGGTTGGTTGGTGGAACAGACTTCCATCCTTTGTTGTGGAAGTTGATAGCCTAAATAAATTTAAGGCTGACCTGGACAAGTACTTGGAACGAACGGAGGGGTGAAATGGGAGAGTGGGGTTTTTTTTTTTTTGGCTGATGCTGCATAAGCTTTCTTTCTTGCATCAAATGCCCCTACTAATGCTAAAATGCTAATGCTAGATCCCATCCACCCTTTCCTCTGTTTAAGTTCAACAATTTCTCCTTCACTTTGCTCTGTTATTACAAAATCATTAAGCTCCCTGTTAGAGTTTAATCAGCTTCTGTCCTTCATTTCCCTAAAGAATTCCTCATGTGTCACTGTAGATGCAAAATACTCATTCAGTTTGTCAGCTATCTGAGTAGAATCATCAACAGTTGAACCATTGATATCAAGTGGACTAATCTGATTCATCACCTTCCTTCTATAATTTATATAAGTAAAGAAGTCCTTGCTGTTTTTCTTAGCATCTTTTTGCCAAAGATTTCTCGTAATTTGTCAATGTTAAATTTCAAATGCCATTTCTAAGCCCATCTACCAAACTTGTCTAGATCCCGTTACAGTAGCATATTGTCATTACTATTATTAACCACATGCCACTTATTGTACCATCTGAAAATTTGGGAATTAAGCGTAATATGCCTCCATCAATATCATTGATAAATATAGGAAACAACAAGGAAATTTGAGGAACTAGAAACATTAGTCCACAAAGCGTGGTGTCCATTAATAACAACTCTATTTTTAGCATTAATAAAAGTTCATCTATCCATACCCTCCAATAGTTTGTTTAGTTCTTCCTTGAACTTATTTAAGCTATCAACTTCCAGCTGGCTAAAGGCAAACTTCTGCACATCTATTCTGCAACTGTCCTTCCTCAAGTAGAATTTATGCCCTCTAGCACTGAGCTTGCTCGATCCATTCAAATCCTTAAACACCCCAATCAGATCCCCTCGCAGGTGCCTAGTCTCCAGACACTGCAATTTTTAGCACTGAAGCCTTTCTTGGTAAGAGCACCCTTTCTTTCGCTCACCAATCTCATTGCCCTTCTCTGTATTCAGTCCAACAGCTCTACATCCTTCCTAAAATGAGGCCTCAAGACCTGTATGAAATATTAAAATTGGGACCTGACCATTGCCTTATTTCCCTTAATGCCACATGCTCCAATTTTTACAGCAATATGTTATGTACAACATAATCAAAAGCTTTCCTGAAATCCAAATATATGATGTCAATATTATTATTTTTTGAATCCAGTTCCTTTGTGACTACATTGTAGTATCCAATCAAATTGGTCAAACAAGATTTACCCTTAAAAAACTCATGCTGTGTCTGACGTATAACTGCCGTCTTGTCAAGATGATCCTGCATTACTTCTTTAACCTGTTCCTCCATTATTTTCCCTGCAACAGAAGTTAAACTATCAAGTCTGTAATTATTTGTTTCATCCTTTTGTGAATGGGGAACATTCGAGCATCTCCAGTTAGTAGGAACCTGGGATCCAAAGATGCTCTCATAATTATGGCTAAGGGTTTCCTTTCTTCCTTAGCTGCAACCCCTAATAAAATTGGATAATTTCATCCCCCCCAGGTGCCTTTCTTATGGTTAACTTCAACAATTTCTCTTCCTCTTTGCTCCCAGTGATTAAAAATCAGTTAGCCCCCTGTTAGAGTTTAATAAACTTATGGCCTCCACTTTCCTAAGGAATTCCTCATGTGTGAATGTAGATGCAAAATACTCATTTCGTTTATCAGCAACCTGGGCAGGATTATCAACAGTTGAACCATCGATATCAAGTGGACCAATTAGATAAATCCCCTTCCTTTTAATATTTTCATAAATAAAGAAGGCTTTACTGTTTTTCTTTGCACTGTTTCCCAAGGATTTCTTTTAATCTGCCTTCACTTTCCGAAGCGTCTTTGTGACCTGATTACAGACTAGTTTATATCTAGCATAGTCTTCTGGTCAAGTCTTCAAATGCAGACATTGTAGGGATATCAGAGACACTATCTATTTAAAGTATCATTGTAAGGGGACATTGTACCTGATAATTTATATGCATCTCATGCATTTTCCTGTCGACGTGCATTTTCTCTTCCACATGTCTGAATGCTTCTTCTGAGATCCAATTAGGTCTAAGCTTTGAACAGTATTTCTTACTTGGCAGGAAAAGCCTAGTAACTTCTAAGATTATTTTCTTGAATTTAGAACTGGCTGAAGGTAACAATATCAGTTGGTCTGACGGTATAGAATTTAAAAACTGACTGAGACCACTGTAGTCACTTTACGAAAGCAAAAAACCCTTCCTTTTACCCTTGATGGTAAAAGGAAGGGTCTTTAAGTAACACAACTTAAACTAAACCCCACATCAATACATTGTGATATCTGCCACCTAGTGGTTCTTTCAACTGCATATTGGCACCTCCGTAGCCAGGTGGGAAGGAGCAGCAGTGCGTAGCACACTCTTCTTGATTAGACAAGGGTTCAAGCCTGTCACCACCAAATACAGAGGATGCGGAAAGGTCAAGGAATAACCACCACATATCCCGGAACAATATGGCCTTAGTTGCTAATGCTCCTGAAAACCAAAACAACAAAAACAACTGCATATTCTTAATGCATGAAGAATCGCTGCCGATAAGTTGATAATTCCTTGTTCCATAATCTCCCATTATAGGACATTCTTATTTATAGGCCCACTCTGTTTCTCTGTACAATTGTTCATACTCATCACAGTCATTCAGCTTATAGCACCCTCCTGCTCTCATTTTTATGTTATTAATATTATTATTGCTCTCATATTATTTCTCCCTGATTGGGGGATTCCACTCCGTGACGGGTACTGCTACCAAATACACAGGGTGGTTGTAATTTCTGATGTTACTGTTGGTCAAGGAACTCTCTGACTATTCTACAGGTGTTCAATATTGCAAATTCTTGGAGCTCCTTGTAGGTGTTCTCTGGGAGACCTATTGCTGCTAGGCTGCTATGTAGGGTCTTTGGCACCATACTGGTGGTTCACACGATGATCGGGATGGTCATTACTTCTTGCATATGCCACATCTCCTTGACCTCATGTCTCACATTCGTGTACTTCCTAATTTTTTCCTCATGGGTTTTCTGGACATCGCTAGTGTTCGGCACCATTATGTCAATCAGGTAGGTGGCCTTTTCCATCTTGTCCACAAGGGTTATGTCCGGTCTGTTGTGCAGGATGGTTTATCCATTATTATGACGCAGTCACAGGGCAGCTTGTGGGTTGGGGTCTCTAGTACTGCCTGGGGTTTTTTGGTGAATTTGGTGAAGTGTACCATACTTGTAGTATGGTACACTTTCTTTGGTCAACTGGTATTTGGTGAATATATTATTATTATTATAATTGCTCTTATATATATTATTTCTCCCTGAATGAGGTTTCCACCTCGTGACGGGTATTGCTACCAAGTACATAGGGTGATTGTTATGTCTGGTGTTACTGTTGGTCGAGGAACTGACTATCCTACAGGTGTTCAGGATTGCGACTTTCTGGAGTTCCTTGTAGGTGTTCACTGGGAGCCCTATTGTTGCAGGGTCTATGTAGGGTCTTTGGCAATTAATAATAATAATTATTATTATTATTATCATCTATATGGTGCAAGGAAACCTGGGACGTATGCTGCACCAGCCAAAAAAAAAAAAAATTCTGAATTACCCTGAGAGAGAGAGAGAGAGAGAGAGAGAGAGAGAGAGAGAGAGAGAGTTAGAAGTAGAAGGGAATCACCAAGAAAGAGAAGAATGAAGATATCCATCTCGGGACCCTGGGTGTTAAGCCCATACTCACCAGATGTGAGCCCCTTTTCCCAGTGCTTATGTCACACTAAACTGACTCAACATTGCACTGGCCACTAAAGTCAACTGTATGCACTGGCTTAAATTTTATGTGCTTCCTAACTAAGAACATAACCCCCTGTACATATTGTACTTCCCATATTCAAATTCTGGATCCCTTATATCTGAGGAATACCATGTCTCCAACAGGGGTGTATTCAGAGGGAGCATATATCTCCTTAACCATGTGTATAGATGGTTAAGGAGATCCCCTCCCCCACCTTATCCCCATGCAGAGGGGATAAGGTGGGGTAGGGGATAATTATTAGCATTAGTAGAGGCAGTTGATGCAAGAAAGCAAGCTTATGCGGCATCAGGCAAAAAAAAAAAAAAAAACCACTTTCACTTCACCCCTCTGTTCGTTCAAAATACCTGTCCAGCTGAGCCTTAAACTAATTTAGGCTATCAACTTCCACGACAAGGGATGGAAGTCTATTCCACCAACCAACCACCCGCTGGCTAAAGGCAAATTTCCGCACGTCTATCCTACATCTGTCTTTCCTCAATTTGAATTTATGCCCTCTCAGGTGATTATTCTGAGCGAGAGGAAGAATCCCATCAGCATTGAGCTGCTCAAACCATTCAAGGCTTTATACACCTCTATCAGATCACCTCGCTGGTGCCTAGTCTCCAGACACTGTAATTTGCAAAACTTAAGCCTTTCTTCATAAGAGCACCCCTTTGTTCCATTCACTAATCTTGTTGCACTTCTCTGTACTCGTTCCACCAGCTCTACATCCTTCTTGAAATGAGGCCTCCACACCTGTATACAGTACTCTATAAGACGCACCTTTTTTTCGAAAAATTTGGGGTGAAAAAACTGGGTGCGTCTTATACAGTGGTTGTAGATTTTTTTACTTGCATTGGTAGCAGATTTTTGAGAAGTTGAAGCTGATTGAGCAGGACAAGGTTTCTCAAAATGGAAAGTGGAATGAAATGTGCTATCATTGGCAAAACTATGGATAGGAATCTCTCCCAAAATCTCTCTCAGGCTTCTAGATTCCATTCAGAAGGGGGCAGGTAGGTTAATTAATGACTTCTCTCTAACAGAGTCTCTTCACTGGCTGTCTCATAGACGTACTGTTTCTGCTGCATGCCTTTTCTACAGATATTTCCATGGACACTGTTCTTCTGAATTGGCTTCCCGCCCTCTCTTTCAAAACAGTCTGAACACGTGCCACCACCAGCCAACATTCATTTACTGTCCAACTTCAAACTTACAGAACCAACTTTTCATCTTTCTCGTTTATTCATTCAACTGTCGTTTTCTGGAACAACCTTCCTTCATACGCATTTCCTGAAAATTATAGTCTACATCAGTTCAAGTCTAATGTCAACAAATATCTTCTTTCGTCTTCTCAACCTCCAACCCAAGCATGGTACTAAGTACTATAGGTTCTAATACCTCTTGTGTTTGGGGTTTTCATAAAAAAAAAAAGAAAAAAGCTGCCTTGCGGGCCATGTCAACTCCCCGAAAAACTTCCTCCAATTCTTCTGTTGAAAATTCTTTTGATGCCACTTCAGTGTTATCCACTTCAGAATTGTTTTCCTCTTCTTCATATGCATCATCAATTTCATTTGCATGTGAGTCAATGCAGTCATGTACATTGGCAGTGTCCAAAGTTTCGAACCCCAAGTCTTTTCTTTTCCGATCTTCACAATGTCTTCAGCAATTGTCTGACCTTGTGATTCAAAATCAGTGAAATCATTTGCCGAATGGGACAAAACATGCTGCCAAACGGAACGCATGTTGTTGGCAGTGATTTCTAGCTGAGATGCAGATATATTTCGATCGCATCCCTGATGTTATAATTTTTCCAAAACGTTTGTAAAAATAATGATCCCACTCCTGTTGAAGCTTCAATCGCTTGGGAAAAAGTTCACCGCAGATAATACGCCTTGAATGTAGCAATTACACCTTTATCCGTGGATTGTAAGAGAGACGTTGTGTTAGGTGGAAGAAAGCATATTTTTATATTTTTTTATTGTGGTCAGAAATTTCAGGTGGATGGCCTGGTGCATTGTCTAAAAGCAACAAAATTTTGAACTCCATCCCTTCATCTTTGCAGAAATGTTCAACTGTTGGACAAGAATCATTTGTGAACCATTCTGTAAACAATTCTCTTGTAATCCATGCTTTCTTATGGATCGCCAAATTACGGGCAATGTGCTTTTTACGCAACCCTTTAGAACTCTTGGGTTTTCTGCTCTGAACACGAGTAGAGGCTTCAATTTAAAATCTCCAGGATGAGTTGCCATCCAACAAAAGTGTTAAATGATCTTTTGATGCTTTATATCCAGATTGGGCCTTGTCATTTTTAGCTAAAAAAAGTTCATGAAGGCATTTTTTCCAGAACAGTCCAGTTTCGTCAACGTTGAAAATTTGTCCGTCCTTGTAGCCACCTTCCTAAATGATGTCTTTCAATTCACTGGGAAATCTTGCAGCAGCGTCTTTGTTTGCACTTTCACCTGAGATACAAACATTGTGGAGCCCAACACGGTTTTTAAATTTGTAAAAAACAACTGGCTGTAAATATTTCTTTAGTCTTCTCCTCTTCATTTTCTTCTTTTTCCTTCAGCGTGTTATAAAGACTCATGACTTTCGCTTGAATAATGTTTTGATTCAAAGGAATTCTCTTTTGATTACAATCTTCTATCCATATCAATATAAGACATTCCATATTAATCAATAGCGAACTGCTTCACTTAGTTATCACATTCGTCATGTAAGATGCTGTGGAAATTTCCTGCTCTTTATACTGATCCTTTCAAATAATCGTTCAAAATGATGCTTCATTCATTCCATTTTCACGCGCGATTTTATCATACAATGCACCATCTTCATGGCACCTGACATGGGGAAATACGGTTGTTGTTGTTGTTTTTTAGGAGCATTAGCAACTAAGGCCATATTGCTCCGGGATATGCGGTGATCATTCCCTGACCTTTCCGCATCCTCCGTATTTGGTGGTGATGAGCTCGAACCTCGGTCTAATCAAAATGGGAGATCAAAATTGAGAGTAGGTGTGTGCTATAGGCCTAATGACTCTGATGAGTATAATAAGGAACTGTACAGGAAATAGAGTGGGCCAGTAAATCAGAGAGTCTTATAATGGGAGATTTTAATTTCCCAGATATTGACTGGAATTTGGGGGCTGGTTACTCTCGCACTAGCAGAGCTTTTGTGGATTTATTGGATGATTGTTTTCTACATCAGCATGTTCGGGAGGCAACTAGAGGGAGTAATACTCTTGATTTGATTATCAGCAGTGATTCTTCATGCATTAAGAATCTGCAGATAAATGAACCACTAGGTGGCAGTGATCACAGTGTGCTGAAGTGGGATTTACTCAAAGAGGTAACTACCATTAGGGGTAAAGGGAAGGGTTATTGCTTCCGTAAAGGCGACTACGATGGACTGAGACAGTATTTAAATTCTATACAGTGGGACCAACTGATGATGTTACCAACAGCAAATTCAAAATGGGAAGCATTCAAAGAACTTATCTTGGAAGCTACTAGGCTTTACATACCAACTAAGAAATATTGTTCAAAGTTTAGGCCAAAATGGATGTCAGATGAACTAATGAGGCATATGGCAGAGAAGAAAAATGCATGGGATACTTACAAATTAACACATGACACAGAAGCCTATGATAGATATGCAACCAAGTTACAAAGGAGGTTAGGCAGGCGAAGGCAGATTACAAGAAATCCTTGGCAAGGGATGCAAAGAAAAACGGCAAAGAGTTCTTTACTTATGTAAACTCTAGAAGGAAGGGGATGAATCAGATTGGTCCACTTGATATTGATGGGTCAACTGTTGATGATCCTGCTCAGGTAGCTAACAAACTAAATGAATATTTTGCATCGACATTCACACATGAGGAGTTATTCAGCAAAGGGAATACCAGAGGTGTATTCAACTCTAGCAGTAAGCTACAGAATCTTGAAATAACTGGGAGTAAAGTGGAGGAGAAACTGTTGAAGATAAACACAAGAAAGGCACCCGGGGTGGATGGGATCTATCCAGTTATATTAAAGGAGGCAGCAAAGGAAGTAAGCAAACCCTTAGCCATAATTATGAGAGCTTCCTTGGACTCAGGGGAGGTACCCATAGACTGGAAATGTGCAAATGTGACCCCAATTCACAAAGGAGGATCAAAGGCTGACACAAGTAATTATAGACCTGTGAGCTTAACTTCTGTTCCAGGAAAATTAATGGAGGCACTGGTTAAAGAAGCACTGCAGGATCATTTAGACAAGACTTCAGTTATAGCTCAGACACAGCATGGTTTTGTTAAGGGGAAGTCTTGCCTGACCAACTTGATTGGATACTATGATGCAGTCACAAAAGAACTGGATGCAGGGAATAACTTTGATATTACAGGCATACCTCGATTAACGAATAGGATGCGTTCTACGAAATTACTTCGTTAAGCGAAACTTCGTTTTCAGAGGTAAAAATACTATGGCCAGAATAGGGATACGTTCCTACGTAAAGAAAATGAAAAGCTTTTTTTCGAACAAAGAAAAGTTTTATTAAATAAACAGTCAACTTACATACAAAGTGAAATCACATTTTAAAATATGAGGTTAAAGTTGATTGTTTATGCTTTTTTTCTCTTTCATTTAACAATTGCCTATACGGAGTTATTGCATTTAACACTGATCGCTTAACTATAACACTTCTTCCTAAGTCAGGATCATTTTCACTAAAAAAATTTAAAACGTTTTCAAGATCATTTAAGCACCTTTTTAAATCTTTGGTTGTTAATACTTTTTCGGCAGGTACTTCTTTAACTTCGCCTTCATTACCTTTGTCTTCGTTGCTAACAAGGCTTTCTAAATCTTCCACTGAAAAACCATCATCTTCTGCATTCAATAAATTTCTAACATCCTCTTCATCGACATTTTCGAAACCTATTTGATTGAGCCATCTGGATAACTTCATTTCTAATTCTTGGATGTTATTTTCTTCTTCTAGTACAACTTCTGGCCATATTTTGCGCCAAACTCCATTTAAGCATTTCTTAGTCACTTCTTTCCAAGAACTATCAATGCTTTCTATTGCGTTTTTAATGGTGTAGTTTTTCCAAAAAGTTTTAACTGTCATTTCCTCTTTATCCTCTAGTTCAGTTAAATTGCTTAAAGTTCGACGCAGATAATAAGCTTTAAATGATGCTATTACTCCCTGATCCAATGGTTGGATCAGGGAAGTTGTGTTTGCTGGAAGAAACACAACTTTGACAGGAATGCATGTGTCCAACGTGTTAAGATCAGTAGGATGTCCCGGAGCATTGTCTAACAACAAAAGAGCTTTTTCTTCAAAGTTGTTTTTTTGACAATACTGTTTTACTCCAGGACAAAAGTGGTTAACAAACCAATCAGTAAATAACTCCTTGGTAACCCACGCTTTTCTATTTGCTTTCCATATTACAGGTAAATTCATTTTTATGTTACCTTTTAACGCCCTCGGATTTTCTGAATGGTAAACTAATAACAATTTTAATTTATAATCGCCAGAGGCATTTGATCCAAAGAGTAACGTTAAACGGTCTTTGGCTGCTTTGAACCCAGCAGCTGATTTTTCTTCAATAGAAATGAAGCTTTTTGTTGGTAGCCGTTTCCAGAACAAACCGCTTTCGTCAACATTGAACACCAAATTTGGTGGAAAATTTTCACGTTTAATTATTTCCTTTAGTTTTTCTGGAAACTTATTTGCAGCTTCAACATCTGCACTTGCAGCTTCTACTGTTAATTTTACACTATGAATCCTGGCCCGTTTTTTAAATTTCTCGAACCAACCACGAGAAGCCCCAAAGGTTTCCGTAATTTCTTCAGTTTGTTTAGATTTCAGGTGATTAAACAAAAATGGAATATTTTTTTATGTTAAATGGGGCTTGAAATTGCGGACTTCGTTATATCGAGGCTTCGTTATCAGAGGTAACGTTAACCGAGGTATGCCTGTATATACTTGGATCTTAGAAAGGCTTTTGATACTGTTGCACATGGAAGACTGCTACACAAATTGGAGCAGTGTGACATTGGAGGCAAATTGCTGCTATGGATAAAGGGGTGGTTGAGGGGGAGAAGACAGAGAGTGGTAATCAATGGACACTGCTCATCGTGGACTAATGTTATTAGTGGAGTCCCTCAGGGCTCAGTGTTGGGTCCATTGTTGTTTTCTGTATTTATAAATGATATTGATGATGGTATATCAAGCTTAATGTCCAAGTTTGCAGATGATACAAAGGTTGGCAGGGTTGTCAAGGACACTACTGACACTATGCTGCTGCAACAGGATCTGGAAAGGTTGAGCAGATGGGCTGAGAGGTGGCAAATGAAGTTTAACATTGACAAATGTAAAGTACTACACATGGGAAACAGCAACCCCAGAGCAACGTATCAACTCTGTGGTACTACACTGACAGTGGTAGAGAATGAAAGGGACTTGGGGGTGATTGTGCAGGCAGATATGAAGTTCTCTGAGCAGTGCAGACGGGCTGCAAGAGTAGCTCATGGTGTATTGTCAATGATATATAGGAATTTTTCTAGCAGGGATAAGGAGGTGATTATTCCCTTGTATAAGGCAATGGTAAGACCACACCTAGAGTACTGTATACAGGTCTGGAGGCCTCATTTCAAGAAGGATGTAGAGCTGCTGGAACGAGTACAGAGAAGGGCAACAAGATTAGTGAATGGAACAAAGGGGTGCTCTTACGAAGAAAGGCTTAAGTTTTGCAAATTACAGTGTCTGGAGACTAGGCACCAGCGAGGTGATCTGATAGAGGTATATAAAGCCTTGAATGGTTTAAGCATGCTCAATGCTGATGGGATTCTTCCTCTAGCTCAGAAAAATCACCTGAGAGGGCATAAATTCAAATTGAGGAAAGACAGATGTAGGATAGACGTGCGGAAATTTGCCTTTAGCCAGCGGGTGGTTGGTAGGTGGAACAGACTTCCATCCCTTGTCGTGGAAGTTGATAGCCTAAATAAGTTTAAGGCTCAGCTGGACAGGTATTTCGAACGAACAGATGGGTGAAGAGGAAGTGGTTATTTTTATTTATTTATGTTACTTTTTTTTTTTTTTTTTTTGGCTGATGCTGCATAAGCTTGCTTTCTTGCATCAAATGCCTCTACTAATGCTAATGCTAATTCCTTAAATGCCGATCAGCAGGTAATTCTCCAGTGGGGCAGAGACAACCTAGTTGATTTCAACCTTTATAAAACTCAGTCTTGTGTTATATCTCGCAAAAAGGATTCTTCTGCTCCTATGCTTATCTTTAGTGATACTCCAATTTCTAGGCAAATTGATATATTTCTTTTGGGGATTACCCTGACTTCTAATCTCTCTTGGCACAAGCACATAAGAAATATTGCTTCCTCTGCATCTAAAAAAAACTTGGTTTTCTCTTTCGCTCTTGGCGTTAATTTTCTTCCAAACAGAGTGGTGCCTCCATACCCAGGTGGGAAGGAGCAGCAGTGCGTAGCACACGCTTCTTGATTAGACCAGGGTTCGAATCCGTCACCACCAAATACAGAGAATGTGGAAAGGTCAGGGAATAACCACCGCATATTTCCGGAGAAATATGGCCTTAGTTGCTAATGCTCCTGAAAACCTAACATCTTCCAAACAGATGCTCACTCTGTATAAATCGCAAATCCGCCCTGCCATGGAATATTGTTCCCACATCTGGGGTGGTGCCCCCAAAACCTCTCTCAGGCTTCTTGATTCCATTCAGAAGAGGGCAGTTAGGTTAATTAATGATTCATCTCTAACAGAGTCTCTTCACTCGCTGTCTTATAATTCCATGGGCACTGTTCTTCTGAATTGGCTTCTATAATTCCTGCTTTCTCTCTTTCAAAACAGTCCGAACACGTGCAGTCACCAGCCAACACCCATTTACTGTCCAACTTCAAACCTCACAGAACCAACTTTTCATCTTCCTCGTTTATTCATTCAACTGCCGTTTTCTGGAACAACCTTCCTTCATACGTATATCCTGAAAATTACAGTCTACAGAAGTTCAAGTCCAATATCAACAAATATCTTCTTTTGTCTTCTCAACCTCAAACCCAAGCACGGTACTAAGTACTGTAGGTTCTAATACCTCTCATGTTTGGGGTATACATAAAAAAAAAACTCGAATACAGTGGGAGCTTGACCCCCTCCCAAAGTGGATGGGGTAACATAACCTTTTTTCTTTAGAATCACAGTCATATTTAGAAATACATTCATAAAAAAAATATTTTTTATGACTATTTTTATTTTCTTGTCTGACTATATGCCCTATTGGTAAAAAAGGTCAGGTTACCTCCACTTGTATCCCATGGGAGCTTGATCCCCACCAGAATGGGGGTCGCCTAACCTTTTTTCTTTAGAATCATGGGTGGACTAGCACATAAATTGTTTATTAACAAAATATTAATTTTTCATTACTGTACTTTTATTTTTAAGGTCAGGTTATGAAAATATAATGAAAAATAAAGAAACATGTTCCTTTTTTTGTAACCAAACCTAAATCAACAGTATAGTAAAAACACTCATGAACTCTAAAAATCTGATTTTAATAATGAGAAAAAAAACATGAAGAACATAAAAATGAACAGAATGAAACTTTTATTAATTCAGTTTTCATCAAAAAAAATCAACCAACCTTTTATTTTCCTTACAAATTTCTTCCATCTTTAAAAGATTCATTGCTACTATTACCTGTTTACCGTTCATCACAAACTATTATGCACCGTTCTTTACTCATAAATGCACATCATTATAATGCCAACCAATGACTACACAGTAGCTTGTCATCTGTTGTGCCCATCAACAATAATTTCATGGTTTGCAATGCCTGCCTGTCAATCAATATATCCTTCTCGATTTCAGCTCCAGACCGATAACACCTACCGTCTGTTTACCGAGCGAGCAGCACTAGAGTCCGGAGTCGGGAAACTAATTTTCCACGTAAGTTATCCGACTGAGTTTTAGAAGGATTGAAATCAACTAAGTTGTCTTTGCCCCACTGGAGAATTACCTGAAGATGGGCATTTAAGGAATTGGTAGCGGATATTCGAGAAGTTGAAGCTGATTGAGCAGGGCAAGATTTCTCAAAATGGAAAGTGGAATGCAATGTGCTATCATTGGCAACACTATGGATAGGATTTCCAGTCAATGGAAGAAGGTCATTAATATACAAGAGGAAAAGAGTAGGGGAAAGAACTGAACCTCGGGGGACATCAGCATTAGTGGAGAAGTTAGAAGACAGAGAGCCATCTACCATCACCCTCAGTGAGCGATCAGAGAGAAAACTGGATAACCAATTGGAAAACCATAAGATGGAAGCTTGTTTAGAAGACCTTTATGCCAAACACAATCAAAAGCCTTGGAGATGTCAAGAGCAACTGCTTGTGTTGCACCGAACTTTTCCATTGAATTTGTCCATAAATGGGTAACATAAACCAGAATATCACCAGTAGTTATGAATAGAGATCCGAATGTTGAACGTAGCATCAAGATACGGCAAATTTTACAAGATGGGATTTGATGCTACAAAGACCTGTACACCGAGAAAAATAAGAGACGACTTCACCACTGAAATACCTAAATAAACAAAGTTTTTTTCTCATCTCATGATGTTGCCTTTTCATTAATAAAATTTTTGCAATATTCTTTTATTTCAAATCCTTTTAATTGGCTATCAAGCAAAAACTGTTTATAGATTTATTATAATTTGTTTTTAGACTGTTTCTCTGGTACGCATTCAATTAAAACCCATTATAATTATACCTCAATCAGCATTGTTTCACATAACACAGAACCGTTTCGGTACCAATTATCAGTGCTACGTGGGGTATTGCTGTATATTGATATGAGATCCTTTTGTGAAGGTGACTACAATGGTTTTAGACAGTTTTTAAATCCTTCTCATAAGGACCATATGATATTAAAAAATGCAAATTCTAAATAGGAAGTATTCAAGGAAGTACTAAAAGCTATTAAAAACTTTTTATACCAAGAGGTAATGTTCAGCAGACAAGAAAAATGCATTGAATGATTATTAATTATCAGAAGACACAGAAACCTACAGGAGTGTACATCAGTCTGCAAGTAAGTCACTAATGGAATTAGGCAAGCTAAGGCAGGTTATGAATGCAAAGAAAAGTAGAAAAAATTCTTTGCTTAACATTCAAAGTAAAGATAAGAACCACATTGGCCACTAGATATGGATGGCATAATTAATGATCCTGTTTGATTAATGACTGAATAAATAATTTCCACCTTAATTCACACATGAAGTTTTTAGAGGTGGGTATGGGCAGAACCCTCTTTTTTGATTAGGCACTTTAGGCACTCTGCCTTGCAACTAAGAAGATTTTAGAACATGCAAAAGAACAGGAACCAGAAAAAATAAATTCAAATAGAATTCAATGATTTTATTCCAACAATAAAATTCTACAAATTAATTTTTAAACAGTATTAGTAGAAGCAGTGGTAAATAATGCAAGAAAGCATCATTGGTAAAAAAAAATAAAGGAGGGAGAAGACTTCCAACATCACCTGTCCATACTCTCCAATATTTTGTCTAGTTCTTTCTTGAATTTATACAAACCACCTACTTAAAATGCAGCCTCCAAGACTGTATATATTACTCAAGTTGCAGCCCAACCATTGCATATCCATTACCTTATACAATGGAAAAATCACCTCCTTAATCCTGTTAGCAAAATTCCTATATAACATTGACAAAACCATGTTCTGGCAGCCTCTCTCTGCACTACTCAGAGAACTTCATATCTGACTCTACAATTATCTCTAGGTCTTCTCTTTCATTTTCCACCACCCTGCATATAGCACTATACAGTTGCAGTGCCATACCTAGACTTCTGTCAGCCATAGGCAAAATATTCATCTGGGGACCCCCTCACAAAAATTAAAGGTGGATTTAGTAAAATTGAAAAATAAAGGAAATGCTCAAAAATTATCCAAATCATAATTATTTATTTAAACTTTAATGACTAGTACATTATTTATATAAACTTAAAAGTTTTCACATCATTACCTTATGATATTTACTTGATATAAATTTGTCTATAACATCTGATGTTTTTATATCTTTTAGTACATCTTGTACAATGGAAAAATCACCTCCTTAATCCTGTTAGGAAAATTCCTATATATCATTGACTAAACCCCATCATAATGAATTGGCCATTATGTCATTTAATGACATAATGGCCAATCCATTAATTCTTTCTTAGCCAATGTTTTATATGTTTTATAAAACATTAATATGTTTATTGATGAATATGTTTTATGAATGAATATGCTTGAATGAATATCCTTTTGAGTCTTGAAAACTCCTCCCTCCAGACAACTGTAATTGGAAATGTTAATAATATCCAAAGAGGGGTGTTAATAACATCCAAAGGTGATGTTGGGATATAATTCAACTAAGTTTTTTTCTTGAATAAGTGTCAATAATTCTAAGCAAACCAAATTTTTTTCCCTTTAAAACATGCTGCAAAGATTGGATTTCTTGACGTAACTCTTTGGCATCGAAGTCTTTGCTCCTGTCTTTGCCAATGAAAATTCCTCTAAGGTGCTGACATTTCATTTCTATTGTACTTATTTATTATATATTTCTTTGTAATGAAATTTCTTTTTAACAAATTTTTTAAAGCAAATAATCGATTAAGTTATATAGAGGTCCTAATGTATGTATAATTAAAGTAAATCAAAAAACAACCATTTTTTTTATATTTAATGATATTTTAAAAAATTAAAATATCATTGGAATTCAGGCTCTTACATTCCCGGGCCCCAGGAGACTGCCCAGTCCACCCTACCTAGGTACGGCACTGCACAGTTGGTACGTTAATCTGGCAATATTCTCCCCAGAAAATTTTGCAAGCCGGTTGGCATGTGAAGTAGCTAGGTGGGGAAGTGTAATACTTTGAAATATTATAAAATTTTCTGTTATTTATAAATGTGACTTAAGCAATCCAGTGTTAAACTTCAACAGCCATTTCTCAACTTATCTGCCCCTAATTTTTCTAGATTTTTTGCAGCAGCATACTTTGATTACTGTTGTTCGCTACCCTGCAAACTAGTGTATCATCTGCAAACATTAAGCCTAATTATACCCCCTCATCAATATTAATAAATACAGAAAACAACAATGGCTCATCACAGAACCCTATGAGACTCCACTAACGTTAATCCACTAGAGCATATGTTCATTGATAACCAATCTTTGCCTTCTCCCACTCAACCATCCCTTTATCCACAGCAACAACTTTCCCTTAATGCCACACTGCTTCAATTATATAGCAGTCTTATGTGCAACAGTATCAAAAGCTTTCCTAAAATCTAAATATATAATATCAAAATTATTTTTTGCATCCAGTTCCAATCAGATTGGTAAGACAAGATTGCCCTTTAACCAATACATACTGCAACAGTAGTATAACTGCACTCCTGTCTAGATAGTTCTACATTCCTTCTGTAATGAGTGACTTCATTACTTTCCCTGAAACAGAAGTTAAGCTAACAAGTTTGTAATTACTTGTGCCACTCTTCGATCCTTCCTCTTTGTAAACTGAGAATACATTGGCACATCTCCAATCCACAGGTACCTGCCTGAATCCAAAGATGCTTTCATAATTATGGCTAAGGGTTTGCTTACCTCCTTTGCTGCCTCCCTTAATATAAAGGAAGGAAGAGATTCCGTCCACCTTAGGTGCCTTTTTTTTAAAATTTAAATCCAATTTCTTCTCCACTTTCCTCTCAGTTATCATAAAATCATTTAGCTAAGTGATCTGATAAACATCTGTTTAGCATCTGATAAACTTCTAGCATCTTCTTCACTAAACTATTCCTCGTGTGTTAATGTAGCTGCAAAATACAATTCAGTTTGTCAGCAGGATCATCAACAGTAAAACTACTGATATCAAGTGGACCAATATTCACCTTACTTCTAGTGTACTTTACTATTTTTCTTCCCATCCTTTGCCAAAGACTTCTCATAATCTGCTTTAGTTTGCCTAACCTCCTTTGTAACTTGATTGCAGACTAGTTTATATCTACCATAGACTTCTATATCACCTGATAATTTAGACACATCCCATGAATTTTTCTTCTCTGCCACGAGTCTCATTAGTTCATCTTGCAGATGAACTGGATTAATAAGGTAAATTCTTTCTTCAGATTTTTTTTTTGCTCTTAGAAAAATCATTTACGTCAACAAGGTTCACACTCCGAGTAAGTTGTACCGGAATACGTTATGGATATAACTTCAAAACGAAATTTATAGAACTGCTTTCACAATTTTTTTAAATAAAAAAATCAGATCTAATGCAAGGCCATTTTAATATGTTTGTTACAGAAAATAGCGAGGACTAGGAATACAGCCACTCCCTGGCTTACGTAATACTCGACTTACGGAAATTCGACTTTACGTAAGTTTTTGCTGGCCGGTGCAAACATAACAAAATCTTTGAAACGTATTCCTTTGGAATAAAATGAGGTATTGTGAAAATATCGTAATGTGAACCCAATAACACATTATTGTTGGTTTTTTTTTTTTTTTTTTGCTAATTCGTTCCAAGACCTCGGCAGTTGAAATTTTCGCTATATAACTAAGCTATTTATCTCTCTAAAAGGTCATTTTTATAATGGAAATTGCACTACACTTTCATCGTTATCATATGTTCCGTTATAAGAATCAATTTTGAACGCCTTTGTAACATTTTTCTAAAGCACATTTCTGGAGGTTCACTACCATAAAACAATAAAAACAATTTGCACTTTCCTGTTTATTGGGCTTCTCTGTTAGCGCAATCTGTTATAAACGGGTAGTAAACTCGATCTTATTGCATTTGCGATAATACCGATAACTGGAATTGTGGGTTTTTACGTTACGGTATTATGGAAAAATGAGTTCCCCTTCACTGAAATCTTCAATCATATAAAAAACATTAATAAATTTTCAGAATCTTCTCTTCATTCCTTTTTACTTATTACAATGGTAAAGAGAAAGGGATCAACGGAAAGTGCAAGTGCTGGAAGCAGGGCCGGATTTAAACTTGTTGTAGCCCTAAGCTATAACATGTATGAGGTCCTTCTCTCTTACAGTTCACCTGTGACAATATTTAAAAAAAGGATTTTTAAGATGGAGCGAGACCCCTTGTAATGTGAAGCCCTAAGCTGTGTGTTTAGCTTTTGTAAAGGCGGCCCTGGCTGGCAGGAAACGAAACAAAATTGACTTAGAAATGATAGGTACGAAGCAGGATAAAGTTTGTCATCTATTGCACGGAATTAGGTCTTAAAACAGTATTCACTGCTTCAACAGTGAATACTGTTTTAAGGGACAGTGCGCGTATAAAAGTAGCGGTCAAGTGCTATATCGAAGATGGAAAAGCTATTAATAATAGGGACGGAAAATCAGATTCAAAAGTAAGTGCCCCTGAGTCCAATGGCCATTCAAGCAAAAGCAAGTATATATGAAGATAAGTACGGCGAACCCCAAGCCAAGTTTGGAGCAAGCAATGGGTGGTTTAATAGGTTCCGTCATCGCACTAGTTTCCGCAACGTTAAAAAGTATACAGTGAAGTCGGCAGTGCAGATTCTGCAGCTGCAGAGAAACTGTGATGTGTTGGAAAAAACCCCTTCTAAATGTCCAGTCCTCAACTCCGCAGAACCGTGCTTATCAGCTGGTGAGTTAAATCTGGCAAAGATGCTCGTAAGGTAAAAAATTTGCTGACGTTATGCCTGTCTCCTCTCTTTTTTAATTTTATAATTTTGAAATTTTTCCTGCGCATGAGATAAAAAAAATTGAATAAATAATTCTATTTGCATGTTCGTCGAACATTTCTCTTTTGCTTCAATCAAATTTGCGAGTGCTGCATAAGCATTTAGGGAAATTCTGACTTAGTAGAGTTCCGCAGAACGTAAGTCGAGGAGTGACTGTATATAGCAATTAGCGCATACGACCAAAATGTTATCTTGGGAATAAGTGACGGGATTCCTCAACTTCATTTTTAGGCCTAATACCGGCTTCAGACTAAATTATATGCTTTTTAAATGCAAAACATTTTCCGTTACCTGATGAAATAAAATGTAAAACAGCGAAAAACAAATTACAGGTTTAACTTACTAGCCCATTTTCCAAGCTTGGTCCAGTTCACAGTTATTCCAAGCGCAGGTGCAATAAAACATATATAAATTCCTCTATAAAGCGAACGAACTATTTTACATGTAATCCAAAAAATGAAAAGCACACCAATATACGTAACTATAATAGGAAAATGAGAAGTTACATTATGGCCATCCGCCTCGCAATGTTCCTTATCCACAGCCATCTTTTTCTGAATTGTGCGAAACTCAAGGAAAATTAAAACTAGAGGAAACTTGGTTTCATAGGAAAACCGGTCGACGGTAATAGAGATGTTGACGACCAAGATCAACCACGTCACACAGTAGTAATGCTGTACATCTATCTTACTCTCTGCTCACTGAGGTAAGAATCTCAGACCACGTGACATAAGCTCTTACTATAGTATCCTCAACTTCATTTTTAGGCCTAATACCGGCTCCAGACTACATTATATGCTTTTTAAATGCAAAATATTTTCCGTTACCTGATGAAATAAAATGTAAAAGAGCGAAAGACAAATTACAGGTTTAACTTACTAGCCCATTTTCCAAGCTTAGTCCAGTTCACAGTTATTCCAAGCGCAGGTGCAACAAAACATATATAAATTCCTCTATAAAGCGAACGAACTATTTTACATGTAATCCAAAAAATGAAAAGCACACCAATATACGTAACTATAATAGGAAAATGAGAAGTTACATTATGGCCATTCGCCTCGCAATGTTCCTTATCCACAGCCATCTTTTTCTGAATTGTGTGAAACTCAAGGAAAATTAAAACTAGAGGAAACTTGGTTTCATAGGAAAACCGGTCGACGGCACTAGAGACGTTTACGATCAAGATCAACCACGTCACACAGCAGTAATGCTGTACATCTATCTTACTCTCTGCTCACGGAGGTAAGAGTCTCAGACCACGTGACATAAGCTCATACTATAGTATTAATCGTAAAAAACGCGATGCAAATCGGTAAACACTGCTGAAATCGATACAACGAAATTATAATAGGAAAAAAAAAAAATATATATATATATATAAAGCTGTAAAAATAAAATGTTTAATTATAAAAATAAGGAAAGAAAGATATGGCCTCTGCGATTCTGAGAGAGAAAGGCTGAATAAGCAATACCCAACACGTCACATAATATATAGAAGCAATACGAAAAAAAAAAAAAAAAAAAAACAGGCGAAAAAAGAGCGAAGAAGCAAATAAATAACGGACAGCAATTCTACAATGGAAGAAAAGTGGAAGGAATATGTACCTAAACAAAATTTTTAAAATATGAAGTAAAGATCAGCAAATGCAGCCAATAAATTTAGAACTGTGTTCCTATGTATATAAAGTGCTTAGCATCATAATACACAGCCATTTCTGAATAAACAGAAAATTTTTAAGGTGGCATCGTTTTAGGTTATATCTCATATTGTGAATGCCTTCACAACGAGTTGCCATGATATTGCACTACTTCGAATAAGTAACGCTTCACCTAAGGAGAAGACTAGTGTTACTTATTCTCAGATAGGTACCACCACCCAGACAGCACTGTTTCAGGGCTATTTGGCCCTTACGTCAGTGAGTGGGTAGGTACCCAAGTGATGCAATGATGGCAAAAACAGTTATGAAGTATAACTCCACAATATGAGAGATGCCTGATGGTGTATGATGTATTTAGACTAAGGCGCATTTAGGGCTAGAGCCTCGAGCTGCGAACAAATTTAGACTATGTATATAAAGTGCTTAGCATCATAATACACAGCCATTTCTGAATAAACAGAAAATTTTTAAGGTGGCATCGTTTTAGGTTATATCTCATATTGTGAATGCCTTCACAACGAGTTGCCATGATATTGCACTACTTCGAATAAGTAACGCTTCACCTAAGGAGAAGACTAGTGTTACTTATTCTCAGATAGGTACCACAATATGAGATATAACCTAAAACGATGCCACCTTAAAAATTTTCTGTTTATTCAGAAATGGCTGTGTATTATGATGCTAAGCACTTTATATACATAGTCTAAATTTGTTCGCAGCTCGAGGCTCTAGCCCTAAATGCGCCTTAGTCTAAATACATCATACACCATCAGGCATCTCTCATATTGTGGAGTTATACTTCATAACTGTTTTTGCCATCATTGCATCACTTGGGTACCTACCCACTCACTGACGAAGGGCCAACTAGCCCTGAAACAGTGCTGCTAGGGGGAGCTTGATGATGTCCGGAGTTTCCGAGAATAGGTAACAACAGCCTTCTCCACTGGGGAAGCGTTGCCTATTCGAGGAGTTTATGAGTTTTTGAGTGGTGTGAGTTGAAGGAGTTACTGTCCCTTTCATTCTTCTACACTGTTTCTTTTCCTCTTCCACTCCTACTATAACTTTCCCTCTACCTTTTTTGCTTTTCTAAGTCTAATAGGGACAAGTGGATATTCGAGTAGATATTCACATACATACATCAACTAGCCCTGAAACAGTGCTGTTAGGGGGAGCTTGATGATGTCCGGAGTTTCCAAGAATAGGTAACAACAACCTTCTCCACTGGGGAAGCGTTGCCTATTCGAGGAGTTTATGAGTTTTTGAGTGGTGTGAGTTGAAGGAGTTACTGTCCCTTTCATTCTTCTACACTGTTTCTTTTCCTCTTCCACTCCTACTATAACTTTCCCTCTACCTTTTTTGCTTTTCTAAGTCTAATAGGGACAAGTGGATATTCGAGTAGATATTCACATACATACATAAATAGCCCTGAAACAGTGCTGTCTGGGTGGTGGTACCTATCTGAGAATAAGTAACACTAGTCTTCTCCTTAGGTGAAGCGTTACTTATTCGAAGTAGTGCAATATCATGGCAACTCGTTGTGAAGGCATTCACAATATGAGATATAACCTAAAACGATGCCACCTTAAAAATTTTCTGTTTATTCAGAAATGGCTGTGTATTATGATGTTAAGCACTTTATATACATAGTCTAAATTTGTTCGCAGCTCGAGGCTCTAGCCCTAAATGCGCCTTAGTCTAAGAACTGTGTTCCTTAACCACGCCGAGGCCAAAAAAAGTGTGAAATACCACTAAATGATACGATAAATCAACCACAAATTAAAAAATAGAAATAACAAACTAAGCAAAAAAAAATAGACAACCGTTGCATCCAACCACGTCAGAGTGGCCTCTGGATACAACACAGAGTAGTAACATATTAGCATTAGCAAAGGCACATGATGCAAGAAAGCAAGCTTATATTAGGGTTATCATCCGTCCTCTTTTAACCGGATTTGTCCGAGTGGCTTTTTATATTATACGCCATTTGGTAGAGATTCAATATCGGGTACAGCCGCCAAAAATGGCGGCGAGGAGAGGAGGGGGAAAGCAATGATTTTTTCCCAGGCCCCCCCATTTATGTGGGGGCTCCAGTCCCCACACCCCCGGAAGTATTCAGCCGAGAACAATACCAATAAACAATAGTTCATTTTTTTTTAATTTTTCGGTTTCGTATTGGGTTTCGTAACCCAGAAAAACCTCAGCGTGCCTCGTGTTTACAGTGCCGGTAGATACATGGCACTGGTGACACGGCTGGCACGCAATGCGTGTCACCCATGCCAGCTGTTTCCGTCTCTTAAGGAGATCAAGTGACAATGGGCGGAGTCAGCACCCGTCACTCACGGCCGTATCGTAACGCTGTACCCGATACTGAATCTCTACCCCTAATATGAATAAAACTGCTCCCCTGAAGGGCCAGTACTGCGCTCTAAGCGGCTGCCTAGTTTGCCTAATGATAGCACCGGCCCTGTATGTAACAAAGTAACATATTTCATCCATGCGTTCTCTAGATTCCCCATAAACATGTACATATTTTTTTAACAAAATAATACGGTATATCTTTACATTATGAAGTAGTGTATACAGGGTGTTTCAGTTAAACGTTTCAGAACTTCTAAGAGGGGTAGGGTACATCCTGACAACTCGAAATCATATAGCAATGTGGGGTCAGAAATGCTTTCCTGAAGCGGTGTTGTACACAGAAGCACCATAAAGAAAAGAGACCGTAAGTGAGAAATCGTTTTAATAATACATGAAAAGAAGCAAAAGGTACATGGATTAAAGTAAGTGTTCGAAGTTTCTTCCACGGGCTACAATGCACGCCTCACATCTCCGACGCATGGACATCCGAACATTCTGGAATACTCCAGGCGAATTTCGAATTTCTTCGGCAGCTACTGCGATTCTTGCAACCAGCTCCTCACCATTGTCAACAGGGGTGTCATAAACTAGCGATTTCATATGACCCCAGAAATAAAAATCAAGACATGATAGGTCAGGTGACCGAGCAGGCCAACGCACGGGACCACCACGTCCGATCCACTGTTGACCAAATGTGACATCCAGGTAGTTACGAACATCTCCGCTATAATGGGCAGGGGCTCCATCGTGTTGTAACCACATTGTCTGTTGCGTCGATGCAGAAATCTGTTCATCTCTCAAAGGTTGTGGCAATACTTGCTGCAGAAAGATCAAGTAGATAGGTCCGGTTAGACGACACGGTAACAGGTAAGGTCCGATGAGGTGATCTCCCATAATACCGGCCCATACATTGACCGAAAATCGAATCTGTGCTGCACGACGTCGTATTGCATGCGGGTTCTCGACCGCCCAGATATGGTCGTTATGCGTGATGAAAATTCCTTCCCTTGTGAAGGATGCCTCATCGGAAAACAACACTTCAGCAGGAAAAAGGGGATTTGTAGCACATTTTCCAAGGTACCACTGTGCGAAAGCAATACGAGGTGCATAATCCTCCGGTTGCTGTGTCTGGACACGCTGCACGTGAAACGGATGCATGTCTTGTTCTCGGAGAATCCTCCAGACGCTGCAATGGGAAACCCCGACTGCGTTTGCTAGACTTCGTGTACTCGTTCTTGGAGTCCCCTGTACATGCTGCAGCACATTCTGTTCGACGGCTGGAGTCCGTGCTGTTCTTACCCTGTCCCTGTCAGCTCTTTCAAATGAACCTCTCTCAGCTAACCTCTGGTGCAGTCTTGCAAAGAAATTATGACTGGGAATACGCCTCGTCGGATATCGTTCCACGTACAAACGCTGTGCGGCTGGCCCACTACAATTTGCAGCCCCGTACGCCAAATGCATATCGGCTAACTCTGCGTTCGTGTAATCATCCATCTTACTAACTTGGCGTTCTTGTTCAAGAAATTCGAAATTCGCCTGGAGTATTCCAGAATGTTCGGATGTCCATGCGTCGGAGATGTGAGGCGTGCATTGTAGCCCGTGGAAGAAACTTCGAACACTTACTTTAATCCATGTACCTTTTGCTTCTTTTCATGTATTATTAAAACGATTTCTCACTTACGGTCTCTTTTCTTTATGGTGCTTCTGTGTACAACACCGCTTCAGGAAAGCATTTCCGACCCCACATTGCTATATGATTTCGAGTTGTCAGGATGTACCCTACCCCTCTTAGAAGTTCTGAAACGTTTAACTGAAACACCCTGTATATTGCTATTGCAATGGCACTAGCCTAGAGGTTCGCAAACTTTCTCGGTTCACGGCGCACTTAGTGGCTCAGTAATATTTTCACGATCCCCTAGGCCAAAATAAATACTTAACAGTTCCGTTTATTAAGTGGTTATGTACAAACAACTTAATAAGTAATGTTGAAACTGTGAACTACCTCGAGCTAGTAGTTCAAACATGTCGGACAGATGTCGAATATCGCTGCGTTTCCCTCGAAAATTTAAAATATCCCGGGGCGCCCCTGTGAGTTTGCGCCGAGGCGCACAGTTTGGGAACCGTTGCACTAGCCCATAAATTCCGTATATTCATTTATCAAAAATATTATATATATATAATATTGATAAACATAATAGGATATAGTCATATTACTGAACGACTAGGCAAGCAAGAAAAAATATTAAATTGTAATTATTAAACTGGGTTATGGATCCGGGCACTACTAGTAATAGTACAGATACACGGAAACCATAATGAATATGTTTGTTTGTTTGTTTGTTTGTTTGTTATTTGGTTTTTAGGAGCATTAGCTGTTGTTGTTGTTGGGTTTTTTTTTTGGCGCAAGAGCTACTTTGGCCATATTGCGCCTGTTCTTGTCGAGAGACACAGTAAGGATTAATAAAAGGGTTTATAGGAGCATAAATATATTAATCTGTTTTAGATAGTGGAAAAACTCAGGTAAATTGGAGTTGTCTCCAATCATATGTCTAATTTGAAGAGGTTCATTTAAATTTGATAGGGATCGGAATGATGTGTTTCTGGCATACTGATAGTGAGTGCACTCTATAAGTATATGTTTTACGGTTAGCGTTGAATTACAGTGGAAGCACAGTGGTGGATTATTTCCTCGCAATAAATAGTGATGTGTAAGATGGGTATGACCTATACGTGCTCTTGCAAGCACAACCTCTTCATGTCTGTTTGAACGGAAACTAGATTTCCATAGCTGTGGATTCTGTTTTATATTTCGTAACTTGTTATTTACCTGATTATCCCAAATTTCTCGCCATTTTTCATTGCAAATTCGGCATATGATTGATTTGTAGTCTGTGTAAGGAATCCGGATGTGGTTATTATCAGTGGGGTTTCTTGCTGCTTTATCTGCACTCTCATTTCCTGGTATTCCAGTGTGCCCTGGAATCCAACAGAATGTGACAGTCTGCCTATTGTTATGAAATTCGGATATTTGAGTTCTTACTTAATTTATTAGTGGATGTGGAGAGCGAGAATTGCCTTGGAGGGCTGTCACTGCACTCAAGGAGTCTGTATAGATAATAGTCTTCGGAGTGAAAACATGAGCAAGTAAGGTCAAACCCATCTTAATGGCATAGAGTTCTGCAGTGAAAATGCTGCATTCTTGTGGTAATGAAACAGACACTGTTGATGTTGGTAGCACCACAGCAGCTCCCACAGCTGTGTCATTTTTAGAGCCATCAGTATAAATTTGCAAAGTGTCTGCATTTTCCAAAGAGTGAGCTGCATGTAGTTTCTGAATGGCTGGTTTGTTCAGGGAGTGTTTGCCCCAACGTCGGAAATAGTCATCACACGAAGGTATACACACTTTCCATGGAGACTGTACAATTTCTCTGTCTTGATGTAAATTGGTCAACTGCATATTCCACTGCTGAATCAGTTCTCGTAGACGGATTCCTGTAGGTTTGTTTTCAAGATGCTTATTTCTGAAAAGGTTTGCCCATTGTGGATCATAGAGGTATGACCAGATAGGATGAGATGGAAGGCTATATATTTTAACTGCATAATTGAGGAGCAGCATCTTTCTCCGAAGGTGGAGTGGAGGTTCATTGGCCTCTATATATAAGCTTTGCACCGGCGAAGTCCTAAACGCCCCAAGAACAATCCTGAGCGCACTATGTTGTATTGTGTTGAGACAGGCTAACAAAGTCTTTCGGGCAGAGTCATAAACAGGAGCACCATAATCTAATCGTGATCTGATTAAGGCTCGGTATATATGGAGTAGAGTATAGCGATCAGCTCCCCATGTTATAGATGAGATGACTTCAAGTATATTCAGCTTTTTCATACAGACAGTTCGCGTTTGTAGTATGTGTTTCTGGAATGTCAGTTTAGTGTCAAGAGTTATGCCCAAGAATCGGATATTGCTGGTAATTGGTATCGGTTGTTTTTCCAGTGATAATTATGGTTCTGGATGTAGTTGGCGTTTTTACAAAAGTGAATGGCTGCAGTTTTGGTTGCTGCTAGCGGTAACCATTACGTGAAGTCCATGACACTATTTTGTTTATTGCAAGCTGCAAATGTCGTTCAATGGAACGCACATTCTGTGAATGGCAAGATATCGCAAGATCATCAGCATAAAGATAGATTTCTACGTTACTCAAGATGTTCTGCGCTAAATTGTTTATCCTAAGAGCAAAGAGGGTAGCGCTGAGTACCGATCCCTGTGGTACACCTTCTCTTTGGATAAGAGCTTGCGAAACAGCATTAGGATAACTCACTTGAAAAGTTCTATTTTTAAGGTAACTCTCTATGATCATTGGGAGTCGATCTCTGAGTCCTATAGCATATAGGTCTTGCAGAATACCATAGCGCCAGGTGGTGTCAAAGGCTTTTTCAATATCCAGGCACACCATGACAAGATGTTCTTTCCGAATAAAGGCGTTCCGTATGTTACACTCAGCTTTCACCATAAGGTCTAATGTGGATCAGTTTTTGCGAAAGCCGTATTGATTACTACTGATGACTGAGTGGGATTCTATGTACCATACAAGTCTATCGTGTACCATCTTTTCCAATGTCTTGCCCAGCAGCTGGTAAGGGATATCGGTCTATAGTCGCATGGATTCGTCTGATCTTTCCCAGATTTGGGAAAAGCTAACACTGTTGAATGATACCATGAGCGAGGATAATAGCTTTCGGAGAAGACCCGATTCAGAAAAAGCAATAGGGAATTTAGAGCCTTTTTGTCTAGGTGTTGTAACATGACGTAATAAAGACCATCAGGTCCTGATGCCCCATTTCTTGATTTGTTTAGAGCAACCTGCAGCTCCAACATTGTAAAGGGTTGATTATATGGGAGCGCTATTCTTGTACTGAAATTTAATTTGCTTTGCTCAGTCCTTCTTTTAAGTTGCTGAAAAGATGGTTCATATGCAGCTGTATCTGAGATATTGGCAAAGTTTTCTGCTAGAGCATTAGCTATTTCAACTGGAGATGATAAATCTTGTCCATTCCATCTCAGTATTGGAGAGGATGCTGGGAGAAATCTACCATTTAGTTTTTTTATTTTATTCCAGATTATTCTGCTGTTTGTGTTCTTCGTTATAGTAGAGGCAAACTGGATCCAAAAATCTTTTTTTGCCTTTTTCCTTACGAATCGCGCTTTTGCTTTCAGTTTTTTGAAATTTATAAGGTTCTCGGTAGTTGGGTGTTTACGAAACAGGTTCCATGCCCTGTTTTTCTCTTTTTTTGCAAGTTGGCACGCTTCACTCCACCAAATATTGGCATGTTTAAACAAACCAGTACGCATTTTTGGTATGGCCTTGGTCGCGGCCTTCAGAATCTGAGATGTGATGTGATGTGCTGTGCTGTGTGGCATCATTAATGGATTGGAAATTGATAATTTCATCATTGAATGAGATACTGAGAGCAAATAACTTCCAATCGGCCTTGGAAAATTTCCATTTTAAGCGGGAATTATTTACCTGAGGGATTCTAGTTATTTGGAATTCGCAAATTATTGGAAAATGGTCACTGTTTAGCGGATTGTCCAGCGGATGAGTGGATACAATGTTGGAGAGCAGATTGTCAAGTCTATAGCTGTAGTTGTTCTAGTAGAGAAATGGATGTAAGTATCAGCACCAGTATTCAACAGTGTTAGATTGTGTTTGTCAAGCAGCGACTCCAGAACTTTACCTCGTCTGTCTGTATGTGGGGAGCCCCAGATCGGGTGGTGTGCATTAATATCTCCAAATAAACAAAATGGAGGAGGGATCTGTAGTATATCCTTTGTTTGGTGATAGGTAGATTGAAACTACTGTTAACATGATTTCTAAGGAGACACGCACTGCTACTGCTTCTAAGGAAGTCTGCAGTGGAATGTGTTTAGTACGGACTCTTGAGTTTACTAGAATGGCCACACCTCCACGCACGGTGGTATTATTATTTCTATTATGCTGATATATAGTATAGTTCTTGATTTTTGGAATTACTTGCGGAGGTAAATTAGTTTCTTGCAAACATATGCTTACCGGACTATACTGTTGGATTAGGTCATGGATATCATCGATATTACTACGTAGACCTCTACAGTTCCACTGTATGATGTGATCCATTATTTGATTTTGGCGGTTGTGTTTGATTCAGTCTGTTTTTTAGGTCCAGCCTGTTTTTGTCTCTCAAATTTTATTCTTTCTTTTTTCGAAAATATAGGACGCGCTATGTCCATGTCATCATCTGCATACAGATCTAAGATTGGCTCATCTGGGCTGATGTTTTCATTAGTATCCATATTTGTTGCATTTTGCTGACTTTTCTGCCTTGGGACTGCTGTTTTAGTTTTTATAGTTTCTGAGGAAGACTGCAAAGCCGTTGGCGGTACTGTAATTGGCACTATCATTCACATGCTGTTCCATAGTATATTGCTGTTATTTTGAGAGTATTTCTCTAGCCCAGTCTGCAATAGACATGGATGGGGGAACTGACACGTCAGTTTGAGTGGCTGCTGACTGATATTTCTTTGTTGCTGCTGCGTAGGTGTGTTTAGTTGTAGTAAGCATAATCTGCTTCTTTGCTTCTTGGTAAGTGACTTTCCGCTCTACTTTATATTGTTGGATCTTTTTTCCTGTTTTCCACAGTTCACAGGACTTTGAGTAGGCAGGGTGTTGGCCTTGACAGTTTGAACAATGTGGTGTTTCCGCATCACATTCCGTTTGTGCGTGGGATTTTGAACCACAGTTTGGACACACAGCATCCCCTCGACAGACGGTCTGAGAGTGTCCAAACTTTTGGCACTTATAACATCTGATGGGATTAGGAATGTAGGGTCTTATACGGCAATGGAGATAGCCGGCTTTAACACTAGATGGTAAATTTGGTGTGCTAAACGTAAGGATGATGTTCCGCGTTGGAACCAGCTGGCCATCTTTTTTGATCATGATGCGCTTAGCATGTGTGACTTTTTGTTCTTTTAATTCTTGGACTAATTCGTCTTCTGTGACATTAATCAAATCCCACTCAGTGATGACCCCTTTGGAGGCATTTAGTGTCGCATGTGGGGTAACTTGCACGGGAATACCACCAAAGGCTGAGAGGTTCAGCAGAGTCTCTGATTGCTGACGGCTCACACTTTCAATTAGTAAATCACCCGATCTAAGTCTTTTCACCATTTTAGGTGAACCTGCTGTATTTTCCAAACATTTCTGTATCAGAAACGGGGAGAGTGTACTCATGCATTTGTTTGACAAGGAGTGGAAGATAAGGAAAGATGGACATTCCTTTTGCTCTGTGTCAGTCCTCAGTCTTTTTGACTGTGATGTGTCATGGTCATTATCATTTGATTTAGGACATGAGCGCCGAGGCTCAATTGGAGGGAAATTGTCAAATTCCATGTTTGCTCCTTTTCGCCCCGGGAGGGTGGCTTTCTTCTCCCAGGTTACCGGCCCCGCCACGTGGAGGCAGGAGCGGTGCCACCAGTGACCAAGCGGTTGTAAAGTTTAGTAGCTTGTTAGTAATTAATATATATATACTCTGAAAAAAGAAAGGTAGTTTTCCTTTCTTGGTTCTTACTTTAACGCTTGAAGCACAGAACCACTTTAGCTAAACAAAAGAGAAAACGACACTAGAAATAAAATTAAACTTTGTCGCTTAGAAATAGCACACTATATATCTCAGAGGAAATCGCTTGGCACTCGGGGCCAGGAGCATTAGCAACTAAGGCCATATTGCATAATGAATATACACAAATGTTTATTTTCAGTGTATTGGGTACAGATCCGGAAAAGCTAAAGAAGCTGCAACTTAGGGCCTCATATTACAAGGGCCTCGATCCATCTTAAAAAAATCCTTTTGTAATATTTTCATGGGCGAACTGTAAGAGAGAGAGAAGGGCTTCATACATTTTATAGCTTAGGGCCACAACAAGTTTTAATCCGACCTTTATTGGGTAGGGGTGATGACCTGTCAATTGTAATTATCATAGAAAACATTGAGAATGTCTGCAAGGTAAAAGAGATAACCTGAAATTAAATAATATTAACATAAAAATAATAATATTATTATTATTATTATTATTATTATTATTCGCTATATGGTGCAAGGAAGCCTGAGGCTTATGCAGCACCAGCCAAAAAAAAAAAAAATTACCGAATTACCCCAAAAGAGAGAGAGAGAGAGAGAGAGTCAAAAGGGAATCACCAAGAAAAAGAAGAATGATGATATCCAGCTCAGGACCCTGGGTGTGCCAAGCCCATATGGTACCTAAAGTAGTGGCTCGCGTACATACGAAACGTAAACATCATAGTCGACCCAACAGACACCAAGAGGAAGGAATAAATTCAAACATAAATAAAAATAAGTATATAAATATAAAATAGAGTTAAAAAGCTAAAATAATAACAATTAAATCTTGTTAAAGAAAAAAATGAATGAAAGCTTAAATTCAAAAAGACAAAATACAGTATAAAATTTAAACAAATTAACTAGGTTACGGAATAAAGTCAGGTTAATGCCAACTTACTGTGTGCTTGGACCGGGATCGGTGAAATTAGCCGTATGTGGTAATCACTGAGCAATATCGGAGACCCAAAGATGAAAGCCGATAGTTCTCTGTACTGTACTGTACTGTATATTTATATCAGTTGAAGTAACCCGGAGTGAGGGGAGGGGGAGATCATCAAAATGAACCGTTCCGTGTAATGGGGAAGTAGGCAATTAAACAGATGAGGCAAAGTGCCAACAAAGGGAGAATCAATCACTAACAAGGTAGTGTAAAAAAGACACACTAAGCTTTATTTAAGAAGAAAAAAGAAGCGAAACCGGAAGAATAGCATTTCGATATTGCTTGCCAGTCTAATCGGGCTCGAGAAATAAGTAGTAATTAAGGCCAGCAAAAAGCATTTGAAAGAAGGGGAAAACCCGAATATAATTATAGAATTTAAAAACACGGACAACTCGTGGTTACATCTTTAAGTAAATCCCTCATCAGTACACTGTGATCACTGTCACTTAGTGGTAACTTTGTCTGGAAATTCTTAATGCGTGTATAATCACTGCTGATAATCAAATCAAGAGTATTACTCCCTCTGGTGGCCCCTCGAAAACGTTGCATTAGAAAACAATCCTCAAGTTAATCAACAAAAGTCTTGCTACCGTGCGAGAGACCAACCGACAAATTACAGTCAAAATCTGGAAAGTTAAAATCCCCGATTAGAAGATAATTCTGATTTGCTGGCCCACTCTACTTTTCTGCACAAATGTTCGTTGTACTCATCAGAGTCATTAGGCCTATAACACACTCTTACTCTCATTTTCCTTTTCCCAGTGCTTATGTCATACCAAACTGACTGAACATTGCAGTGTCCACCTATATCAACTGGATGCACTTTCTTAGATTTTGTCTTTCTTAACTAATAGCATAACCACTCCTCCCTTTCTGGACACATTGTACCCCCAAATTCCAATTCTGCACTGCTTATACACCGATGGGCCAAAACATTATGACCACCTACCTAATATGATGTTGGTCCTCCACGTGCAGCCAAAACTGCTCGTACCCGGCGAGGTATCGACGCTACAAGATTTCTAATGTGTCTTGTGGTATCTGGTACCAACACGTAACCAGCAGATCCTTTAACTCCTGTAAGGTCCGTGGTTGAGACGCCGTAGATAGGAATTGCTCTTCCAACATAAACCACATATGCTTGATGGGATTGATGTCTGCGGAATTTGGAGTGGCAGAGAACAAAATTGCATGTAATGGATTAAAACTATAAGGCAACACAATTGCCTTAGTAAGTATAATCTGTAATCAAGTTACAAAGGGGGTTAGGCAAGCAAAGACAAATTATGAGACATCTTTGGCAAAGGATGCTAAGAAAAACAGTAAAGACTTATTTATCTAAACAATCGAATGAAGTGGATGAATCAGATTGGTCACCTAGATACAGATGGCTCGACCGTTGTGATCCTGCTCAGGTAGCTGACAAACTGAATGACTACTTTGCATCTACATTCACACACATGAAGAGATTCTGTAGAACAGAAATTTATCAAACTGTAACAATAACAGGGAGCTAAAGGATTTTGTCATAACAGAGAGTGAAGGAGAAATTGTTGAAGTGAACTATAAGAAAGGCACTTACGGTGTATGGGACATATCTAGTTACATTCGAAGCAGCAAAGGAAGTAATCAAACCCTTAGCCATAATTATGAGAGCTGCCCTAGGCTTAGGAGAAGTCCCCAAGGACTGAAGATGTGCAAATGTATCCCAATTCACAAAGGGGGGGAATCAAAAGGTGACGCGAATAATTACAAACCTGTTAGTTAACTTTCTAATTTCGGAAAAATAATGGAGTCACTGGTTAAAGAAGCATTGCAGGATCGTCTGGACAAGACTGCAATAATAATTCAGGCACAGCATGAGTTTGTTAAGGGAGTGTCTTGTCTAACAAATATAATTGGATGTTATGATGTGGTTACAATGGAAATGGATGCAAAAAATAAAATTGATATCATATACTTGGATTTCAGGAAAACCTTTGATACTGTTGCACAGGGAAGACTACTATACAAATTGGAGCAGTATGGTATTAAGGGCAAGTTGATACAATAGATAAGTGTGTCAAGTAGGAGACGACAGAAAGTGTTAATGAATGGACGCTGCTCTTCGCGGACCAATAATATTAATGGGGTCGGGCAGGGTTTGGCGTTGGGCCCATTATTGTTTTATATATTTATCAATGATATAGATATAACCCCGGGGGCTCACATCTGGTGAGTATGGGCTTGGCACACCCAGGGTCCTGAGCTGGATATCATCATTCTTCTCTTTCTTGGTGATTTCCTTCTACTTTTCTCTTCTCTCTCTCTCTCTCTCTCTTAGGGTAACTTAGGAATTTTTTTTTTTTTGGCTGGGGCTGCATAAGCCTCAGGCTTCCTTGCACCATATAGCTAATAATAATAATAATAATAATAAAGATATATGAGACTTAATGTCCAAGTTTGCAGACGATACAAAGGTTGACAGAGCTGTTAATGACAGTATGCTACTGCAACAGGGTACAGAAAATTTGGGCGGATGGGCTGAGACGTGCCAACTGATGTTTTACATTGACAAATTCAAAGTTCTGCATATGGGTAGCAGTAACCCCAGACTGGCGTATCAACTGTGCGGTACAACACTAAGAGTAGAAAAACCAAAAAAGTCCTGGGGGAAATTGTGCATTCAGATATGAAGTTTTAATGACAGTGCAGACAGGCTGCCAGAGCAGCTCATGTGGTCTTGTCAATTTTGTTAGCAAGGATAAGGAAGTTCTTATTCCTTTCTATGACGCAATGGTTAGGCCACACGTTGAGTACTGCATACAAGTGTGAATGATTTAGAGCTTCATTTTGTGAAGGATATAGAGCTGCTGGAACGAGTACGGAGGAGGGGAAACGAGAAATTGTTGAGGGGAACAAAGCGATCCACTTACCAAGAAAGGCTTAAGTTTTGGTAATTATAGTGTATGGAGACTAGGAACCTGCAAGGTGATTTGATCGAGGTGTGCCTAAGGCCTTGAACAGTGTGAACAAGCTCAGTGCTGGTGGGATTTCCCTCTTGCTCTGATTACGTACCTGAGGGGGCATTGTTTCAAACTGAGGGAAGAAAATTGTAGAATAGATGTGCGGAATTTGCCTTTAGCCAGCGGGTGGTTGATTTCTGGAAGAAACTTTCATCTGTCATTGTGGAAGTTGATAGACAGTTTCCATAAATACAAGGAAGAATTGAAGAAACTTTTGGAGCGGACAGATTGGTGAAATGGAAAGGTTTTTTTGTTTGTTTTGTTTCGTTTTTTATCTGATGTTGTATAAGATTGCCTTCTTGCATCATATACCTCTACTAATGCTAATATGTGCTTTTTTTCTTTTTTTTTTTACTGAAAATTCTTTTGCAGCATATGTGAAAAGAATGGCGGGAGGAGGGGTGACCAGATACTATCATTGGCTCAAGGTGCCAAAAGTCTTTGAGCCTCCTCTGACTATGCTGATTAAATGTATTTACCCCTAATTTTATGGCAGATTACTAGGCCATCTAGTATTTGAATAAATTTCTTAGGTTAGTGTTGATTTAGAGGCTGAATTGGAGGTGAGCAGAATGGAAGATAAATCTGAAGTGAGCACAGAAATGGTAGCAAGTTAATATGGAGATGTATGTGTCTTTTCATAAAATTTAAACTTATTGAGAAGTGTACAATTACACTTTTACCAAAATATTTTTACCCTGTGGTTGAAATAGACAAAACAAAGTTAAAATTTTATGAGTTAAGTATATAAGTTTGTAACTGAATCCTCGATCAAGTCAGTGGGAGTCTGCAATAATAATAATGTTCTGTGTAATCAAGTATATATATATATATATATATATACTCTTCCTTTTATTTATTTGCATTATTCTGACAGGGTGTTATTGGTCAACTTCTCGTCTACGCTAGTGACGACCCTGGGCCGTCTAAACAAGTGACACAAGTTAAAAATGTCTTACTTTCATTGGTGCAGTCATAATTTTAGTTTTGAACACTAATTTTTTTCTTAAGTCGTTTGGATTTTTATCTCCATTATGTCATGGTCCAGAACACCTTACCCTTTACAGAGTCTTGCACCAGGTTACCATATTACATATCCAGGGATTGGTTTTTGCCACTGTGCTAGCCTAATGTCACCTATATGATATGTTATATATTATATAGGTGACGTGCAGTGTGCCATACTTTATTTTTTCTTGGTGGCGGAGAAAGTTCGGACGGGCCTTGCAGCAAACAACCTCATTGGTCCTGCCTCTCCCATCTAATTACTCTGTTTTTTCTGTAACTTGGCAGTGTTCCCCCTAACCCGTCCCTACCTGTTATCCGATCTTGCTCGTACGGTCTACTTACTAATGCATTAACACGTTATGCATTGACAGTACAATTCTAGTATATATAGAATTGTACTGTCAATATATCTAAAATATAGATTGGTATATTCGTGTTCTAAAACAGGTTATTTTGTTCTAAAACAGAACAAAAAATGTTGTCGGAAGAAGATTTAGTAATCTTCCCCCGCCCACCCATCTGCGAGAGTATTGTTCGTGCTTTTCAAGTCCATCTTACAAAATATTCTTTATAGACAATTTGCCTATTTTCTGAATTTATTTGGCTCCTTTTCAGATATTTAATTTATTTATTTAGAAGACGTTTCTTTTATTTTCGGCGCTGATGTATGAGACAAATGGAGTTTTGTTATTATATCAGCATTTTGCAATCTTTTGTTTCTCTTAATGGTTTATAAATAAATCTCAACAAACAAAACATTAATACGAGAAAAAAAAAAGCGGAAATTGATGCTTTTATTTAAGTATTTTTGAAATGGGCTTTTGCTGGTCCTGCTTCGGAAGTTCTTCAGATCAAGTGGAGTCACCACAGGCGGTATGTTATTTATCAACTCCCAGAAACGAAGTTTAATTAATTAAAAATATTAATCAGAATTAAACTATGAATTTAGGATGTGCGTAATCAAGTGTATATATATATATATATATATATACCCTTGCCCTTTCATTCAAACGCAAACTATAGGTCTTGGATCTCCCTCTGGATAGTGACAGATCCTGTAGAGGGGAGTGGTGACCTCCAGAATCTGAACAAATAGAAAGACATACGAACAACACGGTGTACATATATGAAGGCAAAGTGCCCTCAACGGTAGTAGTAAAAATGGCCAGGGATTGACATATAGATGAATTAACCAGTTAGGGGGCAGCTGACATGAAATATTGTGTATTTTATGATAACTTAATGTTATAAGCAGCTTTCTATTAATATTTAACTGCCGTCGGTCACATATCATCATTATATCCTTACGATAAAGTCACTGGGAGTCTGCAATAAGGTTAATGTTCTGCGTAATCAAGTATATATATACTCTTGTTTTATTTATTTGCATTATTTATTTGTCCTTTTGTTTGCATTAGTTCAAATGCAAACTATGGTTCTTGGATCCCCTCCGGTCAGTTACAGTTGCTGTAAGGGGGAGGACCTCCAGAATCTGAACTCCACTCCACTAAGAAACTCCGCTTATGTGCACCACGAATAAGTTATACAACAAAGAGATGAGCTCACCTGAGAAGTATGTTACTGAGACTTTTTTTTTTTTTTTTTTTCGTTCTCTGGTGTTTCTGGAAGCCTCACATGTAATTATGTATCAAGTGGACTTGTGGGGGTTTGGGAGAAAGGGGTTATAGCTGTCCTGTATGATCAAAATGTGGATTTTTTTTTTTTTTTTTTCACTATTACATAATGATTTCCTGGAGTACTGATTTAGCCTGCCTCTTAAGAAATCCTGGGACTGCCACTGAGTGGATTACATACAGACAGATTTCTCATTTTATTTTTTAAATCTGGTTATGTTGAAAGCTTGAAGGGGAAAATTTTCAAGGTTGGTTAGAAATATTTCTGTTAAACAGATAAATTCTCAATAATAAATTATTGAGAATTAAAAGCCAAATTATATTATAATTTGGGGGTTTGCAAACAAAGCTATGAATCAAAAAGGGAGTTCATCAGCCATTACTTTCACAAGTTCAAAACCAAAGAATTATGATATATAAATAAACTGTTGTGATAAAATTGCTTTTTTTCCTTTGTGTAATATATTGCCTTGCCTATAAATATATACCAGAGCAGTCCTATTCAATTGTTTTATTATTGAAAAAATTTTTTTTTGTTTTTATAGGAAACACAAGTTTCCAAGAAAACAAAAATAACAGATATAATATTCTATGAAAAAATTGTTAGGGATACATCAAAAAAAGGCTGAATTGCAAGCTGTACATCACCAAAAGAGGTTGCATATGCTGAAGCAATCAGATGCTGAGATTTAAAAAAAAAAAATCAAAAACTTTGAGAAAAGTGATTATATTGTTAACAGTTAAGATCGCCATCAGGTTTTTTAAAATATTGTCAGGTTTATTCAGCTTCTACATTAATAAAATATTATTGAAAGAAAAAAAAAAAAAAAACACTATTAGGCTTGCAATTAATATATCCAATAATTTGTGCAAGCAAATTCTTGCCAAAATACAAAATTGCTTTTCCACCATTAAATCACATCAGTTTCATACACAAAATATAGAAAGTTCTTACCTTTCAGCCACACAGCTACAATTTTCGTGCTATGTAACTTATGTTACATAGCACGAAACATTTCATTAACCCTAGAATGATAATGGTATATATCATTATGTAAAATTTACATGTAATAATATTCAATAAAACAAATCTGAAAACAAATTTTTATTTATAAAATATGCATGTTATTACTGTATTAATTTTTTTTTATTTATTTACATCAAGTAGAAGTGTAGATTTCTCTCTGAGATGGCAGGATGTGCTTGGGGGGTAGATTGTTATTATCATTAGTGAATAAAAATATTGGCATAAAAATTAACAATCTGAGAAATGTTTTTTTTTTTCTTTTTTTTTTTCTGCAAACGGGTATGTGGCATTTCTAACAATGTGATGGAACTACCATAAACTCATCCAGGTAAAGTCCGGAGTGGAACTTAAATTCCCAATGCAATTTTGATAGCTAATTCCACGTCTATTATCACACTCTAGTTGGTTTTTAGCTTTTTACTGCTGCAGATCCTTGTGTGGCTCTAACATGAATTTTTAAAACCCTTTTCTTATTTCACATATTTATCAATATGCAAAATAACTTTAGTACCTTACTAATGATTTGTAAATCATAGATTACAATGACCAAATGACTAACAACTTTGAGATTAAGTTGCCAACTGATGGAAAGTAGCAGCAGTGCTGTCAATGACCATTCTAAAGAAATGGAAGACATTTATAGAGTTAAAAGGAGTTCTCCAACAAAAACCATAAAACAGCCTTTACAATTTTTAAAGGCAAAAATTCTTCCCAACTCTCCTTTCTTATTTTTACCATTTCTCCTGGGTTAAAAAAAAAAAAAAAAAAAAAACCCAGCTGTTTCCTAAATATAGGGTGGCCACTGAAAGACTGAAGGGTTTGAAAAAGTCATAACTTGTTCATTTTTAATCTTTTTTATTTTTTTTTTTTTACAGGTTATAGAGCATTCCTTGGAGATTAAAATGTGGCCACTGAAAGACTGACCACCCTATCAGAATCTTCTGAAGCGATGTTCTGGCGATGCCTAGTTGAGCAGAGCGACGACGGGTAGAGGCAGATGGATCCTCAAGGACACTCTGCCGTACGGCTTCCACCGCTGCGTCAGTGCGCAAAGTGCGCTTAGGACCTCTTCCCGGAAGATCACCGACTGATCCAGTTCTTTCAAACCGCTTGATTAGGTTCCAAATCATGTTATTGCTAGGAGGACTTTAAAATGTTGCCGGTATTTTCTCTGAGTTTCAATAATTGATCTTTCACTGGAATAGAAAAACCCAATGAGTTTTACTCGTTGTTGGACATCATACGTAGCCATTTTAATCTCCAAGGCATGCTCTATAACCTGTAAAAAAAATAAAATAAAAAAAGATTAAAAATGAACAAGTTGTGACTTTTTCAAACCCTTCAGTCTTTCAGTGGCCACCCTGTACAAGAAATGGCACAGTGTTTCTCATGAGTGTTGCATCCAGATGTGTTTCTCATGTGGGCAACCAGAGAGAAAATTTTCTCTCTAGTTGCACACATACATCATATTCATGTATGTGTGCAACCAGAGAGAAGATAAATGACAAACATGATGAATATGTTACACGAACCTTTAATGGTTGCAGTAAGTAACAATCCCATAACAGTGATGGACAATACAGGTATCCTTATAACAACCTTACATATGTTAAGTATGAGTACATATGAGTATATATCACTATATTTGCTTGTGTAGATTTTTTGGGGTCTATGGCCTCTACTTATTATTATTATTATTATTAGCAGCTATATGGTGCAAGGAAGCCTTAGGCTTATGCTGCACCAGCCAAAAAAAATTCCTGAGCCACCCTGAGAGAGAGAGAGAGAGAAAAGGGAATCACCAAGAAAGAGAAGAATGATGATATCCAGCTCAGGACTTCAATTATAGTAATGGCCAGGTTTCAACCTCAACTATAAAAGCGCATAATATATGAAAAGAAACTTTTTTTTTTTAAACCATTTGTTTTGGAAACTTTTCTCCTTTTTTTTTTATCACTAGTAATAAATTTTTATCATCTGATAGGCACCTTTTGTGTTTCTGCACTTATTAAGATTATGCAGCAGTTATTATTTTGTACTTCTTTATCATTTGGAAATAAGTTACTCACTTGTTCATTTAAAATGCCTAATTTCTGTTTGTTTTTAAGACTTCATTTGCTTTTTGTTGTTTTTGATTTCTTCCATTTGTATTTTCAACTCAACATACTTTTTGTTTTTTTTTATTTTTACCTATTATGAAACCATGTAGAAGAAGGAAATACAAAGAAAATGGAGTTAGCTGAAAATTAATAAATTGATCATCTTTGTAGTCGAGCCCACAAAGATGATCAATTTAAATAATTGCAAAATAATTGGGGGGGGGGTATTTCATCAAAAGGAAAGTTAAGGAAGCTACTTATAAAAAAATTTAAAGACAGGATGATGAACAGAAATAATACAAGGGTCATTCCATGTCAAGTGGCCTAGGGGTCCCTGCTTCACCATCTTCAATTTTGTTGAAACTTGGTGTGGATGTTTAAACTGGTTTCAAATGAAGCTGTGCAAAATTTCAGTTCAAAATATAGTATGCTTGAGGCACCAGCACCTTTTTTGTTGGAGGTCACTTGTGTTATGCAGAATAAATCACAAAAAATTTTCAAAGTTTTAAGTGTTACTGTTGCACAACGGTGAGAGATAGCGCTCTGAAACTTGGTATACCTAGTTAACTTTTGGCAGAGAATGCAAAACTTTTGGTGTCCAGGCTCAAAAACCTTCAATTTTTTACAATGTGGTCTAAAGCTGGCACCAAAAATTTGTCGCGACAAATTTAAGCAAGACTTCTGAAAGTCTTGAAATAAAAATAAAAACCTTTGGTACCTTCTTCTTTAGACATTCCACTTACCAATTGCATGAATTCAGCCTAACTAAATATCAGCTCTTATACTTGTTTTCTGGCTGAGATATTTTCCTTCAAAGATTGACTCAAAATTTGAAAGTCAAATTTGACCTATCTTAAGGAGCAAATATCTTAATGTGGGAAACCTTCAATTCACTTGTTTTTGCCACCACTGGAAAGAGCAGAGTTTCAGCTACAAGAGTCATGGTTTATCTGTTTTGTGTAGTAGTAGCAGTGGCATGTGATGCAAGAAAGCAAATGTATGAGCTTATGCAGCATCAGCCAAAAAAAAAAAAAAAAAATCACACCATTCCCTCCAAATGCCTGTCCAGTTCCTCCTTAAATAAATTTAACCTCCTTCAACCTCCTTCAATAAATTTAACCTCCTTAAATAAATTCAACCTCCTTCAATTTATTAAAAAAAAGGAATCATGGCCATACCTGGTAAAAAGCTTTCTGAGCAAGTAAAGCAAAAGTTGATGGAATTTTTTGAAAATGATGAATTTAGTCGGATATAGGCCTTGAAAAGAAACATTACATTTCCATTAGAAATGCAGATGAAATAAAAATGCAAATGCAAAAGCAACTACTACTCAGCAACTTGAAGGAAATGTTTATAACTTATCGAGATAGAAATGGATCTGACATTGGATTTTCTAAATTTTGTGAACTTTGACCCAAGTGGTGTGTTACAGTTGGTGAACTAGGAACACATTCTGTATGTGTATGCACAATCCATCAAAATGTCAAGTTAATGCTAGCAGCAAGTCCTGTTGAATGTGAATACAAGGGTCTCATTGGTAAAACAGAATGTGATTTGGAGTCAAAAGATTGTATTCTTCATCAGGTCCTTGAGGGTTGTCACAGACATTCTCTCAGATATGCCAGACAAGATATACTTGCTACCTGGGAGTCTAAAACGCTGATGGAACTGAGATATTTGGGTGACACTCAAGTCAAGTGGACCCAATTTCAGCGAAGTTTGGACGGTCTGTGACAGCCAAACCCTCTGCTTGCACCTTCACGATGGTGGGACTGTTAGTAATCCTGAGTGATCACCCAGGTGTGAACCAACGTAAGCAGGGGTCGAGGTGTGGTGCCCACACCACATGGAGGAATGCCGCCCCTCTATGTTACCAGGCAGTACTAGGTGGTAGATGACTCTCATCAACCGGCGTAATACCACCACTTTGCTTATTGGAGGCTTGAAGTGGTGAAACCCATGTTTAGTATCTAGAGCTAAGTTCCGGTCAACCCCTACCTATCTCTTCCATCATGCAGTATGATTTGATGACTTTTGAGGTTATGATGAACATCGTGGCGAGATCCAATATTCCTTACATTTTGAGGGTACAGCTCTAAAATGGTTTGCAGGCCGGCCGCTAGTTAGTACACCGGACAGAACCTATTGGTAACTCTCTAGGAGGCTTCCAGATCAGCTAGTGTACAATCTTGCTACCTCTACTCTGCCGGATAGTGACTGGAGGGAGTCCGAGTAGTGTTTATGCGGGGAGCATTGCCGAAGCCACGTTATGTCAAGGATCTGGGCATATTCTTACCACGTGTACGCCATATCCAAAAATTTCATTACTTCATACAGCATGTCCCACCCACTTTTCCTTACTATTGAATACACCATGAATTGTCAAACTAATAGCGCAAGCTTATCTACGAAAAGATCTAAACCTCCCAAGCACTTCCTAATTCATTTCACAAATATATGTGGTCTCAATTCTAATCTCAACGATGTCCATTTCCACTTGCAGCCTGCCAAACCCCATGTGCTTTTTCTGAGAGAATCTCAGTTATCGGTTGATTCAACTACTGCTCATCTCAGATGTCCAAATTATTCGCTGTATGATTCCTTTCGCCTCAAAGGTGGTACTTGTGCATATGTCAATTCCAATGTTCCCTGTCAGAGACTTGTAATTTGGAATCTATTCTTTTCTGGCTTAAAATCTCTCTACATCTGTGTAAAATTCATCTGTTGTCTCTACTGTTCTCTCAACTCCACTAATCACTTGGAGCTCTTTGACTTCCTCTCTTTGCAACTTGACTTTCTCCAGTCCAACTTTCCTAACAGTGAGGCAATTTTCCTTGGTGATTTTAACGTTCACAACTCCAGCTGGCTTCCGGTTTCTAGTCACACAGACCCAGCTGGTCGAGATGCTGAGGCTTTTGCAATTACTAATGACCTTGCACAGATTGTTCATTCACCTACAAGAATACCGGACAATCCTAATCATACACCCAACACGCTTGATCTTTTTCTCACAAACAACACTTCTAAGTACACGGTCAAAGTAAGAAGTCCTTTAGGCACTTCAGATCACAACTTGGTGTCACCAATGGAGCCTTTATCTCATGGCTATTCCCAACCTTGTGTTGTTTGGCATTACAAGAATGCAAAATAGGATGACCTGCGAAATTTCTTTTCTTATTTTCATTGGTCGGATTACTGTTTAAAAACTTCTAATGTCAGGAACACATTCTGTATGCTCAGATTGTGTCAGTGAAATTATTCTTGCAGAAATGGAATCCTTTATCCCACACTCCGCTTTAAAATCTCATCCTTTATCTAAACCTTGGTTTTCCAATAAATGTGCTAAGGCTGTTCAAGAGAAAAATGTTGAATATCGTATTTGGCTTGTTTCTAATTCTTCAGTTTCATTTTCTGCCTACACCAAAGCTCGCAACAATTGTAAAGCAGTTATTAATCAGACTAGAGTCTGATTAATAACTGGAGTCTGAACAGGCTAACTAGAGTCTGAACAGGCTAAGAGTAGAAAACTTGCTTCATGCCCTAATGGCAGCCGAGCATTGTGGTCTCTTGCCAAAGCTATAGGCTGCAACTTTTGCCCATCTCTTCTCCCACCTACCTTTACCTTCCCTTTACCCCTAATGGTAGTTACCTCTTTGAGTAAATCCCACTTCGGCACACTGTGATCACTGCCACCTAGTGGTTCATTTATCTGCAGATTCTTAATGCATGAAGAATCACTACTGATAATCAAATCAAGAGTATTACTCCCTCTATTTGCCTCCCGAACATGCTGATGTAGAAAACAATCATCCAATAAATCCACAAAAGCTTTGCTAGTGTGTGAGTGACCATCCCCCAAATTCCAGTCAATATCTGGGAAATTAAAATCCCCGATTATAAGACTCTGATCTTTGTCATCAGTCATTAGGCCTATAGCACACTCCTGCTCTCAATTTTGATCTCCTAATGCTTATGTCACACCAAACTGACTCGACACTGCACTGTCCAGCGATGTCGACTGGCTTCACTTCCCTGGATTTTATGTATTTCTTAACTAGTAGCATAACCCTCCTCCCTTCCTATCCTGTCTATCCTTTCTGTAGACATTTTAGTCCCCAAATTCCAGTTCTGCATTCCTTATATCTGTTTGACACCACGTCTCTGAAATCCCAACAAATCTGCCTTTGATGTTTTGAGCAATACCTCAAATTCATCAAATTTATTTACTAAACTCCTAGCATTGGTGTATACGCAAGTATACATGCACCTCTTCATTTTCTTAGCTACCCTAACACAACCCATGTGTTTACTTGTACCCCAATGATTCCTGGCAGTCTCTGAAATATCCTGCATCTTATTTTCCAGGTTGCTGCTCATTCCAATAGAAGCAGTGCAAGAATCACTTTCACCTCTGCCAGTGGCTACTGTTAATCTATTAGTCCTTATATCCCCCCAATTTAACAGTTTTCCGACCCACCTAACACTGCCTCGATAGCATCAGCAAACATTCTTGCACCCTTTCTATTTAAGTGTATCCCATCCCTGTAGAAGCAGTCTCTCCTGTTAACAAGTACAGACACCAGGCTGAAAAAAATTCTACCCCTTGAGCCTTGCACAATCTTTCCAGGGCTGAATTGATCGACAGGGCTCTCATCATATACTCCCTCCTATTGTGTCTGGGCAGAATTGCAGACACTTTAAAATTCAACCCTAATTCATGGCTTTTTTTCAACCGTGACCTGCACTTGTTAAGTAATTCCGCCGGTCTCCTACTCTTAATATCATTATGCCAACGTGTACAACTATATATCACCTTTTGTGCCATTAAAAGATGATATCCACTCTACAACGTCATCAACCTTTGCCCCTGGCAGACATACCCTAGTCCTGTTCCACCTATCCTTTTTACAAAGCACGTTTCCTGTTTCCCTGAAAATAGTCACCAACAACTACTAGTTCCTTTGGGACCAGCGCATTCTGCCTTGGGGGCTGCCTCTGTGTTGCGTGATGACCAAGTGGAAGCTCTGGCATTGGTGTGGGCAGCTGAGAGCTTGATGGGACCCTCACTTTTAATCCTTCGAGGGCATTCACCCTTTCCTTCAAGCTCTCATATAGGCCCATAACAACGCTTAGTTGTTGCCTGATTTCCTTACACTCTTTGCATCGTTTGCACACAAAGACATCCCCCATGACAGTATCATTTCCCGTACTGACTGCTCCACAAACATCAAGCAAGTAGTGCATTTTAAAAGGCTGTGATTCAGAGGGCAACTGGCCTCCCCCTCCCTCAGTTGTCCCCTGAGCCACAGCATTCCCATTAGCTTGAGCTTTTTGCTTTGCTGCTCTGGTCTGAATCATGATTTCGATTTAATTTCGATAAAATTTCAATTTCAGTACAAAATTAAAACCCTAAACTTGTTTCCCAACACAGTTATAACGCTATATTTATGTTTCAGTAGCGAGTGTTAACTACGAACCTTTATATAACTTCCATATGAAGTTAGGTATTAATTATTTATTTTTCTAATTATTTATGTTACGTAACCTAAGTCGTTATATGTATAGTTAAAAGTACAATTTAATTGACAATGAAGTTCAAGATTAATAGATTTTACTGATTAATTGACAATATTATGTACTATACTATACTATATTAAGCTTATGCTATCTAGTTCGAGATATTTTGTATCGCGTAACAATGGCTGCAGTTTAGGAACGGTAAACACATGACTTTGACACCCTTACTGATACTAAGTAATACCTAAAAAATCTCTATCTAAGTTACTTTAAACTAAGTATCGTAAATAGGAATATAAAGCTACTCTAGAAAATAAGTTAATATGCCAATTTAAGCTAATAAAACAGAAAATAAATCAGAAAAAACTTCTCTGTTCCAGAAGCGGCAAAAAAAAAGCTACGGCCGCACAGGCTGCTCTCATGGACTTACTGTTTCTGCTGTATGCCTCTTCTACAGATACTTCCATTGGCACTGTTTTCTGGAACAATTTTCCTTCATACATATTTCCAGAAAATTACAGTCTACAGAAATTCAAGTCCAATGTCAACAAATATCTTCTTTCGTCTTCTCAACCTCCAATCCAAGCACTGTACTAAGTACTTTAGGTTCTAATACCTCTCGTGTTTGGGGTTTACCTAAAAAAAAAAAAAAATCAGTTTGAAAAATGCCCTTGAATAGATGAATTAAAAAAGTTTCTAGAGAATATTTTTGAAAACAATGAACCAGAAGATATTATTGAATTCAAGCAATGGATGCACACTGACAGAGATACACTGGACACAAAGCAATTAGTAACAGAAGATTTTATTGAAGAGTTTAGTAAAAAGATATTTAACCTTTCCTGTCATGACTACATTGCTAAACATCAAAGCTACCATTTGAAGTCAACAAAGGAAAGCCTAATAACAGGAGAATTGGTCATCTTGATGGATTTTTCAGAAAATTATTCATTTGTTGTGCAAGATGCTGTTCAAGGGTTCCACTGGGAGAATAGCCGGGCTATATTTCATCCATTTGTCATTTATTACAAGGATGTAGAACTTCAGAATATAAGTTTCTGCATAACCAGTGACTGCCTTCGACATGACACAATTGCAGTACATGTTTTTCTAACCAACTGAATTGAATATTTGAAGAGTTTCATGACAGAGATCAGGCACATTTACTACTTCAGTGATAGTTCTGCAGCTCAATACAAGAATTTCAAGAATTTTATTAACTTGTGTCATCATCAGAAGGATTTTGATATCAGCACTGATTTTGATATCAGTGCTGAATGGAATTTCTTTGGCACTAGCCATGGCAAATCACCACGTGATGGAATTAGTGGAACAATGAAATGATTGGCAGCATGTGCCAATCGTTTTATTGTTCCAATGCCCAATTGAAAACCAAATTCTGATGCCAAGAAGCATTAGTAGAGGCATATGATGCAAGAAATTATGCAGCATCAGCCAAAAAAAAACCCTCCATGCATTCCAAATGCTTGTCCAGTTCAGCTTTAAATTTATTTAGCTATCAACTACCCGCTGGCTAAAGGCAAATTTTTGCACATCTATTCTACAACCGTCCTTCCTCAATATGAATCTATGCCCCCTCAAGTTCTTAATCCTAGCAAGAGGATTAAGCTTGCTCATCCCATTCAAGGCTTTATACACCTCAATCAGATCACCTCACAGGTGCCTACTCTCCAGGTGCTGAAATTTGCAGAACTTAAGCCTTTCTTGGTAAGAGCACCCCTTTGTTCCCCCTCAACAATCTTGTCGCCCTTCTTTGTACTCATTCTAGCAACTCTACATCCTTCCTAAAATGAGGCCTTCAGACCAGTACACAGTACTCTAGGTGTGCCTTGACCATTGCCTAGTATAACGAGATAATCACCTCCCTGTCCCTGCTAGCAAAATTCCTATATATCATCAACAAGACTCCATGACCTGCCCTGGCAGCCCATCTGCACTGCTCAGTAAACTTCATATTTGAGTGCACAATTACCCCCCAGGTCTTTTTCACTTTCCACTTCCCTGAGTGTAGTACTACACAGTTGGTACATTTCCTTTGGGATATTGCTACCCATATGCAGTACTTGGCACTCGTCAGTGTTAAAATTCAGTTGCACTTCTCAGCCCAGTTGCCCAACTTATCTAGATCCAGTTGGAGTAGCGTAGTTTCTTTACTGTTGTTAACAACCCTGCCAACCTTTGTACTTTGTATCATCTGCAGACTTGGACATTAAACCTAATATACCCTCATCAATATCATTGATAAATATACAAAACAACAATGGGCCCAACACCGAATTCTGGGGAACTCCACTAATAACATTTCACCACGAAGAGCAGTGTCCATTGATTATCACTCTCTGTCTTCCACTCAACCATCACTTTATCCATTGTAGTAACTTACCCTTAATGCCATGCCTCTCCAATTTGTACAACAGTCTTCCATGTACAACAGTATCAAAAGCTTTCCTGAAATCTAAGTATATGATATCAAAATTATTTTTGGCATTCAGTTCCGTGTTATAGTTTGCTCCCTGTTAGAGTTTGATCAACTTCTAGCACTGCCATCATTGAATAACTGCTCATGTGTGAATGTAGATGCAAAATACTCATTCAGTTTATCAGCTAGTATCCAATATCATAGTATCGAATCAGATTGGTCAGACAAGACCTCCCCCTTTAACAAACCCATGCTGTTTTTAACACACCCAAACTATTACTTATTATTATTATTGGCTATATGGTGCAAGGAAGCTTGACGCTTATGCTGCATCAGCCAAAAAAAAAATTTCCCGAGTTCCCTAAAGAGAGAGAGAGAGAGAGAGAGAGAGAGGGGGGGGAATCACCAAGAAAGATAAGAATGATGATATCCAGCTTAGGACCCTGGGTGTGCCAAGCCCATACTCACCAGATGTGAGCCCCTGGGGTGTAATTACTGCAGTCTTGTCTAGATGATCCTGCAATGCTTCTTTAACCAGTGATTCTATTATTTTCCCTGGAACACAAGTTAAACTAACATCATCTATAGTTACTTGTGTCACCTTTTGAACCTCCTTTGTGAATTGGTGATACATTTGCATACCTCCTGCCTATGGGGACCTCCCCTGAGCCCAAGATAGCTCTGATAATTATGGCTAAGGGTTTTCTTACTTCCTTTGCAACCTCCTTTATTTTAACTGGATAGATCCTGTCCACCCCCGGTGCCTTTTTTATGTTTAACTTCAACAATTTCTCCTCCCCTTTGCTCTCAGTTATTACAAAATCACTTAGCTCCCTGTTAGTTTGATAAACTTCTAGCACTCCCCTCATTGAATAACTCCTCATGTGTGAATGTAGATGCAAAATACTCATTCAGTTTATCAGCTACCTCAGCATGATCATCAAGGGCCCCCGTAGCCAGGTGGGAAGAAGGAGCAGTGCGTAGCACACGCTTCTTGATTAGACCGGGGTTCGAGCCCATCACCACCAAAATACGGAGGATGCAGAAAGGTCAGGGAATGACCACCGCATATCCCCGGAGCAACATGGCCTTAGTTGCTAATGCTCCTAAAATCCAAATAACTCAGCATGATCATCAATAGTCAACCCATCTATGTTAAGTGGTCCAATCTGATTCATCTCTTTCCTTATAGAGTTTACATAAGTAAAGAACTCTTTGCTGTTTATCTTTGCATCCTTTGCCAACGATTTCTCATAATCTGCCTTCGTCTGCCTAACCTCCTTTGTGACTTGATTACAGACTAGCTTATATCTGCCACAGGTTTCTGTGTCACCTGATAGTTTATATGCATCCCAGACATTTTTCTTCTCTGCTACGAGCCTGATTAATTCATCTGACATCCATTTAGGCCTAAACCTTGAACAGTATTTCTTAGTTAGAATGAAAAGCCTAGTACCTCCAAAATTAATTCCCTGAAGGCTTCCCATTTAGAATTAAATGTTAGCAACATCATCAGTTGATCCCACTGTACAGAATTTAAAAACTGTCTGAGACCCCTGTAGTCATCTTTATGAAAGCAAAAACCCTTCCCTTTAGCCTTGATGGTAGTTACATCTTTAAGTAATTCCCATATCAGTACATTGTGATCCCTGTCGCCCAGTGGTTCCTTTATCTGGAAATTCTTAATGTATGAATAATCACTGCTGATAATCAGATCAGGAGTATTACTCCTTCTGGTTGCCTCCTGAACATGTTGCTGTAGAAAATATTCATCCAATAAATCCACAAAAGTTCTGCTAGTATGAAAGTGATCAAGTGTATGGAGGTGACCAACCCACAAGTTCCAGTCAATATCTGGAAAGTTAAAATCCCCCATTATAAGACATTCTGATTTAGTGGTCCACTATTTCTTTGCACAATTGCTCATTATATATAATCAGATTCATTAGGCCTATAACACACACCTGCTCTCATTTTTCCCTTCCCAGTGCTTACGTCACACCAAACAGACTCAGCATTGCATTGTCCACCGATATCAATTGGATGCACTTCCTTAGATTTTATGTGTTTCTTAACTATGAACCCCAGCCGAACCCCTCCTCCTTTCCTGTCCTGTCTATCATTTCTGTATACATTGTACTTCCCAAATTCCAATTCTCTGCTGCTTATGTCTGTGTGACACCATGTCTCTGATATCCCAACAATATCTGCCTTTGATGTCTTGACTAGCACTTAAAGCTCATCAAATTTATTAACAATACTCCTAGCACTGGTGTACATGCACCTGTTTCTACTCTTAGTTACCCTAACACGGCCCATGTATTTACTTGTTCCACTATGACTCCCAGCAGTCCTGGAAATTCCCATTGCCTTGCTTTCCAGGCTGTTGCTTATTCTAATAGAAGCAGTGCAAGAATCAATTTTGCCTCTGCCTGCGGCCACTGTTAACTTTTAGTCTGTATATCCCTCCAAGCTAGCAGTTTTCTGACCCACCTAACACTGCCTCGATAGCATCATCAAATATTCTTGCACCTTTTCTATTTAAGTGTACCTCATCCCTGTGGAAGCAGTCTCTCCTGTCAACAAGCACAGATCAAGCTGGAAAAAATTGTACTCCTTGAGCCTTGCACAATCTCTCTAGGGCCGAATTGATCGACAAGGCTCTCATCATATACCTCCTCCTATCCTGTCTGGGCAGAATTGCAAACACTTTCACATTCAACCCTAACTCTTGAATTTTTTCAACATTGACCTATACTTGTTGAGTAAATCTGCAGATCTTTTACACTTAATGTCATTAGTTCCAACATATACAACAGTATCACCTTTTGTGCCCTTAAAAGATGGTATCTGCTCTACAACATCATCAACTTTTGTCCCTGGCAGACATGTTTGAATTTTGTAACAAGCATGTGACTGGAATAAAATTCTGTTTTGTTTCTAAAGAGGAAATTGAGCAAGTAAGGCCATTTGAAGAGAAAAGATTCATAGATGATCATACTATTGCTGGAACAAGAGAAAATCAAAAATTGATGCAAGACAGATTCGTGTTTGCAGAGTATCATATGACACCATCATCATTTGTAGCTCATATAGATCAGACTAGTGAAACCAATATTCAATATATGCCAATTGTTAATTTACAACCTGGCTAATACATTGCCTGTATTTATGAAAATAATTGGTGGATTGGAAATATTTGTGAAATTTCATTTGAAGAACATGATGTATTGGTAAATTTCATGCATCCTCATGGAACAGCTCACTCATTTCACTGGCCTGCTAGACAAGATGTCTGCTGGATTCCTGAACAGCAAATTATTGCCAATCTTCCAGCTCTAAAAACAATAACAATGGGGATGACAATATAGTTTGCCTGAAGTAGTAATATCAATGAACATCAATGAAACATCAATAACATCAATGAAAAATTCCAGTCCATTACTAAGCAGTGATTCAATATCTTCACAGCCCCTGCCAAGTGTTTTTCTCTGTGCGATTTATAGAGTGCTCTTTGAAAGCAATATAGTTTTATTTCTTTTCTCGTGTGATTTTCTCTTCTTTTGTTCACATCAAGTGGTTCTTTGCTTGCAAAGTCAGAAGTAAAAACCCAGAAAGGGAATCCACCTTTCTTTTCTTAGTCTTCATATCAAACACTAACCACTCTACTAACTTCAATATTTGCTTGGTCACTGGTGGCACAGCTCCTGCCTCCACGTGGAGGGCCGGTAACCTGGAGGAAAATCCATCCCTCGGGGCTAAAAGGAGCAGAAATGGAAACTGACTTATTTCCACACATAGCCCAAGAGCTCTCAACATGAACATGACAATGACACCGACCATGACTTCTCTCTTTCAAAGCAACTTAAAAAGGACACTGGGAAGCAGGAATCTCCAGCTTTCCTTATAGTACATTCTTTGTCATCCCAACCTGTGAGCAAGCTCTCCCCTTTTATCATCCAGAGATGCCTAGAAAATGCTGCAGATTCACCCAAAATGGTCAAATGTCTCCAATCAGGAGATTTACTGATAGAGACATCTCACTCAAGACATTCTGAGTTACCATTACAACTAACTTCTTTAAGTGGAATACCGATTCAGGTCACCCCACACAACACACTGAATCCTTCCAAGTGATCTCCGAATGGGATCTTTTAAACGTTTCTGAGGAAGAAATAGTCCAGGAGCTAAAAGAACAAAATGTGTCTCATGCAAAACGAATCATGATCAGAAAAGATGGCATCTTAACTCATATGCAAAATATAATCTTAACCTTCAGTACGCCAAATCTCCCAGGTTCTGTCAAAGCAGGTTACTTGAACTGTCATGTTAGGCCATATATTCCAAATCTGCTCAGATGTTATAAATGCCAAAAGTTGAGCCATTCTCAGACAGCATGCCGTGGAGATGCTATATGTCCGAACTGTGGCTGCAAAAATCACATGCAAGCAGAATGCAAGGCTTCAACACCACAGTGCCCTAATTGTAGTGGTAAGCATCCAGCTTACTCCAAAGATTGTGAACTATGGAAGATGGGGAAAAAAATACAAAAATATAAAATTGAAAATAAAGTCTCTTATCAAGAAGCGAAAAAACAGGTCAACTTAAGTATACCAAAATGCACTTATGCTTCCACCATTCACAGACACGAACCGTCATAAACAATCATCTTATAAAAAGCAGTCAGATACATCTTCCACGAACAAAACCAAATAATGGAACACATCATTCAGTGGAATTGTAGAGGTTTTCGCGGCAATATTGATGATATCAGTGAACTAACTCCCTATTTCCATCCTGTTGCCATGTGCCTACAAGAAACTAACTTGACGCCCCAAGTTTCCCCTACAGTCAAAAATTACACTATCTTCAGACAGGATAGATCCGACACTAATGGTGCTCATGGAGGAGTAGCCATCCTGTTGGACCCAAGAGTCCCCTCCAGATGCATTCCATTGCAAACCTCTTTAGAAGCGGTTGCCGCACGCATAGTAATTGGAATCACTGTTACATTAGTTTCAATTTATCTTCCACCTAATCGTCCATATTCTATTCAGGAAATCGAAGATCTTGTGTTGCAACTACCACCTCCCTTCTGTATACTAGGTGACTTTAATGCTCACCACCCATTATGGGGGTTCCCCTAGCTTAGACAGGCATGGTAAGCTTATTAAAATGGTGATTGACAGACAGGATTTAACATTGTTGAATACTGGCTCTCCTACCTATGTCCATTTCCTACCTGATCAACCTCCACAGTAGACTTTCCATTTGCTCTCCAGTGCTTTATCCAAGTATCAATTGGGCAACTCTTAACGATCCTCACAACAGTGATCATTTCCCAGTAATATGCAAAGTTCAAACTTCCTGTTTATCACCAAGAGATAATCCAGTAAAATGGAAATTTCCAAAGGCTGACTGGATAAAATACAGCAGGCTTGTCTCGTTCGACAACCATATCATACAGTGCTCTTCTATCAACCATGTTACTGAACATATAACAAACCAAATTCTAACAGCTGCAACTGCTGCCATTCCACAATACCAAGTTGGGAAAAGGCGAAAATTAAATTGATGGAACGAAGAGTGCAACAATGCAAAAAAAGAGAAAAACAAAGCATGGAATCAATTCCACAAACATCCAACCACTTCCAATCTTATTAATTATAAGCGACTTAGAGCAAGTGCCCATTATATCAGATGGAAAGCAAAAAAAGAATCTTGGATTAAATTCACTTCCTCAGTTAATAAAAATACAGACATCAGACTGATCTGGAATAAGATAAAATTGTTAAATGGCAAAATCCCTCCAACGTCTACTCCATTAATTAACTGGAATGGACAGGAACTCTCTACCCCTGCAGAAATCGCAAATGCACTAGGATCTTTATTTTCCCAGTTGTCCTTCTCAACTGCTTATGACCAACCATTTCAAAAAATTAAAAGTGTAACCAAAAAATCCAAACTGAATTTCACTGACAGATGTGCACTAACATATAATCAACCATTCACCATGGTTGAACTGCAGCATGCTCTTACCAACACAAGGAACAGTGCCGCTGGCCCTGATGGGATATTTTATATAATGCTCAAAAATTTGGATCCAAAGTCACACTCATCACTGCTGTTCTTCTTCAATCGAATCTTCACTGAACATACATTCCCAAGCTCCTGACATCATTCCTACGTACTGGCTATCCCAAAACCTAGTAAAGACTATTCTGTTCCTCATAACTACAGACCAATTTCACCTACCAGCTGTCTGAGCAAAACCCTCGAAAAAATGATTCATCGCCGTCTGACTTGGTATCTTGAGTCCCAAAATTTAATCAATAACAATCAATTTGGATTCAGAAAAAATTGATCATTATTGGATCTTATGATTAAAGCTGAAGCAAACATCAGGAATGCATTCATCAAAAAGGAGCATCTCGTTATGGTCTGTCTGGATATTGAGAAAGCCTTTGACACAACATGGCGTTTTGGCATATTAAAGGATCTACATTCTCTTGGCCTGAGAGGAAATTTGCCATAATTCATCCAAAATTTCTTGCAACAAAGATCCTTTCAAGTTCGTTATCGGGGAAGTCTGTCTAAAAACTTTGCCCTCAAGGGTCTGTTCTCAGCACCATTCTATTTTCAATTAGAATTAATCATTTAACTGAACTCATTCCAAAAACAGTGGACTCATATCTTTATGCTGATGATCTCACAATCTCCTGCCATTCTCAAAACATGAACTATATTGAGAGACAATTGCAGATATCAATAAATCGGATCCAGATTTGGATGGCACAAAATGGTTACAGACTATCCAGCCAGAAATCGACTGCCGTACACTTCTGTACCATACATAAAATGCATCCTGATCCTGAACTCCAATTAGATAACCAGCCTATTCCAATAGCAAATATTATTTATCTGCCTGGCTTAATTTTTCACAGCAAGTTAAACTATCAAAAACACATTGAACATCTCGGGACAGCTTGTCAAAAAAAAAAAAAAATGAACATACTCAGAGCCTTATCAGCAACAGCCTGGGAAGCAGACCGTTACACCTTGCTTCACTTATATAGATCCATAATCAGATCTCGATTGGACTATGGCACGCCTGTCTTCAATTCTGCTAGGGAAAGTGCTTTATCTCGCCTGAACCCTATTCAACATTCAGCCCCTTAGAACTTAACTTAGCTGAATGTTGAACCCTATTCAATATTCAGCCCCAGTGCAAAGTCTGTATGTAGAAGCCTATGAAGCTTCTCTAACCATCAGAAGAAAGATGTTATTACTGAACTACGCAACCAAGATCCAAAGCCAGTTGGCCCCTCCTAATTGGTCAATATTTAATGATCCGCAACTCATGACCTTTAACAGAAACAAACTACAAGCAACTAGGCCTGCAGGTATTAGGTTCATGGAACTAGCAGGAAACTGGAATATAAAACCCAATGAAGTCCACCAAGAGCCTATAAATCACATTCCTCCATGGTCTCTCATCATGCCATCTTGTGACAATTATTTCCACCAATGGGGAAAACACTCCTTAATGGATAATAACATCCAACAGCTGCACATTGCACATTTACAATGTTATCCTGACTTCTCTAAAATATATACTGATGGATCGAAGTCCAAGAGTGGAATAGGTGCAGCAGCTGTATTCCACGATGCTACCATTTCAGTGTCACTTTTGACAGAGTGCAGTAGTTACACCACTGAATTATATGCCATAAAGCTTTCTCTGGAAAAAATTTTCCATCTCTCATTCGAAAAGAGCATGATCTACACAGACTTGCAAAAAATCAGCAATGCAAAAGATTTCGCCATCTACTCATCCATTCCTACAGCTCATCAAATCAGAGTTGATTCGTCTCAGAGATCATCGGCAAAAGGTTGTCTTCTGCTGGATCCCAGGCCATACTGGAATACCAGGAAACGAAATTGCAGATGCTGCTGCCAAACATCCATCCAGCACAGCCCCAATGAATTTTCTGGTCCCGTTCAGTGATTTCAAAATGCAGATACGAAATATATGTAAGGAACGATGGACACTTCAGTGGCAAACGCATATACATAACAAACTCCTTGAAATTAAACCTGTACCGCAATTATGGGCCTCCAATTTCCGCATAAACAGACAAGAAGAGGTAGTCCTGGTGAGAACCCGAATAGGCCACACTCACTTGACCCATCTATTCCTGTTATCAGGTAATGACCCTCCACAGTGTTCGCACTGCCACAGGCTACTCACAATAAAACACATACTCCTGGAATGCACCTTGTATAACAACTCTTGTTTAATTTCATTCACTTCTCTCTCAACCTTACAGGAATTGTCACTTAGCCATATCATAGGCGAAAATTCAAACCTTACAGAATTTTTCTTCTTTCTGAAACAAATAGGTTTATATAACCGTTTCTAACTGCTACCATAGAAGCCAATAAAACTAGTATTAAATATTATGATAGGTGCAATATGGCCTTAGTAGCCTTTGCACCAGAAAAATCCAAACACAACAACAATATCTTCACACTCACTTGCTTATTCAAATTGCATTGTGTTTTAATTAAATTTTGTTGCAGTTTTAACTTCTTTCAAGCTTAGAAACCAATAGAACATCATCTTTATGCTTGGACTCCTGAATATGACCACATTTCAGGTTTGGGAACTTGCACTAAAGAAACCCATGCAATTTCTTTTCTTGCCACTTGCACCCCCCATCGTAAAAAATACAGATCTTTTTGTGCATTGGTAATTGCAGAAAATTTCACTCTTGTAAATGCAATAGTTCTGTGCTTATTGAGATGTGAAACTTCACCATCAAATAAGTATGCAAATATTATGTGGAAAATATAAAATGTTTAAGGCCATTTTATAGACCTTAAGTGGCAAGACACAAAACTGAAAAACCATGATTATTGTTGCTTAAAACCTGCTCTTTCCATTGGTGACAAAAAAAAGAGAGAATTGATGGTGTCCCACATTAAGATACGCCCCTAAAGATAAGTCAAATTTTGACTTTCAAATTTTGAGTCTATCTTTGAAGGAAAATATCTCAGCCAGCAAACAGGTATAAGAGCTCATATTTAGTTAGGCTGAATTCATGGAGATGTTAAATGGAATGCCCAAAGAATAAGGTACCAAAGGTTTTTATTTCAAAGTTATGACTTTCAAAAGCCTTGCTTAAATTTGTTGCGACAAATTTTTGGTGCCAGTTTTAGACCACATTGTAAAAAATTGAAGGTTTTTGAGCCTGAACATCAAGAGTTTTGCATTCTCTGCCAAAAGTTAACTAGGTATACCAAGTTTCAGAGCATTACCTCTCAATGTTGTGCAACAGTAACACTTAAAACTGAAATTTTTTTGTGATTTTTCTCTGTGTAACACAAGTGACCTCCACAAAAAAGGTGCTGGTGCTTCAAGCATATTATATTTTGAACTGAATTTTTGCACAGCTTCTTTGGAAACCTGTTTAAACATCTACACCAAGTTTCAACAAAATTGAAGATGATCGATCAGGAACCATCTTCAAAATTCGGCTACTTGACATGGAATCATCCACAAGGAAGAATTATGTGTACTATGGATGAATTTATTTTTATGTAAATTAAATAATAATAATAATAAGAACAATTTAAAAAAAAAAAATTTCAAAAATTTTTCACTTTCCTTGAAAAGATCAGTATTAGTAATGGCCATTTGGTGCAAGGAAGCCTAAGGCTTATGCTGCACCAGCAAAAGAAAAAAAAAAAAAAAAAGAGTATAATAATAATAATAATAATAAATTAAATAATAAAAGAAAAGGAAATAGACAACCTATGCATTTCCCTCCTTCCATAGGTAACCAATCAGCTGACCTTTGAATTTCCCCAAACTGTCAGCCTCTACCATGTAGGTAACTTATTCCAGTAATTTATAACTCGCTGGCTAAAATAAAACTTTCTGCAATCCAGTCTAAGCATCTCCCCCTGTAACTTGAATTTCTGGCCCCTAGTTCTAGAATCATTTATAACCATGAATTCATCCTCATTCATTTTACTTTTGCCTCTCAGAGCATTAAACACCTCGATCAAGGCTCCTCTAAGGTGCCGCATTTCCAAGCTTGCAACTCACATATTCAAGATCTTTCCTCATATGGCTCCCTTTTGCCGATCTCACCAGGCAAGTTACCTGTCTTATTCTTTTATTCTAGACCTCATCTTACTTTTCTTACTTACTTTATTCTTACATTTCCCTGAAATGTTGATACATTTGCATGTAGAGGCTCTCATCATAATCTTCACAAACACCTGGCCTGTAGATCACTCCCACTCTCATTATACCTTTGCTCCCAACTATCTCACCCCATACAGATTCTATACTAGTATGCAAAACATCTGAATCTGGGAAAGCTTTCATTGAGCTCAGGCTGCCTTTGATAAGAAGCATGACCCCTTCTATCTACCCTGTCCTTCCTAAATAATTACCATACTGAAATCATACTGAAACTCATCATTCCTTATTTTTGGGTGGTACCACGTTTCCATAAGCCCTATTATGTCAGTCTTACTTGTCCTAACCAGCAGTTTGAATTCAGTCATTTTATTGACAGCATTTCTGACATTACTGTATTCTATAGAATGAACCAGAGCTGTAATGCTCAATATGTTCAACATTGACAACAAATTGAATACATTATTGGGAGGGGGAAAACACATTCATGCGAATTCTAATACATCGTCACGGGTTTGTGACCAAGTACATACAAGTTGGGTGACACCCCCCACATACACACAATGTGCTACCACAGAATATGTCTGCTCATTTGCGAACATCCCCTCACCCAACATTGAACCAACTGACATATCAACAGGTTACAAATCTTTTCTTGTATCACAGGACCAGATTTCACTTTTATCCAAAGGATTAAATTATAATTTACCACCTTGAAACCTACCTAAAAAACAGTGCATAATTGATATTGAATTTAGACTTTGTAATGTTCCACAAAAAGATTTATTTATTTAACAAGTTAACCAAGTGGTGAATAACATAAAAGAAATGCGACTTCCTAAATTGAATACACATGACAGTTCACCTTTACGTGAACTTCGGGAAAAATAAAGACATTGTTATACAGAGGGCAGATAAAGGAGATACAGTTGCAATACTCCATAAACATGATTATATTAATAAGTTACATTCGTTTGTTTCAGATACCTCCACTTATCTTGAAGTAGACCCAGCATTATTTACCAATTTGGTCAATCAATACAATAAAACATTAACCACGTATCGAAAAATTGACTACATTACTATGGCTCAGGAATTGAAGGCCAGAACATACAATATTCCTGCACTTTTCAGTCAGGTAAAATTACACAAGACCGGATTTCCTATTCAGCCTATTGCTTCCTGCTGAAACTCAGCATTTTCATCCTTGGCCACACATGTATATAGCATTATGAAACCCTTTAGACAAGCGATACAATTTGGGATTAAGAAGTATGATGCATTATTTAGTAACCTTAAGAACTGTAGACTTGGCAATAATAATAATTTATTCTCACTAGATGTTACCTCATTATATACGAATGTAAACGTTGAATACACATTAGATATTATTTTGGTTATGTTAAATAATAATTCTATACCGATTAATTATACGAAGCTTCCTATTAAAGAAATTTTTCACTTAATTAAACTCTTAGTTGAGGCCAACTATATCACCTTTCAAGACTATACAAACAAATTTTTGGTTTGCCGATAGGATTGAGCTTGAGTGGCTTAATATTGGAGTTATATCTCTCAACGATTGAGCGTATACATTTGACGCCTTTTCTACCCTGTATCATATACATTCATTTAATAATATTCACTGTAGACTCAAATTTACATTGGAAAGGGAGTGTACAGATACAAAGTCATTAAAATTTCACGATTTCTCGGGGCGCGAATAAAATCCAATTTAACACTATCATAAACCTACAAACACCGGCATGCTTCTGCATTACGACAGCTATCACCCGTTCTCCTATAAGAGATCTATTATCTTTAATCAATATCTAAATGCCTATAAATATTCAACGATGGAATCTGCTTTGGGCTCAGAAATGCAAATATTAACCAGCAGATTCTTAAACAGGGGCTATCCCCTTTCTACAATAAACCAAATTAGAGTACAAACTAGGAATAGGATACAAAATACTACATCAACCAACAATCATAATATTAAAAAATACTTTATTTCTGTCCCATATGTTGAACAGTGGCACAAACAGCCTAACAGATTCTTTAAAGATACTGAATTTAAAATTGTGACCAGGCCAATACGGAAACTACACACTGTACTGGAAAAATTGCTCAGTTCTTTCCTCATTCGCAACCCAAATGATCTGGTATACATTTCTTGTGGAGATTGTAACTCGTCGTACCAAGGTTCTACGCGTTTTCCTCTGAATTTTCATATTAATCAACACACGGCCTCAGTTCGTGCTTCTCGTTCAGCAGTGTCAGAATTAGCCTTTCATTCTGTTAATGTAAAACATACTTTTTTATTTAACAAGGCCAAAATACTTGGTGTTTAACGTAATTATACCAGACCATTAATTGCAGAAAGAAACTGTCGAGATTAAATTACACAAGAATTCTGTTAATGTTCGCCGGCCATTTCTAATCTCCAATTCGTGGGCTTTTACGTAAAAGTGCATGCGCAAAGACAAATAATTGCTATTTAAGTTTCATGCGCACCCCTATTCTTTAATTTTCGTTCCTGTGATCACGACATACGATCAAAATGCGTTGTCAGCTTCAGGAAGGGAAATCGTTATGCAATTTTTTCATTAAATTTCTTTTAATTAATTTAATTTTTAATTGTGTTAGATTGATTTTTTATTATTTTTTACTGTAATGTAAGATTTTCGATTTTTTTTTCGTTTTAATTGCTGGAGAGTATCATACGGAAATGTTCTACATATTATATTGAGGTAAACTTCTATTATTATTTTACAGACATTACTGTATAAACAGTTAAGACAAGTGTTCTTGTATGGTTCTATATAGCTATTATATTCACTATATAAAATTACAAAAAAAATCTCCTAGGCTTAGAGAGGTTGGGTGGGATTTTCACAACCCTAACCTCTAAAATTAGCAGCTGACTCAATGGAAATAACAAAGTAAACAACTCCCTTAAAGTCACGTTTAGGGTTATTGATAACTTTTGTTTACTTGAGATTTATTTGAAATGATGCTCTATTTATTGAATGGAGTGTGATTCTTTTGGGAAGATTGTTCTTATATGTATGCTATTCTAATCTCTGTTATCTGCTCTTTGTTTATAACAGGCCATTAGAAGGGCACAAATGGCTGATGCAGCAGAACGTAGGCAAAGAGAAAGTGAATCTCGTGGAATAAAGGATGTAGAACGAATAAAACGGCAGCAGCAAAGGCAAGAAGACATTAACAAAGCATTTGAACAGGAAGGAAATAATGAGTCAAATCTTAGGGTAAATACATAACATTACTATATTTCTAATAATTTTAATTTTTTTTTTTTTTTTTACTTTAGTTTTTTTTTTTCTAATCAAAATTGTAGTTATAATTTATTTTCTTTTACATCTATCTGGCATATCACTGCAGTACTGCTTTCAAAGTCTTGCTAGAAATCCAATTTGCTAACTGGTTTTTGTATAATATGATTATCCATTTGTAAATTCTTTTTAAAGTGAAGAGACAGGAAAACTGTGTATATTTTATATGAAAAAGTTCAATTCTAAAACCAGCAAATTTCTTTTAGAAACTTTATAAAGATGTTCAGTGAAGGAACAATAAATGTATGATCATAGTGGCATAGTAAACAATAAATGTATAATGTATGATCATAGTGGCATAGTAAATTTTTGCACCTCTGCATGATTACTTGTTTAAGGTTTAATAAAGAGCACCCAAGCATTTATCTGTATAGTTAGTTATGGTTTTTTTTTTTTTTTTACGAAAACCCAAAGGTATTAGAACCTGCAGTATTTACTGCAGTAATTATTGTGCATGGGTTGAAGGCTGAGAACATAAAATGCTTGATACATTAGATCAAATTTATTTAGTTTGTTGTTTTTGCAAAATATGAAAGGATGTAGAATGAATGTAAAGGAAGATTGTATAAGAGAACAGATGTAGAAGGATAAATGAGGAAGAGAAAAAAGTTGGTTTTTTGAGTTTGGAGTTGGACAGAGAATGGATGTTGACTGGTTTGGAAGAGAGTGGGGGGAAATTACAGATGCCAATTCAGAAGAACAGTGCTCTTAGAACTATCTATAGAAATTGCATGCAGCAGAAATTGAATATGTGACAGAGGGTAGAGATGCTTTGTAAGAGACGAGCTATTAATTAAGCTTACGGGCTGAATAAAGTCTAGAAGCTTGAGAGAGGTTTTGGGGCACCCCAGATGTGGGAACAATATTCTATGTTAGGTCAGATCTCAGATATGTACAAAGTGAGTAGTTTATTAAAGGCTGAGAGTGATAAAGAAAACACCCTTTTTTTTTTATGCTGAGGAAGCAATATTTGTGATGTGTTTATGCCAAGAGAGATTAGAACAGGGTAACCCCTAGTAGAGATGTGATCTTGTCTAGAATTCAGGGTATCATCAAAGATAAACATAGGAGCAGCAGATTCTTTTTTGCAAGAAAAACAAAAGTTTTAGAAGGATTGAAGTTAACTAAAAATTTTCTTGCTCCATTTCAGAATTACCTGGAGATTAGCATTTAAGGAATTGGTTATGAATATGAGTTGAGGCCATTTGTGCAATTTTGTTTTGCAAACTGGAAGATAAAATATAGTGTGCTCTCATCAGCAGAACTTTGCATAGGATATCTAGTTAGTGGAAGAAGTCATTAATATACAAGAGAAAAAGAGTGAGAGAAAGAACTGAACCTTAAAGAACACCAAGGTTCAGTCCTGGGCAAACCAGTATTAGTGGAGAAGTTAGAAGACGGAGTTTCATCTACCATGACTCACAGTGAGCATTCAGAGAAAACAAAACTGGCTACCCAATTGCAAAAAACAGCTGGCAATCCATAAGATAGGAACTTATTTAGAAGACCTTTATGCTAAACATAATCATAACCTAAAGCCTTAGAATTGAGTCTCACCAAACTTTTCCATTGTATTTTTCAAAAGATGAGTAACAAAGCCTATATATCACCTGTTAATTGATGTTGACAGAATCAATATTGGCAATCGTTGATTAGAATTGATGGATTTTTCCATTACTTTGGAAAGAGTAAAAGTAAGTGCAATTGGCAATAACTGGAAGGGAGAGATCTGTTATCCATTTTTAGCAAACTGGCTGGATACAAACAAATTTCCATGCAGAATTTAAAAACCAGCAGAATAAGAAAGCGAAAATATACCATCAAGGCCTAGAATTTACGTGATATCAAGGTAGTAGTAGTAGTAGTGGCATGTGGTGCAAGAAAGCAAGTGTATGAGTTTATGCAGCATCAGCCAAAAAAAAAAAAAAAAAAATTACACTATTCCCTCCAAATGCCTGTCCAGTTCCTCCTTAAATTTATTTAACCTATCAGCTTCCACAATGACAGATGGAAGTTTGTTCCAGCAATTAACCACCCGCTGGCTAAAGGCAAATTTCTGCACATCTGTTCTACATCTGTCTTTCCTTAATTTAAATTTATGCCCCCTTAGGTTCGTAATCTGAACAAGTGGAAGGATCCCATCAGAATTCAGTGTGCTCAACCCATTCAAGGCCTTATACACCTCAATCAGATCACTGCGCAGGTGCTTAGTCTCCAGCCACTGCAATTTGCTGAACTTAAGCCTCTCTTGGTAAGAGGATCCCTTCATTCCCCTCACCAATCTTGTTGCCCTTCTCTGTACATACTCAAGCAAATCTACATCCTTCCTAAAATGAGGCCTCTAGACCTGTATGCAGTACTCAAGGCATGGCCTGACCGTTGCCTTATATAGAGGGACAATCACCTCCTTTTCCCAGCTAGCAAAATTCCTATATATCATTGACAAAACCCTATGACCTGCCCTGGCAGCCTGTCTGCATTGCTCGGAAAACTTCATATCTGACTGCACAATTACTCCCAGGTCTTTTTCATTTTCTACCACCTTAAGTGTAGTACCACACAGTTGGTACGTTTCTCTGGGGTTACTTCTACCCATATGCAGTACTTTGCATTTGTCAAGGTTAAACTTCAGTCGCCACTTCTTAGCCCATCTGCCCAAATTATCTAGATCCCGTTGCAGTAGCACACTTCCATTACTGTCATTAACAACCCTGCCAACCTTTGCATCATCTGCAAACTTCGACACTAAGCCTGATATACCTTCATCAATATCATTGATAAATACTGTATTTTATTTAATACAATAAATTTTTTACGAATAAAATACGTATTTTATTCGTAAAAAATACTAAAAATACTTTATTATAATATAATAAATAATAAAAAATATTTATTTTTATTATATTATAATAAAAAAATATTTTATTTTTTATTATTTATTATATTATAATAAAAAATTTTTTTTTATTACGTATTTTAATCGTTATAAAATACGTAAGTATTTTATAACGATTAAAATTACCGGATTATTTATTTTGTTTGGTAATGTTTTGGTTCCAAATGTGTGTTCAATCTTGGGTGGTCAGCACCTAACCCCACTTTTCCCATAGCATTAGCATTAGCATTAGCATTAGTAGAGGCATATGATGCAAGAAAGCAAGCTTATTCAGCATCAGCCCAAAAAAAAAAAAAAAAAAAAAAACCCTCTCCCATTTCACCCCTCCGTTCGTTCGAAATACCTGTCCAGTTGAGCTTTAAATTTGTTTAGGCTATCAACTTCAACAACAAGTGATGGAAGTCGGTTCCACCAACCAACCACCCGCTGGCCAAAGGCAAATTTCCGCACATCTATCCGACATCCGTCCTTCCTCAATTTGAATTTATGCCCTCTGAGGTGATTATTCTGAGAAAGATGAAGAATCCCATTGGCATTGAGCATGCTCAAACCATTCAAGGCCTTATACACCTCTATCAGATCACCTCGCCGGGGCCTAGTCTCCAGACTCTGTAATTTGCAAAACTTAAGCCTTTCTTCGTAAGAGCAACCCTTTGTTCCATTTACTAATCTTGTTGCCCTTCTCTGTACCCGTTCCAGCAGCTCTACATCCTTCTTGAAATGAGGCCTCCAGACCTGTATACAGTACTCAAGATGTGGCCTAACCATTGCCTTATACAAGGGAATAATCACCTCCTTATCCCTGCTAGAAAAATTCCTGTATATCATTGACAAGACACCATGAGCTACTCTTGCAGCTCGTCTGCACTGCTCAGAGAACTTCATATCTCCCTGCACAATTACCCCCAGGTCCTTTTCATTCTCCACCACTGTCAGTGTGGTACCGCAGAGTTGATACGTTGCTCTGGGGTTACTGTTTCCCATATGCAGTACTTTACATTTGTCAATGTTAAACTTCATTTGCCACCTCTCAGCCCATCTGTTCAACCTTTCCAGATCCTGTTGCAGCAGCATAGCGTCAGTAGTGTCCTTGACGACCCTGCCAACCTTTGTATCATCTGCAAACTTGGACATTAAACTTGATATCCCATCATCAATATCATTCATAAACACCGAAAACAACAACGGACCCAACACTGAACCTTGAGGAACTCCACTAATAACATTAGTCCACGTTGAGCAGTGTCCATTGATTACCACTCTCTGTCTTCTGCCACTCAGCCATCCCCTTATCCATAGCAGCAATTTGCCTCCAATGCCACACTGCTCCAATTTGTGCAGCAGTCTTCCATGTGCAACAGTATCAAAAGCCTTTCTAAGATCCAAATATATAATATCAAAGTTATTCCCTGCATCCAGTTCTTTTGTGACTACATCATAGTATCCAATCAAATTGGTCAGGCAAGACCTGCCCTTAACAAAACCATGCTGCGTCTGAGCTATAACTGAATTCTTGTCTAGATGATCCTGCAGTGCTTCTTTAACCAGTGCCTCCATTAATTTACCTGGAACAGAAGTTAAACTAACAGGTCTATAATTACTTGTGTCAGCCTTTGATCCTCCTTTGTGAATTGGGGTTACATTTGCACATCTCCAGTCTATGGGTACCTCCCCTGAGTCCAAAGAAGCTCTCATAATTATGGCTAGGGGTTTGCATACTTCCTTTGCTGCCTCCTTTAATATAACTGGATAGATCCCATCCACCCCAGGTGCCTTTTTTATGTTTATCCTCAACAATCTCTCCTCCACTTTCCTCTCAGTTATTACAAAATCATCCAGCTCACTGCCAATGTTTACTTTACCTACATCATTCTCCTTCCTGAATAACTCCTCATGCGTGAATGTAGATGCAAAATACTCGTTTAGATTGTTAGCCACCTGAGCAGGATCCTCAACTGTTGAACCATCAATATCCAGTGGACCAATCTGATTCATCCCTTTCCTTCTCGAGTTCAAGTATGTAAAGAACTCTTTTCTATTTTTCTTTGCATCCTTTGCGAAGGATTTTTCGTAGTCTGCCTTTGCCTGCCTAATCTCCTTTGTGACTTGGTTACAGACCAACTTATATCTATCATAGGCTTCCATGTCACCCATTAATTTATATGTATCCCATGCATTTTTCTTCTCTGCCACATGTCTCATTAGTTCATCTGACAACCATTTAGGCCTAAACCTTGAACAATATTTCTTAGTTGGTATGTAAAGCCTGGTAGCCTCCAAGATTAGTTCCTTGAATGCTTCCCATTTTGAGTTTGCTGTTGGTAACATCATCAGTTGGTCCCATTGTATAGAATTTAAATACTGTCTCAGACCATCATAGTCGCCTTTACGAAAACAAAAACCCTTCCCTTTACCTCTGATGGTAGTTACCTCCTTGAGTAAATCCCACTTCAACACACTGTGATCACTGCCACCTAGTGGTTCATTTATCTGCAGGTTCTTAATGCATGAAGAGTCACTACTGATAATCAGATCAAGAGTATTGCTCCCTCTTGTTGCCTCACGAACATGCTGGTGTAGAAAACAATCATCCAATAAATCCACAAAAGCCTTGCTAGTGTGCGAGTGACCAACCCACAAATTCCAGTCAATATCTGGGAAATTAAAATCCCCCATTATAAGACTCTCTGATTTACTGGCCCACTCTATTTCCCTGTACAATATCTTATTATACTCATCAGAGTCATTAGGCCTATAGCACACTCCTACTCTCAATTTTGATTTCCCTATGCTTATGTCACACCAAACTGATTCGGCACTGCCCTGTCCATCGATGTCGACTGGCTTCACTTCCTTGGACTTTATGTGTTTCTTAATTAATAGCATAACCCCTCCTCCCCTCCTGTCCTGTCTATCCTTTCTATACACATTGTATTCCCCAAATTCCAGTTCCGCATTACTTATATCTGTGTGACACCACGTCTCTGATATCCCAACAATATCTGCCTTTGATGTTTTGAGCAATACCTCAAATTCATCAAATTTATTTACCAAACTCCTAGCATTGGTGTACACGCAGGTATACATGCACCTGTTTCTATTCTTAGCTACCCTAACACAACCCATGTGTTTACTTGTAACGCAATGACTACCAGCAGTCTCTGAAATATCCTGCATCTTGTTTTTCAGACTTCTGCTCATTTCAATAGAAGCAGTGCAAGAATCACTTGCACCTCTGCCAGTGGCTACTGTTAATCTATTAGTCCTTGTATCCCCCCCAACTAGCAGTTTTCCGACCCACCTAACACTGCCTCGACAGCATCAGCAAAAATTCTTGCACCCTTTCTATTTAAGTGTATCCCATCCCTGTAGAAGCAATCTCTCCTGTTAACAAGTACAGTCCAGGCTGAAAAAAATTCTACCCCTTGAGCCTTGCACAATCCCTCCAGGGCCGAATTGATCGACAAGGCTCTCATCATATACTCCCTCCTATCGTGTCTGGGCAGAATTGCAGACACTTTCAAGTTCAACCCTAATTCACGGCTTTTTTTCAGCAGTGACCTGTACTTGCTAAGTAATTCCGCCGGTCTCCTACTCTTAATATCATTTGTGCCCACGTGTACAACTATATCACCTTTTGTGCCCTTAAAAGATGATATCCGCTCTACAATGTCATCAACCTTTGCCCCTGGCAGACATACCCTGGTCCTATTCCACCTATCCTTTTTACAAAGCATGTTCCCCGTTTCCCTGACAATAGAGTCACCAACAACTACTAGTTCCTGTGGGACCAGCGCATTCTGCCTAGGGGGCTGCTTCTGTGTTGCCTGATGACCAAGTGCAAGCTCTGGCGTTGATGTGGGCAGCTGAGAGCTTGATGGGCCCCTCAATTTATTTCCTTCGAGGGCATCCACCCTGTCCTTCAAGCTCTCATAAAGGCCCATAACAACGCTGAGTTGTCGCCTGATTTCCTTGCACTCCTTACATCGTGCACACACAAAGACATCCCCCTTGGCAGTATCATGTCCCGTACCCAACTGCTCCGCAAACATCAAGCAAACAGTGCATTTTAATAGACTGTGATTCAGAGGGCAACTGGCCCCCTCAGTTCTCCCCTGAACCACAGCACTCCCATTAGCTTGAGCCTTTTGCTTTGCTGCTCTGGTTAGAGTCATGATTCCAATGTAATTCAGTAAAATTTAAAACAAAAATTAAATCCTTAAGTTATATTATATATATATATATATATATATATATATATATGGATATATATATTGTTGTTTTTTTTTTTTTTTTTTTTTTTTTTTCGGTATCTAGTGTTCCCTTTATACAACTTCCGTATCACGTGTACCACTATAGTTATGTATTAATTATTTGTTACGATTAAGTCGTTATATATATTTATAGAGTTAAAAATACAATTTAATTGACAATAAAGTTTATCAAGATTAATAGATTTACTGAATAATTGACAATATTATATTATGCACTATACTACACTAAGCTTATGCTATCGTGTAAAAATGGCGGGAATTCACGAACGAGTATCAAGTATGTATTAATTATTTGTTACGTTTGTACTCTAAGTCGTTATATATATATAGTTAAAAGAACAATTTAATTGCCAATGAAGTTCGACAAGATTAATAGATTTACTGATTAATTTTCACGTAAATATGGCGGCTGTCTATGAACGGTAAACTCGTGTATTTGATACCCTTTCCGATACTAAGTAATACCTACAAATCTCTATCTAAGTTACTTTAACTTTAAGTACCGTAAATAGGAATATAAAGCTACTCTAGAAATAAGTTAATATGTCAATTTAAACTAATAAAGCAGAATATAAATCAGAAAAAACTTCTCTGTTCCAGTAGCGGCAGAAAGGCACGTCCGCACAGGAAACTCTCGTGCTCAAACCCTAGGGCCTGTTGTTTATATTGCACGATTTTGCATTGCACGAGGGTTTCTAGGAACACAACTATCGTGCTATACGAGGACAGACTTTATACAAAACAACAGAGGACCCAACACTGAACCCTGTGGGACTCCATTAATAACATTAGTCCACGAAGAGCAGCACCCATTGATTACCACCCACTGTCTTCTCCCACTCAACCATCCTTTTATCCATTGTAGCAACTTACCCTTAATACCATTCTGCTCCAATTTGTACAATAGTCTTCCATGTGCAACAGCATCAAAAGCTTTCCTGAAATCCAAATATATATCAAAATTATTTTTTGCATCCAGTTCCTTTGTAACCAAAGGTTGTCAAGAATTCTTATAACATCTTTCTGTCAGAAGACCACGGGAAGGAGTGGTGTGTGTGTGTGTGTGTGTTGGATATGGTTGGAGGTAATTAATCAAGATTGTGGATAGTTAGAAAAAAAGTAGGATTCTTAGTAGCATCCTACTTTTCTTTATCTACTTTCACTTGGCTATATCTTTAGAACTATCAGGTTGTAACAGAGGTGGGAATATAAAGGGACCGAAGTTGTGGCCAGTAGCTTTGGTAAGAGACCGGAATGCTCAACTACCATTTGGATATGAAGGAAGGTCTACTCCTTGTATTTTCAAAATTGAATTTGGATTGATTAATAGCTGTTTTACAATCATTTCAAACTGGATACTTCTTCAAATAGGCCTCTGGGGTTGGGTATACTCATACTGTGATTTTTTAGTGTTTTCCACCAACCATGGAATAAAACGAAAGAAGAAACCAAAATTTTTTTTTTTTTTTTAAATATTTAATATTTACAATAAATTATTTACAAACAATATTACTAATAGTAATTTTAAAATAAAATAAAACAACTGTGATATACAGGATAATAATAAAATGCCGAATTTAAAATGCAATAAAATATACTGGTTAAAATCGCTAAAATACTAACTGAAGCTTTCAAAGGCTTCTGCCTTCTTTCTCAACAGTGTAATTTCTGTTCTGCGGTGCATCATTAAATACCAGCAGGTTCACGGTGCATCTCACGTGGACGTGTACTGTTCCCGTCAGAACCGGAAGTGGCTCGGGAGCGTTTCAGGCAAAAACGTTCATCCCCTCCAAGGATTACCGCCTCAAAGAGGGGATGAATGCGTGTGCCCCTATCTCTATTTATATTTTTCTCGGTAGAACTAATTCGCAAGCTCTCGAGCCACTTGCGGTCCCAAAATCTATGTGCCCGATCAGTGATGACCGCTTCATCTGGGGAGATTTGATGTTGCTTCTCCCAGAAATGTTCAGCTATGGCAGATTTGCCATAGTCTGCATTTCTTATCACATTTGCGTGCTCCCCCAGACGATCTTTGAGACGCCGTTTTGTTTCTCCCACATAACACTCCCCACATTCCGGGCATTTAATACTGTATACGACCCCACTTATATTTTCATTTAAGACAGGGTCCTTCACCTGTGACACGATTGTGTGCAGCTTCCTGCCTGGGAGCTGCACACGTGTCTGGTAATTCCTTAATACGCGAGCTAAACGCTCGGATAAACCCGGATAGTAGGGAATGTATGCGGTGGCTATTGGCGTGAAGGACTCACTTCTACTCTGCCCTCCACTAATGTATTTCTCTATGATCCTCCGGGGGTAGCCACACTTCAAAAGATCCGCCGTAACACGTTCATACTCCAAGTTTCTATCCTCTGAGGTACTACAATGGGATTTTGCCCTATCCACTAATGCTCTTACTACACTGTTCCTGTGATAATTAGTCTGCGCTGAGTTGTAGTGTTAATATTGGCCCCTGCACATAGATTTTCTAAATACTTTTGTTTTCAAATGCTGGCCTTCTCTACAAATCAGCACATCCAGGAACGGCAAAACCCCTCCTTCCTCTACCTCAGAGGTGAATTGTATGAACGGGGAGAAGCTATTAAGAAAATTCAACGTATCATCCTCACTCCCTTCCCGAATAACTGAAAACGTATCATCAACATACCTTTTCCACGGACGCATAGGGAGAACTGTAGTGTTAAATAGTCTGGACTCGAGCTCCTCCATCGCTAAATTAGCTATGATGGCACTGATGGGGGAGCCCATAGCTGCACCGTTAACCTGCTTGTACATGGTGTTATTAAACACCATGGTAGTACTCGAAAGACATAACTCTATTCCTTTACATATGTCCTCTAAGTTTAGTTGCGTCCTATTATTCAAGGTGGTGTCTCTTTCTAAAGCCATGTACGCACAATGTATCCCATGGTCAATTGGGATGCAGGTAAACAACGATGTTACATCAAAGGATATCATAACCTCGTTTTCTTCTATACGTTGTCTTCTTATGAATTGTACAAATTCTTTACTGTCTCTGATACTATGTTCAGAGAGTCCAACTAATGGTGACAGTAGTTTGGCTAGGAAACCAGATAATGCATACGTGGGGCTGCCAATAAACGAGACTATCGGTCTGAGTGGCACACCCACTTTATGTATTTTTGGCAAACCGTAAAATCTCGGTATCTGGCTTCCTGTGGCATGTAATGCCCAATACCGTTCCTTTGAAATCTTATTGGATTTCATCCAACATTGCACCATCTTATTAACTTGTCGTTCCAGATTCGACAGGGGATTCTTATGAATAATCATATAGGTTGTGCGATCATTTAACAAATCTAATGCTTTGCTTACATATGCTTCTTTATCCAAAACCACCGTTGCTCTACCTTTATCAGCTGGTAGGACCACAACATTATCGTCCTGCTTAAGACTTTCTAGTGCTAATCTTTTCTTTATATTAAGATTCGAGGGAACTTTCTTGGCTTGACTTAAAATAGCTGCTGTTTTCACACGGATTTCATTGGCCATGCACACAGGTAACTTACTAGCCGCTCTCTCAATGCCCATAGCTATTTCTGCTATGGGCACTTTGGGCGGAATCGTAGCAAACTTAGGTCCTAGATTTAACACTTCTATTTGATCATCAGTCAACTGTTTACTACTGATATTAACAATAAAGTTACTATTGGTACTATTATCACTATTACTCCTGGACATGGTTTGTTCTTTAAGCCTATTGAACTTATTCATTTGTCTTTGTCTGTAACTGTCAGAAATCCGTTTTGCTTTGTTCGATACCACACTAATCACTAATGTCAAATGTACAGAGGTTAATCTCTCACTTATCTTGTTTAAGCACCTGTTCTTATCTCTCCTAATGTGGTACAAGTTCTTATGTAACTTATCAATCCAAATGCTTAGGATCTTTCTTTGGTACCACTTCGAAACATTAAACAACCGCTCGTCTTCAAAAGGAGGTTTAACTTGAAAGCCACGAGGTGTGAGGTTATACGTCTTACATCGGTGGGCAAACCTCAGATGTTGTTCATGTTTAGCTTCTCTAGCACTATGTTTCTGGTATTCTCTAACGCACCGCACAACTGTATGGCCATAGCATCTAAACAGTTCTTCAAATAGGCCTCTGGGGTTGGGTATACTCATACTGTGATTTTTTAGTGTTTTCCACCAACCATGGAATAAAACGAAAGAAGAAACCAAAATTTTTTAAAATATTTAATATTTACAATAAATTATTTACAAACAATATTACTAATAGTAATTTTAAAATAAAATAAAACAACTGTGATATACAGGATAATAATAAAATGCCGAATTTAAAATGCAATAAAATATACTGGTTAAAATCGCTAAAATACTAACTGAAGCTTTCAAAGGCTTCTGCCTTCTTTCTCAACAGTGTAATTTCTGTTCTGCGGTGCATCATTAAATACCAGCAGGTTCACGGTGCATCTCACGTGGACGTGTACTGTTCCCGTCAGAACCGGAAGTGGCTCGGGAGCGTTTCAGGCAAAAACGTTCATCCCCTCCAAGGATTACCGCCTCAAAGAGGGGATGAATGCGTGTGCCCCTATCTCTATTTATATTTTTCTCGGTAGAACTAATTCGCAAGCTCTCGAGCCACTTGCGGTCCCAAAATCTATGCGCCCGATCAGTGATGACCGCTTCATCTGGGGAGATTTGATGTTGCTTCTCCCAGAAATGTTCAGCTACGGCGGATTTGCCATAGTCTGCATTTCTTATCGCATTTGCCTGAACGTGAACCTGCTGGTATTTAATGATGCACCGCAGTGTAGTAAGAGCATTAGTGGATAGGGCAAAATCCCATTGTAGTACCTCAGAGGATAGAAACTTGGAGTATGAACGTGTTACGGCGGATCTTTTGAAGTGTGGCTACCCCCGGAGGATCATAGAGAAATACATTAGTGGAGGGCAGAGTAGAAGTGAGTCCTTCACGCCAATAGCCACCGCATACATTCCCTACTATCCGGGTTTATCCGAGCGTTTAGCTCGCGTATTAAGGAATTACCAGACACGTTGTGTGCAGCTCCCAGGCAGGAAGCTGCACACAATCGTGTCACAGGTGAAGGACCCTGTCTTAAATGAAAATATAAGTGGGGTCGTATACAGTATTAAATGCCCGGAATGTGGGGAGTGTTATGTGGGAGAAACAAAACGGCGTCTCAAAGATCGTCTGGGGGAGCACGCAAATGCGATAAGAAATGCAGACTATGGCAAATCCGCCGTAGCTGAACATTTCTGGGAGAAGCAACATCAAATCTCCCCAGATGAAGCGGTCATCACTGATCGGGCGCATAGATTTTGGGACCGCAAGTGGCTCGAGAGCTTGCGAATTAGTTCTACCGAGAAAAATATAAATAGAGATAGGGGCACACGCATTCATCCCCTCTTTGAGGCGGTAATCCTTGGAGGGGATGAACGTTTTTGCCTGAAACGCTCCCGAGCCACTTCCGGTTCTGACGGGAACAGTACACGTCCACGTGAGATGCACCGTGAACCTGCTGGTATTTAATGATGCACCGCAGAACAGAAATTACACTGTTGAGAAAGAAGGCAGAAGCCTTTGAAAGCTTCAGTTAGTATTTTAGCGATTTTAACCAGTATATTTTATTGCATTTTAAATTCGGCATTTTATTATTATCCTGTATATCACAGTTGTTTTATTTTATTTTAAAATTACTATTAGTAATATTGTTTGTAAATAATTTATTGTAAATATTAAATATTTTAAAAAATTTTGGTTTCTTCTTTCGTTTTATTCCATGGTTGGTGGAAAACACTAAAAAATCACAGTATAAACTGGATACTGTTTGGAGAAATTACAGTGGTCAAAAATAAATTTGAAGTCTTCAATTTCAGGAGTAATAGTGTTACAGGTGTTGCAGCCCCCAGGGTTCCCCCCCCAACTCTGCAATGATTTGCACCATAAACAGACTTTGTAAAGGCCAGAAAGTGTACATTATAGGTGTAATTTGTGAGTGTAGCATTGGGGTGTTGTTTATCTGGTCTCTTTGCTGTTTCACTCCTTGGAAGACCAAGGTCCACTGTTGCTCATCCTTTGCCAAGTGGAGGTGTGCCAGGCATTAGGGTCACATAAGTCTCTGGTGGGTAAACCCTGACAATGCCTAGAGTTTCCAGGCAGGGCAGAAAAAAAGTATTTTTTATTGGAAATGAGTGCAGGGATGACAGTTTGAGTTGTGGAGGTAAGGGTAAAGGGGTGGATGATAGGTAGGCAATCCACCTCTTTAGGAGGGATGGGGAAGCTGGCCATGCTAAATGCTACTGATAACTCAGAGTATTTATAGCATTTAGCACAGTAGGGCCCACTGGGCAAAAAGTGTATGAGGCCTTCAATGAGAAAATAGGAAAATAGTCATAGGGCTAGAGGGGGCCTCGTGGGGTTTAGTCACCATCTAGGCATTTTTATAAGTACTCTGACATCTCACACTGTGCCATCAAAAAAAGAATGTCATGTTGTCAGCAATAGCAGGGGGGGGGAGCTTCGCTCGAAGTTTACCCAACTGCAGTAATCCAGTGAGTGGAGGAGACACCTGTCATGCAAACTAAATTCATAACACACTACTTTATGTATATATATATATATATACATACAGGTGTACTTCGCTTTAGAGTGCTTTGCTAATACGATACTTTTCAATTATATTTAATATTTTCGGTGCTTGCCTTGCTCTTAAGGGGGTTTTCGGCGGTGACGCACACATCACCTGATTCTGAGTTGAATTTAGCTAGTCTACCGGCACCATTTTGTTACCCGCGCTCAGTCGCTTAACACCATTTGTGCAATTCATGTCCCAGTGTGGCAATTTTAAAAATTTTTCAAACTTCTACTTGTGTTAGCACTAGTAAAGGCACATGATGCAAGAAAGCAAGCTATATAGCATCAACCAAAAAAAAAAATCCCCTTCTCGTTTCACCCGTCCATTCGCTCCAAATATTTGTCTAGTAGTTCTGCCTTGAATCTATTTAAGCTATCAACTTCTACAATGACAGATGGAAGTTTGTTCCAGTAATCAACATCCGCGGACTAAATGCAAACTTCTGCATATCTATCCTACAACTGTCTTTCCTCAATTTGAATTATGCCCTCTCAGGCGATTATTCTGAGCAAGAAGAAATATTCCATCAGCATCAAACAATTCAAGGCTTTATACACCTCAATCAGATCACGTCACAGGTGCCTAGTTTCCAGACACTGTAATTTACAGAACTTAAGTCTTTCTTTGTAAGAGCAACCCCTTGTTCCATTCATCAATCTCATTGCCCTTTTCTGTACTCATTCGAGCAGCTCTACATCCTTCCTAAAATGAGGCCTCTAGACCTGTATACAGTTAGCATTAACATTAGTAGAGGCACATGATGCAAGAAAGCAAGCTTATGCAGCATCAGCCAAAAAAAAAAAAAAAAAACTTCCACTTCACCCCTCCGTTCGTTCGAAATACCTGTCCAGCTGAGCCTTAAATTTATTTAGGCTATCAACTTCCACAACAAGGGATGTAAGTCTGTTCCACCAACCAACTACCCGTTGGCTAAAGGCAAATTTCCGCACATCTATCCTACATCTGTCTTTCCTCAATTTGAATTTATGCCCTCTCAGGTGATCATTCTGAGCAAGAGGCAGTATCCCATCAGCATTGAGCATGCTCAAACCATTCAAGGCTTTGTACACCTCTATCAGATCACCTCGCCGGTGCCAAGTCTCCACACACCGTAATTTGCAAAACTTAAGCCTTTCTTTGTAAGAGCAACCATTTGTTCTGTTCACTAACCTTGTTGCCCTTCTCTGTACTGGTTCCAGCAGCTCTACATCCTTCTTGAAATGAGGCCTCCAGACCTGTATACAGTACCCAAGGTGTAGCCTAACCATTGCCTTATACAAAGGAATAATCACCTCCCTATTCCTGCTAGAAAAATTCCTGTATATCATTGATAAGACACCATGAGCTACTCTTGCAGCCCATCTCCACTGCTCAGAGAACTTCATATCTGCCTGCACAATTACCCCCAGGTCCTTTTCGTTCTCTACCACTGTCAGTGTAATACCACAGAGTTGATACGTTGCTCAGGGGTTGCTGTTTCCCATATGTAGTACTTTACATTTGTCAATGTTAAACGTCATTCGCCACCTCTCAGCCCATCTGCTCAACCTTTCCAGATCCTGTTGCAGCAGCATAGCATCAGTGGCATCCTTAACAACCCTGCCAACCTTTGTATCATTTCCAAACTTGGACATTAAGCTTAATATACCATCATCAATATTATTTATAAATACAGAAAACAACAATGGACCCAACTGAACCCTGAGTGACTCCACTAATAACATTAGTCCACGATGAGCAGTGTCCATTAATTACCACTCTCTGTCTTCTGCCACTCAACCATCCCTTTATCCATAGCAACAATTTGCCACCAATGCCACACTGCTCAAATTTGTGCAGCAGTCTTCCATGTGCAACAGTATCAAAAGCCCTTCTAAGATCCAAATATATAATATCAAAGTTATTCCCTGCATCCAATTCTTTTGTGACTACATCATAGAATCCAATCAAATTGATCAGGCAAGACAAAAGCATGCCTTAACATGTGCAGGTATACTTGCGTGAACACCAATGCTAGGAGTTTAGTAAATAAATTTGATGAATTTGAGGTATTGCTCAAAACATCAAAGGCAGATATTGTTGGGATATCAGAGATGTGGGGTCACACAGATATAAGGGATGCAGAACTGCAATTTGGGGAGTACAACGTCTACAGAAAGGATAGACAGGATAGGAAGGGGGGAGGGGTTATGCTATTAGTTAAGAAACACATAAAAACCAAGGAAGTGAAGCCAGTCGACATCGCTGGACAGTGCTGTGTTGAGTCAGTTTGGTGGGACATAAGCATTGGGAGATCAAAATTGAGAGTAGGAGTGTGCTATAGGCCTAATGACTCTGATGAGTATAATAAGAAACTGTACAGGGAAATAGAGTGGGCCAGTAAATCAGAGTCTTATAATGGGAGATTTTAATTTCCCAGATATTGACTGGAATTTGGGGACTGGTCACTCACACACTAGCAGGGCTTTTGTGGATTTATTGGATGATTGTTTTCTACATGAGCATGTTCGGGAGGCAACTAGAGGGAGTAATACTCTTGATTTGATTATCAGCAGTGATTCTTCTTGCATTAAGAATCTGCAGATAAATGAACCACTAGGTGGCAGTGATCACAGTGTGCTGAAGTGGGATTTACTCAAAGAGGTAACTACCATTAGGGGTAAAGGGAAGGGTTATTGCTTCCGTAAAGGCGACTACGATGGACTGAGACAGTATTTAAATTCTATACAGTGGGACAAACTGATGATGTTACCAACAGCAAATTCAAAATGGGAAGCATTCAAAGAACTTACCTTGGAAGCTACTAGGCTTTACATACCAACTAAGAAATATTGTTCAAGGTTTAGGCCAAAATGGATGTCAGATGAACTAATGAGGCATATGGCAGAGAAGAAAAATGCATGGGATACTTACAAATTAACACATGACACAGAAGCCTATGATAGATACAAGTTGATATGCAACCAAGTTACAAAGGAGGTTAGGCAGGCGAAGGCAGATTACGAGAAATCCTTGGCAAGGGATGCAAAGAAAAACAGCAAAGAGTTCTTTACTTATGTAAACTCTAGAAGGAAGGGGATGAATCAGATTGGGCCACTTGATATTGATGGGTCAACTGTTGATGTCCTGCTCAGGTAGCTAACAAACTAAATGAATATTTTGCATCGACATTCACACATGAGGAGTTATTCAGCGAGGGAAATGCCAGAGGTGTATTCAACTCTAGCAGTAAGCTACAGAATCTTGAAATAACTGGGAGTAAAGTGGAGGAGAAACTGTTGAAGATAAACACAAGAAAGGCACCCGGGGTGGATGGGATCTATCCAGTTATATTAAAGGAGGCAGCAAAGGAAGTAAGCAAACCCTTAGCCATAATTATGAGAGCTTCCTTGGACTCGGGGGAGGTTCTGCAGCCGATTGACACATTCGTGAGGCTAGAGATATCTTCAGTTTCTGACGAGTTCCCCCCACCCCGAGACTGACTTTTCTCTAGGGTATCTACTCGCTTAATCAGCAATTCAGTCACTCCTGACAGTCTGTTTATTTCTGAATTTAATTTGTTGCACTCCTGGTATCTTGCGCAAAGAAATATCTCTCCATCAGCCAGCGAAAGCTAGGCATACATACCATGGCTATCGCAAAAAAAAAAAAAAGGGGGGGGAGGCCCCCGCTACGAAATCGTTTGGCAATATAAATAAATAGACTTGCAATATACCTTCCGGAGCAGCTTTTGAGAGAAGGATGTCACAAAATAAAAATATATCATCCACTTTTCTGGACGAATCCACAATTTCCTGTAATTTAAAATTACAAAATATTTTACTATGAATTATTCAGAAACTATTTACACTGAGTGATCACTGAATTATGACCACCCCAATGAAAACTAAAAACTGCAGACGACCCCTACGGCATTCTCTCCTAACCAAGGTTCATCGGCATAAAAGACTCGCCTGGTGCAAAGAGCATGCAAGTTGGATGTTAGAAGACTGCAATAAGGTGTGCTGGTCGGATGAGTCACGTTATTTACTCCACACCGTGGGGAAATAACGTGAGCTTTGCTAATGCACACAAGAAAAACAAACTTCATTTTTCTTATTGTATCAACAACAAGGCAATCAAAAAAGTTAGTACAGCCAAAAATTTAGGTATCTTTATTAAAGAATCATTTTCCTTTGATGTCCATGTCTCAAACATTGTGAAGACAGCTAGCAAAAAACTAGGTTTCCTGAAAAGAATTAACCGAGACTTCAATCAGTTGGCACTTTTCATCTTTCTTTACAAAATCTATGTTAGATCAGCCCTAGAATTTGCCTCACAGGTCTGGTCCCCACATGTTGCTTACCAAAAATTATAAATTGAAAATATTCAAAAAAGAGCAATCCAGTACGTTTTCTTTAAAAGTGGCCTTGAATACAATGAGAAATCCTACCAAGAGTGGTGTGTATTCTTTGGACTCAAAACGCTGGAAAAAAGAAGAGATAAAGCCGACTTACTCCTTCTTAACCAACTGTTAAATGGTACCCTGAATTGCCCTCATCTCGTCTCACAAATAAATTTCAATGCACCGACAAGAGCGTTAAGAAACCATCCACTGCTGAAACCATCCTATGCGAGATATGGATACAACTTCTACAACAGGACTCCAAGATCAATGAACAAAGCAAATCTGGAGATATTTGACACCTCTAGACACTTCAAGAGGCAACTGAAATTGCTAACCTCATCTGTTACCTGACTTAAAATGGACTCTTGCTGCAAGTTCTAAGACTGTGATTGTGTAATGTGTGTGAAGAAATGCCAGTGCTCTGCCTTACTCCTACCTGTTCACTTAAATAAGACAGATGAGTGCTACTTTTATTTATTTAGTTTTATTTTATCTGTACATTTCAATTGAGTAGTCTTCTTATGTACATTTACTTTTCTCTTTACTTTGGGAAATGTATACTCCAAGCTTCTGCTTTGAAGCTGTGTAATAATGCTTTGTAGCTGCACCCTCAGGCACGTTTGTTTGCTGTTTTGTAGCTGTTAACAATAACAACAATAATAATAATAATAATAATAATAACACGACCATCCACGGTAACAACCGTGGATGGTCGTGTACGGATTTGGCGTCAACAACGTGAAGCGCTTGATCCATCATACACGGTATCAAAAATGCAGGCCGGTAGTGGCGGTTGTATGGTGTGGGGCATGTTTCATTGGCAGGAACTTGGACCCCAGTTGCGTATGGAACAACGTATCAGTGGTCTCCGCTATCGTCAACTGCTTGCTGACTGTGTACACCCCGCTACGTTACACTTTTTCCCGAATGGCGATGGTGTCTTCCAAGATGACAATGCGCCGAGCCATCGGACACTTGTTGTGCAGGAATGGTTTGAGGAACACATTCTGACTTCCAGAAAATCTATTGGCCTCCGAACTCTACCATTATCAATCCCACAGAGCACTTGTGGGACACTATAGAAAGGCATATCAGGCGTATGGATACACCAATAACCTCCATACCTGCATTGCTGGCCGCATTATACACAACTTGTTTGGCCATACCCCTGGAAAGCTTCCGACATCTTGTTGAATCAACGCCACGTCTGATAGCTGCTGTGCTGGGGGAAAAAAGGAGGACTTAGAAGTAGTAGTAGTAGTAGTGGCATGTGATGCAAGAAAGCAAATGTATGAGCTTATGCAGCATCAGCAAAAAAAAAATCATACCATTCCCTCCAAATGCCTGTCCAGTTCCTCCTTAAATTTATTCAACCTATCAACTTCCACAACGACAGATGGAAGTTTGTTCCAGCAATTAACCACCCACTGGCTAAAGGCAAATTTCCGCACATCCTATCTACATCTGTCTTTTCTTAATTTGAATTTATGCCCCCTTAGGTTCGTAATCTGAACAAGTGGAAGGATCCCATCAGAATTCAGCGTGCTCAACCCATTCAAGGCCTTATACACCTCAATCAGATCACCGCGCACGAAAGCGGTGCGAAAGCAGTAGCCCTTCCCTTCCCTTTACCCCTAATGGTAGTTACCTCCTTGAGTAAATCCCACTTCAGCACGCTGTGATCACTGCCACCTAGTGGTTCCTGTATCTGCAGATTCTTAATGCATGAAGAATCACTACTGATAATCAAATCAAGAGTATTGCTCCCCCTAGTTGCCTCCCAAACATGCTGATTTAGAAAACAATCATCCAATAAATCCACAAGCCTTGCTAGTGTGTGAGTGACCAACCCACAAATTCCAGTCCATATCTGGGAAATTAAAATCCCCCATTATAAGACTCTCTGATTTACTGGCCCACTGGCGCCTCCGTAGCCAGGTGGGAAGGAGCATCAGTGCGTAGCACACGCTTCTTGATTAGACCGGGGTTCGAGCCCATCACCACCAAATACGGATGATGCGGAAAGGTCAGGAAATGACCACCACATAGCCCGGAGCAATATGGCCTTAGTTGCTAATGCTCCTAAAAACCAAATAACAACAACAACAACTGGCCCACTCTATTTCCCTGTACAGTTTCTTTTGTGCAAGGCTCAAGGGGTAGAATTTTTTTCAGCCTACTCTGTACTTGTTAACAGGAGAGACTGCCTCTACAGGGATGGGATACACTTAAATAAAAAGGGTGGAAGAATATTTGCTGATGCTATCGAGGCAGTGTTAGGTGGGTCGGAAAACTCCTAGCTTGGGGGGATACAAGGACTAATAGATTAACAGTAGCCACTGACAGAGGTGAAAGTGATTCTTGCACTGCTTCTATTGGAATGAGCAGAAGCCTGGAAAACAATATGCAGGATATTTCAGAGACTGCTGGTAGTCATTGTGGAACAAGTAAACACATGGGTTGTGTTAGGGTAGCTAAGAATAGGAACAGGTGCATGTATACTGGCGTGTACACCAATTCTAGGAGTTGGGTAAATAAATTTGATGAATTTGAGGTATTGCTCAAAGCATCAAAAGCAGATATTGTTGGGATATCAGAGACGTTGTGTCACTCAGATATAAGGAATGCAGAACTGGAATTTGGGGAGTACAATGTGTACAAAAAGGATAGACAGGATAGGAAGGGAGGAGGGGTTATGCTATTAGATAAAAAACACATAAAATCCAAGGAAGTGAAGCCAGTCGACATCGCTGGACAGTGCAGTGTCGAGTCAGTTTGGTGTGACATAAGCATTGGGAGATCAAAATTGAGAGTAGGAGTGTGCTATAGGCCTAATGACTCTGATGAGTATAATAAGAAACTCTACAGGGAAATAGAGTGGGCCAGTAAACCAGAGTCTTATAATGCGGGATTTTAATTTCCCAGATATTGACTGGAATTTGGGGGCTGGTCACTCACACACTAGCAAGCTTTTGTGGATTTATTGGATGATTGTTTTCTACATCAGCAAGTTTGGGAGGCAACTAGAGGGAGTAATACTCTTGATTTGATTAGTAGCGATTCTTCATCCATTAAGAATCTGCAGATAAAGGAACCACTAGGTGCTAGTGATCACAGTGTGCTGAAGTGGGATTTACACAAAGAGGTAACTACCATCAGGGGTAAAGGGAAGGTTTTTTGCTTTCTTAAAGGCGACTATGATAGTCTGAGACTATTTAAATTCTATACAGTCTATATATTAAATTCTATGATGTTACCAACAGCAAATTCAAAATGGGAAGCATTCAAAGAACTTATCTTGGAATCTACTAGGCTTTATATACCAACTAAGAAATATTGTTCAAGGTTTAGGCCTAAATGGATGTCAGATCAACTAATGAGACATATGGCAGAGAAGAAAAATGCATGGGATACATATAAATTAACATGTGACTCAGAAGCCTATGATAGATATAAGTTGATCTGTAACCAAGTTACAAAGGAGGTTAGGCAGGCGAAGGCAGATTACGAGAAATATTTGGCAAAGGATGTAAAGTAAAACAGCAAAGAGTTCTTTACTTATGTAAACTCTAGAAGGAAGGGGATGAATCAAATTGGTCCACTTGATGTCGATGGTTCAACTGTTGATGATCCTTCTCACGTAGCTAACAAACTTAATGAATATTTTGTATCAACATTTACATATGAGGATTTATTCAGCGAAGGGAATGACAGAGGTGTATTCAACTCTGGCAGTAAGCTAAATAATCTTGTAATAACTGAGAGTAAACTGGAGGAGAAATTGTTGAAGATAAATACAAGAAAAGCACCTGGGGTGGATGGGATCTATCCAGTTATATTAAAGAAGGCAGCAAAGGAAGTAAGCAAACCCTTAGGCATAATTATGAAGGCTTCCTTGGACTCAGGGCAGGTACCCATAGACTGGAGATGTGCAAATGGGACCCCAATTCACAAAGGAGGATCAAAGTCCAACACAAGTAGGATAGACCTGTGAGTTTCACTTCTGTTCCAGGAAAATTAATGGAGGCACTAGTTTAAGAAGCACTGCAGGATCATCTAGACAAGACTTCAGTTATAGCTCGGACACAGCATTGTTTTGTTAAGGGAAAGTCTTGCCTGACCAATTTGATTGGATACTATGATGCAGTCACAAAAGAACTGGATGCAGAAAATAACTGTGATATTATATACTTGGATCTTAGAAAGGCTTTTGATACTGTTGCATGTGGAAGACTGCTGCACATATTGGAGCAGTGTGGCATTGGAGGCAAATTGCTGCTATGGATAAAGGGGTGGTTGAGGGGGAGAAGACAGAGAGTGGTAATCAATGGACACTGCTCATCGTAGACTAATCTTATTAGTGGAGTTCGTCAGGGTTCAGTGTTGGGTCCATTATTGTATTCTGTATTTATAAATAATATTGATGATGGTATATCAAGCTTAATGTCCAAGGTGGTAGATGACTTTCATCAACCGGTGAAATACCACCACTGTGCTTATTGGAGGCTTGAAGTGGTGAAACCAATGTTTGGTCTCTAGAGCAAAGTTTCCGGCATCCCCATACTTCTCCTTCAACCCATGCATGTTACTAAGTACTATAGGTTTTGATAATTTTCGTGTTTGGGGGTTTCATAAAAAAAAAAAAAAAAAGTTTCCAGACTGCAAAGGTTGGCAGGGTTGTTAAGGACAGTACTGATGCTATGCTGCTGCAACAGGATCTGGAAAGGTTGAGCAGATGGGCTGAGAGGTGGCAAATGAAGTTTAACATTGACAAATGTAAAGTACCACATAAGGGAAACAGCAACCCTAGAGCAACGTATCAACTCTGTGGTACTACACTGACAGTGGTAGAGAATGAAAAGGACCTGGGGGAATTATGCAGGCAGATATGAAGTTCTCTGAGTAGTGCAGACAGGCTGCAAGAGTAGCTCATGGTGTCTTGTCAATGATATACAGGAGTTTTTCTAGCAGGGATAAGGAGGTGATTATTCCCTTGTATAAGGAAACGGTCAGGCCACACCTTGAGTACTGTTTACAGGTCTGGAGCCCTCATTTCAAGAAGGATGTAGAGCTGCTTGAACGAGTACAGAGAAGGGCAACAAGAGTAGTGAATGGAACAAAGGGTTGCTCTTACGAAGAAAGGCTTAAGTTTTGCAAATTACAGTGTGTGGAGACTAGTCACCGGTGAGGTGATCTAATAGAGGTGTATAAGGCTTTGAATGGTTTGAGCAAGCTCAATGCTGATGAGATTCTTCCTCATCACCTGAGAGGGCATAAATTCAAATTGAGGAAAGACAGATGTAGGATAGACGTGTGGAAATTTGCCTTTAGCCAGCGGGTAATTGGTTGGTGGTACAGACTTCCATCCCTTTGTTGGTTAGGTTAGGTTAGGTTATCCCTTGTTGTGGAAGTTGATAGCCTAAATAAATTTAAGGGTCAGCTGTATAGGTATATCGAACGAACGCAGGGTTAAGTGGAAGTGTGCTGCTTTTTTTTGTTTTTATGGCTGATGCTGCATAAGCTTGGTTTCTTGCATCATTTGCCTCTACTAATGCTAATGCTAACACATTGCTGTGTCCGAGCTATAACTGAAGTCTTGCCTAGATGATTCTGCAATGCTTCTTTAACCAGTGCCTCCATTAATTTTCCTGGAACAGAAGTGAAACTCACAGGTCTATCCTACTTGTGTCGGACTTTGATCCTCCTTTGTGAATTGGGGTCCCATTTGCACATCTCCAGTCTATGGGTACCTGCCCTGAGTCCAAGGAAGCCTTCATAATTATGCCTAAGGGTTTGCTTACTTCCTTTGCTGCCTTCTTTAATATAACTGGATAGATCCCATCCACCCCAGGTGCTTTTCTTGTATTTATCTTCAACAATTTCTCCTCCAGTTTACTCTCAGTTATTACAAGATTATTTAGCTTACTGCCAGAGTTGAATACACCTCTGTCATTCCCTTCGCTGAATAAATCCTCATGTGTAAATGTTGATACAAAATATTCATTAAGTTTGTTAGCTACGTGAGAAGGATCATCAACAGTTGAACCATCGACATCAAGTGGACCAATTTGATTCATCCCCTTCATTCTAGAGTTTACATAAGTAAAGAACTCTTTGCTGTTTTTCTTTGCATCCTTTGCCAAAAGTTTCTCGTAATCTGCCTTAGGCTTCTGTGTCAGATGTTAATTTATACGTATCCCATGCATTTTTCTTCTCTGCCACAGGTCTAATTAGTTCATCTGACATTCATTTAGGTCTAAATCGAACCATATTTCTATGTTGATATGAAAAGCCTAATAGCTTCAAAGATTAATTCTTTGAATGCTTCCCATTTTGAATTTTCTGTAAATAATATCATCAGTTGATCCCACCGTATAGAATTTAAATACTGTCTCAGAACACAGTAGTCATCTTTACGTACGAAAGATAAAACCCTTCCCTTTACCCTTGATGGTAGTTACCTCTTTGAGTAAATCCCACTTCAGCACACTGTGATTACTGCCACCTAGTGGTTCCTTTATGCAGATTCTTGATGCATGAAGAATCACTACTGATAATCAGATAAAGAAATAAATCAGATAACTCCCTCTAGTTGCCTCCCGAACATGCTACTGTAGAAACAATTATCCAATAAATCCACAAAAGCCTTGCTAGTGTGCGAGTGACCATCCCATAAATTCCAGTCAATATCCGGGAAGTTAAAATCCCCCATTATAAGACACTCTAATTTACTGGCCCACTCTATTTCCCTGCACAATTGCTAATTATACTCATCAGATTCATTAGGCCTATAACACACACCCACTTTTGTTTTTCCTTTCCCAGTGCTTATGTCACACCAAACAGACTCCACATTGCATTGTCCACTCACATCAACTGGATGCACTTCCTTAGATTTTATGTGTTTCTTAACTAACCGCATAACCCCTCCTCCCTTCCTGTCCTGTCTATCCTTTCTGTACACATTGTACTCCCCAAATTCCAGTTCTGCACTGCTTATGTTTGTGTGACACCATGTCTCTGATATCCCAACAATATCTGCCTTTAATGTCTTGACTAGCACTTCAAGCTCATTGAATTTATTAACTATATCCCTAGCATTGGTGACATGCACCTGTTTCTACTCTTAGTTATCCTAACACCGCCCATGTATTTACTTGTTCCACTGACTCCCATCTGTCCTGGAAATTCCCATTGCCTTGCTTTCTAGGCTGTTGCTCAATTGCATTTCAATAGAAGTAGTGCAAGAATCACTTTTACCTCTGCCAACGGCTACTGTTAATCTATTAGTCCGTGTATCCCCCCAATCTAGCAGTTTTCCGACCCACCTAACACTGCCTCGATAGCATCAGCAAATATTCTTGCACCCTTTCTATTTAAGTGTATCCCATCCCTGTAGAAGCAGTCTCTCCTGTTAATTAACAAGCACAGACCAGGCTGAGAAAAATTCTAACCCTTGAGCCTTGCACAATATCTGCAGAGCAGAGTTGATCGACAAGGCGCTCATCATATACTCCCTCCTATCGTTCTGGGCAGAATTGCAGACACTTTGAAATTAAACCCTAACTCGTGGCTTTTTTTCAGCATTGTCTTGTACTTGTTAAGTAGAATGTGGGTCAGAGCACATTGGGAATATACCTTTAACTGCTCATGCTTGACCAGCATGACTTCTCCATATGTGGGACAGGTGGTCGGATAGGTACCACTAAGTTGCAGAATGCTAATCCCTTTAGCACTGTTAATTTGCGCAGCAGCACTAATTGCCTAAATTGCCTGAAGGCCAGAAATGCGAACACGGTGTACCGAATAAATTCTCTCCTAATCCATTTGCTATAGATAATTTTTTTCACTCAACAGAAACTATTTTAAATGTAACTTCCAAGGGGAATTCAAAATAATTCACTATAAAATGATTTTGTTAAACAGAGGTCTGAGTGAGTAATTTAGAATTACAAAAATGGTTATACAGTTTTATATCGTAAATATCTTAACAATAGACAGTAAAAAAATGCAAATTTAGTTAAATAATTTTAAGCTTATTTGAATAGTAGGTAAACATGTGAAAAAAATTTCGAAGTGCACTGCATCCAAATGTCACACGTCACTCTTAATAAAGGTGTCGGTACGCCATACCGTTGCGTACCATCCCAAAAAAAGCACTGGTTGCAAATGTAGTAGGAGCACCTCCACATTTTGGGAAAGAGGTTATGCATTCTTTCTAAAGTGATAGAATGTAGAGGGCTTGTCTCTAGGCCAGCCATTTCTCCACATCTAAACCTAGTAGATATCTTTCTGTGGGGGACGTGAAATAATTTGTGCATCCTGTGGCTCATCTTCATGTTACATTGAGCACCACTGACATGAAAACATGACACAGAACATGCAACAAAATATTTTGATATGGGAAATTACCTGGTTCAGGATGCAGGAGAACATTTCAAGCTTTGATGCAAGCATTCACTGTCAATAACAATGCACACAATTAGCAATAGTGATACTTGTGTGACGTGATGGTTTGTGCATGCCTATAACACACCATTTGTCATAATGAAGCAAGCATAATAAATATTGGCTGTTATCTGTTCTTCCACATGTTTCTTTTTGCTTACACATCATTTGTCTTTTTACCAAAAACCCTTCCTTTCCACTGTGCTATTTTCTGCACATCACTCTTGAAACCTCATGGTCAGATATGTTACTGAATCTTTCACTCTTTATTCTTGTTAACTATGCCTCTAATAAAAACTTCCCAGAACACTTTTTTCTTATTGCTTCTTGATGAGTTGAATCCTGGAATCTGCTCTGTGTGTGAGAATCAGTGGATCCAGAATATGTGAACCTGTAGTTGTTGATGGAAAGAGAGCAGATGGCTAAAACTACTGTTATTTGTGTCTGTCACATGGATGCCAGAATTTTCTAGTATTTCCTGGCAGCTGAGAAGTATAATTTGACTATACTTCTACCTTGTTTGGGTAAGAGTATTTACTTGGAAGTTTTGTTTCAGGCTGCACAGCAGACAAGGGAGTTTTATTTTGTTATTGCTAAATTATAAGGTCTTTCAAATAACATAAATTTTGTGTTGTTTATTTCCCACTAGAACACTAGAACATTCTGGCACATGGATGCCAGAATGTTCTAGTGTTCAGTATTTCCTGGCAGCTGAGAAGTACAATTTAACTATACTTCTACCTCATTTGTGTAAAGATGGGTATTTACTTAGAAGTTGCGTTTCAAGCTGCACAGCAGAGGGACTTTTAGCTTTGTTATTGCTAAAAATGGTCAATTATAAGGTCTTTCAAATAACATAAATTTTATGTCATATATTTCCCAATGGATTTTGCTATAGGTATTGTGTAAACTGAAGCTTGGTGTAAACTTGAAGAGACAAAATTATTTCAACAAATTATAATAAAATGAAATTATGAAATCAAAATATATTGGTATTGATGAATCTGTAATAATTTAAAACAATCTTTAAAAGCAAATTAATTATTTTAAAAAAAAATTCACAAATGTGTCTAAAGAAGCTTCTTTTTTTTTTCCAGTGGCAGGTTGGATAAGGATTATGGCGTGCCTGCGAAGTCCAGTGAATTTGTTGTTCTTTAGTTTTATTATGCTTGTTTTTTTTTTTTTTTTTTTTCATTACCATAAAACAGATGAAGTAAATTAATGTCAAGAGATTTATCTTGGCATAATTTAATGATTGATCTTTCTCATTACTATCAAGAAACTGTGAATATTTACATCTTACTGGCTTACTAATATAAATGTTGCCTCAAAACCACTTCTATATTTTTGTATCCCAGTCATGCCTTACAGTATATTTACATAAATTTCTCTAAAACCAAAAGATGTGTAACTGTTTTAATATACTGATGCTTTGCATTGTTCATACATTTATACATTCATGGCCATTTGCAATTATTGTTACTGTTGCAAAATATTTAAGTTAGGTTTTGGAATATTGCATGGAAATATAAATTGATGTGTTTAATATGTATGTATGTATGTATGTAGTGTTTAATATATAAGCAAAAATACCTTCAGAATTTACAAGTTTATTTTTGAATAGTGTGATGAATATCAAAAAAGTTGTTCTAGTCCATTATTATTGTTAACAGTAAGTACCATTCAGAGAAAAGAAACACTGATCTTTAGCCTTTTCATAAGAATTTTGTTTTAGAGTGCTAAAAACAATCATAAATATTATCAGAATATATGTAATATTATTTTAATATCTAGATAAAAGGACTAAATTGGACTATAGACTGTGGGTATAAGGAGATTTATAAGAATTAATATCAACAGCAATAAATAATGTGGATTGTTTTTTTAAAATGTGAATTGAGTGTGGTTGTGGGTATGCTTGTCTTTATGTGAAATGGAAAAAACTTAGGGTAATTGTACCATGGTATAACCTTTTGATAAGTTTCTCCTTTTAGTGATGGGATTTCCAAATGTCCAGTCGATTCACATGTTTGAACTGATTTTGGAAGAAAGAGGTGGAATTACAAATAATAATTTAAGAATACTGTCCCCTCCCCACAGAAATACTTTTAGTCTTATTCAGTGATGGTGACCAAAAATTAGACATCAAGACTTTAATCTTTATACTCACATTAAAGATGACTACTGTTATCCATGGGGCTTAGAGGGGAACAGGTATCCTGTGTGTTATCAGACACTCAGCCTAAAACACTGATGGATCCAATATCTCTCTATTACAGAAGATTTAGGAGAAGTCCGGTTGGCCTGCCTCCTTAAAATCCACTCTTGCACACCTTCTTGATGGTAAGTCCTGTTACGTCACTTAGGTGGCAACAAACGTGTAGAGTGGTTCTCTTCGAAATGCCTGGTCAGCGTGAAGAGGAAAAGACCAAACCCTCCAGCATATGACAGCACGACAAAGCAAATGGCTCTCAGTTCCCCAGCAGCTTTCACTCTTCCTCTTACGGCAGCGAGAGGATCAGAGTGGAAGCAGAGGGTGCTAAGAATCTCTGGGTACAACCAGGCTGCCATGCACGGAAATTGAACTTGGCCTGATATAACGTAAGATCACTCATCGGTGAAGACAGGATATTAGATCTGGAAAAGGAATTAGAAAATGTGAATTGGAATATCATTGGTTTGGCTGAAACAAGAAGAAGAAATGAATCACTTATAAGTTTATCAAGTGGAAATCTGCTGTACACCAATGGAAACAGTGAAAGGAGTGAAGGTGTAGTTGGGTTTCTGGTCCATAAAGATTGTAAAAACAACATTTTGGAATTCAAAAGTACATCACCAAGGGTGTCAAGACTAATACTCAAGATTTCTAAGAGGTACAAGCTAAAGATTATAATGATTTATGCACCAACATCGAGCCATGATGATGAAGAGGTTGAAGAAATGTACCGAAATTGAGAGTCTTCTAGATGAGCAGAAAACCCACTACACTATTATTATGGGGGACTTCAATGCTAAGGTTGGAAAAAGGCAGAACAGTGCAGAAAGAGGAACTATAGAAAATTTTGGAATTGGTGAAAGAAATAAAAGAGGTTAAAGACTTGTGTAATTTGCAGAATCTCAAGGACTGTCAGTAATGAACACTTTTTCAAGAAAAGGGTGAACAGAAAGTGGACATGGAAGAGTCCAAATGGATTAACAACTAATGAAATCGACTTCATCCTCACTAACAGAAGATATATTGTGAATGATGTTACTGTCCTGAATAAGGTAAATGTTGGAAGTGATCACAGAATGGTAAGATGTACACTTGATATAGATGTAGGAAAGGAAAGGAAAAAACTGACTCGAGTAAATAATACAAAGGTCTTTGAGATAACAGAAGAGGAGAAAAAGCAGTATGTACTGGAACTTAAGAACAAATTTGAGCTTCTGCAGACTGCTCAGGACCAAGATATCGATGAGGAATATTACAACTTTCTGAAAGTGATAAAGCCCAAGAAACCTATAGGGAAAAAGAAATCCAAAGAAGAAAAAATTAGTCAAGAAACACTTGTCATGATGAACTGAAGACAACAAATGAAGATCAAGAAAAACACTGACAGGGAATAAATTGATTATACTGAGTTATGCAAAGCCATTAGAGACTCAGAGAGGATATAAGAAGATTTAATACAAGAAAAGTAGAACAAGAATTAAGGGAAAACAAAGGATTTAAATCAGCAGCCATGAGCAGTAATACAGAAAGACAAATGATACTGAAACTGAAGAATAGCGATGGTGTACTTATAAACAGCAGAGAAGGCATAATTCAAATAGCAGAAGACTACTATAGAGAATTATACAAGGAGCGAGGGACTGATGCCAGCAGTGGGGAAGATGGATTGCAAAGTAGCAACTCATACGACATACCCGATATTCTTCCTGATGAGTTAGAACATGCATTGAAGAAAATGAAGAATGAGAAAGCCCTGAGGGAAGATGAAGTTAATGTAGAGTTGTTAAAATTGGGAGGAAGAGACATAACACAAAAACTGGCAAGGCTCTTCACAAAGTGCATTAGAAAAGGTGTGACACCTAAGCAGTGGAATAATGCAATCATAGTTTTGGCTGCATAAGAAAGGAGATAAATCAGAAATTGGAAGTTATAGACCAATTAGCTTGTTATCCCATATCTACAAGTTGTTCACAAGGTTCATTACTAACAGAATAGAAAGAATACTTGATGAGAATCAACCGAAAGAGCAAGCTGGCTTTAGGACAGGATTCTCAACTATGGATCACCTTCACGTAATATCACAGCTAATGGAGAAAGCAAATGAATATAAAACACCATTATGCCTGGCATTTATGGATTATGAAAAGGCATTTGAACTCCATACAGCATAAGGCAATGTTTCGGGCACTGGAAAGACAAGGCATAGATACCCCATATATTATGATTTTGAAGAAAATATATGAGAGTGCTACCTTCTTTATCAGACTAGACAAAGACAGTAGGAAATTTAAAATCGAGAAAGGAGTTCGACAAGGAGACACAATATCTCCGAAGCCGTTTACTGCTGCCCTTGAGGAAGCTTTCAGAAGATTAGACTGGTCGCAGAAAGGAGTCAGTGTGAACTGAGAGTACCTAAACCATTTACGATTTGCAGATGACATTGTGGTCATAAGCCACGATCCCAAAGAATTAGAGGAAAATCTTAATCATTTATGCACAGTTAGTAAGGATTTTGGACTAAAGATGAATATGGCTAAAACAAAAGTAATGATGAACAAGTATGCCACAGAAAGGGAAATAATGATTGAAGGAGCAGTAATTGAAAAGCTGGAGTCATATACTTATCTGGCACAAGTTATTAGCTGTAATAACGATAAATGGCTGGAAGTCAAGAGAAGAATAAATTTTGGATGGATAGCATTCAGGAAATATAGTCATATACGGAAGAGCAATATCCCAATTTGTCTGAAATGTAAAATAATGAACCAATGTATACTCCCCACCATGACTTATGGAAGTGCAACTTGGGCACTCGCCAAAAGAATGGAAGAGAAGCTGAGAACTACACAGTGAAGAATGGAACGAATTATATTGGGAATCAGACTGTTAGATAAGAAAAGAAACACATGGATTAGGCAGCAAACTCAAGTAAAGGACATTCTTATCAAAACTAAAGAACTAAAATGGTCTTGGGCAGGACATATAGCTCGAAGACATGATGACAGATGGACTAAGAAAATAACAGAATGGTACCCAAGAGGAGCTAGAAGAAAACCTGGAAGACAAAGGCGGAGATGGATAGATGAAATTCATGAGTTTTTGAGTAGTAAATGGATGGCCAGTGCTCAAAACAGAAGGAACTGGAAAGATGCTGGAGAGGCCTTCATCCTGCAGTGGATTGAAAATGGCTGATGATGATGATGACTGTTATCCATAGATGTTAAGATAGCTCTGTCAGGGCTACTGCCCTCTGATCATATAATGAGTGGCCTTTATTAGCAAACATATGATAAACTCTGAATAATGCAGTTATTCAGTATTATTTATGTATTATAAGAGTGTATGGAAGTAAACTGTTGTGAACATTCAACACGTCAACCACTATAATGTTTGAGACAAAATTGATACATGGTGTCAACAACTTTTTTTATTATTATTATTTAATATAGCATGTGACAGAGGCCAGTAGCCTTGCCCAAGCTGTCATAACAATAGTAATGACAGATTGGTCAAGAGCCACATATCATAGAGTATTATGCTCTATGATATGTGGTTTTAAACAAATAGCAAATTAACTTTTTTTTTTTTTTTTTTTTTGTAATGCTATCTATTTAAAAGAGAATTACAACATGTTGCAACTTTATGGATGTGAACACATCAATGGTGACGTGTTCACATCCATAACATGGTGTTCACATGGTGACGTGTTCACATCATATTGTTGCACCAATATGACAAAAAATGAAAAAAGTGCTTTTCTTTTTATTTTTGTTAGCTGTCACAGGAGTAACAAAGCCCACTTTTAAAAGCAGTCACCTGCTTGCAATGTCTGTACACTAAAATTGCACAACAGCTTTTTATTTTTTTTATTTTATTGTTTTATTCATATGGGAGTATGGACATATTTTATAATTTTTCACTATGTTACATGAGATTGTTCCTTATAGTTTTTGAAGTATTATGCACTATGATATGTGAACTATTGCATTAACTTTCATATGGCCCTCCTAAAAGAAACATGAAAAGGGCATGTGCGTTAGAGCTGTTGTAATTATCTGTCAGATAGTTTCATGTAACTAGCTTGTCCCGTGTTGGACAGTGTTGGAGTTACTAAGAGAAAAAACAGGCATATGCTAATTATAGGGACACGTGAATAAGTTTTGCAAATTCAGACTTTGACCTGTAATAACCAAATCTGATTATGTCATCAGATTTGGTTATGATAGGGATGGGATGCCATTCCACAGTACCATGGTTCTGATATCCCTATAATGGTGCCATGAATTTGGCATATTGGCTATCAAATATGGATATTATAGGGATATCAGAAACATGGTGCTGCTGCTGAATATGAATGTGGTGAGTACATGTACAAACAGGATGGCAGAGGAGAAGCATAGAGATTTTGGGTGTACTGACAAGGGTTGCTAAGTGTAATGTTGTGTCAGTCTGGTGTGACAAAAACTAGGAAAATAGAAATAAGAATATGATACAGACTGAATAACTGTAATAAGTATAATGAAACTATAAATGAGAATGGGAGTATGTTATAGACTGAATGACTGTGGTAAATATAATGAATAGTTATACTTTGCATGCTGATTACAAGTAGTGTGCCAGTAGGTTTCCTGACAAAAGCCCACATGAAAATTCTGCACAGAAAAAACCACACTGTCATAAATGCTCACAAGAAAAATTACCCACACAGAAAATTGCTCACATGGATAAATGCTCACACGGAAGAATGCTCACATTATTTTTAGTTTACAAAAAACAAATTATTTCATATTTCAAAATGCAACAAAATGTTGAATTTCTGTATTTTATTTCTACTTCTATACAATGTATTTTAATATAACTTTTGATATAAAACTTTGATTTTAATATAAAATAGAATATTTGTAAATGTTTGTAAGGGAAATTACAGGAAATAAAATGCTCTGTTTTCTGGTTTTATTGCAACTAAAGCCTTTTATTTTATTTATAGAAATAAATTATTTTTTTTATGTCTTACAAAGTGAACAGTCAACACATTTTGATTTTTTTTTTTTTTTTTATTTGTCAAGGATTTGAATAGAATTTTCATTATTGTAAGTTAGCCAATCTCTGTAAGTATTTCAGTTTGTCTTCTACCTGCTGATATTCCTGCACAAACGTGTCAACTAAGTCATGTAGTGCACCATATCTTCTCTTTTTCACCTCTAGATGGACCTGCCTGTGCATTAGCCAGTATCAATCTGTGGTAAGCCAGGTTTCTCTTCAGTCCATTAAACAAAAACCACACGCTGGGATGACTGCAATGGAATAGGGAATTAAGTGCATTGTGAAATCTCCCACAGCAGTTTGTAGTTTTACAATGCACTTAATTCCAATAAGAATATGGAATCATCATCATGATTCCATATTCTTATTGGAAACTGAGGATCTCTACCTGCATCACCCTCAATTGTCATTCAGTTACAAAGACAAAAAAAAAAAAAAAAAAAAAAAAAAAGGTAAATTGCAGCCGTTATCAACCCACTGCAGGATGGAAGCCTCCTCAACAATTCATGCTGAGAGACGTGGACCATAATGTACCACGCTGGTCCAGTGCAGGTTGACAGATTGACCGTATTTAGCAGTCAGGGGCTTGAACCCCGGTCTACTCAAAGAGTGTGCTACTGCATTCCCGCTCCAGACCACTCGGCTATGACAAAGACAAAAGATGGCAACATAGTACAACCACCAACCAAACATCGTCATGATTCCTGTTTTCAAAAAGCAGAAGCCAATGTTGCCAGAAGCAAATTGAGGCAAAACATGAGAGTAGTTATACTCCTCGTAATGTGTTGTCAGAGTTGAGTAACTATGTACTGGCCCATATGCCCAAACAATCATCCCTTGCAAGAAATTTTAATCACAGAAAAGACGGTCATTTGCTTGATCCAACAACAATAAATTTTGACATTCCTGAGAAGTACCGTCAACTGATACGTCACTATTTAGGTGTGGATGATCCAGACAGAATTCTGGTTTTAGATGATAAAGAACTCTTGGTTGAATTGAACAAAGATACAATTTATGGAGATGGCACCTTTGATAAAGTTACAAACATGTTTTACCAACTGTATACGTGGCATGCCAAGGTAAGTAATTCATATCCGACATATTTACATTTTATTACAGAAAAAGAACTTCGATGCTTATAATAGAATGTTTGAAATCATGAAGCTGTTGGTTCCAGATCTGGTGGCTCAAAAGGTTTTAGTGGATTTTGAGAAGGCTCGCATGAATGCAGTGAGGATTGCCTTCCACACGCTGAGGTCAAAGGGCATTTTATTTCCATCTGTGTCAGAGTCTCATCAGGAAACTCAGCAATGTTGGCTTCAAGACTGAATTTGAAACTGATATAAATACAAAAACTCAAGCTAGAGTTTCTTGCTGCATTAACCTTTGTCCCAGTCCATGATGTGAGGAGTGTCCTTGATGAGCTTGCTGCCACATTTCCAGACGAAGATAGCTATAATGAGGTGCTCACATACTTCTTTTCCACATACACTGTGGGCACAGCAGGCAAAGATCTCCAATCCAATAAAGTTTCCAATAAGAATATGGACTCATCATGATGCAGCTCTTGAACGGTTGCCTAAAATACAAACTGCTGTGAGGGATTTCACAATGCACTTAATTCCCTATTCCACTGCAATCATCCCAGCATGTGGTTTTTGTTTGATGGACTGAAGAGGGACCTGGCTTGCCACAGATTGACACTGACTAATGCACATCATCATCAGCCATTTTCAATCCACTGCAGGATGAAGGCCTCTCCAGCAACTTTCCAGTTCCTTCTGTTTTGAGCACTGGCCATCCATTTACTACTCAAAAACTCATGAATTTCATCTATCCATCTCCGCCTTTGTCTTCCAGGTTTTCTTCTAGCTCCTCTTGGGTACCATTCTGTTATTTTCTTAGTCCATCTGTCATCATGTCTTCGAGCTATGTGTCGTGCCCAAGACCATTTTAGTTCTTTAGTTTTGATAAGAATGTCCTTTACTTGAGTTTGCTGCCTAATCCATGTGTTTCTCTTCTTATCTAACAGTCTTATTCCCAATATAATTCGTTCCATTCTTCGCTGTGTAGTTCTTAGCTTCTCTTCCATTCTTTTGGTGAGTGCCCAAGTTTCACTTCCATAAGTTATGGTGGGGAGTATACATTGATTCATTATTTTACGTTTCAGACAAACTGGGATATTGCTCTTCAGTATGTGACTATATTTCCTGAATGCTATCCACCCAAAATTTATTATTCTCTTGACTTCCAGCCATTTATCATTATTACAGCTAATAACTTGTCCCAGATAAGTATATGACTCCAGCTTTTCAATTACTGCTCCTTCAATCATTATTTCCCTTTCTGTGGCATACTTGTTCATCATTACTTTTGTTTTAGCCATATTCATCTTTAGTCCAAAATCCTTACTAACTGTGCATAACTGATTAAGATTTTCCTCTAATTCTTTGGGATCGTGGCTTATGACCACAATGTCATCTCCAAATCGTAAATGGTTTAGGTACTCTCTGTTCACATTGACTCCTTTCTGCGACCAGTTTAATCTTCTGAAAGCTTTCTCAAGGGCAGCAGTAAACAGCTTCGGAGATATTGTGTCTCCTTGTCGAACTCCTTTCTCGATTTTAAATTTTACTGTCTTTGTCTAGTCTAATAAAGGATGTAGCACTCTCATATATTTTCTTCAAAATCATAATATATGGAGTATCTATGCCTTGTCTTTCCAGTGCCCGAAACATTGCCTTATGCTGTATGGAGTCAAATGCCTTTTCATAATCCACAAATGCCAGGCATAATGGTATTTTATATTCATTTGCTTTCTCCATTAGCTGTGATATTACGTGAAGGTGATCCATAGTTGAGAATCCTGTCCTAAAGCCAGCTTGCTCTTTCGGTTGATTCTCATCAAGTATTCTTTCTAATCTGTTAGTAATGACCCTTGTGAACAACTTGTAGATGTGGGATAACAAGCTAATTGGTCTATAATTTCCAATTTCTTATTTATCTCCTTTCTTATGCAGCAAAACTATGATTGCATTATTCCACTGCTTAGGTGTCACACCTTTTCTAATGCACTTTGTGAAGAGCCTTGCCAGTTTTTGTGTTATGTCTCTTCCTCCCAATTTTAACAATTCTACAGTAACTTCATCTTCCCCCGGGGCTTTCCGATTCTTCATTTTCTTCAATGCATGTTCTACCTCATCAGGAAGAATATCGGGTATGTCGTATGTGTTGCTACTTTGCAATCCATCTTCCCCACTGCTGGTATCATTCCCTCGCTCCTTGTATAATTCTCTATAGTAGTCTTCTGCTATTTGAATTATGCCTTCTCTGTTGTTTATAAGTACACCATCGCTATCCTTCAGTTTCAGTATCATTTGTCTTTCTGTATTACTGCTCATGGCTGCTGATTTAAATCCTTTGTTTTCCCTTAATGCCTGTTCTACTTTTCTTGTGTTAAATCTTCTTATGTCCTCTCTGAGTCTCTTTCTAATGGCTTTGCATAACTCAGTATACTCAATTTTCTCCCTGTCAGTGTTTTTCTTGCTCTTCATTTGTCGTCTTTGGTTCATCATGACAAGTGTTTCTTGACTAATTTTTTCTTCTTTGGATTTCTGTTTCCCTATAGGTTTCTTGGGCTTTATCACTTTCAGAAAGTTGTAATATTCCTCGTCGATATCTTGGTCCTGAGCAGTCTGCAGAAGCTCAAACTTGTTCTTAAGTTCCAGTACATACTGCTTTTTCTCCTCCTCTGTTATTTCAAAGACCTTTGTATTATTTACTCGAGCCAGTTTTTTCCTTTCCTTTCCTACATCTATATCAAGTGTACATCTTACCATTCTGTGATCACTTCCAACATTTACCTTATTCAGGACGGTAACATCATTCACAATATATCTTCTGTTAGTGAGGATGAAGTCGATTTCATTATTTGTTAATCCATTTGGACTCTTCCATGTCCACTTTCTGTTCACCCTTTTTTTGAAAAAAGTGTTCATTACTGACAGTCCTTGAGATTCTGCAAATTCCACAAGTCTTTCACCTCTTTTATTTCTTTCACCAATTCCAAAATTTCCTATAGTTCCTCTTTCTGTGCTGTTTTGCCTTTTTCCAACCTTAGCATTGAAGTCCCCCATAATAATAGTGTAGTGGGTTTTCTGCTCATCTAGAAGACTGAATTTTGGTGTACATTTCTTCAACCTCTTCATCATCATGGCTCGGTGTTGGTGCATAAATCATTATAATCTTTAGCTTGTACCTCTTAGAAATCTTGAATATTAGTCTTGACACCCTTGGTGATGTACTTTTGAATTCCAAAATGTTGTTTTTAAAATCTTTATGGACCAGAAACACAACTCCACCTTCACTCCTTTCACTGTTTCCATTGGTGTACAGCAGATTTCCACTTGATAAACGTATAAGTGATTCATGTGACTAATGCACAGGTAGGTCCAACTAGAGGTGAAAAAAGAAGATATGAAGCACTGTATGACTTGGTTGCCACTTTGTGTAAGAATATCAACAGGTAGAAGACAAGCTGAAATACATGCAGAGATTGGCTAACTTACAGTAATCAAAATTCTATTCAAATCCGGGACAATTAAATAAATCACTGAAATAGGTCTGAATTAGTTGTTTATTGATAAAAAACCAAAAAGTGTTGACTGTTCACTTTGTAAGACAGAGAAAAAATAATTCTTTTTTATAAATAAAATCAAAGGCATTAGCATTAGTAAAGGCACATGATGCAAGAAAGTAAGCTTATATAGCATCAGCCAAAAAAAAAATCCCCTTCTCCCATCAGCCAAAAAAAACAAACCCATCCACTCGCTCCAAATGTTTGTCTAGTAGTTCTGCCTTGAATCTATTTAAGCTATCAACATCTACAATTATAGATGGAAGTTTGTTCCAGCAATCAACATCCACTGACTAAATGCAAACTTCTGCATATCTATCCTACAACTGTCTTTCCTCAATTTGAATTTATGCTCTCTCAGGCATTGACAAAGAGGAAGTATCCCATCAGCATTGAGCATGCTCAAACCATTTAGGGCTTTATACACCTCAATTCAATCAGATCACCTTGCAGGTGCCAATCTCCAAACACTGTAATTTGCAAAACTTAATCCTTTGTAAGAGCAACCCTTTGTTCCATTCCCTACTCTTGTTGCCCTTCTGTGTACTCGTTCCAGCAGCTCTACATCTTTCTTAAAATGAGGCCTTCAGACCTGTATACAGTACTCAAGGTGTGGCCTGATAGAAGGGGATAATCACCTCTTATACCTGTATATCATTGACAAGACACCATTAGCTACTCTTGCAGAGTGTCTGCACTACTCAGAAAATTTTTCATCCTCTACCACTGTCAGTGTAGTAACACACAGTTGATACGTTACTGCTTCCCATATGCAGTACTTTACATTTCTCAATGTTAAACTTCAGTTGCCACCTCTCAGCCCATCTGCTCAACTTTTTTAGATCGTGTTTCAGCAGTGTACTGTCATTAATAACCCTGCCAACCTTCGTATCATCTGCAAACTTGGACATTAAGTCTGTATACCATCATCAATATCATTAATAAATACAGAAAACAACCATGGACTGAACCCAGGGGGGACTCCACTAATAACATTAGTCCACAAAGAGCAGTGTCCATTGATTACCAATCTTCTTCTCCCACTCAACCATCCCTTTATCCAGCACTACACTGCTCCAATATGTGCAGCAGTCTTCCATGTGCAACAGTATCAAAAGCCTTTTTAAGGTCTAAATATATGATATCAAAATTATTACCTGCATCCAGTTCCTTTGTGACCACATCATAGTATCCAATCAAATTAATCAGATAAGACTTCCCCTTAACAAATGCATGCTCTGTCCTAGCTATAATTGAAGTCTTGTCTAGATGATCCTGCAGTGCTTCTTTAACCAATGCCTCCATTAATTTTCCGGGAACAGAAGTTAAACTCACAGGTCTATAATTACTTGTGTCAGCCTTTGATCCTCCTTTGGGAATTGGGGTTGCATTTGCAAATCTCCAGTCCATGGATACCTCCCATGAGTCCATGGAAGCTCTCTTAATTAATGCTAAGGGTTGGCTTTCTTCCTTTGCTGCCTCCTTTAATATAACTGGATAGATCCCATCCACCCCAGATGCCTTTCTTATGTTTAACTTCAACAATTTCTCCTCCACTTTGCTCTCAGTTATTACAAAATCATCTAGCTCACTGCCATAGTTTAATTCACCTATGGCATTCCCCTCCCTGAATAACTTCTCATGTGTGAATGTAGAGGCAAAATACTCATTTAGTTTGTTAGTTACCTGATCAGGATCACCAAAAGTTGAATCATCGATATCAAGTGGACCAGTCTGATTCATTCCATTCCTTCTAGAGTTTACATTAAGTAAAGAATCTTTGCTGTTTTTCTTTGCATCCTTTGCCAAAAGATTTCTTGTAATCTACCTCTGCCTGCCTAACCTCCTTTGTGAGTTGTTTACAGACTGGCTTATATCTATCAGAAGCTTCCATGTCACCTGTTAATTTATATGTATCCGATGCATTTTTCTTCTCTGCCACATGTCTCATTAGTTCATCTGACATTCATTTAGGCCTAAACCGTGAACAATATTTCTCATTTCGTATGAAAACCCTAGTAGCTTCCAAGATTAATTCTTTGAATGCTTCCCATTTTGAATTTGCTGTTGGTAACATCATCAGTTGGTTTCACCATATAGAATTTAAATACTGTCTCAGACCACCATAGTCACCTTTACGAAAGCAAAAACCCTTCCATTTACCCTTGATGGTAGTTACCTCTTTGAGTAAATCCCATTTGAGCACATTGTGATCACTGTCACCTAGTGGTTCCTTTATCTGCAGATTCTTAATTCATGAAGAATCACTACTGTTAATCAGATCAAGAGTATTACTCCCTCTAGTTTCCTCCTGAACATGCTGCTGTAGAAAACAATCATCATCCAATGAATCCACAAAAGGCTTGTGTGTGTGTGTGTGTGTGTGTGTGTGTGTGTGTGTGTGTGTGTGTGTGTGTGTGTGTGTGTGTGTGTGTGTGTGTGTGTGACGGATCAACCCATAAATTCCAGTCAATATCTGAGAAATAAAATTCCCCCCACTATAAGACACTCAGATTTACTGGCCCACTCTATTTTCCTGTACAGTTCTTTATTATACTCATCAGAGTAATTAGACCTATAACACATTCCTACTCTCAATTTTGCTTTCCCAGCGCTTATGTCACACCAGACTGACCCGACACTGCACTGTCCAGCCATATTGACTGGCTGTACTTCTTTGGATTTTATGTGTTTCTGAACTAACAGCATAACCCTTCCTGTCCTGTCTATCCTTTCTGTACAAATTGTACTCCCCAAATTCCATTTCTGCATTCCTTATATCTGTGACACCACATCTTTGTTATCCGAACAATATCTGCCTTTGATGTTTCGACCAACACCTCAAATTCATCAAATTTATTTACCAAACTACTAGTATTGGTGTACAGGCAAGTATTCATGCACCTGTTCCTATTCTTAGCTACCCTAACACAGCACATGTATTTACTTGTTCCACAATGACTCCCAGCAGCCTCTGAAATCCCCTGCATCTTGTTTTCGAGGCTGCTGCTCATTCCAATAGAAGCAGTGCAAGAAACACTTTTGCCTCTGCCAACGGCTACTGTTAATCTAGTAGTCCGTGTTTCCACCCCCCAAGCTAGCAGTTTTCCGACCCACCTAACACTGCCTCGATAGCACCAGCAAATATTCTTGCACCCTTTCTATTTATGTGTATCCCATCCCTGTAGAAGCAATCTCCTGTTAACAACAGGCTGAGAAAAATTCTACCCCTTGAGCCTTGCACAATCTATCATGTCTGGGCAGAATTGCACACACTTTCAAATTCAACCGTAACTCACAGCTTTTTTTTTCAACATTGACCTGTATTTGTTAAGTAATTCTGCCAGTCTTCTACTCTTAATATCATTAGTGCCAACGTGTACAACAATATCACCTTTTGTGTCCTTAAAAGATGATATCTGCTCTACAATGTCATCAACATTTGCCCCTGACAGACATACCCTGATTCTGTTCCATCTATCCTTTTCGCAAAATATGTTCCCTACTTCCCTGACAGTAGAGTCACTGACAACTACTAGTTTCTTTTGATCCAGTGCATTCTGCCTTGGGAGTTGTCGCTGTGTTGTGTGATGTTGAAATGCAAGTTCTGGCATTGATGTGTGCAGCTGAGAGCTTGATGGGCCCCTCAATTGAAATCGTTTGAGGGCATCCTCCCTGTCCTTCAAGCTCTGATATAGGCCTGTAACAATGCTGAGTTGGCACTTGATTTCCTTACACTCCTCACATCGTGCACACAAATACATTCTCCTTGGCTATATCATGTCCCATCCCTGATTGCTCCACAAACATTAAACAATCAGTTTAGTTGCAGACCAGAGCATCGTATAGAAGTAGAAATAAAATATATAAATGCAACATTTTGTTGTGTTTTGAAATATGAAATAATGTTTTTTGTAAACTAAAAATAATGTGAGCATTCTTCCGTGTGAGTATTTTTTTATGTGAGAATTTATCCATGTGGGTATTTTTCATGTGAGCATTTATGACGGGTTTTTTTGTGTGGAATTTTCGTGTGGGCTTTTTTCATGTGCGCATTTATCTGGTCGTTGTGCCAGTAAATTAGAATGTTTTATCGTCATAGGGATTTGAACTTTTCAGATATATGACAGGACCTTGTCGGTTTGTCACTCACACTGTACTAGAATTTTTCTGCATTTAGTGGATAACTGGTTTCTACATCTTGGTTAGAGAGGAACAAGGGAAAGTAGTAGTAATCTTAATCAAATTACTCATGGAATGAAACAAAATGAAATAAAACTACTGCTGGATGTTGCACTGCAACAGCCAACAGCAGTTTGCCAACATACATTGTTCCAGAAACCTTGGTAGTGATTTTCCATTGATTATCTTCATAGAATCATTTCCCCTACTCATGCTAAGGTTTTTGGGATAGGAGTCTAAATGCAAGAAATGTTGTGTGTGTGTGTGTGTGTGTGTGTGTGTGTGTGTGTGTGCGCGCACTTTTTTGACAAGAATCCCAAACAAACGATATTAAAACCTATAATACTTAGTACTGTGAATGGGTTGAAAGTTGAGAGGATGAAAGAAGGTACTTGTTGACATCAGACTTGAATTTCTGTAGAGTGTAATTTTCATGAAATACAAGTGGAGGTTGTTCCAGAAAATTGAAGTTAAAGGGATAAATGAGCAAGAAGAAGAGTTAGTTCTGAGAGTTCTAAGTTGGACAGTAAATGGATGTTGACTGGTTGAGACACATGTTTGGAAGAGCAAGGGGGGGAATTATAGAAGCCAGTTTAGAAGAGTAGTGCTCATGGAAGTATCTACAGAAAATGCATGCATCAGAAAGAGAATGTCTTTGAGAGAGAGAATGGAGAGACTGTTAGACATCATTCATTAATTAACCTAACTGCCCCCTTCTGAATGAAGTCCAGAAGCCTGAAATGTGCACCATCTCATGTGGGTACAATATTCCATGGTAAGGCAGATTTAAGATTTGTACAGAGTGAGCAGCTGTTTAGCACGATAGAAAACCCAGTTTTTTAGATGCAGAGGGAGCAATATTTGTGATGTGCTTATGCCATGAGAGATTAGAAGTTGGCGTATTCCCTTATAGCAATGTGTTATCTTGTCTAGAAATTTTAACGTTGTCAAAGATAAGCATAGGAGCAGAAGAATTCTTTTTGACATATATGAGGCAGGGCTGAGTTTTAGAAGGATTGAAATTAACTAAGTTATCTCTGCCCCACTGGAGAATTACCTGGAGTTCAGCTTTTAAGGATTGGGTAATGTATATTTGAGAAGTTGAAGCTGTGTGAAGGGCAAGGTTTCTCAAACTGGAAGGTGGAGTGCAATGTGCTATAATCAGAAAAACAATGGATAGGATTGCTAGTCAATGGTAGAAGGTCAGTAATACACAAGAGGAAAAGAGTGGGAGAAAGAACTGAACACCAAAGCATTAGTGGTGAATGTAGAAGCTGGAGGTTGGGGGGGGGGGGGTCTACCACCACCTGCAATGAGTGGTCAAGAGAAAAAATTACAAAAAACAGTTGTAAATCCACAAGATCGACGCTTATTTAGAAGAAGACCTTTGTGCCAAATACAACCAAAAGCCTTGAAATGTCAAGGAAATGCCTCAATTTTCAACTTTTCCACCGAATTTGTCCATAGTTTGGTACCATAGCCAGTATATCAACAGTGGATCTACAATGATGGAATCCATACTGGCGATCATTGTTCAGATGTAAGGTTGCTAGATTGTTTAGGAGTTGTCAGTTTGCATTACTTTAGAAAGAGCAGAAGTACAATGGGATGATAACTGGATGGAAGAGATTTATCACCCTTCAGAACTGGCTGGATAAGAGCAAATTTAGGCAGAAGGAAAAACACAATGGAATAAGTAAGTGTAAATGAACAAGTGGAAAAATACCATCAAGATCTGGAGCTTTCTTGGCATCAAAATCATACTGACATCCTTGTAAGACCACAGGAGACATTGAGAATGTTAGGAGGTGGTTTACCAAGATCATGAATACAATGGTTAGAAGAAAAGTAGGATGCTAATAAGTGAGTTTTAAGTTTAGCCGTGGTAACAATAGAACTATCAGGTTTTAACAGAGGTGGGAATAGAGATGAGCAAAAGTTACAGCCACTAGCTCTGGCAAGAGACCAGAATGTTCGAATACCATTTTGAGAAGAAAGTTTTTGACTCTTAGCCTGTTCACAATCTAGTTTGGACTGATTGTAGTATTGTTAATGTTGACAATATCATAATCAGTTGTCAATAAATCAACATTATCAATAATGTTGATTTATTGATTCTGCTGTCGTGTTATTTTGTTAAGAATAATATTAATATTATGAATTTTGGCTATAACATATTGTCATGATGTTAATAGATTGTATTCCAGAGCTGACCTAAAAGTTGAAAACAAAAGATTAATGAATGATTTATATAATTTATGGCAATCTAGATGAAATAACAGACAGAAAGGCAGAAAAACTTTTATGTTTTTGCAATATTGTAAGTGCAAAAAGAAAACCTTGACTTTAATTTGGATTGAGTGCTGTATTCCTCATGATTGGACATGGGCTTGCTCAAAGATTCCGTTATCGAGGTTTGTACTTAAGTGATCTATGTTCTTATGATGAAGTTTGATATATCTGCTCGTATTATGTTTAAATGCAACAGTTATCAATGGACACTGCTCTTTGTGGACTAATGTTATTAATGGTGTCCCCCAGGCTTTGGTGTTGGGCCCATTGTTGGGAAGAGGTTATATCAGGGTTAAAGTCTAAATTTGCAGATGATACAAAGGTTGGCAGGGTTGTTAATGACAGTATGCTACTGCAACAAAATCTAGAAAAGTTAGGCAGATGGGCTGAGAAGTGGCAACTAAAGTTTAACACTGCCAAATGCAACGTAATGCATATGGGTAGAAGTATTGGGTTACCCAAGGGAACCGTACCAACTGTGTGGTACTACACTCAGGATAGTGTAGAATGAAAAGGACCTGGGGGTAATTGTGCAGTCAGATATGAAGTTTTCTGGGCAGTGCAGATAGGCTGCAAGAGTAGTTCATGGTGTCTTGTCAATGATACACAGGAATTTTGCTAGTAGGGATAAGGGGGAGAGATTGCCCCCCTGGTATAAGGCAATGGTCAGGCCACACCTTGAGTACTACATACAGGTTTGGAGGCCTCATTTTAGGAAGTATGTAGAGCTGCTGGAATGAGTACAAAGAAGGGTAACGAGATTGGTGAGTTGAAAAAAGGATTGGTATTACTAAGAAAGGCTTAAGTTTTGCAAATTCTGGTGACCAGACACCTACGAGGTGATCTAATTGAGGTGTATAAGGCCTTGAATGGTTTGAGCAAGCTCAATCAATGCTAATGGGATTCTTCCTCTTGCTCAGATTACTCACCTGAGGGGACATAAATTCAAATTGAGGTAAGACAATTGTAGAACAGATGTGCAGAAATTCGCCTTTAGCCAGCTGGTGGTTGATAGTTTGTAAGAAAAAAACTATAAAAAGTAAAATTGTGTGAATGTTGAGTGAATGAAAGTTATTAATTGATTACATATCTTATGGCTATGCAGGCACACAAGGGCCTAATGGTTATCCAAGCTGACCATGCTGTAGCTTTTCCTAGCTGGCATCATGTGGGATGCTGACACTGGTCATTAGGGTAACCCCCCAGTTCAGTGTGGGACAGAGCTGCTCCACCATAGGAATCTCTTTCCCTGTACTTTTATTCCTACCACCTCAGGTGGTCGAGTCTCCTTCCCCCTCACCCTAGGTGCCCCCCCCTTTTCCTGGTGGCTCATCCACCACCCCACTCAGCTCACACCCTCTGGAGGCGCCTCCGTAGCCAGGTGGGAAGGAACAGCAGTGCATAGCACATGCTTCTTGATTAGACCGGGGTTCAAGCCCGTCACCACCAAATATGGAGGATGCGGAAAGGTCAGAGAATGACCACTGCATATCCCGGAGCAATATGGCCTTAGTTGCTAATGCTCCTAAAAAAAAAAAAACCAAATGACAATAACAAACAAACACCCTCCGGATCAGGATGGGCATCCTGTACCAGGGTCCCCTTATTGTCTCCCCTTTCAAATCAGGCGAGTGCCTCAACTACTGCTACTCTCTGTTCTCTACCCCTTTTATCCCACCCTCTTCCTATCTCCCCATTATCTTCTTTTCAATACAAAACTTTCTTCTCTCCTAATGCGTTCTGGCTTGCCTCCCTGGGGCAGTGACGGAAACTGGGGTGTTAGTGGCTCGCCCCAGGCTAAGTGGCCAGGGGAACAACACAACCCACATTAATACCCCGGGGGCTCACATCTGGTGAGTATGGGCTTGGCAAACCCAGGGTCCTGAGCTGGATATCATCATTCTTCTCTTTCTTGGTGATACCCCCCCCCTCTCTCTCTCTCTCTCTCTCTCTCTCTCACACACACACACACACACACACACACACGGGGGGGGGTAACTCGGGAATTTTTTTTTTTGGCTGGTGCAGCATAAGCCTCAGGCTTCCTTGTACCATATGGCTAATAATAATAATAATAATAATAATAATAATAATACAGGAACTCCCCGACTTACGGAATTCGACTTTACATGTTTTTTTCCGGCCGGTGCAAACTTAAAAAAACCGTGGAAACGTATTTTGCATCCCGTAGGAATAAACGAAGGTATCGTCAAAATACCGTAATGTGAACCCAATAACACATTGTTTTATTTTTTATTTATTATTATTATTTTTTTTTTTTTTTTGTAATTTGTTCCACGTCCTGGGAAGTTGAAATTTTCGCTATATTACTAGGCTATTTATCTCTCTAAACGGTCATATTTATAATGGAAATTGCAGTACCCTTTCATTGCTATCATATGTTCCCATTATAAGAATCAATTTTGAACGCCTTTGTGATATTTTTCTAAAGGATGTTTCTGGAGGTCACAACCAAAAAACAGTATACACTTTCTGGTTTATTGGGCTTTTCTATTAGTGAATCTAATTATAAACGGGTAGTAAACTCGATCTTATTGCATTTGCAATAATACCAATAACTGCAATTGTGTTAGTTTTTACGCTATTATGGTGAGATGTGTTCCCCTTGAGTGAAATTTTCAATCATAAAAAACAAATTTTCAGAAACTTCTCTTCATTCCTACTTACGTATTACAATGAAGGGAAAGTGACCAACAGAAAGAACAAGTGGTAGTGCCAGGAAACAACAAAATTGATTTAGAAATGAATATGAAAATGATTAGGAAGTACGAAGCAGGACAAAGTTCGTCAGCTATTGAACATACATTGTCAAAGAGGAAAATACAATGCCAGGTTTTGAAGCCGTCAAAAGATATGGCCACACATGCTTCGGACTAATGCAGCGGGAGATTACAGATTAAAACCACTGCCTGTGTACCATTCTGGAAATCCTCGTGCATTTAAGGGCATCAATAAAGCCACCCTACCCGTACATTTCCGATTGAACCAGAGTGCATGGATAACAATATCTCTCTTTCTCTGTCTTTGAGGATTGGTTTAAATGCTGCTTCATTTCCGAGGTTGAAAAAATTGTAAAGACCGACATTCCCTTCAAGATTTTGCTTCTATTAGATAATGCTCCTGGACATCCCGTGCATCTAGGTGATTTCAATTCGAACGTGAGAGCCATATTTCTACTGCCACAAATGACTTCACTCATCCAGCCTATGGATCAGGGTGTTATTTCGAATTTAAAAGCATACTATTTGCTCAGGCATTGTCTACAGTAGATGAGAAAAATTTTACGTTGAGGCTTTTCTAAGAGGAAATCTTACAATATTTACCACGCCATCTTAAACATTAATAAAATAATAAAAATTAAAAACAAAATAAAAATAAAGCCTTGCGTGGCAATCACTAAAAGTCGTTTGAATGGGCCATGGAAGAAATTATACCCACGGCACGTAAAAGGCTTCATAGGATTTGAAAAAGACGAATCATATGAAGAAGTTACAGATAAGATTATAAAGGTTGCTGAGCTACTTCAGTTGGAGATTGATGCCAAAAATGAGGAGTTAACAGAGAAAGACGAGAAGGAATTATCTAACGAAGAAGTTATTGACTTGCAGTCAGTGAGAGTGAAAGAAGAAAATGCTGATGAAGTTCGAGATGAACCAAAGGAGAAGCCGAGATACTTCATCACCAGAGAGATGGAATGCCATTTTGTGAAATTGCATCGGCAATGGTGGATGGATCCTGACAGCGAACGATTCTTAAAAGTTAACAAAGGGGTGAATGGTATGCTTGCTTGCTACAAATAAATCTACGATGAAAAGAAAAAAAGCCACTGGACAGTGGCTTTTTTCTTTTCGGACAGTGACACCGAATGCAATTTCACAAAATGTCCAGTCATCCATTAATATGTTCTTTTGTAAGGTTCAGTGGCTGACCCCTTTTAAATCTTCACAGCCCAAAACCTTCACAGTGCGTAGTTATCAGCTGAAGACTTCGATTCTGGCAACGATGCTCGAGAGGAAAAGACATTATGCCTGTCTCCTCTTTTTTTGTAATTTAGATTTTTTTTTTAAATTGCACGCTTTTTTAATTTTTCTTGCACATGAGATAAATAATTTTATTTACACATTTGTCGCACAACACTTTTTTGATTCAATCAATTCAGTGAGCAAGTGCTGCACAAGCAAGAGGGAAATTCCGACTTATGTAGCGTTCTACGGAACATCCCTTACGTAAGTCGGTGAGTTCCTGTACATCACAAAACACACATCCTAGCCTATGCAGAGTATTGTATTCTACACAATAAAAATGTGGAACTGGGCGAGATTCCCAATACCGCTAGAGAAAACACACCATCACCATGATCGATATTTAATCAGAAAATGAGCTATGCAATTATTTACCTGTGCATTAGCACTAGTAGAGGCATTTGATGCAAGAAAGCAAGCTAATGCAGCATCAGCCAAAAAAAAAAAAAAAAACCACTTCCACTTCACCCATCTGTTCGTTAAAGATATCTGTCCAGCTGAGCCTTAAACTTATTTAGGCTATCAACTTCCACAAGGGATGGAAGTCTGTTCCACCAATCAACCACCCGCTGGCTAAAGGCAAATTTCCGCACGTCTATCCTACATCTGTCTTTCCTCAATTTGAATTTGTGCCCTCTCAGGTGATTATTCTGAGCGAGAGGAAGAATCCCATCAGCATTGAGCATGGGATTCTTCAAGGCTTTGTACACCTCTGTCAGATCACCTTGCTGGTGCCCAGTCTCCAGACACTGTAATTTGCAAAACTTAAGCCTTTCTTCATAAGAGCACCCCTCTGTTCCATTCACTAATCTTGTTGCACTTCTCTGTACTCGTTCCAACAGCTCTACATCCTTCTTTAAATGAAGCCTCCACACCTGTATACAGTACTCTAGGTGTGGCCTGACCATTGCCTTATACAAGGGAATAATCACCTCCTTATCCTTGCTAGAAAAATTCCTATATATCATTGACAATACTCCATGAGCTACTCTTGCAGCCCGTCTGCACTGCTCAGAGAACTTCATATCTGCCTGCACAACCACCCCCAAGTCCCTTTCATTCTCTACCACTGTCAGTGTAGTACCACAGAGTTGATACGTTGTTCTAGGGTTGCTGTTTCCCATGTGTAGTACTTTACATTTGTCAATGTTAAACTTCATTTGCCACCTCTCAGCCCATCTGCTCAACCTTTCCAGATCCTGTTGCAGCAGCATAGTGTCAATAGTGTCCTTGACAACCCTGCCTACCTTTGTATCGTCTGCAAACTTCGACATTAAGCTTGATATATACCCTCATCAATATCATTTATGAATACAGAAAACAATAATGGACCCAACACTGAGTTCTGAGGGACTCCACTAATAACATTAGTCCACGACGAGCAGTGTCCATTGATAACCACTGTCTGTCTTCTCCCCCTCAGCCACCCCTTTATCCACAGCAGCAATTTGCGTCCAATGCCACACTGCTCCAATTTGTGCAGCAGTCTTCCATGTGCAACAGTATCAAAAGCCTTTCTAAGATCCAAGTATATAATATCAAAGTTATTCCCTGCATCCAGTTCTTTTGTGACTGCATCATAGTATCCAATCAAATTGGTCAGGCATGACTTCCCCTTAACAAAACCATGCTGTGTCCGAGCTATAGCTGAAGTCTTTTCTAAATGATCCTGCAGTGCTTCTTTAACTAGTGCCTCCATTAATTTTCCTGGAACAAAAGTTAAACTCACAGGTCTATAATTACTTGTGTCAGCCTCTGATCCTCCTTTGTGAATTGGGGTGACATTTGCACATCTCCAGTCTGTGGGTACCTCCCCTGAGTCCAAGGAAGCTCTCATAATTATGGCTAAGGGTTTGCTTACTTCCTTTGCTACCTCCTTTAATATAACTGGATAGATCCCATCCACCCCAGGTGCCTTTCTTGTGTTTATCTCTAACAATTTCTCCTCCACTTTACTCTCAGTTATTACAAGATTCTCTAGCTTACTGCTAGAGTTGAATACACCTCTGGCTTTCCCCTCGCTAAATAACTCCTCATGTGTGAATGTCGATGCAAAATATTTATTTAGTTTGTTAGTAGTGTGCATTTGTAGTGTGCAGCATTCTCAAGGTCGAATAAATATCAATATGTAATTATTTACCTCCGTTTATATAGGTTCTCTAAGGAACAGGACTTTTGCATTGGGTTTCATAATGCACGAAGAATATTACCAATTTTAAACACACACACCAACCGTTTATGACTGATTGAATAATGAAATAAAATAAAATAAAATGATAGAAAAGACTGTAAAATAATATTTACAAAAAACTTTTAATTATTTACAAAAAACTAGACTATAACAAAAGTAAAATAAGTAAAAAAGTTAAAATATAAATATAAAAGCGATAAAAAGACGATAAAAAATACTACTAGAGCTTTCGGAGGTGTCTTCCTCCTTCCTCAGTAATAGTGAGACTTAAACGACACATCCTTACATACCAGGTTCACGGCACACGTGGATGACCAGGCGCATACTCAGCATTCCTTTCACTTGTACCAGAACCGGAAGTGGTCTGGACACGTGGAAAATTAAAACGTTTGTCTCTTGTCAAAACCACCGACTCAAAATGGGGGTGAAGCCTAACTCCCCTGTCTCTGTTTATACTATTGTTACCAGAGGATCCAATCCACAGACTTTCCAGCCACTTGCGGTCCCAGAATCTATGCGCCCGGTCAAGGATGACAACGTTATCAGGGGGAGATCTGGTGTTGTTTTTCCCAATAGTGCTCGGCAATGGCGGATTTATTGAGCTCTGCGGTCCGTATCGCTCGTGAATGTTCCCCCAGACGGTCCTTGAGACGCCGTCCTGTCTCCCCCACGTAACATTCCCCACAATCCGGGCATGTGATCTCATATACGACCCCACTACTAGAATCCCTAGTAATGGGGTCTTTGACCTGTGACACTACTGTGTGCAACCTCCGGCCCGGAAGCTGCACACAGCGTGTCTGAAAGTCGCGAAGCATCCTCGCAATGCGATCTGACAGGCCCGGATAGTAGGGAACATACACTGTGGTAAGCGGTACAGGCGGAACTACCCGATTGGGCTCTTCCTCTCTGTTGTATCTGTCTTCCTCCTTTTTGAGTCGGTGGTTTTGACAAGAGACAAACGTTTTAATTTTCCACGTGTCCAGACCACTTCCGGTTCTGGTACAAGTGAATGCTGAGTATGCGCCTGGTCATCCACGTGTGCCGTGAACCTGGTATGTAAGGATGTGTCGTTTAAGTCTCACTATTACTGAGGAAGACACCTCCGAAAGCTCTAGTAGTGTTTTTTATCGTCTTTTTATCCCTTTTATATTTATATTTTAATGCATTTTAACTTTTTTACTTATTTTACTTTTGTTATAGTCTGGTTTTTTGTAAATAATTAAAAGGTTTTTGTAAATATTATTTTACAGTCTTTTCTATCATTTTATTTTATTTTATTTCATTATTCAATCAGTCATAAACGGTTGGTGTGTGTGTTTAAAATTGGTGGTATGAATAATCCTAACCTCAGAGGCCTTATTGCAGATATGAAGAATATTGTTGCATCCCAAAGAGCAGGACTGAAATATTTACAAACTATACAAATATTTAAAATACAGGGTTGTTAAAATTAAAGTATCCCTATGGAGAGGGCTCTAGAGCGAGTTCTAAGGCTTGTATTGAAGAGAAATTTGGACAACAGGTACAATAAAGAATGTGGTCGCCATTTATTGGAAAAAAAATTAGTTACAAAATTTGTCTGTATTTTTTTTTCTTTTTTTTTTTTTTTCTTTTTCTTTTTTTTTTATGAACACCCCAAACACGAGAGATATTAGAACCTATGGTACTTAGTACCGTGCTTGGGTTGCAGGTTGAGAAGACGAAGGAAAGTATTTGTTGACATTAGATTTGAACTTCTGTAGACTAATTTTCAGGAAATACGTATGAAGGAAGATTGTTCCAGAAAGTGTGAGTTGAATGAATAAACGAGGAAGATGAAAAGTTGTGTTCTGTGAGTTTTAAGTTGGACAGTAAATGGATGTTGGCTGGTGGCGGCACATGTTCGAACTGTTTTGAAAGAGAGAGAGAGCGGGAATTATAGAAGCCAATTCAGAAGAACAGTACCCATGGAAGTAACTGTAGAAGTGGCATGCAGCAGAAACAGTACGTCTATCAGACGAGTGGAGAGAATCTGTTAGAGATGAATCATTAATTAATCTAACTGCCCTCTTCTGAATGGAATCAAGAAGCCTGAGAGACGTTTTGGAAAGTTTGTTTGTTATTTGGTTTTTAGGAGCATTAGCAACTAAGGCCATATTGCTCCAGGAATATGCGGTTGTCATTCCTTGATCTTTCCACATCCTCCGTATTTGGTGGTGCCGGGCTCGAACCCCGCTCTAATCAAGAGGAGTGTGCTACGCACTGCTGCCGCTCCTCCTTCCCTCCTGGCTACTGAGGCGCCTAGACGTTTTGGAGGCAACACCTCAGATGTGGGAATAATATTCCATGGTAGGTCGGATTTGCGATTTGTACAGAGTGAACAGCTGTTTGGAAGAAAAGTTATGCTGAGAGTGAAAAGGAAAACCAAGTTTTTTTTTAGATGCAGAGGAAGCAATATTTGTAATGTGCTTGTGCCAAGAGAGACTAGAAGTCAGGGTAATCCCCAAAAGAGATATATCATCTTGCCTAGACTTCGGAGTGTCACCAAAGATAAGCATAGGAGCAGAAGAGTCCTTTTTGCGAGAAATAAGACAACACTTAGTTTTTCAAGGACTGAAATCAACTAAGTTGTCTTTGTCCCACTGTGGAATTACCTGGATATCGGCATTTAAGGAATTGGTAGCAGATATTCGAGAAGTAAAGCTGATTGAGCAGGGCAAGGTTTCTCAAAATGGAAAGGGCAATGCAATGTGCTATCGTCGGAAAAACTATGGATAGGATTTACAGTCAATGGAAGAAGGTCATTAATATACAAGAGGAAAAGAGTGGGGGAAAGAACTGTACCTTGGGGAAACCGGCATTTGTGGAGAAGTTAGAAGATAGAGAGCCATCTACCCTAAGTGAGCGATCAGAGAGAAAACTGGATAACCAATTACAAAAAACATTTGGCAAACCATAAGATGGAAGCTTGTTTAGAAGACCTTTATGCCAAACATGATCGAAGGCCTTTGAAATGTCTTGAGCAACTGTTTGTGTTCACCGAACTTTTTCATTGAATTTGTCGATAAATGGGTAATATAAGCCAGAATATCACCAGTGATTCGACACTAACGGAAACATACTGGTGATCGTTGATCAGTCGGAAGGTTTCTGGGCAGTTTAAGAGTTGGCGATTAATTGATTTCTCCATTACTTTAGAAAGAGTAGAAGTAATTGCAATGGGACGATAATTGGATGGGAAGGATTTGTCACCCTTTTTAGGAACTGGTTGGATATGAGCAAATTTCGATGAACAAGGAAAAACACCTTTGTAATAAGAAAGTGAAAAAAGGCGGCAAAGAACAGGAGTATATTCAAGAGCACAGGTTTTGAGAACAAGTGGAGAAATGCCATCAAGACCTCAAGATTCGTCAAATCCTTCTGACATCCTTTTGACGGAAGACCACAGGAGGTATTGAATGGAGCGTGTTGGGAATGGTGGGAGGTGTTTTACCAAGATCATTAATACATGAGTTGGAAGAAAAATGTGATGGTAGCAGATCAGCTTTATCCTTGGCTGAAGTGACAACAGAAACATCTGGTTTTGACAGAGGTGGGAGCAGAGATGGGCAAATGTTTCGGCCAATAGAAGAAGAAGAATTCTTTATTATATACAGAAAGCACATTGCTGTACAACTCCCTTCACGGCTACAAGCCAGGGGTTTACATGAAAGAAATCATATAATACAATAAACACAAAAAAAAAAAAAAAAAAAGCATTATGACTCCTGAAAAGTTTGTACACTGAGATGATGGATTCAGGGCAGTGATGAATAGGTCTCCGGGAGCAGGGTCTACTGTCCTCTAACGTGGTCCTGGGAAGGAAGTCGACCGAGTACTTTCTGCCTATATTCCTTGTCGACTGCGAATTTGTAGAGGTCGCCGTCCAAGGACTGTATGTCTTGCAGCATTTGCACGGGTAGGAACCGCTCAGTTAGCTTTAACCGGTTTGGAATGGCCTGTAGGATTGGATTAGCCCTAAGGCTTGGGACCGGGATCCTCCATCCACAGTTAGCCCAGAAATCTGGCACTGAAATAATGCCGACCATCATTTTGATGGCAAAGACGAGTCTTCTCTCGTGAATGATGGCAGGAAGACGTCTCATGTTGAGAGCTGCCGCCATCTGGGTGGTCCTTGGTGTAGAGGGAAGCCGAAATTTCCATATGGCCCACTTCAGTAGCCAGAATTCCCCCGCGAAAATCCGTCTCAGATGGGTCGTAGCAGTTGAGGTCCAGACTTCGGCGCCATACAATATTACCGGATAAACACATGTCTTAATATATCTGCACCCCACAGCCTGGTTATGGACGTGCATTAGTTGTTGTTTAATCATCCACCGGAGTCGACAGAACTTTATTTGCAAGTTGTCTATGTGCGGTACAAAGGAGAGCTTTTGATCAAAAATAACGCCCAGATCTGTATGTTGTTGGACGGCAGAAATCGCGCATCCTCTTAAAATGGGTTGTACTATTGTTGGGCTCCGTTTGAGAGAGAAAGTCAACTGTTTTGACTTCTCAGGATTGATTTGAAGTCCGAAACCGGAGAGGAAGGCCTCAAGGTTCCGGATTTTCTGAAGGATTAAGGTATTGATGTATTCAGCAGTGTCTCCAGGGTTGATAGGAGTAAACAGTTTTATGTCATCGGCAAAGGTGAGGATGTCAGTTCGGCCTATCACAAATGGCACGAGAATAGCTGAGAACAAGATTCCGGACAGGACCCCGCCTTGTGGAACTCCAGCTGTAATAGTCCTGGTATAGCGCAGATTGCCATCGCGAACAATAATGGTCCTGTTCTCGAGCATTTTCTGAATAAACCAGAGCACGTCTCCACCAATGAGGTAATAATACTCACGTAGTAGCCTTGCCAATGCGTGAACGGATACGGAATCAAATGCTGCCTGGACGTCGATATACGTAACGGTGATTTCCGAACGGTGCTCAAATGCCTCGAGGATCTTGGTAGTGGTGGTGACTAGATTTGTAGCGGTGGATCTTGACCGGGTAGCATAGTGGATCTGCGGTAGCTGTTGTGGAATAATTTGGATGGTTAATGTTCTTAGAAGAGCTTTTTCAAAGAGCTTTAATAGGCATGATGCAGAGGAAATTGGACGGAAGTGACTGGGCTGAGAAGCAGAGCGTGTTTTCGGCAGCGGTCTTACTAGATAGACATGCCACATAGGCGGGAAGAAGTTTTGATTAAGGATCTTGTTAAATAAGGACAGGATTGGATCAACAACAAATGTACTGAGGCATTTCAGCATAAACTGAGGAATTCCGTCGGCACCTGATGCGGCCGTAGGTGCTAAACTATTCATTACGTCGATCAGCTGGTCTCTGGTGAGGTGAACTGAATTTAAAGGGTCTATCGAAATCGGATTGATTGGGAATTCCATTGGTGTAGTGGATTCTGGCTGAGCAGCGAACCTAGTTATATGGTCGAGCCAGCTCCTCATATTGAGTGAGTCAATGGCATCCTCTGATTGGATTCTATGGAAGGGCTTCCCCTTATTTATGGTATCCTCTAGGTGAAGTTTTATTGCCTTTCTCTTGTTCCGAATAAAAAGCGCCCTAGCTCGGGAATAGGCAGTTCTGTCCGAAGGTGAGCCGGAGTTTTTCCACTTTTTGTGCAAATTCTGTTTAACGTGGAAACTTTCAGAGACTTCTGGGTTCCACCAGACCTTTGAATGCTCTGTGATGGTTAGTTTCTTCGTTGCAGCATAAAGAAAAACAGTGGCTATCCATCTTGTCATCAAGTCAATCCCGAGTTCGGGATCACATTCCTCAAGGACAACCCATGGGATTGCTTGAGCCGCATAGACACACTTTTCAGGATTAAGGTATTTGGGCGCTGTAATTGTTTTGGTTGTGACTTTCCTTCTTCCAGAAATGATGGGCATTTCTATTTGCACAGAGAGAATGATGGGGTTGTGATCAGACTGTATGTTGCTTGTAGGATTTTGATTAGCCACACAATTTGCTGACACGAACGCAAGGTCTAATGTGCTTTCGCCCCTCGTGGGTGGTGTGCTAACCAGTTTGAGACCTAATATACCTAGATGCTGACTCAGTCTCCTCCTGAGGTTTCCCTGAGTATTCGGGAGATTGAAATCCCCACACACGACGTGTTTCAGTGATGAATGGAGATGGTTAAGCAACCAATTGAGGAGTTCATCAACTACTTGTGCGTCTGGAACCGGTGGGATATATACACTGCGACAATGTCGAGAGAATTGTTCTGGCTGTTATTGTTTTTAGCTTTTAGTGTAACTAGAACTGCCTCGAAAGAGTCGGACTGGCTCGATACTGAGTGGAGGATAGAGAATACTTGCTCCTTGAAGAAAATCGCAACTCCTCCTCCCCTCCGGTTTTCTCTTGACGTGCACACCATCTGATACCTTGCAGGCCAAGTAGAGGAAAGTGTTTCTTCATTGGGGTCAAGCCAGGTTTCTGCGAAGCAAACCACATCCATTGTACTGGACAACAAGAGCTCCTCAACTTCATTCAGTTTATTCCTCATGGATCGCACATTTTGGAAAAGGAGTTGGAATGAAGCTGTTCTCTTTACCGTGGCGAGGGATGTACGCGGTCTGATCCGTCTGTGATGCGTCGCTGGTCTTCGAGATGTTGAGACCATGACAGGGATCGCAAAATTCGAGGAGAGAGATGATAAAGATTTTGGGTAATTTTCAATCTCATCATTTTCAGTGACCGCTGGGAGCCCCCTTTCCGTGGGTATGTTAAGGGCGAAGTATGGATTTACCTTGTTTTTCCTACGGCTATTCCCATGCAGAGCAGTTGGGTTTTCAGTGGAGAATGCAGATACATTGTATAGTCAGAGTCTGGACTGTTCTGGGCACATCTCAGGAGCGTTTATGGATATCGCTTCTTTTCTACTTCGTGCTTCATAAAATGGTCTGATGATGGTGCCGAGGGGCCATTTGGTGCACGTTCCAATCATTTCAAACTGACTTCGATCACAATAGATGCGAAAAGAAGCATATGCTGTGCTTCGAGTGTTTAGTCTCTGAATCTTTAATTCTAATTGTAATTCCTCAATCAGTACATCTGTGACGAGTTGTGCTGAAGTGTCTGGGGCCAACCGTGAGACAAACAAACTGCTGGGGGGGAGTCTGGGTGAAGAACCATCCCGTTTGAAAGGCCGAAGCTTCGAGGCTAGTGCGGTGCCCGTCCAGGTCGTTTTCTTCCTGTTCAAACTTTTTCCACTGGCCGTCTTGCACTTGGTTGTCTGGTTATTTCCCGGTTCGGCACCCATCACCCGGCTGGTCGCAGTGGTTCGGTCTTGTTTAGGCCCAGCTGACGAGTGGTTTCCTGGGTTGAGTTCATGGGCGTTTAATGTGGCATTTTTATTTATGTACTGATCGTAGCTAACTTCGTCGGGTAGCACACCACCTATTGTTTCCTGGGGCAGGTTTAGCTTGAGCGCGCTTAGATATGATTTATTTCTCTCGGAAGAGTGTTCAATGAAATCTTCTGTTTCTCTATTGCGGTCATAGCGAGTAATGGGCGGCGTGTTCACGACTGATTGTTCTAGTCGGTTATCAGCTTTAACGCGAGAGCTAGTCGTCGAGAAGGATGCACGGTCAACACAACCTTTTCCGAATTGAGAAGATAAGGTATCCCGATTTCTGCAAGCTGGTTTTGGGGTTTGAGGACCCCGCAGAGACGATTGATATGCGGATCTCTCCAATAGCACAATATTACTTTTCATGTCCATCATTTGGTTTTTCAACAGGCTCATTTCCTTTCTAATATCCTCATTCTGTGCACGAAGTTCTTGATTTATAGTGAGTAGAGCTGATAAACATTCAAAAATTTTTGGGAATTTCCCCTCTAAATTGTGCATATACTCTTCAGTCTGCATAGCAACAGGGTAAACAAATTGTGTAAAAGCTTCCGCTATTATGCTGCTGAGGCTATTGGTGAGGTTGTTGAGAGTTGGGGCGTACGAATGTTCACTCACGGAGCTGCGACGACTGGCCGTTTGGCAATTGTCAGACGAGATACTACAACACGAATTGTTTTCATTAATTGTACCGGGCTGCGTTTGTGAACTCTCAGCGTTTCTGTTAACATCGTTTGGTGGGTCATTTGCCCGGTCTCGCTCATATTCCTTAGGATGTGTAACTTCTTTATCAACATTGCTTACTTTATCCTCCATGTCATTGGTTTGTATATCTGTGCAGCAGTAAGGGGTTACGGAATTGCCCTCTTTCAAAGTATGAAGTACTTCTGCAGATGCATTTATTTCTTTTCGTGAAGGGGGGGTATCACCTTTCCTAATCGCCGTTGCCGTGGTGCCTATTTGTTTACTCTTTAGGCAACATTTCCCCAAGAACCCTTTCCTTTTGCTCAGTGACAAGCGAGAGAGGCTTGAATACCCCGAGCATAACAGGCATATTCTGTGCTTTGACTTGCTACAGATTAAGGTTTCGTCTGACGAGGTGTGGCAAAGGTCGCATGTCCCGGCAGTTATTGCGAGTGCTGTGTTCTTAGTCAGAGTCATTATTGCCGTTGGCCAGCGGCTTTGTATTTTTGCTGAATTAACAGATTAGAGTTCCAAGAGGTGGGGCAGCGGCCGTTTTCGACTCCTGAGGCTATCCACTCAAATAGCTCTCTTCATGGAGATTAACAATCACCTTGAACCGAGGTCAGGCGGTATTATGGCCCGCGTCCACAGTTCAATTACTAAAAATAAAAATATTAATAAATAATTACCTGATTAACACACAGGTCAAAGATGAATGTCACCATGTACCTGGTATCCTAAGGATCATGTAGATATTACACATGGAACAGTTCATAGGGAATATCATTCACTATTAAACGTACACACGGAGCACATAAAATTTGCGTCCGCACCGACGCTCGTCACCACCGCTGATTTAGGAAGAGACCAGAATGGGCTAGGTCTTCCCATTCTTGGCCGAAGTGACAACAGAGCCATCTGGTTTTGACAGGGTTGGGAGCAGATATGGGCAAAAGTTTCGGCCAATAGCTTTAGAAAGAGACCAGATCGGGTACCATTAGGGCAAGAAGCAAATTTTCTACTCTTAGTCTGTTCAAAATCTAGTTTGGACTTATTAATAACTGCTTTACAATTGTTGCGAGCTTTGGTGGAGGCAGAAGATGAAACTGAAGAATTGGAAACAAGCCAATTACGATACGAAACATTCTTCTCTTTAACAGCCTAAGCACATTTATCGGAAAACCAAGGTTTAGATAAAGGACGAGATTTTAAAATGGTGTGTGAAAAAGGATTTCATTCCTACAAGAATAATTTCACTGACAGGATCTGAGCAAACTTTGATTTCAGATGTTATGAAACAGTAATCCGACCAAGGAAAATAAGAAATGAAATCTCGCAAGGGCATCCCATTTTGCATTCTTGTATAAACCCAGGGGCTCACATCTGGTGTGTATGGGCATGGCACACCCAGGGTCCTGAGCTGGATATCATCATTCTTCTCTTTCTTGGTGATTCACTTTTCTCTCTCACTCAGTGTGACTCAGGAATTTTTTTTATTTTTGGCTGGTGCAGCATAAGCCTAAGGCTTCCTTGCACCATATAGCTAATAATAATAATAATAATAATTGCCAAACAACACAAGGTTGCGAATAGTCATGAGATAAAGGCTCCATTGAAGAAGAGACAATCACCAAGTTGTGATCTGAAGTGCCTAAAGGACCTCTCACTTCGACTGTGTACTTAGAGGGGTTGTTTGTGAGAAAGAGATAAAGCGTGTTGGCTGTATGATTAGGATTGTCCAGTATTCTTGTAGATAAATGAACAATCTGTGCAAAGTCGTTAGTAATTGCAAAAGCCTTATCATCTCGACCAGCTGGGTCGGTGTGACTAGAAAACGGGAGCCAACTGGAGTTGTGAACATTAAAATTACCTCACTGTTAGGAAAGTTGGACGGGAGAAAGTCAAGTTGCAAAGAGCTTCAAGTGATTAGTGGATTTGGGAGAACGGTAGAGACAACAGATGAATTTTACACAATGAGGTAGAGAGATTTTAAGCCAGAGAAGATCAAAGAGAGGAGATTCCAAATTGCCAAGTCTTTGTCAGGGAATATCAGAATGGACATATGCACAAGTACCAACTTTGAGGCGAAAGGAATCATACAGCGAATAATTTGAGCGTCTGAGATGAGCAGTAGTTGAATCAACCGATAACTGAGATTCTGTCAGAAAAAATACAAGGGGTTGGACAGACTGAAAATGGACATCGTTGATATTAGAATTGAATCCACGTATATTTTGAAATGAACTAGGAAGTATTTGGGAGGTTTACATCTTTTCGCAGATAAGCTTACTCTATTAGTTTGACAATTCATAGTAATGAATTGTCAAGCTAATAGAGTTTCTTATTCAATACTAAGAAAAAGTGGGTGGGACATGCTGTATGGAGTAATAAAATTTTGGGACATGGCGTACACATCGTAAGAACATACCCAGATCCTTGACATCACGTGGCCTCGACAATGCGCCCAGCATAAGCACTACTCGGACACCCTCCAGTCACTATCTGGCAGAGTAGAGGTTGTAAGATTATACACTAGCTGATCCGGAGGCCTCCTAGAGAGTTACCAATAGGTTCAGTCCGGTGTGCTAACTAGCGGCCGACCTGCGATCATCGTTTTAGAGCTGTACCCTTGAAATGTAAGGAAGATTGGATCTCGCCACGATGTTCATCATAACCTCAAAGGTCATCAGTCATACTGCATGATGGAAGAGAATGGGAAGGTGTGGTGCTGTGTTGCTGTATCACGCGTAACTATCTTAGTTATAATTATGCAAATAACTTACGTTATTTGCATAATTATTTGCATATTAAAGTGACGCAGTGGCAATAACATACGATTATGCAAATAACTTACGTTATTTGCATAATCGTATGTTATTGCCACTGCGTCACTAGTCAGCTCTACTGTACTGTGTAAAAGCAAAGCAGTCTCTTCAAAATCATACAGTTTACCTGCACTACAGCAGCGATGCCAACAAGGTTGCAGGAAAAGGTGAATCAGAACAGCATCAATGCAGCTGCAGTTATCAGAGAATTCCGGCATCACAAGCGCATAAGGCGTGGACCTATGTCTGTGCTGTCTACAAAATGATTGCGAAATTTGAAGCGACAGGACATCTTGGTGTTCAACCAGATAGAGGTCGAAACCGAGTGAACTCCTGTCGTGTTGAAGATATGGCTATGGCTGTGGTGGATTTAAGTCAATATCCGTGTGGTAGCGCAAGTGTGCCAGCTGTTTTTCGTGAAGTGGACATGCCGTATTCTACTGCAAGGCTAGTAATGCATCAGGTGTTGCGGTACTGGCCCTACAAGATGCGCATGCTACAGCAGCTAAAGCATTGTGATGCAGATATTCGTTTCACATACGCACCACTTTCTGGCACGAATGACAGTGGTTATCACTTGGCCATGGAACATCCTTTTGAGTGATGAAGCCCAATTCTGCTTAAATGGACAAGTGAATACGCACAACTGTCGCATTTGGGCAACGGAAAACCCTCGAATTATCTAAGAGGTCCCGTTACATTCGCCAAAAGTGACAGTGTGGTGTGGATTTATGGGCACATTCATGATTGGGCCATTTTTTTTTTTGAACAGGTAACACCCACTGGACCCTGCACCTGTTCCATCACTGGACAGTGATATGAAATGTTGACAAATTTCCCAATACCAGATCTGCAACTTGGGTGCCTTCAGGATACCATATTCATGCAAGATGGTGCGCCACCCCACATCCACTGTTGTGTCCAAAGATTGCTAAGGCTTTACAGAAGAACGGGTCATCAGCCATTGTTTCCAGACATCTTAGCCACCCTGATCAGTGGACCTCACCCAATGTGACTTCTGATTGTGGGGTTTTTTGAAGAATCAGGTGTATCAGGATGTCAAAGTGGCAGATCTGAAGGACAGCATTAGACGTCGTTTGCTGTTCCAGTTGACTGTGACATGTTTCGTTCTTCTGCAGAAAATGCTGTTCTTCGAATGGAAACTGTTGTTGACCAAAATAGAGGACGTTGAACAATTTTAGCGCTGTTCAAGTGATTTGTATTGCCCCAGTGTTATACAGTGAAAAATTTGTAACTAATTTTTTTTTCTAATAAATGGGGAGCGCATTCCTTATTGTACCTGTTGTCCCAATTTCTCTTCAGTAAGAGCCTTAGAAGTCTTTCGAGAGCCCTCTACATAGGGATAATTTAATTTTAACAACTCTGTATTTAGAAAATAATAACTAAACTATTTACAAATATACAATATTCATTAATATACAAAAAAACGTTACAATGGAACATCAAATGTTAGACAGTGAAGCATGTGCATGATGTTGGTGAACGTTATGGAAGCAGTTGTCAATAATTAATTGCATTTGTAGTGACATAATTGCCTCGCTCTCTTCGCCCATTGGCTCGAATAAATATCACTAGGAAGAACACTTTTTCTAATGTATAGAGAGATATTTCTAAATTGTGATATTTCGATATTCGCCCCAAGTTATTTCCTTTAGTTGGGGCAAAGTCGCACTCATCCTCTATTTGATTTCATATTAGTTTGAGTTAATTTTATTATAATCACTTATTTTAGTTTTAATATCTTCTCCTCTTGCCTAAAAAATTTATGAAATATCCACGGATGGACTTCGGTCTAGAACAGTGATCGGAAAACTACGGCCCACCCCCTCTTTTTAACCCGGCCAGCGGGTTAATATTGTTTTTTTTACATGAAAAAAAAAAAATTAAAATAAATCAAATTACGCGCTGCAATAACCGATAGTCGAGTTGCGAATAATGACGGCACGTGGCGCTACTGGCGTCGCATATTCGCCTTCTGTCGTCTACCGTAGAACAAGTGTTGCCAGCATTTCTCTCAGTTTTGCTTTAGCGGCGTACGTAGTATTGTTTGTCACGGCGCTCTGCGATCTTTTTTTCAAGACCAAATATGAAGAGAAAAGTGGACTTCGAATGTCGTACTTTTAAAGCTGAATGGAGCGTGAATTATTTTGTCAGAGAATTATGACAAATGTGTGAATTACAGTTAAATGACAAAGTATCATGTTTATTATGTAATGACACAATAGCTGTGCGAAAAAAAGAGTACAATACACGTCATCATTACCAAAGTAAGCACGCGGCACAATATTCAAAACTCACCGAAAATCAACGGAAGCTAAAATTGGAAAGTTTAAAACGTAATGTGCATCATCACAACGCAATTTATTCGTTAAAATAAAAAATGATAATGAAGCAGTAACTAAAGTAAGCTTACGAATAGCATTTATTAGCCAAGAAAGGGAAACCATTTACCTACGGTGAATTAATTAAATCATGTTTGCTTGTGGCAGCAGAAGAAATGTGTCCAGAGAAAATGGATTTGTTTCGATCTGTCAGTCTTTCGGCGCCAGCAACTGTTAGAACAGTTGAGGACATCGGGAGCCACATCAAGAGTCAATTAAAAGACGAGGCAAAAAATTTCAAGTGGTTTTCGTTGGCTCTTGATGAGTCTAACTCTCAAGGAACTGAGCCCCAATCTTAAAGTTATTGGAACCAATTTGCACTTCAGCAAGATGCAAATTGCGAACACTCGAATGATGGACAAGCGGATGCGTAATGTCTTCATTAGTAGGCTCTCCCCTGCTACCACAGCTGATGATGTGGAAAACCTTCTTGCTGCATTCAAAATGAATGGTATAGTCACTAAGCTGTCCACGAAATATCCCACCTACGCCTCCTTTAAGATCGATGTAGCTGATGCAGATTTTGAAGCACTCTTCAATGCTGAAATCTGGTCTGCTGGAGCTCTTGTTATGCCATATCTCGGGCAGCGATATAGAAGTAATGGAAAGGACTCCCACGAATGGTACCCTGATTCATAGCAATCCCAGATCTTGTTACCGCAACCAGAACCACACACACAGAACACCAATATGCCGATCCATGTGCTCGTCAATCCTAGACACACCCCGCTGAATCGAGTAGTGCCAAGTCAGAGACCACCCGTCCGTATCAAAGTACCCAGAGTACCTTGATGGCCTGCACCATCTTTTATCAGAATGTGCGTAGTCTTAGCTTGATACTATGAAGCAAATTCTGCTTCCCGGACATTTTGACCTGCTCGCCATCACCGAAACCTGGCTGAATGATGATGAAGAATTACTAGCGGCAGCTGCCCCAACTGATTATGGGGTCGTATTCACATCTCGGATTGCACGTAAGGGTGGAGGCGTCACAATATTCTACAAGAAATCCGCTTTCAAGCTATTGGATAATAAATCCAGTAACTCTAACTATGAAGCAATCCTCGTTACGTTAGGATACAACTTCGTGACGTTTGACGTCTGTGTGCTGTATATACCCCCAAAGCCGTCCCAGCAAATCATCCTTGAAGTTTCCGACTGGTTAATCAATCAGCTGCATCCCACAGCTTCTCACTTAGTTTGTGGTGATTTCAATTTACCTCCTCAGCTATCTAATCTGAAAAAGGATCTTCTGGCACACTTGAGATGTGCTGACCTACAACTTATTAATGAAGCTCCAACCAGGAGGAATAACCTCTTAGATCTAGTTCTAGCCACTTTCCCTTGCACCCTTGATTACATTGCAAAAACGTCATTTGACTCTGACCATGTCCCGATACATGTGACCACATATCTGCCAGCCCCCAAATTAGAAGCCAGAAGGACAACAACAAAGGTTGACATCACTAGCCCCAACTTACTTGACGTAGATAAGTGCACCAGAGCCGCCTCTCTCATTCCCTGGGTGGCCTTAGAGACTTGTGACCCAGAACTAGCTGTGAACATTCTCACAAACTGGATCAAAACGGTTGCCAAATATGCTGCCTCTAAAAAAGATCACAATCAGTCCATATACAAGATGGTGGAATTCTGAACTCAAAATGAGTTTCCAGCTGAAGCAACAGCTCCATCGCACATGGAAACAGCCGCAAAATGTCAATGATCGTATCGTTTATTGAAGGGCACGGGCTCAATTTAATCGCCTGAAATCTGAGGCAATCAAATTATACATTAACCGTGAGCTGGCTAAAGGAAAAATTCCATACAAGAAAGTGAACCCTCATTTTCCTTTACAACTTGATCCTGAATTGTGGCTCGATTTCGTTACAAGATTTAACCGTAATCCTATGCCAAACTCATATCTAGCTCTACTAACAGAGCCCATCCAGCAAGAAGTGTTGAACAACATTCAGATTACAAAACAACAGCTGATCGTAGCCATCAATTCTCTACCTGCCTCGTCAACCACCGGTGATGATGGAGTTCCCCAATTCATGCTCCAATGCCTGTCCGTACCTTATTCAGCCACTTTTAATAATCTTCAACCAGTTACTCTCGAACAAAATTTTCCCACAGCAGTGGAAAAACTATCTCATCAAACCTTTAGCCAAAGTTCAGTCGCCATCGAAACCTAAACACTTCCGACCCATCTCCAACTTCTCCAGCCTGCTGAAGCTCCTGGAGAAGACCTTACTCCCCATTATCACTAAGCAGATCCTGCCCAGTAATCCAGCCCAAATTCACTACTCCCTTCCAAACAGATCAACGATCACCAATCTGCTAGCGACCACGAATACTATCTTGTCAGCATTGGAGAATAGGCAGGAACTAGCTGTGACTTACTTAGACATTGAGGCTACATTTGATGCCGTCCAAGTAAACCAACTTCTCTCTCCTGGAATGCCACTTCCAGATCACAGGGAACATATTATGCTTTCTCTCCTCTCTTCTGAATAACGGAGTTATAAAACTTCATACAGGAGATCGCACCCTTACTAGATCCGTCACCGCAGGAGTCCCACAAGGAGGGGTCTTTTGGGCCTTCTGTTTTCATCCATTATCTTCCCACTGGTTGCACATTCTCGATGTCTACTGAGCTACGCGGACGATATCAAGATACTCACTCCCATCATCCCTGGTCAAGACCTAGATCTGGTAAAAGTGGAAATTAACAACACTCTCACATCTTACCTCTGCCAGTTTGGGCTCAAGATCAATCCTGCTGTCCGAATTCATGGTGTATTCATTGAAGCAAACTCCTCTGCAGCCTTCGGTCGGCAACACCCTCATCCCAACGCCCAGCCATCGTGATCTGGGCGTTGTATTCGACCCAAAACTTCGATTCAACGCCCACATGGATATGCTCCTCACAGGTGCTTCAAGACTCAAGACCGTGCGGTACATAAGAACAGTTATCTTTCCACCTTTACTCTATGCTGCTGAAATTTGGGCGTCAGCGGCACCGTCAATAAAGAAACCACTCTTTGCCACAGAATTCTGGCTCCTAAAGTGGCCAACAGGAAGCACAACCTTCCAGCTCTGATTCGTACCACACAACTCTCGCCAACTCTCTCGGAATTTCAAGGCTTCCCACCTTAGTTGACGACCAACGCCTCCTAGCAACAGTCAAGATGATAACAGGCATAATGGCAACACCTTCATTCTGGGATACCTGTGGCTGGAGGATCCCCCCCCCCCTGCTGCCCTTAGGGCCAATCCCGAGCTCTACTCGCATTCAGCACGACTCCATCTCTCGGACAGGTTCCTTCCTCAGCAGATGCTCAAGCAAACCCAGGCACTGGACGCCGACCTGAACAAATTCGCTGCTGACCGGACTTGCCGGAAAAAAAATTATGATGAGTAGGACTAATCAGCAATGACTGATGTGTACCTTTTTTTTTTAGCATTAGCATTAGTAGAGGCATTTGATGCAAGAAAGCAAGCTTATGCAGCATCAGCCAAAAAAAAAAAAAAAAAAAAAAAAAAAAAGTAACATAAATAAATAAAAATAACCACTTCCACTTCACCCCTCTGTTCGTTCGAAATACCTGTCCAGCTGAGCCTTAAACTTATTTAGGCTATCAACTTCCACGACAAGGGATGGAAGTCTGTTCCACCCACCAACCACCCGCTGGCTAAAGGCAAATTTCCGCACATCTATCCTACATCTGTCTTTCCTCAATTTGAATTTATGCCCTCTCAGGTGATTTTTCTGAGCTAGAGGAAGAATCCCATCAGCATTGAGCATGCTCAAACCATTCAAGGCTTTGTACACCTCTATCAGATCACCCCGCTGGTGCCTAGTTTCCAGACACTGTAATTTGCAAAACGTAAGCCTTTCTTCGTAAGAGAACCCCTTTGTCCCATTCACCAATCTAGTTGCCCTTCTCTGTACTCGTTCCAGCAGCTCTACATCCTTCCTGAAATGAGGCCTCCAGGCCTGTATACAGTACTCTAGGTGTGGCCTGACCATTGCCTTATACAAGGGAATAATCACCTCCTTATCCCTGCTAGAAAAATTCCTATAAATCATTGACAATACACCATGAGCTACTCTTGCAGCTCGTCTGCACTGCTCAGAGAACTTCATATCTGCCTGCACCACCACCCCCAGGTCCCTTTCATTCTCTACCACTGTTAGTGTAGTACCACAGAGTTGATACGTTGCTCTGGGGTTGCTGTTTCCCATATGTAGTACTTTACATTTGTCAATGTTAAACTTCATTTGCCACCTCGAAGCCCATCTGCTCAACCTTTCCAAATCCTGTTGCAGCAGCATAGTGTCAGTAGTGTCCTTGACAACCCTGCCAACCTTCGTATCGTCTGCAAACTTGGACATTAAGCCTGATATACCATCATCAATATCATTTATAAATACAGAAAACAATAAAGGCCCCAATACTGAACCCTGAGGGACTCCACTAATAACATTAGTCCACGATGAGCAGTGTCCATTGATTACCACTCTCTGTCTTCTCCCCCCTCAACCACCCCTTTATCCATAGCAGCAACTTGCCTCCAATGCCACACTGCTCCAATTTGTGCAGCAGTCTTCCATGTGCAACAGTATCAAAAGCCTTTCTAAGATCCAAGTATATAATATCAAAGTTATTCCCTGCATCCAGTTCTTTTGTGACTGCATCATAGTATCCAATCAAATTGGTCAGGCAAGACTTCCCCTTAACAAAACCATGCTGTGCCCTAGCTATAACTGAAGTCTTGTCTAGATGATCCTGCAGTGCTTCTTTCACCAGTGCCTCCATTAATTTTCCGGGAACAGAAGTTAAACTCACAGGTCTATAATTACTTGTGTCAGCCTTTGATCCCCCTTTGTGAATTGGGGTCACATTTGCACATCTCCAGTCAATGGGTACCTCCCCTGAGTCCAAGGAAGCTCTCATAATTATGGCTAAGGGTTTGCTTACCTCCTTTGCTGCCTCCTTTAATATAACTGGATAGATCCCATCCACCCCAGGTGCCTTTCTTGTGTTTATCTTCAACAATTTCTCCTCCACTTTGCTCTCAGTTATTACAAGATTCTCTAACTTACTGCTAGAGTTGAATACACCTCTGGCATTCCCCTCGCTGAATAACTCCTCATGTGTGAATGTCGATGCAAAATATTCATTTAGTTTGTTAGCTACCCGAGCAGGGTCATCAACAGTTGACCCATCGATCTCAAGTGGACCAATCTGATTCATCCCCTTCCTTCTAGAGTTTACATAAGTAAAGAACTCTTTGCTGTTTTTCTTCGCATCCCTTGCCAAGGATCTCTCGTAATCTGCCTTCGCCTGCCTAACCTCCTTTGTAACTTGGTTACAGATCAACTTGTATCTATCATAGGCGTCCGTGTCACGTGTTAATTTGTATGTATCCCATGCATTTTTCTTCTCTGCCATATGCCTCATTAGTTCATCTGACAACCATTTAGGCCTAAACCTTGAACAATATTTCTTAGTTGGTATGTAAAGCCTAGTAGCTTCCACGATAAGTTCTTTGAATGCTTCCCATTTTGAATTTGCTGTTGGCAATATCATCAGTTGATCCCACTGTATAGAATTTAAATACTGTCTCAGTCCATTGTAGTCGCCTTTACGAAAGCAATACCCCTTCCCTTTACCCCTAATGGTAGTTACCTCTTTGAGTAACTCCCACTTCAGCACACTGTGATCACTGCCACCAAGTGGTTCATTTATCTGCAGATTCTTAATGCATGAAGAATCACTACTGATAATCAAATCAAGAGTATTACTCCCTCTAGTTGCCTCCCGAACATGCTGATGTAGAAAACAATCATCCAATAAATCCACAAAAGCCTTGCTACTGTGTGAGTGACCAGCCCCCAAATTCCAGTCAATATCTGGGAAATTAAAATCCCCCATTATAAGACTCTCTGATTTACTGGCCCACTCTATTTCTCCGAACAGTTTCTTATTATACTCATCAGAGTCATTAGGCCTATAGCACACTCCTACTCTCAATTTTGATCTCCCAATGCTTATGTCACACCAAACTGACTCGACACTGCACTGTCCAGCGATGTCGACTGGCTTCACTTCCTTGGATTTTATGTGTTTTTTAACTAATAGCATAACCCCTCCTCCCTTCCTATCCTGTCTATCCTTTCTGTAGACATTGTACTCCCCAAATTCCAGTTCTGCATTTCTTATATCTGTGTGACACCACGTCTCTGAAATCCCCACAATATCTGCCTTTGATGTTTTGAGCAATACCTCAAATTCATCAAATTTATTTACTAAACTCCTAGCATTGGTGTACACACAAGTATACATGCACCTGTTCTTTTTCTTAGCTACCCTAACACAACCCATGTGTTTACTTGTACCCCAATGATTCCCAGCAGTCTCTGAAATATCCTGCATCTTATTTTCCAGGCTGCGGCTCATTCCAATAGAAGCAGTGCAAGAATCACTTTCACCTCTGCCAGTGGCTACTGTTAATCTATTAGTCCTTGTATCCCCCCAATCTAGCAGTTTTCCGACCCACCTAACATTGCCTCGACAGCATCAGCAAACATTCTTGCACCCTTTCTATTTAAGTGTATCCCATCCCTGTAGAAGCAGTCTCTCCTGTTAACAAGTACAGACCAGGCTGAAAAAAATTCTACCCCTTGAGCCCTGCACAATCTTTCCAGGGCCGAATTGATTGACAGGGCTCTCATCATATACTCCCTCCTATCGTGGGAGGAACCTTCCATCTGTTCCTGTCTGATTGAGCTGGTGCTCTTATCTCGATCAGATTTAACTCTCGTAAGGAGTTCTCTCCTTTGTATTATGATATGGTTTCTTTGTAAAATTACCTTTTTGTAAATAATTGTTCAATTTTCCCGGAAGTTTGGGAAACTGTAAGCCCCTGGCTTTATGGCCGTGAAGGGTAATAAAGATTATCTCTCTATCTCTCTCTCTCTCTCTACAGACATTACTGATACTGCCCAATTGTTTTTTGCTGTTTATTCGAGGAGTTAATACTGAGTTGGAGGTTACTGAAGAATTAGCTTCTATGAACAGTCTGCATGGAACAACTACAGGCGAAGATATCTTCAAGGAAGTCGAGAAAACGCTAACAGTACAATTTGTAACGGAATCAGTTAAAATGTGTCACAACTGATGGTCGTAAAAATATATGTGGAACGGGGAAAGGATTATTATTATTATTATTATTAGCCATATGGTGCAAGGAAGCCTTAGGCTTATGCTGCACCAGGCAAAAAAAAAAAAAAAAAAAAAATTTCCTATTACCCTGAGAGAGAGAGAGAGAGAGAGAGAGAGAGAGAGAGAAGAAAGGAATCACCAAGAAAGAGAAGAGATTAGTTGGACAAATTTTTAAGGCTTGTGAAGAAGCTAACTGTTCAAAACCTCTGGTAATTCATTGTATTATTCACCAGCAGGCTCTTTGTGGGAAACACTTCAATCTGTCATATGTTATTGAACCAGTTGTGTAAGCCGTTAACTTTATTCGCTCTCGTGGACTTAACCATCGTCAGTTTCGTGATTTTTTATTAGATATTGAAGCCGAATATCCTGATTTGCCCTACCATACAGCAGTTCGATGGCTCGGCAATGGAAAAATTTATTGAGATTTTTTGAACTCAGAGAAGAAATAGAAATTTTTCTAAATGAGAAAAACTGCCCATAACCACTATTATCTAACAGTGAATGGCTATGGAAATTAGCATTTGCTACAGACATCGTGGGATATCTTAACAAATGTAACTTAAAATTACAGGGGCAAACAGTGCTCATATGTGAAACGTATTCTATCGAAAAGTCATATCGTCAAAAATTTGCATTGTTTGAAACACAAATCACATTAACCAAGTTTGACCATTTTCCATGCTGTAAAAATTTCAAATATTAGCGAAATCCCCATTCCCAAAAAAATTCGCGGCGGATATATTTTCTGTTAAACTACAGTTACAACAGCGTTTTTCGGATCTTGATGCAAGTACAAAAGGCATTTCCATATTTCAAAATCCATTTGGCTGTACAATTGAGGAGCTTCCATCAGACCTTCAATTGGAAGTGATTGATCTGCAAAATGATGATATGCTAAAGGTGTTAAAGCTTTTAAAGAAATGGATCTAACCCAATTCTATAAATATCTTTCGGAAGATAAATACGGTCAATTAAAATTATATATGCACGGGGATTTATATATGTATTTGGGAGTACTTACCAATGTGAAAAGACATTTTAGAAAATGAAATATGTAAAATCGCAATACAGATCATTCTTAACGGATGACCATTTTCAAACAACTTTAATGATTGAAAGGACTAACTTCGAACTCCAGTATGACGAAATATTATCTCAGAAAAAAACAATTACATTCATCGCATTAGTACAAAATTTAATCAGTTCTATAATACGTTTATTAATAAATGGAAATATTTTATTCATTTTTTTGTAAGTGTCGGCATGTGTATAAATATTATGTAAAATATCACTTCCTAATAAAAAGAATTTGAACCTGTTTTTTTTTTTTTTTTGTTGCTCTATGAGTAGAATTACCCATGTAAATATCTTCCAGGTTGCTATCTGGCCTAAAAATTTTACGATCTAGCCCTTTCCAGAAAAAGTTTGCCGACCCCTGGTCTAGAACATCATCAGCCATTTTCAATCCACTGCAAGATGAAGGCCTCTCCAGCAACTTTCCAGTCCTTCTGTTTTGTGCAATGGCCATCCATTTACTACCCACAAACTCATGAATTTCATCTGTCCATCTCCGTCATTGTCTTCCAGGTTTTCTTCTATCACCTCTTGGGTACCATTCTGTTATTTTGTTAGTTCATCTGTCATCATGTCTTCAAGCTATGTGTCCTGCTCAAGACCATTTTAGTTCTTTAGTTTTCATAAGTTCTTGAGTTTGCTGCCTAATCCATGTGTTTCTCTTCTTATCTAACAGTCTGATTCCTAATATAACTCGTTCCATTCTTTGCTGTATAGTTTTCAGCTTCTCTTCTATTCTTTTGGGGAGTGCCCAAGTTTCACTTCCATAAGTCATGGGAGGGACATTGGTTCATTATTTTACGTTTCAGACAAATTGGGATATTGCTCCTCAGTATGTGACAATATTTGCTGAATGTTATCCATCCAAAATTTATTCTTCTCTTAACTTCCAACCATTTATCATTATTATAAGCTAATGACTTGTCCCAGGTAAGTACAGTATATGAATCCACCTTTTCAATTACTGTTCCTTCAATTATTATATCCTTTTCTATGGCATACTTGTTCATCATCACTTTTGTTTTAGCCATATTCATCCTTAGTCCCAAATCCTTACAAACTCTTCATAACTGATTAATGTTTTCCTCTAATTCTTTGGGATCATGGCTTATGATTGCGATGTCATCTGCAAATCGTAAATGGTTTAGGTACTCTCCATTCACATTGACTCCTTTCTGCGACCAGTCTAATCTTTTGAAAACTTCCTCAAGGGCAGCAGCAAACAAGTTTGGAGATATTGTGTCTCCTTGTCGAACTCCTTTCTCAATTTGCTACTCTCTTTGTCTAGTCTAATAAAGGAGGTAGAGTTCTCATATATTTTCTTCAAAATCATAATATATGATTTTGAGGCTATCAATGCCTCGTCTTTCTATTGCCTTATGCCGTATGGAGTCAAATGCCTTTCCATAATCCAGAAATGCCAGGCATTATGGTGTTTTATATTCATTTGCTTTCTCCATTAGCTGTGATATTACGTGAAGGCGATCCATAGTTGAGAATCCTGTCCTAAAGCCAGCTTGCTCTTTTGGTTGATTCTCATCAAGTATTCTTTCTAATCTGTTAGTAATGACCCTTGTGAACAACTTGTAGATGTGGGATAACAAGCTAATTGGTCTATAAATTCCAATTTCTGATTTATCTGCTTTCTTATGCAGCAAAACTATGATTGCATTATTCCACTCCTTGGGCATTTTCTAATGCATTTTGTGAAGATTGGCACAGAAACTGACATCTTGCCAATTTCAACAATTCTACAGTAACTTCATCTTCACCCGGGGCTTTTTAATTCTTCATTTTCTTCAGTGCATGTTCTACCTCATCAGGAAGGATATTGGGTGTCGTATGTGTAACTGCAGGATCATCTAGACAAGAATTCGGTTATAGCTCAGACGCAGCATGGTTTTGTTAAGGGCAGGTCTTGCCTGACCAATTTGATTGGATACTATGATGTAGTCACAAAAGAACTGGATGCAGGGAATAGCTTTGATATTATATATTTGGATCTTAGAAAGGCTTTTGATACTGTTGCACATGGAAGACTGCTGCACAAATTGGAACAGTGTGGCATTGGAGGGAAATTGCTGCTATGGATAACGGGATGGTTGAGTGGCAGAAGACAGAGAGTGGTAATCAATGGACACTGCTCAACGTGGACTAATGTTATTAGTGGAGTTCCTCAAGGTTCAGTGTTGGGTCCGTTGTTGTTTTCGGTGTTTATGAATGATATTGATGATGGTATATCAAGTATAATGTCCAAGTTTGCAGATGATACAAAGGTTGGCAGGACACTACTGATGACGTTAAGGACACTACTGATGACGCTATGCTGCTGCAACAGGATCTGGAAAGGTTGAACAGATGGGCTGAGAGGTGGCAAATGAAGTTTAACATTGACAAATGTAAAGTACTACATATGGGAAACAGTAACCCCAGAGCAACGTATCAACTCTGCGGTACTACACTGACAGTGGTGGAGAATGAAAAGGACCTGGGGGTAATTGTGCAGGCAGATATGAAGTTCTCTGAGCAGTGCAGACGAGTTGCAAGAGTAGCTCATGGTGTCTTGTCAATGATATACAGGAATTTTTCTAGCAGGGATAAGGAGGTGATTATTCCCTTGTATAAGGCAATGGTTAGGCCACATCTTGAGTACTGTATACAGGTCTGGAGGCCTCATTTCAAGAAGGATGTAGAGCTGCTGGAACGGGTACAGAGAAGGGCAACAAGATTAGTGAATGGAACAAAGGGTTGCTCTTACGAAGAAAGGCTTAAGTTTTGCAAATTACAGAGTCTGGAGACTAGGCACCAGCGGGGTGATCTGATAGAGGTGTACAAAGCCTTGAATGGTTTGAGCATGCTCAATGCCAATGGGATTCTTCATCTTGCTCAAAATAATCACCTCAGAGGGCATAAATTCAAATTGAGGAAGGACGGATGTCGGATAGATGTGCAGAAATTTGCCTTTGGCCAGCGGGTGGTTGGTTGGTGGAACCGACTTCCATCATTTGTTGTTGAAGTTGATAGCCTAAACAAATTTAAAGCTCAACTGGACAGGTATTTCGAACGAACAGAGCGGTGAAATGGGAGTGGGGTTTTTTTTTTTTTTTTTTGGCTGATGCTGAATAAGCTTGCTTTCTTGCATCATATGCCTCTACTAATGCTAATGCTAATGCTAATTTGTGATCTTTCTTCCCCACTGCTAGCATCATTTCCTCGCTCCTTGTATAATTCTCTATAGTAATCTTCTGTTTGAATTATGCCCTCTCTGCTATTTATAAGTACACCATCTCTATTTTTCAGTTTCAGTATCATTTGGCTTTCTGTATTACTGCTCATAGCTACTCATTTAAATCCTTTGTTTTTCCTTAATGCTTGTTCTACTTTTCTTGTGATAAATCTTATGATCCTCTCTGAGTCTCTTTCTAATGGCTTTGCATAATTCAGTATACTCAATTTTTTCCTTTTCAGTGTTTGTCTTGCTCTTCATTTGTCATCTTTGGTTCATCATGACAAGTGTTTCTTGACTAATTTTTCTTCTTTGGATTTCTTTTTCCCTATAGGTTTCTTGGGCTTTATCACTCACAGAAAGTTGTAGTATTCCTCATCGATACCTTGGCCCTGAACAGTCTGCAGAAGCTCAAATTTGTTTTTAGGTTCCAGTACATGCTGCTTTTTTTACTCTTCTATTATCTCAGAGACCTTCGTATTATTTACTCGGGTCAGTTTCTTCCTTTCTTTTCTTACATCTATAGCAAGTGTGCATCTTACCAATCTGTGATCACTTCCAACATTTACATTGTTCAAGATGGTAGGATGATTCACGATATATCTTCTGTTAGTGAGAATGAAGTCGTTTTCATTAGTTGTTAATCCATTTGGGCTTTTCCATATCCACTTTCTGTTCACTCTTTTCTTGGAAAAAGCATTCATTAGTGACATTCCTCAAGATTCTTCAAATTCCACAAGTCTTTCATTTCTTTCACCAGTTCCAAAATTTCCTATAGCTCCCCTTTCTGCACTGTTTTGTCTTTTTCCAACCTTAGCATTGAAATCCCAGATAATGATAGTCTAGAAGACTCTCAATTTCGGTGTACATTTCTTCAACCTCTTCATCATCATATCTCGACGTTGGTGCATAAATAATTATAACCTTTAGCTTGTGCCTCTTAGAAATCCTGAGTAATAGTCTTGACACCCTTGTTGATATACTTTTGAATTCCAGAATGTTTTTCTATCTTTATGGACCAGAAAGCCAACTCCACTTTCACTTCTTTCATTGTTTCCATTGGTGTACAGCAGATTTCCACTTGATAAACTTATAAGTGATTCATTTCTTCCTGTTCCTGCCAAAAAAATGATATTCCAATTCACATTTTCTAATTCCTTTTCCAACTCTAATATCCTATCTTCACTGATGAGCGACCTTAAGTTATAAGAGACCAAGTTCTGTTTCCGTGCATGGCAGCCCGGTCGTACCCCGAGATTCTTAGCACCCTTTGCTTCCACTCTGATCCTCTCGGTGCCTTAAAAGGGGGAGTGAAAGCTGCTGGGGACTGAAGGCCTTTCCTTTGTCGTGCTGGAGAGTCTACGTTAATAAAGTCGCAACTTATGTGGAAATGTTTGCGATATCTTATATCATATGTTAAATTTCAGCAACATATGATGGCCCATTTCTTTACAAAGTAGTTTCCAATACCATCGCTGTATGTACGAGACCTGCAGTTACGAAAAAAAAAAGTTTCCACAAAGGCATTTGAAAGCCTGCCATGCTTTTATAGTTTTAGTATATTGAGGTTTTTTTCAAAGCTTTCATCCTGCAGAAGCTCTCCAATTTGAAGGTCCCACAAAGATTCCTTTTTTGATGGCACTGATCTTTGGAAATTTCTCACTTAAGTAATGAAATCAGCAAAGGTAAAGAAAGCCAACATGAGAACCACGGCAAACTAACTGGACAAACTGGTTTGCTGCTACTGAAGTTTCTCTCCACATCTCGATAAACAGACAGTGCATGTTATCGGAAGCAACAGTAGAAGTCGAGAATGATATATTGATTGATACGTAGGCATGACAGATTATGTGCCAATTGGTGCATTAACACAACAGACAATAACATTATAGCACTAAGTGACTGAGTGACATTATGATATGCATATATTGAAAAACTCATTACAGGGTGCACACACCCCAGCATAACAAAATAACATTTTTTTTCACTAGATGCTTGAATCTGTCCTGAATTCATGGCGTAAACTAACCAAACCTTAAAAAAACACAAAGAAATCAGTAAAATGATTTTTTTTTAAACATTAGGGGTAGAATTTTTTTCAGCCTGGTCTGTACTTATTATAACAGGAGAGATTGCTTCTACAGGGATGGGATACACTTAAATAGAAAAGGTGCAAGAATGTTTGCTGATGCTATCGAAGCAGTGTTAGGTGGGTCGGAAAACTGCTAGATTGGGGGGATACAAGGACTAATAGATTAACAGTAGCCACTGGGTGAGGTGAAAGTGATTCTTGCACTGCTTCTATTGGAATGAGCCGCAGCCTGGAAAATAAGATGCAGGATATTTCAGAGACTGCTGGGAATCATTGGAGTACAAATAAACACATAGGTTGTGTTAGAGTAGCTAAGAAAAAGAACAGGTGTATGTATACTTGCGTGTACACCAATGCTAGGAGTTTAGTAAATAAATTTGATGAATTTGAGGTATTGCTCAAAACATCAAAGGCAGATATTGTGGGGATTTCAGAGACGTGGTGTCACACAGATATAAGGAATGCAGAACTGGAATTTGGGGAGTACAATGTCTACAGAAAGGATAGACAGGGTAGGAAGGGAGGAGGGGTTATGCTATTAGTTAAGAAATACATAAAATCCAAGGAAGTGAAGCCAGTCGACATTGCTGGACAGTGCAGTGTTGAGTCAGTTTGGTGTGACATAAGCATTGGGAGATCAAAATTGAGAGTAGGAGTGTGCTATAGGCCTAATGACTCTGCTGAGTATAATAAGAAACTGTACAGGGAAATAGAATGGGCCAGTAAATCAGAGAGTCTTATAATGGGGGATTTTAATTTCCCAGATATTGACTGGAATTTGGGGGCTGGTCACTCACACACTAGCAAGGCTTTTGTGGATTTATTGGATGATTGTTTTCTACATCAGCATGTTCAGGAGGCAACTAGAGGGAGTAATACTCTTGATTTGATTATCAGTAGTGATTCTTCATGCATTAAGAATCTGCAGGTAAATGAACCACTAGGTAGCAGTGATCACAGTGTGCTGAAGTGGGATTTACTCAAAGAGGTAACTACCATTAGGGGTAAATGGAAGGGTTATTGCTTTTGTAAAGGCGATTACGATGGACTGAAACAGTATTTAAATGCTATACAGTGGGACCAACTGATGATGTTACCAACAGCAAATTCAAAATGGGAAGCATTCAAGAACTTATCTTGGAAGCTACTAGGCTTTACATACCAACTAAGAAATATCGTTCAAGGTTTAGGCCTAAGTGGATGTCAGATGAACTAACGAGACATATGTCAGAGAAGAAAAATGCATGGGATACATACAAATTAACACGTGACACAGAAGCCTATGATAGATACAAGTTGATTTGTAACCAAGTTACAAAGGAGGTTAGGCAGGCGAAGGCAGATTACGAGAAATATCTGGCAAAGAAAAACAGCAAAGAGTTCTTTACTTATGTAAACTCTAGAAGAAAGGGAATGAATCAGATTGGTCCACTTGATATCGATGGGTCAGCTGTTGATGATCCTGCTCAGGTAGCTAACAAACTGAATGAATATTTTGCATCTAAATTCACACATGAGGAGTTATTCAGCGAGGGGAATGCCAGAGGTGTATTCAACTCTGGCAGTAAGCTAGAGAATCTTGTAATAACTGAGAGTAAAGTGGAGGAGAAATTGTTGAAGATAAATACAAGAAAGGCACCTGGGGTGGATGGGATCTATCCAGTTATATTAAAGGAGGCAGCAAAGGAAGTAAGCAAACCCTTAGGCATAATTAAGAGAGCTTCCTTGGACTCAGGGGAAGTACCCATGGACTGGATATGTGCAAATGTAACCCCAATTCAGAAAGGAAGATCAAAGGGCGACACAAGTAATTATAGACCCGTTAGTTTAACTTCTGTTCCTGGAAAATTAATGGAGGCACTGGTTAAAGAAGCACTGCAGGATCATCTAGACAAGACTTCAGTTATAGCTCAGACACAGCATGGTTTTGTTAAGGGGAAGTCTTGCCTGACCAATTTGATTGGATACTATGATGCAATCACAAAAGAACTGGATGCAGGGAATAACTTTGATATTATATACTTGGATCTTAGAAAGGCTTTTGGTACTGTTGCACATGGAAGACTGCTGCACAAATTGGAGCAGTGTGGCATTAGAGGCAAATTGCTGCTATGGATAAAGGGGTGGTTGAGGGGGAGAAGACAGAGAGTGGTAATGAATGGACACTGCTCATCGTGGACTAATGTTATTACTGGAGTCCCTCAGGGTTCAGTATTGGGTCCATTATTGTTTTCTGTATTTATAAATGATATTGATGATGGTATATCAAGCTTAATGTCCAAGTTTGCAGACGATACGAAGGTTGGCAGGGTTGTCAAGAACACTACTGACACTATGCTACTGCAACAGGATCTGGAAAGTTTGAGCAGATGGGCTGAGAGGTGGCAAATGAAGTTTAACATTGACAAATGTGAAGTACTACATATGGGAAACAGCAACCCCAGAGCAACGTATCAACTCTGTGGTACCACACTGACAGTGGTAGAGAATGAAAGGGACCTGGGGGTGGTTGTGCAGGCAGATATGAAGTTTTCTGAGCAGTGCAGACGGGCTGCAAGAGTAGCTCATGGTGTATTGTCAATGACATATAGGAATTTTTCTAGCAGGGATAAGGAGGTGATTATTCCCTTGTATAAGGCAATGGTAAGACCACACCTAGAGTACTGTATACAGGTCTGGAGGCCTCATTTCAAGAAGGATGTAGAGATGCTGGAATGAGTACAGAGAAGGGCAACAAGATTAGTGAATGGAACAAAGGGGTGCTCTTACGAAGAAAGGCTTAAGTTTTGCAAATTACAGTGTCTGGAGACTAGGCACCGGGGAGGGGATCTGATAGAGGTGTATAAAGCCTTGAATGGTTTGAGCATGCTCAATGCTGATGGGATTCTTGCTCTTGCTCAGAATAATCACCTAAGAGGGCATAAATTCAAATTGAGAAAGGACAGATGTAGGATAGACGTGAGCAAATTTTCCTTTAGGCAGCGGGTGGTTGGTTGGTGGAATAGACTTCCATCCCTTGTCATGGAAGTTGATAGCCTAAATAAGTTTAAGGCTCAGCTGGACAGGTATTTCGAAAGAACAGAGGGGTGAAGTAGAAGTTGTTATTTTTTATTTATTTATTTATTTTTTTTTTTTGGCTGATGCTGCATAAGCTTGCTTTCTTGCATCAAATGCCTCTGCTAATGCTAAATTAACACAACAGACAATAACATTATAGCGCTCTAAGTGATTGATTGACATTATGATAGGCATATATGGAAAAACACAGAACAGGGTGCACATCCCAACATAACATTTTTTTCACTAGATGCTTGAATGTGTCCTGAATTTGTGGCGTAAACTAACCAAACCTTAAAAACACAAAGAAATCAGTAAAATGATTTTTTTTAAATAGAAAAACACTCATGAACTCCAACAATCTCTTTTTAATAATGATAAAAAAACTAACCATTACATCGTCTGTCACACACACGTGTCAATCAATATATTGTTCTCGACCTACTGATAACATGCACATTTACCAAGAATGCAGGGAGAAACCGGCATTGACAAACCACTTTGTCTGGTAAGTTTCCTGTAGTTTTCCATGGTTCTCGTGTTGGCTTTCTTTACCTTAGCCATGAAATCCTTTCAAAGTCATCTTACCCACTGCTTTTCTCAAACTCTTCATTGGGGTTACTAATGGAATATACTGCAAAATGTGAAGTACTACATATGGGAAACAGCAACCCCAGAGCAACGTATCAACTCTGTGGTACCACACTGACAGTGGTAGAGAATGAAAGGGACCTGGGGGTGGTTGTGCAGGCAGATATTTCATTGTGCTTCTTTGTGTTCCTGTTTCATTGTGCTTCTTTGGGACAAGTAGAATGGCTATCCCATAGGCATAGGAAACATTTTTGATGCCCTTGCATGCTCATTAACATACCAGTGACTTTTAGGTCTCTGCAGATATTCCTTGAGGTGTGTTGTACTGAATTGCTTTGAGTAGTGTCTTTATGTTATGTCTCCTTTAAATGAACAGAGTGGACAATTGGAATGGATGGCTTTGAGTTCCCATTATTAGTATTAGCAATGGCCACATGGTGCAATGAAGCCTATGGCTTATGCTACACCATCCAAAATAATAATAATAATAATAATAATAATAAATGATAATAAATTTTTTTATTAGTAAATAAATTTATTTACTAATATTATTATCAACGTAGAACATATTGAGTTTCACAGCTCTGATTCATACTATCTAATAAATTTTTTTAAAAAAAATCATACCTTCATTGCATTCCATTTCATTTCATTGTCTAAAGAATCTAGTCTACGCTGTGGAGATACCTGTCTTTGGCATACTGTCATCATGAGGGACTGGTCTCATCGCTGAATCCAGGTTCAGATTAACAATCTTGTGCTTATTCTTCACTGAGAACACCATTCTGCATGGTGTGGTGGTTTTGTTAACTAATAGCTGTTTATAACTTTTTTTTTACACTGATTTCAGAAAGCTGATATACTGGTATGTTCATGTGGAAGTTGATAGATTACATAAATTCAAGGAGAAACTAGACAAGCTTTTAGATGGAATGGATGTGTGAAATTGTTTTCTTGCTAATGCTACATAAGCTCATACGCTTGCTTTCTGGCATCACATGCCCTCATTACTACTACATTTGTTTTTTTTCTATCACTTAACATACTAGTTCTATCACTTAACATAGCAGGTCTTATCAGTGTGAGCTCAGTTTATTGTGTCAAATATGTGCTGAAAAGTAAGTAAAATGTCTTCACGAAACTGTTGAACAATCCAAACTTATTTTGTTGTATTTCTTGAAGTTATGCAGATCTCAGGCAACGGCAACAGAGTAGAGTGTGTGTAGTGTCAAACGGCACCAGGGGTTCCCCCATCTCCGCGTAGTATACATTGTGGGTGTGAAACAGAACACTGTCAATGCCAGAAGTTTAAAAGTGTATGGAATTTGTATATGTGTAGTGTCGTGTACCGTTGTTCCTCTGGTCATTTAGCCACTGGGCCAGTAACAGGTTCCGACATTGTCCACACTCTGCCCTGTGGAAGCAGACCAGGTACACCAGTACTATAGTTATTTACTTTGGCAGGTCCTGCCACCTAATTTCCCAAGATTTCAGTGGCTAGGACCTAGGGGAAAAAAAAAAAAAAAAAACCCTCTACAGATAGGGGTCAGCCAAAAGGATTACTGGTTATGCGATTTGATGTTGTTATTCAGTTTTTAGGTGTAAGGCTCAGGCAATTTAGAGATGGTCCGGACACTGGTTATAAGTTAGAGAAGGGGGAGGAAGACTGAAGGCTGAAAGAAAGAGAGAGATAAGGGTTCCATAGAGAAGATGACCCCCAAAACAGTGGAGCAGGCCCATGCCCCACCAGAGGGATGGAAAGGGGGCAGGAGACTAGGGGTAACCTCCCCCCACCTGGGTGGTGGAGGAAAACGACCACGCAAGGGAGCATGGCAAGGAAAGCTTAATGGCAGCAGCTGAGCTGTGCTTTTGAGTGTCATTCCTGGGACGAAGGTTCCATCCCGTCCCATCTTGTCTTCTTTTTCAGAGTCTGGCAAGCCTGTCACTTGGGACTGTACGTCATTAGCATTAGTAGAGGCATTTGATGCAAGAAAGCAAGCTTATGCAGCATCAGCCAAAAAAAAAAAAAAAACCACTTCCACTTCACCCCTCTGTTCGTTCGAAATACCTGTCCAGCTGAGCCTTAAACTTATTTAGGCTATCAACTTCCACGACAAGGGATGGAAGTCTGTTCCACCAACCAACGTACTGGCTAAGGCAAATTTCCGCACATCTATTCTACATCTGTCTTTATGCCCTCTCAGGTGATTATTCTGAGCAACAGGAAGAATCCCATCAGCACTGAGCATGGCTTTTGAGTGTCATACCTGGGACAAAGGTGCCGTCCCATCTTGTCTTCTTTTTCAGAGTCTGGCGAGCCTATCACTTGGGACTGTACATCATATGTCCTGCCTGATGTATACTATGAGTTCGGAGCTTTCAGGTCTGGTCGTCAAGTGTGTGGTTATCACTAGTAGACTAAGACTGTGTCGCTAGTAGGGGTCACTCCTCGGATTTTTCCCGTTTGTTAAGTCAAAATTAGAGATACATGTTCACTGCAGTCTGACTTGGGTTTCAGGGCTTCCATCCATTTGGTCACTGGGTCAGCAGAGCTGCATAATATCACAGTTTGTGTAGAGTCTAAATCAGGAAGGTCCAAAACAGTGTTGTCATTCATGGGACAGAGGTCCCGTCCCATTATCGATGGTAGTCGTTGACAGTCCTGCTTGAATTTGGGTAAGACGAGTTAGTCAGGTGTACGTTCGTCCCAGCAGTAAGGATCTTCTTCTTGTGAAGAGCTCCTGGCAGTATTGCGAGAAGGCTTTGTACTCTCTGTCGCTGTACAACAAGTAATTCTCCTGGAGTTTTGGATTGAAATTAATTCTGGTAATCAGAATGCAGTGAAGGTCCTCATACAAAGGGCAGTCATACATTAGGTGAGTCCAATTCTCCAGCTCTCCACAGTGGCAGAGGGGATCAACAATAATTCCAAGATTTGAGAGTTTGGCTCTGATGGATCTGTGACCTGTTAGCATGAAGGTTGCGTACAGGCCAGGGGAGAATCATGAAGGAGACTTGGGATATACCTTGTTGATATGTGGAAAAAATTTCCTAGTGATATCTCCTTTAGTGGAGTTGGCCCATCTATCTTCCCATGTCTGCTGTAAATGGAGGCTAAGGCGCTTCTTTTCAGCATTCAAGTTGTTAGTGGGATCAATGGTGTGGTCCATGAATGTCACCGATGTGCCTTTTGATAGTTGGTGGAGGAACCTGCAACGTATCATCTCCAGGTCCAAAGGAAGGGTGCCTGCCAGCACCTGAAGGGCATGGGTGCTAATGCCAAAGTATGGCAGGCCCTGGTAATGAGGATAGGGGCTCACATCTGGTGAGTATGGGCTTGGCACACCCAGGGTCTTGAGCTGGATATCATTCTTCTCTTTCTTGGTGATTCCTTTCTACTTCTCTCTCTCTCAGGGTAATAGGAAAATTTTTTTTTGGCCGGTGCAGCATAAGCCTCAGGCTTCTTTGCACCATATGGCTATTAATAATAATAATAATCTTTGAATAGTTTCAAGTTTTTTTCTGTTTACTGCTATTTTTGCTCTCTGATACCATATCCCTGCAGATATGTAATCGCAGGTAGAAATACTGCTTTGTAGAACAGCGAGAGAGTGCGGCGGTTGAGGCCCCAATCCCACCATGTAACTCTGGCGACCAAGGCAGTATAGTTCCTTCACTTTGTCTGCAAGTGTTTCAAATGTGGGAGGAATGTAAGTCCTGAGTCCAGAATTATTCCTAGATATTTCAATTCAGTAGTGAAACGTATTGTGGTCTCGTTTTTTGTGGACGTCTTCTGAGGGACCCTTTCAATAAGATGGAATTAGTCTTCATTGGAGAGATTTTAAGATTATGGTTCCTTGTCCAGTTTTGTAATATTGAGAGAGCCTAATTTGCAGAATTTTCTAGTTGCATTCTGCAGACACGGCCAGGATCAGATCAGATCATCTGCATAGGCCTGGGAGATAACTTCATTCAGGTTAGTGGTGAGGAAGTCATCAAGTACAACATTCCAAAGGAGCGGCCCCAGTACCGAGCTTTGGAGACAGCCCCTGTAAACCTGGCATTTGACTCTGCAGTATGGTGCATTGACATTTATTTCTCTAGCTGTGAGGTAGCTTCTTATGGTGTTATAGAGGATTCTGGGAAGACAGGCACGTCTTAGTCGGCTGAGGATGCTCGGCCACCAGAGTGAGTCGAACGCCTCAGCAAAGTCTATGGCAATAATCAGGAAATATTTTCTATTGGAGTTTGTGGCAGTTGTGAGGATATTCTGGAGCATCCTTGTTTGAAACCATATTGGCTTCTAGAGGATAAATTTGCTGCATTATAATGTACTGTAATTCTACTGTGTAGTAGGTATTCTAAAAGCTTGCTTAGCACAGATAACAGGGCAATCAGTCTATAAGAAGATAGGATTCTGGAGGCTTGGTTGGGTTTTTCAGAATCAGGTGTATGTTAGCTGTCTTCCAATCAGAGGGGGAAGACTCCTGTCTGCAGGCAGTGATTGAACAGGTCGAGGATGAGGTATGTTGTTGTTATTTGGTTTTTAGGAGCATTAGCAACTAAGGCCATATTGCTCCGGGATATGCGGTGGTCATTCCCTGACCTTTCCGCATCCTCCATATTTGGTGGTGACGGGCTCGAACCCCGGTATAATCAAGAAGCGTGTGCTAACGCACCGCAGCTCCTTCCCACCTGGCTACGGAGGTGCGAGGATGAGGTATGTTCCACAGTCTTCCTTATAATCTTATAATGGTTGTCAGATGAACTAATGAGACATGTGGCAGAGAAGAAAAATGCATGGAATACATACAAATTAATGGGCGACATGGAAGCCTATGATAGATATAAGTTGGTCTGTAACCAGGTCACAAAGGAGATTAGGCAGGCAAAGGCAGACTACGAAAAATCTTTGGCAAAGGATGCAAAGAAAAACAGAAAAGAGTTCTTTACCTATTTAAACTCAAGAAGGAAAGGGATGAATCAGATTGGTCCACTGGATATTGATGGTTCAACAGTTGAGGATCCTGCTCAGGTGGCTAACAATCTAAACGAGTATTTTGCATCTACATTCACGCACGAGGAGTTATTCAGGAAGGAGAATGACGTAGGTAAAGTAGACATTGGCAGTGAGCTAGATGATTTTGTAATAACTGAGAGGAAAGTGGAGGAGAGATTGTTGAGGATAAACATAAAAAAGGCACCTGGGGTGGATGGGATCTATCCAGTTATATTAAAGGAGGCAGCAAAGGAAGTAAGCAAACCCCTAGCCATAATTATGAGAGCTTCTTTGGGCTCAGGGGAGGTACCCATAGACTGGAGATGTGCAAATGTAACCCCAATTCACAAAGGAGGATCAAAGGCTGACACAAGTAATTATAGACCTGTTAGTTTAACTTCGGTTCCAGGATAATTAATGGAGGCACTGGTTAAAGAAGCACTGCAGGATCATTTAGACAAGACTTCAGTTATAGCTCAGACACAGCATGGTTTTGTTAAGGGAATGTCTTGCCTGACCAATTTGATTGGATACTATGATGTAGTCACAAAAGCATTAGCATTAGTAGAGGCATATGATGCAAGAAAGCAAGCTTATTCAGCATCAGCCAAAAAAAAAAAAAAAAAAACCACTCCCATTTCACCCCTCCGTTCGTTCGAAATACCTGTCCAGTTGAGCTTTAAATTTGTTTAGGCTATCAACTTCAACAACAAGTGATGGAAGTCGGTTCCACCAACCAACCACCCGCTGGCCAAAGGCAAATTTCCGTATATCTATCCGACATCCGTCCTTCCTCAATTTGAATTTATGCCCTATGAGGTGATTATTCTGAGCAAGATGAAGAATCCCATTGGCATTGAGCATGCTCAAACCATTCAAAGCCTTATACATCTCTATCAGATCACCTCGCCGGTGCCTAGTCTCCAGACTCTGTAATTTGCAAAACTTAAGCCTTTCTTCGTAGGAGCAACCCTTTGTTCCATTCACTAATCTTGTTGCCCTTCTCTGTACCCGTTCCAGCAGCTCTACATCCTTCTTGAAATGAGGCCTCCAGACCTGTATACAGTACTCAAGATGTGGCCTAACCATTGCCTTATACAAGGGAATAATCACCTCCTTATCCCTGCTAGAAAAATTCCTGTATATCATTGACAAGACACCATGAGCTACTCTTGCAGCTCGTCTGCACTGCTCAGAGAACTTCATATCTGCCTGCACAATTACCCCCAGGTCCTTTTCATTCTCCACCACTGTCAGTGTAGTACCGCAGAGTTGATACGTTGCTCTGGGGTTACTGTTTCCCATATGTAGTACTTTACATTTGTCAATGTTAAACTTCATTTGCCACCTCTCAGCCCATCTGTTCAACCTTTCCAGATCCTGTTGCAGCAGCATAGCGTCAGTAGTGTCCTTAACAACCCTGCCAACCTTTGTATCATCTGCAAACTTGGACATTAAACTTGATATCCCATCATCAATATCATTCATAAACACCGAAAACAACAACGGACCCAACACTGAACCCTGAGGAACTCCACTAATAACATTAGTCCACGTTGAGCAGTGTCCATTGATTACCACTCTCTGTCTTCTGCCACTCAACCATCCCGTTATCCATAGCAGCAATTTGCCTCCAATGCCACACTGTTCCAATTTGTGCAGCAGTCTTCCATGTGCAACAGTATCAAAAGCCTTTCTGATACTGTTTGTCATAGAGCATACGCTCTATGACTCGTCCCCTTCCGTTGATGTTAGCATTACCCCACAGGGTGTTATGTCCGTTAAAATCCCCGAGAAGTAAGAAAGGGGGAGGCAGCTGCGTAAGAAGATCATCAAGGTCTGCCTGGGAGATGTCAGTCCCAGGTGGCATATAAATGGAGCACACAGTTAGTAGAAATCCCACTGAAAGGCGAATTGCAACAGCCTCTATGCTGGTTGTAATTAGCAAGGGCTGCACTGGGGTCTGGTTACCCACAAGGATAGCCACTCCCCCATGTACAGGGCCATCCGCAATTCTATCCTTTCGAAAAAAAATGTGATGTTGTTAGTTAGTTATTTGGTTTTTAGGAGCATTAGCAACTAAGGCCATATTGCTCCGGGATATGCGGTGGTCAATCCCTGGCCTTTCCGCATCCTCCGTATTTGGTGGTGACGGGCTCGAACCCCGGTCTAATCAAGAAGCGTGTGCTACGCACTGCTGCTCCTTCCCACCTGGCTACGGAAGCGCCCTTATGTGTTGTTGTGCATGGTGGGATTATCATTTGCCTTTAGATATGTCTCCTGCAAGCAAAAGCAAACTGGCTCGTGCTTTTGCAGGAGGGCCTTGATGTCATCAATATTTCGCCGGAATCCACGACAATTCCATTGTAGGAATTTAGCCATTATTTTGGCTTGGTGGGTCCATCAGGCGGCTTCCGAGGTGCTGAGGGCTTACTTTTATCAGTCTTGGATTTGTCTTTTTTGGGGAAGAATGGACGCTGTCCCGTGTCCATTTCCTCCTCCGCAAAGAGTTCCAAGATTGAATCTTCGGGTACCTCCTTCTGCTCGACATCCATCTTTTCTTGGGTACTAGGGCGGACTTCCCCTTTCTTATTCTTTTCTTTCGTAATTATCTTTATTGCTTGTGGAGCATTAGGAGGTACCGATATAGGAGTGGCAGCTGATTGGTCCTTTTGTGCAGGTTTTTGAGAACTTAAGAGATACCGCGCAATGGGAGTGAAAGACTCCTTTGGAGAAATGGTCATGTCCGCTTGAGTTCCGACGGAACATCTCTCTGCTACCTTCTGGGCGTAGGGTTGATATTCAGGGGTTTGACCGATTTCCTTGCCTCCTGGTATGATATATTTAGCTCTGCCTTCAGCCGTTGAATTTCTTTTTCTTCTTTCCACCTCTGGCATGCTCGTGAGTAGGCCGGGTGTTCGCCTTCACAGTTAATACAGGTGGGTTTTGCGGCTGAACATGCTGTTGTTTCGTGGTCCTTTGCACCGCATCGAGCGCATGCAAGGACTCCAGGCCATTTGAGAATGTCCATACTTCTGGCATTTAAAACACCGTAAAGGGTTCGGAACGTATGGACGCACTGAACAGTTGATGTATCCAGCTTTAATCTCGTCAGGAGGTTTAGGAGAGTTAAATGTCAGGATAACGCTCCTGATTTTCACAATTTTTCCATCCCTTCGCGCAGTAATTCTCTTGACGGCAATAACTCCCTGGGGTTTTAATTCAGAGCAGATTTCCCCCTCGGTTACGTCGAGAAGGTCCCACTCTGAAATGACACCTCTCGATGAATTGAGTGTTCTGTGTGGTGTCACTGTTATAGGTATTCCTCCGATTGATGTTGTTCAGAGTAGATGTTCGGATTGCCTGTCATTTTTAGTTTCAATTAAGAGGTCTCCAGAACGGAGCCTCTTAACTGATTTGGGAGAACCTGCTAACCCATCTAACCCTTTTTGAATAAAAAAGGGCGACATTTTACCAATCGGTATCTCATTGGTAGAATGCATGATTAAGAACCTTGGGACTGGCCCTGATGGTACTTCGGTTCGCTGCCTCTTTTTAGCAATACTGCTATCTGTATCTGTGTCAATGTTTTCAGATAGGGACCGGGTTGGGGCCCCTGAAGAAATGAGTTTATCAGGATTCATGGAGTTTTTTTAATTGTTCAGTGCCCGGGCTCCCCACCCACCCACCACGGAGCCCAAAGGGACGCCCACTACCCGGCATGCAATAAATGTGCTCGGGAGTGGGACGCCAGGGCTACCCAGACACTATACCCGCACCGCCGCCAGCCTGAATCCTGTCCCTCGGACCATGAGGGTAGGGGCGTGGCATTGACACGGTTGACCCTCGCAGGCGAGCCTACTAGCCGATTGATCCTGGCCGGGCCTTCCAGGACCACCCATCTTGTCGAAGCAGGGGCCAAAGTGGTGTATTGAAGCTGGGCCCCTCAACCACCAGGATCCCCCTTTCCGAATTTCCACGGGTCGCAGCGCACGGCAAACACGCCGGATTCCATTGATGTAAGCCTGGAACCTGGGCTGTGGGTGTTGGATTCCAGTGATGCTAATCTGGAAGTCCAGCAGCGTCACTGGGAGGTCCCCTCACCACGTACAGGTGCCCACGTCGAGGGGCTGGAAGTCAGCATGGAACAAGTAAATACATGGGCTTTGTTAGGGTAACTAAGAAAAAGAACAGGTGCAGGTATACTTGCATGTACACCAATGCTAGAAACATAGTAAATAAATTTGATGAATTAGAAGTGCTGGTCAAGACATCAAATGCAGATATTGTTGGAATATCAGAGAAATGGTATCACAGAGATATAAGATGTGCAGAATTGGAATTTGGGGAGTACATTGTGTACGGAAAGGAGGATGGGTTATGGTGTTTGTTAAGAAACAGAAAGACTGTACAAAGGGTACTAGGAAAGTTTTGCAATACAGCTTTGTTTATTTAATTTTTTCAAAGTAATTTCCTCTACATTCAATACACCTCTCCATCCTCCGAAACCAATCTTTAAACCAGTTCTGCCAAGTTTCACTAGGGAGTAAAGCACACTCGTTGTCCCAAGCCCGTAGAAGGTCCTCATTACTGGAAAACCGCCTCCCTTTTAGCTTCATTTTCACATGCGGGAACAGTGCAAAGTCGCAGGGAGCAAGGTCTGGCCTGTAGGGAGGTTGTTCGAGAAGTTTCAGTCCTGTCGTGGTCAAATATTCGGTGCAGGCTTTGGCGCGGTGAGCTGCAGCATTATCGTGATGGAGGTACCAGGTGTCCATTCTTGACTTTGGCCGCAGGTTCTTCATAGATCCAATGACTTTAGGCAGGCATTGTTCAGTATACCACTTAGCTGTGACTGTCTTCTGCGTGTCCAAAACGAAACGTTCCACAATTCCACTCGATTTGAAAAATACAGCTATCATTTTCTTCTTTACAGATCGGGATTTTCTGACAATTACGGGTGTGTCGTCATCATCAAAGACCCAAACTTTGTTTTGAGCCTTGGTCGGCAGATCGTAATAGTACAGCCAAGTCTCGTCACCTGTCACGATGTTGTTCACATACCGAGATTGTCCCTTATCAAACTTTTTTAACATCTCCCGGCACCAAGTCACACATCGTGTCATCTGCTCTTCAGTCAGTTGATGCGGCAGCCAGAGAGAACAAAGTTTCTTCACGTGCAAATGATCTTGCAGAATCGAACGAATTGCTGGTGCATTTAGGCCCAAAGTATCCTCTATCTGTTGGTAGGTCACTCGCCTGTTTTCGTCAAGCATTTTCCTCACAGCAGTAACGTTTTCCTCCGTAACTGACGTTCGTGGCCTTCCCGGCCTCTCAGAATCCTCCAGAGTGAAATTTCCCCTTTGGAATTCTCTATACCACCTGAATATCGTTGTACGATGTGGACAATCATCATCTAGTGCAAGAGTCATTTCTTCTAAGCACTGGTCTATGGTTAAACCACGCACGAAATTATACCCCAAAACTGTCCTTATCTCATTTCGTGACCACGATGCCATCGGAAGCACTTTACACTCTCACTACTAATGAATAACTGAACCCATCGACTTGGCGCGGCAGCTACTATGCACGTATGAACATGTCTCAACATACAGCAACAAGCAGCTTCCTGTGATTCATTGTTGCGTCATATTGCAAAACTTTCCTAGTACCCTTTGTATAAGGCAATGGTCAGGCCACGCCTTGAGTACTGCATACAGGTCTGGAGGCCTCATTTTAGGAAGGATGTAGATTTGCTTGAGTATGTACAGAGAAGGGCAACAAGATTGGTGAGGGGAATGAAGGGATCCTCTTACCAAGAGAGGCTTAAGTTCAGCAAATTGCCGTGGCTGGAGACTAGGCACATGCGGGGTGATCTGATTGAGGTGTATAAGGCCTTGAATGGGTTGAACACGCTGAATTCTGATGGGATCCTTCCACTTGTTCAGATTGCGAACCTAAGGGGGCATAAATTCAAATTAAGAAAAGACAGATGTAGAATAGATGTGCGGAAATTTGCCTTTAGCCAGTGGGTGGTTAATTGCTGGAACAAACTTCCATCGGTCATGGAAGTTAAGTTAAATAAATTTAAGGAGGAACTGGACAGGCATTTGGAGGGAATGGTGTGATTTTTTTTTTTTTGGCTGATGCTGCATAAGCTCATACACTTGCTTTCTTGCATCACATGCCACTACTACTACTACTACCTCGTGTATGGAAGTATATCCACCCCTAGCCTGCAGTTTAATGAGACTACATAAAAATTTCCCAGGGAGCTGATGATGTGGTCACATGCCACCCAGACTGTGCATAAATGGGGGATTTTGGTGACAGTTACGTCACGGTTCCTAGTTGCTATTGCAGCCCAGGGGGACTCTTCATCAACTTGAGTAATTTTATAGATGAGGGGGTACCCCCTGACCTGATTTGTATAGGTGTATGGTTCCTGTAAGATCAGAATATCAAAGAGTTGTCTTCGTCTGCTTTTATTCTTAGCTGTTCAGCTACTGCTTTTGCCCGTTGTGCATTTATTATGGTTTAAGACGTTGGACCATAATCAGTCTTTGATTGGTGTAAACTCTTCGCCTTTAAATATATTGGACATTTGTTGTCAAGGACAGTGTTTGTGTGGCATCTTCTGCCCCTTGCAATTTGCACAGATGGACAGTTTTTCTTTATTGGGGCATGTATTAGACTCATGACCCTTTTCAGCACAATGGCCACAAGTAGCAGCATTGGTGCAGGAGGGCCCAAATGCTCCTGGGCCCTCCTGCACCACTCTACTTGTTAGGCCTCCAACTTGGCCTTCTCATTTTCAATGTGTGAATTTAGTAAAATGAGTTCCATCTTACCACCAGTTTGGAATTATTTCACCTCTGAGAGTAGTGGTGATTTGATTATCCGGTTTGATCATTAGTGTTTCCATCTCTGACCTGAGGGCGAAAACTTGATCCATAATCCCTCAGGGAGGGTGGACATATCGAAGATGATGCCAGGTAAATTGGCCTGTATTGGTTGGGTTGTCTCTGGTGGTGGTGGTGGTGGTTCATTGTAACCCTTAATACCATTCTTAAGGAAACTGGGATATGTAGCGTCTGTATCAATGCGCGTTTGAAAGGTAGGTTTGCAGGGCTGGTCAGTCTCTTCTACTTGTTGGATAGAGTCATTCTCGTGCTGTTCCAATATTTCTTCCTTGGATGGAGATATTTGAAAAACAGGCCTGTTTTGTTTTTTCTTTGTCATAGACCTTGCAGTGTGCGCTTGGGGGGAAAGCAGTGATTCCCTTTTTTTAAGTTCCTCATCCGAAGGTCCCAGTTCAGCAACTTTCAACAGCACGACTATGGGGTTGCACAATTTGTTCTTCTCCTTGGACATACTGCTTATCTTGGTGGTGATCAAGGAGAATAGTTCTCCGTTTCAGGGAGGGCTTTGAATATGTCCAACAACAACAAAAAAAAAAGTAAAAAAGTTTAAAGTAGCAGTCCGTGAGGAAGTAGGAACTGTAACAGGTACCCTCCAATCAGTTTGATTTGCTCTCGTAGCGACACTCAGTTTCTTTCCGACCACGAGGCACTGCAGTAATAACACTAACCGATGCAATATGGCAGCCATCGAAGTCTCTGTTCTTTGAGAATTCCATTACTCCAGTTCGTTCGCAGAAGTAAGCAAAGTATCTTGAAGTACAAGTACAACGCAAATTACACAGGGAGAATTCCCTCCCCAGTAAAAACTCAGCTGTAATCGTGGCGGCAGCAAACTAAAAGACAGCCTCCTCCTCTAAATTACTGCTACGGCGACCGCGTGGTCAGATCCGTAGCTGACAACGTAGAGTACAAGAACGGACACGACTAAGTTAAACCCAAAAGAAAAACTAAAATTAACTTACTCCATTTGTAGCACTTCTATGACTGATTCCATTGATTATCAGGTATTATGAGATTATATCTGGAAAACACAACAAATATTAAACATAAGTTGCAGCACATTCACAAGCCAGCAATCTAAAGAGCAGTAGCAGCGCCCCCTCGGCAAAGGCAACATTGAAATTTTAAAAAATGTGCATTTTGCTTATTTTGGAGTGAAATTCGGTGACCAAGATAAATGGACTTCATATAAAGGATTGCCAAGCCTATGTTGAAACATTGAGATTATGGAAAAGTGGTAAAAAGATGGCTATGTTTTTTTTTTTTTTTTTTTATGAAAACCCCAAACATGAAAGGTATCAAAATCTATAGTACTTAGTACCGTGCATGGGTTGAAGGAGAAGTATGGGGGGGGGGGATGCCGGAAACTTTGCTCTAGAGACTAAACATGGGTTTCACCACTTCAAGCCTCCAATAAGCGAAGTGGTGGTATTTCACTGGTTGATGAAAGTCATCTACCACCTCTTCATTTGCAAATCCCATTATTTGGCAAGATCCTACATACCACTGATCACTGTTACTTTTAATTAGTTAATATAGAGAGATAGAATCCAAAGATATTGCATATCTGCATTAGACCAGTCCCACATGAAGATAACCTGCATGCTGATTCCATGCCTTCCACTTATATTGGAGAAAGTAGCAGTACAGAGTGCTAAAAGTGAAGCTTCTGAAAATGAAAACGAAGTCTACATGCTTGGAGACACTGTATCTTACTACTCTTTGGTCACGTGGTTCAACGGATTTGTAATAAGCATATGCAGTGGGGCTCATAATAATAATAATAGCCTTGTGCAGGCAAAGTTTTTTACTGCTCCTGGAATAGAGAATTTTTTCTGTTTTATTAGTTTAAATTGGCATATTAACTTATTTTACAGAGTAGCTTTATATTCCTAGTTATGATACTTAGTTTAAAGTTTAACTTAGATACAGATTTTGTAGGTATTACTTAGTATCGGTAAGGGTATCAAATCCACGTGTTACAAGATGCAGCTCCACTGAACGACAAGTTTTTTAGCCATATTTAGCCGCTTTACTGACCAACTGTTATATCAAATTATTTTCTATAAGTAGCTTATAGACCTAGTCAGGATCCTTAGTTTATTTTGAATTGAGACAGCGAGATTTGGAAGTTAATTAATACTTAAGTATCCATAGATTTACCGTTCGTAACTTGCCGCCATTGTTATACGATACAACGTTAATCCCGAACTAGATAGCGTAAGCTTAGTATAGTATAGTATATAATATAATATTGTCAATCAATCAGTAAAATCTATTAATCTTGTTAAACTTCACTGTCAATTAAATTGTACTTTTTAACTAAATACATATAACGACTTAGATTACAAACGTAACATAACTAATTAGTTATGTTACGTTTGTAAAAAGCATAACTTCAGTGCTTTTTTGTGACAGTATGCAATGGTACGGTGTACTGGCACCTTTATTAACAGTGACGTGTGACATTTGGATGCAGTGCACTTTGAAATTTGTAATATTCCGTAATTTTTTTTCACATGTTTATCTACTATTCAAAGAAGCTTAAAAATTATTTAACCAAATTTACATTTTTTACTGTCTATTGTTAAGATATTTTCTACATAAAACTGTATAACCATTTTCATAATTCTAAATTACTCAGTCGGACCTCTGTTTAATTATTTTGAATTCCCCTTGGGAGTTACATTTAAAATAGTTTCTGTTGAGCAAGAAAATTTTCATATAGCGAACGGATTAGGAGAGAATTAACTCGGTAAGCTCTGTTTGCATTTCTGGCCTTCAGGCAATTTAGGCAATTAGTGCTACTGTTGAATTAAGAGAGCTGAAGGGATTACCATTCTTCAACTTAGTGGTACCTGGTAAAAACTATCCGACCACCTGTCCCACATACGGAGAAGTTGGGCTGGTCTGCATTGAGCTGATCAAGGTGTATTCCCAAAGGGCTCTCGTTGACCTTCTACTGCAGTAGTGTCCAAACATTTCCCGTACAGTGGACATATTCAAAAAAATTCAAATTTAGATTTCTCTAGTGTCTTGCATTTTCCATATCTTTTTGCATGTAAAAGTAAAATTGAAAATATTCGAAAATTTTATTAAGTACAGTTAAATGCAATTCGTGGATTTCAGGGGTATCTAGTTGTAAAGATGGTTTCAGAAGAATTGAAGAATTTGATGGACACTCTGAGTACGATACCAATTTCATCGATAGAACGTGAACGAGGATTTTCACAAATGAATCTGATTGTCAGCCCAACCAGAGCTTCGTTGATGACAAAAACAGTTTCTTCACTACTGTTTCTTAAAATTGTATACCCATCCCTGACCAGCTTCACTCCAGCAAAATATGTCGATTCGTGGTTGCTTCAGAAATTTCATTCAGCAACCGACACACACACACAAAGAGGAAGAAAACAAGTCGGCATAGGGTGTCGGATGAAAACTTAATAAAAATTTGGAATATTCTACAAAAACTTTATTATAAAATTAATTTTACTTATTATTTTTAGGGGACACAATCTAACGAAGGACAGAGCATGTTTAGCCTATTCCATAACACAGTGGGAGAGAACATGTAGCCTATTCTGTTGTCTGACAAACTAATATAAAAGAATCACCCGCCTGCATCCTAAGTGGCCATGCACGTATGTGTGTTTTGAATGCATTCCAAATGCTCCTCGGTCATTTGCTACTAGCTGTGTACAATATTAACTGACACCCTAGGGGGGCCTAGCCTAGCTATTATTTGATCATGGATGTAATAAATCTCTATACAAATGAGTTTCTTCTCATTTTTAAAACATACTTTCATAATATTTGTGGCACACCCAGCCACCCCTTGTGGTGCACCATTTGCAAATCACTGCCTTATACAATGGGATAATCACCTAATTTCTGTATATCATTGATAAGATCCCATGAGCTGGCCTGGCAGCATGTCTGCATTGCTCAGAGAACATTGTATGTATCCAACTGCACAATTATCCCCACGTCTGTCATTTTCCAATACCCTGAGTGTAATACTACAATTGGTATGTTACTTTGGGGTTACGACTACCCATATGCAGTACTTTGCATTTTTCAGATTTATTTTAATAAAATAAATATTATTAAACTTCAACTGCCATTTCTAAACCCATCCGCATAACTTTTCTAGATTCTGTTGCAGTAAAATGCCATCATTACTGTCATTAACCACCCTGCCAACCTTTGTATCATCTGCAAACTTAGACATTAAGTTTGATATACCTTCATCAATATCGTTGATAAATATTGAAAACAATAATGGACTCAGCACTGAACCCTGATGAACTCCACTAATAACATTAGTCCATGAAGAACAGTGTCCATTGATTACGTACCACTTGCTGTCCTCTCCCACCCAACCATCCTTTTATCTATAGCAGCAACTTTCTCTTAATCACACTGCTCCAATTTTTATGGCAGTTTTTTACATGCAATGGTATCAAACGCTTTCTTGAAATCCAAGTATTATCCAATCATACTACATGATAGAAGAGATGAGGTTACAGGAGCTTTGCTCTGGAGATTGAACGTGTGTTTCACCACATTGAGCATCCAAGAAACAAAGTGGTGATATTTTACTGGTTGTATGAGAGTCATGTACCGTCTGGTAATGCAGAGGGGCAACATTTCTCTGTGTGGTGACCTAATACTTTTTGCTCATATAGTTCAGAGTGGGCCACAAGTCATATGAAACAATTTTTATGAATTTTTTTTTTTTAAGGACACAAATTTTAATGGGGGGAAAAAAGGTCTACTATGATAAGGATACAAATGGTGATATTATATGCAAAATATGAAAATGGAAGGGGTAAGGGTAAATATTACTTCAGCACCCTCAGGATCCATGAGTTATTGAATAATAATTTCAGTAAGTTGTAGATCCTAAATTTTGATAATAGAGGCAACATTAGCAGATCAAGCTGGTAATCTGTAGGAACATTCTTTAAAGTCCAGATTTCTGGCAATATTTTCAAGGATTTATGCTTATATCACACAGCAGTAAAAATGAATGTTATTTCTGCCCAAACCATTGTTAAGGTTTGAAATAGGCATACAGTATATGTTCCAAAACAAATTTAAGGTAGCCATATCATTATTTGATGTTACATATCAACTGGGATGGTTCAATATTCTGCTGTTGTTAGTGTTGCAGCATGCCAAGAATTACATGGAAGGAACTCAATTTTTTTATTATTATTTTCATTCATCATAATTAAGTTCAGGGAAAAATCTCAAGCTAAAAAAAGTCATTTTACATATTGGGCCTAGCATCTTTCTGGCTTCTAGTAAACTAGGTTTTATACTTATTATTATTAGCTATATGGTGCATAGAAGCCTAAGGCTGCACCATCCAAAAAAAAAAAAAAAAAAAAATTCACAAGTTACCCTGAGAGAGAGAGAGAGAGAGAGAGAAGTAGAAGGGAATCACCAAGAAAGAGAAGAATGATGATATCCAGACCAGGACTCAGGTATGCCAAGCCCATATTTACCAGATGTGAGCCCCTGGGGTTAACACATCAATCTCATATTCTGAAAGCAGTTCACCATGAGTTTCTTGGTATTGCACTACTCTTAATAAAAAGCACTACTCCAATGGAGTAGTGCTTTTTATTATCTTAAAGATAAACATCTCTACATGGATGTGCAAAAAAATCTATGGGAATATTCTGAAAGGCATAGTTCCCACTGATTGGCACACCAAATTACAAACCCAGTTTGCTATGAACAGAAAAACAGAGAGGCTATGCACAACTTGTATAATGACTTTCATTTAATGAGTAATGCAGAAAGGAGCACTGTATCTTTACAGTAATGCAAATAAATAAATAGCTCACCTGAAAATTCTGCCATTATTTTCAAACTTTGTGAACACCTTATCTGAATTAAAATACAATACACATGTGAAAAGAACTTCAATTTTTTTTTAATTTTTTTTTTTTTCAGTTGTCATATAACTACAAAAGGATGTTTTTACATGGATGTGCAAAAAATAATCTAATAATCTATGGGAACTTTCTGAAAGGCATAGTTCCTACTGATGTACACAATAAAGTTAGAAAACATGCCCCTTCCCAATACACATGTAAGGGTGGCATTAAATTTATTTTTATTATTATTTTTTTTCAGTTATGAAAATTAAAAAACTGAAAAAAAAAAGGGTATCTAAATAGAAATGAAAATATACACAAGCCATTAAGAATTAGCATTGTTCAAAAGGCACTTTGTTACTAGTAAAGTTTATTACATATATAAATTCATCTTTTTCTTAATATGGATACATTTTTAAACATGCTGGCAATGGTGCCCAATTACCAACATTTTAAAAACTACTGTGTTGCACATTACAAAACAGGCAAATTTATGATTTTTTTTTTTTTTTATCAACAGGACTAACAAAAACATGCATCATTTACAAGAATGTTACTCGATAAATTTGCCAAACTACTTTCCTTGGCCACCTTTGTGTTGTACAAAATGAACTTCTAGGAATGAACCTTACTCTAAATGGACTTCTGAAAATGTACTCATTCTATTTTTGACAGTTTTTAATTTTGAAAAACTATTGGCACTTTTAAAACGGATGTGAGTATAAATTTATACATGCCAAATAAAAATTGCAGGCAATGGAGTTACATAATTGGCTGTTTTTTATTTGCAAAATTTTTGTTACTAAATGTTGGCATCTAATTATATGCATTTGCTATCTCTCTGTGAATTGAACACTCCACTTAACTGGAATACAGGATTTAACCAACTTAATGCCCATGATCCCCAAATGGGAATCACACTATTTCCCATTTGGTGATCATGGGATTAATAACAAATAATAAATATAATAGAAAAAAAAAAAAAGGAAAAAAATTACCATGTGTCTACTCTATCATAGTCTCATAATTTATTATATATTTATTCATATTATTTTGTTATAAACATTTATTTTCAGTGGCATATTCCAAAGGTATTTTCATAAAGTTCTGTTTTTACAAAAATCATTTTAAATATTAATTATGGTTTTTATTTCAACAATTTTGTATATTATATATCGTGTACACCACGATGTGTGTACACCAATGCTAGGAGTTTAGTAAATAAATTTGATGAATTTGAGGTATTGCTCAAAACATCAAAGGCAGATATTGTTGGGATATCAGAGACGTGGTGTCACACAGATATAAGGGATGCAGAACTGCAATTTGGGGAGTACAACGTCTACAGAAAGGATAGACAGGATAGGGAGGGGTTATGCTATTAGTTAAGAAACACATAAAAACCAAGGAAGTGAAGCCAGTCGACATCGCTGGACAGTGCAGTGTTGAGTCAGTTTGGTGTGACATAAGCATTGGGAGATCAAAATTGAGAGTAGGAGTGTGCTATAGGCCTAATGACTCTGATGAGTATAATAAGGAACTGTACAGGGAAATAGAGTGGGCCAGTAAATCAGAGAGTCTTATAATGGGAGATTTTAATTTCCCAGATATTGACTGGAATTTGGGGGCTGGTTACTCACACACTAGCAGGGCTTTTGTGGATTTATTGGATGATTGTTTTCTACATCAGCATGTTCGGGAGGCAACTAGAGGGAGTAATACTCTTGATTTGATTATCAGCAGTGATTCTTCATGCATTAAAAATCTGCAGATAAATGAACCACTAGGTGGCAGTGATCACAGTGTGCTGAAGTGGGAGTTACTGAAAGAGGTAACTACCATTAGGGGTAAAGGGAAGGGTTATTGCTTCCGTAAAGGCGACTACGATGGACTGAGACAGTATTTAAATTCTATACAGTGGGACCAACTGATGATGTTACCAACAGCAAATTCAAAATGGGAAGCATTCAAAGAACTTATCTTGGAAGCTACTAGGCTTTACATACCAACTAAGAAATATTGTTCAAGGTTTAGGCCAAAATGGATGTCAGATGAACTAATGAGGCATATGGCAGAGAAGAAAAATGCATGGGATACTTACAAATTAACACATGACACAGAAGCCTATGATAGATACAAGTTGATATGCAACCAAGTTACAAAGGAGGTTAGGCAGGCGAAGGCAGATTATGAGAAATCCTTGGAAAGGGATGCAAAGAAAAACAGCAAAGAGTTCTTTACTTATGTAAACTCTAGAAAGAAGGGGATGAATCAGATTGGTCCACTTGATATTGATGGGTCAACTGTTGATGATCCTGCTCAGGTAGCTAACAAACTAAATGAATATTTTGCATCGACATTCACACATGAGGAGTTATTCAGCAAGGGGAATGCCAGAGGTGTATTCAACTCTAGCAGTCAGCTACAGAATCTTGAAATAACTGGGAGTAAAGTGGAGGAGAAACTGTTGAAGATAAACACAAGAAAGGCACCCGGGGTGGATGGGATCTATCCAGTTATATTAAAGGAGGCAGCAAAGGAAGTAAGCAAACCCTTAGCCATAATTATGAGAGCTTCCTTGGACTCAGGGGAGGTACCCATAGACTGGAAATGTGCAAATGTGACCCCAATTCACAAAGGAGGATCAAAGGCTGACACAAGTAATTATAGACCTGTGAGCTTAACTTCTGTTCCAGGAAAATTAATGGAGGCACTGGTGAAAGAAGCACTGCAGGATCATTTAGACAAGACTTCAGTTATAGCTCAGACACAGCATGGTTTTGTTAAGGGGAAGTCTTGCCTGACCAACTTGATTGGATACTATGATGCAGTCACAAAAGAACTGGATGCAGGGAATAACTTTGATATTATATACTTGGATCTTAGAAAGGCTTTTGATACTGTTGCACATGGAAGACTGCTACACAAATTGGAGCAGTGTGACATTGGAGGCAAATTGCTGCTATGGATAAAGGGGTGGTTGAGGGGGAGAAGACAGAGAGTGGTAATCAATGGACACTGCTCATCGTGGACTAATGTTATTAGTGGAGTCCCTCAGGGCTCAGTGTTGGGTCCATTATTGTTTTCTGTATTTATAAATGATATTGATGATGGTATATCAAGCTTAATGTCCAAGTTTGCAGATGATACAAAGGTTGGCAGGGTTGTCAAGGACACTACGCTGCTGCAACAGGATCTGGAAAGGTTGAGCAGATGGGCTGAGAGGTGGCAAATGAAGTTTAACATTGACAAATGTAAAGTACTACACATGGGAAACAGCAACCCCAGAGCAACGTATCAACTCTGTGGTACTACACTGACAGTGGTAGAGAATGAAAGGGACTTGGGGGTGATTGTGCAGGCAGATATGAAGTTCTCTGAGCAGTGCAGACGGGCTGCAAGAGTAGCTCATGGAGTATTGTCAATGATATACAGGAATTTTTCCAGCAGGGATAAGGAGGTGATTATTCAATTGTATAAGGCAATGGTCAGGCCACACCTAGAGTACTGTATACAGGTCTGGAGGCCTCATTTCAAGAAGGATGTAGAGATGCTGGAACGAGTACAGAGAAGGGCAACAAGATTAGTGAATGGAACAAAGGGGTGCTCTTACGAAGAAAGGCTTAAGTTTTGCAAGTTGCAGTGTTTGGAGACTAGGCACCAGAGAGGTGATCTGATAGAGGTGTATAAAGCCTTGAATGGTTTAAGCATGCTCAATGCTGATGGGATTCTTCCTCTAGCTCAGAAAAATCACCTGAGAGGGCATAAATTCAAATTGAGGAAAGACAGATGTAGGATAGACGTGCGGAAATTTGCCTTTAGCCAGCGGGTGGTTGGTTGGTGGAACAGACTGCCATCCCTTGTGGTGGAGGTTGATAGCCTAAATAAGTTTAAGGCTCAGCTGGACAGGTATTTTGAACGAACAGAGGGGTGAAGTGGAAGTGGTTTTTTTTTTTGGCTGATGCTGCATAAGCTTGCTTTCTTGCATCAAATGCCTCTACTAATGCTAATGCTAATGCTAATATCCGTTCAAGTTTCTAGTTTTATTTTAACATTTTTAATTAGTATTATCAATTGCATATTTTACATAAACAACTTACTACCAATCCCCATTTGGGGTTCACGGGCAATACAGCCTTTAAAAAGAATTGTAAACATGTACGTGCCCATTGGTTTATTTATCTGGCTATAGCAGATCAATTATAATAATAATTTTATTATAATTCCGAAATTGTGTTTTTATTATAGTAAACTGAAGCCCTTGTGGGAAATAATGTCTAAATATCTGCCACTAAAAGAATTAGAAGATGTCATCAATGACAAACACTTCTACCCCAATTTAGAGAGTACCACTGATATTGTGGAACTTCCGTCTGATCACGTCAATAATATATCTGATCAAGCAAATATAAACAAAGAGTTAGAAGATGCTATACCAACCGGCGTACTCATCAGCTAGAACTTCATTATGAAAAATCCAGTGTTGAAAAATCAGGACCACCTACACCAAAAAAAATAACATGATGCATGCACAAAGCAATATCAAGAATTAGATGTGAGTAAATGAACAGAAACTTTGATTATTCAAATGCTTAAAGGGAAAAAGTGCTGTGGAAATTTCTGAAGAGTTATTAGATGAAAACATAATGAAGCAACATTGTTAAACAAAAAAAAAATACAAGGTGTCTCAAAAATATTGGTACAAACATTTAAAGGAGGTAGGTAACATCTAAAGGAATGTGAATCGCATAGTAACCCATAACCGGAAACGTCACCGTAAGTCTGTAGACGGCGCGGTAGTCACTGCACGAAAAGCATGCATTGATATATGAACTGTGAGCTGGCAGACATGCACCTAGTGTATGGATTAGCAGAGGGCAATGGACGAGCCGCTCAATAAATTTATGGAGAACGCCTCCCAGACAGACGTGTACTGGACCACCGTTTGTTTGCACATGTGCATCAAAATTTGTGCGATTATGGGTCATCAGGAGTAGTGCAGGCAGACGACGTTCAAAACGAACGCCCGCCATGGAAGAAAGTGTGTTGAATGCCATCCAGAATAATCCTACTACCAGCACACGTGCCGTTGCCTCTGCCTTAGGAGTGTCTCTCGTAGTGTACAGCGTGTCTGGCATGACGATTCCTTACACCCCTTTCATCTCCAAAGGGTTCAGTTACTGCTCCCCCAAGATCATCCTGCACGTGTGGCTTTCGCGCAGTGGTTTCTCCAACAAAGTGTTCAAGACTTGAATTTTCCAGCCTATGTTTTGTTCATGGATGAGGCTTATTTATTAATATCTTTATTGCAGGCAGTGATTGGATACATGATTACCTGATGCAATAATACAGTCAGTGGTCGTATAACACGTGTTTACATTACACGAATTCGATCATACACAATTTATAAATAGGGGAACGATATCTTATATAACACGAACCGAATTCGCTTATGCACGATTCGCCTTTGTGTTTACAAGAAATGGCAGTCGAACGCAGAATCACCCCAACCGAACGCAACATGATAGGAATGAAGAGAAGATTCTGAAAATGTATTTATGTTTTTATATCAGGGAAGGGGAAACACATTTCACCATAATAACGTAAAAGCCAACAATTCCAGCTATCGGTATAATCGCAAATGCAATTAGATCGAGTTTACTACCAGTTTATAACAGATTCCACTAGCAGAAACGCAACTGGAAATTGTTTTTATTGTTTTATGGTAGTAACCCCCTAGAAATGTGCTTTAGTAAAATGTGAGGTGTTAATAGTGTATCTCTGCCTTTATGCTGTTGTTTATTCAGTTGCTACATGCGCGCAGCTTTGTTTATGTGTATCAAGCATGCCTCCTCGTTTTGTAATTGTGCTTTATTCCCTAAAAAATACTTAAAAGGTGTGAAAAGGAAGCGTCCTGGTGAAGACACTGCAGATTCGGAGAGAAAAAGAAAAGCAATATCGATAAACAGAGGCGCACAGGGTCAAAAATTCTTACCCGGGAAAATTTATAGTGGCCTCATACTATGGTTTATGGCCAAAATCACACCGGCCTCCGGCCCACCTGGTTTCCCCGGTAAGGCTTATGGCCAGTCCGCCTCTGTCGATAGAGAAAAAATATGAAATTGTGAAACGCTTTGAGCGAAATGAAAGACCAATGTGATATTGCACGTGCTACAGACCTAAATGAGGCAACGTCGAGAATTAGAAACAATGCAGAGAAAATAAAAACAACTTTCATAGCGGGAACAACTCAAAGTGTAATTAAAATCCATTAGATTAAGACACAAAGAATGGGAAGAGATGGAACGCCTGTCATCTGTTTGGATAGAAAATTAAACAAAAAACAAGTTTGCTTACGATAGAAGTAAAAGCATTAGCAATATTTTATTACGTAATAGTCGTAATAAAATGTGTAAGTATTTTATTACGATTATTTATTGTGTTTGGTAATGTTTTGGTTACAAATGTGTGTGTGTTCAATCTTGGGTGGTCGGCACCTAACCCCATTTTTCCCATAGGGCTTATTGTTTATATTGCACGAGGGTTTCTAGGAACGCAACTATCGTGCTATACTAGGACTGACTGTACTCACAACAGCGACAATGCTAGGGGTTTAACATGAAATAACTAATACAATAAAAATTACATAAAACATATATTAGGACATAAAACATATAATTATATATGTTACACATAAAATTAATATTAACATGTGAAATTAAAACACATGAAAACCAATGAAGAGACGATGGCAGTCACTCGGTTGAAGACGAAAGCTGATCCTGATGATGCGCCTTCTGCATGATTTGTTCTCTATGAACTTTTTGTAATCCACATCTATCTCCTGGACGTTGTGGAGCATCTCCATGGGCAGGAATCTATCCCCTATCCTGAGCCTCCACGCCACAGACTGCAGAGAGGGGAGGGCTCTTAAGGGTTTCGGGGGAGAATTCTCCAATTGCACATCTGCCAAAAATTTGGCATACTGACTTCACCCGCTATCATTTTAACTGACACAAGCAAGCAGAGGGCGAATATCCGTTTGTAGACTTTTCTGTAATTTAGAAGTTGGGTGATATCTGAAGTATGTATGAGTGGTAGCAGTTTATGATTGAAGAGGACCCACTGAAGAAGCCAGTACTCATCAGATGCAATGGTTTTTAGCATGGTTTTCGTTGCCGATGCCCAGATTTCTGAACTGTAGGTGATGACTCGCTGCAGAAACCGGTATATGTATTGGAGCGTATACTCAGGCTCTGTGATATGAAGGAGGTGTTGTTTGGCAAGCCATCTTGACCTGCAGACCTTGTTGTGAATGTCTGCAACATGATGTTTGAAACTGAATTTCACTCGGGAAGGCTTATTCAATCAGCACAATGCTCATGTGTGGGCTCACGACAACCTACATGGTGTGCGCCCCATGCGGCACAACATCACTTCGCAATAAATGTATGGGCAGGTATGGTCAGTGACTGCTTAGTCGGCCCATACCTGTTACCATCCCGCATGAACTACTAAATATTGGATCTTTCTTGAACAAGTTCTACCAGGGTTACTTGACGATGTTCCAGCAAATGTGAGACGCAACATTTGGTTTCAACATGATGGGGTGCCTGCCCATTATGGAAAGTGTGTTCATGACCACACTTTCCGTAATGGGCAGTGTGTTCGTGACCATTTGAACAGGCGTTTTGGGTGTCGATGGATTGGCGGTGGTGGACCCGTTACTCACCTGATTTTTCGAGCCTTGATTTATTTCTGTGAGGGGCCCTCAAATCTATCATGTTGAATCGCCTGTGGAGACGGAAATGGATCTCACACTACTAGTGAGTGCTTGGCATAGTGGTGGGAGCATGGGAAGCACCTACGGAGAAAGCTGGGGATGATGTCACTTTCGTGATGCATTTTTCATGACCAATCAGATTTACTCAATTGTAGGTGTCCCCATGGATATTTCACATCAAAAAGAATGATGAACAAGTCTTTTCTATTAACTTATTTTTCAAAAATATGTGAATTTTCTGATGAGGAAGAAAAAGAAGAAAAAAATAAACTATCGACTTCGACAAAGGTAACTGATGATGATGATAGTCTACATTAAAAAAAATATTAAGTGATCAAGAGAAAATAAATTTAATTGAAAAATTCTGGAAACTGATGGAAGATTTCAAATTCCCATTAACATCTGATGGGAATAATAAGGAAAAGACAAGATTTAACTACAAGTGGCTTGTTCATTCAAAATCTCAAGATGGAGCGTATTGTAAATATTGTTTTTTTATTTGCACAAGAATTCGTCAGTAAAAATAATCAATTTCTTGGGCTGCTAGTTAGGAAATCTTACTCTAAGTGGAGAAATGCTATCGATAAATTCAACATCCACGAGAAAGCATAGTATTCTAAAGGCCTAAAACTTCCAAGAGACTATGATGGGAAAAAGACATTCAGTTGTTCAACTAGCATATACAGCTCTTTTGGCACAAATTGAAGAAAATTGTTTAAAATTGACACTGATTATAAAAATAATCAAATTTTGTGACGGAAATGGATTGGCACTCAGAGGTCACCACGATTCTGGACGGATTGATGCAACTTCTGCCAGGGGCAAAAGTTGATGTGTTGCAGGGCAGATATCATCTTTTAAGGGCACAAAATGTGATATTGTTGTACACATTGGCACTAATGGCCTTAAGATCTCTTAAGAGTAAGAGATCTACAGATTTGCTTAACAAGTACAGGTCAATGCTGGAAAAAAGTTGCGAGTTAGGGTTAAATTTGAAAGTGTCTGCAATTCTGCTCAGACAAGAGAGGAGGGAGTATATGATGAGAGCCTTGTCAATCAATTTGGCCCTGGAGAGATTGTGCAGGGCTCACAGGGTAGAATTTTTTTCAGCATGGTCTGCGCTTGCTAACAGGAGAGACTGCTTCTATAGGGATGGGATACACTTAAATACAAAGAATGCAAAAATATTTGCTGATGCTGTCAATGCAGTGTTAGGTGGGTCAGAAAACTTCTAGATTGGGGGGATTCACAGACTAAAAAATTAACGTTAGCCGCAGGCAGAGGCTAAAGTGATTCTTGCACTGCTTCTATTGCAATGAGCAGCAGCCTGGAGAGCAAGTTGCTGGGGAATTCAAGAGCTGCTGGGAGTCGCCATGGAACAAATAAATACATGGGCTGCATTTAACTAAGAGTAAGAACAAGTGCATGTATACTTGCATGTACACTAATGCCAGAAGTATAGTAAATAAAATTGATGAATTTGAAGTGCTGATCAAGACTTCAAAGGCAGATATCGTTGGGATATCAGACACATGGTGTCACACAGATATGAGCAGTGAAGAATTGGAATTTGGGGAGTACAATGTGTACAGTAAGGGGAGATGGTTGGAAAAGAGGAGGGATTATGCTAAGAAACACATAAAATCTAAGGAAGTGCATCCAGTTGACACAGATGGACAGTGCAATGTTGAGTCTGTTTGGTGTAACATAAACACTGGGAAAAGGGAAAATGAGAGTAAGGAGTATGTTATAGGCCTAATGACTCTGATAAGTATACATTGAACAGTTGTGCAGAGAAATAGAATGGGCCAGTAAATCAGAATGTCTTGTAATGGGGGATTTTAACTTTCAGATAATGACTGGAACTTGTGGGTTGGTCACTCGCAAGCTAGCAAGACTTTTGTGGATTTATTGGGGAATTGTTTTCTATAGCAACATATTCGTGGGGCAATCAGAGGGAGTAATACCCTTGATCTGATTATCAGCAGTGATTATTCATGCATTAAGAATTTGCAGATAAAGGAACCACTAGGTGACAGTGATCACAGTGTACCAATGTGAAATTTACTTAAAGATGTAACTACCATCAAAGGCAAAGGGAAGGGTTTCTGTTTTCGTAAAGGTGACTATGGTGGTCTCAGACAGTTTTTAAATTCTATACAGTGGGATCAACTGATGATGTTACCAAGGGTGAATTCAAGGAAGAACTGGACAAACTTTTTGAGCGAATAGAAGGGTGAAATGGGAAGGGTTTTATACCTCATAAATTAGCTAATGCTAAAAGGAAAATTGTAACGGCTTATCTCAAAATAATTTCTCTATCCAATTCAAACAAAAGCTAGCAAACCATCATACAGTAAAGCCTCTATAACAGTGTTACCCAAACTTTTTTAGTCACGGAACAAGTTTCATTTCAAAACATATTCACGGAACACTTGCGAAACACAGTTTAGCAAACAAGAGCCAAAGAAGTGTTGCTAATATTTTATTACATATGCCGCACTGTGCATCAGGACCATCTTTATTTCCAACACATGTAAAGCCGAAATTCAAATAACTGTCATTATACTTTCATTTTGGTCTTTTATTAGTTGGTTCCTGTTTTTTCACTTCAGATTTCTGGGGAACAAAAGGCTGCAATTGTTCATTCTCAATTTGAAGTGTAACAATATTGTGTTTGTTTTCATCGACCAGAGTTGCATTACTAGAAGTACTTTGCTTCTCGTTTTAAAGTTCCTTTTCAACCACCAACCCATGATTTCATATTTTAATAATAATATTTCGAAATACTAATAATTATCAAAAAAAAATTATACAAGGAAGGAAGTGAGTTTAGTTATGATATCGGTTCGCTTCCTCCTCTCCTTCAACCTGTGTACTCCAGGCTAAATCACATATGAATGCCATACTGTTTGTTTGTTTGTTATTTGGTTTTTAGGAGCATTAGCAACTAAGGCCATATTGCTCCGGGAATATGCGGTGGTCATTCCCTGACCTTTCCGCATCCTCCATATTTGGTGGTGACGGGCTCGAACCCCGGTATAATCAAGAAGCGTGTGCTATGCACTGCTGCTCCTTCCCACCTGGCTACAGAGGCGCCTAATGCCATACTAGATCACCACATTGCTACTTTTTTGTAGATGTCATTACCTCTACGCATACTTCTCTATGCAAAGCCTGCCAAAATAAAATGTTCCGCGGTCTATTTGATTATTAGTCTATGCCAGTATATTAATAACTGAAAAAAAAAAGTTAAATATTATAATGATACAAAAGTGGTGTATGCTACAAACATGCAAAATTTATTTATTTTATTATTATTTTTTAATTATTAATTACGATTTTTCATGGAACACTAGTGTTCTGAGGAACACAGTTTGAGAAATGCTTCTCTACATAAAGGGCGCAGATGAAATTGGGAAAAATACAAGTGGATAAAGGAAGTGTGCTGCAATGGTACAAATAAAAGTATGTAAAATACAAAAATTAAAATTTTTGTATTTTACATTTAGTTATTATTGCCTTTTCCCACGTTATATGGGTCGGCATTCAATGTTCCCAATTCACACTTTACATCCTCATCTTCTCCTCTAGTTGGATTAACTTCTTAACTGGAACACATCTATTGGTTTTGGCATAGTTTTTACGACCGGATGCCCTTCCTGACGTCAACCCTCACCATTTATCCGGGCTTGGGATTTAAGCTGCCGATCTACTAAACCTGCCGCAGCCATATTATTATTGCTAATAATAATGATTATTATTATTTTAAATTATTACCTCTGAAATGATATAAATACATTATTTTAACAGTATACAGTACTTACATCATGACATTCATAAACTATATACTCAGTATTGCCCATGATCTTTAAATAGAGTTCAACATAATTTCATCCAATAAAATGAACTTCTTTTCAAAAATATTGTTTTTATCTTTCATTATAAATATATTAGCATATATGTACAGCACAAATATATGAAAACAAAATTTGGTATTGCTGGATTAATAAATATAATTACAGTGATTACATATTTTAACATATTGCTATAATATATCATTAAATTTCCCTGATACATATATAGGGTCATTCTGTGCTCAAAGATTAATTTCTCTTAAAGGTTAATTTGATTTTAAAATAATAAATCTGAAATGTAGCTTGCATGCTTATAGCAATGATATAGTAGAATAATACTGCTAATTACAGCCATTTATTGAACTCTGTTTAATTCATTCATTTCACATGCTTGCAGATATAACAGATATATGCTGCGCACCATGGCCATAGATGCCAATGCGCCTAATAAATCCCCAAACAAACAATAAATATATGAGCAGCCTTATCACATGTACAGGGCTGGTGTGTGTGGGTGAACTGGATGACTGTCCAGGAGGCATTTAAAGCCGTGTAAGGGATGGGTTTCTCTAGGTTTGCACCTAAAAAATGCTTCCTCTTTCAGAAACAGTTCAGGTTATGAGAAGCACAAGTATATAACCCTAGATGAATTTTTAGAGAAATAACAGTTCTTCAAATATTCTTTCAGTAGCACTGGGTTCAAATTTATATACAAGATTATGCATTGTAAATGGAAACCTATGCCTAAGAGTTAAATCTTATACAGGCACGTGTATGAATGAGTCAGTACTCTGTTAGGAGTAAGGTCAAGCCTTGAAAACCAATCCTGCATTAATTTACCCATTCTTATTACATTTTTAATTTCAGATAAAGCATCATGTTTTATCTAAGAAAAGCATGAGTTCATGGATAATTTTTTTAGGTTTCAATTTTACAAACAGTGTTATTATGCATTCCAAGAATCCTTTTCCAAACATGGAAGAATAAAAGTCTACCATTCATTACTTGATAAGTTGTTTTCAAAACACCAGTAGCATTGATGGTAAAACATAGCTGCTTTAAGCCAGTGTTAGCAGAAAAAATTAATAAAAGTTGAGACTCCACTTAAATTAGTATTAATAGTGGCAATCATGCAAGAAAGCAAGCTTATACAGCATCAGCAAAAAAAAAAAAAAAAAATTTCATTCAAACTATCCACTTTCACAACCATGGATGGAAGCTTGTTCCAATCAACCACCCATTGGCTGAAAGAAACTTCCACACGTCTATTCTGCAACTATCCTTCAATTTGAATTTATGCCTCCTCATATGTATAGAGTGAGCAAGAGGAAGAATTCCGTCACCACTGAGCTTACTTAATCCATTCAAAGCTTTAAACATCTCAATCACATCACCTCACAGGTGACTAGTCTCCAGATGGTGCAATTTGCAGAACTGAAGCCTTTCTTGGTACGAGCACCCCTTTGTTTATCTCACTAATCTTAATGCCCTTCTCTGTACTCATTCCAGCAGCTCTACATCCTTACTAAGATGAGTCTTCCAGACCTGTATGCAGTACTCAAGATATGGTCTGACCATTGCCTTATACAATTAGGATAATCACCTCCTTATCCTTGCTAGCAAAGTTCTTGTATATCATCATCTGCACTGCTCAGAAAACTTGAAATCTGACTGTACTATTGCAACAGGTCTTTTACATTTTCCACTTCACTGAGTGTACTACCACTGAGTTGGTGTATTAATTTTGGATTTCTACTATCCATATGCAGTATCTTGTATTTGTTAATCTTAAACTTCAACTGCCATTTCTTGGCCTATCTGCATAATTTTTCTAGATCTTTTGCAGCAGTATATCATCTTTACTGTCATTAACCACCCTGCCAACCTTTGTATCATCCACAAACTTAGATATTAAGCCTGATATACCCTCATCAATAAATACAGTAAACAATAATGGACCCATTATTGGCCCTGTGGACTCCACTACTAATATTAATCCTCGAAGAGCAGTGTCCATTGATAACCATTCCTTGCCTTCTCCCACTCAACCGCCATTCCTTTATCCATAACAGCATTTCCCTTGATGCCATACTGCTCCAACTTGCACAGCAGTCTTTTATATGCAACAGTATCAAAAACTTTCCAAAAATCCATATCAAAATTATCATACCAAATATCAAAATTATTTTTTGCATCCAATTCCTTTGTTAATGCATCGCATGATGCATTAACAACAGAACCCAATAGTAAGATGATCTGAGGGCAAAAGAGTTTCAAATGAGTGGGTAGCAACTGCCAGGGAAGCAAGCTTAAATAACTTTAAGGCATGTGTCAGAGTAGTTAACTATACAAGAACACTGTAAGTCTTAATTGTTTATACAGTAATGTCAGAAGATTCGTCAATAAAATGAGTGAATTCGAACTGCTGGTTAGGACAAGTAACGCTGACATAATAGGGCTTACAGAAACGTGGTGCCACCCCGAGATAAGGGATGATGAGTTTCAGTATGGTAGGCATAATGTATTTAGGAAGGCCAGGGAAGATAGAAGGGGTAGTGCGGTCATGCTTCTTATCAAAATTAGCCTGAGCGTGACAAAAGCTTTCCTGAATTCAGACATTTTGCATGCTAGTATAGAATCTGTATGGTGTGAAATAGTTGGAAGCAAAGGTATAATGAGAGTGGGAGTAATCTACAGGCCAGGTGATTGTGACGATTATGATGAGAGTCTCTACATGCAAATGGAATGGGCAAGTAAGCATGAATGTCTTATTATGGGTGATTTTAATTTGCCTCTCATTGATTGGAGAAAATGGGAAGGAAACTCTATATGGGGCACAAAATTTTTAAATCAACTAGATCAGCGGTTCCCAACCGGTGGTTTATGAACTCCTGGGGGTTCACAAAAGTGTTCTAGGGGGTTTGCACTAAAAATTCTGTAATGGCGTCTGCTTAGCTGTACATAGGTATATTACTGTAAACTACAAAATATAACTAATAATAAAGTAAAATAAAATAAAGAATTTCCAGAGAAAGAAACCATATCTCCCACAATTCCATATAATTAGTTTACTATCTTACTAAATATCATGCTCTTACATCATGCTAAATAAATGTTTTCCATACTAAATTTTTTTTCATTCTCAAGGATCATTGTTATGTATAGGTACTTTTTTTTAGAACCTATAGTACTTAGTACATTGTATGGGTTGTAAAGGTTGAGAAGATGAGAGAAGATACTTGTTGACACTCGACTTGAACTTCTGTAGATTGCAATTTTCAGGAAATACAAATGAAGGAAGGTTCTTCCAGAAAACATAAGTTGAATGAATAAATGAGGAAGAAGAAAAGTTGGTTCTATGAGTTTGAACTTGACAGTAAAAGGATGTTGATTGGTTGTGGCACTTGTTCAGACTGCTTTGAAGGAGAGAGAGAGAGTGGGAATTACAGACACCAGTTCAGAAGAACAGTGCCCATGGAAGTATCTGTAGAAAAGGCATGCAACAGAAACAAAGTCTATGAGACAGAGTGGAGAGACTCTGTACAAGATGAGATATTAATAAATCCAACTGCCCTTTTTTGAATGAAATCTAGAAGCCTGAGAGAGGTGTTGGGGGCACCGCCCCAGATGTGGGAATAATATTCCATGGTACAGAGTCAACTGTTTGAAAAAAAAAGTAACACTGACAGCAAAAGAGAAAACCCAGTTTTTTAGATGCAGAGGAAGCAATATTTTTAATGTGGTTTATGCCAAGAGAGATTAGAAGTGAGGGTAATCCCCAAGATCTTGCCTAGAAATCGGAGTGTCATAGAAGACGACAAAAAAAATCAGAAGAATCCTTTTTGCGAGATATAAGACAGGACTGAGTTTTAGAAGGATTGAAATTAAGTTAACTATTATATATTTGCCCCACTGGAGAATTACCTGGAGATCAGCATTATTTACGGATTTGGCAGTGGATACTTGAGAAGTTGAAGTTGTTTGAGCAGGGCAAGGTTTCTCAAACTGGAAGGTGGAATGCAATGTGCTATCGTATGCAAAATTATTGATAAGATTTCAGGTCAAGGGAAGAAGGTCGGTCATTAATATACAAGAGAAAAAGAGTGGGGAGAGAACTGAACCTTGAGGGACACCAGCATTAGTGGAGAAGTTAGAAGACAGAGCCATCTATGATCACACTCAGTGAGCGGTCAGAGAGAAAACTGGATAATCAATTACAAAAAACAGTTGGCAAACCAAATAGATGGCAGCTTATTTAGAAGACCTTTATGCCAAACACGATTGAAAGCCTTTGAGATGTCAAGAGCAACTGCTTGTGTTTCACCAAAATCTTCCATTGAATTTGTCCATAAATGGGTAACATAAGCCAGAATATCACCAGTGGATCGACACTGACGGAATCTATACTGGCAATCATTGATCAGGTGAAAGATTTCCAGATAGATTTCCCGGGATACCAATATACCTTGGGGATGAATTCTTGTGCTCCCTTCCAGATATAAAAAATTTAAGAAGGCATTTTTATTGAGTTAATATTTTTATTTTTGCTAGAAAAAAGTTAAAAAGACAAATATAAACACAAAAAATGACAACCAGAATATTTGTTTTAATTGTCATATTAAAATATTACCAATAAAAATTTTACAAAACAGTCAAATTTTTATAAGGACATTTATCAAAGTACTAGCAACAGGTTGCACTTACGCTTGCCTTTAATTTATATAATAATAGTTTCTATAATTAAATTTCAGCATATGTGCCCTCTCAAACCTTCGACACCCCTAATGTCATGCACCCCTAAAGAGTCAGTGCCCTGGGCGATCGCTCGGGCCGGCCCTGCTAGCAGGTCAGCTTTATCTTTGAATGATGTGGCAACAGAACCATCTGGTTTTGACAGAGATGGGCAAAAGTTTCGGCCAATAGCTTTGGCAAGAGACCAGAATGATCAGCTACCATTTAGACAAGAAGCAAGTTTTCTACTTGGCTAGTTCGAAATCTAGTTTGGACTGATTAATAACTGCTTTACAAAGTATAAAAAATACTTAATAGTAATTTTTATTATTGCGCAATGTCTCTTATAAAAACGTGGTACTAGAAATATTTTATAATAAGAATTCAGAAATATACCATTTCAGAGAATATAGGCTTAGTGGTTTGCATTAAAAATATAATGTTGAAAGGGGATCGCAATAAAAAAATATTACATTGAAAGGGGTTCGTTAGTCAAAAAAAATTGAGAACCGCTGAACTAGATGATTGTTATTTGTATCAACATGTCAGGGAAAGTACTAGGGAAAAGACTACTCTAGACTAAGGAAGCCAATCGTTCCGGATTTTGATAGTTTGTCCCGCATGGTGATGAGTCCCAGAAAATTTCCCGCATTTGCAGAATTCGTTTAATTTGCCCCGCATTTTCTTAAGCAATCACACTTGAAAATTCTTTTGCGCTCGTGGATTTATTGCTCTCTCTCAACATTAGAAGTAATTCATTAGTTCAAATTACAATGTATACTATTGATTTAATACATCATCGCAGGACGATAAATTGTGCACACTATCGCTCACCAACTGTGGTGTGATCACTGATGTCATCAGTCAGTTGTAATCTAAAACTTTTAGTATCGACATCGTAAACTAGCCATATATTCTGGTAATCTTACCTGAGGTAAATACCAAAATATTGTTTGCTGAGTTTAGTTTTTCTTTTGATATCTCGCGTATGTTCCACGTCTATATTACGATAATTTATTACATTTCAGTTTGAATATTAATACTTAATGTGAAGATTTTTTTCTCTGGAGAATTGGAACTGCTATCGGAAAACATAACAAGTCATGAAAGTATAAAGGATATCGCCCATGTCTTATTATAAAAACTATTCTAATTTTTTTCTAATTTAAATTTAAATAGATTTTTATATCATTTAAAACTTTTTCATATAAAATACCCTTATAATAGGAAATGCCACCAAAAAAAAAAGGAAATGTGCATTTAACCAGGAATTGGAAAAAGAATTTCCTTTTTTAAAAAACGGAAATACCATTTATGATGTTCGATGTAACAAATGCAATGGTAACTTTTTTATTTCTCATAGGGGAAGAAATGATATTCAAAGACATATTCCTTCAGATAACCACAAAAGGGCATTGTATTTGGCTGCTTCATCTTCTAGATTAAGTGCTTATTTTAGGGAAGAGACATTTGGCAATAAAGGAGAGGAACTAGCAAAATCCAAAGGCTTATTTGCTTTTCACAGTGTCGTACATAATCATAGTTTCAGTTCAATGGAATGTACATCGCAATTAATCCAAAAATTGTTTGATAAAAAGTTTTCACGGGGAAAACAAAATGTGAAACCATAGTTAAAAACGTTATCGCCCCATACTCAATTTCAGTTGTAAAAAACACACTTGAACGTATGCATTTCATTTCAATATTTTCAGACACGTCAAACCATAATGATATTAAACTTTTCCCTACTTAAGTTCATTTTTTTGAGGAAATAGCTGGTATAGAAATAAAACTTTTGGAATTAGTTAATCTTCCTGGTGAAACATCTGAAATGATTTATGGCTTGATAATGAATGTAATTGACAAAAATAGCTTAAAAGATAAAGTTGTTGCTTTCTGCACCGATAATGCCAATACAAATTTCGGGGGAGTTAAGCGAAGGGGCACGAATAATATTTTTGCAAAACTAAATGAGAGCTTACTTCAGAATCTGATTGGTGTCAGATGTATTGCTCATATTGTGCATAATAGCATACAGACAGTTACAGATTTATTACCTGTTGATGTTGAAAGTATTATCATAAAAATATATTCTTATTTTTATATCTATACGGTTCGTACCAAGAAATTAAAGAAGTTTTGTGAATTGTAGGAAATTGAATACCAAAGGCTTTAGGGCTATAGTAAGGCAAGGTGGTTGGCACTTCTGTCCTGTATTGAAAGAGTTTTAAAATTATTTGTGCCCTTAAAATCTTACTTCTTATTTCAGGATAAGTGTTCAGCAATACTAGCAAGCTTTTTTACTAATGAAAGTTCAGAATTGTGGCTAAAACTTGTCCATCACCAATCATCATTATTCCACAATACAATAAAGAGAATTGAAGGAGATAAAGTGACGATTTTTTATGTTGCTAAACATATTTCTGACTTGAAAAGTCAGTGCAGGCTGAAAAATCAGTATATTCCAATAAAAATTAGACATGATTTGACAAATTTAGAAGAAAATGGTCATATAAATAGGGATTGGTTTATTTGTCGTGTTCAGAATTTTTACAAAAATAGTTTGGAATATTTAAAAATACTGTATACACAGACCAATTAAATGTACTAGAAAATTTTTGTTGGATTGATCTTAAAAAAATGCCTCTGTGGAAAGATGTCCGAGAAACTTTGGAATTTATAAAAACAACCATGTCCAAAACTTCAATTAACGAAAGTGATTTATCTGAAGAAATATCTTTTAGCATTAGTAGAGGCATAAGATACAAGAAAGCAAGCTTATGCAGCATCAGCCAAAAAAAAAAATAGGAAAAAAAAAAGAAACACTTCCACTTCACCTCTCCGTTCGTTCGAAATACCTGTCCAGCTGAGCCTTAAATTTATTTAGGCTATCAACTTCCACATCAAGGGATGGAAGTCTGTTCCACCGAACAACTTCACACTGGCTAAAGGCAAATTTCCGCACATCTATCCTACATCTGTCTTTCCTCAATCTGAATTTATGCCCTCTCAGGTGATTATTCTGAGCAAGAGGAAGAATCCTATCGGCATTGAGCATGCTCAAACCATTCAAGGCTTTATACACTTCTATCAGATCACCTTGCCGATGCCTAGTCTCCAGACATGGTAATTTGCAGAACTTAAGGCTTTCTTCCTAAGAGCAACCCTTTGGTCCATTCACTAATCTTGTTGCCCTTCTCTGTACTCATTCCAGCAGCTCTACATCCTTCTTGAAATGAGCGCTCCAGACCTGTATACAATGGTCAGGCCACGCCTTGTAAACAAGAAGTGGCCTGACCATTGCCTTATACAAGGGAATAATCACCTCCTTATCCCTGCTAGAAAAATTCCTGTATATCACTGACAAGACACCATGAGCTACTCTTGCAGCTCGTCTGCACTGCTCAGAGAACTTCATATCTGCCTGCACAATTACCCTCAGGTCCTTTTCATTCTCTACCACTGTCAGTGTAGTACCACAGTTGATACGTTGCCCTGGGGTTGCTGTTTCCCATATGTAGTACTTTACATTTGTCAATGTTAAACTTCATTTGCCACCTCTCAGCCCATCTGCTCAACCTTTCCAGATCCTGTTGCAGCAGCATAGTGTCAGTAGTGTCCTTAACAACCCTGCCAACCTTTGTATCATCTGCAAACTTGGACATTAAGCTTGATATACCATCATCAATATTATTTATAAACACAGAAAACAGTAATGGACACAACACGGAACCCTGAGGGACTCCGCTAATAACATTAGTTCACGATGAGCAGTGTCCATTGATTACCACTCTCTGTCTTCTCCCCCCTCAACCACCCCTTTATCCATAGCAGCAATTTGCCTCCAATGCCACACTGTTCCAATTTGTGCAGCAGTCTTCCATGTGCAACAGTATCAAAAGCCTTTCTAAGATCCAGGTATATAATATCAAAGTTATTCCCTGCATCCAGTTCTTTTGTGACTGCATCATAGTATCCAATCAAATTGGTCAGGCAAGACTTTCCCTTAACAAAACCATTGCCGACCGGGCTAGCCGGGAGGGTAAAGTGCCTGCCTGGCAACCCAAAGTTTGCGGGTTTAATTCCCACCTCGGGCTTGGATCAAAGTACTGCAAAAACCTTGGGAGGTGCATTATGGCTGTGGCCATAATGCACCTCCCAAGGCCATATGACCATATGTGGCAACAACTACCAAAAAAAAAAAAAAAAAAACATGCTGTGTCCGAGCTATAACTGAAGTCTTGTCTAGATGATCCTGCAGTGCTTCTTTAACCAGTGCCTCCATTAATTTTCCTGGAACAGAAGTGAAACTCACAGGTCTATAATTACTCGTGTCAGCCTTTGATCCTTCTTTGTGAATTGGGGTCACATTTGCACATCTTCAGTCTATGGGTACCTGCCCCGAGTCCAAGGAAACTCTCATAATCATGGCTAAGGGTTTGCTTACTTCCTTTGCTGCCTCCTTTAATATAACTGATGGATCCCTACACCCCAGTTGCCTTTCTTGTGTTTATCTTCAACAATTTCTCCTCCACTTTACTAATACACCCCAGGTGCCTTTCTTGTGTTTATCTTCAACAATTTCTCCTCCACTTTACTCTCGGTTATTACAAGATTATCTAGCTTACTGCCAGAGTTGAATACACCTCTGGCATTCCCCTCGCTGAATAACTCCTCATGTGTGAATGTCGATGCAAAACATTCATTTAGTTTGTTAGCTACCTGAGCAGGATCGTCAACAGTTGAACCATCGATATCAAGTGGACCAATCTGATTCATATCCTTGTAGAGTTTACATAAGTAAAGAACTCTTTGCTATTTTTCTTTGCATCCTTTGCCAAAGATTTCTCGTAATCTGCCTTCGCCTGCCTAACCTCCTTTGTAACTTGGTTACAGATCAACTTATATCTGTCATAGGCTTCTGTGTCACATGTTCATTTATATGTATCCCATGCATTTTTCTTCTCTGCCATATGTCTCATTAGTTCATCTGACATCCATTTAGGCCTAAACCTCGAGCAATATTTCTTAGTTGGTATGTAAAGCCTAGTAGCTTCCAAGATAAGTGCTTTGAATGCTTCCCATTTTGAATTTGCTGTTGGTAACATCATCAGCTGGTCCCACTGTATAGAATTTTAATACTGTCTCAGACCCTCGTAGTCACCTTTACGAAAGCAAAAACCCTTCCCTTTACCCCTGATGGTAATTACCTCTTTGAGTAAATCCCACTTCAGCACACTGTGATCACTGCTACCTAGTGGTTCCTTTATCTGCAGATTCTTAATGCATGAAGAATCACTACTGATAATCAAATCAAGAGTATTACTCCCTCTAGTTGCCTCCCAAACATGCTGATGTAGAAAACAATCATCCAATAAATCCACAAAAGCCTTGCCAGTGTGTGAGTGACCAACCCACAAATTCCAGTCAATATCTGGGAAATTAAAATCCCCCATTATAAGACTCTCTGATTTACTGGCCCATTCTATTTCCCTGTACAGTGTCTTATTATACTCATCAGAGTCATTAGGCCTATAGCACACTCCTACTCTCAATTTTGATCTCCCAATGCTTATGTCACACCAAACTGACTCGACACTGCACTGTCGCAATGTCGACTGGCTTCACTTCCTTGGATTTTATGTGCTTCTTAACTAATGGCATAACCACTCCTCCCTTCCTATCCTGTCTATCCTTTCTGTACACATTGTACTCCCCAACTTCCAGTTCTGCATTCCTTATATCTGTGTACACCATGTCTCTAATATCCCAACAATATCTGCCTTTGATGTTTTGAGCAATACTTCAAATTCATCAAATTTATTTACCAAACTCCTAGCATTGGTGTACACGCAAGTATACATGCACCTGTTCCTATTCTTAGCTACCCTAACACAACCCATGTGTTTACTTGTACCGCAATGACTCCCAGCAGTCTCTGAAATATCCTGCATCTTGTTTTCCAGGCTCATTTTCACCTCTGCAGTGGCTACTGTTAATCTATTATTATTACTTGTATCCCTCGAAGCTAGGACTTTTCCGACCCACCTAACACTGCCTCGAGAGCATCAGCAAATATTCTTGCACCTTTTCTATTTAAGTGTATCCCATCCCTGTAGAAGCAGTCTCTCCTGTTAACAAGCAGTCTTTCGTAAAAAGTTATGCAACGATAGAGAAAATAAAGGATTGGAATGAAAAAATACTGAGATACTAAATGGGTAGAAATATTCAGTAGTTTTAAATTACAGAGTGTCCCTTACCAAAACGTCTTCAAAATTGTTCAATATCTGTTATGTTTACCAGGGACAAATGCACCAACAGAAAGAGTGTTTTCATTAATCAATAAAATTTGGACCTCAGAAAAAACAACGATGAAGGTGGATACAGTAAAGGCTATGATCATGTTAAAATTTAATATGGGCTCTTGCGAAGACTTTTACAGTGACTTGTGCAATAATTCTACATTGGAAAAACAAACCCATTCGACCCAAAAGTATTGATGTTGTTAATTTACCTTTTTATTGAATTGTTATTACCACATTATTTGTATGTAACTCGATTTGAATAAATATCTTTTTCTAATTTGATTTACAATTTTTAATTTTATAGTAAAACTATCTCTTTAAGTATTGCAATTATTACAGTACCACTTCCACATATGCTTATTGTTCTGAGCGTTTAACTGCGTTAGCGTATTTTTAAGGTGTCCTGCATTGGCTGCTTAGATATTTTAAAATGTCCCGCATTGGCTACTGAAAAATCTGGCTGATTTACTCTAGACCTCATCATCACCCATGAACCAGATGACATAATAGTGCTGACAGTACAGGTAGCAGTAGCAGGAAGTGATTACAGAGTTCTACAGTGGACGATGAAGAGAGAGAGATAACAGTAGTTAAAGGCAAAGGAATGGGTTATAATTTCAGGAAGGGAAATTACGATGCCTTAAGGTGCTATTAACTGGGTAGATATCTCACAGAGAGTGAATGCCATTGAATTATGGTATACCTTTAAAACATTAATCACAGAAGCTTTGAATGCTTATATACCATTAAAAAAAAAAAATTCCAAGAGGAGGTTTGTTTGTTTGTTATTTGGAGCATTAGCAACTAAGGCCATATTGCTCCGGGAATATGCGGCGGTCATTCCCTGACCTTTCCGCATCCTCCGTATTTGGTGGTGATGGGCTCGAACCCCGGTCTAATCAAGAAGCGTGTGCCATGCACTGCTGCTCCTTCCCACCTGGCTACGGAGGCACCCCAAGAGGAGGATTCCAAGTTGGATGAATAATGAAGTTGCCAAATTACTTGAGCAGAAAGGCATGGCAATGAAAAGTTACAGAGCAATAAAAAGGTACTGAAGCCTATAACAGCTACAAACTTATCTGTAATAATGGCACTGAAAAAGTTAGGCTGCCAAAGGCAGATTATGAGAAATCGCTGGCAAAGAAGGGGAGATAAGGAATTTTTCACATATATAAATGCAAAGAAGAGAAGGACAAACCAGATCGGACCCTTATGTAATGAACATGGGATAGTATTAGATACCCCCCAGCTGAAGTTGCAGATGAACTCAACAGTTACTTTGCATCGATATTTACAGAAGAAAAACCCTTCACAGGTTTTTCTTCGAGCCTACAGGTCAGTAAGGCTCCTCGGGTTGATAGCATTTACCCTATAATCTTAAGGGAGGCGGCAAGTGGGTGCATTGAACCATTGAGGCTAATTGAGGCGTTGACATGGGAAAGGCAGTAAGTGCCAAAAATTCGACTTTTCATTATTTGCATGGAAAAAGGTAGTAAAATGCCAATGCAAGTAGCACAGAGAAAGTAGTTAGTCCATAAGTAATACCTAACAGGTTGAAAACGTTGCCGCTTGTTGTTATTTGGTTTTTTTTTTTTTTAGGAGCATTAGCAACTAAGGCCATATTGCTCCAGGATATGCGGTGGTCATTCCCTGACTTTTCCGCATTCTCCGTATTTGGTGGTGATGGGCTTGAACCCAGGTCTAATCAAGAAGCGTGTGCTACGCACTGCTGCTCCTTCCCACCTGGCTACGGAGGCACCTAACGTTGCCGCTAGATGCCTCCTGTGTCAAGTGTACAGCAGTTGGTGCAGAGAAGGTAGTAACTCCCTCATGCCGTCCATAAAGTTTCCCGATGAATTTCCCGACTAATGAATGATAGTGTTTGTTTGTATTATAATTCGGCATTTCTACAAGTCAGCATGCCTCCAAAATCTCGTCCTTTTAAAATGGTAAGTTTAAATATTTATTCTTAATTTATTGTTGTAGTGGTATAATCAAACCTACAAAATAAACATAACCAAACATTTTCTTTTCCAGGCTACACGTAAGTATCATTACAAGTGTTGTGATTTCACTCAACAGCAAATAAGCACACTTCATGCCAATTTTTGGAAACAGACATCTGACATGCAAAGTACATTTCTGATGGGTCTGATTAACATTGTCAACATTCAGAGAAGGAGACATGTAAAATACGATAATCCCGCTTCAAATAAGAGGCAAGTTTCTGTTACTTATAGTTTACCCTCTGACAGGGGCCATGTGCAAGTATGCAGCAGATCATTCAAAGACATGTTAGGGCTACCAGACAAACGTGTTTATACTTTGATAGAAAAGAAGGGGGACAATATTTTCAAAAACCACCGGGGAAAAAAACCCTAACTCATACGTCCACAAGGTAAAATACACTGAGGAGGATAAACAGCATATCAAGGTTCATATCATGTAATTTCCTACTGAAGAAAGCCATTATTCACGGCATAAATCGTCAAAACATTATCTGAGCCTTGATCTCAACATACACAGAATGTATCAGGCATTCAAATTATTGTACCCTGATTGTAAAATCGATCACAGATTTTACCGGAGAGTTTTAAAAAGAGAGTTCCTTAAGTTGTCATTTCATCGCCCTCATGCTGATACTTGCACAACTTGTGACTTACTAAAGAATAAAATAAATTGCACAGTTGGGCCCAACAAGTTTGCCTTGATTTCAAAGAAAGAATTACATTTAAGAAAAGCAAAGGCAGCTACGAAAACTCTCAACTACGATAACACAATGTCACGAATGCCCTCAAGCACAACATGTACATTGAGCATGGACATGCAACAGGTAATTTTTACTCCTACTTTAACATATTCAAGTATGTTTTATAGCAGGCAGCTATCAAATTACAACTTTTACCTGCACCTTGGTGACACAGGGCAAAGTTTTATGTGCTTGTGGCATGAGGGCATTGTGCTGGTTGTGGTGGGAGCGAGGTCGCATCTTGCATCCTTAAAGTGCTTTCGTCCTACATCACCGCCAAAAAAAAATTACAAATATGGTGCGATAACTGCACAGGCCAAAATAAGAATCTAATGGTTTTAATGGTTCTGATTTATATTATTACAAAGAACTATTTTGATTCTGTGGACTTGAAATTCCTGGTTTCAGGACACTCATATAGGTTGTGCGACAGGGAATTTGGTATCATAGAGAAGAGAAAAAAACAATGTCAGACTATGATTCCAGAAGAAGTAGCTGAAATGGTTTGAAGTGCTAAAGTTTTCAAGCCAAATAATGATGAAAGATGAGGACTTTTTCGACTTTGCTGCTGAATGTGATAAATTTTTAAACATGGCTCCTCCTAAAATCAGCACCCTCAGCTGGATTAGACTCTCAAGAGCCATGAGACAGTCATTTAATGACATGGAAATGCAGAAGGAGCAAGAAATCTTCAAAAAAGGATAGTCATTCAAGGTCATTACCAACTTGCAGAGCTTACAACCCCCTGGAAGAAGACCAGTCATCAATGAGGCCAAAAAAAAAGAGACTTTCTATGTTGGATTTACTGGAAGAAAAGTATCATGCATTTTACAGGAAAATCTGAGCCTAATGTAAAACATAAGTGAATTATAGTTTCACATAGGACTGATTTCCATATTGAAATTCCTAGAATGAAGAAATTTACAAACAAAATTGTGTCTAATTTTTCAAATTGAATTTGTAACACACAAACTGAGTGTATAGTTTCAATTTTCAAGTATTTGTTGTAATAAAGTCAGTAACAAAGTGATCACAAATCGTTTTTGCTTCACCTGAAAAGTTTCGTTTTTGGAACTTACTACCCTTGCCATGTCAATCATTGCCTCAATCATGAGAGCATCACTGGACTCGGGAGTCCAGTGATGCTCTCATGATTGAGGCATCTCATGATTGAGGCATTTTTCCAATTCAACTTGATTCTGTTGAATTGGAAAAATGCCAATGTAAATCCAATACATAAGGCCAGTTCTAAGATTGAAGTGGGAAATTATTGGCCGGTTAGACTTCAGTAGTATTATTAGTAGAGAAAATTAGTAGAGAAATTATGGAGACTATGATCAAGGGTGGAATTCAGGATCACTTAGATAGAAATGGAATTCTGAAAGATACTCAGTATGGTTTTGTAAAAGGAAAATAATGTTTAACTAATCTGGTTAGCTATTTTGATAGGGTCACTCAAGAGGACTTAGGAAATAATTTTGGCATTGTTTATTTGGATTTCAGCAAAGCATTTGACTCAGCCCCACACGAGCAGTTACTTTATAAGCTGGAACAGGTTGGAATCACATGGAAAATACTTAGATGGATAGCAGGTTGGCTTCAGGGCACAAGGCAGAGATAAATGGTTATTCATCAGATTGGGTTGATGTAAGAAGTGGGGTTTCCCATGGATCAGTATTAGGACCACTGCTGTTTTTGATTTTCATAAATGACATTGATGAAGGGATAGAGGATGTGATGTCTAAATTTGCAGTAATGTAAAGATTAGTAGAGTAGTTAATGATTGCTCCCAAGTAGAGTTCTTCAGAATGACCTAGATAGACTTCAGAGATGGTCAGAAAAATGGCAGCTATGCTTTAATCCAGCAAAGTGTAAAGTATTGTAACCCCAAAATAAATTCTACAGTTGGCGGAGTTGAACTAAAGCCGGTAGTGGAGGAAAGGGACTTGGGTGTTATGATGCGATCAGATTAAGTTCTCCAAGCATTTTAGACAGATTGTAAGGAAGGTCGGTGGTGTCCTATCAATGATTTATCAAATAATTGCTAGTAGAGATAAGGATGTCATAATCCCATTATATAAGGCTATTGTTAGACCACACTTGGAATACTGTGTTCAAGTACGGAGACCGCACCTAAAGAAAGATATTGTTCTTCTTGAAAGGGTCCAAAGACGGGTAACTCGCCTGGTGAGATCGGCAAAAGGGCGTCCATATGAGGAAAGACTTCGAATACATGGGTTACAGAGCTTGGAAACTAGGCACCTTAGAGGAGACTTGATTGAGGTGTTTAAGGCTCTGAGAGGCATAGGGAAAAATGAATAAGGACGAAATTTTAATGATTATAAATGATTCTAGAACTAGGGGCCATAATTTCAAGTTACAGTGGAGTTGTTTAGACCAGATTACAGGAAGTTTTATTTTAGCCAGCGAGTTATAAATTACTGGAATAAGTTACCACCTATATGGGTGGTAGAGGCTGACAATCTGGGAAAATTCAAAGGTCAACTGGATAATTACCTAAGGGAGAAGGAAAATGCATAGGTTGTACATTTCCTTTTCTCTTATTAATTTTTATTATTATTATTTTTTAATTTTCTTCTTATTATTATTAATTTATTTTTATTCTTATTTTATTTTATGTATATATATTTTTGGCTGGTGCAGCATAAGCCATAGATTTCCTTGCACCACGTGGCCATTACTAATACTAATAATATCTAATCAAATTGGTTCGCAGGCGTCGGTCATATCCCATTTTACCCTTCTCTAGTACATGGCATAACCAGAATCCTTCGTAGCTACAACATCTGCACCGTTCAAAAATCCGGAAGGAAACAGCATTCCACATACCCCCTTTCCCCCTCTGCAAAACACCAATTCCACTTCTGAAGCAGAGTGGGATCATTTACCGCATACTCTGCCGGGACAGGGATGCAAGCTACATCAGGGAAGCCATTCGTCATCTGGAAGACTGGCTGAGGGACAAATACACTGCCATCACTAGAACTGACTTCACCCATTCAGCATTGGCTGCTCACCGTTGGCAGGTGGGACATGATATCACAACCAATGACGTTGAAATCATAGGCTTCTCTCACAATTTCAAGATCCGCCATAGGCTTGAATCAGCACACATCACTGTCACTGGAAGTACCATCAACAGGGACCGCAGCACTCACATAAATCCCAATTTTGACTGTCTCATACTCTGCGAACTCTGTTGCCACCTACAACAGCAGTCACTTACCTCAACCATCTCCCTCCCCTGACCTCTCTCTTCCACTTCCTCATCAGTGTTTGCACATGCCCGTAAACCACTCTCCTCTCCTCCATGGCCTCATGTACTTACGTACTTGAAGGTCAGCTACACACATAAAACCATTGCTTCCCATTGCTAAATTAGTTGACAAAGGCTACATACTGTAGCCGAAAGCTTCTATGTTATGTTCTTTATTTATGCTAAATTTAATATATGTTATCTCTTGAATATATTTGCCTTGTGTGAGTTCTTTGTGTTACTGTGTGTACTCTTTTGCTTAGTAATCAAGTTCTTTTCACTTGGTTGGTGCAAGCAAGAAATTATGTATCTAACATTTTAGCCAGCGGGTGGTTGGTTGGTGGAACAGACTTCCATCCCTTGTGGTGGAGGTTGATAGCCTAAATAAGTTTAAGGCTCAGCTGGACAGGTATTTTGAACAAACAGAGGGGTGAAGTGGAAGTGGTTTTTTTTTTTGGCTGATGCTGCATAAGCTTGCTTTCTTGCATCAAATGCCTCTACTAATGCTAATGCTAATGCTAAAACATATTATTTTAGATTGCTTTTTTACATAAGGGCATGAGAGGCATTTGAATTGCTCTATCAAAAAAAATTCATCCTTATTTACCCTGCAACAAATTTTGACTAAAAGCTCAAAAATAACAGAACTTTTTTCATATTGGAAAAAGATACAGCTTTATAATAATCAATATAAAACAAATAACATTTTTAGCTGCCATATGTTAAGCACATTACAGCCAAGCTGTTTATGTATGTTTCAGCAATCATGGTGTCTCCCCACCCCAAATATGTCTAAATGGCTGTTCCTGGTATAGCATATGTTTTGAGTTTACAAGAAAATTAGCTGGCGAGTGAAAAACTGTTGTAATGGAGAGAACAAAGCTTCCCCAAACAGAATGACAGAAAAATAGAACAAATTTGTTTATCATTACTTTTCCTGCATTGAAACATAATCCTGAACTTTTACTAATTTATATGTGGTTTTCATACTGGAGGATGGGACTTTTCAGGATGTTTACAAGTTTTGTGTCACATTTACAGATATGATATGCAACTGGGGCATTTCTTTCTTGGCCATTACTTTATTCTTTTTAGTGCCAATCTCCGGGCACTACAGAAGTGCAGTGTAATGTCATGATAGCGGTATAGGTGGGCATACCAGATTACTGAAATTTTATATTGTTTTGGTTTGCAATAAAGCAGCAAGGACAGCCAGGAAGCATCAGGTGAAAGACTTCCTTAAAGGCAACAACAAAACTTCAATAACATTGAGAATTTCCCCACCAGCAATTGTGAAAAATAGATGCTTAGTAAACAAGCTCACTTGTCAGTGCAAAAAGATGCACAGATCTGGCCTACTGAAAATTAAAACTGTAAGTTACAGGACATGAAATAGACAAGATTTGGCAACATAATTGGCAAACTCAGTGACAGAAAACCACAAGTTTAACCTAAAGCACTATCAACCACAGCCAGAAAATCACACCAGAAGACCAGAGATCACTGAATGAATCTCTTCTAATACTGGAACATTTTTCATGACATCAACAACAAGGATGGGGTCAAAGTCCTGACTCCCTGTGGATAACTCTCCCCCACGTCCATCAATGAACAGAATCCAGAATCCAAGTTTTGTTAATTGCTGGGGGGGGGGGAACCACTCAATTTGTTGTTTTGTTTGTGCCAAAGCAACTAAAGCTACGAGGCATCAATACATTCTGCCAATAATAACAGTGGATACACAAGAAGTTACCTTTGAACTTACTGGATAGATGTGGAATTGTTTATTCCACATCTATCCAGTAAGTTCAAAGGTAACATGTGAACAAAAATAATCAATAACAATTAAGTGTCTCATACAAGCAGAACATTTGAAATAAGCTAGTCACTATCTAGTAGTAATTCTAGCACATGTAGCCCTCAAGCACAACTTTTAATCTACTTCATTCTTTGCTACTATGTAACAACAAAGTAGATACATATGTAACGATCCCATTTATTTATTGCTTTGTTGGTTCAATAATATATATATATTTCCCTTTCTTTTCATACATATCCCACCAACGTAATCCCCCCCCATTCTCCAAAAAAAGATAAGGGATCAGAACATGCAGTACACATCTATATTTAAAAGTTAATAGAATGAAGTTATCTGCTGTTGTTTTGTTTGTGCCAAAGCAACTAAGGCCACAAGGCAATATATTGTTCTATAAACCGTGTGTATTCTATGATCTGTTGTCTGAATGAGAATCCAAGAGTTTTTGGAGAAAAAGCTGTGCAAACTCTTCCTCAAAACTAATTTGAATATGCTTAAAAAAAAAAAAACCAAAAAAAAAAAAAAAAACCATTAAATCATCCTTGATTCAAAAACAGGCTATTTCCATATGGTATGGATGGCCATCAACATAACCACTTGCTAACTGTGAGTACGAAAATTATTTGTATATCATTTAATGAACACATTATTCACTTCCAATGCAGCAAAGCAAATCATTCTTTGGCCAGTTATCTTGATCCTTATTCTTGGAAATTTTTGGCGCAGACTATTCAAGGCCACAGAATGCAAAATGTTATGGCACTCCAGTTCATACTGGTTGGCTATGTACGAGAGCTGTTCATAAATGATCAATTTTTCATGAACAACCATACTACATGCTATTTTTAGCTGAGCTGGATGATTAATAAATGCATGTTGTAAAAAAAAAAAATTATGATCATTCTTTGCTGAATGCTTGTACCATGTCTGTAAAAATGTGTTTGAGAATCTGCATGGCAAGCAATCTAAAAAATTCAGAATAAAACAGGGTAATCCTACTCCCTCACTTCAGCTAAGTGCAATCCTAATTCTGCACAATAAAAAAAAAAAACTGGGCCTTTTAGTGAACATATTAGTATCAGAATAAACTTCCATTTCCAACAAAATAGTATAGTGAGAATTATATCATCCAGTTACTTGGCAATGATCTAGCACTAATTGATTTTCATATTTTAGATTAAACATACTTAATGAAACTGCTATCCATATAAATGCTAGAGTTATGTTAAAGCTCTTTAAAGTTATTTATAAAATATTGTACAATAAATTAAAATATATGAAGCTATTACTAACAGTTTGCTTTATTAGCCTTTGACACTATGTACATAAAAACAGATAGAAGTCTGTTCCAGCAATCAACTACCAGTTGGCTAAAGGCAAACTTCTGCACATCTATTCTACAACAGTCTTTCCTCAATTTGAATCTATGTCCCCCTCAGTATTGAGCCTGCTCTAACCATTCAAGGCCTTATACACCTCAATCAGAATACCTCACAGGTGCCTAGTCTCCAGAAGCTGCAACTTGCAGAACTTAAACCTTTCTTCATAAGCGCATCCCTTTGTTCCTCTCACAAATCTTGTTGCCCTTCTCTGTACTCATTCTAGCAACTCAACATCCTTCCTAAAATGCGGCCGCCAGACCTGAATACAGTACTCAAGGTGTGGCCCGACCATTGTTTTATACAAAGGGATAATCACCTTCTTGTCTCTGCTAGCAAGATTCCTATATATTATTGACAAAACTCCATGACCTGATCTGGCAGCCCATCTTCACTGCTCAGAGAACTTCATATCTGACTGCACAATTACCCCCAGGTCTTTTTCATTTTCCATCTCCCTGAGTGTAAAACCACAGAGTTGGTACATTTCTCTTGGGTTACTGCTACCCATATGCAGTACCTTGCATTTGTCAATGTTAAACTTCAGTTGCCACCTCTCAGGCCATCTGCCTAACTTCTAGATCCTGTTGCAGTAGCATACTGAGCTTATTCTCACTGACAACCCTGCCAACCTTTGTATCATCTGGAAACTTGGACATTAAGCCTGATATACCTTCATCGATATCATTTATAAATACACAAAACAACGGGTTCAGCACTGAACCCTGGGGGACTCTGCTAATAACATTAGTCCATGTAGAGCAGTGTCCATTTATTACCACTCTCTGCCATCTCCCACTCAACTATCCCTTTATTCATTGAAGTAACTTTATTCATCCCTTTATTCGTTGCAGTAACTTTATTCATCCCTTTATTCGTTGCCCTTAATGCCATACTGCTCCAATTTGTATAGATGTTTCTATATGCAACAGTATCAAAAGCTTTCCTGAAATTCAAGTATACGATATCAAAATTATTTTTAGCATCCAGTTCCTTTGTGACCACAATGTAGTATCCAATCAAATTGGTCAGACAAGACTTCCCCTTAACAAACCCATGCTGTGTCTGAACTATTGCTGCTGTCTTGTCTAGGTGATCCTGTATCACCTCTTTAACCAGTGGCTCCATTATTTCCCCCGGAACACAAGTTAAACTAACAGGTCTATAATTATTTGTGTCAACCTTTGAACCCCCTTTGTGAATTGGGGATACATTTGCACATCTCCAGTCCATGGGGACCTCCCCTGACTCTAAGGATGCTCTCAAAATTATGGTTAAGGGTTTGCTTACTTCCCTTGCTGCTTCCTTCATTATAACTGGATAGATTCCATCTGCTCCAGGTGCCTTTTTATGTTTAACTTCAACAATTTCTCCTCCACTTTGCCCTCAGTTATCACAAACCACTTAGTTGCTAGAGTTTGATAAACTTCTGGCATTACCCTCCTTGAATAACTACTCATGTGTGAATGTAGATGCAAAATACCCATTCAGTTTATCAGCTACTTGAGCAGGATCATCAATAGTCAAACCACCTATGTTAAGTGGACCAATCTGATTCATCCCTCTCCTTCTAGAGTTTACATAAGTAAAGAACTCTTTCCGTCCTTTGCCAAAGATTTCTTGTAATCTGCCTTCACCTGCCTAAACTCCTTTGTGACTTGATTACAGATATATGTCATAGGCTTCTGTGTCGCCTGATAATTTATATGCATCCCATGCATTTTTCTTCTCTGCCACGTGCCTCATTAATTCATCCGACATCCATTTAGGCCTGAACCCTGAACAGTATTTCTTAGTTGGTATCAAAAACCTTGTAGCCTCCAAGATTAAGTCCTTGAAGGCTTCCCATTTAGAATTCACCGTTGGTAACATAATCAGTTGATCCCACTCTATTGAATTTAAAAACTGTCTGAGACCTCCGTAGTCACCTTTACGAAAACAAAAACCCTTCCCTTTACCTTCGTAGTTACACATGTTTAAGTAAGTCCCATATCAGTACACTGTGATCACTGTCACCTAGTGGTTCCTTTATCGCAAATTCCTAATGCATGTGTCATCACTGCTGATAATTAGATCAAGGGTATTACTCCCTCTCATTGCCCCTTGAACATGTTGCTGCTGTAGAAAACAACATGTTGTTGCTGTAGAAAACAATCTTCCAATAAATCCACAAAAAGTCTTGCTAGCGTGCAAGTGACCAACCCACAACTTCCTGTCAATATCTGGAAAGTTAAAATCCCCCATTACAAGACATTCTGATTTACTGGTCCAATCTATTTCTCTGCACAACTATTCATTGTATTCATCAGCGTTATTAGGCCTATAACAGTGTTTATATCACACCAAATGGCCTCAACATTGCACTGTCCACCCATGTCAACTGGATGCACTTCCTTAGATTTTATGTTTCTTAACTAACTTCATAACCTCTCCTTCGTACCCTGTCTGTTCTTTCTGTACTGTACACATTGTACTCCCCAAATATGCACTGCTTATATCTGTGTGATACCATGTCTCTGATATCCCAACAATATCTGCCTTTGATATCTTTATCAGCACTTCAACAAATTCATCAATTTTATTTACTATACTTCTAGCATTAGTGTGCATGCAAGTATACATGCACTTGTTCTTACTCTTAGTTACCTTAACACAGCCCATGTATTTACTTGTTCCATGATGACTCCCAGCAGCTCTTGAAATCCCCAGCAACTTGTTCTCTAGGCTGCTGCTCATTACAATAGAAGCAGTGCAAGAACCACTTTTGCTTCTGCATGCAGCTACCTTTAATCTCTTAGTCTGTGAATCCCCCCCCCAAACTAGCAGTTTTCCAACCCACCTAACACTGCCTCGATAGCATCAGCAAATATTCTTGCACCCTTTCTATTTAAGCGTATTCCATCCCTGTAGAAGCAGTCTCTCCTGTTAGCAAGCAGACCATGCTAAAAAAAATTCTACTCTCGTGAGCCTTGCACAATATACTCCCTCCTATCATGTTTGGGCAGAATTGCAGACACTTTCAAATTTAACCCTAACTCACAAATTTTTTTCAGCATTGACCTGCACTTGTTAAATAAATCTGTAGATTCTTACTCTTAAGGTCATTAGTGCCAACGTGTACAAAAATATCACTTTTTGTATCCTTAAAAGATGATATATGTTCTACAAAATCTTCAAAGGATGCAATATTACAAAAGTCACATAATTATATCAATATCTACACTATTTTTTTTTTTTTTTAAACTCTCACAATGTGTGGTTTCGTTTGTCTGTGTAAACAGTAAAAATAATTGCATATGGAATTCTGACTCCCAACATCATTTTTGAAAAACCCTTACACCCAGTTGAAATCAGTGGTGCATTATGTAACAAAAACATTGTTGGGTGAATGTTTTTCGACAAAATAATAAATGGAATATCATCTAATTAAATTGATACCCTATACTTTAATCAGGAGATTTGCATATAACTTATTACTTTGTCAAAAGAAAATAAAAGATATTAAATAATAAATAAATAAATAAATTTTCTGTTTATTCTCCAGGATGACCAAATGGTCAGAGGAGTTCACAAAATAGACAGAATTCAAGAAACAGTACCGTATTCAGTAGTCACTGGCTTGAACACCGGTCGCTCAAGGCACGTGTACTTATGCACCCGTGCACCTGACCACTAGGCTAAGGAGGCCTGATTTTACTGGTTCCAACAAGATGATACCACCTGCCAAAAGGCCAATTCAACTATGAACCTGGATGAAGGTTTTTTTTTTTTTTTTTTTAATTATTTCAAAAGATTATGGCTACCATGTTCCCCCAACTTGTCACCCCTTGGTTATTTGTTTGGGGAATGTTAAAAGGAAAAGTGTACAGCAATGATATTCCATAATCATTCAGGGAACCCTTAAGGGAAATTAAACTGAAAGATGTAAAGGAAGTTCAAGCATGTCTATCACACATTTTTGGATGAGACTAATAACAGATTAATAAAGCACAGAAGAAAGACTTTTAAGAAGCATAAGTGGCAAAAGCTATGATAGAGTTATGAAAACCAATGAAGAAATCAATATAAATGAACAATCAATAGACACCTAACCAGAAGTCCAGTCTATTACCTGCAGTGCTTCTGAAATTCAGCATACAAACTCCTAAAGACTGGAAAAAAATAGAACACAGGATGTACAATATGCCAGAATCAATAAGTATGGGACTCCAGCTCACACACTAAGCTGCAGAGGCCAGTGGGATTTCACCAATAAAACTATCCTCTCAACCAATCATTTATACTCTAGAAGCATCTTCAAAGAAGCTTACTTTATCAAATACTCCATAACATTGCAATCAACAAAAATTGACGTTAGCTCCATGGAGCTGAAGGTGGATCCATGAATAATGTCACGTGAAATGAAAAAATACAATTTAAGCTTAATAAAATCAGTTTTATTTTATTCGGTATTTTCATTTACAATCAACAATAAAGGTTTGTGGTAACTAAAGTAGGATACATAGTTGAAACATTTAAAACTATTAACATTGCAATTGAAGACCAAGTTGATAAATGATTGACAACACGTAGTAGATTTTGTAAGATCTGATGCCAGTTTAAGATCAAATGTTGATTCCACGAAGTCGAGGAAAGTGCATGCTTTTCAACATTAGATTTGTGATTTTGTCGAAATCTTTGAACAAGTTTAGTTGATGTAATTTTCAGCATCATCACAACTTAACTAAATGAAACACAAACATACTGCTCAACAAATGCGAAGTAACTGAACGAAGTAGTTATTTTAACAAGTTGTTCAACTCTCAAAAATTAAAAATCGGATTTAAAATCTAGTTATATATCCTTATAGAGCTCTCAAAGAGCAACAATTTTGTTGCTCAATTGAACGCAACTTTTTGTATCACTGCACTTGTTGCATACAATTGAGTTTTCTTGGGCACATGCATTGTACTTGTTGCGTCACTGCTATTGAGAGTGAAAGTAACCAAGGCGCAACGGCAAATGACCAAAAGGTGAACTTTTTAGTTTTTTCGAAAAAAAAAATATTAAATATTAAAATTTATAATTTTTTTCTTGCATATTCGTCGATGGTATTGTATACCCAACAAAATAAGTATAAATTGTTTACACTTTTGTCTATTAGTTTCAGAGATATAGCAGCAGTTAGGCATTTAACTTTTCATGACACCTTGATCGCCCTAGGGCAACCCCAGTATAGATGTTATTCACGTCAAAAAATAGGGGGGGGGTGTCTCCTTCAATATAGCTTACTACAATTTATTTCACATGGAAAACTATCCCAGTTCTTACAAGTTAAATACAGTTAGTCAAATGGTGGTTATCTTCTTTTCACTGCACATTCCCCATAAGAGTAACTTAATAATTTCAGTAATATAGTTATATTATGTAATTATATTAATTGTAATTAACTTTTAACTGGGCTATTATTTTAATCTGTTTTAATTTTGTTGTCAAAAGGTGGCATGAGTAATTACAGACCTGTTAAATTAACATCTGTTCCAGGGTCAATAATGGAATCACTGTTTAAAGAAGTAATGGTGGTGGTGTTGTTATTTGGCTTTTAGGAGCATTAGCAACTAGTAGTACTAGTAATGGCCATATTGCTCCAGGGATATGCAGTGGTCAATCCCTGACCTTTCCACATCCTCCATATTTGGTGGTCACGGGCTCGAACCCCGGTCTAATCAAGAAGCATGTGTGGCGCACTGCTGCTCCTGCCCACCTGGCTACGGAGGCACCAAGAAGTAATGCAGGACCATCTGGACAGGCATGCAATCATGCATGGATTTGTCAAGGGACAGTCTTGTCTAACCAATAATTACTAAGATGCAGCGACCAAGGAACTGGATGCAAAAAATAATTTTTACATCATATACTTGGATTTCAGGAAGGCTTTATACTGTTGCACATAAATGATTACTGTATAAACTGGAGAAATGTGTCATTAAAGGCAAGTTACTACCGAATAAAGGGATGATTAAGTGGAAGAAGACGGAGAGTGGTTATCAGTGGGTACTGCCCTTCTTGGACTAATAACATTAATGCACAGCAATGTATTAATACTCAGCACTGAACCCTGAAATTCCCAAGGGTTCAGTGCTGGGTTCATTGTTGTTTTCAATATTTATCAATGATATTGATGAAGATATATATATCAGGCTTAATATCTAAGTTTGAAGATGATATAAAGTTGGCAGTTTGGTTAAAAACAGTCATCAGGGTGAGCTACTGCAAAAAAGATCTAGGAAAATTGGGTCGACAGGCTGAGAAATGGCAGTTGAAGTTTAACATTGACAAATGCAAGGTACTGCACATGGGTGGCAGTAACTTCAGAGTAACTTATCAATTGTGTGGGTCTCTCAATTACTCAGGGTAGTGGAAAATGAAAAAGACAATTGTGCAGTGAGACAAGAAATTCTCTAAGCAGCACAGACATGCAGCCAGGACAGCTCATGGGGTTTTGTCAACAATATACAGAAACTTTGCTAGCAGGGATAAGGAGGTGATTATCCCTTTGTATAAGACCATGGTTAGGCTGAATCTTGTGTACTGTATACAGGTCTGGAGGTCTCACTTTAGAAAGTATGTAGATCTGCTGCAAAGTGTGCAGAAAAGGGCAATCAGACTGGTGAAGGGAACAAAAGGGTGCTCTTACCATGAAAGGCAAATTGCAGCATCTCTAGACCAGGAACCTGCAAGGAGATCTAATTGAGGTGTTTAAAGCCTTGAATGGATTGAGTAAGCTGAATGTTAATGGTATTCTTCCATTTGCTGTGACTACACACATGAGGGGCATAAATTCAAGCTGAAGGTTGGTTGCAGAATAGATGTGCGGAAGTTTGCCTTTAGTCAGGGTGGTTGATTGTTGAAACATGCTTCCATCTGTTGTTGTGAAAGTGGATGGGTTGAATAAATTCAAGGGAAAACTAGACAAATTCTTGGAGGATATGGATGGGTAAACTTTTTTTTTTTTTTTTTTTGCTGATGCTATATAAGCTTGCTTTCTTGCATCAACTCTCATTACTAGTACAACTAAACATTCTTAGTAAAAATCCTAAACTTCTCCCAATTCCCATCACAGTTCTACTAAGCTTTCTCACTTATCTTCTTGGCAACCTTAATCAAAGTTGGATGCAAAAGTCATCCACATTTTTTAGAATGTCAACAAGAACATTCTGAAGAAAAGCAACATCTGAAAAGGAATTCAGAGCCATCAGGAAACCTCTTAAGTTCAGTCCAACAACATTACCCACAGCAATAAAGGAAACTCTTCAGTAGTCAGAGATAACCAAGCTTACATTACTAAAGTTCCCGTCTATATCCAATATACACCAATGAGCCAAAACATTATGACCATCTACCTAATAGGATGTTGGTCTTCCACGTGCAGCCAAAACAGCTCGTACCTGGCGAGGCATGGATGCTACAAGATTTCTAAATGTATCTTGTAGTATCTGGTGCCAACACATAACCAGCAGATCCTTCCAGTAAGATCCATGGTTGAGACACTGCAGATCGGAGTTGCTGTTCCAACACAAACCACAGATGCTCAATTGGATTGATGGCTGAGGAATTTTGAGGCGAGGGAAATACCTGGAAGTCTTCTTCATGTTCTGCGAATCAGTCTCGAACAATCTGGGCAGTGTGGCACGACACATTATCCTGCTGAAAGATGGCACCACGAGAGGGTGAGGCCTTTGCCATGAAAAGGTGTACCTGGTCAGCAATGATGTTTAGGTAGGTGGTAGATGTCAGAGTGCCCGGTACATGGATGACTAGACCTAGGGTTTCCCAGCAGAACATCGCCCAAAGCATGACACCGCCGCTTGTTTTCGTCCAGCTGTGCATCTAGGTGCCATCACTTCCCCAGGTTAATGATGTACACGTACCCGGTTGTCCACATGGTGCAACAGGAAACATGATTCATTGCACCACATGACCTTCTTCCAATCACACAAGGTCCAGTTTGGATGCTCGCATGCCCATTGTAGGCGCTGTCACCGGTGAACCATGGTTAGCAAGGACACTTGGAGCGGCTACGCAGTCCCATTTTCAGCAGGGTTCAATGTACTGTGTGTTGTGACACATTACTTCGGTCATCAGTATTCCAATTACCGACGAGTTGTGCCATAGTCGCCCTTCTGTTCCTACATACCACCTGGGAGAGCCTCCGCTCACCTCAAGCATCGATGAGCTGTGATCATCCAACATCTCACCTGTGGTTCGTGGGTTCCCCCTCCTCGGACCACTTTCAGTAGGTACTAACCACAACTCACTGTGTGCATCCCACCAGCTGTGCCGTTTCGGATATGCTCTTATCCAGTCTTCTGGCCATTACAATTTGGCCTTTGTCAAACTTGCTTAATTAAGTCTTTGGCCTTAAGCAAGTTTGGCCTTTGCCAAACTTGCTTTCCCATCTGAAGAACAAGACTAACACTGATTAATGGAGCTCAGTATCAGGTTTTTTGTTTTTTATACCATGTCCTGACCATGCAAACGTGCTGTAGTTCACCTGCAGTTGCTTCGATTTGCATAACGACTCGCTGGTCATAATGTTTTGGCTCATCAGTGTATATTCCCATAGAATAACCAATTGAACAAACAACTTTAAAGAGTTGTTTTGTTCAACTGAACAAAACAAATATATTTTGTGTCACTGAAAGAGTTGATTAAACTCCAATAACATAAAATAGATGAAGTCCTCTTCAAGGACCTCTACTCAATGATTAGGAACAGTTAATCTGTTAGCTAGTATAGTTGTTCACAGAGAAAATTCTTACACGACCTAGTGTGAATGTTATGAACCTAGATAAGCACAATTTGTGTTGGCATGCCATATTGCTCACTTTGTTCCTCAGATGTTTTTTCCCAGTCAAAAAATTAACCTCCTTTTGGAAGCTGATATTCATTAACTTTTTAGTCTCTTGGGATATATACACTCTCATCTAAAAGTTTGCAATCACAGTGTATAACAACAGTTTTTGTTAATGTTTTTGAAATTAGCTATGACAACGTAAGGTTTAATATAAAAAAACAAACACTACGAAATATTTTAAGATATTTTATTAAGTACTGAAAAATTTACAGCAAAAAAAAAAAAATCGAAATGATTAATATTAACAACTATACTGATTTTTCATCATAATATTCTCCACGAGATTTTATCACTGCATTACGCAGACATGCCATTCTAGTGATTACTTTTATAATTGCATTTCAACTAGCATTATTCCAAGAAATCTGCAAGGTTTCCCATAAATTTTGTAAAGATGATCAAACTTCACGGATTTGACTAGGGTTTCTGTTTATAAAATAATATTATATTATGTTAAATATATATAATTTGTTTTCTATTTAATTATTTATTTGTAATTTCAACTTTTGAAGCACCACCCCCATCTTTGAGTGAAGTATGCTAATTAACTACGCAAAAGAAAAAAAAAAAAAATTTTGTTTGACAAATGATTTTGTTCGACAAATGAATGGTCAATATTTTCATTGAAATTACATAGTTAGTAAAATTGTAATTTGTCTTAATTTTAAATTATATAACAATATAAAATTATATAAATTATATATAACATTATATCTCAAATTTAAATTATATAACTAAGGTAAGTCTGAAGTATCTATATATAAAATATTAAGATGATATTTAATTGGTTAGTACATTTTTGTATTCATATTAATCTAAAAAAAAAATTAAGTTTGAAGAGTTATCATAATTTTTCTATGCTATTTATCAATAATATATACTATCTAATTTAAATACTGACTTAAATTTGTATGCATTGACCAATTTTATATTATTTAAAATTATAAATTATAAATCTTTTTTTTTCTCTCCAGGAAATGACAAAAAAGTGGTGTTTGGAAGTATTTCAATAAAATAAAAACAGAATTGAAAGTCAAATGTATAAATTGCAAGGTAAAAATTACTAATTCTAAAAGATCCACAGGTGCAATGCTAAATCACCTACAAACCATTCACAAATTTAATGCAAAAAAAGTTATTGAAGAAATTCATTCCTTCAACACCCAAAAAAACGAATATTTCCATAGAGATATAATGAGAACCACTGTTGCGAAAATGGCATGCATTGATGGTGCATCCATAACAGCTATAATAAGATCCACATTTATTTGCCAATTAAATAGCTGACCAGTTTCCTAATCAGAATTTTACAAAAAAACAAGTGATGTAAATGAATATCATACATAAAGAATATGAAGAGAGAGAGAGAGAGAGAGAGAGAAAAAAGAAATCACTGAAGAATTTAAAGATTTGAAAAAAGATGCAAAAAAAATTCAGCATGACATTACATGAATGTATAAGTCTGAGACATTATCGGTATCTGAACATCAACATTCACGGAGTAAACAATTTGTGTTTTAATCTCAGTTTAGTTTGTATTGTAGGAACTTGTTCTGCAAATGAAATAATGAAGCTGAAAAACCATCCAGATAGTTTTAGACTTTGTTAGTTTAGGACTGAGGATGAAGACAATTATGATGAGTCTGATGGAGATGTTTCTGGTAAAGGATAGGTGGAACAGGACCAGGGTATCTGCCAGAGGCAAAGGTTGATGATGTTGTAGAGCAGATATCATCTTTTAAGGGCACAAAAGGTGATATAGTTGTACATTTTGGCACTAATGATATTAAGAGTAGGAGACTGGCAGAATTACTTAACAGTTGAAAAAAAAGTCGTGAATTAGGGTTGAATTTGAAAGTGTCTGCAATTCTGCCCAGACACGACAGGAGGGAGTATATGATGAGAGCCTTGTCAATCAATTTGGCCCGGGAAAGATTGTGCAAGGCTCAAGGGGTAGAATTTTTTTCGGCCTGGTTTGTATTGTTAACAGGAGAGACTGCTTCTACAGAGATGGGATACACTTAAATAGAAAGGGTGCAAGAATATTTGCTGATGCTATCGAGGCAGTGTTAGGTGGGTCGGAAAACTGCTAGCTTGGGGGGATACAAGGAATAATAGATTAACAGTAGCCACTGGCAGAGGTGAAAGTGATTCTTGCACTGCTTCTATTGGAATGAGCAGCAGCCTGGAAAACAAGATGCAGGATATTTCAGAGACTGCTGGGAGTCATTGTGGAACAAGTAAACACATGGGTTGTGTTAGGGTGGCTAAGGATAGGAACAGGTGCATGTATACTTGCGTGTACACCAATGCTAGGAGTTTGGTAAATAAATTTGAATTGCTCAAAACATCAAAGGCGGATATTGTTGGGTTATTGTTATTTGGTTTTTAGGAGCATTAGCAACTAAGGATATTTTGCTCCGGGATGTGTGGTGGTCATTCACTGACCTTTCCGCATCTTCCATATTTGGTGGTGACGGGCTCGAACCCCGGTCTAATCAAGAAGCGTGTGCTACGCACTGCTGCTCCTTCCCACCAGGCTATGGAGGCGCCCGATATTTGTGACAAACACCTATTTGTTGGGATTTCAGAGATGTGGTGTCACACAGATATAAGGAACGCAGAACTGGAATTTGGGGGAGTACAATGTATACAGAAAGGATGGACAGGATAGGAAGAGAGGAGGGGTTATGCTATTAGTTAAGAAACACAAAATCCAAAGAAGTGAAGCCAGTCGACATCGCTGGACAGTGCAGTGTCGAGCCAGTTTGGTGTGACATAAGCATTGGGAGATCAATATTGAGAGTAGGGGTGTGCTATAGGCATAATGACTCTGATGAGTATAATAAGAAACTGTACAGGGAAATAGAGTGGGCCAGTAAATCAGAGAGTCTTATAATGGGGGATTTTAGTTTCCCAGATTTTGACTGGAATTTGTGGATTGGTCACTCGCACACTAGCAAGGCTTTTGTGGATTTATTGGAAGTTTGTTTTCTACATCAGCATGTTCAGGAGGCAACTAGAGGGAGTAATACTCTTGATTTGATTATCAGTAGTGATTCTTCATGCATTAAGAATCTGCAGATAAAGGAACCACTAAGTGGCAGTGATCACAGTGTGCTGAAGTGGAATTTACTCAAAGAGGTAACTACCATTAGGGATAAAGGGAAGGGTTTTTGCTTTCGTAAAGGCGACTACGATGGTCTGAGAAGGTATTTAAATTCTATACAGTGGGACCAACTGATGATGTTACCAACAGCAAATTCAAAATGGGAAGCATTCAAAGAACTTATCTTGGAAGCTACTAGGCTTTACATACCAACTAAGAAATATTGTTCAAAGTTTAGGCCTAAATGGATGTCAGATAAACTAATGAGACATATGGCAGAGAAGAAAAATGTATGGGATACATATAAATTAATGGGTGACATGGAAGCCTATGATAGATATAAGCTGGTCTGTAACCAAGTCACAAAGGAGATCACAAAGGCAGGCAAAGGCAGATTATGAGAAATCCTTGGCAAAGGATGCAAAGAAAAAAAGAGTTCTTTACCTATGTAAACTCTAGAAGGAAAGAGATGAATCAGATTGGTCCACGGGATGTTGATGGTTCAACAGTTGAGGATCCTGCTCAGGCGGTTAACAAACTAAACGAGTATTTTGCATCTACATTCACACATGAGGAGTTATTCAGGAAGGGGAATGCCAGAGGTGAAGTAAACTCTGGTAGTGAGCTAGATGATTTTGTAATAACTGAGAGGAAAGTGGAGGAGAAATTGTTGAGGATAAACATAAAAAAGGCACCCGGAGTGGATGGGATCTATCCAGTTATATTAAAGGAAGTAAGCAAACTCTTAGCCATAATTATGAGAGCTTCTTTGGACTCAGGGGAGATACCCATAGACTGGAGATGTGCAAATGTGATCCTAATTCACAAAGGAGGATCAAAGGCTGACACAAGTAATTATAGACCTGTGAGTTTAAATTCTGTTCCAGGAAAATTAATGGAGGCACTGGTTAAAGAAACACAGCAGGATCATCTAGACAAGATTTCAGTTATAGCGTGGACACAGCATAGTTTTGTTAAGGGAAACTTGCCTGACCAATCTGATTGGATACTATGATGCAGTCACAAAAGAACTGGATGCAACGAATAACTTTGATATTATATATTTGGATCTTAGAAAGGCTTTTGATACTGTTGCACATGGAAGATTGCTGTTAAGGACACTACTGACGCTATGCTGCTGCAACAGGATCTGGAAAGATTGAGCAGATGGGCTGAGAGGTGGCAAATGAAGTTTTACATTGACAAATGTAAAATATTACATATGGGAAACAGTAACCCCAGAGCAATGTATCAACTCTATGGTACTACACTGACAGTAGTAGAGAATGAAAAGGAACTAGGGGTCCTTTTCATTCTCATATGTGCAGGCAGATATGAAGTTCTCTGAGCAGTGCAGACGGGCTGCAAGAGTAACTCGTGGTGTCTTGTCAATGACATACAGGAATTTTTCTAGCAGGGATAAGGAGGTGATTATTCCCTTGTATAAGGCAATGGTCAGGCCACACCTTGAGTACTGTATACAGATCTGGAGGCCTCATTTCAAGAAGGATGTAGAGCTACTGGAACGAGCTCAGAGAAGGGCAACAAGATTAGTGAATGGAACAAAGGGTTGCTCTTATGAAGAAAGGCTTAAGTTTTGCAAATTACAGTGTCTGGAGACTAGGCACCTGCGAGGTGATCTGATAGAGATGTATAAAGTCTTGAATGGTTTGAGCATACTCAATGCCGATGGGATTCTTCCTCTTGTCAGAATAATCACCTGAGAGGGCATAAATTCAAATTTAGGAAAGACAGATGTAGGATAGATGTGCGGAAATTTTCCTTTAGCCAGCGGGTAGTTGGTCGGTTGAACAGACTTCCGTCCCTTGTTGTGGAAGTTGATAGCCTAAATAAATTTAAGGCTCAGCTAGACAGGTATTTCGAACGAACGGAGGGGTGAAATGGGAGTGTTTTTTTTTTTTTTTTTTGCTGATGCTGCATAAGCATGCTTTTTTGCATCATATGCCTCTACTACTGCTAATGGGAATCTTGGTACACTGAAGTCTATGGTGATTTAAAAATTCAAGAAAATTTAAATATGGCAAGAAAAATCATTAAATTCTTTCAAGCATCACCAGCTAAAAAGAGTTTCCTTCAAAGTAAAGTAAAAGTTCATTTTAAGAAAGAGACTGAGCTAGCATTAGATGTTAAAACAAGATGGAGTCAACTGAGTCAATGTTCGATAAATTTTTGATGTTAAAAAAAATCATATTATTGACACTTTAAAAGAATTAAATGCATTTAAAATGACTGAAAATGTTAATTTCAAAATACAGTCAAATCTAAAAACCACTTTACTGCCTGTAAGTGCTAAACTGTTGAAGCTCTTAGTCACAACGATGGAAAATTTTTATGAGCAGAAAATTGTTACATAACTTTCAAGCTTGATTGAAAGGTCATGAAAATAAATATTTTATAGAACTGTTTAAAAGTGTTTACCAGATCATACAAATATTCCATCAAAAGCAGTCTTAACAATGGCTACTAATCTTTTAAGTCTACTTTATCAAGACATGGAATTGAAAAATGAGCCAAATTTGGATGAAAAACCAATTATAGAGAAGCAAGAGTTTTCTTTAAAAGAGGAGATCAATGCAGTAATTAGTGGTCTAGAAAAACCACTAGACAAAGAGAGAAAAATCAAATGATGAAGCAGGAATTTGCAGTGTTTAAGAAACTGGTGACTTGACTAAGAATCCAACTTATTTACAAAGTTCTCTCAATCTACAACATAAGATCAACATCTACATATGCTGAAAGAATATTTTCATTAAACACCTATTTCTATACAACAATTTGCTCTCATTTATCTGATAAATCATTCAATTCTTTAGTGTTCCTTAATTTTATTACTTACACTCAAAAATTTGCTTTAAACCATTAAAACTTTTATTCATTATTTCCCATTGTTAAATTTTATTGTTATTTATTAATATTATTTAAAAAAAAATTAAAACCACAGTTATTCACAGTTTTCAAGAAATGCAAACCAAAAACCACAGTTTTCTAAAAAGTCAGTTTTCAGAAACCCTAGACTTGGCAGACTAGATGATCCATAAAAGCTCTATTAGGTTTAAGTCTGGCAATTGGAATGGCCACACCATAATTTGCAATACCCCACCCATTGTTTAGTAGTTGATAGGAAGTCCTTACACAGCTTAGATCTGTGCTTCAGGTCACTGTCTTGTTTAATATAAAATTCTTCCACAAAGTCGAGTCCAGAGGATATTGCATTATGGGAAAGAATGTTTTTATAGTTTTCTTTTTTTTCAGATTCCTTGAATTTTGACAATGTCCCCCACTCCATAAAAACAGAAGCAACCCCAGGTCATGATGGAACCACCACCACCATTCTTGACTGTAGGCACTAAACAATGTTGCCATTTTTTAACTGAGTTCATCATGTCACATAAACTCTACCCTTGGATCCAAAAATTTCAAATTTGGTTTTGTTCATCCACAGTATGTTTTTCCACTTTTCAATTGCACAATGTTGTTGGCTCTTAGAACAAACCAAACATTTTTTTTGATTTTTCAGTTTTAATAAATTTCAAAATTGAAAAATCGAAATAAGGGTTTTCGGACTGCTACACAACCGTGAAGCAGTCCGAATTTCTCTGTTCCTAATGAACTCAGCTTAGATTTCATTTGTCAATTGCATTTAGAAATCAGTGTTACTCCTTTAAATAAAACACCTAGTTTGTTGCCAATCTTTTCATGGAATAACTTTCGTTATACAGCGTTATAATAGCACTTCTTTTTTTCAACACTCAGTTCCTTATTTCTTGCCATGTTTATCACAAAACAACACACAACACTTATACCAAGCACTCTTTCTGAATGACAAGTATTCAACTTTATAAGTTACAGCTCTTACTTTTCAATTTTTATCATTGCAAAATACCCTAGAATCATCTACAGTCTTCTATAATATTGAAACGATACTCCTACTTTCTAGAATATTCTAGAATCATGTACAATGTCAGGAATCTTGTATAACGTTGTACCAAATTTAGGAGTCTTCTACCTTTCTGGAATGTTCTTGAATATTATTTAAGTTTTTTGTTTTTTATACATAACAAAAAATATTTTAATAAAAATTGATAATCGAGTTGGTCCTATTTTAATAAAAGCTCTGAAAATTAAGAAAAATTAAATGTGATTCCAAACTTTTTTAGTGGGAGTGTATATGATATAGCATACCACAGTACCTTTGGATGAAATCAGTCTAGATTTTCTAGACAGATCTTAGACTCACAATTCCACTTAGGATTCAACAACCAATAATCAAAGTTATCTCATAGTTCTATTAGCAGGTGACTTTTATTTCGGCTTCAATGGATCTTTTCTACAGATTTCTGGTTGTTAGTTTGAGATTTAGTGGTTCATCACTGGCATAGGCTGTAATATGAAAAAATAAAGTCAGATAAAAGCGAGAAAGATTTCAGTAACCTATGGAATTTAAAGTATTTAATAAGTCTAAAGGTTAATATTTTAAATAGCTAAAAATGACACGTGGTCATTTGAAAATAAAATCGGAGTGAGTGTATAAAGGTCAACCAGGTGGCTAAAAGCAATAAAAGATAATTTATGTTCATTGATGAAAAGAGGACATTCTGATAAAATATGCCAAATAGTTAAAATGGTGTCATCAAGGTTCTCAGACACCAGAGGGTCATCAGCACTTAACAGAATGGAGCATAAAATGACTAGGTCCTATGCAGGGGCAAGAAAGCATTTTCTCTCTATGGTTTCTGCATAGACTGGACTACCAGAGTTTGATTATAGACATAATATGATATAGTTAATTTGTAACTTTTTTGTACCATGACTGTTGCCACTGGAAGTCTAATTCAATATGTATTACCTTTTCGATACAGGATGCTTAGAGTTTGTGCAGGGAACTAAAAGGCTATGACTACGATTGCAGACACTTTAAAGTGTCTGCAATCCAGCCAAGACACGATAGGAAGGAGTATATGATGAGAGCCTTGTCAATCAATTCGGCCCTGGAGAGTTTGTGCAGGGCTCATGGGGTAGCATGTTAGAGAGGCAACAAGAGGGAGTAACACTCTTGATCTGATTATCAGCAGTGATTATTTATGCATTAAGAATGTACAGATGAAGGAACCACTAGGTGGCAGTGATCACAGTGTAATGATGTGGGATTTACTTAGAGATGTAACTACCATCAGGGGTAAAGTGAAGGGTTTTGCTTTCGTAAAGGTGACTACAGTGGTCTCAGAGATTTTATAGGTTCTATACAGTGGGACTAACTGATGATGTTACTATCAGCAAATTCTAAATGGGAAGCATTCAAGGAAGTAATTTTGGAAGCTACTAGGCTTTTTGTTCCAACTAAGAAATACTGCTCTAGGTTTAGGCCCAAATGGATGTCAGATGAACTAATGAGACTTGTGGCAGAGAAGAAAAATGCATGGGATGCACATAAATTGTCAGGCGATACAGAAGCCTATGGTAGATACAAGTTAGTCTGTAATCAAGTCACAAAGGAGGTTAGGCAAGCGAAGGCAGATTATGAAAAATGTTTGGCAAAGGATGCAAAGATAAACAGCAAAGACTTCTTTACTTATATAAACTCTAAAAGGAAGGGGATGAATCAGATTGGTCCACTTGATATCAAAGGTTTGACTGTAGATGATCATTCTTAGATAGCTGCCAAACTAAATGAGTATTTTGCATCTACATTCACACATGGAGTTATTCAAGGAGGAGAGGGCCAGATGTTTATCAAATTCTAACAGGGAATTAAATGATTTGTAATAACTGAGAGCAAAGTGGAGGAGAAACTGTTGAAGCTAAACATAAGAAAGGCATCTGGGGTAGCTGGGATCTATCCAGTTATATTAAAGGAGGTGGCAAAGGAAGTAAGCAAATGCTTAGCCATAATTATGAGAGCATCCTTGGACTCGGGGGAAGTCCCCACGACTGGAGATGTGCAAATGTATCTCCAATTCACAAAGAGGAATCAAAGGGTGACAAGAGTAATTACAGACCTGTTAGGTTGACTTCTGCGGCAGAGAAACTAATGGAGTCACTTGTTAAAGAAGCATTGCAGGATCATCTAGACAAGACAGCAGTAATAATTTAGACACAGCATGGGTTTGTCAAGGGGAAGTCTTGTCTGACCAATTTGATTGGATACTACATTGGTGTGCAAAACGTAAGGACTATTTCTAAAGGTTAGAACCACAAAATCAAACGAAACAGCCTGTGGCGATTTGCATAACTGTTGCCGTTCAGTATAAAGTTGGTGCACCTGCAAAAATTTGAATCATGATGAGAGAACTCACATAAACAGATAAAAGCAGAAGTTCAACAGTCATGTGCAAATTACCAAATGGTCAGCACAATTGTTACAGACATTCGATTGGTTTCATACTAGTGCTACACACAACGAAATGGCCAGTATACAACATATGGATGACAGTACCCGTTCGAATAATTGGGAAGCTCGAGGAAGGTCAGAGTGCGAGGAGTGTGGCTGCAGAGTTTGGTATCGCCCATAGCATAGTCTCACGTGCATGGTCGGCCTTCAGAATGACAGATACAGCTGTTTGAAGGACCAGTGGTTGTTGTCCACGAAAAACAATGCCCAATAATGACTGCTATATATTCCTACAGGCCAAGAGACACTGACACCAGACAGCCGGATCCATTGCAAACCAGCTGCATAGGATATCGCATTTTACTGTGGTCAGGCGACTCCACAAAGGACTGTTTGCCTGACGACCAGTACATTGTGTCCTGTGTAACGCCTGCCCATTGGTTGTTTGTTTGTTTGTTATTTGGTTTTTAGGAGCATTAGCAACTAAGGCCATATTGCTCCGGGATATGCGGTGGTCATTCCCTGACCTTCCCGCATCCTCCGTATTTGGTGGTGACGGGCTCGAACCCCGGTCTAATCAAGAAGCGTGTGCTACGCACTGCTGCTCCTTCCCACCTGGCCACGGAGACGCCTTGCCTGCCCATTGGAGACACCGTTTACAGTGGTGCATCAAACACAAGGACTGGACAGTAGCACAATGGGGAAAGGTACTCTTTACTGATGAGAGTAGATTCAGTCTAAGCAGCAATTCTGGACGTCAGTTAATGTGGTGAGAGGTTGGCACACAGTACCACCCCGCAAACATCACTGAAAGGGATTGATATGGCTGTCGAGGTGTTCTCGTCTGGGGAAGGCATTATCTTGGATGGATGTACGCAGCTCCAGATACTGGAAGGTGGTACTGCACTGAGGTAATCCTTCCTGCACGAGTTCGTGTTTATGGATGATAATGCCACACCCCATTGCACTGCAGCTGTTGATATGCTTTTGGAAAGTGAGAACATTGTTCATATGGATTGGCCTGCCCATTCTGCTGATCTAAATCCTATCAAACACACACATGTGCGACGGTCTGTGGAAATGCCTAGCAGCATGTCCACAACCTCCAAAAAATGTTCACCAGCTGAAGATGGTGCTGACAGAGGAATGGACAATGTTACCGCAAGAACATATCAAAAACATTGTTCTAAGTATGGATAGGTGGTGCACAGCCTGCACGACATTAGAGATGGCCATATCTCCTACTGAGGACCACCTCTTCCCTTTGTTCCATCTTTGGCAGTGCTACATCTGTATCTTGGCAGCCAGTACTATGTTGCCATTTTTGAATAATGTCCTCCTGTACCGTTTTGTTTCTGTTGTTGTGTTGGTGTTGTTTCCTTCATCATTTCTGTACCTCACGAGGTTCCTTTTGCATGCTTTTCCCATATCCAGGCCACTCCTATGAGAAGCTACAGGTGAAAGCCTGATTGGTCCTTAAGTTTTGCACACCAGTGTATGATGTGGTCACAAAGCAAGTGGATGAAAAAAATAATTTTGTTATTATATACTTGGATTTCAGGAAAGCTTTTGATACTATTGCACACGGAAGACTACTGTACAAATTGGAGCAGTATGGCATTAAGGGCAAGTTGATACAATGGATAAAATGATGGTTGAGTGGGAGAAGACAGAGTGGTAATCAATGGATACTGCTCTACGTGGACTAATATTATTAGTGGTGTCCCTCAGGGTTCGGTGTTGGGCCCATTGTTGTTTTGTATATTTATCAATGATACTGACGTAGGCATATCAAGCTTAATGTCAAAGTTTGCAGATGATACAAAGGTTAGCAGGGTTGACAAAAACAGTAATGATAGTATGCTGCTGCAACAGGATCTGGAAAAGTTGGGTAGATGGGCTGAGAAGTGTAAGCTGAAGTTTAACATTGACAAATGCAAAGTAATGCATATGGGTAGCAGTAACCCCAGAGAAATGTACCAACTGGGTGGTGTTACACTCAGGGTAGTGGAGAATGAGAGACCTGGGGGTAATTTTGCAGTCAGATATGAAGTTTACTGAACAGTGCAGACAGGCTGCCAGAGTAGGTCATGGGGTCTTGTCAATGATATACAGGAATTTTGAAAGAAGGGATAAGGAGGTGATTATCCCCTGGTATAACACAATGGTCAGACAACACCTTGAGTACTGTGTACAAGTCTGGAAGCCTAATTTTAGGAAGGATGTTGCATTGTTTGTTATTTGGTTTTTAGGAGCACTAGCAACTAAGGCCACATTGCTCCAGGGATATGCGGTGGTCATTCCCTGACCTTTCCGCATCCTTCATATTTGGTGGTCACAGGCTTGAGCCCCAGTGTAATCAAGAAACGTGTGCTACGCACTGCTGCTCCTACCCACAGAGAAGGGCAAAAAGACTGGTGAAGGAAACAAAGGGGTGCTCTTATACAGAAAGGCTTAAGTTCTGAAAATTGCAGCTTCTGGAGACTAGGCACCTTAAAGGCAATCTGATTGAGGTGTATAAGGCCTTGAATGGATTGAGCAGACTTAATGCTCATGGGATTCTTCTTCTTGCTCAGATTACAAACCTGAGATTCAAACTGAGGAAATACAGTCGTAGAACAGATGTGTGGAAGTTTGCCTTTAGTCAGCGGGTGGTTGATTGCTGGGACAAACTTCCATCTGTTGTTGAAGTCGATAGCTTAAATAATTTTTTTTTTTTTTTTTTGGCTGATGCTGCATAAGCTCATTCACTTGCTTTCTTGCATCACATGCCACTACTACTACTTCAAGGCAGAACTAGACAAACATTTAGAATGAATGGATCAGTGAAATGGGAAGTTTTTTTTTTTTGGCTGACGCTGTATAAGCTTGCTTTCATGCATCATGTGCCTCTATTAATGCTTATGTTAATGAATGATTTGGGATTGTCTGATCTGCAAATCTGCCCAATTATTACCCCTGATCCAAAATGGCTTTGGATCCAGCAGAAGTAAATGAAAGGGAATGTAGCATCTATTGAACACTGGTGAGGATTAAATAAGGATTATATCTCATCACTGATCAGGCCTGTAAAGCACTCAAAGAATTCCTAAAGTGTTTTATAGGCCTTAATGCCATGCATCATTCATAATTATATATTTTAATATATATTTTAGTATACGGCTATCCATAATTGATGCCACCAACTCTGACCAATTATAACTTTATAAAAATAAAAAAAATTACGAATAAAATAAAATACATAAAATCGAGTGTAAAATATAATATACTATATTTAAATAATATTAAATTACAGTCGATTTTATGTATTTTATTTGTCATTTTATTTTATTTTTATAAAGTTATAATTGGTCAGAGTTGGTGACATCAATTATGGATAGATTTCCTGACCACAGAGGCCTTTTTAGTATAGTATAAGGCTAACTCTGTTAGCTTTAGACCACATTAAAAGAGTATAACTCTGCTGTTTATATGCTTCATTCAGGAAAAATCTCCCCAGATACTTCATTATCTGCAAAAATGGCAGCAGAGCTCATGATATTGATTTTGAGCCATCAGCAAAGGCAGCAAAAATTCAGAGTATTCAGTTCAATGGACAGCTCAGCATTTCAGGGAGACAGAAAAACTGAGTGCTGGCCTTTCTCTAATTTTTAATAGAGGAAACTGCATGACAAGCATTCCAGGGTGGAACGGGTTGCCTTAGTGACTGGGCAACGTTGGCTACTGTAATGTTAAGATCTCTGAACAGCTCTTGGACAGAGATATCAAAGGGACAGTTAGCAGTGTTATAGAGATATTCACATCATGGCTCAAAAACATATATATATGTAAAGTGATTTTAATTTAAAGGATTTCAGAGATTTGAATTTAAAAGTATACTTATAAATGACAACTACTTTCATCAGAGAAAAGAAAATGGCTCAGTACGTAACTTTTACACAAACTGTAGAGAGCAGAAGTTCCAACTCCAGTAGAAATGTAGATGACCTGATGATAAATAGTGTTCATCAAAATATGCTGTTTCTAGCAGCATCCATAATCTAGCTCAGAAGGGACAAGGGTATGACAGATTCTATGTACAATGACTAGAATCACGGTTTGATAAAATGGCATATAGGTCTCTTGTGTAATTTGTATGCAGTTGATAGATATGTTGGAGAAATATCAACATCTTACTGAATATAAGCTCCAAGAGTTTTGCATCAGGAATGACATTTTGTCTAAGTTCACTCAAATGACATTTTGTCTAAATTTTAGTTCAGAGTGAAGTTTCCACTGGTGACAAAAATGTATGCAAACAGTCTTCTGAGGTGAGAACCTGAAACCATAGCCATTACTCATAAGTTCAGCCAGTCAATAACCTGCATAAATTCCCATTCATCCTCCCCCAAGTTGCATGACTGCATAAACATACTGGAATTATTAAAAAAGACACTGTTCACAGTTGGCAGTTTTTTTTTTTTTTTTAATGTAAACCCCAAACACAAGAAGTATTAGAACCTATAGTACTTAGTACCGTGCTTGGGTTGGAGGTTGAGAAGACGAAAGAAGTTATTTGTTGACATTGGACTTGAACTTCTTTAAACTATAATTTTCAGGAAATACGTATGAAGGAAGGTTGTTCCAGAAAACGGCAATTGAATGAATAAACGAGGAAGATGAAATGTTGGTTCTATGAGTTTGAAGTTGGACAGTAAATGGATGTTGGCTGGTGGCGGTACATGTTCGGAGTGTTTTGAAAGAGAGAGAGTGGGAATTATAGAAGCCAATTCAGAAGAACAGTGCCCATGGAAGTATCTGTAGAAGAGGCATGCAGCAGAAACAGTACGTCTATGAGACAGCGAATGGAGAGACTCTGTTAGAGATGAATCATTAATTAACCTAACTGCCCTCTTCTGAATGGAATCAAGCAGCCTGAGAGAGGTTTTGGAGGCACCACCCCAGATGTGGGAACAATATTCCATGGCAGGACGGATTTGCGATTTATACAGAATGAGCAGCTGTTTGGAAGAAAAGTAACGCCGAGAGCGAAAGAGAAAACCAAGTTTTTTAGATGAAGAGGAAGTAATATTTGTAATGTGCTTGTGCCAAGAGAGATTAGAAGTCATGGTAATCCCCCAAAGAGATATATCATTTTGCCTAGAAATCGGAGTGTCACTAAAGATAAGCATAGGAGCAGAAGAATCCTTTTTGTGAGATATAAGACAAGACTGAGTTTTAGAAGGGTTGAAATCAACTAAGTTGTCTTTGCCCCACTGGAGAATTACCTGAAGATTGGCATTTAAGGAATTGGTAGCAGATTTTCGAGAAGTTGAAGCTGATTGTGCAGGACAAGGTTTCTCAAAATGGAAAGTGGAATGCAATGTGCTATCATCGGCAAAACTATGGATAGGATTTCCAGTCAATGGAAGAAGGTCATTAATATACAAGAGAAAAAGAGTGGGGCGAAAGAACTGACACCGGCATTAGTGGAGAAGTTAGAAGACAGAGAGCCATCTACCATCACCCTCAGTGAGCGATCAGAGAGAAAACTGGATAACCAATTACTAAAAACAGTTGGCAAACCATAAGATGGAAGCTTGTTTAGAAGACCTTTATGCCTAACACGATCAAAAGCCTTTGAGATGTCAAGAGCAACTACTTGTGTTTCACCGAACCTTTCCATTGAATTATTCCATAAATGGGTAACATAAGCCAGAATATCACCAGTGGATCGACACTGACGGAATCCATACTGGCGATCGTTGATCAGATGGAAGGTTTCTAGGTAGTTTAAGAGTTGGCGGTTAATTGATTTCTCCATTACTTTAGAAAGAGTAGAAGTAATTGAAATTTGGGACGATAATTGGATGGCAGAGATTTGTCACCCTTTTTTAGGAACTGGCTGGATATGAGCAAATTTCCAAGCAGAAGGAAAAACACCTTTGGAATAAGAAAGTGAAAAAAAAGGTGGCAATGAATAGGAGTAAGTTCAGGAGCACAGGTTTTGATAACAAAGGGAGAAATACCATCAGGACCTGGAGCTTTCTTAGCATCAAGATTCGTCAAAATCCTTCTGACATCCTTTTGACGGAAGACCACAGGAGGCATTGAATGGAGTGTGTTGAGAATGGTGGGAGGTATTTTACCAAGATCATTAATAAATGAGTTGGAAGAAAAATGGGATGCTAGCAAGTCAGCTTTATCCTTGGCTGAAGTGACAACAGAACCATCTGGTTTGGACAGAGGTGGGAGCAGAGACGAGCAAAAGTTGCGGCCAATATCTTTAACAAGAGACCAGAATGCTCGGCTACCATTAGGGCAAGAAGCAAGTTTTCTACTCTTAGCCTGGTCAAACTCTAGATTGGACTGATTAATAACTGCTTTACAATGGTTGCGAGCTTTGGTGTAGGCAGAAAATGAAACTGAAGAATTAGAAACAAGCCAATTATGATATGCAACATTCTTCTCTTGAACAGCCTTAGCACATTTATTGGAAAACCAAGGTTTAGATAAAGAATGAGATTTTAAAGTGGAGTGTGGGATAAAGGATTCCATTTCTGCAAGAATAATTTCACTGACATGATTTGAGCAAACGTTGACATCAGAAGTTTTGAAACAGTAATCCGACCAAGGAAACGAAGAAAAGAAGTCTCGCCGGTCATCCCATTTTGCATTATTGTAATGCCAAACAACACGAGGTTTGGAATAGCCATGAGATGAAGGTTCTATCGGAGAAGAGACAATCACCAAGTTTTAAGTGCCTTAAAGACCTCTCACTTCGACCGTGTACTTAGAAGGGTTGTTTGTGAGAAAAAGATCAAGCGTATTGGGTGTATGATTAGGATTGTCTGGTATTCTTGTAGTTAAATGAACAATCTGTGCAACGTCATTAGTAATTGCAAAAGCCTCAGCATCTCGACCAGCTGGGTCGGTGTGACTAGAAAATGGAAGCCAGCTGGAGTTGTGAACATTAAAATCACCAATGAAAATTAGCTCACTGTTAGGAAAGTTGGACTGGAGAAAGTCAAGTTGCAAAGAGTGGAAGTCAAAGAGCTCCAAGTGATTAGTGGAGTGGGAGAACGGCAGAGCCAACAGATGAATTTGACACAATGAGGTAGAGAGATTTTAAGCCAGAGAAAATCAAAGAGAGGAGATTCCAAATTGCCAAGTCCCTGACAGGGAATATCAGAACGGACATATGCACAAGTACCACCTTTGAGGCAAAGGGAATCATACAGCGAATAATTTGGGCATCTGAGATGAGCAGTAGTTGAATCAACCGATAACTGAGATTCTGTCAGAAAAAGTACATGGGATTTGGGAGACTGCAAGTGGAAATGGACATTGTTGAGATTAGAACTGAGACCACGTATATTTGTGAAATGAATTTGACACAATGAGTTTGACACAATGAGTTTGAGTTTCATGTATATTTGTGAAATGAATTAGGAAGTGCTTGGGAGGTTTAGATCTTTTCGCAGATAAGCTTGCTCTATTAGTTTGACAATTCATTGTGTATTCAATAGTAAGAAAAAGTGGGTGGGACATGCTGTATGAAGTAATGAAATTTTTGGATATGGCATACACATGGTAAGAATATACCCAGATCCTTGACATAACGTGGTCTCGACAATGCTCCCCGCATACACACTACTCGGACTCCCTCCAGTCACTATCTGGCAGAGTAGAGGTGGCAAGATACACTAGCTGATCCGGAAGCCTCCTAGAGAGGTACCAATAGGTTCGGTCAGGTGTACTAACTAGCGGCCGGACTGCGAACACCGTTTTAGAGCCTGTACTCTCGAAATGTAAGAAATATTGGATCTTGCCATGATGTTCATCATGGCAAGATCCAATATTTCTTACATTTCGAGAGTCATCAATCATACTGCATGATGGAAGAGATAGGGAAGGGTTGACCAGAACTTAGCTCCAGAGACTAAATATGGGTTCCACCACTTCAAGCCTCCAATAAGCAAAGTGGTGGTATTGCACCGGTTGATGAGTCATATACCACCTAGTACTGCCTGGTAACATAGAGGGGCGGCATTCCTCCATATGGTGTGGGCGACACACCTCGACCCCTGCTTACGTTGGTTCACACCTGGGTGGTCACCCACCATGTACTTGTGCATGGTGGTTATACCCAGGATTACTAACAGTCCCACCATCGTGAAGGTGCAAGCAGAGGATTTAGTTGTCACGGACTGTCCGGACTTTGCCGAAATTGGGTCCTCTTGACTTGAGTGTCACCTGAATATCAGTTCCATCAGCGTTTTAGACTCCCAGGTAGCAAGTACAGCTTGTCTGGCATATCTGAGAGAATGTCTGTGACAACCTCAAGGACCAAGTTGTTCAGTAATGGAATAAGTTCGACAGAAAAAAAGTGTGGACTTCAACTAATTTTTGAGGAAATCCATACTCATCACAAAAAGCCCGAGAAAGTGCCCCCCACTCCACAAACTTGGAATGAACACTTTGGCAGAAAATTTTCAATAAAAATTGAAAAGTAAACCCAAAGACCAAGGTATGCTCCCAGTCTTATTAACTGGTCAAGCATTGACCTGTTCCTTCAAAAGCCACGCTATACTCTGGAAGGAAGTTATTTGCTTCTAGATACCACACAAAGTGATCTTTTCAGAAACTTACACAAACAGCTGATCACAGCAATTGGATGGTAACTGTCTGGAATTTTTAGATCCTTTCCTGGCTTTGGAAAGGCAAGCACAATTGGCCTTATGCAGGAGTCCAGAAACTGCTCTTTAAAATAGATTCTGTTGTAGAGACAGAGCAGGCAATCCACAGATTCTCATGAAGGATGCTAAATCTCGTAACGGATATTGTCTGGCTTAATGGCACTTGCCTAGATATGAAAGAAAGTGCTGCTTTAAGTTCCTGTTCTATGAAAGGGGAAATTGTAGGCCTCAAAACTGTTAGAAGACAGTTTTAGTGGTTGTTATTTGGAATTTTTGTTCCAGGACTTCTGTCCCAGAACAAATTGATGTTTTTGCAGACATTTCAGAGAATGTTTTGTGATGTCACAATGATTTGCATTTCTCTGATTGAAGTTGCTCAGAGTAGCTGCTCAGTGTTTATGATTTTTGCTCTCAATTAAGAGAGATTTCAAGAACAAAGCCTCTTTAATAGATCTTGAGAACCTGCTAACCCCCTCTAAACCCTTTTATATGAAAAAGTGTGCCATTTTTCAAATCTTGGAGTAGGGCGTGATAATACAATAGACTCTCGATTTTCTGGGATAGATGGTAAAAAAGAATTCCCAGATAATCCAAAAATACAGCAAGTACCCAACATATGTAACAGATACATTCCAGGACTTCTTACTTAAGTCGAGTTTTACATAACTCGGGGAATACTAACAAAATATTGCTACTATATCCTTGATATGCCAAAATTACAAAAACTACATAATATCCTCAGAAGAATGAAGAAAAATAGTTATATATTTTTAATTAAAAAATTTATCTGGGGACAGAGGTGAAGTAGTCAGAGTGGCACATAAGAAAAGAAAACATAAAAGGAATAAAACACGCATGTTATTGTACGGTAAAAACTAATATGTATTTCGTAGCCCTGGTTATTATAGTTGACTTTATTGGTGCCGATCCCTTCACCGCTTCTGGTATTCTGTCTTTCTCCTTTATTGTGTTCACCGTTGCCACTGACAAATCTGAATTCCATGCAGTATTTGTTGATGTTTGGCCATTTTCATACATCCTTATTATTTTAATTTTCTGATCCAACTCGATCACTTTCCTTTTCTTGGTAGATTTACTACTACCGCTGTCATTTATTCTCTTAGTTGGCACCATGATAAGTCAAAATTAAATTTTGACTTATCATGGTGCCAACCAGAAATGTGCTTTAGTTTTTGCCCTGTGAAGTTCTGAAAAGAACTTCACAGGGCAAAAACTAAAGCCCATTTCTGGAGGTCACTACCATAAAACAATAAAAACAATTTGCACTTTCTGGTTTCTTGGGCTTTTCTCTGTTAACGCAATCTATTATAAACGGATAGCAAACTCAATCTTATTGCATTTGCAATAATACCGATAGCTGGAATTCTGTGGGATTTTACGTTATTATGGTGAAATGTGTGTCCCCTTCACTGGAATCTTTAGTCATATGAAAAAAAAAAAAAAAAAAAAAAGTCAGAAGCTACAAAAGTCAGGGACTATATCGAAAAATGGTTCAGCAACCTACGTAAAAAGTATGGCGATAGATAAAAATGAAAAAACTTACCACGCACTACTCGCATGTCCAATACGATGCTTCCCTTTATTTTTTACGATGTCGATTTTAAATCTAATAGCTTCCCTTTATTTTTTACAGTGTCGCATATGGTTTGGTCACCAACATTATAATGGTTCATTAGAGATTTAACAGATGAACCGTTTTCAAACTTTTGAATAATTTCAAGTTTCACAACTCTTGCGTTTGCCCATCATTTTCGCGATTTCTAAACAAAAAAAAAAATTCCGACATTTCTGACATAAATAAACAAAATTTGTCCTTTTGCGGTGCAACGAAACAAGACAATCGAAGTGACGCACTAAAACAAACTAAACATTTGGTCTCTTTTTTTTTTTTCAGCGGCGAGTGTGAAGACAGCGGGGGTTTCAAGACAATAGGCACACCAATCTCCTAATGACGACTTATAACGCCGCTTCTTGTCCCTTATTTACAAACTAAATAAGTTTCAACTTGCAAAATATCTGTTTATACCTATTCTAGTTATTACTTTAATTTTATGATTTCTAGTTGATTTTTTTTTTTTTTTTTTTAAATTTGGAGTCGTGAAGTGTTCTGGTTAATCCGATCCCGGTAAATCGAGAGATTGCTGTACTTCAGTTCTGTGTGACATTTTGCTGCATTAGCATTATCTTTATCATGGTTTAAAATTATTATTATTTTTTTTTTTTGATAGGGATCATGTTAGTGCTCCAGATGAATAAACATTATTAGGATGAATTAGAATTTTAATTTGTTTCAGTGGCTGGACACCCTATCTGCCATGGAGCCCAAATGGATACCCACTACCTGACAAACAATAAATGCACTTGGAGGTGGGATGCTAGGCCCACAGAGGCATCATACTTAAACTACGGCCAGGCTGAATCCTGTCCCTTTGACCACGAGATCAGGGATATGGTTAACCCTTTCTAGTGAACTCACAAGTCAATTGATTCTGGGCAAGCCAACCTTGGTCCTGGGAAGTTCAGGGATTGCTTGGCCAGGATACATCAGCTTGTTGAATCAGGAGTGAAAGTGTTGTGCTGAAGCTGGTCCTCTTAATCACCCCCATTTCGAAGTTTCTATAGGTGGCAGTTCAAGAAGACATGCCAAATTCCTACTTTATGTTAGCTTGGAATTTAGGCATTAAGGTACGAGGGTATCGAAGAGTTGGACAAGATTTTGCAGCTCGACGAATGCCAAGTTTTTATTTATAGTTAGCCGTTTTATTGACTTAATTGGTATATTAAATTATTTTCTATAAATAACTTTATAGTCCAAGTCAAGCTCCTTGGTTCATTTTGAATTTAGATAGGGATTTTGAAAGTTAATACTTAGTGTCCATAGATTTTACTGTTTGTAACTTGCTGCCATTGTTATACGATATGGAATAGCGTAATGTACATCCCGAACTTGATAGCGTAAGGTCTAACGTAAAACTAGATAGCGAATTACGTAGCACTGTATTAGAAATCTGTTAGCTTAGTTTAGTATTATCAATTAATCAATTAAAAATTTATTACTCTTATTAAATTTCATTCTTAATTAAACTGTACTTAAATGGAATCATGACCAGACTAGAGCAGCAAAGCAATGGGCACAAAGTAGTTGTAGTACTATTGTGTGCAGGGGTGGGGGGAACCAAAAAGCCAATTCTCCAACCCATCATAGTCTAAAAAATGTGCGAAATGTGTATAGACTTGTTTAGAACAGGCCATGATCTAGCCAAGGAGGATGTCTTCGTGTGTGCTATCTGCAGAGACTGTGAAGAAATTGGGTGCCAACTTAGCATTCTGATGGGCATCTATTAGAGTTTGAAGAGTTCGTTAGATCCTCTTGAAGTAATTAAAATTGAGGGCCCATCAAGCTCTCAGATGCTCAACACAACACCAGAGCACACCCTTGTACACCAGGCAACATAACAACAATCTTCAGGGCAGACTGCACTGGTCCCACAGGAGCTAGTTATTGTCGGTGACTCTACTGTCATGGAGACAAGGAATATATTGTGCAAAAAGGATAGGTGGAGCAGGAGCAGGGTATGTCGGCAAGGGGCAAAAGTTAATGGCATTGTAGAGAAGATATCATCTTTTAAGAGCACAAAAGTGATATTGTTGTACACGTTGGTACTAATAACCTGAAGAGTAAGAGAGTACGAGTTTGAGGACGAGAGTTTCCTGTGCGGACGTGCCTTTCTGCCGCTCTTGGAACAGAGAAGTTTTTTCTGATTTATTTTCTGCTTTATTAGTTTAAATTGACATATTAACTTATTTCTAGAGTAGCTTTATATTCCTATTTACGGTACTTAAAGTTAAAGTAACTTAGATAGAGATTTGTAGGTATACTTAGTATCGGAAAGGGTATCAAATCCACGTGTTTACCGTTCATAAACAGCCGCCATTGTTACGTGAAAATTAATCAGTAAAATCTATTAATCTTGTCGAACTTCATTGGCAATTAAATTGTACTTTTAACTATACATATAACCACTTAGGTTACGGAACATAAATAATTAGTAAAAATAAATAATTAATACATAACTTGATACGGAAGTTATATAAAGGGATTTCGATAATACTCGTTACTAAAACGCGATACAGCATATCCGGAATTCGATAGCATTAGCTTTGTATAGTGCATAATATAATATTGTCAATTAATCAGTAGATCTATTAATCTTGTTAAACTTCATTGTCAATTAAATTGTACTTTTAACTATATATATATAACGACTTAGAGTACAAACGTAACAAATAATTAATACATACTTGATACGGAAGTTATATAAAGGGAACTCGCAGATAACACTCGATACTGAAAAATAAATATAGTGTTATAACTGTGTTAAGATACAAGTTTAAGGTTTTAATTTTGTTCTGAAATTGTAATTTTATTGACATTTAAATGGAAATCATGACTCTAACCAGAGCAGCAAAGCAAAAGGCTCAAGCTAATGGGAGTGCTGTGACTCAGGGGAGAACTGAGGGGGGCAGTTGCCCTCTGAATTACAGCCTTTTAAGATGCACTGTTTGCTTGATGTTTGCAGAGCAATCGGGTACGGACATGATACTGCCATGGGGATGTCTTTGTGTGTGCACGATGCAAGGAGTGCAAGGAAATTAGGCGACAACTCGGCGTTGTTATGGGCCTATATGAGACCTTGAAGGACAGGATGGATGCCCTCGAAGGAAATAAATTGAGGGGCCCATCAAGCTCTCAGCTGCCCACACCAATGCCAGAGCTTGCACTTGGTCATCACGCAACACAGTGGCAGCCCCCAAGGCAGAATGCGCTGGTCCCAAAGGAACTAGTAGTTGTTGGTGACTCTATTGTCAGGGAAACGGGAAACATGCTTTGTAAAAAGGATAGGTGGAACAGGACCAGGGTATGTCTGCCAGGGGCAAAGGTTGATGATGTTGTAGAGCAGATATCATCTTTTAAGGGCACAAAAGGTGATATAGTTGTACACGTTGGCACTAATGATATTAAGAGTAGGAGACCGGCGGAATTACTTAACAAGTACAGGTCATTGTTGAAAAAAAAAAGCCGTCAATTAGGGTTGAATTTGAAAGTGTCTGCAATTCTGGCCAGACACGATAGCAGGGAGTATATGATGAGAGCCCTGTCGATCAATTCGGCCCTGGAAGGATTGTGAAAGGCTCAAGGGGTAGAATTTTTTTCAGCTTGATCTGTACTTGTTAACAGGAGAGACTGCTTCTACAGGGATGGGATACACTTAAATAGAAAGGGTGCAAGAATGTTTGCTGATGCTATCGAGGCAGGTGGGTCGGAAAACTGCTAGATTGGGGGGATACAAGGACTAATAGATCAACAGTAGCCACTGGCAGAGGTGAAAGTGATTCTTGCACTGCTTCCATTGGAATTAGCCGCCGCCTGGAAAATAAGATACAGGATACTTCAGAGACTGCTGGGAATCATTGGAGTACAAATAAACACATAGGTTGTGCATAGCTAAGAAAAAGAACAGGTGCATGTATACTTGCATGTACACCAATGCTAGGAGTTTAGTAAATAAATTTGATGAATTTGAGGTATTGCTCAAAACATCAAAGGCAGATATTGTGGGGATTTCAGAGATGTGATGTCACACAGATATAAGGAATGCAGAAATGGAATTTGGGGAGTACAATGTCTACAGAAAGGATAGACAGGATAGGAAGGGAGGAGGGGTTATGCTATTAGTTAAGAAACACATAAAATCCAAGGAAGTGAAGCCAGTCGACATCGCTGGACAGTGCAGTGGTGAGTCAGTTTGGTGCATTGGGAGATCAAATAAGCATTGGGAGATCAAAATTGAGAGTGGAGTAGTGTGCTATAGGCCTAATGACTCTGTTGAGTATAATAAGAAACTGTACGGGGAAATAGAGTGGGCCAGTAAATCAGAGAGTCTTATAATGGGGGATTTTAATTACCCAGATATTGACTTAAATTTGGGGGCTGGTCACTCACACACTAGCAAGGCTTTTGTGGATTTATTGGATGATTGTTTTCTACATCAGCATGTTCGGGAGGCAACTAGAGGGAGTAATACTCTTGATTTGATTACCAGTAGAGATTCTTCATGCATTAAGAATCTGAAGGTAAATGAACCACTAGGTGGCAGTGATCACAGTGTGCTGAAGTGGGATTTACTCAAAGAGGTAACTACCATTAGGGGTAAAGGGAAGGGTTATTGCTTTCGTAAAGGTGACTACGATGGACTGAGACAGTATTTAAATTCTATACAGTGGGACCAACTGATGATGTTACCAACAGCAAATTCAAAATGGGAAGCATTCAAAGAATTTATCTTGGAAGCTACTAGGCTTTACATATCAATTAAGAAATATTGTTCAAGGTTTAGGCCTAAGTGGATGTCAGATGAACTAATGAGACATATGGCAGAGAAGAAAAATGCATGGGATACATACAAATTAACACGTGACATAGAAGCCTATGATAGATACAAGTTGATCTGTAAACAAGTTACAAAGGAGGTTAGGCAGGCGAAGGCAGATTACGAGAAATCTTTGGCAAGGGATGCAAAGAAAAACAGCAAAGAGTGCTTTACTTATAAAACTCTAGAAGGAAGGGGATGAATCAGATTGGTCCATTTCATATCGATGGGTCAGCTGTTGATGATCTGCTCAGGTAGCTAACAAACTGAATGAATATTTTGCATCGACATTCACACATGAGGAGTTATTCAGCGAGGGGAATGCCAGAGGTGTATTCAACTCTGGCAGTAAGCTAGAGAATCTTGTAATAACTGAGAGTAAAGTGGAGAAGAAATTGTTGAAGATAAATACAAAAAAGGCACCTGGGGTGGATGGGATCTATCCAGTTATATTAAAGGAGGCAGCAAAGGAAGTAAGCAAACCCTTAGCCATAATTATGAGAGCTTCCTTGGACTCAGGGGAAGTACCCATGGACTGGAGAAGTGCAAATGTGACCCCAATTCACAAAGGAGGATCAAAGGGCGACACAAGTAATTATAGACCTGTTAGTTTAACTTCTGTTCCTGGAAAATTAATGGAGGCACTGGTTAAAGAAGCACTGCAGGATCATCTAGACAAGACTTCAGTTATAGCTCAGACACAGCATGGTTTTGTTAAGGGGAAGTCTTGCCTGACCAATCTGATTGGATACTATGATGCAGTCACAAAAGAACTGGATGCAGGGAATAACTTTGATATTATAAACTTGGGTCTTAGAAAGGCTTTTAATACTGTTGCACAAATTGGAGCAGTGTGGCATTGGAGGCAAATTGCTGCTATGGATAAAGGGGTGGTTGAGGGGGAGAAGACAGAGAGTGGTAATCGATGGACACTGCTCATCGTGGATTAATGTTATTAGTGGAGTCCCTCAGGGTTCAGTATTGGGTCCATTATTGTTTTCTGTATTTATAAATGATATTGATGATGGTATATCAAGCTTAATGTCCAAGTTTGCAGACGATACGAAGGTTGGCAGGGTTGTCAAGGACACTACTGACACTATGCTACTGCAACAGGATCTGGAAAGGTTGAGCAGATGGACTGAGAGGTGGCAAATGAAAATTGTAAAGTACTACATATGGGAAACAGCAACCCCAGAGCATCGTATCAACTCTGTGGTACTACACTGACAGTGGTAGAGAATGAAAGGGACCTGGGGGTGGTTGTGCAGGCAGATATGAAGTTTTCTGAGCAGTGCAGACGGGCTGCAAGAGTAGCTCATGATGTATTGTTGATGATATATAGGAATTTTTCTAGCAGGGATAAGGAGGTGATTATTCCCTTGTATAAGGCAATGGTCAGACCACACCTAGAGTACTGTATACAGGTGTAGAGGCCTCATTTCAAGAAGGATGTAGAGATGCTGGAACGAGTACAGAGAAGGGCAACAAAATTAGTGAATGGAACAAAGGGGTTCAAGTTTTGCAAATTACAGTGTCTGGAGACTAGGCACCGGCGAGGTGATCTGATAGAGGTGTATAAAGCCTTGAATGGTTTGAGCATGCTCAATGCTGATGGGATTCTTCCTCTTGCTCAGAATAATCACCTGAAAGGGCATAAATTGAAATTGAGCAAAGACAGATGTAGGATAGACGTGAGGAAATTTGACTTTAGCCAGCGGGTGGTTGGTTGGTGGAATAGCCTTCCATCCCTTGTCATGGAAGTTGATAGCCTAAATAAGTTTAAGGCTCAGCTGGACGGGTATTTTGAACGAACAGAGGGGTGAAGTGGAAGTGGTTATTTTTTATTTATTTATTTATTTTATTTTATTTATTTTTTTATTTTTTGGGGCTGATGCTGCATAAGCTTGCTTTCTTGCATCAACTGCCTCTACTAATGCTAATGCTACTCGTGTCACCCTTCGATCCCCTTTTGTGAATAGGGGATACATTTGCACATCTCCAGTCCGTGAGGACCTCCCGAGTCCAAGGATGCTCTCATAATTATGGCTAAGGGTTTGCTTAGCTGCTTTTGCCGCCTTCTTTAATATAATTGGATGGATCCCATCTACCCCAGGTGCCTTTCTTATGTTTAACTTCAACGATTTCTTCTTCACTTGGCTCTCAGTTATTACAAAATCATTAAGCACCCTGCTACAATTTGATAACCTTCTGCCATTTTCAAACTCATCAAAAGTCGAATCATCGATATCAAGTGGACCAATCAGATTCATCCCCTTCCTTTTAAGGTTTATATAAGTAAAGAAATCCTTGCTGGTTATCTTAGCATCTTTTGCCAAGGATTTCTCGTAATCTGCCTTCGCCGGCCTAACTTCCTTTGTGACCTGATTACAGACTAGCTTATATCTGCAATAGGCTTCTCAGTCGCTTGATAATTTATATGCATCCCATGCATTTTTCAATTGGCACAAGTCTCATTAGTTCATTTGATAACCATTTAGGCCTAAACCTTGGTATGAAACTTTTAGTAGCTTCCACGATTAATTCCTTGAATGCTTACCACTTAGTATTTATTGTTGGTAACATCATCAGTTAATCCCACTTTACAGAATTTAAAAACTGTCTGAGACCACTGTACTCACCTTTACGGAAGCAAAAACTCTTTCCTTTACTCCTGATGGTAATTATATCTTTAAGTAAATCCCACATCAGTACACTGTGATCACTGCCACCTAGTGGTTCCTTTATCTGCAAATTCTTAATACACGAATGATCACTGCTGATAACCAGATCAAGAGTATTACCCTCTCTGGTTGCCTCTCAAACATGCTGCTGCAGAAAACAATCATCCAATAAATCCACAAAAGCCTTGCTAGTGTGCGAGTGACCACCCCACAAATTCCAGTCAAAATCTGGGAAGTTAAAATCCCCTATTATAAGACATTCTGATTTACTAACCCATTCTATTTCTCTATACAATTGTTCATTGTACTCATTCAAGTCATTAGGCCTATAACACACTCCTACTCTTATTTTTGCCTTCACAGTGCTTACGTCACACCAAACTGAACTCAACAATGCACTGTTCATCTATATCAACTGGATGCACTTCTTTTGATTTTATGGTTTTCTTAATTAACAGCATAACACCTCCTCCCTTCCTATCCTGTCTATCCTTTCTGTACACATTGTACTCCCCAAATTCCAGTTCTGTATTCCTTATATCTGTGTGACACCACGTCTCTGCTATCCCAACAATATCAGCCTTTGATGTCTTGACCAACACTTCAAATTCATCAAATTTATTTACTATATTTACAAAGTTCACGAAGGGTCTTTGGTTTCTTCCTGGCAGCTGCAGATACCCCACAATGCTCACAGTTCTCTATAGTATTCAGGTCCAGGCTGTTTCCTGGTCAGCTAAGAGTTGTAATGGACCATTCTTCCAAACATTTTTTCACCTGTAAGAAATGAAAACACATTACTCTCGAACCTCTAATGCAGAAATGAAGCTAAAGTAATTACAGAAGTGCTTACTTACACTTTTCGCCTGATGACACAGAGCAGAGTTATCCTGAAAGATGCAGTTACTTGGCAGGTTGAAATTGTCTCGAATGGTTGGTAGCAATTTGCCTTCCAATATAGCCAGGTATCCATTGGCATTTACGGAATCATTTATAAACTGCAGGTGACCTACTCCACGATACAAAATGCACTCCCCATATCATTTGGCTGTTATGGAATTAAACTGTAGACCCCATACAGTCTGGGTGGTATTCTTCGCCATGTCTAGGGTGAATCATATATCTTCCATGAGAGCCATGCAGGCTGAATTTCTTCTCATACAAGAAAATAACCGACTTCCACTGATTGGGAGTCCATTTGACATGCTCCTTACACCAAATTATTTGGGCCTTTTTCATTATTTGTGTGAGGAGGGGCTTCTGACTGTTACTGCACTTGCTACCACTCCAGTATGTTCTTCCCGTTCTATTTTCAGCTCAGACAAAGAAGCTTTACGGTTTTTAAGGCATAAGCGCTTCAAAACGTGATCCTGTTTTGGTGTAGAGACTCGTTTGCATCCGGTTCCTTTTTTCCTATCAGCAGAACAAGTATTCTTGAGTTTGAAAAGAAATCTACTCACTGTCGACTGATTACAAGACACTCTATAAGCAATATGACAGGAAGAAAATATTTCCTCACGTAAAGCAGCAATAGCACTCTTTCTTCATGGTATCAACTGCACGTCACTTGCAATCCTGACACAAGCAAGGGATGATTGAACTCTTGCAGAGCGTGCTTATATAGCTGAAAGTAACAGCTGATGCAATATTACATCAGCACCTATGTTATCTGATGCAATCTGTAAGAAATATTGCCATGTACTTACATTATTCAGATGACAATTACAATTTTAAGGGGTGATGCACTTTCTTTGATCAGTGTGTGTGTGTGTGTATACACACACACACACACACACACACACACACGCACACACAATGCCGTAACTAGGCACAGGGCCGGATTTCCCATTAGACACTGTAGGCACTGTGCCTAGGGCCTACGAAGGAAGGGAAAAAAAGTAAAAAAATATGGAGAAAAAGGTTTTCAGACATAAAAATAATGCAACTATAAAACTTCAACATTATACTTTGAAACTTAAGATTACAAAAGTGTTTTGCTTCGGCTTCTCATAGCAAAATCTAGAAGTGCCAACGACGATAAGCAACCTTGGCTCTTTTAACGATCTTGCCATTTCTCATTTTCTTATAAAACAATTCTTTTCTTGCATATCTTACTTTTTTGCCAAAAAATTTTAGATGTTAATTTCAAATTGCAATCTGAATTCTGAGACAGCACATTTTGGGCAATGTGATGAATGAGATCAGCATTTCTTTTCCATTTAGCTGGATCAGTACTGAAATCTGATAGTGAAACAGTAATACTTGTTATTCACAGGCTCTGATTCATCCTTATTTGCAATCACACCTGTTGTCTATGGAATCTACCTGGTCTGATTCTAGTTCTATATCAAGTTGACCTTTATTTGATCCTCCATCAGTAGGTCTAGGTAAGCCTATGAATGCCATCACTGAAACCTTCAGATTGAGAAAGAGTAGGCTTATTGCAGAAGTGGTTTGGAACATTTATTATATATTTCAGCATTGAATTTTTCATTTTACCAGATTAACCAGATTTGTGTTTTCGCATATATCCATCAGACATTTTAAATCACGTCAAACACAGTTAACACAATAAATTATTCTAGGATGAATATGAAAAATTGAAAACACAGCTCACCAGTCTTCTTTTAAAATTCACACTATTTTCTTAAAATGTTACACCACAAACTTATTCCACTATTTACTACCGCTCTCTTTACATATAACTCACATGTATATATTTGTGAGTATAACTGTTTTGAACAGGAGAATGTACATTTAACTCTCTACGAAACAAGTCAGTTTAACAAGATAAGCACGAAACAACATTCATAAGTGCATGGAGTATGAGGACCTGGAGCATGCTCATACTCGCATTCCATCAAAAGATGTAATTCGCAGTCAACGTGTTAATACAGTATAATTTGGTACAAGAAATATTTTACTCCTCTTTTTCCACTTTTCAGAATGAAAAGTGCCTAGGGCCTACAAACATTAACATCCGGATCTGACTAGGCAGGTGCAACAAGTGCACAGGCATAGGACGAAGGAGCCCTGAAATGGAACTGACAAAAAAAAGTCAAATGTAATAATATTTTCAAATTTTAAATTCTGTCAGCATGCTCTGCTGTAGAGTTCAGATGTCGGTGAACCGAGTTGGCCCAGGAAGCCCATTGTATTATTTAGTGGTTTAGCGATTGGTCATTGCGTCGCTCAGTCCCTGGGTGCCCTCAACACACTCTGCTCACCATCTGAATGACTGAATTGCAGGACTGATCGACACGCGACGGGAGCTAATGTTTATGTCGTGGTTTATGCCACTTTTAACCCAATGACCACAGCTGAAAATACTGTTGACACTGTTTCTTAACTAGTCCGACTTAGACTTGGATTCAATAACAAACGAATTACTTCGTTTTCGCATTTATGTGTTATTGTGAAAACAGGTAGGGAAGCTTTATTAAAATAATAAAAATCTCAAAAATACATTTGTATATTTTAAGATTAAGGTGGCGAATCATCTATTGAATTTAGCGATGTAGTTTTTCGAAGTTTTCTTCAATAATAATTATAATTAGTATATTACATTATTTTGCTACAATTCTATACTGGGATAAATATTTTAATTTATTAAATTTATATTCTACATAAATTAAATTAAAAATTAAATACGTATGTGATTGTGGAATGTAATTTATAAGGCATACAAAAACTTACCTCATAATTATCATTATTATTAAAGTAAAGATAACATCGAATGCAAATAATTATAAATATGGGAACATATTTATATAAAAGATTATCATCGTAATACTTACGCTCTTAAATTTCCAGAAGATTTGATGATTTTAAATTTTTTGAGATTTTTTATCGATTTAAATTTTTTTATATTTTTACCAATACTCATGCAGTGTGAAAAATAGTATTTTTGTTTTTTTCTAGTCGAAAAATGTCCAAGCAACTTTCAGATGCACAAAAGAGAAAAATGCAAATCAATGTCATAGCAATTTGTTAAATGGCTGAGAAAAGAAACACCAGAAGGCGAAGGCCTGCACAACCAGAAAAGAAACACCAGAAGGCCTGCGCAAGAGGTCAAATCTAGTACTGCTTCACAAGATGTTAATACCATACTACAATTGCACTCTACTATTTCAAAGGACGATGATACACCAGAAGGCAAGGAGCCTGCACAAGAGGACAAAGCTACTACTGCTTCAACAAGATGATTATACCATACTACAATTGAATGATTATACCATACTACAATTGAAAGATTATACCATATTACAATTGAATGATTATACCATACTACAATTGACATCTACCTTTTCAACAGACGATAATATACAAGAAAACAAGGGGCCTGCACAAGAGGATAAATCTACTGCTTCACAAGATATCGTGCGTAGCACACGCTTCTTGATTAGACCGGGGTTTGAGCCCGTCAACACCAAATACGGAAGATGCGGAAAGGTCAGGGAATGACCACCGCATATCCCGGAGCAATATGGCCTTAGTTGCTAATGTTCCTGAAATCCAAATAACAAACATCACAAGATACCGTACTACAATTGCACCCTAATATTTTAAGGGATGATGATACACCGGGGTAGAAGCCTGCACAGAGTACTGCTTTACAAGTCAATAATATCGTACTAAATTTGCACTCTGCTGTTCCAAACGATCATGATATTCCAAAAGAAATACTGCTAAATTACAATGATCTACATTCTTAGCCTGTTACTACAAATAAATTAATATATTCCTTTGTCAAACATAGTCCAGATCAAAGCAAAATTTACAAAGGAAAATTTACAAATTTTATGTTAAACAAATTAATGGAGAAACAGTTAAAAGAGAAAATGGATGTTATATTCTATTAATCAAAATGCAATATTTTGTTTTCCTTGTCTACTTTTTGGACACAAATTGCATAATCTTTTAGACCCACAAAAAGGATTCCATGATTGGAGGCGTTTTTCCCTTTATTCCCCAACACGAAAATTCCTCTGAGCACCAAAACAATTAATGAAATGGAAAGTGATGGAAAAAGATATAAGATCAGGAAATGCACTGAATGATTATTTAGTTAATTCAATTAACAAGGAAAAAAATGATATGGAGTGAAATATTGAAAATAATAGTAGATACTATTTCAATAGAATCTATTTCAATCTACTATTGTGCACTAGTAGATACTAGTGCACAATAGTAGATTCTATTGTGTACCAAAAATAATATTGCTCTTAGAGGTTCAAATGAAATAATTGGAGATCCAAATTGCGGAATTTTATAAAATTTAATTGAATTTGCTAGCCATTATAATACTACTTTAAAAGAATGTATTGAAAAACATAAAGGTTCCGTTTCTTATTTTTCACCCATTATTCAAAATGAAATAATAAAATTGATTAGCAATAAAGCTAGAAATGAAATCATATGCAGAATTAAGAAAGCAAAGTACTACACAATTTTATTCAACTGCATTCCTAATGTCTCAAGGAAAGAAAAAATGAGTCAAATGATAAGCTACATCCATGTTAACTCTAATGGTAAGGTGATGATCAAAGAAAGCTTCATCAACTTCGTTCAATCACATGAAAAAACAGGAGAAGGTTTAACGACTGAAATTTTAAATAAACTAGAAGCTGATAAACTGGATATTCATGATGCCAGAGGACAAGGATATGACAACGGTGCCAATACAGCTGGCAAAACAAGAGAGTAAGAGTACCTATTTTCAAAATTAATAATTTGGCTCTATTTGTACCTTGCACAGCTCATAATCTAAATTTAGCTGGTGTCCATGCTGCATCTACAATGCCAGAAATGATAACTTTTTTTGGTACTGTGCAGATTATTTAATTTTTTCTCGTCCTCAACAACACAATGGGAAATTTTAATGAAGTCTTTAAAATTGTCATTTAAAAAAGTTTTTCTGATACAAGGTGGTCATCAAAGACCAATGCAATAAAATTGCTATGTTTACAATTATCCAAAGTAAAAAAAGGATTGGAAACAATTGCAAATGATTTATCAAATCCAGAAACTGTATCAAATGCAAAAAGTTTGCTGTTACAAATTAATTATAGATTTATTTGTACTCTTTCTGTGTGGAATAAAATTCTACAATGCAATGAATGAACAAATAAAATAATTACAATGAAAAGATGCATCGATAGACCATGCAACAAAATTAATTGATGGATTACGTGGTACTTTACAAGGACTACAAGAAACAGGTTTCGAACAAAATTTCCTAAAAGCAAAAAATTTGGCTGAAACAATGGATGTAGAAATTGGATTTCCTAATAAACTGAAGAGAAGAGTTAAGGAAATGGAAATAGATGAAGCACCGGATGAAGGAAGTAGCATGACACACGAAGAATTATTTAAAATGCAAAATTTACAGCATTTTTGACACTCTATTGTCTCAAATAGATTGGCGTTATGAGCAACTGAGAATTGTCTGGGACAATTTTTGCTTTCTCTATGGCTCATCTTTAGAATCGATGAGCATTGCTGATTTACAAAAATCGGCTGCAGAACTCACTATTAAGTTTGAAGCCTCAACATTAATACAAAACATTAAAACTGCAATTCAACTTGATATTCTTCAGGCTCTTCATGACTTTAGATTAATTGAGTCATATCCGAATAACAATGTTGCTCTCCGAATATTTCTCACTCTTCCCGTTTCTACTGCTTCGTGTGAGAAAAGTTTTAGCAAGTTAAAATTATTTAAGATAAACTATCGGACAAGAATGATTATCCAATCTTTCCATAATTTCAATTGAATATAATGTCGTTAAAGATATTAATTATGATGATGTAATCAATGAATTTGCTGAAATGAAAACCAGAAAAGTGCAATTAAAATAATTATTTTCAATTATAAATACATTTTAATGATCCTGTATATTTTTTGTGTACACAAAAATTATTTATAAACAATTGTTATGTCGTATTTGTTTTATTATTTTTCCAAAAAAAAAAATTAAGGGGCCAAAAAATAAAACCTTGCACAGGGCACATGAAAAGCTAGTTACGGCACTGTACACACACACACACACACACACACACACACACACACACACACACACACACACACACACACACACACACACACACACACACACACGCACACACACGCACACACACACACACACACACACACACACTTGTTTTTTTCTAGATTCTTCATTTACTGAACTAGAACAATGAATACAGTAAGAGGTCATAGGAGAAGGCGGAGGTCCAATTCATTATAAAATTTCTACATTTGCAAAGCAAAGCAAATCCATAAGGAGATGTTAGCTAATATATGTGGGAAGGATTTTATATCATATGAGACCGAAAAATTTAAACAAAGGCAGTTCAGGTGTAGGCAAAGCACTGTGCCTGATGACCCAAGAGACGGAAGACCCATCTGAGCCATAGACCATTGTCACTATAAATTTTATATCAAATGAAGTGAACATTAGACATGAGTCTCTTTGCACCATAATGCACGAGTTCTGCATGTCTAAAGTGGCGCTTGATTGATTGATTGATTTGGTAGTTGTTGGCGCATCGGCTTCTGTGGCCATATTGCACCTCCCAAGGTTTTTGCAGTACTTTGATCCAAGCCCGAGGCGGGAATTGAACCCGCGACCTTTGGGTTGCTGGGCAGGTACTTTACCCACTCGGCTAGCCCGGTCGGCCCTAAAGTGGCAGCCTGAAGAGTTCTGAGATTATTAACACATCCTCAAAAGCTCCACAGAAAAGAGTGTTCTGCATAATGTTGGAGCTTTGTAGAAAGAATGTTTATGATTTTTTTAAACAAAATTATGGAGGAGTACATCACTATGACCCAGAAACAAAACAGATAAGCAAACAGTCGAAACATTCATCTTCACCAACCCTCCCACTCCAAAGAAAAGTTTGCATTTTCTGCCAAAAAAGTTATGTTGTCAGTCTGCTGGGATTCTAAAGGTAGCATTCTTAGAGATTACTTTAGGAAAGTTAAGAGGCAATCAAGATGCAGGAATGCAAATCTCACAAGTCTGCAGCACCCAAAGAGCCGGCCGCAAACTTTGAAAGGTGAGACAAACAGTCTAGGAAGTTCGGACTAAAAAGGAGAGGAGGGGGGATTAACCAATGTTTAAAATTTTCATACTTATTACAATTAGCAAGAATATAGGAAAATAATGTGATATTATGATCAATATTTAATATACTGATAAATAATAAACAATTGACTAGAAATATCACATGCAATTCCATTACAAATTACAAAACAAAAATAAAGAAAGAAAAACAATCAGTAATGATTCAAACAAACAATTATCTAAAAATATCAATAAATTAGTTTTTTCTACACCCAAGATAAACAGTACCTTATATTTCATTCATATATGTTTAAAGTAGTGGCTTTTCTAACAGTTGAAAAAAGTAAGGAAGAGTGCAATAAAAGTCCATTATGTGTCATTATTTCACTCTTACACACTGATTACCATGGTTGTGAGTCATTTTTAACCAATAATCTTCAACTTTGGGAAATAGTAATGTCAAATGGTAGAATTCAAATTATACAGTTTTCGTTACGTTATGCCATGCCATTACAAATGACAAATATTTCTTTCAAACTGTTTTAATTATGGGCGTAGAAAAAATATTATATGCAACTCAAGTAAAAAGTGTTTTAAACTCATACGAATTCGTGAAATAATACACCACTTTTTACTCTTGTTGCATAACAAGAGAAAAACTACAGGGTTATCAAAAATTATTGAAGTGTGCCGTTTCACAGAAATATGACATGGCTGCTAACTTCATATAAAATCATTATTAATTCAGAATTATAGTCAAAAAATGACTGATAATCATTACAGAAATAAAAGAACCTTTCTAAATATACTCAGTAACCAAAATTGTTAACGATGTAACATACGGCCAAAGTTGAATGATAAAATTAATTTTTGACCTTACTTTGATATATGCTGTCATTTTCGGAAACTAGTTTGGATCAACGTTAGGAAAACAGAATATAGTTTTAATAACATTGTGGATAATTTGTTGTCACGTGACTATCATTCATTTATGATCACCCTGTATTTATTTATCATATATTATTGCACAAAAAAAGGAAATAAATAAAAATCACACATACATTTTCCTGGCCCTTTCTGCCGCAAAATCATTCACTATATCATCGTAATTTATTTTATCTGCCAATTCATCTCAATTGATATTAATGATAATGAAGTAAGCTTTTCTTGACAGATTGACAAACTCAGGTAGTTCTTTATTAGTTTTAATTTTGAAAAAGATTTTTCACTTAAAGCTACTGCCACGGGACTTGTTAATATTATCCTTAAAGCTATTGTAATATTAGGGTACAATTCGTTAAATTCTTGGAGAATATGTACTGCAGTACTTCAAGACGTGAAATTGATGGGTACAATGAACATTTTAATTTCCTCATAAAAATTAATTTTGTCGACATCTGTATGAAATACTGAACAAAAATTTTCTAGTTGTTGTTTTAGGTCAGCTTCAGGCATGACTCACAATTTACTGAGATCGTACAAAAAACCAAAGATATCTTCATGTTCATTATAAATTTAAAATGTTTTTCAAACAATTCTACGGCAGCATCAACAATTAATGAAAAGAAATTGATTTCGTAAATTTCTTCTGGGTTCACAATATAGGATCATCTCTACCTTCATAATCAAAAAATCTTTTTTGCCCAACATGCTGCTCCTTGAACGATATATATCAATGTTTAGTTCCTCATATAACTGTTTAGCTGTTGCTAAACAAGAGACATATCCATTTTCCCTATACTTTTGAAAGAAATTAATTAACTCTTCCAAATGCCTTGCTGCTATATCTATATGTATTGTTGAACTTTGCAATAATTTGCTAACGAAATTAACTTTTGTAATTCATACCAAATTACAAGACAAAATAAATTCAAATTCGTGCATATGTTTCTCAATGCTCCTGATTTCTACTTTTAGATCATTGTCGGAAACTTTTTCTTGAATTTCGTTCAATGCTGAAAAAAATTCTACCAGTTGAAGCCAAATAGCTTTAATGCTATTCATACAACACTCCCATCCAGTGTCTGACAAAGGTTTTGGTGTATACAGCATTACATGTTTTTTCAATAGATCTCAACGAGGTGGTGATGATGAAAATAAAGTACATATTCGTTGCATTGTCTTGAAAAATTTTACTCCAAGTTCAGAAGATTTGGCAATATCACCCAAAACAAGGTTTATATTGTGACACGCACAGGGAGTATATATCGCTTTAGGGTTTTCCTTCAAAAACCATGTCTGAACTCCTTTATTGATACCGTTCAGGTTTGACCCATTATCCTTGTCCTCGACAATTTTCAATTGGTATGCATAATTCTTTTAATAATGCCTTCAACCTGTCGAATAAACCCTTTCCAGTTGTATTGTTAACAGTTAAAAATGTGACAAAATTTTCACGAATCTGAACTTTAGCATCTTTGATATACACAAACCTGAATACAACCGATAACTGTTCTTGTTGACTTACGTCTGGAGTACAGTCAAGTAAAACAGAATAGTATTTAGATGAGTTCATCATGTTTACAATATTTGCTTTATTTTTGAACCAATTAGCTCAATTAATTCATCTTGTATTCTATGGGAAAAATATATATTTTTTTTGCAACCAGTGCTTTGTCTTTCTAAGTAATTATTTGTGGTTTTTTAAAACTGGATCAAATTTGGAAATCAGTTCCATAAAGCCAAGGAAATGTCCATTACTGGGGTTGAAAAGTTTGTCACTTGTTCCCTCTTAATTCTAAATTGTGCTTTGTAAATAATTCCTCCAATAATCCTGGAAAATACTTGGTGCAATTCTTACGTCTTTTCTTTTATAAGTTCTTCACTTCTTGCATCTAGTGATGTTCCCTTAATTAAATTTAGTTCCCTTTCAATTAAAATATTCATACATTTGCAATGAACTGGTGATCGTTCACGTTTTGGAATTCTTGGATTTAAGTGAGACCAATCATTAAATTCTTTGCTACAAAAAGTGATTTCTGAATAGGAAAAGAGTTTACAGGCAAAACACTATATGCTGTCTGAACTTGATGAGTATATTAACCACCGTTGTTGAATTTCACCATTTGGTAACTGCTTTGTATAATAGTACTTGGAAAAGCACTTTCCACTGCTATTTGAACTAGTCCTTTTTTAATTATTAATGTTCTCATTTGGTTGGATATTATATATTTTGGCCAAGTTGCTGAATCTTCAATAGCAAAATTTTCATCGACACCAACACCGGAATGGGCTTCAGAAGCTCCATTTTTGCCTTGTGCTTCATTGTGTTCTTTTATTTCTTGACCTCCTAATTCTTCTCCTCTCGTGTGTTCTTTTATTTCTTGATCTCCTATTTCTTCTTCTTCTATGTGTTCTTTTATTTCTTGATCTCCTATTTCTTCTTCTCTCGTGTGTTCTTTTATTTCTTGATCTCCTATTTCTTTTTCCTCTTGTGTGTTTCTTGGTCTTTATTTCTTGATCTCCTATTTCTTCTTCACTAGTAACTGCTACCATTGGCATAGTCTTGACACTGAGCTTTTCATCACTGCTCGGTGTTTCCAAATTTGATACAGTAACAAATTTCAATATTGCATTTTGCAATTTAGATGCTGCTTTTTGTTTCTTTACCAATTTTTTTCTTTTTTTTCCGATTCACTAGGATATTTAAGATTATGGTCTCTACTCTTTACTGTAAAGGCAAAAAAATTTTTCTTCATATAACATATGCAATAACATTATTAAATCTCATGCAAATGCATTTTCGACCATCACACTTGTGGTATAGTCAATTCGCAGATTAAATAATTTATTAAACATAAACATAAAATAACACTTTAACTTACCAAATTATGACAATCTATATATAGAATATAGGTGGAATGAGGCAACCATCATAAGAGGAGCCACACTGGTACAGGAGAAAATTTAAATAAGCAATATGAATAAATAACGAAACACAGGTATTTAGTAAACCAAGCGCAAAAACTTAAGCCACTTTGGAGGAGTCGCTTAAGACAAAATATTCTTCAAAAGGCACCATCAGTGAGCTGACACATGACAAGTACAGACCAATCAGAGACTGCCACATCAAACAAGAATTCTTTCATTTCTTGTTGATTTTATGCAAAACTGTATAATTTATAATAATTACTAATTACTTCATTAACCATTTTGTATTGTGCGAGCGTGGGGTCCCTGGGCGATTGCCCCAGTCGGCCATGCCTCAGGCCGGCTCTGAGCACCCACCCACCTTTTCTCCCTATATCACACCTTTAGACTTCCTTTTAAAATGAAGAATGCAGTAAGGGGGCCACAGATGTCTGACTGATGAGGAGATAATTAACGAAGTGGAAGCCTGGTCTTTCTGCTCAAAGTTAGGAGTTCTGTTCAAGATGTCTGAAAGAGCTTACCGACAAATGGAAAAATGTGTAGCTCAGAAGGTAGCTACATAGAGAAGGGTGAAATTGCCAACCAAGTTTCAAATCCCTAACTCAAATATTTCTAGGTCAGGGTCAATACTTACTGACTATCCCTCGTACACATCTGACAACCAGTGATAATTTAACCCACAAGATAAGAGATGCCAAAAGGTGAAAAAACAAGTTTTTAAACTTGCTCAATTTTGAAAGCTGAAAACAATTGCATTGTTATTTTAGTTTATTGTTATTCAGTGTAAAAGTATCTCCATATCTGGGCTTTTCTCTGTTAATCTTTTGTATATGAATTTTGCTGAAGACAGTGAGTTGCAATATATTCTTTTTGTCACTAGATCAACTTCTTTCACTGAATACATCCCCAGTGATAGTCACAATAAGTGTGCATGCACACACAAAACCATATTTTCATAATTACCAAATCTAAGTTACAAAGTATTAAAAATACAGTAATCAAATTCTTATCCCAATGTAGTATTAATTATTTTGTTACCTCTTCTATGATTATATTAATATTTAAAATAGACAAGCCAAAAGCCACATATGCACTATGAAGATATATACAATGAAGATTAACTTTAGTCTGTTTTTCCTTCTGAACATTCTGAAGCAAAAATTCCTAGAAAAAAGAAAATAATATAAAGTTACATTAATGATAACTTGTCATTCATTACTTTGTTTATTATCATGAATTTCATAAGCATATTTAAGGGGTGCTTATACTGTTTGAATGTTGCAACTTGTATTTCAAGTTTGAAAATTTCTAGTTTTAAAAATCATTAATTACAATTTTTATTATACACAAATGTTTTTAAATTTAAAACTTAACTACACAATGTACATAAAGTTCCTCTGAGGTTCAACAGATACTGTACACAAATTCCACAACGCACACATTGATTTCTTGAAATTTATAATAAATAATTTTGTTTCGCTGCTTTCATTTCACTGTTTAGTGTACCTTGACGTGGATGCCCTTTGTTACACAGAGTCTATTCCAGAGTGGATACAGCTACCATTTGGTATATTTTAATCATGGAGCTAGAGTTCTTCATTTTCTAAAAATTCTTTAAGTTTTTAAAGCATGCTTAACTATGGAAAGAGAATATGCTCATTAAACTTAGCATATCTACTAAATACGATTCCAAAATCAGTTATTTTGTTGGCTTGTCTCAGTGGGGTAATATTTAAAACATATGTATATTTTGTATTTTTTCATATTAATCAGCAAATGATATTGTTACCACTGTTGCGTATCCTAATTAATAGCAAACAGTATTTCATTCCAACTAAGAAATACTGTTCAAGGTTTAGGCCTAAACGGATATCAGATGAACTAATGAGGCTCATGGCAGGGAGGAAAAATGTATGGGATGCATACATACCTGATACTATGTAAAGTATCAGGTGACACAGAAGCCTATGGCATATATAAACTAGTCTGTAATCAAGTCACAAAGAAGGTTAGGCAGGCAAAGACAGATTACGAAAAATCCTTGGCAAAGGATGCAAAGAAAAACAGCAAAGAGTTCTTTACATATGTAAACTCTAGAAGGAAAGGGATGAATCAGATTGGACCACTTAACATAGATGGGTTGACTACTGATGATCATGCTCAGGTAGCTGATAAACTGAATGAGTATTTTGCATTTACATTCACACATGAGGAGTTATTCAATGAGAGGAGTGCCAAAACTTTATCAAACTCTAACAGGGAGCTAAGTGATTTTGTAATAACTGAGAGCAAAGCGGAGGAGAAATTGAAGTTAAACATAAAAAAGGCACCTGGGGTGGAAGGGATCTATCCAGGGAGGTCACCATGGACTGGAGGTGAGCAAATTATCATCATTATCATTATTTATTTTAGCCATATAGTACACGGAAACCTGAGGCTTATGCTGCACCAGCCAAAAAAAAAGTTCTGGAGTTACCCTGAGAGAGAGAGAGAGAGAGAGAGAGAGAGAGAGAGAGAGAGAGAGAGAGAGAGAGTGTGTTAAAAGTAGAAAGGAATCACCAAGAGAGAAAGAGAAGAATGATGATATCCAGCTCAGGACCCTGGGTGTGCCAAGCCCATACTCACCAGATGTGAGCCCCTGGGATAATTGATGTAGATATTGACTCCATTGTTCTTAAGATTTTTAATTATTTCAGTGTCTACACTGTATGTGTTGAAAACATAAAAAAATTCTGCAAATTTACAGAGGTTACCTATAAAAAAAACCCCTTCTGTATCATATCAGAACACGCTGGCTTTCTCTATTACCTGCAATTGAAAGAATTATAAGTATTTATCCAGCCCTAAGGTCTATCTTTTTATTTCAAGAAAATCTCCCCCAAGATTTTAAAACTTTTCTTTGAAGAGTTTTTAATTCACATATAATGAGCATTGAACGGAATGACAATTCTTTGATAGAAGTTATTGAACCTCTTGCTTCCGTAAGGGATATTCTGTCAGAAAGAAGTAAATGTCAGTTCATTTCCCTCAAAGGGAAGGAAATGTTGGAGAAGAGGCAAAAAGAGGGATATACAGAGAAATGTGGAGTTTTCAGAAGAAATATCTAGAATTTATATTCATCATACACTGAATACTTGGGCATGTGGTTGGAACCACTGGAAGAAGTTTCTTCATTGGGGTGGATGTCTTTAAGGGACTAAGGCTTACAAAATTCAAATTTAATGGCATGCTGTGCAAAGATTTCCATTCATATTTATCCAAAAACACAGATTTACAGAGAAAAATTGCATCAGTAGAAAAATATAAAAGAAATGTAGAGAACAGCAAATAAATTACGCTGAGAAAAATAAGTTTTTTTTTTATTCATACCATAAGTTAATTTTTTGCGTATATTTTTTTACAAGTTAAGCAATCCGCATAAGAATAGTAAGTGTGAATTCTGTTAATTTAAGGGATTTGAGATTTTCAATTAAAATATTTAACATGTTATTACTTTTCCAGTGACTGTGTTATTACCCTATTATCATAATAAAGTGTTATTATTATGGCATAGGCATTTTTGAAAAGACTAAGAGAATGTAAGGTGTGTTTTGGTACAATAGGGAAAGGCGTCTTCAAAAGTATAGATTTTTCTGCCCAAATCCTCATTTTTAAGGTTAGAGAGGTAGCAGCCCTACCGGGGGGAAGAATGCAAACTGGGGGGGGGGGGGGTACATGTAGTTTATATGCATATTTTTTTATTATTATTTAATATTTACAACATATGCTATAATAATTTTATAATAAGAGAATGTGAGAAAACAAAATAGGATATAAAAGGAAATATTTGTTATTTAACATCTAAAATTCTCAAAAACCACATTACTGACAATAATCACAATGACTCATAATGACAAGTTTAATAATATTAAAATCACTGATAAAAATTCGCAAAAAAAAAAAAATTATACAAATTATAATCAAACATGCAAGTGCTGTATTGTAATAATTTTATTCTTCTTTCCTTTTCGTGTGTTGTTGTTGTTTTGGTGTTTATTGGCGCATCAACAACGGAGATCATAGTGCGCCAGTTCATTTGTTATACAATGTTCTCTTTATATAAATCTTGTTCAAATGTACAAGGTTAACTGTTTCTATGGTATTATACTATTATTTACAGCAGATGGTATATGTTGATTGTTTGTATGAATCTAAAAATATCTGACACGTGTTCTTTGTCACCTATAAGATCTTTAAGAGTGATGTTTTGGTTTCCTTTATATAATGATGAAAAAATTTGGTGTCGATCACTTTCATATTTTGGGCATTCTATAAGTATATGTTTAACTGTTTGGATAGTATTGCATACTTGGCATCTTGGGGGTTCTGCACGTAATAGATAACCATTTGTGTAATGTGTATGGCCTATCTGCAATCTGGTCAGAACAACTTCTTCTCTCCTTGATTTCCTTATGCTCGTTTTCCAGTGCTCAACTTTTGGTTTTATTTCATATAATTTATTCCATGTTTGTTTTTGCCAGTGTTCTTGCCATTGGGTTAGACAGCGATTTTTAATGATTGGCTTGTAGTCCTTATGTGGAACTGCGAAACATTGTTCTTGAAGGTTAGTGGTTGATTTTGCAATTCTATCCGCTTCTTCATTTCCTTTTATCCCTTTGTGTCCTGGTATCCAGCAGAAACGTATCTCTTGTTTTTTATTTGTGAAGCCTGTTAGTATCTGTTTAATTTTCCAGAGTACTGGATGGGTTATATTGCTTGTGTTTTGTATGGCTTGAATTACACTTAATGAATCACAGTATATTACTGTTCTCAGGTGGTAGGTGGTTCTGAAATGCTCCAGGGCTATCTGAACTGCTACTAATTCTGCAGTGTAGACACTGCATTCTTTTGGGAGTTGGCATGACAATGTAACATCTGGGAATACTGCTGCTGCTCCTACATGGTTCTCTGATTTTGATCCATCTGTATATATTGGTATGTGATTGGGATATTGCATTCTATGTGCCGCATGCAGTTGTTGAAATGCAGTTGTTGCTGTCTGATAAAGCATTTTTATTCCAGTTTTGTGTGAGAAGTTCATAAGCTGTGGTATGGTTTATCCATGGTGGATCTATATGTCCTTCTTGGTTTGCAACGTTATCTATTTTGAGATCATGTGTTATCAGTAGCTCCTGTAGTCTGATGCCTAGGGGCTGGTTTGCTCTTTTGCGGTTCCTATATATGTTTTCCCATTTTGGCAAGAATAAAGTTGTCCAAGTCGGATGGTCTCTTATGGGTCTTATCCTGTAAGCATACAGCAGTGACAACTATTCTCTCCTCAGGAACAGTGGTGATTCATTAGCCTCTGTATAGAGCCTGTATATAGGGGATGTGCGGAAAGCTCCTGTTGCTATTTGTATTGCACTATGGTGAATCGGATCTAGCCATTTGAGGGCACTCTTTCTTGTTGATGCATAAACCGGTGCTCCATAATCTATTTTTGACCTTACTAGTGCTTTATACAAGTTGAGCAGGGTATAACGGTCTGCCCCCCCCCACAAGATGTTGTTGTTGTTGTTAAGACTTTAAGAATATTAAGTTGTTTCATACATTTTATTCGTAGTTATTTTATATGTTCTACAAAGGTCAACGTTGTCTAGAATAAGTCCAAGAAATTTTACACTTTGTTTAACTGGTATTGTATTTCCTTGCAATATTAGTTCAGGTTCAGGGTGTAAATTTCGTTTTCTACAGAAATGTACGCAGACTGTTTTTTCTTTTGATATTCTAAACCCGTTTTTCTGGGCCCAATGACTGACGTTGTTAATTGCACATTGTAGTTGTCTTTCTATTGTTCCCATGTTCTGTGCTTGATATGAAATACTGAAGTCATCTACATATAGTGCATATGACACTGTGGGTGGTAGTTGTTTTGTGATGCTATTTATTTTTATAGAGAATATAGAGAGTATGGCCCTCAGGACAGACCCTTGGGGAACTCCTTCTTCTTGTTTATATGATTTTGACATGGTGTTTTATACTCTAATTTGAAATGTTCTATTTTTCATGAAATTTTGAATGAATAGTCGTAAATGTCCTCTGAGTGCTGCATCGTGGATATCTTGTAATATACTATGTCTCCATGCTGTGTCATAGACCTTTTCTATATCAAAAAATACAGTAACCATATGCTTTGAGGTTATAAATGCACCTCTTATATCTGCTTCTATTCGTACCAGGTGATCTAATGTGGATTGGTTGTGCCTAAACCCACACTGCATATTGGTGAACCAATTAGTTGTCTCAAAAAACCAGACGAATCTTTTGTTGATGATCTTCTCTAGTACTTTGCTTAAGCAGCTTGTGAGGGCTATCAGACGATAGTTGTTTGGGTCCTTCTGATCTTTATTGGGTTTTTGGAAAGCTAATACTATTGCGTGATGCCACGCTTCAGGATACTGGTTTTCTAGAAATATGCGGTTGTACAGTTGAAGGAAGTTTTCTATCTCTTTCTGCTTAAGGTGTTTAAGCATATCACAGTGTATGTTGTCTGGTCCAACTGCACTTGGTTTTGTTTGTGATACTGCTTGACGTAATTCATGTATTGTAATTGGTTGGTTGTAGGGTTCAATCCTTTTAGTATTAAAATTAATTCTGTTTTTTTCCGTTTTCTCCTTATAGTTCAAAAATTCAGTAGTGTAAGATTGTTTTGACGATACTTTAGCAAACGTTTCACCTAATATATTAGCTATCTCTGATGGTTCGGTAATGCTTTCTCCATTCCAATGTAATACTAGGGATGGTTGGTTTTTATACTTCCCATTCATTTTTCCTATTTTATTCCATATTATTTTTGTGTTTGTTGTTCTATTTATAGAGGAAGTACAGGAAGTTTTTCTGGCTTGTTTCCATGTATACCTAGCTAGTGCTCGTGCTTGCTTAAATTTTATCAGATTATCAGTTGTAGGATATCTCCGGAACTTATTCCAAGCTTTGTTTTGTTGTCTTCTTGTTTTCATGCAATCTTCATCCCACCAGGATTTTGGGTGCAACGGAAAACGGGTTGAGGTTGTGGGTATTGTTTGTTTGGCTGCTTGTATTAAGGTATCTGTGATGTGCTTCAGAGCGTCATCGACCGATGTTTCTTGGATGATTTGTGGATTAAATATTGCCAGTTCTCTAAATTTTTCCCAGTTACCTTTTTCTATTTTCCCGCAGGGTGGTCTGTTTGGGTGGCAAGGAGGGTTTCTGGTCAGTATGGTGATTACTGGGTAGTGGTCACTGCTGTATGGGTTTTCTATTACTTGCCACTTTAATTCTGGTAGAAGGGAAGGCGTGCATATAGTTAGATCTACTGCTGAGGTTGTACGACTAGGAAAGTGAAAATACGTATGTTTGCCATTATTGAGAGGAGAAAGGTTATGATGGTCTATTATTCTTTCTATTATCCGTCCTCGTCTGTTGATATCAGTGTTTCCCCACAGTTGACTATGTCCATTCATGTCTCCCATTATACAGAAAGGTGATGGGAGTTGGGAGATTAGTTGGTCTATTTCCTCAAATGATATATCTAGTCTTGGTGGAAGGTACACTGAACAGATGGTTACCCTAAATTTCAGTGTTATTCTTACCGCTATCGCTTCTATATTGCTGTTTAAAGGAATGTGTTCGGTTGGGATGTGGTTATGGACTAAGATGGCTACTCCTCCATGTGTTGACCTTTCTCTTAATCTGTCTTTCCTACACATTCTATAATTTTTCACTGAAAGGGTGTCTTGTTGTCTGAGGTATGTCTCTTGTAGATAAAAGCATATTGGCATATGTTGTGTTATTAAATACTGGACATCGTCGTAATTGGCACGTAGTCCTCTACAGTTCCACTGGATGAACTGATCCATTATTTGGTTTTTCTAGGGCTTCCGGGTTGCTTCTGAAATGGAGCATTCTTATGCTTTGTCTTATCTTTTTTAGGATAGTTTGGCCGGTCCATGTACATATCTTCTTCTGTGAAAATTTCTAATATTGGTTCTTCCATTGTGTTTATTTTTCCTATTTCCATCTGTTCGGTTTCTTTGATGTTTATAAGTTTAGTTCGGTTTTCGTTGTGATGCTGATTTGTGGATATCTGTTCTGTATGAAGAGAAATTGAGGTATTCACTGTTTTCTCCTGTTTCTGTGCCTTCAATCCAGTAGATGATTCTTTTGGCATCATGGAAATTTCTGTTTGAACTTCTACTGATTTATATTGTATTACTGTTTGTGCATATGTTGGCTTGTTTGTAGGTCGTGGCTGTATTATTCTCCTTGCTTCTTGGTACGTTGTGTTGTGTTCTGTTTTGTATTCCTGAATTAGTTTTTCTTGTTCCATTTTTCACACATTTTTGAGTAGGCTGGGTGTTCCCCTTTACAGTTTGTACATTTTAAGATGTTGGCAGAGCAAACTGTAGTCTCGTGTTCTTTAGAATCACATTTTGCACAGGTTGCTGAGTTTCTGCATGCCATTTGTGAATGTCCAAATTTCTGACATTTGTAACAACGCAGTGGATTTGGTATGTATTGTCGTACTTGGCAGTTCAGATATCCTGCTTTGATTTGTTGCTGGAGGTTTGGAGTATTAAATGTTATGATAAGGGTTCTTGTTGGAATTATATTTCCATCCCTTCGGATATTAATTCTCTTCACTCCTGTAACTCCTTGGCTTCTTAATTCTTCTGTGAGCTCTTCCTCTGACACATTTAAAAGGTCCCACTCTGAGATCACCCCTCTGGAAGAATTCAGTGTGTTGTGTGGTGTTACAACTACTGGCATTCTTCCAAAAATTGTTGTTGAAAGTAACTTCTGGGAGTGTTTGGGATTTTCTATTTCCACTAGTATGTCTCCAGATCTCAGCCTTCGAACTGACTTGGGAGATCCTACTAGACCCTCTAATGTTTTCTGAATAACAAACGGAGACATATGTCCTAATGTTTGATCTCCTGTCGCATGTATGACAATGAATGTTGGTATTTTTGGTGGGTCCATATCTGTCTTCTGTCTCTTTGATTTGGTGTTTTCTGTTTCACTACTTGGTAGAGCTTTCTCTTGAAGCCCTATAGTACTAGTAGTTATTTTACTACTCATGTTTGCTCTTTTGGCCCTGGGAGTGTTACTTTCCTCTCCCAGGTTACCAGCCCCGCCACGTGGAGGCAAGAGCAGTGCCTCTTAGTGACCAAGCGGCTGTGTAAGTTAGATTAGTAAAGGTGAGTATATGAGAAAAAAATAAGAAAGGTGAGTTTCCTTTCTGTGTCTTCACTTACTGATTGTAAGATAAAGAGCTGTTTCACAAAAAATAAAGGGAATTTAATGATGAAAATTAAAGAAACTTGTATATTTTTTAGAACGCTCTATATATCGCTGGGAATCGCTTAGTCACTAATAAATCGCTTGGCATCTGGGGCCCCTTTTCGTGTGTATTAATCACTTTATTTATTACTTTTCCCAATAACTCATTCGGGCCCTCTAAGCTTATCTTCATGCAATCTTCCAAGTACAGATGCATATATAATAAAAAGGTTATAAAATGTATTGTTTATAGGCTGTGACCAAACCATCTTGTTTGCGAAATACAAGGGAAGAATTAGTTACAAGTAGATTCTTGCTGTGAATAAAAAACAAATAAAGGGAATGTGAAAACCATAAAGTGAAACTGCCGACGACTGAATTAGTGGCTGCAGTAGGCTCCCCTCTCTGACCAGACATTTAGCCCTCCCTGAAAGCTGCGGGATACTTTATAATTACAATAGCATCTGTCAGGAACAAATTCCCAGCCTGCGATCTTGTTTGCAATATTCAAACAAAGAATTTGTCGCAAGTAGATCGTTTGTGTGAAACACTATCAAGAGATGGTTTGTGTGAAAATAAAGGGAACCTGAAAACCATAAAATGAATATGCCAACACTTGAAATAGTGGCTTTTAGTTACAATTTGTGCAGCCAGAAATATTGTCCATTTAATTATTTTGAAAATTTCATGTCTTCTGAATTTTAGTGATTTATTTTCGCTGTGTACCGCCTAACGAGTACCACACTTAGTTGATATGATAAATGTATCATAAATTTACAAAGGGGGTTCACAAAAGGTGAACCCCCTTTGTAAATATTATTGTAACTATTGTTGTTATTTGTTTTTTTTTTTAGCAGCATCAGCAATTAAGGCCATATTGCTCCGGGGATATGCAGTGATCATTCCCTGACCTTTCCGCATCCTCCGTATTTGGTGGGCACGGGTTCGAACCCTGGTCTAATCAAGAAGCATGTGTACGCACTGCTGCTCCTACCCACCTGGCTAGGGAGGCGCCACACAAGTAACTACAGACCTGTTAGTTTAACTTGTGTTCCGGGGAAAATAATGGAATCACTGGTTAAAGAAGCACTGCAGGATCATCTAGACAAGACTGCAGTAATAGTTAAGACACAGCATGGGTTTGTTAAAGGGAGGTCTTGTCTGACCAATTTGATTGCATACTGATGTGGTCACAAAGGAATTGAATGCCAAAAATAATTTTGATATCATATACTTGGATTTCAGGAAAGCTTTTGATACTGTTGCACATGGAAGACTGCTGTACAAATTGGAGAGGTATGGCATTAAGGGTAAGTTGCTACAATGGATAAAGGGATGGTTGAGTGTGAGACGACAGAGAGTGGTAATCAATGGACACTGCTCTTTGTGGACAAATGTTATTGTCATAGTTTATTAGTGGAGTTCCCCAGGGTTTGGTGTTGGTCCCACTGTTGTTTTGTATATTTATCAATGATATTGATGAAGGTATATCAGGTTTAATGTCCCAGTTTGCAGATGATACAAAGGTTAGCAGGGTTGTTAACGACAGTAAATACAGTATGCTACTCCAACTGGATCTAGATAAGTTGGGAAAATTGGCTGAGAAGTGGCAACTGAAGTTTAACATTGACAAATGCAAAGTACTACATATGGGTAGCAATTAACCGAAGAGAAATGTACCAACTGTGTGGTACTACAATAGTGAAAAAGACCTGGGGGTAATTGTGCAGTCAAATATGAAGTTCGCTGAGCAGTGCAGATGGGGTGCCAGGGCAGGTCATGGAGTCTTGTCAATGATATATAGGAATTTTACTAGCAGGGACAGGGAGGTGATTATCCCATTATACAAGGCAATGGTCCGGCCACATCTAGAGTACTATGTACAGGTCTGGAGGCCTCATTTTAGAAAGGATGCAGAGTTGCTAAAATGAGACAAAGAAGGGCAACAAGATTGGCAAGGGGAACAAATGGTGCTCTTACCAAGAAAGGCTTAAGTTCTGCAAATTGCAGAACTTAAGCCTGTGGTTAAGCCTTAAGTTCTGCAAATTGCAGAACTTAAGCAGAACTGGTAGGCATCTGTGAGGTGATCTGATTGAGGTGTATAAGGCCTTGAATGGGTTGAGCAAGCTGAATGCTGATGGGATTCTTCCGCTTGCTCGGATTAAGAACCTGAGGGGACACAGATCCAAATTGAGGAAAGACAGTTGTAGAATAGATGTGTGGAAATTTGTCTTTAGCCAGCAGGTAGTTGATTGGTGGAACAGACTTCCACCTTTTGTTGTGGAATTTGATAGCCTAAATAAATTTGTAAGGCTGAGCTGGACAGGCATTTGAAACAAATAGAGGGGTGAAATGGGAGGTTTTTTTTTTTTTTGGCTGATGGTGCATAAGCTTGCTTTCTTACATCATATGCCTGTACTAATGTTAATGCTAACTGTGCAGAGAGTATCACATATCAATCTTCCACTTAATATTTCATATATATTTAATTGTGGAGGTATGTGAAATAATAAAATGTAATTTACATTGCCGATACAAATAAAATATTATGTATAATATCAACAGGAAAGTCAATCAAGTGCTGTTAACAGTTTTCTAAATATTCAAGAAAACATCAGGTTCTAACAGTTTTCTAAATATTCAAGAAAACATCAGGTTCATTATTAAACTATCATTACACTGTGAAGAATAATTTATCAACTGTTACATACACACTGTTTGGATTTCTCCTTTAACCAGCTTAAGTCTAGAAACCAAGTTATCTATATACTTAAAGAAACACTCATACTAATAAAGGAAAAATAAGATGTGCACTGTAGTTAAAAAGTACGAAACTTATATTACTCTTTTCGATATTGCAAAAAAAATTATACACATTCTATACAACACATAGATAATTCAATAGCTCATTCAGATATTTAACTCGAGAATAAAATGAAAAATAAATATAGTAAGTGGCTGCCTGTACTAAAATTAAAATATTGCACCATATTTTAACAACTTGATAAAATTTTTAGAAAACCTTTAGAATACATTTAGTAATGCTAAAATTTGACAAATAATGCTTTTCATGAAAAGATTTAACAGTCCATTTTCCTTTGCTTAGACTGATGCCATGCTTATAAAAAATATTAGTAAATAAACGATAGTCATGAAATATTCGGCAAAACAAGTGTCAAATATAAATATACATCGCAGTATAATTTTACTGTATTGTTGGTGAATTTATTTTACAATACACAGATGTGTCACACAACAGTGGGGCGCCTCCGTAGCCAGGTGGGCAGTGCGTAGCACACGCTTCTTGATTAAACCAGGGTTCGAGCCTGTGACCACCAAATACGGAGGATGCAGAAAAGTCAGGAAATGACCACCGCATATCCCAGGAGCAATATGGCCTTAGTTGCTAATGCTCCTAAAAACCAAATAACAATAACACACAACAGTCTAGCTATAGCCAGTTTTGCCACTTTATTGCCATTCATGCTAATTTGGAGGGTTTTTTTTTTTTTTTTATCTGAAACAAAAAACTACAAGGATTATGAATGAGTTATTACTATGCTAATCAGAGACACATCTAAATTGTGGAACCTTTGATCCTCACATATGTCGATGACGTTCTGAAACTGACCAGTGCATAGGGAGGAATCCTTTCTAAAGTTCGTTATTCCATAACAAGTAAGCTGAAAACAAAGCTGCAAGAAAATTTTTACTAATTTGTCTGTCACTTTATAATTTCTTTTTAGAATGGAAAAAAAAACAATACAAGCACACTAAGCAGATACATTAAAAGGAAGAGGAAAAGAGTCTGCAGAACCACTAGAAAAAGGAAAGAAAATTCCAAAGTTGTCTTCTTTCTTCCCCGGGAGCAGTGTGAGCTCTTCTGTTACTACACCAACAGAAATAACAGCATCAACATCGGGTTCAGTTACTGCACCTTCATCAAGTTTTCCAACACAAACTACAGATATAAAAAAACCAAGCAATGAACTAGAACTATTAGAAAATTTAGTAAGTGAACAATATCCAAGTGACATTGCTAATTATCCAGACATAATAACAATGGATATGAAGAGATTGATCTCACATTATGGACCTCGTAGACCTAACGGCCTGTTCCCAAAAAAATTACATCAACAGGTAGTTTGCAGAGAGGTATTACAAAACAATAAACAAATTGGGTCTTAAAATGAACAGATTTTGGTTGTTTTATTCCGCAAAATTGGATGGAGTGTACTGTGAACCCTGTTGGATGTTCTCATCAAGTAAGCAGAATTTTGGATGGATAAAAGGAATAAAGGATTGGCAAAATTTACAATAAAATTAAAACCAAGAGGCAAGTTCATCACACATGGAGGCTTGTTATGTCAAAGAATTATGGATGGCAAACAAATGTTTGGATAAAAATGTAGGAGAGAGTTTATGACAAGTTCATAATTTTTGGCATAGTTCTGGAGCAGCTTATCAAACTAACTCTAAAATTATCAAAAAATTCAATTGCATTTTGAGGTCATTGAGAGAGTTTGAAAGGTATATACAATGGAAACTTTCAGTCCGATGTAAAATATTTAGCTAAATATAATGATACTATGAGACAAGTGCTAAATTTTCCATTTGGCACATCAAAATATCTAAGTCCTAAAATACGAAATGAATTTGAATTTGCATTTAAAATCAATTAATAATAGAAATAAAAGACTCTCCTTTCTTTTCTGTCATATTAGACACAACTCAGGACATTTCAAAAAAATATCAGCTAAGCATTAGCTGTAAATACATCAAAATTTTAAACAACAGTGATACTGGAAATAAACCAGCAGCATTAAAAATTGAGGAGTCTTTTATTGGCTTCTTTCATCTAACCAATCAAACTACTACAGATATAACAATTACCATTTGCAACACACTGCAATCAAATGATTTGGATTGTTCTAAATGTCGGGGCCAAGGAAAAAAAATGGGGCTAACGTTACAAGTAGGGTTTTATTCTGGGAAGGGGAGAGAGTACAAGCCTGCATAAAAGAAATGAAACCAAATGCATTATAAGTTCATTTTGCAGCTCATAACATCAACTTAAGTGAATGATGCAGTTAATGGTATCCCAAATGTATCAAAGTATTTTGTAGTTGTACAAAGCGCATTATGTGTTTTTTGTACATAACATCAATTGTTGGAACTTGCTATTTTCATTTTGTGGTGAATCAGACATTACTTTAATTAGCATTAGTGGAGGCATCTGATGCAAGAAAGCAAACTTATATAGCATCAGCCAAAAAAAAAAAAAAAACATTCCCATTTCACCCATCCATTCACTCCAAATGTTTGTCTAGTTCTGCCTTGAACTTATTTAAGTTGCTGACCTCCACTACAACAGATGGAAGTTTGTTCCAACTATCAACCACCTGCTGGCTAAAGGCGAATTTCTGCACATCTATTCTACAATTATCTTTCCTCAAATGCTCCTAAAAAATTTGAATTCGTTCTGGAAAATTTATGTCCCCTCAGGTGAGTACCTGAACGAGAGGAAGAATTCCAAGAAGAATTTGTTGTCATTACTGTAATAATGGAAAAAGTTCTTTTGAATATAAATTTGGCATCAAAATTTTGACAAAGAAAGGATTTAGATATTACTCAGGCAGCAATACATTTAGAAATGTCTTTTGTTGCAGTAAAACAACTAAGAAATGAAATTTGAAATATTTTGAAAGAAGCAACTATTGTGGCAAAAAAATGGGTTACTCAAACTGATTTTAAAAATGAAAGAAAAAGAATAATAAAAAAAAATTTATGACAAACTTGTAGATCACTGATTTGAAAATTTACAGGATTGTTTCGAAGTTAATGTCTTTTATAGAATAAGTGACACTGTAACCAGTCAATTAAAACACAGACTCAAGTGTTTGAAAACTATTGCTGACTTATTTTCATTTTTAACACCAAAAATATTACTGAACATGACAGACGAAGAAATCATGCAAAATATATCTTGTGTGCAGAATTAGTATTTGAATGATTTATACGAATCTTTATCTCATCTGTTATTACTTTTCGTCAAAATGCTCTGAAGAGAAATAGAGAAATTAACACAATAAGAGAATTTGTTGAACTAGCATTGATGCAGTATTATGATATGAGCACGGGTTACACTGAAGTACGTTCATTACTAATTCTTTTTTTTTTTGACAATTCCGAGAGCCGTGGCAACAACGGAATGATTGTTTTCAAAGCTGAAGTCAATAAAACATTATTTAAGAAATACCATGAGTCAAGAATGACTGTCTTGCTTAGCCCTTTTAAGTACAGAAACAAAAAAGGCAGAAAATATGGATGTGTCTCAGCTAATTGATGATTTCGCTAACACAAAAGCCCGTTGTAAGAAATTCTAAACACAAATTTTCAAAGCAAAAAATAGAAGTCAACTTATATGTTGGAATATACAGCAAGTCGTTTGGTGTTATGTACAGGTGATCCCCCGCTTAACGCTGATAATTCGTTCTGGAAAAACAGAGCACTAAGTGAATCAGCACTAAGCAAGCACCATATTCCCGCAACGTAACATATGTATTTGTGAGTCACAGTCTATACCACAGTGATTCACAAATAATAAACGGTAGTGAAAAGATGCCAAATATTGGTCAAAATATTTAATATTAAAAACCCGTACATATACAATATTCTGCATTAAATACATATATAATTATGTGGTAAGTAACTAAATTACATATCAAAATTAAACTTAAAATGCCAATTAAAATCATGAATTTATTAATCCGATGGCCACGAGCTGTTGAGTTTTCGTATCTTTGGTAAATTTTGGGTTGTACTTTGGCCCTCTTCCTAGTAAACTAAAAGGGGTTTTACTTTAAAATCCCAAGTAGCATTACCACACAACAATAAAGTCAACCAATTCTTCGTCACTTTGAAGCCTGGCATGTATTTTTCTTCTTTCAATATGAAACTTCTTTTAGGTATTTGTTTAAAAAAAAAAGTACTGTTTCATCTATGTTAAAAACTTGTCGAGAAGCATAACACCGCTCTTCAATAATTTTAAGAAGTCCTTTTTTGAAAGTTTCAGCTCCTTGATCTGCACTTATGGCTTCTCCCTGAATTTTAAATCTATCAAACCAGCCCTTACTAGCTTTAAATGGTTCCACATTTTTTCTTTCTTTTTTTTTTTTCCCTAAAGTGAGCTTTCTTCAGATCATCATATAGGCTAATCGCTTTTTATTTAATAATATTTAACTTAACGGAATTGTGCATTGGATATTATCTTCAATAAAATTATTAAGTTAGTTAGTTAGTTAGTTATTTGGTTTTTAGGAGCATTAGCAACTAAGGCCATATTGCTCCGGGATATGCGGTGGTCATTCCCTGACTTTTCCGCATCCTCTGTATTTGGTGGTGACGGGCTCAAACCCCGGTCTAATCAAGAAGCGTGTGCTATGCACTGCTGCTCCTTCCCACCTGGCTATGGAGGCACCTAAATTATTAAGTCTCTCCATTTCAATTATAATGGCCGGCGTAGCCCTAACCAATTTAGTTGCTTGAAGTGGAACAGCTGTCTTTCCCACTGCTAGAATTCTTTATTTTTTATAATTGTTTTTATGGTTGAACCTGCTAGTCCTAAATTATTGCACCCATCTACTTGTCATTGAACAGAATTGATTCGCTTCAAAATGTCTAATTTACTTTTCAAACTCAATCTATTTTTTACCTTTATAGTCTTTGTACTGCATCAAGACGTTGCTTTTTCATTCTTATCTGCCATTATTAACTCTTTGAAAATGTAAATGCGTTGCATTAATTATGATACAATGTTTGGGTAAACTGTCCATTACAGATGGTGTCTAACACTGTACTGAGTGACGATGCATTATATACTTTTGATAAATGTATATAACGCAAATATTACAAGCAATATACTTGATCATTTTTTAAAATGTTGGTCTTGGAAGTATGTAACAAGATATCATACTGCAATTAAATTAGCATGTAAGAAAAATTTCACTGAGTGTGGGAAAATTTTGCAAGTTAGCGTCAGAAACTTTTTAGTGCTGTTTTGCTATTCATTTTCAAACTACATCAGATGAAACATTTTCTTCAAACATGCCAAAAATTTAATCTGTATGCTGGTAAAACAACATTATAGTGACTTGTGATAGTGTTAGAGTGAAATATAGGTTCTAATATAAGAACAGCGTTATAGCGAATCAGCGTACAGCAAACTGCGTTATAGCGAATCAGCGTACAGCAAACTGCATTATAGCGAATCAGCGTACAGCAAACTGCGTTATAACAAGGACCTGCTGTAATGTGATAATCAAATTTATTCAATTTTTTTATACATCATTTGCTTTGGTGTTTAAATGCATATCATTATATTTAGAAGCATTTAGAATATTGTATTAATGTTGGATTGTTATTAAATATATTATTATTATTATCAATATACCAATTTTAACACTTTATTCTTGCTTAATTATTACCAATTAATAAAAAAAATATTAATAATAATAAAGTAAAAAAGTAAGTAGAGAGTTGTTAGCAGAACTGCCATCCTCCAGGTATTTTATTTTTTTGGTTCGGAAAAAGTAAAAACGAAAATGTCTGGTATTTTTCAGAAATAACAGGTAATATGTTCAGGGTTTTTTTTTGTTGTTGTTGCTCTTCACTTTTTTAAGGTTGTGTTAAAAGGGAAGGGCAGGGCCCATGACCTGTGGTCGCATTATGACCAATTTTTTTTTTTTTTTTTTATGAAAACCCCAAACATGAGAGGTATTAGAACCTATAGTACTTAGGTACCGTGCTTGGGCTGGAGGTTGTTGTTGTTATTTGGTTTTTAGGAGCATTAGCAACTAAGGCCATATTGTATTGCTCCAGGGATATGCGGTGGTCATTTCCTAACCTTTCCGCATCCTCCGTATTTGGTGGTCATGGGCTCAAACCCCGGTCTAATCAAGAAGTGTGTGCTACGGGCTGGAGGTTGCGAATACGAAAGAAGATATTTGTTGCCATTAGACCTTGAACTTCTGTAGAAATATGTATGAGGGAAGGTTGTTTCAGAAAACGGCAGTTGAATGAATAAACGAGGAAGATGAAAAGTTGGTTCTGTGAGTTTGAAGTTGGACAGCAAATGGATGTTGGCGGCACGTGTTCGGACTGTTTTTAAGGAGAGAGCAGGAATTATAGATGCCAATTCAGAAGAACACCACCCATGGAATTATCAGTAGAACAGGCATGCAGCAGAAACAGTACATCTATGAGACAGAGTGGAGAGAATCTGTTAGAGATGAGTCATTAATTAACCTAACTGCCCTCTTCTGAATGGAATCTAGAAGCCTGAGAGAGGTTTTGGGAGCACTGCCCCAGATGTGGGAAGAATATTCTATGGTAGGGCAGATTTGCGATTTCTACAGAGTGAACAGCTGTTTGGAAGAAAAGCAATGCTGAGAGCGAAAGAGAAAACCAAGTTTTTTAGATGAAGAGGAAGCAATATTTGTAATGTGCTTGTGCCAAGAGATTAGAAGTCGGGGTAACTCCCAAAAGAGATATATCATTTTGTCTAGAAATTGGAGTCAGCAAAGATAAGCATAGGAGCAGAAGAATCCTTTTTGCGAGATATAAGACAAGACTGAGTTTTAGAAGGATTGAAATCAACTAAGTTGTCTTTGCCCCACTGGAGAATTACCTGAAGATCAGCATTTAAGGAATTGATAGCAGATATTCGAGAAGTTGCAGCTGACTGAGCAGGGCAAGGTTTCTCAAACTGGAAAGTGGAATGCAATGTGCTATCATCAGCAAAACTATGGATAGGATTTCTGGTCAATGGAAGAAGGCCATTATATATACAAGAGGAAAAGAGTGGGGGAAAGAACTGAACCTTGGGGGACACCAGCATTAGTAGAGAAGTTAGATGACAGAGCGCCATCTACCATCACCCTCAGTTAGCGATCAGAGAAAAAACTGGATAACCAATTACAAAAAACAGTTAAACATGATCGAAGGCCTTTGAAATGTCAAGAGCAACTGCTTGTGTTTCACTGTACTTTTCGATTGAATTTGTCTATAAATGGGTAACATAAGCCAGAATATCACCCGTGGATCAACATTGATGGAACTGGCGATTGTTGATCACACGAAAGGTTGCTAGATATTTTAAGAGTTGGCAGTTAATTGATTTCTCCATTACTTTAGAAAGAGTAGAAGTAATTGCAATGGAATGATAATTGGATGAGAAGAATTTTTTACCCTTTTTTGGGAACCGGCTGGATATGAGCAAATTTCCAAACAGAGGGAATTCCAAACCTGTGGAATAACTAAGTAAATAAAGGTAGCAAAGAACAGGAGTAAGTTTAGGAATGTAGGTTTTGAGAACAAGTGGAGAAATACCATCAGGACCTGGAGCTTTCTTGGCATCAAGATTCGTCAAAATCCTTCTGACATCCTTTTGACTGAAGACCACAGGAGGCATTGAATGGGACATGCTGGAAATAGTGGGAGGTGTTTTACCAAGATCATTAATACACTAGTTGGAAGAAAAATGGGATGCTAGCAGGTCAGCTTTATCCTTGGCTGAAGTGACAATAGAACCATCTGGTTTTGACAGAGGTGGGAGCAGAGATGGACAAAAGTTGCAGCCAATAGCTTTGGCAAGAGACCACAATGCTTGGCTACCATTAGGGCAAGATGGAAGTTTTCTACTCTTAGCTTGATTAAAATCTAGTTTGGACTGATTAATAACTGCTTTACAATTGTTGCGAGCTTTGGTGTAGGAAGAAAATGAAACTGAAGAATTGGAAACAAGCCAATTATGATATGCAATATTCTTCTTTTGAACAGCCTTAATACATTTATTGGAAAACCAAGGTTCAGATAAAGATTGAGATTTTAAAGTGGAGTGTGGGATAAAGGATTCCATTCCTAAAAGAATAATTTCACGGACACGATCTGAGCAAACGTTGACATCAGAAGTTTTGAAAGAACTTCTTTCCTTGGTTGGTAATCCAACCAAGGAAAAGAAGAAAATAAATCTTGCAGGTCATCCCATTTTGTATTCTTGTAATGCCAAACAATACGAGGTTGGGAATAGCCATGAGATAAAGGCTCCATTGGAGAAGAGACAATCACCAAGTTGTGATCTGAGATGCCTAAAGACCACTCACTTCGACCGTGTACTTAGCGGGGTCGTTTGTGAGAAAAGATCAAGCGTGTTGGCTGTATGGTTAGGATTGTCCAGTATTCTTGTAGGTAAATGAACAATCTGTGCGAGGTCATTAGTAATTGCAAAAGCTCAGCATCTCGACTAGCTGTGTCTGTGTGACTAGAGAACGGAAGCCAACTGGAGTTGTGAACATTAAAATCACCAAGGAAAATTCCCAAACTGTTAGGAAAGTTGGACTGAAGAAAGTGAAGTTGCAAAGAAAGGAAGTCAAAGAGTTCCAAGTGATTAGTGGGGTTGGGAGAACGGTAGAGACATTTCAAACCAGAAAAGATTGAAAAGAGGAGATTCCAAATTACCAAGTCTCTGACAGGGAATACTGGAACGGACATATGCACAATTACCACCTTTGAGGTGAAAGGAATCATGTGATGAGCAGTGGTGGAATCAACTGATAATTGAGATTCTGTCAGAAAAAGTACAGAGGTTGGCAGACTGTAAGTGGAAATGGACATCACTGAGATGAGAACTGAGACCACGTATATTTGTGAAATGAACTAGGAAGTGTTTGGGAGGTTTAGATCTTTTCACAGATAAGATTGCTCTAGTAGTTTGATAATTCATGGTGTATTCAATAGTAAAGAAAAGTGGGTGTGACCTGCTGTATGAAGTAATGAAATTTTTGGATATTGTACACGTGGTAAGAGTATACCCAGATCCTTGACATAATGTGGCTTCGACAATGCCCTCCACATACACACTACTTGGATTCCCTCCAGTCACTATCTGGCAGAGTAGAGGCAGCAAGATTATACATGCTGATCTGGAAGCCTCCTAGAGAGTTACCAATAGGTTCAGTTCAGTGTACTAACTAGTGGCCGGCTTGTGAACATCGTTTTAGAGCTGTACCTTCAAAATGTAAGGAAGTTTGGATCTCGCCATGGTGTTCATCATAATCTTAAAAGACATCATTCATACTGCATGATGGAAGAGATGGGGGAAGGGGTTGACCAGAACTTAGTTCTGGAGACTAAATATGAGGGCGCCTCCATAGCCAGGTGGGCAGGAGCAGCAATTCGTAGCACATGCTTCTTGATTAGACCAGGGTTCGAGCCCATGACCACCAAATACGGAGGATGTGGAAAGGTCAGGGAATGACCATCGCATATCCCAGGGGCAATATGGCCTTAGTTGCTAATGCTCCTAAAAACCAAATAACAACAACTAAATATGAGTTCCACCACTTGAAGCGTCCAAGAAGCAGAGTGGTGGTATTGCACTGGTTGATGAGAATCGTCTACCACCTAGTATTGCCTGGTAACACAGAGGGGTGGCATTCCTCCATGTGGTGTGGGCGCCAACACCTCAACCCCTGCTTAAGTTGGTTCACACCTGGGTGGTCACCCACAGTGTGCTTGTGCATGGGGGTTATACCCAATAATTTGCTCTAGTTATGCCATTGCTCACGGCCTTCGGATCCTGTACCTTTACACCAGTGGTTTTCAACAGGGGTGCTGTGGCACACTAAAGTGCCACAACAACATTCTTGGGGTGCCGTGTAATTTTGGTTTAAGTTACTTAAAGTTATTATAATTATTATTTATTTATTATTATTATTTTTTTAATTTATACATTTATTTCAAAATAAAAATGTGTACGGTATCCACTGTACCGTATCTTTTTAATTTTGTGGTTATCAATAATTGATCTTTATTTAGTACTCTATATAAAGAATAAAATTATTATATAGGTATATATTAAAAGGTTGAAACCACTGTGTTAGGTATTTCTTTTGGTCTATGGGTGCTGTGAAAAAAAAAATCACTGGGACACAAAGGGTGCCATGAACCAAGAAAGTTTGGGGACCTCTCCTTTATACTGTTGATAAAGTGAAGAGCAGATCCTAGATTCTTCCTCTCCCTTGCTCACTTCCTTGATCACAAGTTGGGCAAATGCAAATTATGCCATATTCTAAAGTTCAGCCCTATTTATTAGCATCACTATTCAAAGCAAAAAACTAAAAAATTAATAATAATAAAGAAGTCTGCCACTTATAACTGTTGGATGGTCAGTGTCTTGAAATGTTCAGATAATAATGAATGTATGAGGGGCATCTGAAAAGGTTATGCCCTGAGTATGAAAGATTTATTTGAGGAACCTGATAACATATTATTTTTCAACATGGTCCCTCTTTGGGAACACCCTTTTGCCATTGATGCTGCAATGCATTAATTCAAACTGCAAAGAAAGTTTTCTCTTGGGCCTCCAGGAAAACATCTGCTGTAGCAATGATTCACCGTCGGTGTGGAAATGAATTCCAGTCAGGTATTTTTTCAAATTACCTGGTGATATAAGGTTTAAGTCCAATGGTGATAGACCTTGTGAATATGGAGGATGGCCCAAGATTTCAAAGCAACATTCATGCAGTACAGCCATGGAAATGACAGTCTTGTGAGCAGGCATGTCGTCCTGGTGGAACAAGACTTTTTGGAGTTTTCCTTGGCATTTGTTTTGGATGTTTTCATACAAATGAATCACAAGGTCTGCATAACATGCCCCTGTGACCTGATGTTTCTGAAAGTAATCCACTAGCTACACTCCATCAGCATCCCAAAAAAACCTATGCCATCACCTTGCCAGGAGAAGGAATCAATTTGGCTTTCTTTGGAACTGTGTTTCCACTGTTTGGACTGCTCTTTTTGTCTATGGCAGAAAATGATGGACTCCCGTCTCCTCCATGATCACAAACCAGGAAATTTGCTGTATCTGCTTGAAAACAATACAAATGTTCACCTGGCAACTCATGTGATTTTTGATCAACTGTCAACAAACTCTGGGACACATCTTGCTGCTACCTTTTACAGTGAAAACCTCAGTTATTATATGTGGTACACACAGACTGAGATATGTCCAAGACCCTTATACATGAGAGGCAATGTACCAAACTGTCACTCATCAATTTCTCATCACCAGATCGTGTAAACTGTCAACAACTTCTGGAGTGGTGGATGTTGCAGGACTTCAACAACATGGGTTATCTTTCATGCTCTCCCACTTGTTTAAATTCTGCTGTCCACTTCTTAATCATGGAATAGAAAGAGGAATCCTCCTCAATGTTATAACCACATTCTCATGAACAGCCTTTGGTGTTAGTCCCTTATTTTCCCCAAATATTGGACGATGCATGGTGACTGATTTTGTCCCTCTTTCCTCATTCACACAACATTGTTGACCTCTGGACTAGTCAACTAAAACATGACCTTATTGAAATTGCACGAAACCTGGTGGGTTACTATTTGAAGTGTTATTCATTAAGTGCAAAAATTTTAACACTATACTACTATCCTTTCATACTCAGGCCATGAACTTTTTAAGCCCCCCCCCCATATTACAAAAACTAATTCTTGGAGAAACCATCCCACCCAAAATTACAGTTTTACTTTTTCTTTCATGTACATAATAAACCAAAAGAGATAACCTCAGATTTGTCTTAAGAGGATATCCCTAAAAGGAATTACATGTGTATTATTTATTAGTAAAATAGTAATAAATAGAATTTATGGTACAGCAGAGTGATACTTTTACAAAGACAGAGAAGTATACAAAAAAACACATTGGAAGAAACTCATCTCCTTAGAACGTACACAAGAAAAATGACAAATGAACAGCTATCTAATATTTAAATTCTCAAAAAAAAAAAAAAAAAAGGCCTTCATATGATTTACTGACCAGTGATGATGAGGGACTCAACAAAGAAATGTGATCAAATGAAAAATAGGAAAGAAAACAGCAGTATCAGAGAGAGAGAGAGAGAGAGAGAGAGAGAGAGAGAGAGAGAGAGAGAGAGAGAGAATAAAAAAGTGAAAAACCAATAAGCACTTATAATTTGTATAAAGTAGTCTTACCTTTTAGCATGCAGCCATCGTTGTAAATTACAGGCTTTAGTTCTTGCTTTCTGTGCTATATAACAGAAGATTAATAAAAGATTTGAAATGAATTATTCATTAATTTAACAGTTTATGTAGTTGAAACAAAGGGTAGCTAAATTTGTAATTAAAAAATAAGTCCTAAAAATTTGCAACTTTTTTTGTAGGCTCTCCCCAGTCTCCACACACTTTATAACTGAAAACGTGTCTTAACCTGCTTTCAATTTTCTGCTTTTGTTGAATAATCAAACATTATTCTTTGTCTCCTTCATAAAATTTGATAACAAAATCATTATTCCTAATGTTTTCCATTTCTTTATTATTATTATTTTTTTTGATGAACTTTATACAAATATAAAATCAGTTTATTGCCAAATCAAAAATAAGACAAAAATAGAGAAATTAAAAAGTTTGTTTAGGAAGTTATTACTACTATTAAATGTATATTGTTCATTCTGCATAGCAAACTATTTTCTGACTACTCTTTCTTTTCTGATATTAATTTTATTAAAAAAACTTTTAGTAAAAAGCAAAGAAAAAGTTGTGAGGTTCAGTAGTAGCTAGCTTAGTAGGGTTTGATACCAGTCATATATTTCAACATTTTAGGAGTGAGTTTATAAGGACTGTGTGAGCCCTGAGCAGCAAAAGTCTTTTTAGGATCCGTAGTCTAACAAAGGACCCTCATAATGTCACTCGGTTTTCTGTCTTTCTGTCCGTCTGTCACAGCATTGTACCTCTGGAAACACTCAACCAATTGACTTGAAATTTTGCATGGGTTTGTACATCATGTGGGCCAACATAATGCCAATACTGATCATTGTTGACAAAAATTTGTCTGAGAAATGGGAGGGGGTAAATGTGGGGGGGCAAAATGTTGTTGAAAACTTATAGCTTATTATACACCGTTGGAAAGAGCCCAACGAGTAGTTTTAAAATATTTTTAAAATTAAAAAATGGCGGTGCCAGACAGGAAAATGTAATTTGTGTCCCCCTCTCTCTATTTCCGTCACTAACGGAGCTAAAAATTTAAAAATCACATTAGCTATGCGTTATTCGATGCTAATCATGGGAAAACTATTCCGATTGAAATCTATCATTTACTTTTTGTTTTAAAATTAAAAAAACAAATTTTTATTGCACTTCAATAGTGCGCTTCTTTGTACTAAGTAACTCTCCAAAAAAAAAAAGTGACAAAAAGGTTGCTAAATAGTTAGTTAATAATTCTATAAATGTCATTAGCGACCGGCAAGGAGGTACTGAGAGAGCCAGCACTAAGGCGGTGGCGGTGGTGGGGAGGTGCCTACATAGTCTTGCATGGCCCTCACCTGCCAGTTGCTTCTTCACCAAGACTCTAATCACTTCTCCAGGAATAAGTCGGAGTTGCTTCTCCCACTCTTGTCATTCACAACAACTGGAAAGACTCAAATAGACAATGTTTTCGTTAGTTACCCAGTTTTAGGCTAAGCCGGGGTACTAGAAACTTTTTTCAGTTACCATAAAGCTCTCTATTTGGGATACTACACTAACGACCATTCATGACTACAGACCCTTCATCCTGAGTGCCCGGCACTCAGTAAGTTAACCAATTTATTTATTTATTTTTTTTTTTATATGTAATTTTCAAATTTCATAATAATTAAAACTTTGAACACAAATGCTTTTATATATTAATTTGTTCATATTTTGAATTGTTTTCCCAATATTAGAATGAAATTTTTAATAAAAATCAAATCAGAATTTAACAAAAAAAAAAAAAAAAAAAAACTGCATGTGTACCTAGTACGCATGAAAGATGTTTTATGTGAAAACATCTTTGATGAAAATCAGAACCATTTTAAAATCGAACAGCCAGAACTGAAGTTATAAATGATGTAATGTTTTCTGCTCGCACCCGCTACTTACTCTACCAAATCAATATTAGTGACATTAGTGCCATACTTCAGTCCGAAATATTTAGTATGAATAATGTAATGTTTTATGCTCACGCTTACTACTTACTCTACCGAATCAACATTTGGAAGAGGTTAGTGAAATCCAAGTCAATAGCCTAATTACCCATTTCATTGTAGCCATTTGTTGAATAGCATGATTGCAACAATACAAGTATTTGTATTGTTGCAATCCACACTTTTGTTACATTCCACTGTTAGATGCCACTATAGATGTTTTCACACCAAACATTTTCTGATTAGTGAAAGGGACTGAATGCCACACTGCTATAGCTGAGCGTTCAATGATGCTGAAGTCAAATGCAGAGCATTGTTGAGAGTATCGAATTCATCCATGATAGGAAGGAACTCGCAGTTCTCTCATTAAACTGCCAAAGCCTATGGGCGCACCACGCTGACCTCATCGAAACAGTTACACAGCAATGCCAAATCTTGCTGCTATCTGAGACTTAGTTAGACAATAGCAAGAGTGTTAGTATCACAAACTTCAATTGCGTGGTTCAAAATTCAAGTGTAAAACTAAGCAGGCAGCTGGAGTCGCAATATATCACAACAAGATGGAAGAGGTACAGTACCCATTGTTATGCCATACTTAGCTGTCATCTATCGACAAATGACCTGTTCGACAGTGTTTGGCCAGTTGGCGATATACATACAGCAGAGTGCTTGTTGTCCAATGGTTAAGTGATTAGCATTAGTAGAGGCATTTGATGCAAGAAAGCAAGCTTATGCAGCATCAGCCAAAAAAAAATAAAAATAAATAAATAAATAAAAAATAACTACTTCCACTTCACCCCTCTGTTCATTCGAAATACCTGTCCAGCTGAGCCTTAAACTTATTTAGTCTATCAACTTCCACGACAAGGGATGGAAGTCTATTCGAGCAACCAACCACCCGCTGGCTAAAGGCAAATTTCCGCACGTCTATCCTACATCTGTCTTTCTTCAATTTGAATTTATGCCCTCTCAGGTGATTATTCTGAGCAAGAGGAAGAATCCCATCAGCATTGAGCATGCTCAAACCATTCAAGGCTTTATACACCTCGATCAGATCACCTCGCTGGTGCCTAGTCTCCAGACACTGTAATTTGCAAAACGTAAGCCTTTCTTCGTAAGAGCACCCCTTTGTTCCATTTACTAATCTTGTTGCCCTTCTCTGTACTTGTTCCAGTATCTCTACATCCTTCTTGAAATGAGGCCTCCAGACCTGTATACAGTACTCTAGGTGCGGTCTGACCATTGCCTTATACAAGGGAATAATCACCTCCTTATCCCTGCTAGAAAAATCCCTATATATCATTGACAATACACCATGAGCTACTCTTGCAGCCCGTCTGCACTGCTCAGAAAACTTCATATCTGCCTGCACAACCACCCCCCCAGGTCCCTTTCATTCTCTGCCACTGTCAGTGTAGTACCACAGAGTTGATACGTTGCTCTCGGGTTGCTGTTTCCCATAGGTAGTACTTTACATTTGTCAATGTTAAACTTCATTTGCCACGTCTCAGCCCACCTGCTCAACCTTTCCAGATCCTGTTGCAGTAGCATAGTGTCAGTAGTGTCCTTGACAACCCTGCCAACCTTCGTATCGTCTGCAAACTTGGACATTAAGCTTGATATACCATCATCAATATCATTTATAAATACAGAAAACAATAATGGAAAACAATAACACTGTGATACTTATAACAGTTGTCTATATTTCTCCTAACAGTGACATACAAGATATAAGTGACTTCATTTATTTCGTTTTGCTGCCGTACTCGTACCAGCATACCCATGATCATGGGCGTCATATCATGCCAGCATATCGCATACCCATGATCATGAGTGGGGATTCAAAGTTTACTTTGGATTGGAAGAAACTAAACCATTAATTACTTTCCCAAGACACATCCAATCTAACTCTCAACACTAATCTCTCAATTTCAACTACAAGATCAGGTACCTGAATCAATGCTGTTTTCCAGAGACTTTTAGATATGTTACAATTGCAAGTATATGCCTCTTACTTTAGTTATCATAAATCCATTGTATCTTGTCTTCCAGCTGAAATTATGGAAATTTGTGAATGATCAATAAAATACTAAAGCTACAGTCTGTCCTCGTATAGCACGATAGTTGCGTTCCTAGAAACCCTCGTGCAATGCAAAATCGTGCAATATAAACAACAGGCCCTATGGGAAAAGTAGGATTAGGTGCCGACCACCCAAGATTGAACATACATTTGGAACCAAAACATTACCAAACACAATAAATAATCGGGTAATTTTAATCGTTATAAAATACTTACGTATTTTATAACGATTAAAATACGTAATAAAAATAATATTATATTATAATAAAGTATTTTTAGTATTTTTTAATACTAAAAAATTTATTATATTAATATAAAATAGTCATAATAAAATACTTACGTATTTTATAATACGTAAGTATAAATTATAATACGTAAGTCGTAATAAAATATTGCTAATGCTTTTGCTTCTATCGTAAGCAAACTTGCTTTTTGTTTGATTTTCTATCCAAAGAGATGACAGCCGTTCCATCTCTTCCAATTCTTTGTGTCTTAATCTAATGGATTTTAATTATACTTTGAGTTGTTCCCGCTATGAAAGTTGTTTTTATTTTCTCCGCATTCTTTGTAATTCTCCGCGTTGCCTCATTTAAGTCTGTAGCACGTGCAATATCACATGGTCTTTCATTTCGCTCAAAGCGTTTCAAAATTTCATATTTTTGCTCTATCGACAGAAGCGGACTGGCCATAAGCCTTACGGGGGAAACCATGGTGGGCCGGAGACCGGTGTGATTTTGGCCATAAACCATAGTATGAGGCCACTACAAATTTTCCCGGGTAAGAATTTTTGACCCAGTCCGCCTCTGTTTATCGATATTGCTTCTTTTTTTTTTCTCTCTCTGAATCTGCAGTGTCTTAGCCAGGACGCTTCCTTTTCACACCTTTTAAGTATTTTACTAATTTTTAGGGAATAAAGCACAATTACAAACGAGGTGGCGCGTGTGTAGCAACTGAATAAACAACACCGTAAAGGCCGAGATACACTATTAACACCTCACATTTTACTAAAGCACATTTCTGGGGGTTACTACCATAAAACAATAAAAACAATTTCCAGTTGCGTTTCTGCTAGTGTAATCTGTTATAAACTGGTAGTAAACTCCATCTAATTGCATTTGCGATTATATCGATAGCTGGAATTGTGTTGGTTTTTACGTTATTATGGTGAAATGTGTTTCCCCTTCACTGATATAAAACACAAATACATTTTCAGAATCTTCTTCGTTCCTATCGTGTTGCGTTCAGTTGGGGGTGATTCCGCATTCGACTGCCATTTCTTGTAAACACAAAGGCAAATCGTGTATAAGCGAATTCGGTTCGTGTTATATAAGATAATGTTCCCCTATTTATAAATCGTGTATGATCGAATTCGTGTAATGCAAACACGTGTTATACGAGGACCGACTGTATTTTATTTCATAGTCAATATATACAAATCAAAATATCTAAAGGAAACACAAAGATTAGTAACCTTTATGAAAATGATATCATTTGCATCATTTCCATCTTGCATTTTCATTTTACCATGTTACTTCAGTCCACTATTTACTCTACTGAATCAGTGTTGGTGACTGAATTAGCATCGTTTAGGAAGTGACGTAATTTGCATCATTTCCATGTTGCATTTTTGTGACAAATTGGTTTTACTTCAGTCCGAAATTTAGTAGGTGCCACCAAAGATGTTTTCACATTAAAAAATAAATAAATCAGACAGCAATCATGGGCAGATCCTACCTCCAATTTTGAAATCTATTTTCATGATGAAATCTGTTACAAACTTAATCTACAATTACTGAAAAATGCAGAAAAATCGCAGCATTTACTGGAAAATTTTTAACTTATTTAGAAACATTTCAATAAATAACCTTGAAAAATGTACAAATGCTAATGTAACAGCATTTGAACATATATAACATATAAATCAAAAAATAATAAAAATATAAAGGCAGATATAAAAAAATTAAAAGATAAATAAGAAGTAGATAATAAAACTAATTATGGGCTTCCCTCCTCAGGTAGATAACTATCCAGTTCATTTGTGAATTTTTTCAAACTGTCAGCCTCAATTAGCCACAGAGATAGTTGAAGCTGATTAAGGCTTACTCCAGCAAGCAACAACTTACTCCCTAAAACAAAAAACTCCCTGTAATCCAGTCTAAACCTCTTCCTCTGTAATTTTAATTTACAGCTCCTGTTCTGGAATCCTTCATAACGGTGAGAATGTCACCTTCATTCATTTTATTAACTCTCTCAAAACCTTACAGACCTCAATCAGGTCCCCTTTAAAGAAGTGCCTGGATGCCAAGCTCTACAGCTCACAAAATCAGTCTTTCCTCATGCACTTACACTTTTATTGATCTCACCATTTGAGCAGCCCATCTTTGGATCCTTTCAAGAAGCTAAAAGAGGTTTTTTTTTTTTTTTTTTTAAAGATGAGGACTCCATACTTGGACACAGTATTCCAAGTATAGTCTTACAGTTGCCTTATACGTAAAAGGCAAAGGAATGGGTTTTAATTTCAGAAAAGGAAATTACGATGCCTTAAGGTACTACATGGCCTCTATTAACTGGGTAGATATCGTGCAGAAAATGAATACATTTGAACTGTGGTACGCTTTTAAAACATTAATCACAGATGCCTTGAATACGTATATACCATTAAAAAAATACTCCACGAGGAGGGTTCCAAGTTGGATGAATAGTGAAGTTGCCACATTACTTGAGCAGAAAAAGGTGGCATGGAAAGGCTACAGAGCAATAAAAAGTACTGAAGCCTATAACAGCTATCAGGTAATGTGTAATAGAGCCACAGAAAAGGTTCGACAGGCAAAGGCAGTTTATGAGAAATCACTAGCAAACAGAGCAAAGAGGGGGGATAAAGAATTCTTCACATATATAAATGCCAAGAAGAGCAGGACAAACCAGATAGGACCTTTACGTAAGGGACAGGGGATAGTATTAAATACACCAGCTACCGTTGCAGATGAACTCAACAGTTATTTTGCATCGATATTTACAAATGAAAAACCTTTTGTAGCAATGGGAAATTGTGGGAGCAAAGTTAAAAAATATGTAATTAATGATATTGAAATTTCGCAAGATTATTTAATGAAAAAACTTTCGAGCCTACAGACCAGTAAGGCTGCTGGAGCTGATGGAATATACCCTATAATCTTAAGGGAGGCGGCAAGCGAGTGCATTGAACCATTGAGGCTAATTATGCGAGCATTGCTAGACTCTGGGGAGATTCCCTTGGATTGGAAAAGTGCAAATGTATTTCCAATACATAAGGGTGGCTCTAAAAGTGAAGTTAGAAATTATCGACCTGTCAGTCTGACTTCAGTAGTAGGGTAAATCATGGAGGCAATGATCAAGGGTGGAATTCAGGATCATTTGGATCGAATTGAAATTCTCAAGGATACTCAGCATGGTTTTATAAAGGGAAAATCATGTTTAACAAATCTGGTTCGCTATTTCGAAAGGGTCACTCATGAGCTGGATTTAGGGAATAATTTCGACATTGTTTATTTAGATTTCAGCAAAGCTTTTGACTCAGTCCCACATGAGTGGTTCCTTTATAAGCTGGAACAGGTTGGAATCACTGGAAAAATCCTTAGATGGATAGAAGGATGGCTTCCAGGCAGGAGGCAGAGGGTTGTGATAAATGGCTATTCCTCAGATTGGGTTGATGTAAGAAGTGGGGTTCCCTAAGGATCAGTATTAGGGCCACTGTTGTTTTTAATTTTCATAAACGACATTGATGAAGGGATAGAGGGTGTGATGTCTAAATTTGCAGATGTTGTTATTTGTTGTTATTTGGTTTTTAGGAGCATTAGCAACTAAGGCCATATTGCTCCGGGATATGCGGTGGTCATTCCCTGACCTTTCCGCATCCTCCGTATTTGGTGGTGACGGGCTCGAACCCCGGTCTAATCAAGAAGCGTGTGCGCCGCACTGCTGCTCCTTCCCACCTGGCTACGGAGGTGCCATGTCTAAATTTGCAGATGATGTTAAAATTGGTAGAGTAGTTAATGATCACTGTCAAGCTGAGCTTCTTCAGAGAGACCTAGATAGACTTCAGGAATGTCAGAAAAATGGCAGCTATGATTTAATCCAACAAAGTGCAAGGTATTACACCTGGGAAACAGTAATCCCAAAATAACTTATTCACTTGGTGGAGTTCAACTAAACCCAGTACTGGAGGAAAGGGACTTGGGTGTTACGATACAGTCAGACATGAAATTCTCTGAGCATTGTAAACAGGTTGCAAGGAAGGCCCATGGTGTCCTATCGATGATCTATCGAACTTTTGCAAGTAGAGATAGGGATGTGATAATCCCATTATATAAGGCTTATGTTAGACCACACTTGGAATACTGTGTTCAAGTATGGAGACCGCACCTAAAGAAATACATTAAGCTTCTTGAAAGGGTGCAAAGACGGGTAACTAGCCTGGTGAGATGGCAAAAGGGCGTCCTTATGAAGAAAGACTTCGAATATGTCGGTTGCAGAGTTTGGAAACTAGACACTTTAGAGGCGATTTTATTGAGGTGTTTAAGGCTGTGAGAGGCATCAGTAAAATGAATGAGGATGAAATTTTCAAGATTATAAATGATACTAGAACTAGGGGACATAAATTCAAGTTACAGGGGGAAATGTATAGTTGGACTGCAGGAAGTTTTATTTTAGCCAGCGAGTTATAAATTACTGGAATAAGTTGCCTTCATGGGTGGTCGAGGCCGACAGTTTGGGGAAATTCAAAGGTCATCTGGATAGTACTTTCGTGTAAGGGAAGCACATAAGATGATAGGTTTAATTTCCTTTTTTTTTATTAATTATTATTATTATTTATTTATTTATTTTTTTGTTTTTATCATTGTTTTGTTCGGATTTTTATTTTATTTATTTTTTTTTTTGGCTGGTGGAGCATAAGCCATAGGCTTTCTTGCACCATACGTCCATTACTAATACTAATAATAAAGTGGAATTATAATCTCCCTACCTCTACAGGCTTTTGTTCAATACATCATCAATAAAATACCATAGGCTTTTGTAGCAGCCTTTATTTTGATCCCTGATTACCTAAATAGGTAACCAGGGATCAAAATAAAGTCTCATCCATCAATGGGTAAACCACTGATATTAAGTGGACCAATATGATTCATTCTCCGCTGAATGATTTCTTTGCATTCTTTTCCAGTCACTTCTCATAGTCTGCCTTAGCTTGCCTAACCTCTTTTGTGACTTGATTGCAGAATATTTTATATACCTGCATTTTAATTCCTTGCCACAAGTTTCATTAGTTCATCTGACATCCATTTAGGTGCAAGACTTGAACAGTATCTCTTAGTTGGTATAAAAAGCCTAGCAGCTTCTTTACTTCCCTGAATGCTTCCCCATTTAGAATTTGCTGTTCCCTGAAGAGAATTAAAAAAGGCCTGAGTTCACTGTAGTTAGTCACCTTTATAAAAGCAAAAACTCCTCCCTTGTCTTGAGAGTAGTTACATCTTTAAGAAAATTCCACATCAATACACTGTGATCACTGCCACCTAGTAGCTCAATTATCTGCATATTCTTAATTCATGAAGAGTGGCTGCTAATAATTATCTCAAGAGTATTTCTTTCTCTTGTTACCCCTTAACATGCTGGTTTAGAAAACAATCATCCAATAAATTCAAATAAGTCTTGCTAGTGTGTGTGAGTGACTAAACCCACAGGGTCTAATCAATATATGTAAATTTCAAGATCTAAAACTTTAAACATCTAAAACTTCTAAAACTGAAACTAAAGTTTCAGTTTTAGAAGTTTTCCTCATTTTCCTTCTCTTTTCATCGATATTGCATCGCAGGTCGGTGTGTTGTCTTTCAGTTATTATGAATCAGAACTTTCCAAACTCCAGAGGCCAATTTGAAGAATTGTCTGTACAGCAGTTTGTTGTACTCATCACAATCATTAAGGCTATAATGCAATTCTATTCTTCTTATTTCTGTTTTCCCAGTGATTATGTCAAATGAAACTGACAAAACATTGCACAGGCCCTATTTTGACTGGATATATTGCCTTTGATTTTATGTGCTTCTTAACTAAAAGCATACCTTCCAATTGGAACTATCTATTCTTTCTGTATACATTGTACTCCCCATATTCACATTCTGAATTCTGTATATATTTGAGCGACACCATATCCCCTATAACCCCACAATGTCTGCATTTACCTCCTAGCAGTAGTGTTCATGCAAGTAAATATGCCACTGTTTTTCCTCTTTCTAGCCCTAACACAGCCCATGTATTTATTTGTTTCATGAGGGCTCCCATCAGGTCATGAAATCTCCAATATATTGCTTTCAGGCTACTGCATGTTCCAATTGAAGCAGTGCAAGAATTACTTTCATTTTTCGCTATGGCACTAGTTAACCCAGTGCTTTTTTTTGTTAAAAAAAATAGGTGCCGGTAACTCATTCTTTGCTATCAGGAAAAATTGAAAATTAAAAGGATATGAAAGTACTCTAAAAATTTTTTTCCAGATATTGTTACTTTAGTAGTAATGTTTTTGGAATAAGAAAAACAAATTAAGTATATTAACACAGTTTATTAAGCATAAATTTATTATTCAACTATATAAAAAAATAAGTATAATATGTGAGTAAAATAAGTCATAAATAAAAATAATTTCATAATGAAGTTTTTGTAGAATATTCCAAATTTTTATTAAATTCTCATCCGATACACTGTGCCCACTTCTTTTCTTCTGTTTGTGTCTGTTGCTGAAGACATTTCCAAAGCAGTTACGAATCGACATATTTGCTGGATCGAAGTGTGTCACAAGTGGGCCTACAATTTTAAGAAATAGTAATGAAGAAATTGTTTTTGTCATCAACAAAGCTCTGGATGGGCTGGCGATCAGATTCATTTGTGAAAATCCTCATTCACATTCACTCAATGAAATTGGTAGCATACTCAGAGCATTCCTCGAGTGCTTGTATTCTCTCAAAACCGTCTTTTCAATTAGGAATCCACAAATTGCATCTCTTTCATTTAACTGTAACCTAATTGACAATTTTACCAACATTTACTGTTTAGAAGGTTTAATATCTTTGTTGTTCTCATTTTCCTTCTCTTGTCATCGATATTGTCTTAAATTTGAATTTTTTTTTTTTTTTGAAACTGTCCAAAATGTCGGTGTCATTTGGATATTCAGGTACTGTGACCATGTAAACAGAGATAGGAAAATTTATGGAAAAATGTGGATAATGCACTTCTGCGAAACAACACGATTATTTGTTGGGGTAAAAGAAAATCTCTCTCTCTCTCTCTCTCTCTCTCTCTCTCTCTCTCTCTCTCTCTCTCTCTCTCTCTCTCTCTCTCTCTCTCTCTCTCTCTCTCCCCCCCCCCCCCAATTCTCAAATGGGGTACTTACAGTTGATTCACAGTGATATCCAACCTATGACCTGCATGGAAAGTGAAGCAAAACAGCATTTTAAATTTTGTTAATTATCAAAAAATTTTCTCATTAAATGTTTTGTTCAGTAGATGTAATTGTGTATTGTACTTAATAAAATTTTCGAATATTTTCAATTTTAGTGTTACATGTAATGAGATAAGGAAAATGTAACACACAAATTTTTCTTGAATCACTCAGTGCGGTCCACGAAAGAAATCTAGCTTTGAATTTTTTTGAATATGGCCCCTGTACGGGAAAAGGTTGGACACCACTACAGTAGACAGTTAACCAAAGCCCACTGTCAGCATCGGGAATACCCCTTGATCTGCTCACTGTTGACCAGGTGGACGGATAGGTTTTATGAGTGCCATTAAGTTGTAGAATGGTAATCCCTTTAGCTCTCTTAATTCATGCAGCAACACTAATTGCCCAAAGGCTAGAAATGCGAACAGTGCATACCGAGTTAAGCCTGTCCTAATCTGTTTGTTATATGAAAATTTTCTTCGCTCAACGGAAACTACTATATTTTAAATGTAGCTTCCAAGGGGAATTCAAAAAAAAAAAAAAAAATTCACTATAAAAGGAGTTCTTTAACTCTGTTTGTTAAAAACAGTTTAACGGACTGAGTTAAATTAATTCAGTTCGTTAAACTGAGTTAATCAATTCTAAATTACTCAAGTTGAGGTCCAACTAAGTAATTTAGAATTCTAAAAATGGTTATTAAGTTTTATATAGAAAATATCTTTAAGTTTATTTAAACAGGTAAATGTGAAAAACATTTAAGGAATATTACAAATTTCAAAGTGTAGTAGTAGTAGTAGTAGTAGTAGTGGCATGTGATGCAAGAAAGCAAATGTATGAGCTTATGCAGCATCAGCCAAAAAAAAAAAATCACACCATTCCCTCCAAATGCCTGTCCAGTTCCACCTTAAATTTATTCAACCTATCAACTTCCACAACGACAGATGGAAGTTTGTTCCAGCAATTAACCACCCGCTGGCTAAAGGCAAATTTCCGCACATCATCTATTCTACATCTGTCTTTTCTTAATTTGAATTTATGCCCCCTTAGGTTCATAATCTGAACAAGTGGAAGGATCATCCCATCAGAATTCAGCATGCTCAACCCATTCAAGGCCTTACATACCTCAATCAGATCACCACGCAGGTGCCTAGTCTCCAGCCACTGCAATTTGCAGAACTTAAGCCTCTCTTGGTAAGAGGATCCCTTCATTCCCCTCACCAATCTTGTTGCCCTTCTCTGTACACGCTCAAGTAAATCTACATCCTTCCTAAAATGAGGCCTCCAGACCTGTACGCAGTATTCAAGGCGTGGCCTGACCATTGCCTTATACAGAGGGATAATCACCTCCTTTTCCCTGCTAGCAAAATTCCTATATATCATTGACAAAACCCCATGACCTTCCCTGGCAGCCTGTCTACATTGCTCAGAGAACTTCATATCTGACTGCACAATTACTCCCAGGTATTTTTCATTTTCTACCACCTTAAGTGTAGTACCACACAGTTGGTACGTTTCTCTGGGGTTGCTTCTACCCATATGCAGCACTTTGCATTTGTCAAGGTTAAACTTCAGTTGCCACTTTTTAGCCCATCTGCCCAAATTATCTAGATCCTGTTGCAGTAGCACACTGCCATTACTGTCATTAACAACCCTGCCAACCTTTGTATCATCTGCAAACTTCGACATTAAGCCTGATATACCTTCATCAATATCACTGATAAATATACAAAACAACAGTGGACCTAACACCGAACCCTGTGGGACTCCACTAATAACATTAGTGCAAGAAGAGCAGCACCCATTGATTACCACCCTCTGCCTTCTCTCACTTAACCATCCTTTTATCCATTGTAGCAACTTACCCTTAATACCACTCTGCTCCAATTTGTACAATAGTCTTCCATGCGCAACAGTGTCAAAAGCTTTCCTGAAATCCAAATATATGATATCAAAATTATTTTTTGCATCCAGTTCCTTTGTAACCACATCATAATATCCTATCAAATTTGTCAGACAAGACTTTCCCTTAACAAACCCATGCTGTGTCTGAATTATTGCTTCAGTCTTGTCTAGATGATCCTGCAATGCATCTTTAACCAGCGACTCCATTACTTTACCTGGAAGAAGTTAAACTAACTGGTCTGTAATTACTTGTGTCACCCTTCGATCCCCCTTTGTGAATTGGGGATACATTTGCACATCTCCAGTCCGTGGGAACCTCCCCTGAGTCCAAGGATGCTCTCATAATTATGGCTAAGGGTCTGCTTAGTTGCTTTGCCGCCTCCTTTAATATAACTGGATAGATCCCATCCACCCCAGGTGCTTTTCTTACGTTTAACTTCAACAATTTCTCTTCCACTTTGCTCTCAGTTATTACAAGATCATTAAGCACCCTGCTACAATTTGATAACCTTCTGCCATTTTCAAACCTTAATAATTCCTCATGTGTGAATGTAGATGCAAAATACTCATTCAGTTTGTTTGCTATCTGAGCAGGATCATCAACAGTCGAACCATCGATGTCAAGTGGACCAATCAGATTCATCCCCTTCCTTTTAGAGTTTATATAAGTAAAGAAATCCTTGCTGTTTTTCTTAGCATCTTTTGCCAAGGATTTCTCATAATCTGCCTTCGCCTGCTGAACCTCCTTTGTGACCTGATTACAGATTAACTTATATCTGCCATAGGCTTCTGAGTCGCTTGATAATTTATATGCATCCCATGCATTTTTCTTCTCTGTTACGAGTCTCATTAGTTCATTTAACAACCATTTAGGCCTAAACCTTGAACAATATTTCTTAATAGGTATGAAACTTTTAGTAGCCTCCAAGATTAATTCCTTGAATGCTTCCCACTTAGAATTTACTGTTGGGAATATCGTCAGTTGATCCCACTGTACAGAATTTAAAAACTGTTGGAGACCACTGTACTCACTTTTACGGAAGCAAAAACCCTTTCCTTTACCCCTGATGGTAATTAAATCTTTAAGTAAATTCCATGTCATTACACTGTGATCACTGCCACCTAGTGGTTCTTTTATCTGCAAAATCCTAATACATGAATGATCACTGCTGATAACCAGATCAAGAGTATTACTTTCTCTGGTTGCCTCTCGAACATGCTGCTGCAGAAAACAATCATCCAATAAATCCACAAAAGTCTGACTAGTGTGTGAGTGCCCAACCCACAAGTTCCAGTCAATATCTGGGAAGTTAAAATCCCCCATTATAAGACATTCCGATTTAGTAGCCCACTCTATTTCTCTGTACAATTGTTCATTGTACTAATTCGAGTCATTAGGCCTATAACACACTCCTACTCTAATTTTTGCTTTCGCAGTGCTTATGTCACACCAAACTGACTCAACAGTGCACTGTTCATCTATATCAACTGGATGCACTTCTTTTGATTTTATGTTTTTCTTTATTAACAGCATAACACCTCCTCCCTTCCTATCCTGTCTATCCTTTCTGTACACATTGTACTCCCCAAATTCCAGTTCTGTATTCCTTATATCTGTGTGACACCACGTCTCTGATATCCCAACAATATCCGCCTTTGATGTCTTGACCAACACTTCAAATTCATCAAATTTATTTACTATACTTCTAGCATTGGTATACATGCAAGTATACATGCACCTATTCCTATTCCCAGCCACTCTAACACATCCCATATACCCACCTGTTTCACAATGACTGACATCCGTCCCTGAAACCCCCAACACCCCTCGCTCCAGTTCGCTACTTATTCTAATAGAAGTTGTGCAAGAATCACCTTCACCTCTGCCTACGGCTACTGTTAAACTATTAGTCCTTGTATCTCCCCCAAGCTATCAGTTTTCCGACCCACCTAACACTGCCTCGATAGCATCAGCAAATATTCTTGCACCCTTTCTATTTAAGTGTATCCCATCCCTGTAGAAGCAATCTCTCCTGTTAACAAGTACAGTCCAGGCTGAAAACAATTCTACCCCTTGAGCCTTCCACAATCTTTCCAGGGCCAAATTGATCGACAAGGCTCTCATCATATACTCCCTCTTATCGTGTCTGGGCAGAATTGCAGACACTTTCAAATTCAACCCTAATTCACAGCTTTTTTTTCATCAGTGACCTGTACTTGTTAAGTAATTCTGCCGGTCTCCTACTCTTAATATCATTAGTGCCAACGTGTACAACGTGTATGACGTGTGATATTTGTATTGCATCCAAATATCACACATCACTGTTAATAAAGGTGTCGGTACACCATACCATTGCATAGTCCCAAAAAAAGCACTGAGTTAACCTATTAGTCTGTGTATCCCCACAAGCTATCATTTTTCAGACCCATGTAACACTGCCTCAATAGCAACAGTAAATATTCTTGCACCCCTTAAGATTTAAGTGAATCCCATCCCTGTAGAAACAGTCCCACCAACATTTTGGATTAGGGTTTTGAGTGCTCAATTAGTATTAGTAGTGGCAAATAATGCACAAAAGCAAGCTTATACAGAATCAGCCAGAAAAAAATTTCCACAGGTTGCAGAAAACATGCCAGATTTCTGTGATGTTAGCCTGGAGCCTAGACTGTGGATGCTGTGCCTCAGATCTAAGGATCTATGATTAATCTAGTGATTTGCCATATATGAATGTTTGGCTATATTCATCACATTCTAACTGTGCAGAAAATTCAAGGTACAGTACCTCCTCGCAAATCCGGTTACAGTTAATCTGGATGTTGGATAATCCGGATCAAATTATGAAAAATTCTGTTCACAGTTGAGTACTTTGAAAAGCACATGGGATTTAGGAAGGCAAATGAGTAACTCTCACTGTGTGCTGATTGACTGTGCAGAGAGAGAGAGATGAAACATACATTACATTGTCTTCGTGTTATTCAGAATCGTTGTTGACTCTGAGCTGGACAGATGTTATTGCTTGTATCGCTTCATTTGCATACTTCTTTATATGTATGTACATACGTACATAATTTAACATATTTTATATAATTATGGGTTCTAAAGAATTAAAAGATGAGATAAAAAACAAAACATAATACTTTAACGATCATTAACAAACTCAAAGTGATAAAATAACTCGAAAATGGTGGTAAGAATTTGGTTTTGGCCAACAGGCTATGTCAGATATTAAAAAACAGAAAGAATCTACAAAGACATTTTCTTTAAAATTCAATGCAGGGAGTGATAAAAGCAGTCTATCAAATGTACTGCCATTTAAAAAGCAAAAAAGAAGTGTTGCTGGAAGAAGCTGTATTTAAGTGGTATTCACAGCAACAATCAAGTAGCATTGGTGTGCGATGCCAGCGCCACCTGATAGATGTATAAAAAGACAATATATTTATCCATCTATCAATCAATAAATGTATTGCCTTTTTATAATTTTTAAATAAAGGCTCTACAGTGATATTTTTTTTATTTATTAGTCATCAGCACTACCTATATCATTAAATATTTTCCATTTTTTTGTCTTTTAGGGCTATCTTTTGCTTCACTAATCCGGATTATCACTTAATTTGGATGACCTCTTCCCCAATTTCTCTGGATTAGCAAGGGTTTACTGTATTTACAAATTATTTTAAGGAAGAAACCAACTCCTTCAAATGAGATTACTGTTTACATGTAGGTGGTTTGTTGTCTACTCAAATACTGATTAAAGAAACTAGCTTCATGATGACTACAGAATGATACAAAAATGTTAAGTAAAGCAATATATTTAGGAGATAAAAGAGTACTTACACGTGGAACAGTCTGTTTCTATTACAATATGTGGAACTTCACTTATTTTGGTCAACAATGGGATTTTCTGCTAAATGAAATATTTATCCGTTAGTATAGTGTGTTTTTAACCTCTTATCACATTAATGTTAAATAAATTCTACTATTAAGAATAATAAATATGTGTAATTATTACCAATTTGGTAAAACAAATTAGTAATAATTACAAATATTTATTGTTCAAGTTACTTTTAAGATTAATACACTATCATTCCATAGTTACAGTTCATTTCAAATATCTATTAAATTATCAAATATAGTGATTTTAATTTGTAACACTGCATATATTTTTATTTAACTAATGTCACCCAGTTAATTTATAACTGGTTTATTGAAAACAAAAATTAGAAAATGTATGACATAAGGCAAATGACTGCAATGAGTATAATGACCAACTAAATGGAAAAATAGAGTGGGCCAGCAGATCAAAATGTCTTATATGGTGGGTCTTAACTTACATGGATAAACTGGAACTGGTCAGTACAGTTCACTCAGTACTGGATTTATTATATAACTGCCTTCATACCAACATATTACAGAGCAAACAACAGAAAATAATACTAGTCATCTACTTATTTGCAGTAATTCTTTATCTATTAAAAATCTTCATAAAAAGGTATCATAAGATGGTGATGATCATAGAGTATTAATGTAGGATTTACTCAGCAAAATAAGTACTGTTTAACAATAAAAGGAAGGGATTTTGTTTTCACAAAAGTTATTTATTAAATCCTTTTCAGAATTTAAAAAAAATGTCAAAGGGACCAAACAATGCTGCTAACAAACAGATTCCAAATGGGAAGTGTTCAGGAAAGTAATCATTGAACCTATTACACTTTTTATAAAAATTAAGAGATACTGTTCAAAGTTTAGACTAAAATGGATACCATATGGACTGTGGGTTTAGTGCCAGAAAAGAAAAATGCATGGGATGATTATAAAAAATTGTTACAAGTATAAATTGTCAGAATCCTGTAATAATCATAAATTAGTCTGTGATACTTAGAAGGATAAGCAATCTAAAGTATATCATTAGTATACTTTAGAGTATACTAATGATTATACATTTTCCACTACTAATACTAGTAGTATTAGTAGTGGAAAATGAAACAAAAAAAACAAGCTTATTCTTATTATTATTAGCCATATAGTGCGCAAGGAAGCCCGAGGCTTATGTTACACTAGCTAAAATAAATTTCTGAGTTACCCTCTCTGTGTGTGTGTGTGTGTGTGTGTGTGTGTGTGTGTGTGTGTGTGTGTGTGTGTGTGTGTGTGTGTGTGTGTGTGTGTGTGTGTGAGAGAGAGAGAGAGAGAGAGAGAGAGAGAGAGAGAGAGAGAAGGGAATCACCAAGAAGAGAAGTGATGATATCCAGCTCAGGACCCTGGGTGTGCCAAGCCCATACTCACCAGATGTGAGCCCCCTGTAGATAATAAAACATAAGCCAAAACACACACACCCTCCAAAAATTTATCTACTTCTTCCTCAAATTTATTCAAACACCACCCACCCACCCACCCACTTCCACAAAACAGATGGAACTTTGTTCAACAATCAACCACTGGTTGGCTAAAAGCAAACTTCCACAGATCTATCCTATAACCATCCTTCCTCAATTTGAATTTACACCCCTCTCTCTTGTCTGTAGTCTCAACAAGAGGAAGAATGCCATCAACTTACTGAATCCATTCAAGACCCTAAACACCTCAATCAGATGTCCCCACAAGTGCCAAGTCTCCAGACAATTCAATTTGCAGAGCTTAATAGCACCCCCTTGTTCCCCTCACCAATCTTCTTGTCCTTCTTTGAACCCATTCCAAGATTCACATCCTTCTTAAAGTGAGGCCTCCAGACCTGTATACAGTATTCAAGATGTTGACTAACCATGGCCTTATACAAAGGGATAATCACCTTATCCCTCTCAGCAAAGTTTCTGTATATCAATAACAAAACCCCATGAGCTCTCTCTCTCTCTCTCTCTACACTTTTCTTGGCGCAGTATAACCGTGGTCGTTTTTGCGCCAATAAAATCAGAATCGATCAATCTCTCTTTTTTTCTTTTATGAAAACCCCAAATATGAAAGGTATCAAAACCTATAGTACTTAGTACCGTGCATGGGTTGAAGGAGAAGTATGGGGAGAGGGGGATGCCGGAAACTTTGCTCTAGAGACTAAACATGGGTTTCACCACTTCAAGCCTCCAATAAGCAAAGTGGTGGTATTTCACCAGTTGATGAAAGTCATCTACCACCTGCACACTGTGGATAGTCAATGTACGGATTTGGCGTCAACAACGTGAGGCTCTTGATCCATCATGCATGGTATCAAAAGTGCAGGCTGGTGAAGGCAGTTGTATGGTGTGGGGCATGTTTCAATGGCAGGAACTTGGACTCCTGGTGCATGTGGAACAACATATCACTGGTCTCCACTATCATCAACTGCTTGACGACTGTGTACATCCCGCTATGTTACACTTTTTGCCAAGTGACGATGGTGTCATCCAAGATGACAATGCGCCAAGCCATCGGGCACTTTTTGTGCAGGAATTTTTCTGACTTCCAGCACATCGATTGACCTCCAAACTCTGTCAATATCAATTCCATTGATCACTTGTGGGACACTATGGAAAGGCATATCGGGCGTCTGGATACAGCAATCACCTCCATAACTGCATTGCTGACCACATTACACACAGCTTGGTTGGCCATACCTCCTGAATGACATCATCTTGTTGAATCAATGCCATGTCAGATAGCTGCTGTACTGAGGGCAAAAGGAGGACCTACGAAGTATTAGGTAGGTGGTCATAATTCAGTGCCCACTCAGTGTATATCGCCAATGGGCCAAACACTGACTGTTGAATCTGCCGTTTGTCGATAGATGACATCTAAGTATGGTGTAACAATGTGTACCTATCGGTACACATTGTTACGCCATACTTAGATGTCATCTATCGACACACCGTTACGGCGATTGGCTTCCTCCCAAGCAAAGAAACAACTCTTTGTTTCTTTGCTTGGGCTTCTTGCTCACCAAGAAGATGATCATTCTCATTCTGATCTAATTTAGCTTTGTTACCAATTTTGGTTAATACAGACGAGAACACAACGTTCGATTGGTGCATAACTTGATCAAGCTCATAGTATTTGAGGCACACGAGAGAGCGGGGCTGGCGATATGCTACTTTATCTGTTTATAGACCAGGGTTGCACGAACAGTAGGCAGCCAACGCAAGTCCCCAATTAGGAACATGTCCTCCCACCGAAGCTTGTTTAGACATTTCCAGTTACCTGTTTTAGCCTCACGTCCAATTGCAATAACAGCTCAGCACAGATCATACTGACTTCATTGATTATTAGCACTCCGATGTACTTAAACAGTGATCTGTATTGTTGTGCAACTTTCACCGATAGAAACAGATTTCTCGAATGGATACCTTGAAGGCAGTGTGCACAATGATTCCATCTATCATAACAGCAGCAGCCTTACCAGTTGAAATGCATCCAATATAGGCATTAAAATACCATCTGTATTGCTGAAAGGGTTGTATATTTCTATCAAGAAGTGAATCACAAACCTTTTGCCACAACCAGCCATGGTCAAATAGTGAAGTTCAAGATTGTACTTTTTTATAAACTGTAACTGATCAATTTGTACGTATTCTGACTCATGATCAATGGCAAGCATTACAGCTAACAGAAATTTGTTTATGAAGCGCTTAAAACAACTTATATTAAATGACTGATTTGCCCTTAAGGCTTATGCCGTTTTTTCATAAGACATTTTAGAGGACTCTGAGCAACGCAGACAGGCTGCCAGGACAGGTCATGGGTTTTTGTCAATGATATACAGTTTCCATGAACTGTTAAGGTATCCTCAATGATATTGACAACCCTTGCACCACCTTTGTTCAAAGGCGGTGCACAGTTATTAGCATAACCAAGTGATTCTAAGTGATCTCAATAGTGTGCACAAAGCAAATAGATTTTCCTTATTTAGTTAGGAAATAGCATAGCTCTTTTAAACTAGAAGTAGGCAGAGTTCCAGAAGACTATTAACAAGAGACAGAAAGGTGAATAGTACTAACCAAATTAATTCAGCTGCTTGGTTATCCTTATGGCATTCCTCCTGCCTCCTGTGGTGTGGCGTGGCTAGAAATGTGGGAGGAAAATTACTTTTCTTTGTGGGGAGAAAAGTCATCTTTCCAAGGCGAAAAGGAGCTGTTTGTTTGTTTGTTTGTTTGTTTGTTATTTGGTTTTTAGGATCATTAGCAACTAAGGCCATATTGCTCCGGGATATGCGATGGTCATTCCCTGACCTTTCCACATCCTCCATATTTGGTGGTGATGGGCTCGAACCCCAGTCTAATCAAGAAGCGTGTGCTATGCACTGCTGCTCCTTCCCACCTGGCTACGGAGGCGCCAATGCGAAAAGGAGCAAAATGACCTCCCCAGAACCTACCGATCCATGGATCCAAACATGACCATTCTTGAGATAGAAGATTCTAATTGATGCAGTGCTAAATAACAAAAAATTGACATTGTCTGGGTAGTCTCTCACCTTTTAAAATTCGAAAATTCCTTGAAAATCTCATAAGAAATCCAAAAACAACCGAGTGTCTGAGATATGGCGACTTGCTCATTCAGGTCTGAGATGAACACCAATCAGAACCACTCCAAAAAATTGCAACCTTTGGAGGATTGTCCATACAGTAGTATACAGTTCCCCTGTATACTACTTCACAACCCTAGGGGTGTGATAGCTGAGTGGTATCTCATAAACTTCTCAAAAGAATTGAAAAATGAATTACAAGACCAGGGAATTGCATGTGTAAAGTACACTCTGGCCTAAAATTTGGAATCACGTTACATTTTTATTAATTTACAAAGTCTTTATTATTTTGTTATCGTATACTTGGATTTCAGCAAAGATTTTGACAGTGTTGCGCATAGAAGATTACTGTACAAATTGGAGCAGTATGGTATTAAAGGTAAGTTTACTACAATAGATAAACTGGTGGTTGAGTGGGAGAAAACAGAGAGTGGTAATCAATGTATGCTGTTCTTTGTGGACTAATATTATCAGTGGAGTCCCACAGGGTTTAGTGTTGGGTCCATCGTTGTTTTGTATATTTATCAATGATATTGATGAAGGTATATCAGGCTTAGTGTCGAAGTTTGCAGATAATACAAAGGTTGGCAGGGTTGTTAATAACAGTAATGGCAGTGTGCTACTGCAACAGGATCAAGAAAATTTGGATTGGGTTGCGAAGTGGCAACTGAAGTTTAACACTGACAAATGCAAAGTACTGCATATGGGTAGAAGTAACCACAGAGGAACGTACCAACTGTGTGGTACTACACTTAGGGTGGCAAAAAATGAAAAATACCTCAGAGTGATTGTGCAGTCAGATATGAAGTTTTTTCAGCAGTGCAGACAGGCTGCTAGAGCAGGCCATGGGTATTCTCAATGATATACAGGAATTTTGTTAGCAGGGAAAAGTAGATGATTATTCCTTTGTATAAGGCAATGGTCAGGCCATGCCTTGGGTACTGCATACAAATCTGGAGGCCTCATTGAAGGAAGGATGTAGAGTTGCTTGAGCTTGTACAGAAGGGCAACAAGATTTGTGAGGGAACAAAGGGGTTCTGTTACCAACTTAAGTTCTGCAAAAAAGTTGCTTTAGACTAGGCACCTGCGAGGTGATTGACTGAGGTGTATAAGGCCTTGAATGGGTTGAGCACGCTGAATTCTGATGGGATTCTTCTGCTTGCTCAGATTACGATCCTGAGCGGGGGGGGGGGAGGCATAAATTCAAATTGAGGAAAGACAGTTGTAGAATAGAAGTGCGGAAGCCAGTGGGTGGTTAACTGCTGGAACAAACTTACATCTGTCGTTATGGAAGATGCTTAAATAAATTCAAGGAGGAACTGGACAAACTTTTAGAGGGAATGGTTGTGTGAAATGTGAAATTGTTTTTTGTTTTGGCTGATGCTACATAAGCTCATACACTTGTTTTCTTGCATTCCATGCCTCTATTACTACTCTACTCTTGGCAAAAGAGCCGAGAGAGGGTGGATCCTACTCCATCTTGGAAAGAACGAAAGGATAAAAAGTGTTTTATAAAAACAGGAAGATGACCTCATAGTCCGAGGTTATAAAGATCTTTAAAATTCCAAATCTCCAAGTTGTGTCATAAGCTTTTTCCCATGTCAAACAAGATGGACACCAGGTACTCTCATTTTAGGAAAGTACTTCGAATAGATGTTTTCAGTCGAAGTAAGTGATCCAAATTGGGCCTGTTCCTTCGGAAGCCACACTGAAAGTGGGAGAGAAGGTCATTCGATTCTAAGTACTATAAAATGTAAGCATTAACCATTCCTTCCAATATTTCGCACAAACAGGTAGTCAGAGCAATTGGACGATAATTTTTTAGAAATCTAGGATCTTTTCCTCACTTAGCAAATGCAAAAATAGTTGCCTTACGGAAGGTGCCTGAAACCTGCTCTTCAAGGAAGATTCTGTTGTATCGGAAGAGAAGGTGGTACATAATTTTGGTGAAAGGTGTTTAATCATTTCATAATGGATGTCATCTGGTCCAATATCGCTAGCCTTCATAAGTGTGAGAGCTGTTTTCAGCTCTCGCATTTATGAAGTTCCCAAACTTTCTCAGTTCGTAGTGCCCTTAGTATGTCTAATTTTTTCATGGTGCTCTTAGTGTCTCAGTAATTTATTCACAGCACCCCTAGGTCTAGAGAAATACCAAACAGTTCTGTTTATTAAGTAGTTAGATCCAAACAACTTATTAAGTAATGTTGATAAAACTGATACTGTGAACTACCTGGAGCTAGTAATTCGTGGTGTCCGACAGATGTAAAGTTTCACTACGTTTCCCTCAAAAATTTAAAATATCCAACGCACAGTTCGGGAACTGCTGGTCTAAACCCATTTCCCTGTAATTTAAATTTATGGCCCCTAGTTGAGAAATCATTTAATTCACTGACAATTTTGCCTTCATTCGTTTTACTATCTCCCTCTCAGAGTTTCATAGATCTCAATCTGGCTTCCTTTCAAGTGTCTGGTTGCCAAACTCTACAACGATAAATTTGAAGTGTTTCCTCATCTTGACATGGGCATCCTTCACATTTCACCAAACTTTGGTTCATTTCAAGAAGCTTGAGGACTTTTTTTTTTTTTTTTTTCCCCTTTTAGTCTACATACTTGGATGTAGCATTACAAGTGCAGCATTCAATTGCCTTATGCAGTAGGATTATGACTGCTATCTATACAAGCAAACAATCACTAACTCATCTATAGGACACCGAGGACATTGCTTGCTAGATATCTATGCATCATGTTCAAATCCCTTTCCTCACCTACTATTTATAATTCAACCCCACCAAACGAATAAGTTATTTTGGAGTTACTATTCCCCAAGTGTAAGATCTTGCCGCATCAAAACTGCCACTTTTCTGACCATCCCTGAAGACAAATCATTCTGCAAAAGTGCTACTCAGCATAATTAACTACGCTCTGAATTTTAATATCATCTGCAAATATTGAGATCATATACTCTATCCCCTCATAATTGTCACTTAAGAAAATCAGAAACAGTGGTCCCAGTGCTGATCATTGAGTAATGTACTTCTAACATTAGCCGAATCTGAAGAGCAACCATTAAGCAGAGTCATCTGCTTCCTGCCCTGCAATCCGTCTGAGAATTCTTTTTGTGAGCCAACATGTTTCAACTTAAACAGTAACCTCTTGTGCAAGACTTTGTCAAATACATTACTAAAATCCAAATAAAGGACTTTGTCAAATGCTTTACTAAAATCAAAATAAACAATGTCAAAATTATGGTGGTAATTCTGTTTAAATGATCATATATTGAACTTGCATCATACAACTTGACCTTTAAAAAATAATTAAAACTATCCAGCATCCTCTATTATATATCAAATTTATAGAAAGAATCCCCCATGTTCCACTGATGAGAACTGCCTCCAAGATTTTCCCTACTATAGGCAGAGTAACCAGTCGGTAATTATTCACTTCAAACAAGCTCTTAGAATCACCTTTATGTACTGGCAATACACTGGCATTCCTCCAGTTCGAAGAAATCTCTAAAGTCCAATGATGCCCTCATAACTAATCTTAATGGTCAATGCTCTCTCTTGCTGCTTCTCTAAAAATTACTGGGTATGTGCCATCAATTCCAGGAGCTTTACTCACCAGTAGGCTCAAATGTTATTCTAAATAAATAATCTACTGTAATTTCAATATTGCCAATTTCATGCTTCCCAGCTTCTTTCAAACAGCTACTCCTCACAATGAAGGTTCTTCCAATCCCATTTACAATTAATATTTTTTTAATAATAGGCTAATGTCTAGGGATAATCATTGATAAAGTTTCTTGCACTGTTTTCTTTTGTCTCCAGTCTTTAGTAGGTAAGTACTTTGTTTTATAGCAGTTTCCCAACATTCAACAAACTTTTCAACCCAGCCCTAAAACTGCAGAGGAGACAAGATCATTTCAGCAACCCTTAGTATACAGGTAGTTCTCGATTTTACAAGTTAATTCGCTTGTAAAGTGAAAATTTAATTCCTATAGGCATATGGTTAAAATAGGGGTTATGTTCTCAACAATGAAATTAGTTAGCTAATTAGTTTATGTTCAAACAATGATTAATTTATCAAAAGAAATGAAAATGCAGCCTGTAAAATCAAGCAAATTATAATAATAGAGAAATTATTTATGACTTACAAATGTTAAAGAATGTTTATTCTTCATCATCACTGACTAAATGCACACTCCTTGATCACTCATTATTGACTCGGCACGCATTGATTTGTTGCACAAAGAGTCGTCTTCTTCAGAAATGCTTCAAGAGGCATTTGTTTCCAAGATAATCTTCTCTTTTAATTATAAATTTCACGATTGCATGCATACGCATTTTTTAACGGCACATACAAATTGCAACTAATATGGTTCGCGTGGAGTAACAAGTTTACGAAGCTTAAAATAAAAGGAATGAAGAGAAGATTCTGAAAATTTATTTGTTTTTTATATGATTGAAGATTTCAGTAAAGGACAAACACATTTCACCATAATAACATAAAAAACCACACAATTCCAGCTATCGGTATTTTCACAAATGCAATAAGATCGAGTTTACTAACCGTTTATAATTGCTTGCAGTAACAGAAAAGCCCAATAAACCAGAAAGTACAATTTTTTTTTTTATTGTTTTATGGTCGTGACCTCCAGAAATGTGCTTTAGAAAAATATCACAAAGGTGTTTAAAATTGATTCTTATAATGGAACATATGATAACGATGAAAGTGTAGTGCATTTTAATGATCTGAATTGGTAACTAATACAATTTACAAACCATGCTCATGACCTTTTATATGGCCTTAAAGTCATGCTCGTGACCTTAAAAATGACATTTTAGAGAGAGAGATAAACAGTTGTTATACAGCAAAAATTTCAACTTCCAAGATCTTGAAATGAATTACCAAAAAACAATGTGTTATTGGGTTCACATTATGATATTTTAACGATACAATGGTGTCTCTGGAACTGATTAATATCGTAAAGTGGAGTACACTGTATTGTATAGTTACGCACATGGTTTGGAATGTGGTACTTATGAATGTTTAATATTCATTTTTTTGCAATTAATGTTCATATTTTCGATTTTGTTGATACTTGGGGAAAAAAAATTCGTAAACCTGGGAACTTGTAAAGCAAGAACTGCCTGTACTTCTAAAATCAAATCTTTCAATCTAATACAGCATACTGTATAGAAAAAATATGTAAGTGAAGTAGATTAGACTTACTTTAAATGAAAGTAATAAACAATTTTTATGGTTAGCTTTTAACTTATAAAAATATATTACTCTCATTTAAATTTATCTTATTATCTATCTTATTATTATCTACTTATTTATTTATCATTCACCCAAATTTATTAGAGATTAGATTATCTCATTAAAGACCACTCTAAACGCATAAAGGAATTCATCATTTGCCGATTACCATAAAAAAAATTTAAAAAACAGTGTTAAAATACTCATGCTACATTCTTATAAGACATTTCAGGTAAATTTTTGTAAACTGATAAATTTCTAATGCTAGAGGTATTTGCAGTTCAGATGATTATATAAGGAAATTACAAAAGGTATTAAAAAAACAGAAGAGACCAAACTGCAAATTATCTCAGAGAGAGAGAGAGAAAGATAACCAAAAATGAACAGAACAAGTGTCCAACCTCATCTTTGAATAATGAATACGAAGCAGGCGTAATTTTTTCTTTGGTATATGCGAGTTCATTTTCTATTAGCTTTCTTTCTTCTTGTTCGGCCATTAGGATACTATTTAAGGTTTCATTTGTTCTTTTCAGTTCTTCACAAGTAGTTTCACTCTGTTTTAATCTATTTTCATAAAGAGAAAAACAAAATTCAAGGATCTGAATTTATTTGCAGTTTGAAATATTTTTACATAAAAAAGTTTCTTTTATTAGCATTTAGAGGTGATGTGCATTCAGTAGAAATAATTTCTAGAGTAGTATATAAAATGGGGATTCTAGAACAGTTTTACACTTTTACAAATTCAAAAAATTAGACAATTTAAAAAGCAACCCCCTTCCCTCAAAATCATCCATTTTCCTAAAATAAACTGCTGAAACCAAAAAAAAAAAAAAAAAAAAAATTAAATTACTTACATTTTTAACAAAATTTTAAAAATTCTTCTCATTAAAACAGTATTTTTGATAATTAATATAAAATTTTATTGACTATATTCAAAATAAATTGATTATATGAACTGATTTGTTTTTTCCTATATATATCCCGCACCTTTATACATTCATGTAATTTTATTATTATTAAGAGATGAAATAGTTTCTCTGGTTATTTCTTTGTGGTAAATCTAGCTGGAAATTATACTTTTTCTTTCTTTTTTTTTTTTGTCATCAGATAAATTAAAGGTTACTTTGTCTCCTATTGTGCTTTTCTTTTTTAAGTCCTTTCATTTAATAACTAGTTTCATTTAAATCTTTTAATTTTTTAGTTGGAGTTAGCTGAAACTTACCAACTGCTTTTAGTCTTTTTTCAAGCTTCATTTATAAAAAAACATTTTCTTCAAATAATTTTTTATTTATTTTTTTTTACATTTTTACACCTTATTTAACTAGAAGTTTTCAAAGAAAATTTCCAGTTAAATAAAGGGTAAAAAAGCAAATAAATTTTTAAAAAGTTGAAAAAAAAAAAAGTGTTTTTATAAATGGCAGAAAAATTCTGCAAGAAATGTTAGCATTAGTAGAGGCATATGATGCAAGAAAGCAAGCTTATAGAACATCAGCCAAAAAAAAAAAAAAAAAACTTCCCATTATACCCATCCATTGATTCCAAAAGCTTAACCAGTTCTTCCTTGAATTTATTTAGCTTCCTTGAATGAAGCTATCAACTTTCACAAAGACAGATGGAAGCTTGTCACAGCAGGGGCTCACATCTGGTGAGTATGAGCTTGGCACACCCAGGATCACGAGCTGGATGTCATCATTCTTCTCTTTCTTGATGATTCCCTTCTATTCCTGACTCTCTCAGAAATTTTTTTTTTTTTTTTGGCTGGTGCAGCAAAAGCCTCAGGCTTCCTTGCACCATACGGCTAATGATAATAATAAAAGCAATCAAGCTAAAGGCAAATTTATGCACATCTATTCTATAACGGTCTTTCCTCAATTTTAATTTATGTCCCCCTCAAATGCGTAATCTGAGGAGGAGGAAGAAAACCATCAGCATTCAGCTTGCTCAATCCATTCAAAACCTTATACACCTTGCAGATGCCTAGTCTCTAGATCAGCATTTCTCAACTGGGGTCCATAGAAGCTTTGAGGGGATCCACAAGAAAAAAATTGTATTTCAGGGGTCCATAATATGAGCTAAGGGGTTCATGATAAAATATTATAAATAAAATAATTTGTTAAATAAAAATAATAATAATAAAATAAACTAATGTCATAGAAAAGTCGAGAAATATCCAGTTAGAAGATACTCGTATTTTCTGGAACCTTCTTTAGTTGACGCAAAAAAAAATTTCTTTCCATAGAAAATTCTCGAAGAAGAAAACATTATTTAAGCACCAACTAATCCAGAAAGAGTCAGTCAGTCAGAGGCAGTCATTTCATTCTATAGTGAGTAATTGGCATTGTCGTGGTGAAAGTTAGTTAGTTATTTGGTTTTTAGGAGCATTAGCAACTAAGGCCCTATTGCTCTGGGAATATGCGGTAGTCATTCCCTGACTTTTTCCGCATCCTCCGTATTTGGTGGTGACGGACTCGAACTCCGGTCTAATCAAGAAGCATATGCTACGCACTGCTGCTCCTTCCCACCTGGCTATGGAGGCGCCTACAAGGGGAGTTCACATCTGGTGAGTATGGGTTTGGCACACCCAGGGTCCTGAGCTGGATATCATTGTTCTTCTCTTTCTTGGCGATTCTTTTCTACTTCTGACTCTTGCTCTCTCTCTCTCTCTCTCTCTCTCTCTCTCTCTCTCTCTCTCTCTCTCTCTCTCTCAGGGTAATTCAGAATTTTTTTTTTGGCTGGTGCAGCATAAGTCTCAGGCTTCCTTGCATCATATGGCTAATAATAAGTGCAACGGCAAGTTGATATGTGGGCTGGTATGCCAACAAATTTGGACTAGTTTTCAGTTAGGAGAAAGTGAAGTAATGGTTCTAAATAGGAGTGGTGGCAGATACATTACAATGGAAGGGAAAGAGCTAAAAATGGTTAACAACTTCAAGTATCTAGGAAGTACCATTACAAAGACTGGAGTGAAAGACGAAGAAATAAGTAGAAGGATACAAGTGTGCCGGAATTTCTATAGGCAGACAACAGATCTGATCTGGAACAGGACCATACTGAAGTGTAAGAAGGCTATATATCAGGCCTATTATGTACCAATTCTGATGTATGCATCTGAAACTTTGACTATGAGGAAAATGGATGAAAGCAGAATTCAGGGGGCAGAAATGAGATTTGTGAGGAGCATAGCTAGAAAGACAAGACGCGACAAAATCAGGAATAATGTGATTAGAGAGAGAATTCAGTTGAAAAACTCCAGAATAGGATTGAAAGGTTCCGTTTGAAATGGTTTGGACATGTCAAGAGGATGAACGAGAGGCAAGAAGAATGTTTGATTTACAATTAAGGGACAAAAGACCAAGCATGAGATGGCAAGACATGATAAAGACCGATGTCATTAAGAGAAGAGGAAACTGTAGTAAAATCAATGACGTATAGAAGTACACAGACAGGGCATGGTGGCAAGGCTTCATATGTCGACCCGTGGAATAGCGGAACGATGACAGATGACGATGTATCAATATTCACTTCAGCTGACATCAGATTTTGCATTTTTGCTATCCATTTTTAAACTTATAACTAAATTTGCCCACCCATATATGATGACAGCTCAACAACCTTTTATTTTACTTTATTTTGTTTAATCATTTTACTTTACAGCTCCTTCACCTCTAACTGGCTTTGCAATTCAGCCCATAATTTTCTTAATTCATCATAGCTTTTAGGATATTAACATTCTTTTGCCTTTTACAAACCTATTATACTTCTTTTTTCTACTATCCTTACCCTTCTAGTCCTTGGCACTTTGTGTATTTTTCACCTCCATTTATTCAAATTTTATCAGACTTATCTATTCTTACATATATATATGTGATATATTGAAAGAGTGAAGGAGGTAGCCGTTACTACTGAATTTACGGTACACACGAGAAATTAAAAAGAGATGAGTTAACTCTACTATAAAGGACAAGATGCAAAGAATAGGAAATGAGGTAAAAGAATATAAAATATAAAATAAAATGAGATAATATAACATTGTCATATTACTCACAATTTCAGTGTCTTCATCAGAGGTCATCCACTAAAATTATGAGATAGAGGGCAATATGTAGGCCTCTGTTGCCAATATGGTCTGTATGCTCATGAACAATGGTGTGAAATATGTGTTCATGCATGAGTAATACGGCAACATGTAATCTTATCTCATTTTATATTATTTCCTATTCTCTGCCTCTTGTCCTTTATAGTAGTGTTACCTCATCTCTTTTTAACTTCTTGTGTGTATCGTAAATTCAATAGTAACAGCTTTCTCCTTCACTCTTTCAATTTATCACTATTTATACATTATGTTTGTAGGGTTCATTTGTCTAAGCAGTGTCCCTGGTCCATAATACCTAATATTTCTTTTCTAAAATAAAAAATTAAACTAAATAACAAACATTTTTGTTTATTTAGTTTAATTTTGTATTGTAGTTAGTTTCTGTCTCTGTTAATAGTGATATTTCATGCTATTTAGACCAAGTGCCGCTAAATTTTGTCTAATTCAATTTCTTTCATTCAAAATTTTTGGAGTGTTGCTTCTACAATACTTTCAGTATTGTTGCCTTCCCCCCTCCCCACTGTTTGTTTTTACATTTAGTTTCAATCTATTTTTTGCTCTACCGGCTTGCCATGCTGCTGGCTTATGTTTTATTATTATTATTTCTTGTATTATACAACATGCAGAGGATTATACTATTATGCTGCTTCTGACGTTTGCTTTACCAATTTTATTTTTTTACTCTTACCTATTTTTACTTGTTAATTAGTTTGTTATGTCTATATATATACAGTAAACCCTCGCTAATCTGGTTACAATGAAACAAGTTACTGTGAGAAACTCTTTCACAGTTGAGTACTGCACTTTGAAGGAAACAAGGGATTTAGGAAGGCGGATGAGTCACTCTGGCTGTGCAGAGAGAGAGAGAGAGAGAGAGAGAGAGAGAGAGAGAGAGAGAGAGAGAGAGAGAGAGAGAGAGAGAGAAGAGAGAGACAGTACATACATCATATTGTCTTGCATGTTGTATTGTTGTTGACTCTGAGTTGGATGGATGTAATTCCTTATATCGCTTCATTTGTGTACTTCTTTATACATATATATGTACATAAGTTAACATATTTTATACAGGCAACCCCGTATAACATAGTACTTCTACAACATGGTTTTGCTTTTGAGTTTTGTGCAGGGGAAAATAAGAGCCCTGCTATTATGTTGGATGTTATTTTTTAAAAAATCCATTTTTTTTTTTTTTTTTTGTGAATTCCCACTTTTGACTCACTAGTTATTATGCAAAAAAAATTATTTGGAAATTTTGTTGGGATATCTCCATGTTAGGGTCTGTGCTATTGAACTTGCGCTTGTTTGAGACCATAAAAAACTGTCACTTCGAAGTGTGCAGTTCGTGACTTTTAAGGTTTTTGTATTTATTTTGGTTTTTATTTGATCATTTATAAATTTTTCCACATATGTATTACTAAACTTTGTTCTTAAGAACCGTATTGGAATAATTTCTTTGTTATGAGTTCAATTCTAGCCCTAAATTATGCCTAAGGAAAGTGAAAAAACACCACTGAAAAGAAACTTTATTTCTCTAGAATCAAAGATACAAATTTTGGATTGTCTTAAAAAAGAGGAAAAGGTATCATACAAAGTGGAATTGGTGGAAATGACATGGCAGGTAAACCAAATAAATTCAGAGGATGATAGCGCAGATGAAAATTCTGAAGCTCCAAATTTTACACTAAAGATTACAGGAAGGCATAAACTTAGCTGAGGAATTAGAATCTTATTTTCTGAATGCAGATCCTTCAACTGAAAGGAGAGCAAAGTTCAAAAGGGAGCTTCAAAAATGCTTACCTCCATACCATGGAGGTAAGCATTTTTAGCAAGACTCTACCGTATATATATATTTCACCATGAAATTTACAAAGCAAAGGCACACAAACATAGATTACTGATTTCTTAAAGAGAGCAAAAGATACATGGAATCTAGATGCTGCAGAAGAAAATTCAGAAGGTGAAGATATTCTGCAACATAGAAAACATTCTTGTTTGATTGTGCTTAACAGCAATGAACAGGAAGAAAATTAAATGAACATACATTATCTGACATATGTATATCTGACTCAGTTTGTAAGATGTTTGTTCAGTTCTTAATAAAAATTAAGTTTCCAATAGTTATAAAAAATGGTGTATTTTTGTTAGCTTTTGGAACGTAACCCCCCTTTTTCTACTGGTTCTTAGTCCTGCATAAAACAATTTCGCATTACATGAGATTTTATAGGAACCTAACTACCATGTTAACTACGAGGGTTACCTGTATATTATGAGTTTATGTAATTGTTGGCTAAACCACAACACCGCTGCCTTGTCAATGTCCTCACATGCAGATGGTTTCATTGTTTTTCTGGTAGTCATGCCTTTAATGCTATCAGATGTGCCCGCAAAATCTAATAGCTTCCGTTTATTTTTTATGATGTTGCATATGGTTTGGTTACCAACGTTATAGTGGTTCATTAAAGATTTAACAGATACTCCGCTTTCAAACTTGTAAATAATTTCAAGTTTTTGTTCAATTGAGAGCACAACTCTTTTGCGTTTACCCTTCATGTTTGCAATTTCTAACTAAAAAAAAATATTTACTATAAAAAAAAAATTAAGACACTCCTGACATAAATAACGAAACAAGTTTTTTTTCCCCCCGGCTGGTGTGAAGGCAGCGGGAGGGGGGGTTGCAGGATAATATGTACATTCATCTCCTAATCACGATTTATAATGCTGCTTATTTACGACTTGCAAAACATGTTTATATCTTTCTGTTTATTACTTGAATTTTATGGTTTCCAGCAGATATTTTTATTTTAGTTTTTTATTTATTTTTATTTATTTTTTTATTTATTTTTTTAACTTTTTGGAGTATTGAAGTGTCTAGGTTAATCGAGAATCTGCTGCACAACTTCCTTCTGAGTCTTATATCGATGGATAAATGCAGTGCTTTTTTTAAGTTTTTAAATAAAGGCCCTAAAGTAATATTTTTTTAAATTTATTTTCATCAGCACTGCCTATATCATTGAATTTTCTATTTATTTGTGTTCTAAGTTGTTTTGTATTTTAGTGCAATCTTTGCTTCACTAATCTGGATTATCACTTAATCCAGATGAGTCTCCCAGTGCCTCCATAGCCAGGTGGGCAGGAGCAGCAGTGCATAGCACATGCTTCTTGATTAGACTGGGGTTCGAGTTCATGACCACCAAATATGGAGGATATGGAAAGGCCAGGGAATGACCACCACATATCCCTGGAGCAATATGGCCTTAGTTGCTAATGCTCCAAATAATAAACAAACATAACAACAAACATGAGTCTCTCCCAATTAATCCGGATTAGCAAGACTCTACCGTATATATATATATATAGGTAGGTAGCAAGTGAAGGAGAGGAAGTGAACAAGCTAACAAAACCGGAAAACGAAAATACAGAAAAACCGGAAGGTACCTGAAAAATAAAAATAATAATATAAAAAGTATCTGCAAACCGTTTTAGAGCTGTACTCTCAAAATGTAAGGAAAATTGGATCTTGCAATGATGCCATCATAACCTCAAAAGACATCAATCATACTGCATTGGAAGAGATGGGAAAGAGTTTGCCAGAGCTTTGCTCTGTAGACTAAATATGGTCTTTGAGCCTCTAATACCACTTATTTTCCACCACTTTGAGCCTCTAATAAGCAAACAAACATGGCCCACACCACATGGAGGAATGCCACCCCTCCGTATTATCAGATGGTAGATGACTCTCACCATCTAGTGCAATACATGCCACACCTTGACCCCTGTTTATGTTGGTTTACATCTGGGTAGTCACCTACAGTCTGCTAGGTACCATATTTCAGGACTTGCATGCGGGGGTTATACCCAAGGTCACTAACAGTCCCACCATTGTGAAGGCGCAAGCAGAAAAGCTGGTTGTCACAGACCAACCAGACTTTGCCGAAATTAGGTTCACACGACTTCAGTATCACCCAAATATGAGTTCCATCAAAGTTTTAGTCTCCCAGGTAGCAAGCATAGCTTGTCGAGAATGTCTGCAACAGCCTCAAGGACATCCTCAGATTGCCCTAATAATTTCAGAGAAATAAGACTGAAGGTTCAGGTATGCCCAGGATCGCAAGCACATTCCTATACTAGACCCTGAGCTGAATTTAGAAGTCTTAGTGTGTGAACTTAAGTGGTGTTATATGTATATGCAGTGTTATATTTAAAAAAAAAAAAATTAGGCAATAAGCAATACACTATAGGTTGCTAGCTGGTAGGTACTTCAGACCGTAATATACCAAGAAAGTATAATGTATACCACAAAAATAATATACATAGTTCTAAGATCTATGAATCTGAAACTGCATTTTTGTTTTATGGTTACTAAATTGGTGCAATGGGTTCTGGTAGGGTTTTTTTAAAATTTATGATATTTATGGACCTTCTAAAGCAACATTTCAAATATGGGATAGGGAAATTTTTGTAAACCAGTTTATTATACAATGTTTTGATTTAGAGATTAGCATTAGATGTTGGATTCCCAGTGTGTAAGGCTGACCACATACATTGAAATTAAATGTCTATAACAAAAAAGATGAGACATTTATAACCGTTGTATTCTGGAATATTTCTATTTTTAGATCTAAGTAATCACCCATATTATCTGAGTTGTTAGTTTTTTCCATGTTAAGCTCTTCTGGATATAGTCTGGATATATATATATATCCTGAATGAATTTTGGGCAGATAAATACACATAAATCATCCATGTATCAGAATAGTAATAGGTCATCTGGAAATGTTTTTTTTTTCTTTTTTCCCCGCTGAATACGGGTAATAGTTTGTAATTATACAAGATGCTGGACATCCCATAGGGGTGCCTTTAACTTTCAGGTATAATGAAGTTCCGTCGTATATGTAGTTGTTAAAAATACATAAGTTTATTAGCATATCCCATTAAGTTGATTCAAATTTTATGGCTATTTTGTGCTCCATGTATAGTCTGTTGAGAACGTCCTTTATATTGTTAAGATTAATACTGGCGAATAAAAATTTTAAAGAAAATGCTCGTATCTGTTTTATATTATGGTCAGTATTCGTATAACATGCGTTTACACTACACAAATTCGATCATACACAATTTATAAATAGGGGTGTGATGTCGCAAATACAAACCGAATTTGCTTATGCATGATTTGGCTTTGCGTTTACAAGAAATAGCAGTTGAACATAGCAGAATCACCCCAGCTGAATGCAACACTTAATGCCTTATAAAAATATTTCTTGACTAAATGTCTAAAATTATGAAAGAGGTTGTTTATGCATGGATACTGCACTTCTATCATTTCTACCACCCAGGTAATATGCACACATCATTTAATTATATCTCATATTGTGAATACCTTCATGAGTTGCCAAAGTATTGCACTGCTTTGAATAAGTAACGCTTCACCAGTGGAGAAGACTAATGTTACATTATTTTTGGCAGATACCACCACCGAGACAGCACCGTTTTGAGCTTGTTGGCTTACTCATTGGTGGGTGGGCAGGTACCCTGCTCCTGCAATAGTGACAACCAGGTTATGAATTATAACTCCACGGTATGAGGGATGTGCTTGATGGCGTGAGCGGTTTAATCTAAAAAATATTTCTTGATTAAATGTGTAAGAGTATGAAAGAGGTTGTTTATGCATCGGTACTATGCACTTTCACTTAATGCCTTGTTTACTCATTTGCTACATGCACACTGCTTTGTTTGTACGTATCAAGCGTGCCTCCCCATTTTTTGTTCTTTTTATACTGTAATTGTAAAAATGAGTAAAATACTTGAAAAAAGTGTAAAAAGGAAGCATGCTGGTGAAGATACTGCAGATTCAGAGAGAAAAAGAAAATATTTTCAAAAAATACGGAATTGTGAAATGCTTTGAGTGGAATGAAAAATTGTGATATTGTGCATGCTACAGGCCTAAAGGCAATGCTGAGAACAATTTAAAAAAATGCAGAGAAAACAAAAGCAACTTATATAGAAGGAATAACTCAAAGCGTAACAAAATCCATTAGATCAAGACAAAGAATTGGATGAAAGATGGGATGTCTGTTATCTGTTTGGATAGAAGATCAAACAAAGAAGAGATCAGGAACAAGTTTGCATACAATACAAGCAAAAAACATCAGCAATATTTTATTACATAATAATCGTAATAAAATACGTATTTTATTATGTTATCAATTGTGTTTGGTAATAAATGTGTTCAGTGTTGAGTGGTCGGCACCTAACCCTATTTTTCCCATAAGGCCTGTTATTTATATTGCACAATTATGCATTGAACAAGGGCTTCAAGGAACACAACTACGGTGTTATACGAGGACTGACTATTTTATAAATTTTGCAATGATAAGTTTTGTATATTATCCTTTTGATAGGTGGAACAGGACCAGGGTATGTCTGCCAGGGGCAAAGGTTGATGACGTTGTAGAGCGAATATCATCTTTTAAGGGCACAAAAGGTGATATAGTTGTACACGTTGGCACTAATAATATTAAGAGTAGGAGACCGGCAGAATTACTTAACAAGTACAGGTCACTGTTGAACAAAAGCCGAGAATTAGGGTTGAATTTGAAAGTGTCTGCGATTCTGCCCAGACACGATAGGAGGGAGTATATGATGAGAGCCTTGTCGATCAATTCGGCCCTGGAAAGATTGTGCAAGGCTCAAGGGGCAGAATTTTTTTCAGCCTGGACTGTACTTGTTAACAGGAGAGATTGCTTCTACAGGGATGGGATACACTTAAATAGAAAGGGTGCAAGAATATTTGCTGATGCTATCGAGGCAGTGTTAGGTGGGTCGGAAAACTGCTAGCTTGGGGGGAGACAAAGACCAATAGATTGACAGTAGCCACTGGCAGAGGTGAAAGAGATTCTTGCACTGCTTCTATTAGAATGAGCAGAAGCCTGAAAAACAAGATGCATGGTATTTCAGAGACTGCTGGGAGCCATTGCGGTACAAGTAAACACATGGGTTGTGTTAGGGTAGCTAAGAATAGAAACAGGTGCAGGTATACTTGCGTGTACACCAATGCTAGGAGTTTAGTAAATAAATTTGATGAATTTGAGGTATTGCTCAAAACATCAAAGGCAGATATTGTTGGGATATCAGAGACGTATTGTCACACAGATATAAGGGATGCAGAACTGCAATTTGGGGAGTACAACGTCTACAGAAAGGATAGACAGGATAGGAAGGGGGGAGGGGTTATGCTATTAGTTAAGAAACACATAAAAACCAAGGAAGTGAAGCCAGTCGACATCACTGGACAGTGCAGTGTTGAGTCAGTTTGGTGTGACATAAGCATTGGGAGATCAAAATTGAGAGTAGGAGTGTGCTATAGGCCTAATGACTCTGATGAGTATAATAAGGAACTGTACAGGGAAATAGAGTGGGCCAGTAAATCAGAGAGTCTTATAATGGGAGATTTTAATTTTCCAGATATTGACTGGAATTTGGGGGCTGGTTACTCACACACTAGCAGGGCTTTTGTGGATTTATTGGATGATTGTTTTCTACATCAGCATGTTTGGGAGGCAACTAGAGGGAGTAATACTCTTGATTTGATTATCAGCAGTGATTCTTCATGCATTGAGAATCTGCAGATAAATGAACCACTAGGTGGCAGTGATCACAGTGTGCTGAAGTGGGATTTACTGAAAGAGGTAACTACCATTAGGGGTGAAGGGAAGGGTTATTGCTTCCGTAAAGGCGACTACGATGGACTGAGACAGTATTTAAATTCTATACATTGGGACCAACTGATGATGTTACCAACAGCAAATTCAAAATGGGAAGCATTCAAAGAACTTATCTTGGAAGCTACTAGGCTTTACATACCAACTAAGAAATATTGTTCAAGGTTTAGGCCAAAATGGATGTCAGATGAACTAGTGAGGCATATGGCAGAGAAGAAAAATGCATGGGATACTTACAAATTAACACATGACACAGAAGCCTATGATAGATACAAGTTGATATGCAACCAAGTTACAAAGGAGGTTAGGCAGGCGAAGGCAGATTACGAGAAATCCTTGGAAAGGGATGCAAAGAAAAACAGCAAAGAGTTCTTTACTTATGTAAACTCTAGAAGGAAGGGGATGAATCAGATTGGTCCACTTGATATTGATGGGTCAACTGTTGATGATCCAGCTCAGGTAGCTAACAAACTAAATGAATATTTTGCATCGACATTCACACATGAGGAGTTATTCAGCAAGGGGAATGCCAGAGGTGTATTCAACTCAAGCAGTAAGCTACAGAATCTTGAAATAACTGGGAATAAAGTGGAGGAAAAACTGTTGAAGATAAACACAAGAAAGGCACCCGGGGTGGATGGGATCTATCCAGTTATATTAAAGGAGGCAGCAAAGGAAGTAAGCAAACCCTTAGCCATAATTATGAGAGCTTCCTTGGACTCAGGGGAGGTACCCATAGACTGGAAATGTGCAAATGTGACCCCAATTCACAAAGGAGTATCAAGGGCTGACACAAGTAATTATAGACCTGTGAGCTTAACTTCTGTTCCAGGAAAATTAATGGAGGCACTGGTTAAAGAAGCACTGCAGGATCATTTAGACAAGACTTCAGTTATAGCTCAGACACAGCATGGTTTTGTTAAGGGGAAGTCTTGCCTGACCAACTTGATTGGATACTATGATGCAGTCACAAAAGAACTGGATGCAGGGAATAACTTTGATATTATATACTTGGATCTTAGAAAGGCTTTTGATACTGTTGCACATGGAAGACTGCTACACAAATTGGAGCAGTGTGACATTGGAGGCAAATTGCTGCTATGGATAAAGGGGTGGTTTAGGGGGAGAAGACAGAGAGTGGTAATCAATGAACACTGCTCATCGTGGACTAATGTTATTAGTGGAATCCCTCAGGGCTCAGTGTTGGGTCCATTATTGTTTTCTATATTTATAAATGATATTGATGATGGTATATCAAGCTTAATGTCCAAGTTTGCAGATGATACAAAGGTTGGCAGGGTTGTCAAGGACACTACTGACACTATGCTGCTGCAACAGGATCTGGAAAGGTTGAGCAGATGGGCTGGGAGGTGGCAAATGAAGTTTAACATTGACAAATGTAAAGTACTACACATGGGAAACAGTATCAACTCTGTGGTACTACACTGACAGTGGTAGAGAATGAAAGGGACTTGGGGGTGATTGTGCAGGCAGATATGAAGTTCTCTGAGCAGTGCAGACGGGCTGCAAGAGTAGCTCATGGAGTATTGTCAATTATATACAGGAATTTTTCCAGCAGGGATAAGGTGATTATTCCATTGTATAAGGCAATGGTCAGGCCACACCTAGAGTACTGTATACAGGTCTGGAGGCCTCATTTCAAGAAGGATGTAGAGCTGCTGGAACGAGTACAGAGAAGGGCAACAAGATTAGTGAATGGAACAAAGGGGTGCTCTTACGAAGAAAGGCTTAAGTTTTGCAAATTACAGTGTCTGGAGACTAGGCACCAGCGAGGTGATCTGATAGAGGTGTATAAAGCCTTGAATGGTTTAAGCATGCTCAATGCTGATGGGATTCTTCCTCTAGCTCAGAAAAATCACCTGAGAGGGCATAAATTCAAATTGAGGAAAGACAGATGTAGGATAGACGTGCGGAAATTTGCCTTTAGCCAGCGGGTGGTTGGTTGGTGGAACAGACTGCCATCCCTTGTGGTGGAGGTTGATAGCCTAAATAAGTTTAAGGCTCAGCTGGACAGGTATTTTGAACGAACAGAGGGGTGAAGTGGAAGTGGGTTTTTTTTTTTTTTTTTTTTTGGCTGATGCTGCATAAGCTTGCTTTCTTGCATCAAATGCCTCTACTAATGCTAATGCTAATAATAAAAAGATCAAACAAAGAAGAGATCAGGAACAAGTTTGCATACAATACAAGCAAAAAACATCAACAATATTTTATTACATAATAATCGTAATAAAATACGTATTTTATTATGTTATCAATTGTGTTTGGTAATAAATGTGTTCAGTGTTGAGTGGTCGGCACCTAACCCTATTTTTCCCATAAGGCCTGTTATTTATATTGCACAATTATGCATTGAACAAGGGCTTCAAGGAACACAACTACGGTGTTATACGAGGACTGACTATTTTATAAATTTTGCAATGATAAGTTTTGTATATTATCCTTTTGCATGTTATATTATCCTTTGTATATATATAACAGACTTCACCTATGCATTTTCCATAGATCTGGATATAATATTCACTAGGTATGTCTCTTAATACAATTCTCTTACTATAGCTTACTTACTATCATTGCATTCCACCGTCCAGTTTGGGAAACCTTGCCCTGCTCAAACAGCTTCAACTTCTCTAATATCCACAACCAATTCCTTAAATGCTCATCTCCAGGTAATTCTCCAGTGGAGCAGAGATAACTTAGTTGATTTCAATCTTTCTAAATCTCCTATCTTATATCTCTATTGGGAATTATCCTGACTTCTAATCTCTCTTGGCATAAGCATATTATAAATATTGCTTCCTCTGCATCTAAAAAAACTGGGTTTTCTCTTTCGCTCTTACTTTTCTTTTAAACAGTTGTTCACACTGTATGATTCGCAAATCCACCCCACATGGAATATAGTTTCCACATCTGGGGTAGTGCCCCCAAAACCTCTATCACTAGATTCCACTCAAAAGAGGGCAGTTAGGTTAATTAATGACTCATCTCTAACAGAGTCTCTCCATTCATTGTCTCTTAGATGCTCTATTTCTGCTGCGTGCCTTTTCTATAGATACTTCCACGGGCGCTGTTCTCTTCTGAATTGGCTTTTATAATTCTCACTGTCTCTCTCTCTTCCAAAGCAGTCCAAACAAGTGCAACCAGTCAACATCCTTTTACCGTCCAACTCACAGAACAACTTTTCTTCTTCCTCATTTATTCATACAACTTCCATTCTCTGAAACAACCTTCCTTCATATGTATTTCTTGAAAATTGCAATCTATGGAAGTTCAGGTCTGATGTCAACAAATATCTTCTTTCATCTAAACCTTCAACCCATAGTGTAAAAAAATTATTGAGATCCTAAAGTCTCAAAACTTTATTAGACTAGTTGTCTGCCAACTAAACCTTCAACCCATGCACCATACTAAGTATTATAGATTCTATTACCTCTCATGTTTGGGATTTTCATAAAAAATAAATAAATAAAATAAAAATATGATACATATATAGTGTTGTGCATGTTCTCTCTCTCTCTCTCTCTCTCTCTCTCTCTCTCTCTCTCTCTCTCTCTCTCTCTCTCTCTCTCTCGTCTATCTATGTAGATTTTGGCATTTTTGACTAATATTTATATTTTTCATGGATGTATTTGAAGACTACTGTTTAACCATATCAAATTGAAATATACCATAGGAGAATAACTAACATTTTGTGTATATGCATGTGTACACAAAATGGCAACTGTTCAGCTTGTTCTTATTGCTTTTCCCACCTCGTGTAATTCTCAATCTTATCATCATTGTTATATAGTGCAGGGGAAAATGAAGTTTACCATGTTTTTTCGTGTACATTGTTTTTCGTTTGTCGATATCAGTCTTGCCAATGGTGGTTTACCATATCCTACACAGCTGACAAGGGATTACTACAGTTCTATCTCTTAACACCTTATGAATCATATTTAAAGTTTTATCACTTACTGTTTCTGAAGTACATATAATTCTTCTTGAAAATTAGGAAGATGGCTTCTGACATCTAACTTCTGAGGATATGCATTTCCTTTCTGCAAACACAATGATTATGAAATAGTTTTAAAAAAATCGAACTTTAAAGGAATTCTAAATGATGAGTCGAAAATTTTGCTCAGTATAAAAAGATATTTAATTCTATTAGGTTACAAAAAAAAAAAAAAAAAAAAAAAACCGTTTAAAAGTTTTTTAAATTGTTTTAAACTGCTAAGCTGAAATGCCCTGCTGTTTAAAACAGCTAAGCATTTCAGCCTCTGTTTTAAGATTTATTCTGTAGCATGAAAAGAGAATATTGAGATTAACTGGTATATTGGAAGCTGACACTAGAAAATAATATACAAAGCATAAAATACAGACAGTTCTGAAAAGTCATTAAAACATATACAATACATTCTTTACACTGATTTTACTACTGAAACCAATAACAAGGCAATAGTTATACAGCAGAGTGTACATCCAATTATCTCAAAGAATGGACTCAGAAATGCAATCCATTTTATTCAAACTTTTAAAACTATATATATATTTTATGCTTAATTTCATATTACATTCTCCACTGTTGGCTGTTTTACACACAGTTCTCAGAATACCCTTCATACTACTGAAGAATGCTTTAAAAAAGAAGCAAACCATTAATATAATATTCACTATTGCAATTAAATAGTTTTTCGTAGGATCCAATGTGTTCATCAATCTACTGCCAAATAATTTAATTTGTCAAACACAAGCCAATAGAACACATAATAAGGCACTTTATTTTAGAAATATTTATACATTGGAATATTTATTTGCTGCATATATCCAATTGTAATCAAATAACTGCTGAAATTTTATTCTTACTGCATAGCATTAGCAGAGGCAGATGATGCAAGAAAGAAAGCTTATACAGCATCAGCCAAAAAAAAAAAAAAAAAAAAACCCTTCCCATTTCACTCAGCCATCCACTCTAAAAGTTTGTCTAGTTCTGCCTTGAATTTATTTAAGCTGTCAACTTCCACAATGACAGATGGAAGTTTGTTCCAGCAATCAACCACCCATTGGCTAAAGACAAATTTCCACACATCTATTCTATAACTGCCTTCCCTCAATTTGAATCTATATCGCCCTCAGGTACATAATCTGAGCAAGAGGAATAATCCCATCAGCATTGAGCTTGCTCACATAATTCAAGGCCTTATACACCTCAATCAAATCACATCACAGGTGACTAGTCTCCAGCTGCTACAATTTCCAGAACTTAAGCCTTCCTTGGCAAGAACAACCCTTTGTTCCACTCACCAATCTCGTTGCCCTCCTCTGTACTCATTCCAGCAGCTCTACATCCTTCTTAAAATTAGGCCTCCAGACCTGTATGCTCAAAGTGTTGCCGGACCATTGCCTTAAACAAAGGGATAATCACTTCCTTATCCCTGCTAGCAAAATTCCTGTTTATCATTGAAAAGACCCTATTAGCTACTGTTTGTTTTTTTGTTATTTGGTTTTTAGGAGCATTAACAACTAAGGCCATATTGCTCTGGGGATATGCGGTGGTCATTCCCTGACCTTTCCGCATCCTCTGTATTTGGTGGTCATGGGCTCGAACCCCGGTCTAATCAAGAAGTGTGTGTGTGTGTGTGTGTGTGTGTGTGTGTGTGTGTGTGTGTGTGTGTGTGTGTGTACTACGAACTGCTGCTCTTGCCCCCCTGGCTACAGAGGTGCCCCATGAGCTACTCTTGCAGCCCATAACTACTGCTCTGAAAACTTCATATTTGACTACACAATTACCTCCCAGGTATTTTTGATTCTCCCCTACCCTGAATGAAGAAGTGCACAGTTGGTATGTTACTCTGTGGTTACTGCTACCCATATGCAGTACTTTGTATTTGTCAATGTTAATCTTCAATTGCCACCTCTCAGCCCATCTGCTCAACTTTACTAGGTCCTGTTGCAGTAGCGCACTGTCATTAACAACTCTACCAACCTTCATATTGTCTGCAAACGTGGACATTAAGCCTGATATACCTTCATCAATATCACTGATAAATGCAGAAAACAACAATGGGCCCAACATGGAACCTTGGTGGACTCCACTAATAACATTACTACACAAAGAGCAGCTTCCATTGATTAGCACTCTCTGTCTCCTCCAGCACTATCTCTTTATCCATATCAGAAACTGGCCCTTAATGCCATACTGCTACAATTTAATACAGTAGTCTTCCATACACAACAGTATCAAAAGTCTACCTAAAATCTAAGTATATGAAATCAAAATTATTTTTTGCATCCACATCATAGTATCCAATCAAATTTGTCAGAGAAGACTTGTCCTCGGCAAACCCATGCTGCGTCGGAACTATAACTGCAGTCTTGTCTAGACTATGCTTCTTTAAACAGTGATTCCAGTATTTTTCCTGGAACAGAAGTCAACATAACAGATCTGTAATTACTCGTGTCACCTTTTGTTTCCCCTTTGTGAACTGGGGATACATTTTAGTATTAGCAAGGGACACATGGTGCAAGGAAGCCTATGGCTTATGCAACGCCAGTCAAAAAAAAAATAAATAATATTAATAAAATAATAAAAAATAACAAGACTACAATAAAGAAAATAATAAGAATAAAATAAATAAAATAATAATAAGAAGAAAAAAAAAAGATTACAAAGAGAAAAGGAAATAGACAGCCTATACATTTCCCTCCTTCAGTAGGTAATTATCGCTGACCTTTGAATTTCCCCACACTATCAGCCTCTACCACCCATGTAGGTAACTTATTCCAGAAATTTATAACTTGCTGGCTAAAATAAAACTTCCTGCAATCCGGTCTAAACAACCTCCCTCCATAACTTGAAATTATGGCCCCTAGTTATAGAATCATTTATAACTGCGAAAATTTCATCCTTATTCATTTTGCTTATGCCTCTCAGAGCCTTAAACACATCAACCAAGTCTCCTCTAAGATGCCTAATTTCCAAGCTCTGCAATCCACGTATTAGAAATCTTTCCTCACATGGACGCCCTTTTGTCGATCTCACCAGGTGAGTTACCAGACTTTGGACCTTTTCAAGAAGAACAATGTCTTTCTTTAGGTGCGATCTCCATACTTGAACAGTATTCCAAGTGTGGTCAAACAATAGCCTTATATAATGAGATTATGACGTCCTTATCTCTACTAGCGATTGTTTGATAAATCATCGATCTACAATGCTCAGAGAACTTCATGTCTGACCGTATCATAATACCCAAGTCCCTTTCCTCCAATACCAGCTTTGGTTCAACTCCGCCAAGTGTATAAGTTGTTTTGGGGTTACTGTTCCCCAGGTGCAATACCTTACACTTTGCTGGATTAAAGCGTAGATGCCATTTTTCTGACCATTCCTGAAGTCTATCTAGGTCATTCTGAAGAATTTCTGCTTGGCAGTGATCATTAACTACTCTAGTAACCTTTACATCATCTGCAAATTTGGACATCACACCCTCTATCCCTTCATCAATGTCATTTATGAAAATCAGAAACAACAGTGGTCCTAATACTGATTCTTGGGGAACCCACTTCTTACATCGACCCAATCTGAGAAACAACCATTTATCACAACCCTCTGCCTCCTGCCCCGAAACCATCCAGTTATCCATCTAAGGATTTTCCCTGTGATTCCAACGTGTTCCAACTTATAAAGTAACATGTGTGACTGAGTAAAATGCTTTGCTGAAATCCAAATAAACAATGTCGAAATTATTCCCTAAGTTCAGCTCTTGAGTGACCCTATCAAAATAGCTAACCAGATCAGTTAAACATGATTTTCCCTTTACAAAACCATGCTGAGTATCCTTCAGAATTCCATTTCTATCTAAATGATCCTGAATTCCACCCCTGATCATTGTCTCCATGATTTTCCCTACTACTGAAGACTAACTGGCCTGTAATTTCCCACTTCACTCTTAGAACTTATGTATTATCCCTTATGTATTGGAGATACACTAGCACTTTTCCAATCCAACAGAATCACTCCCGAGTCCAGTGATGCTCTCATAATCAGCCTCAATGGTTCAATGCACTCACTCTGCCTCCTTTAAGATTATAGGGTATATGCCATCAACCCCAGGAGCCTTACTGGCCTGTAGGCTTGAAAGTTTTTTCATTAAATAAACATGAAATTCCGACATTATTAATACATTTTTTTCACTCCCATAATTTCTCATTGATGTAAAGGGTTTTTCTTCTGTAAATATTGATGCAAAGTAACTGTTGAGTTCATCTGCAACTTCAGCTGGAGTATATGTGAAGAATTCCTTATCCCCCTTCTAGGCTCTCTTTGCCAGCCTAACGATTTCTGTGGCACTATTACAGATAAATTTATAGCTGTTATAGGCTTCAGTACTTTTTATTGCTCTGTAACTTTTCCATGCCATCTTTTTCTTCTCAAATAATCAGGCAACTTCATTATTCATTCAACTTGAAATCCTCTTCATGGTTTTTTTTTTTTTTTTAATGGTATATAAGCATTCAAAGCTTCTGTGATTAATGTTTTCAAGGTAAACCATAACTCAATTGTATTCGCTCTCTGTGAGATTGGTTTGGATTTTATTGGTGCATTAGCAACTAAGGCTATATAATGCACCAAACTCTGTGAGATATCTACCCAGTTAATAGAGGCCATGTAGCATCCTGAGCTGTTGTAATTTCCTTTCCTGAAATTAAAACCCATTCCTTTGAATTTATCTACTGCTAACTGTATCTTCATCATCCACTGTAGAACTCCATGATCACTTCTGCTACTGGTTCCTGTACCATCAGCCCTATTATGTCATATGGTTCATTAGTAATGATGAGGTCTACAGTATTCTTTTCCCTAGTACCTTCCCTGATATGTTGATACAAATAGCAATCATCTAGTTGATTTAAAAATTTTGTCTCCTATGTGGTGTTTCCTTCCCATTTGCTCCAATCAATTAGAGACAAATTAAAATCACATTTGCACATCTCCAGTCAATGGGGACCTACTTGATTCCAAGGATGCTCACATAATCATGGCTAAGGGTTTGCTTACTTCCTTTGCTGCCTCCTTTAATATAACTGGATAGATTCCAACCACCCCAGGTGTCTTTCTTATGTTTAACTTCAACAATTTCTTCTCCACTTTGCTCCTAGTTATTATAAAATCATTTAGTTCCCTGTTAGAGTTTAATAAGCTTCTGACCTCCACTTCCTTACAGAATTCCTCATGTGTGAATGTAGGTGCAAAATACTCATTCAGTTTGACAGGTATCTGTCATACTCATTCAGTTTGACAGATACCTGAGCAGAACCATCAACAATCGAACCATCGATACCAATCTGATTCATCCCCTTGTTTCAAGAGTTCATATAAGTAAAAAAGTCTTTGCTGTTTTTCTTTGCATCCTTTGCCGAAGACTTCTTGTAATCTGCCTAATCTCCTTTGTAACTTGATTACAGACCAGCTTATATCTAGCATAGGCTTATGTATCACATGAGAATTTATATGCATCATATGCATATAAATATGGAGTCACTCATTAAAGAAGTGATGCAGGATCACTTTGACAAGACTGCAGTAATAGTTCAGACACAGCATGAGTTTGTTAAGGGGAAGTCTTGTCTGACCAATTTGATTACAATTTGATTAGATACTGTGATGTGGTCACAAAGGAACTGGATGCAAAAAATAATTTTGATATCATATACTTGTATTTCAGGAAAGCTTTTGATACTGTTGCAAATGGAACACTGCTGTAAAAATTGAAGCAGTATGGCATTATGGGCAAGTTGCTGCAATGGATAAAGGGACGATTGAGATTTCCTTGAGGGGATCTACCGTACACCTCAAACTCTCATAGATTCCCCTTAGAATGCTGAGTTGGCACCTAATTTCCTCACAGCCTCTGTGAGGAAATTAGCCAAGGAAGATGTCATAGCACACACAAAGACATCTTCCTTGGCTAGATCATGTACTGTTCTAGACAAGTCCGCAAAAATTCCACATTTCACGCATTTTTTTAGACTGATGTGTTTAGACTGAACTCCCTTCAGTTCTCCCCTGAGTCACAGCATTCTGGCTAATCTGCGAGTGTTTCTTTGCTGCTCTTGTCTGGGTCATGATTCCATTTAAGTACAATGGAATTAACAATAAATTTCATAAAATTAATACATTTTACTGATTAATTGATAATACTATACTAAGCTAACAGATTTCTATGTGTTTCGCTATCTAGTTTTATGTTAAACCTTATGCTATCTAGTTCGGGATACACGTTGTATTGTATAACAATGGCGGCAAGTTACGAACATAAAATCTACGGACACTAAGAATTACTTTCAAAATGGCGAAAGTAAAGAAAGCCAAAGAACGATGAGAAATGTCGGATAATTTACGCGGAAAATTAGTTTCTTGATACAGCACTCTAGCGCTGCTCGCTCTGTAAACAGATGGTAGGTGTTATCGGTCTGGAGCACAGTCAAGAACGATATATTGATTGACAGGTAGGCGTGGCAAACGATGTGCTGATCAGTGCACGAACACAACACACAATATCGGGTTAGCATCATTTTTAGTAGCACTGATCGCTGTGCTGATCGGTGCGCGAACACAACACACAATAACATCGGATTAGCATCATTTTTAGTAGCACTCAGAAGCACTAACTAATGGGTAACTTGCCCTAATGAATGCTTTCCATAATGGTGAAAAAAGGCCAGGTTACATCCATTTGAATCCCGTGGGAGCTTGAATCCCTCCCAAAGTGGAGGGGGTAATCTAACCTTTTTTCTTTAGAATCATAGTCATATTTAGAAATACATTCATAAAAAAATAAATTTTTTTATGACTGTATTTTTATTTTCTTGTTCAATAATATGCCCTAATAACTTCTTGAATCCCATGGAAGTTTGAACCCCTCCCAAAATGGAGGAGGTAGCCTAACCTTTTTACTTTAGAATCATGTGGACAAGCACACAAATTGTTTATTAACAAAATATTATTTTTTATTACTATACTTTTATTTTTAAAGACACTTGTGCAGATACACACGTATCATAACGTCAATCAAAACCTCAACAGCTATTCACTATACAGTAATACCCCGAAGTTACGCGATAGGTGGGTCCGACGAAAATCGCGTAAGTCGGGGTACAACTTTGCATATAAATACATATAAATTTTGCTTAATTGGGACCAAGGACTAACGAAAACACTAGTTTAGAAGAAAAATATTAATAAAATTGCAGTTCTTTATACATATTAATACAAAATATGTATTAAAAAAACAAATGACTTCCGTTAAAAAGTTATTTCGATGTCGATGGCTTCATAAAATCTAACAAATTCGTCTGACGACACAGCACGTTCTTTTTTTCACGCAGAATTTCTTCGTAGCAAGCTAATAATTTTTTTATTCCTTGCTTTGTAGCTATAATGCGTTCTTCGTTGGAGTCTGTTTTCTAAAATTTTTAAGCCCTTTTCAATTTTCAACCTGTCAAGTTTGCAATTGTCATGTGCTTTTCGCCGTTGCTTCATTTAGGCCTGTAGCACGTGCAATATCACATGGTCTTTCATTTCGCTCAAAGCGTTTCACAATTTCATATTTTTTCTCTATCGACAGAGGCGGACTGGCCATAAGCCTTACCGGGGAAACCCCGGTGGGCCAGTGTGATTTTGGCCATAAACCATAGTATGAGGCCACTATAAATTTTCCCGGGTAAGGATTTTTGACCCAGTCCGCCTCTGTTTATCGATAATTGCTTTTCTTTTTCTCTCTGAATCTGCAATGTCTGCACCAGGATGCTTCCTTTTCACACCTTTTAAGTATTTTACTCATTTTTAGGGAATAAAGCACACTTACAAAACGAGGAGGCACGCTTGATACGCATAAACAAAGCTGCGCGCATGTAGCAACTGAATAAACAACACCATAAAGGCAGAGATACGCTATTAACACCTCACATTTCTAGGGGTTAATACCATAAAACAATAAAAATCCAGTTGCGTTTCTGCTAGTGAAATCTGTTATAAACTGGTAGTAAACTCGATCTAATTGCATTTGCGATTATACCGATAGCTGGAATTGTGTTGGTTTTTACGTTATTATGGTGAAAAGCAGCAAAGTTGAATTTTGTTCATCTTTCGCTCTCATTCTCCGCCGTCGCACCGTATATCGATAACATATGAAAAACGACCTTGAAGATAGTGGGCGGCCAAATGAAAAAATCAAGAACCGCGTAACTCCGAGTTCGCGTAAGTCGGGGTATTACTGTATATATATATACAGGATGTCTCAAAAATATTGGTACAAACGTTTAGGGGAGGTAGGTAACATCTAAAAGAATGTGAATCGCATAGGAACCCATAACCGGAAACGTCACGGGAAAGTAGTAGCAGAGGCACAAGAAGCAGAAATTACACAAGACAGTAATTAGTGGCAAACATTTATTTGACATAATATTAACAATGGAATACGAGATGGATGCATTTCATGATGTTATAACAGATGCTTGAAGGTTCCACCATGAGGCGCGATGCATGCGTGACACCAATGCAGCATGGATTGCCGGACACGGTCGAACACACCTGGAATTTCTTTGACAGTAGCAGCAGTGCAGACAAGTCTCGCCACGAGATCCATTTCCGTCTCCACAGGTGATTCATACACGATAGATTTGAGGGCCCCCCACAGAAAGAAATCAAGGCTCGATAAATCAGGTGAGCGTGGGGGTCAGGCAACGGGTCCACTACAGCCAATCCATCGACACCCAAAACGCCTGTTCAAATGGTCACGAACACACCTTCCATAATGGGCAGGTGCCCCGTCATGTTGAAACCAAATGTTGCATCTCACATTTGCTGGAACATTGTCAAGTAACCCTGGTAGAACATGTTCAAGAAAGATCTGATATTTAGCGGAGTTCATGCGGGATGGTAACAGGTATGGGCCGACTAAGCCATCACTGACCATACCTGCCCACACATTTATTGCGAAGCGATGTTGTGTCGCATGGGGGTGCACACCGTGTGGGCCCTCTGCTAATCCATACACTAGGTGCATGTCTGCCAGCTCACAGTTCGTACATCGATGCATGCAGCGACTACTGCTTGAACGAGTAAACCAGAAATTTTCCCTCTCACGAACTGATGAACAGCGCCATGTACCGACTTACGGTGACGTTTCCAGTTATGGGTTCCTATTTTCGATTCACAGTCCTTTAGATGTTACCTACCTCCCCTAAATGTTTGTACCAATATTTTTGAGACACCGTGTGTGTGTGTGTGTGTGTGTGTGTGTGTGTGTGTGTGTGTGTGTGTGTGTGTGTGTGTGTGTGTGTAGAATCTTTCTTTCCTTATATTATTTCCTAACCTACCATTTAAGGTCAGGTTTCAAAATATAATGAAAAATAAAGAAACCTTTTCCTTTTTTCGTAACCAAACCTAAATCAACAGTATAGTAAAAACACTCATGAACTCCAAAAATCTGCTTTTAGTAATGCAAAAAAAACATGATGAAGAACATAAAAATGAACAGAACGAAACTTTTATTAATTTAGTTTTCATCAAAAAATTAACCTATATTTTATTTTCCTTACAAATTTCTTCCATATTTAAAAGATTCATCGCAACTACTACCTGTTTACCGTTCATTATAAAACTATTATTCACCATTCTTTACTCATAAATACACATTAAAATGCCAAACAATGACTACACAGTAGCTTGTCACCCACCACCTATCTGACTACACAGTGTCGTACCCACCACCTATCATTTCATCATTTGCCACGCCTACCTGTCAATCAATATATCCTTCTCGATTTCGGCTCCAGGCCGATAACACCTACTGTCTGTTTACCGAGCGAGCAGTGCTGGAGTCCGGTGTCAGGAAACTAATTTTCTGTGTAAGTTATCCGACGTTTCTCGTCGTTCGCGTGTTGGCTTTCTTTACCTTAGCCTTCAAAATAAACCAAGGAACTTGACTAGGACTAATCTACTTATAGAAACTAATTAAATATAACAATTAATTCAATAAAACGGCTAAATATAATCAAAAACTTAGCATTTTCCAGAGCTGTAAAATCTTGTCCAACGGGTGGATATCATTACCGATACTAAGTAATAACCTACAAAATCTCTATCTAAAGTTCAAAATAAACTAAGTATCATAACTAGAAATATAAAGCCACTTCTAGAAAATAAATTAATATGCCAATTTAAGTCAATAAAACAGCAAAAAATTTAAGAAAAACTTCTCTATTACCTGGAGCCGTAAAAACTTTGCCAGCATGGAGCTACTCCTTAGCTGGTTTGTTAGCTGGCTTCTGAAGTGAAGCAGGTTTTGATTTGCCTGCTTTTATTTTAATTTGTTTTTTTGAAAATAGAGGGCACTAGTGTCCATTTCTTCCCAAGAAGAAATGGATACTGGGTGCAGAAGCAAACAGGTTCTCAGAAGCTGTAAAATATATGCAGGAGCAATTTGACATCCTCCATATTTCATCAGAATCCACAACAATTCCACTGTAAGAATTTAGCCATTATTATTTGGGTTTAATGGATTTGTTAGCTGGCTTCTGAAGTGAAGCAGGTTTTGATTTGCCTGCTTTGGTTTTAATTTGTTTTTTTGGAAATTGAGGGCACCAGTATCCATTTCTTCTTAAAAGAAGAAATGGATACTGGGTGCAGAAGACAGGATCATCTGTAACTTTGTTTTTTTCATTTTTCATTGCTGTAAAATATTTTACAGCAATGGAAATTTCATTGCTCTTTTTTACTCCCCCCCAAGTTTGGTTGGGGGGAGTTTTACTTCTTTTGTTGTTATTGAGATTGAAGTAGGGACTGCTTTTTTTTCAATGCACTTTCATCAATAGATAGCAGGCATGTGGGTTAAAAGACTCCCATGGTGATCATATACATTAGCTTGTGTTGACACTGAACATGTTTTTAAAACCACTTCTGTTACCTGTTTCTTTGCCTCTCTATATGGAATATGTTTATCTGTCTTGATCTACTGAATTAATTTTACGTCTTTCCACCTTTAGCATGCTCTCATGGATGTTCCCCATGATTCAAACAAAGCAGTTTCAAGGCAGAGCATTCTTTGCTGTCATGTTCCTTTCCTCCACAGCAAGCACAAGCAACCACGACATGCCATCCAAGAGTGACCATATTTTTGGCATATAAAATAATGCAACAGATTAGGGATGCAGAGGTTTACAGAACATTTCAGATATCCTGCCTTGATGGAATTAAGTGGAGTAGGAGCATTAAATGTAATGCTAAGACCTCTAATTGGGACTAGTTCTCTCCTCTGTATACATGGATATCCTATTAATAGTCATGACTCCTTGGTCTCTCAATTCAGACATTGAGGCTGTTGTTGCTCAAGGGTTTTACAACATAAGGGCATCAAAGGCCAAGATGTGTCCTAGGTTTCTTAATACAGTGTAATCTCGTTAATACAAAGGTCAAGGGACCTAAATTTTCACGTTTTGTAATAATATGGTTTGTAGTAATGAGGTCCCCCAAAAGTGTCAAAATTTTACTGTTTTTTTTTTTTTTTTTTGGTACATACTGTATATCTAATAATAATAATAATAATAATAAATAATAATAATATCAAAAATAAATTAATAAAATAAAATAAAAACAAAAGCCTTGTCTAACAATACAGTAATAGGAATAACATATTTTATAAAGATTTTATTTGTAAGATAAACTAAGAGAAAAGCAATATTAACAGAAACGAAAATATTGTACAGTATATATTTTGATATACAATATTTTAGTATCACAGTAAAGAGAATTACAATCTTAATATAAAAGGAGATATACAAACCATTAACTTTTTAATAAATTAATCTAATTTAAAGAAAGAATCCAATGTTGTTTGCACAGTTTTCGTCCTATATGCATTTTTAACTACATCACAGACGTTATCAAATGCAATAGTTGTAACTTTATCAACAGGCCAACACATTCTCTATTATGTTCAATGCATTTTGGGCATCTTTTTTAAATGGCAGGGTGTGTACTTCTTCACTTTTGCTGTCGCTGGAAACAAAAACATCATTGTTTTGTTTGGTACCCAGCAGCTATTCTGGTGTTGGCATTGCAGTGGTAGCAACTTCATCATCCACCTTCACAAACTTCAAATTCGCCAACAAAATCCATATGCTCCTTCAAATTCCTCCATTCCTCACATTCATCTGCTGGACCATGTTTTTCGATGATGTTCTCTCCAAAGCCACTCTTTCTGAAGCAGTTGATGTAATACTTTCCCAAGCACTAACAAGATTATGGATAGGATCCAAGACATTCCAATTTGGCTGCAAATTGTTCCCTCCTTCTATGTTGCAGATCAAGTGCCTTATCAGGTGGGCTCTATATGCTCTCTTGAAGTTATAAATAATGCCTTGATCCAGTGGTTGCATTAAGCTGGTGGTATTGGGGGTAAAAACAACATCTGTATATTTGTCAACTTAAGTGTCTCAGCAGAATGTGCTGTACAATGGTCTAGAATCATCAAAATGTTCCTTTTTTTCTGAAGCCATTCTTCTGTTCAATTTTGATAATCAAGACTGAAAAATTTTGACCATAAGCCAAGCATAAGCAATCACAGAGAAGTTGGTTAACTGCTTTAAAATATCTTGTAAACTTACCAATCACAAGTGGGCATAGTTTTGTACTGCCATCTGAATTAAAGCATAACAGAACAGTGAGTCTTTGTTTACTTAATTTTCCACCATGACAAGACTCAACAAAACTTAAGCAAGGCTTAAGTTTTGCAAATTACAGTGTCTGGAGACTAGGCACCTGTGAGGTGATCTGACTGAGGTGTATAAAGCCTTGAATGATTTGAGCATGCTCAATGCTGATGGGATTCTTCCTCTTGCTCAGAATAATCGTCTGAGAGGGCATAAATTCAAATTGAGGAAAGACGGTTGTAGGATAGATGTGTGGAAGTTTGCCTTTAGCCAGCGGGTGGTTGATTGCTGGAACAAACTTCCATCTGTCGTTGTAGTTGATAGCTTAAACAGATTCAAGGCAGAACTTGACAAACATTTGGAGCGAGTGGATGGGTGAAATAAGGGGGGGGATTTTGGTTTTTTTTTGGCTGATGCTATATAAGCTTGCTTTCTTGCATCATGTGCCTTTGCTAATGCTAATATACTATAGCTCCATAGTGTAACTGTGAGAAGATTAGAGTACAGTACAAATTCAACAATGACTGCCTATCAGCATCCCAAGATGTTGAGGATATTTAATTTCTGGAGGTATATAGATCACAAGTAGGTAATATGTTTATGAAAATTCAGTTTGGCATCTTCCATAAGACCAAATTCTATAAGTTTAGTTTAGTTTGGTTTGGTTTTTAATGGCGCATTGGCAGCTAAGGCCATAATGCGCCAAGACAAATTTAAAATCTTATTAAACATTTTGGTAGCAAAGGCTACCACGTCAAACAATTAATTATTATGTTTAAAAAGGTATAAAAGTAAAAGCATAAATCTTAGATCTTTGTGTAAACATTAATAAATTGTAAAAAGTTAAAAACGTCAGACAAATTGTCTCTGTCACATATTATCTGACTGAGTGTAAATGGCTCAGTCAAATTATTAAAATCAGTAAAACACAAGCGTCGTGCTTCAATAAAAACAGGACATTCTACAAAAATGTGATTGACGGTTAAAATTACGTTACATATCTCGCACATAGGTGGGTCATCCGCCCTCAGCAAGTAGGAATGCGTTAGATGACTATGACCTATGCGGAGCCGAGCAAGAACAACTTCCTCTCTTCGGTCCCTGCGTAGACTGGACTGCCATTGCGCAATTACAGGCTTAATACGATGTAATTTATTTGTCGCCTGTCCATGCCAAGAATCTTGCCATTGGGAGAGTAATTTAGAACGTATTATTTGCCTGTAGTCTGTATAGGGGACTGACAGACAATGATTATCCAGGGAAATGGCTGATTTAGCAGCGGCATCAGCCGATTCATTTCCCCGGATCCCAATGTGGCTTGGGATCCAGCAAAAGCGAATATCATATTCCAATTCTATGAGAGAAAATAGAATCTGCCGGATCCTGGACAGGATCGGATGAGGGTTAAAACTCACCGATACGAGAGCCTGTAACACGCTTGATGAATCACAATAAATCATATACCTCTGGTAGTCGCGATTTTTAATGTGATCTAGGGCTGATAGTATTGCATGCAACTCAGCAGTATAGATGCTAGTTTCTTGTGGGATCTTAAAGGATAATGTTTTGTGAGGGAGCACAACAGCAGATCCCACATGACATTCTAACTTTGAGCCATCTGTATAGATTGGCAGAAAGTCAGAATACTGCTGTCTATGTGATGCAAAGAGTTGCTGGTAGACAGATGGCGGTGTCGCATCCTTCTCCCAGATCTTAAGGGAGAAGTCGCAAGTTGGAAAATAAGCATGCCAGGGTGGAAAGAATTGCCTTGGTGACTGGGCAACGTTGTCTACCGACAAGTTGAGCTCATTCAGCAGCCCTTGAATGCGAATACCAAAAGGTTTGTTGGCAGTCCGACGGGTGTTGTAGAGATTTTCCCAGCACGGCTCAAAAACGGATGGCCACGTGGGATGATCGTGCAGGGATTTTAATTTGAAGGCGTACTGTAGGGACAACTGCTTACGTCGAAGAGACAGAGATGGTTCATTTGCTTCAACATAGAGGCTTTGGACAGGAGATGTGCGAAATGCTCCAGTGGCTGTCCGGATGGCTTGATGGTGGATTGGATCTAACCACCGAAGTGCACTATCTCTAGCAGAACCATAAACCTGAGACCCATAGTCGAGTTTGGAATGGACAAGTGCTCGGTAAAGGCGAAGAAGGGTAGAACGATCTGCGCCCCATGAAGTTGATGAAAGGGCACGAAGGATGTTAAGCCCTTTGACACATCTTGTCCTCAGCTGACGAATGTGTTGTAAAAATGTCAGCTTTTTGTCGAAAATAAGTCCAAGGAATTTGAATTCTGCTACAACTGGGATGTTATTTTGCCCAAGCCTTAATTCTGGGTCAGGATGAAGATTACGTTTGCGACAGTAGTGTACACAAACGGTCTTCTGTGATGAAAATCTGAACCCATTAGCCAAAGACCAAGCTGTGAGACGATCAATGGTTTTCTGCAGTTGCCTTTCAATGACCCTCATATTGCATGAATTGCAAAATATGGCAAAGTCGTCTACATAGAGGGCATTGTTTACAGTGGGTGGAAGTTGTTCTGTGATAGAGTTTATTTTGATTGCGAAAAGCGTAACACTTAGAACGGATCCTTGTGGGACTCCCTCTTCCTGAGAGAAAACTCGAGAGAGGGTGGATCCTAAATGGACTTGAAACTGACGATTCGAAAGAAAGTTTTTAATAAAAACAGGAAGGTTACCTCGAAGACCAAAGTTATAGAGGTCTTTTAAAATTCCAAATCGCCAGGCAGTGTCGTACGCTTTTTCAATATCAAAGAAAACTGCTACCAAATGCTCGGATTTAATAAAAGCGTCACGAATGGACGTTTCCAATCGGATTAAATGATCCAGAGTGGATCGATTTCTTCGGAAGCCGCACTGTGTCCTGGAAAGCAGACCATTTGTTTCTAAATACCATACGAGGCGTGCATTAACCATTCTTTCCAGGACTTTGCACAAACAGCTTGTCAGAGCAATAGGATGATAATTACTTGGATTTCTAGGATCCTTTCCTGGTTTTGGGAAGGCAAGGACGATTGCTTTCCGCCAGGAGTCCGGAAATTGTTTATTAAGAAAAATTCTGTTAAACAGAATTAAAAGGTGATCCTTACATTGTGGTGTGAGGTGTTTTACCATTTCGTAGTGGATGTCATCGGGCCCCACAGCACTTGCGTGCGTGAGAAAGAGTGCAGCATTTAACTCCTCCTGTGAAAAGGGCTTGTTATACGATTCAAGCCCTTTTGAATAGAAGTTCAGGGGGTTTTTCTCATTTTTCTCTTTCAGGGCCAAAAACTCTGCGGGAAAAGATGTTATTGCAGATATTTTTGCAAATGTTTCCCCTAGAGTATTTGCTACTGCAGTTCGATCTGCAATTGGACATCCGTTATGCTCGAGGATCACAGAAGGGCATGGTGGATATTTTCCCTTCATTTTCCGGATCTTATCCCAGACTACTTTTGAGCTAGCAGCCTGAGTTATGGAAGATGTAAAACGAATCCAAGATTTCCTTTGGCTCTGACGTCGTACATAACGTGCTTTTGCACGTGCACGTTTGAAGGATATTAAATTTTCAGTGGTGGGATATCGGCGGAATATCCCCCACGCTTTGTTTTGTGCTTTTTTTGCTGCCGTGCATTCTGAATTCCACCAAGGTTTGGGGAATAGTGGGAACCGGCTGGATGATTTTGGGATTGCAATTGCAGCTGCTTGGACAATCGTTTCTGTGACATACATGACTGCTTCATTGATTGGCTCCTGACTGACTGTAGTGATGTCAAAGTTTGCCAGATATTGAAAGGCATTCCAGTCAGCCTGATCGATCTTCCACCGCGGTAAACTAAATGGCAGACAGGGTCTACCATTAGTTAGGGTTGTTATCACGGGGAAGTGATCGCTTCCATATGGATTTTCTTCTACCTCCCAAGTAAGTGAAGGAAGGAGAGAAGGGGAGCAGATAGAAAGATCAATGGCAGAGAATGTACGGGTAGGCATGTGGAAGAAGGTGTTTGTTCCCACATTTAGGAGGGAGAGATCATTGTCAGTGAGCATATGCTCTATGACTCGTCCCCTTCCATTGATGTCAGCACTACCCCACAGAGTGTTATGTCCATTGAAATCCCCAAGAATTAAACAAGGGGAGGGCAATTGCATGATAAGATCATCAAGGTCTTTCTGGGGGATGTCAATCCCAGGTGGCAAATAAACAGAGCAGACAGTTAATAAGAACCCCACTGTAAGGCGAATTGCTACAGCTTCAATGCTAGTTGTAAGCTGCAAAGCCTGAAATGGGATCTGGTTGCCGATGAGGATTGCGACTCCTCCGTGGGCAGACCCATCCACAATTCTATCCTTACGAATGATGGTAATGTTATGCATGGTGGGGTCATCATTTGCCTTTAAATAAGTCTCCTGTACGCAAAAGCAAACTGGTTTGTGCTTTTGCAGGAGTGCCTTGATGTCGTCAGTATTTTGCCGGAATCCACGACAATTCCACTGTAGGAATTTAGCCATTATTTGGACTTGGTGGGTCCATCAGGCGGCTTCCGAGGTGCTGAGGGCTTAATTTTGTCAGTCTTGGATTTATCTTTCCTGGGGAAGTATGGACGCTGTCCTGTGTCCATTTCTTCCTCAGCAAAGAGTTCCAAAACTGACTCATCATGTACCTCCTTCTGCTCGACATCCATGTTTTCCTGGGTACTAGGTGTTACTTCCCCTTTCTTATTCTTTTCTTTTGCTTTTGTTACTTGTGGAGCATTAGGAGGTATCGATATAGGAGTGGCAGCTGATTGGTCCTTTTGTGCAGGTTTTTGGGAGCTTAAAAGATAACGTGCAATGGGAGTAAATGATTCTTTTGGAGGGACAGACATGTCCGTCTGAGTCCCAATCGAACATCTCCCTGCTACCTTCTGGGCGTAGGTAGGTTTTTTGATGTTAAGAGGTTTCACTGCTTTTCTTGCCTCCTGGTACGATATGTTTAGCTCTGCCTTCAGCCGTTGAATTTCTTTTTCTTCTTTCCACCTCTGGCATGCCCTTGAGTAGGCCGGATGTTCTCCCTCACAGTTAATGCAGGTGGGTTTAGTGGCTGAACATGCTGTTATTTCGTGGTCCTTTGCACCGCACCGGGCGCATGCAAGGACTCCACGGCAGGCCATTTGAGAATGTCCATACTTCTGACATTTAAAACACCGTAAAGGGTTCGGAATGTATGGACGTACTGGACAGTTGATGTATCCAGCTTTAATCTCATCAGGAGGTTTGGGAGAGTTAAAAGTCAGGATAACACTCCTGGTTTTAACAATTTTCCCATCCCTCCGCGCAGTGATTCTCTTGACGGCAGTAACTCCCTGTGGTTGTAATTCGGAGCAGATTTCCTCCTCGGTGACGTCGAGAAGGTCCCACTCCGAAATGACACCTCTCGATGAATTTAGTGTTCTGTGTGGTGTCACAGTTATAGGGATTCCTCCGATTGATGTTGTTCGGAGTAGATGTTCTGATTGCCTGTCATTTTTAGTTTCAATTAAAAGGTCTCCAGAACGAAGCCTTTTAACTGATTTGGGTGAACCTGCTAACCCATCTAACCCTTTTTGAATAAAAAAGGGTGACATTTTACCAATCGGTGTCTCATTGGTAGAATGCATTATTAAGAACCTTGGGACTGGCCCTGATGGTAATTCGGTTCGCTGCCTCTTTGTAGCAATAATGCTATCTGTCTCTCCGTCTCTGTTTTTCAGATAGGGACCGGGTTGGGGCCCCTGAAGGAATACGTTTATCAGGATTCATGGAGTTTTTTTAATTGTTCAGTGCCCGGGGCTCCCCACCCACCACAGAGCCCAAAGGGACGCCCACTACCCGGCATGCAATAAATGCGCTCGGGAGTGGGACGCCAGGGCTACTCAGACACTATACCCGCACCGCCGCCAGCCTGAATCCTGTCCCTCGGACCATGAGGGTAGGGGCGTGGCATTGACACGGTTGACCCTCGCAGGCGAGCCTACTAGCCGATTGATCCTAGCCGGGCCTTCCAGGACCACCCGTCTTGTCGAAGCAGGGGCCAAAGTGGTGTATTGAAGCTGGGCCCCTCAACCACCAGGATCCCCCTTTCCGAATTTCCACGGGTCGCAGCGCACGGCAAACACGCCGGATTCCATTGATGTAAGCCCGGAACCTAGGCTGTGGGCGTTGGATCCCAGTGATGCTAGTCTGGAAGTCCAGCAGCGTCACTGGGAGGTCCCCTCACCACGTACAGGTGCCCACGTCGAGGGGCCAAATTCTATAAGACCAAACCTAATAGTCTTATGGAATTTGTCATGGATATTTCTGTGCCTTTCAGCCTTAAGAGACAGTAATTTACAGAAGTTTACTGCTGATGTTTTCCCCTTCAGTTAATTGACAGCCATTGCATTTTGACCAATTTTCAATTTTGGTTAAATTGATCCTTGAGGTACTCCTTGCTTGGAAACTTACTTGAAAGGTCCTGAGATAGAGAAAATCCTGAATGAATTGAGGAAAGTTACCTCTCAATCCAAGGCTGTATAAGTCTTGGAGGATTTCATATCTCCAGGTAGTGTCAAATGCTTCTTTAAATGTCAAAAATTATATTATATTATGTTTTTTAACAAAAGTGTTGAGTGTGAGCTTCAACTTTAATATGAATATCAGTTCCACATCTGTTATAGCAGAAACCAAATTGGTGGGCTGATACAGCATCTTGATCTTCAATGATGCAAACAAGTCTTTTGTGAACCATCTTTTCCAGGATTTTTTTCTAAACAGCTGGTCAGAGATATAAGACGTTAATTGCTGAGGGGGAAGCATCTTTCTGTGGTTTGCTATGGCTACAACTATTGAATGATGCCATATAGTAAGGCAAACATTCTCTTCAAAAATTCTGTTGTAAAATTACAGTAGTATGGAGTTGGAGTTAAAGTGGCAGGGCCTTGTGTAATAAATGCAATCTAGTCCAGGACAACTATTTCGAGGATTCCGGATGGCTTCATTGAGTTTAGTAAGTTGTTGAACAGCAAGTTGTAGGAATATGACTGATTTGTAGCCAAGTTAATTTCATATTGTTCCACAGTCTTCATAAGAAACAGAGGATGAGGAAGCAACAAATGTTTCAGCTATTGCCTCTGCGGTATTGATTGAAGAAGAAATATCTTTTCCATTCCAAGAGGCACCTCCGTAGCCAGGTGGGCAGGAGCAGCAATGCATAGCACACGCTTCTTGATTAGACCGGGGTTCAAGCCCGTGCCCACCAAATACAGAGGATGCGGAAAGGTCAGGCAATGACCACCGCATATCTCCCGAGCAATATGGCCTTAGTTGCTAATGCTCCTAAAAACCAAACAACAACCATTCCAAGACAGGATGGGGAAAAAGTTTACTTACACTCTCCATTAAGAGTGCAGATCTTTATCCAGATTATTTTGGGTTAGTGTTTCTGCAGATGGCAGAAGTAAATCTCATTCATGCATCCTGTTTTGCCTTCCTACAAACTAGAGCTTCAGCTTTTTCCCATTGTAGAATTTCAGTAAAAATTCTTTATTTTGCTTCTGTTTTGGCAAGAAACAACTCTCTTGTCCACCAACTATTATTTTGTTGTTTTGTAGTATTTGATTTCAGTATTGTCCAGCAGTAGCTTCAAGTAGCTGTTCTACTATATGCATAGTGACATTATTAATAGAACCAGTAAGGATCAAGTGCCTATCAAATTGGATTATATTAGAAAATTGTTCCCAGTTGGCTAGGTGAAAATTCCAGATAATTAGTTGGGTAAGCATAGTCTGAATCCATCTGTATTCTGCAAATTATAGGATACTGATGACTGTTGGGAAGGTCAGTTAATAATGTCCACTCAATGCTAGGATAAATGGATGAGCAACATAAAGACAGGTACAGAGCAGAGCTAGTGGGGAGGTCAGTATATGTTGTACAGCTGTGTTCAGTAACGTTAGCTGATTGTCAAGTACAGTTTTGGCCATCCACCTGCTATAATCCATGTTCAGAGAAACTCCATAAAGGATGAAGAGCATTTAGATCACCTAGAAGGAATACAGGGGTAGGGCAGTTGATTTAGTAAATTGTTGACAGCTGCAGTGAAGCATGATATGTTTGTTTGGTGGGGTATAAATGGAGACAAGAGTGAAAGTAATGCCACGAACAGTGTGCATGGCTACTGCTTCTAGAGGTGTGCAAAACTGCACAGGTTTGGACAGTATATGTCTACAAACAATAATTACTACTCCGCCTCTTGCTGGGGATCTGAAACATCTGTATAGAGTGTAACAATAGTAGAGGCAAATAATTCAAGAAAGCAAGTATATATACCATCAGCAAAAAAAAAAAAAAAAAACCTACACACTTCTCCCATCCATATCATCCAAGGATTTGTCAAGTTCCTTGAATTTATTCAAACCATCCACTTCCACAACAACAACAAAAACAGATGGACACCTATTCTAACAACAACCCACTCACTGGCTGTAAGCGAACTTCCACCATCTATCCTGCAACAATCAGTCCTCAACTTGAATTTATGTCCCCCCCCATATGTGTGTAGTCTCAGCAAGAGGAAGAATGCCATTAACTTTCACCTTACTTAATTCATTCAAGGCTTCTAACACCTCAATCAGATCACCCCACAGGTGCCTAGTCTCCAGATGCTGCAATTTGCAGAAGTGAGGCATTTCTAGGTAAGAGCAGCCTTTTGTTCCCTTCACCCAGCTGGCTGCCCTTCTCTGTGCCTGTTCCAGCAGATCTACATCCTTGCTAAAGTGAGGCCTCCAGACTATATACAACACTTAAGAAGTGGCCTAATCATGGTCTTGTATAAAGGGATAATCACCTCCTTATCCTGCTAAGCAAAGTTTCTGTATATCACTGACAAAACTTCATGAGCTGTCCTGGCAGCATTTCTGCACTGTTCAAAGAATTTCATACGTGATTGCACAATTACCCCCCCACCCAGGTCTTTTTCATTTTCCATTACTTGAGTGTGGTACTACACAGTTAATAAGTTATTCTGGGATTACTGCTACCCATATGCAGTACCTTGCATTTGTCAATGTTAAACTTCAACCATTTCTGAATCCATCAACCAAATTTTCCTAGATCTTGTTGCAGTAGCTCACCCTGATGAGTCATTATTCACCTTGCCAACCTTTGTATCATCAGCAAACTGAGACATTAAGCCTTATATACTTCATAAATATCATTAATAAATACTGAAAACAAGAATGGGCACAGCACAGAACCCTGGAGAACTCTATCTCTGCCTTCTCCCACTAAACCAACCCTTTATCCAAAGCAGCAACTTGTCCTTAATGGCACATTGCCAGGGGCTCACATCTTGTGAGTATGGGCTTAGCACACCCAGGATCCTGAGCTGGATATAATCCAGCAGCATAAGCCTCAGGTTTCTTTACACCATATGGCTAATAATAATAATAATGTGCAACAGTATCAAAAGCATTTGTGAAATCCAAGTATATGATATCAAAATTATTTTTTGCAACCAGTTCCTTGGTCACTGCATCATAGTAACCTATCAGACTGGTTAGACAAGACTGCCCCTTGACAAATCCATGCTGTGACTGCATCATAATTGCATTTCTATCCAGAGAGTCCTGCATTACTTCTTTAACTAATGGCTCCATTATTTTCTCAGGAACAGACATTAAACTAACAGGTCTATAATTACGCATGTCACCCTTTGATTCCCCTTTATGAATTGAGGATATTATTATTATTAGCCATATGATGCAAGGAAGCCTGAGGCTTATGCTGCACCAGCCAAAAAAAAATTGAGTTACCCTGAGAGAGAGAGAGAGAGAGAGAGAGAGAGAGAGAGAGAGAAAGAGAGAGAAGTAGAAGGGAATCACCATGAAAGAGAAAAATTATGACATCTAGCTCAGGGCCCTGGGTATGCCAAGCCCATACTTACCTTCAATATCTGGAGAACACAATTTGAAGATAAATATGTTTCCTGTACACAAACGGTAGCAGTTCCTTCTTAAGCCATTACAATTCCACTGAATGATTTTCTGCATTATTTGAGTTTAGATTTATTAGTAGGAGAACAGCATATTCATTATTTGATTTTTCATCTATGTTAATATTTCCATCTAATTGTTTACTCCATGGCAGATTTCAATCTTTCTTCTTTTTCAATGATTCTGACTAGGAGGGAGGGGTATCATCAGGTGGCTTGGTATTAATAGAATTTGATGTACTCTTTGTTTGCATTGCTATCTATGTCTCACCAACCATGAGAAAAGAACAGGCCCTTTGAGAAAGAGATATTTTAGGACAAACTGTAATATCAGTCTGTGTTGAAAACTCTAGTGTTTTTGACTGCATTGGCATATGATTTGGAAGGCATCAGGTTTAATAACTGTTTGCATGCCTCTTACAAAATGACCTTAGATTCTGTTAGAATCTAACAGAATCTCAGGTCATTTTTCTCTACCTTGTATTTTAGAATTTTATTACCAGTTTTCCATGATTCACAAGTTCTGGAAATGTAGGATGACACAATTCAGACATTATGGTATTACAGCAGTGCATTCAGATTGAGAGTTGTTTTTGAGCCATACAAGTGGTGGACTACCGTGACATACTTTGAGAATGCCCATACTTCTAGAATTTGAAAGATTAAAGGGTATTTGGAATATATGGATGGAACTTGCAAGAAAGGTCACCAGCTTTCACCAATGCAGGGAGATTTAGTGTTGAAAGTGAGATTTAGAATGCAGGGAGATTTAGAGTGCTGAAAGCAAGAATAATATTCCTTGTGGAGGTAAGAACACCATCCTGTTTGATCATTATTCTTTTGTTACTGATGACTCATTGTGCTTTAAGTTTTTCAACAGTTTCTTCCTCAGGAACATTAAGGAGGTCCCATTCTGAAATGACCCCTTTATAGATTTTTAAAGTTCTGTGTAAGGTTACAGAAATTGGAAGGCCTCCAAAGGTGGACTACCACTACTGTTTCCTTCATTAACAGAATTTAAAGGTTGTGGGATTGTTCATTCTTTGCCAGAATGCTGGAATTAGACAGAGGTCTTTCAATGGCTTCTGATAAATCATCATTTAGGGAATCTGTTAGTTCTTCAAATGGAACAAATTCAATACCAGAAGCCTTAGCCTCCAATTCCTTTTTTACCATTCTTAATCCACTGGTAAATAGTTCTTTCAAATTTTAATCCAACCAAAGAAGAAAAGGTCAAAAAAGTAATTCAACCATTCCTTTAGCCATATTGGCTTCATACTTCTCTGCAAACCAGAAATTTATCTTTTAGATGTCTAACAAGTAGGGGAGGCATGTTTCCTTCCTCGTCAGTTACTGTAACTTTACACAGATCTTTTGGATATCCATTTGGAAATACAACTTGAAGAATAATTACAGATACTTCGAAAGGCCAGTCAGGATCTGATGGAGTAAATTTAACTTGGTACATATCACAGTTATCTTCATCTGTCTGTATAACTTCATGGCACAGAAATCTTTTCTTTAACTGCAAAGTCTCTCTTCCTCTTAATTTCTCCAAGCCATCTTCATTCAAGTCACAAACAGATACCTTTCGCATCACATTTGGATTAGACGTTTCAAGGGACTTCAGAACATGTAATTTAAGACCTTTCTTTTGTGCTTCCAATTTAAGACTTGTTTCTCCTTCTTCAACTGGTGCATTAGTCTGGAATATACATTCTACAGAATTCAATTCGTCTGTACTTGCATTCCTAAAATCTACTGGATGAAAAAACTTGCATCTCTTGCCCCAAGAACAATAACCTTCTTTAAAATATTTGCACATGCGACATGAACTGACATTTCGTTTACTTTATTCAGAGCTGTTCAAATTACCTCTAACAGAATCTAAGGTCATTTGTTTCAGGAGCTGTCTTGAATGGTTAAGATGAGATGTTTTCCCAAGGAGATCTCCTGAGTGGAGCTGTTTGACTACTTTAAGCTGCTACAGTCTCTATGCTCTTGTGCACAAGAAAAGGAGATAAGCTACTAAAGAGGTTTTGTTGCCCATGAGTGCATGATTAAGAAAAACAAGTGGGTCTGCTGAAAAATCATCTTTTTTTGATTCTTTTTGTTCGTGATGATTCATTGTCAAGGTGTGAGCTTCTAGGCTCCACAGTCAGTGAGATTCAGGAATACATGTTTGCTCCTTTTTGCCCTGATTATCGAATTTATACTCAGGTTATTAGCCCTGCCAACATGGAGGTAGGAGTGGTGCCACCAAGTGATAAGAGATTAGTGTGTTAGAGAAGTTAGTTGTATGCACAGGATGGGACAGAGAAATGTGATGAATTTCAAATCACATTATTGTGGCAAGCCAGGTGGAGTAGTGGAGCAGTTCAGTAGGTAGGTTGTCTCATGCCATTTCAGTAGCGATGGAGAAGTGGACTGTAAAACATCGTGCTTTTAATATTGAAATGTACTTCAAGAATGGTGACTATTATCAAAGATACAACAGTTATTTTTCACTCATTTCAATATCCCTCATCACAGCTCAGTTCCTAGCTGTAACATGATAAAGCTCTGGGGATATGCGGTGGTCATTCCCTGACCTTTCCGCATCAACTGTATTTGGTGACTCAAGGGCTCGAACCCCAGTCTAATCAAGAAGCATGTGCTATGCACACTGCTGCTCCTGCCCACCTGGCTACGGAGGCACCACAATGGAAGTGATACAGTTACAGTTACATCATATTGCTATGTGGAACACTATGAAATTTCATGGAGTCAGAATTGCACCACCATGAAATTGATCTTAACACTGTATGGTTCCAGAAAAATGGGTGACTGCTCATAAAGCACAGACAACAAATGAGTGTCATGCAAAATGTTTCCAGGGCATATGTTTCACAGAATGGTGATGTTCCGGTGGCCGGCAGATTCTCTAGATTTAACAGCTTGTGACTACTGGCTGTGGAGCTACATTAAAGAGCAAAGTGTATATCACTAGACCCAATAAACATTGAAGAATTAAAACAAAGAATAAGGGACAAAGTTTCACAGGTTCCACTAACAACAATCCAGAAAGTGATGAGAAATCTTTGAAGTAGACTGGAGCAATGTTTGAGGAATAACGGGAGACATCTAACCAATGTCATCTTTAAAAATAAAATGGCATCGAATGTACTTCCTAGTGATAGTAATCATTAAATACAAACCAAAATTTCAGTGCGTTATTTCATTTCAAAAATAATCAGATTTCTCTGCCACATCCCATTCAAAAAAGAAAAGTGTCTTTCCTTTCTTGATAGGAGCAAAAATAAAATAACTATGTAAATTAAAAGGACTTTAATAATCTACTTTATTGGCTGATTGGAGAGAAGACACTTTCAAGTCAATTTGGAAATCACCATGTTCACTCACTTGGAGCTCAGGGCCAATGTTTCAAGAACCCATTCAGTAAATACTCCACATGATGTATTTAGTGTTATGTGTTACTTTTATTGGAATATCTTCAAAAGATGTTGCTGGAAGGAGCAGTTCTGAATTTCATACTGAGGAAGTTTCTACTAGATGTCCCTTGATCTGAGTCATTTTACTGATTTCAAACAACCTGCCAATCCTTAAAGACCCTTCTGAATGAAGAAGGGTGACATTTTACCAATTTCCTTTTCTCCTGTTGAACGCATAATAAGAAAACGAAGTACACGAGACAGAGCAGCTTCAGTTTGATGCTAAGTGCTTGTTACGTTTTCATCTGTTTCAGGTAGGAACCTGGTAGGGGTTAGATTGAAAGAGGAAGATTTAAATTCCTGATAGGAGTAAAATAAAAACATTCACTATCTTTAAGGTTCTTTACTACTGTGGAGCCCTACAAGGGTATGCCTAGTCACAAACTAGCAAGTAGTGCGGAGTTAGCTAGATACCATACCATATATCCAACAGGTCTTGACTTTGTCGCAGGACCAAAGGGAAGGAGACCTACTGGACAGTGGACTTGCCAGATGATTGATCCTGAATGGGCTGACATGGGACCTCCTGTATTGGCCAAAGACAAAAGTAGTGAATAAAAGCTGAGCCCCTTAAATCCCTTTCTGGCAAAGTCCATGGATTTCAGCCTCATGATAGAGATCTAAAACCTATGACCTGAAAAGAGAGATGTAGGCAGAGTTCTCAGCAGAAGCACCTACCATCTAACTTTCTTGCTAGGGATTTTGTTGCTTTTAGCACTTGTTATATTTTCATCAGTTTCATGTGGCCAGGTAGGGATCCCAGAATCCTATGATTAAATTACTCCTATGAATATTTCATAGGAGTAATTCTATAAAGAATTAAAATTTTCATATTATCTGTCCATTATTCTGTCTGAATCTCTCCTTGTTACCTTCCTGGCTGTGTCATATATCATTGGTGAAGGTGTTCAGGAGCTGGTGTGAGTGCTGGATCCCAGTGATGCTAATCTGAAGACTCAGCAGCATTACTGGAAGGTCCTTGCACCATATACAGTTGCCCACAATTGAGGGGCCAGATGTTGGAAAGCATTCGTCAGCCTAATCAATCTTCCTCACGATAACCTAAAACAAAGACACAGTCTCCCACTAAGTAGGGTTGGGTAGTTATCACAAGGAAGTAATTACTTCCGTATGGATTCTTTTCTACCTCCCAAGCAGGAGAGGGGGGGGTGCAGACAGAAAAATCGATGGCAGAAAATGTATCGGTTGGCACACGGAAGAAGGTGTTAGTTCCCATATTTACAAGGATGAGGTTATCGTCAGCAAGCATATGCATCTTGGGGGGGGGGGTATGTCAGTCTCAGGTAGCAAACAGATGGAGCAGACTGTTAATAAAAAAACCCCAACTGCAAGTCTGATTGCTGCCTCTGTGTTAGTTGTAAATAGTAAATCTAGAAATTGGGTCCAGTTGTCCACAAAAATGGCAATTCCCTCATGAGTGAGCCCATCCTCGTTTCTGTTCCTCTGAATGACAGCAAGAGGGAATCATTTATCTCCTCAAATATGTCTCCCGAAAGCAAACTAGCTAATTCTTCTTCAGGAGGGCCTTGGTGTCACAGTATTTTACAGAAATCCACAACAATTCTACTGTATGAATTTAGCCATTATTTGGAATTGGTGGATCTGTCAATCAGCTTCTGAAGTGGCAGGAGCTTACTTTTTTCAGTTGTGGATTATTCTTTTTAGTGGAAGAATGGGCGCAATGACAATGACCATTTATTCCTTGGCAAAAAAGTTAAATCTATGTCAGGTATACCACAACTTCTGTATCCATTCCCCCACTCTCTTTTGTGCTACCAGTGGCACTTCAGCTTTCTGTACCACTGAATTTTGGTAGAGTGGTGCAAAAGGATACATGAGTGGCAGCTGATTGGGCTTTTCATGAGGGTTTTGCAAACTAAATAAATAGCTTGGGGTGGGAGTTGTTGTTTGTTTGTTTGTTTGGGAATTTATTAGGCGCATTGGCATCTGTGGCCATAGTGTGCTGGGGGGTGGGAATAAATAATGGGTAAATGCTTTAGGTGAAATAGTCATTTCATTTTTTGTTTAGAAGTAATATCACCTTGAAACTTTCTAAACATATGAAGGTTTGTTGTTATTTATGTTTCACTGCTATTTTTGTCTCCTGGTATATGTTCAATTCTGATTTTATTCTTTGGAATCTCTTTCTTCTTGCTGGCATGCTCAAGAGTATGCAGACTGCTCTCCTTGGAAAGTTAGGACAAGTTTCTAGTGGTGATGGTGACTAGGTTCCTCTCCTTATGTATGTATGAACCTAGTCATCACTAGGCACCTCATCCTTACATTCAACTTTCCATTTTTCACTTTTCACCAGTTGTTTTGCTGTAGTCACTTCTTGTGAATTTAGTTCAGGACAGATCTGTTCAGACATTTCAAGAAGATTCCATTCGGATATCATGCTGTGGGATAAATTTGTGTCTTATTGGGACAACTATAATGAATGCGCCAAAATATGGTGGCTTCAAGGACCTGTCCTGAGTTCTTGTCAGCTATGGTTTATATTAGAATATCTGTCAAATGTAGCCATTAAACTGATGTATCCATTTAATCCTTCCAAATAAAGAAATGTGACAATTTTTCTATTGGCTTTTTGCTGGTAGAATGCATATCAGCAAACACATTTAAGTCCTGATATTTCTTCAGTTCTGAGCATTTTGTTAAAGTAACATTATCTTAAGCCTCAGTCTATATATTCTGACAGGGTTCGCAGAAGAAAAACTTAGTTTATCAGGATTTATTTAACTGATTTACAAGATTCTGCCACCCCCACCTGGATAAAGAAGGGCAACATTTACCCTATGGTCTTTATGCTGGTGGAAATGCATTACCAGGAAGCATGCAGGTCTTGATATTTTTTCAGTTCTGGGCTATTATCTGTTTTTGTCAATATGTTACACTGGGATCCCAGAAAACGAATTTAGTTTATCAGGATTCAGGAAAATTTTACTGTTTTAGTGCCCAGGCTTCCCACCTGCAATGGAGTCCAAAGAAATGCACACTTTCCAGCATGCAATACACATGTAAGGCTGCCCAAGTGCCATACTTGTATTTCCATATAAAAATAATTCCTGCACACTGGAAGAACTGAAGACCTATATACAGAATTAAAAAAGCAAACGCGGATGTTCAAACATTAAAAAAAAAGTGTCGTTGAATATGATGAAAAGAGTATATGTATGTATTCAAGAAAGTAGAAATTTATTATAATTTTTTTTTATAATTACTTAAGTTATTATAATTACTTGATTATATAATATGACAGTAAAACAATTAATAAATTTATTAACTGACATTTTAGCATCACAAATTTTTAATCATCCTGTACTTCAATTAAAATAAAAGAGAAAATGTAACTTTTTTTAAATATATTTATTTTGTTAAACATGGTATGCACTGTTTTTAGAAAGAATTAAACAACAAGCAGGTTTAAAATAGAAAAATATTAGTAAAAATACTTTACCAATACAGTGTACGCACTTTAATATAAAAAAAACTTTTCTCATTAGGTGACTGCTGAACTCCGGCATCTGTAAAGCCTGTTTTTGAATGGTGGGTCATTTCTAACTCTCTTGGATGCAACTCGTGCAAACTTTGTGCTAGCTGATATTTCAGAATATCTCTCTCTTCAAGAATCTAAAGGCATAAAAATATGCAAACAATATGTGAAAATTTATGTTTTTTAATGATAAAAATATAAAGTAATGTTTATTACAAATAGCAGTTGGCAAAAGCTCTCTGGCACACTATTACCAGTCAGAATATTGAGATATAAACATGTCAAACTATGTGGCTTAAATATTCATATAATATAAGAGGATTTCCCACCAACCTTTCCTACTTACTGGAAAAGTGCATCAAATATCTAGTAAAGAGTCAAGATCTGAAAAGTGTAATACTTCTTTTTGAAATCTTTCAGATAAAATTTCAGATTGTTTAGAGAAGATTATATGCACACTTAAAATCTATATCCTATGACACCTGCTTGCATTTGCCTAATTTATATCTCCTGAACACCACTATCCTGAACACCACTAGGTAGTAGACCACTCTTAAACCAAAGCTTTTGGTTTTTTCAAACCTTTTTTTCAGATATGGACTACTCTCACATTTTAGCTGGAAACCACGGACACGAGAATATTAAATTATACATGGAAATACAGTATATTAATCACTATTTTTTTGAATACAGTGATATGTATTCATACTACGTACTTTTAGTATGAATACATTACAAACATGTAATATATGTTAAGTTTTTAATAGGTACATCTCCCATCCTTAATGGAATTGTTGCCTACCACAAAAAAAAGCAGCATCTGTATCCTATACGCGAGAAAGATGTTTTATTTTAAGTGAAAACATCCTTGGCTTGGACAAGGTTAAAAGGGTTTAGGAATGAAAAGAATCCGAACACATTTAATATTTTAAAGCATTTATTTTTCTTTTCGACAGTTTCATGAATTTGAGGTTGCAATACATGTTCAATAGGTAATTTACTTACAATGGGTTTGTGATAGATAAAATATGATAAGTATACTTGAGAATGTAAAGAATGTAAATGTCTTTGAAACACAGCATCAATTATAATTCCATGATTAGTAGTCGATACTGATCTAGAAATATTTAACATAGTCCAAATTTATTTTCTAAGAAATCAGTCAGGTTTGGATTGAGTATCTGCAAAATTAATGTTGAAATCGACACTAAGTATCATAGGTATTCGGTCGCATTTTTTGTGAGAAAACTTTGTAGCAGTGCAGCTCCTTCAATCATGTAATGAATTAAAATGAAATGGAGATGAATTCAACGATCTGTTTGATCTTTTGGTTAGGTGAAATGTAAATGCCTACTGACAATATCGTTTGACTAACAGGAAGAAGGCATTCGGCTGCACAAATTTCTCCAACAGATCGAACACTCACTGATTTGCCACAGATTGTCAATAAATCACTTCCATATGAGAAGTAACAACATGTGTAGGATTTCTCTCTTATAATATACTGTTACACTGCCTGCTTGTTGATCTTCTTGTTTGAATTGAGTCACAATCGAAGTTAGGTATGCTTACTTCTTTGTTATTTAGCTGCATTTCAGAAAGAAGTAAATTGGATTGTTGGGTGACTGCATCGGTGAGATCGTCACTGTGAGAAAGTAAACTTTGACAATTTAATGTTACAATGGAAAGACCTTGTCATTTTACTGATGAACTTGTATAAAGTATCTTGCATGGTAAGTAGAGGATTACTCGACAACCTGGTCATTTCAGCTTGAAGTGCAAGAGTGGATGTAGCATTTCTCAGTCCATGATAAAATTTCTTTTTTCCATTTGCAGCAATAATGTAAAGATCATTGATATCAGTAACTCAAGATAATGCAACATAAACTAGTTGTTTGTGATATTTCTCGTATTCATAAACTACAGAATCGAAAGTACCTCACTGAGATTTATGGTTTGTTTGTTTGTTTGGGTTTTTTTGGCGCATTAGCAACAACGGCTATAATGCGCCAAGACTAGGTAATATTTTAAAAATTTTAATTTAAACTCTCGGTGACCTAATTAATTAGGCCACCATGTCCAGATCTAATAATAAATATATAAAAAAGATAAATCAATAAAAGATATAACAATAACATATAAATTTTAGATACTATTAAAAACGTTTATTGCTTTCAAAAAGCTAAAAATAGCAGACACATTGTCATTGTCAGATAAAATCTGACTGAGTGTATACGGCTCAGTCAGATGATTAAAGGCGGTAAAACGGATATTGCTAAAATCTGGACATTCAACTAAAAGGTGTCTAATAGATAAAATTGTGCCACAGGACTCACACATAGGAGGATCATCAGCCCTCAGCAAAAAAGAATGTGTCAAATGACTATGTCCTATGCGGGTCCGGGCGAGAACAACTTCCTCCTTACGACTCCTGCGCAGACTAGACTGCCACGGTTCAATTAAAGGCTTTATAAGATATAATTTATTCGCAGTCTGTCTATTCCACAAATCCTGCCATTGGGAATGTATCTTTTCGTGTATTATTCGCCTGTAGTCTGTATAGGGGACTAACAGGCAGCGATTATTATTGGGAATTGCTGATTTGGCTGCGGCGTCAGCCAAATCATTTCCCCTAATCCCAATGTGGCTCGGGATCCAGCAGAAGCGGATATCATATTCACGTTCATGGAGAAAGTGAATCTTCTGCTGGATACTAGACAGAACTGGATGAGGATTATACCTCACAGATATTAAAGCCTGTAACACACTGAGAGAATCAGAATATAAAATGAACCGTTGGTATTGGCATTCACTAATGTGATCCAAGGCTAACTCTATAGCATGCAGCTCTGCAGTAAATATACTGCATTCAGAGGGAATCTGCTCCGATGTAGTGCTGTCTGTAAAGACAGCAGCAGATCCCACATGTGATTCCGACTTCGAGCCGTCTGTGTAAACTGGCGCAAAGTCAGAATGTTCAGCTCGGTATGCTGAATGAAGCTGCAGGTAGACCGATGATGGAGTGTCTGACTTTCCCCAATTTCTGAGGGACAAGTCACATATTGGAATATGAGCATGCCAGGGTGGAAGAGGTTGCTTCGGTGTTTGGGCAACCTTGTCTACCTTGATATCAAGTTCTACGAGTAGCTCTTGGAAACGAATACCAAAAGGAGGATTAGCAGTCTTACGGGTATTGTACAAATTTTCCCATCGTGGCTCAAAAACGGATAGCCACGTAGGATGGTCTGGCAGGGATTTCAGTTTAAAAGCATAGTTTAGAGACAACTGCTTACGTCGAAGCGATAACGGTGGTTCGTTTGCTTCGACGTATAAACTCTGGACAGGAGATGTTCTATATGCTCCAGTAGTGATACGAAGAGCCTGGTGATGGACAAGATCCAGCCATCGAAGGGCACTATCTCTGGCTGAAGAATATACCTGGGACCCATAATCAAGTTTGGATCGCACAAGTGCACGGTAAAGCCGAAGAAGCGTGCATCGGTCTGCTCCCCAAAATGTAGAGGAGAGCGAGCGGAGAATATTAAGCCCGCGTGTGCACTTTGTGCGAAGTTGACAGATGTGGTTCAGAAAGGTCAACTTTTTATCAAATACGAGTCCCAAGAATTTTGTGTCCGCTGCTACTGGAATAGCATTTTGTCCGAGCATTAATTCAGGTTCAGGATGAAGATTACGCTTGCGACAAAAGTGTACACAAACGGTCTTCTCCGGCGAGAACCTGAAGCCATTAGCAAGTGCCCAGGAATTCAGACTATCAATGGCTTTCTGCAGTTGTCTTTCAATAACCCTCATGTTGCATGACTGACAAAAAATGCTAAAGTCATCAACATAGAGGGCACTGTTTACAGTTGGAGGAAGTTGTTCTGTGATGGAATTTATTTTGATGGCGAAAAGCGTGACACTTAATACTGATCCTTGTGGTACTCCCTCCTCTTGGCTGAAGGAACGAGAGAGTGAGGATCCCACACGAACTTGGAAAGATCGATTGGCTAAAAAGTTTTCAATAAACACAGGGAGATGCCCTCTAAGGCCTAGGCTGTGCAAATCTTTTAGGATGCCAAATCTCCAAGTTGTGTCATACGCTTTCTCCATGTCAAAGAACACCGACACCAAGTGTTCGCGTTTTAGGAAAGCATCCCGAATGGATGTTTCCAGTCTAATAAGATGGTCCAAAGTGGACCGGTTCCTTCGGAAGCCGCACTGGATGTTGGAGAGAAGGTCATTTGATTCTAAATACCAGATTAAACGAGAATTCACCATTCTCTCCAGGATTTTGCACAAACAGCTAGTCAGAGCAATGGGATGATAATTTCTAGTGACTTTTGGATCCTTTCCTGGCTTAGCGAAGGCAAGAACGGTTGCCTTGCGCCAGGAATCCGGAAACTGCCCTTCGGTAAAGATTCTGTTATACAGAAAGAGCAGATAATCCATAGATTTTGGTGAAAGATGTTTAATCATATCATAATGGATGCCATCTGGTCCAACAGCACTTGCTTTGGAAAGAGTGAGGGCTCTTTTCAGTTCATGTATAGTGAATTCCCCGTTGTAGGGACAGTCGCTCTTACACTTAAAATTAAGTGCCTGTTTTTCTATTTTATGTTTCAGGACCAGGAACTCTGGGGAATAAGAAGATGTTGCACAGATTTTAGAGAATGTTTCCCCAAGAGCATTGGCTATTGCAGTTGGATCTACAATAGCGCATCCATTATAATCTAGGATTGAAGAAGGGTGGGATGTATGTTTTCCCTTCATTTTCCGGATTTTATCCCAGACTACCTTAGAGTTGGTAGACTGGGTAATAGATGATGTAAAACGGATCCACGATTCCCTTTGATTCTGATGGCGGATGTAGCGTGCTTTGGCTCGTGCACGTTTAAACGCTATAAGGTTGTTCGTGGTAGGATATCGGCGGAATATCCCCCACGCTTTGTTTTGAGCCTTTTTTGCTGCTGTGCATTGAGAATTCCACCAAGGTTTGGGAAATGGTGGAAACCGAGCAGATGTTTTTGGAATAGCATTAACAGCTGCTTGGACGATAATTTCTGTGATGTACTTTACTGCATCATTGATTGGCTCCTGACTGACAGTGCTGAGATCAAAATTTGCTTGATGTTGGAAGGCAGACCAGTCAGCCTGATCAATCTTCCACCGTGGTAACCTGAAGGGAAGACATGGTCTCCCACTGTGTAACAAGGTTATCACGGGGAAGTGATCACTACCGTATGGATTCTCCTCGACTTCCCAAGTGAGTGAAGGGAGTAGAGAAGGGGAGCAGATAGAAAGATCAATAGCAGAAAAAGTACGGGTAGGCATGTGGAAGAATGTGTTTGTTCCAATATTTAGAAGGGAAATTCATTGTCATTGAGCATACGCTCTATGACTTGTCCCCTCCCATTAATGTTAGCACTACCCCACAGGGTGTTATGTCCATTAAAATCCCCGAGAAGTAAGAAAGGGGGAGGCAACTGCGTTAGAAGATCATCAAGGTCTTCCTGGGAGATGTCAGTCCCAGGTGGCAAATAAATAGAGCAAACCGTTATTAAAAATCCCACTGTAAGGCAAATTGCAACAGCCTCTATGCTGGTTGTAATTAGCAAGGGCTGAACTGGGGTCTGATTACCCACAAGGATAGCCACTCCTCCATGAGCAGGACCATCCGCAATTCTATCCTTACGAAAGATTGTGATGTTATTCAGGGTGGGATCATCATTTGCCTTTAGATAAGTCTCCTGCAAGCAAAAGCAAACTGGCTCGTGCTTTTGCAGGAGGGCCTTGATGTCATCAGTATTTCGCCGGAATCCACGACAATTCCATTGTTGGAATTTAGCCATTATTTTGGCTTGGTGGGTCCATCAAGCGGCTTCCGAGGTGCTGAGGGCTTACTTTTATCAGTCTTGGCTTTGTCTTTTTTGGGGAAGAATGGACGATGTCCCGTGTCCATTTCTTCCTCCGCAAAGAGTTCCAAGACTGATTCATCCTGTACCTCCTTGTTCTCTACATCCATTGTTTCTGGTATTACGGGTGACTCTTCAGAACGTTTTTGCTCTTTTTTACCACTTGGTTTTGGTAGTGGTGGAGCACTAGGAGGTACGGATATAGGAGTGGCAACTGATTGTTTTTTTGGTGGGCTTTTGTGAATTTAATAAATAGCGTGCAATCGGAGTGAATGACTCTTTCGGTGGTATAGTCATCTCAGTTTGAGTACCGATAGTGCACTTGGCAGAAACCTTCTGAGCATAGGAAGGTTTCCCGCTATTTATTGGTTCGATACGTTTTCTGGCCTCTGGGTAGGAGATATTCAGCTCTGTTTTCAGTTTTTGGATTTCTTTTTCATCCTTCCACCGCTGGCATGCTCGAGAATAGGCAGGGTGCTCTCCTTGGCAATTAATACAGATCGGTTTTGAAGCTGAACATTCCTTGCTCTCGTGGTCTTTAACACCACATCGAGCACAGGCAGGGTTACCACGACAAGATGTTTGTGAGTGGCCGTATTTTTGGCATCTAAAACACCTCAGTGGGTTTGGGATGTAAATCCTCACTGGGCAGTTTAGATAGCCTGCCTTGATGGAACTTGGAGGCCTTGGGGTATTGAACGTGAGGATAAGAACTCGGGTAGGGACGAGATTCCCATCCTTTCGTATCGATATTCTTTTCACAGCTGTCACTCCTTGGTCTTTCAATTCAGAGCAGATCTCTTCTTCAGAAACATGAAGAAGGTCCCACTCTGATATAACACCACGTGAAGAATTCAGAGTTTTGTGGGGGGTTACGGTGATAGGTATTCCCCCTATGGATGTAGAGTTCAAGAATTTTTCAGCTTGTTTTGTGCTGGAAGCTTCAACTAAAAGATCGCCAGAACGCAGTCGTTTAAACGGATTTTGGTGAACCTGCCAACCCTTCTAATCCTTTCTGGATAAAGAAGGGTGACATCTTTCCAATTGACTGTTCTCCGATGGAATGGAGAATGAGGAAGAGCGGTGTCACTGATGGTGGTGGTGTATCCTCAGTTCTGGCTCTTTTTGCAGAGGTGTTTTCTTTTTCACAATCTCGATTAGGTAGGGGCCTTGTTGGGGCCCCAGAAGAAAGATTTAAATTACTCATATGAGTAAAGAGAAAATGTCTGATGCCTAAGTACCTCACCCACCACGGAGCCCTACGAGGGGACGCCCACTCGTGAACTAGCAGGTACTGCGTACACGAATGGGACGCCGAGTTCGCTTAGAGCACCATACCCACGTTACCAATAAGTCTTTATCCCGTCCCAGGACCAAAGGGAGGGAGACTTATTGGAACGCAGTTGACCCTAGCAGTATAAAACCACCCGCCGATTGATCCCAGTCGGGCCAGTCCGGGACCACCCGTCTCGTCGAAGCAGGGGCCAAAGTGGTGTATTAAGGCTGGGCCCCTCAACCACCAGGATCCCCCTTTCCGCTTCCACGGGTCGCGGCGCACGGCTGCACACGCCGGATTCCAAAGATGTAACCCTGGAACCAAGGTATGGGCGTTAGATCCCAGTGATGCTAATCTGGAAACCCAGCAGCATCACTGGGAGGTCCCCTCACCACGTACAGGTGCCCGAGATTTATGGATGGTAATAGCACCAGCCAGTATTAGTGGAAAATGATTTTGTTTATCTCAGATCATTCTGTTGTTATTCAACAAAATACTCTTACTTCTTCTTGCGAATTGGTATGGCTTCTAAATCGATATCTCAATCCATAGAAAATCGATGAGCCTTTGTTCTAGCAAAGTTCTCTGTTCTTTGGTTGAAATTTCCAGGATCACAGCTGGTGATCCTGGAAATTTCAACCAAAGATGTTTTATATAATTAGTCTCTTCGGCATACTTGATACAGGCCAATTTCCTTAAAGCTCTGTTAGCCAGACCATTGAATATGTCAATATTAGTGATTATCAAGTATGGTTTGCCAATAAGTAAAGGAAGTTCATACGGTAATCCACCAGTGTCTAATACTGTCATTTTATGAAGTTTTTGCACATGGTCCTCAAATTAATGACAGTAATGGCAGTGTGGAACGTGCAACAGGATGTAGAAAATTTGGGAAAATGGGCTGAGAAGTGGCAACTGAAGTTTGACATTGACAAATGCAAAGTACTGCATATGGGTAGAAGTAACCTCGGAGGAATGTACAAACTGTGTGGTATTACACTTAAGGTGGTAGAAAATGAAAAAGACCTGGGATTAATTTTGCAGTCAGATATGAAGTTTTCTGAACAATGGAGACAGGCTGCAAGAGCAGGTCATGGGTTTTGTCAATGATATACAGGAATTTTGCTAGCAGGGAAAAAGGAGGTGATTGTCCCTCTGTATAAGGCAATGGTCAGGCCACGCCTTGAGTACTGCATACAGGTCTGGAGGCCTCATTTTAGGAAGGATGTAGATTTGTTTCAGTGTGTACAGAGAAGGGCAACAAGATTGGTGAGGGGAATGAAGGGATCCTCTTACCAAAAGAGACTTAAGTTCTGCAAATTGCAGTGGCTGGAGACTAGGCACCTGTGCTGTGATCTGATTGAGGTGTATAAGGCCTTGAATGGGTTGAGCATGCTGAATTCTGATGGGATTCTTCCACTTGTTCAGATTACGAACCTAAGGGGGCATAAATTCAAATTGAGAAAGACAGAGGTAGAATAGATGTGCGGAAATTTGCCTTTAGCCAGCATGTGGTTAATTGCTGGAACAAACTTCCATCTGTCATTGTGGAAGTTGATAGGTTAAATAAATTTAAGGAGGAACTGGACAAACATTTGGAGGGAATGGTTGTGTAATTTTTTTTTTTTTTTTTTTTTTTTGGCTGATGCTGCATAAGCTCATATGCTTGCTTTCTTGCATCACATGCCACTATTACTACCTCTGAACCCATCAAATGTCTTGAGCAATCTACATAATGGTATCTGAAGATTAATTTAACACAGAATTGTTATAATCGTTCATAGATTATTTTTCAAATATAAACGGGGTGTGTTCAAGGGGTGGTGACGTGCATTCTATAACCTCTCCTACCCAAATGTCAACCTCGCCTTCTCTGGGCAAACTGACCCGTTTCCACAGATGAGACTCTGGTGACCAAGTCACAGCGGTATAACTGTCCCATCACATACAGAAGAAATGCCGTACCTGAAGCCTGTCTAGAGACTATAAGGTGGCAGCCCCACAACTAGACTTACCCCGCGAAAGGCTGGTAACCTATCTGGGGGACATTCTAAATACTCGAAATAAGCGCAAGGGAAAAAACTGGATGGATCTCAAGGGTAACGACCTAGGCAATGGATATAAGACTACAATTAAGGAACTTAAAGTAACAACTTGGAATGTTAGGGGAATAAATCACAAATAAGATGAATTGACCATGGAACTGAAAAATAGAAATACTGACATAGCAGTCATTACCGAAACAAAAAAGAAGAACAAAGGATCCAAAGAAATAGGTAACTTTATAATGATATACTCCGGCGTACCAAGTGAAATGTGGGCATCATCGGGAGTTACTGTTATAATAAAGAAAGAATGGGAAAACAAAAAATTAGTAAAAGTAAAAAATATTCTGGGTGATATCCAAGAGTAAAAAATTACTCTTGGATATCACCCAGAATATTGAAATTAAGACTAAAAATTCTATCTTATACAATAACAATCACTGGCATCTACGCACCAGTAGAAGGCAACATTGATGAAACCACAGAATTTTATGACGAATTACAACAGATCATAGACCAAACTAACAAAAATAAGTATCTCATACTAGCAGGAGATTTTAATGCAAGGGTTGGTGCTCAATCAGTAGACAAATGTATAGGATCAGAAGGCGAACCCGTGGTCAACAATAATGGAAGATGCCTGATAGACTTCTGCATTTTTAATAAACTTAAAATTACAAATATTTTTTCAGACACAAGAATATCCATAAATTCACATGGAAAGCAAGAAAAACAAAGTCTATAATAGATTATATTATCATTAATGAAAATTTAAATGACAAAATTAGAGACACTAGAGTATTCAGAGGTAGTGAAATTGACAGTGATCACTACCTAGTAGAAAGCACTTTCAAAATAAAAAGAAATTATTTTAATAATAAAAAATACCAAGAAAAACTAAGAAATTAAAAATACATTTGTTGGAAGACGAAAGCACTAAATTCCTGTATGAAAGTCGATTGAAAGATAAACTCAAATCAGATGAAACTGATAATGTTGACGATATCTGGTCAAACATGAAAAATCAATTCTGGGAGCTGCTGAAGAAAGTCTTGGATATAAACCTATAAAAAATAAAAACTGGCTAAGAACTTGGAATGAAGAATTGAAACAAACAATAAATGAGAAAAAAAAAGACCTATAAACTGTCTAAAGACCTACATTTACACATAAAATATAAAAAGCTTAGAGCAGAAGTCAGAAAACTAACCAGAAGAATCTGACGAGATGAATTTGTTAAATCTTTAGAACATGATATCACAGGCCCACAGAGAAGAGGTTTTAAAATTTTTAAGAAATTACAACTAGACACAAATGATCAAATAAAAATCAACTCCATCTCTCAAGCAGAATTTGGCCCTTGAGGTTGTCACAGACATTCTCTCAGATATGCCAGACAAGCTGTACTTGCTACCTGGGAGTCTAAAACGCTGATGGAACTGATATTCGGGTGACACTCAAGTCAAGTGGACCCAATTTCGGCGAAGTCCGGACGGTCTGTGACAACCAAATCCTCTGCTTGCACCTTCACGATGGTGGGACTGTTAGTAATCCTGGGTATAACCTCCATGCACAAGCACATGGTGGGTGACCACCCAGGTGTGAACCAACGTAAGCAGGGGTCGAGGTGTGGCGCCCACACCACATGGAGGAATGCCGCCCCTCTATGTTACCAGGCAGTACTAGGTGGTAGATGACTCTCATCAACCGGTGAAATACCACCACTTTGCTTATTGGAGGCTTGAAGTGGTGGAACCAATGTTTAGTCTCTAGAGCTAAGTTCCGGTCAACCCTTCCCTATCTCTTCCATCATGCAGTATGATTGATGACTTTTGAGGTTATGATGAACGTTGTGGCGAGATCCAATATTCCTTACATTTCGAGGGTACAGCTCTAAAACGGTTTTCGCAGGCCGGCCGCTAGTTAGTACACCGGACCGAACCTATTGGTAACTCTCTAGGAGGCTTCCGGATCAGCTAGTGTATAATCTTGCTACCTCTACTCTGCCAGATAGTGACTGGAGGGAGTCCGAGTAGTGTGTATGCGGGGAGCATTGTCGAGGCCACGTTATGTCAAGGATCTGGGTATATTCTTCCCACATGTACGCCATATCCAAAAATTTCATTACTTCATACAGCATGTCCCACCCACTTTTTCTTACTATTGAATACACCATGAATTGTCAAACTAATAGAACAAGCTTATCTGCGAAAAGATCTAAACCTCCCAAGGATTTCCTAATTCATTTCACAAATATACGTGGTCTCAATTCTAATCTCAACGATGTCCATTTCCACTTGCAGTCTGCCAAACCCCATGTACTTTTTCTGACAGAATCTCAGTTAGCGGTTGATTCAACTACTGTTCATCTCAGATGCCCAAATTATTCGCTGTATGATTCCTTTCGCCTCAAAGGTGGTACTTGTGCATATGTCCGTTCTGATATTCCCTGTCAGAGACTTGGCAATTTGGAATCTCCTCTCTTTGATCTTCTCTGGCTTAAAATCTCTCTACCTCATTGTGTCAAATTCATCTGTTGTCTCTACCGTTCTCCCAACTCCACTAATCACTTGGAGCTCTTTGACTTCCTCTCGTTGCAACTTGACTTTCTCCAGTCCAACTTTCCTAACAGTGAGGTAATTTTCCTTGGTGATTTTAACGTTCACAACTCCAGCTGGCTTCCGTTTTCTAGTCACACCGACCCAGCAGGTCGAGATGCTGAGGCTTTTGCAATTACTAATGACCTAGCACAGATTGTTCATTTACCTACAAGAATACCGGACAATCCTAATCATACAGCCAATACGCTTGATCTTTTTCTCACAAACAACCCTTCTAAGTACACGGTCGAAGTGAGAGGTCCTTTAGGCACTTCAGATCACAACTTGGTGATTGTCTCTTCTCCAATGGAACCTTTATCTCATGGCTATTCCCAACCTCGTGTTGTTTGGCATTACAAGAATGCAAAATGGGATGACCTGCGAGACTTCTTTTCTTCTTTTCCTTGGTCGGATTACTGTTTCAAAACTCCTGATGTCAACGTTTGCTCAGATCGTGTCAGTGAAATTATTCTTGCAGGAATGGAATCCTTTATCCCACACTCCACTTTAAAATCTCGTCCTTTATCTAAACCTTGGTTTTCCAATAAATGTGCTAAGGCTGTTCAAGAGAAGAATGTTGCATATCGTAATTGGCTTGTTTCTAATTCTTCAGTTTCATTTTCTGCCTACACCAAAGCTCGCAACAATTGTAAAGCAGTTATTAATCAGTCCAAACTAGAGTTTGAACAGGCTAAGAGTAGAAAACTTGCTTCTTGCCCTAATGGTAGCCGAGCATTCTGGTCTCTTGCCAAAGCTATTGGCCGCAACTTTTGCCCATCTCTGCTTCCACCTCTGTCCAAACCAGATGGTTCTGTTGTCACTTCAGCCAAGGATAAAGCTGACCTGCTAGCATCCCATTTTTCTTCCAGCTCATGTATTAATGAACTTGGTAAAACACCTCCCACCATTCCCAACACGGTCCATTCAATGCCTCCTGTGGTCTTCCGTCAAAAGGATATCAGAAGGATTTTGATGAATCTTGATGCTAAGAAAGCTCCAGGTCCTGATGGTATTTCTCCACTTGTTCTCAAAATCTGTGCTCCTGAACTTACTCCTATTCTTTGCCACCTTTTTTCACTTTCTTATTCCAAAGGTGTTTTTCCTTCTGCTTGGAAATTTGCTCATATCCAGCCAGTTCCTAAAAAGGGTGACAAATCCCTCCCATCCAATTATCGTCCCATTGCAATTACTTCTACTCTTTCTAAAGTAATGGAGAAATCAATTAACCGCCAACTCTTAAACTACCTAGAAACCTTCCGTCTGATCAACGATCGCCAGTATGGATTCCGTCGGTGTCGATCCACTGGTGATATTCTGGCTTATGTTACCCATTTATGGACTTCTTCAATGGAAAGGTTCGGTGAAACACAAGTAGTTGCTCTTGACATCTCAAAGGCTTTCGATCGTGTTTGGCATAAAGGTCTTCTAAACAAGCTTCCATCTTATGGTTTGCCAACTGTTTTTAGTAATTGGTTATCCAGTTTTCTCTCTGATCGCTCACTGAGGGTGATGGTAGATGGCTCTCTGTCTTCTAACTTCTCCACTAATGCCGGTGTCCCCCAAGGTTCAGTTCTTTCCCCCACTCTTTTCCTCTTATATATCAATGACCTTCTTCCATTGACTGGAAATCCTATCCATAGTTTTGCCGATGATAGCACATTGCATTCAACTTTCCATTTTGAGAAACCTTGCCCTGCTCAATCAGCTTCAACTTCTCGAAAATCTGCTACCAATTCCTTAAATGCCGATCTTCAGGTAATTCTCCAGTGGGGCAAAGACAACTTAGTTGATTTCAACCCTTCTAAAACTCAGTCTTGTCTTATATCTCGCAAAAAGGATTCTTCTGCTCCTATGCTTATCTTTAGTGACACTCCAATTTCTAGGCAAAAGGATATATCTCTTTTGGGGATTACCCTGACTTCTAATCTCTCTTGGCACAAGCACATTACAAATATTGCTTCCTCTGCATCTAAAAAACTTGGTTTTCTCTTTCGCTCTCGGCGTTACTTTTCTTCCAAACAGCTGCTCACTCTGTATAAATCGCAAATCCGCCCTGCCATGGAATATTGTTCCCACATTTGGGGCGCTGCCCCCAAAACCTCTCTCAGGCTTCTTGATTCCATTCAGAAGAGGGCAGTTAGGTTAATTAATGATTCATCTCTAACAGAGTCTCTCCACTCGCTTTCTCATAGACGTACTGTTTCTGCTGCATGCCTCTTCTATAGATATTTCCATGGGCACTGTTCTTCTGAATTGGCTTCTATAATTCCCGCTCTCTCTTTCAAAACAGTCCGAACACGTGCCGCCACCAGCCAACATCCATTTACTGTCCAACTTCAAACCCACAGAACCAACTTTTCATCTTCCTCATTTATTCATTCAACTGCCGTTTTCTGGAACAACCTTCCTTCATACGTATTTCCTGAAAATTATAATCTACAGAAGTTCAAGTCCAATGTCAACAAATATCTTCTTTCGTCTTCTCAACCTCCAACCCAAGCACGGTACTAAGTACTATAGGTTCTAATACCTCTCGTGTTTGGGGTTCACATAAAAAAAAAAAAGAATGGAAGCAACACTATTCCAAACTATGGTATAACCCAGGCACTAGGGAATTGGAAGATGAATCTGTGATAACCAAAGATGAAGAAAATATAACAATGGAAGAACTAGATTTAATATTACAAAAATGACAATGCGAAGTTTTAGAGATCTTCAAGTACCGTGTTAATAGACTAGTAAAGGATAGCGAATGCTTAGAAAGCAGTACTCACCTTGAATTAATCTGCGATGGCTTACTTAGGCAGCATGGTTAATATTTAGGTTGAATTGTTAAGTTGAATAAAATTAAAAGGGGGGGAAGTAGGTAAGTGTAAGTAGGTAAATATTTCTTAATCAAACTATTCAAATTTCTTAACAGAATTTAAAAAAAAGGTTGGGTTCCTTGAAGGTTAGATACCTAAGTTTTTTTTTATATATATATATAAAAGTCACTAAAAAATTGGACTTATTATTTATTGTCAAATGAAACTCTCCACAAAAATAATTACAAGATTGATTTCAGCAAAAAAAAAAAAAACTGTTTCCGGACATCTCTGTGATTTTCCAATCATGTTTTCAGGTAATTATTCTGGAAATTACCCAATTTATATTCCTCCCAAGGGTGAAACCATGCTTTATTTAGAAACCAGTTTAGAAAGTTATAAGTGGAGCATTTACTTGAAACGGAACGGCACAGACAATACTTTTTTTTTTTTAATTTGTAGAATTTTATTTGTTGTTACCCCTAGGAAACAAACTAATAATGGCACATCTTTAAAATGGGTTAAGCCAATAAGGCCATTTACCTCTGTGAAATGGGTGAACTAGAATAGCAAACATTCAACTCAATTGAAAAACAAGTGAATCATCAGTGAAGTGCCATGTGCCTGAGAAAAGTGAAAGTTTGGGGGGGGGAAGCATATCAAGCTTATTATCTAAGTTTGCAGATAATACAAAGCTTAGCATGGCAGTTAGTGACACAAATCAGGGAAATGTTACCCAAACCCAACAAGCCCTAGAAAAATTAGGAAGATGATGAACAGAGAAGTGGCAATTGAGGTTTAACACTGATAAATGCAAGCTACTGCACAAGCAACATTAATCCCCCAGTTTGGAATAAGACTAGAGATACATCTACCATAGGAAAAGTAGAGCAGATCAACTTTTAAGGGCACAAAAGATGACATTATTGTAAACGTTGACACTAATGATATTAAGAGTAAGACACCTGAGGACTTACTTAATGTGTACAAGAAGACATTAGGAAAAAGCCACAAGGTAGAATTAAATTTGTAAGTGTCTGCAATAATACTTGTTGAGGGCCTTGTCAATTAATTCTGCTGTGGAGAGACTGTGCAAGGCTTCTAGGGTATAATTATTCTCAGCATGGTCTATGCTTGTTAACACGAGACTGTTTTTACAGGGGTAGGATACACTTAAATTGAAGAGGAGCAAGAATATTTGCTAATACTATCAAGGCAGTGTTAGGTGGATTGGAAAACTGACAGTTTTGGAGGGAGAAGTTACACGGACTAATTATTATTAGCCATATGGTGCAAGGAAATCACCAAGAAAGAGAAGAATGATGATATCCAGCTGAGGACCCTGGGTGTGCCAAGCCCATACTCACCAGATGTGAGCACCTGGGGTTAACTAGAACCACAGCCAGAGGTGAGTGATTTTGCACTGCTTCTAATAGAACATGCAGCAGCCTGGAAAGCAAGCTGCTGGGATTTCAAGCCCTACTGAGACTCATCATGGATCAAGTAAAAACATGGGCAGTGTTAGGATAACCAAGAGTATGAACAAGTGCATGTACTCTAACATTAGGATCATAGTAAATAAATTTTGATGAATTTGAAGTACTGATTAAGTCATCAGATGCAGATATTGTAGGAGTATTAGACACATTGTGTCACTCAGACAATAAGAAATGGAAAATTTGAATATGGGGAGTCAAATGTGTACAGAAAGGACAGGTGGGAGGGGGGGATGAGTTATGAAGTTAAGAAGCATATCACTCCTAGTTAAGAAGCATATCACACCTAACACAGTGCATCCAGTGCACAGTGATGGACCAGTGCAATGTTGAGTTGGTTTAGTGTGACAAAAGCATTGGGAAAACGAAAATGAGAGGAGCATGTTATAGGCCCAATGACTATGCTGATTATAACAAATAACTATACAAAGAAATTGAATATTCCAGTAAATCAGAATGTCTTATAATGGGGGATTTTAACCTTACAGATATTGGTTTGAAGTTATGGGCTGGTCACTAACATACTAACCAGACTTTTATGGATTTATTGGATGTTTTCTGTAGCAGCATGTTAGAGAGCCAACAAGGGAAAGCAATACTCCTGTTCTGATTATCGGTAGATTTTCATGAAAGAAAGTTTTCATTTAGAAATTCTTAATAATCTGCAAGTAAAAGAGTAGCAATGATCACAGTGACCACTGAGTGGCAGTCAGAACGTTTTTGTAAAATGAAAACTTCTGGAATTCTGAGGAAATCCATTTGTGGGGGGAGGGGGGAGTTATTTGCCAAAAATATTCAGAAAATCATGATGCCAAATGCACCAAATTTTCGAATTTGGGGCATTTTTACAAAGCCTTAAACAGACTTTGTAAAGCTTTGTTTTAAGTTTTTACATAGTTAAAGATAGTAAGTATTAAGATTGGATAATTAGTTTTAATGTAAATAAGGTTAAAGTTGGAAGAACACTGGATTTAGTAATGGACAGTTTTAGGCGTGGGAATTAAAATAGTGGCTAAAAGGTAAACAAGTAATTTAAATAATACAAGAGAACAAACAGAGACTACAGAAGGTGCCATTTGAGAACAGGCGAGAAAGGGTTGCTGAGGGCAAGAACAAGAGGACCGTAAAATGGGATTACAAAGCATCTCTTTTGATCTAAGCCACCATTAGAAAGTAAACAGGAAATTAGCGGACATCTAGTGTTCTCGTCAAAAAGAAAACGGCGTCAGGATGACTGAATTTTGAACAAGTTGGCCATATTTAGAGAGAAAGTGTGAAAACCTAGGGGCTCACATCTGGTGAGTATGGGCTTGGCACATCCCGGGGTCCTGAGCTAGATAACATCATTCTTCTCTTTCTTGGTGATTCCTTTCTACTTCTCTCTCAGGGTAACTTTTTTTTTTTTTTTTTTGGCTGGTGCAGCATAAACCTCAGGCTTCCTTGCACCCTATAGCTAATAATAATAATAATAAAACAAAAATGAGTGTTTTGGAGATTACTGGCAAACACGAAAGGGTCATACTGCCATGTGAAAAAAAATAAGAAATTTCTAGAGAAAGGTTGGTTTGTGTGCTAGGGAGACAGCAGAGTCAAGATGTTTTAGCAAATAGGAAGGATGTTTTAGCAAATTAAGCAGAGTATGGTAGCAAGTCCTGGGAAGGTGTTCCAAACTTGAGGGGAAAAAAAAAGAAAAAATTCTTAAGGAGAGGGAAGTGTGGTTGAGAGACTTCTTAAAGATATGTGGAAGAGAGTGGATTGTGGGTTTTTTTTTGAGTGCAGGGGGAACAGAGTCAGATAGGAGAGCTTAGTAATATAGGCCCTTGTAAAGAGTCTGAAAGAAAACTCACGAAGGAACTGCTAATGGGTTCTAGTTCTGACTGCAGGGAACAAGCCAAGTATGTACACCTGTGAATATATCATCTACATAAGAAGGTGCATCATGTCAAGAGTGCCCCAGAAGTGAACGCAAGCCTGTCAGCCTCGAAGGAAACCTGGAGTGCCCCCAGAAGTGAACGCATGCCTGTCTGCCACTAAGGAAGCAAAGTGCCCAAGAAAAGGAAAGAAAGCCTGTCTGCCAGGAAGGAAGCCTGAACCCAAGGAAATTGGCCATTCTGGAACGTAAGTCTGTTCCTGTTTTTTTTTCTGGAAGCCTGAACTCAAGGACTCATAACTTAGCACTGTAAGCAATTGAGTGATAGTCCTTTTAAATAAAGAACATTCCTGTTGTATTAGGCAAGTTAGTTACTAAGGTTGAACAATTTATGAATGTTAATGATAATGAAATAACGTAAGGATGGAAGGGGGATAACTAAGATGGTAACTAGAGAGCAACTAAGGTAGAATGAATGATTTTTAGTGAACATTACTGAGGTAAGAGGATACCAGTTGCTTGTTTGTTTGTTTGTTATTTGGTTTTTAGGAGCATTAGCAACTAAGGCCATATTGCTCTGAGATATGTGGTGGTCATTCCCTGACCTTTCCGCATCCTCCGTATTTGGTGGTGACGGGCTCGAACCCCGGTCTAATCAAATGTGCTACACACTGCTGCTCCTTCCCACCTGGCTACGGAGGCACCCCGATACCAGTTGTAATATGCTTCATGTGTTAAAGGCTAGAAACAAATATACTAAAAGAGTAATAAGAGCTGAAATGAGTTTACTGATGTAAATAATAATAAAACAAAAATGAGTGTTTTGGAGATTACTGGCAAACACGAAAGGGTCATAGTGCCATGTGAAAAAAAAATAAGAAATTTCTAGTGTTCTCGTCAAAAAGAAAATGATAAAAATTAGTAATGTGAGAGAATGATTGAGTAATCATCGAGGAATCATATTTAGTAAGATACAACTGATACAAACTGATGTCAATAATTTGTAAACTGAGAATAATTGATGAGAGAGAGAGAGAGAGAGATAGTGTAGTGTACTGTAGTATGGTTCAAATATATAGAAATTGGTATGCTTGTATGTAATTATTTGTTTCTTTTATGTAAATGCTGTATATAATGTTCATTAACGGCTGTAAATAAATGTGTGTCTTTAATGTTCTGCTAACACCCGCTTTACACACCCTAGAATTCAGAATTAGAATTTTCTGTGAAATGCAGTCAGATTAGTGTTTTGTGAGGTTGGTTTGAGTCTTCAGTAGGGTGTGTGTGTGTGTGTGTGTGTGTGTGTGTGTGTGTGTGTGTGTGTGTGTGTGTGTGTGTGTGTGTGTGTGGAGTGGGGAGGGGGGGTAAATAATTATTTTATTTGTTCAATGTCAAAGGACCAGTGAACTTAAGATCAACAGTGATCACAAACCAGCTTTCAGGTGCTATATCGAAGATGGAACAGCTGTTAATAATATGGATGGAAAATTAGATTGAGAAGCGAGTGCCCCTGAGTCTAATGACCATTCAAGCAAAAGCAACAAGTATTTATAAAGATATTAAGGATAAGTACTGCGAATCCCGACCCAAGTTCATGGCAAGCAACAGGTGGCTTAATAGGTTCAAGCATTGTGCTGGTTACCACAACATTTATGTATGTGGTGAAGTCGCCAGTGCCAATTCTGCAGCTGCAGAGAAATTTTGTGATGTGTTGGAAAAAATTATTGATGAAGGCGGCTATTCAAAGCAGCAAATTTTTAACGTTGACGAGACTGTTCTGTATTGGAAAAAAATGCCGGATCGAACATACATTGCCACAGAGGAAAATACAATGCCAGGTTTCAAGGCGCCAAAAGATAAGGCCATGCTCTTGCTTGGGGCTAATGCAGCAGAATATTACAAATTAAAACCACTGTTTGTGTACCATTCTGGAAATTCTCGTGCATTTAAGGGCATCAATAAAGCCATCCTACCCATCCATTTCTGATTGAAACAGAAAGCAATATCTCTTTTTGAGGATCGGTTTAAATGCTGCTTCATTCCAGAGTTTGAAAAATATTGCAAAGGCAACAATGTTCCTTTCAAGATTTTGTTTCTATTAGATAATGCTCCAGGACATCCTACGCATCTAGATGGTTTCAATTCGAACGTGAGACTCCTATTCCTACCACCAAACACGACTTCACTCATCCAGCCTATGGATCAGAGTGTTATTTCAAATTTAAAAGCATACTATTTACGCACAACATTTGCTCAGGCATTGTCTGCAGTATGCAGCAGATGTTGAGAAAAATTTTACGTTAAGAGACTTTTGGAAATCTTACAATATTTATCACGCCATCTTAAACATTAATAAGGCCTGGGCAGAAATTACTAAAAGTTGTTTAAATGGTGCATGGAAGAAAATATGCCCACGGCACGTAAAAGGCTACGAAGGATTTGAAAAAGATGAAGAGGTTACAGATAAGATTGTAAAGGTTGCACAGTTACTTCAGCTGGAGGTTGATGCCAAAGACATGGAGGAGTTAATAGAGAAAGAAGAGAAGGAATTATCTAATGAAGAACTTATTGACTTGCAGGCCATTGCCTGCAAGTCAATAAGTCAAGTCAATTTCACTATGAATATTCCCCATATTCATAGTGAAAGAAGAAAATGCTGACAAAGCTCAAGATGAACCAAATGAGAAGCCGAGACGCTTCGTCACCAGAGAGATGGCAATGGCGAGGTTTGAGAAGATGGATCCTGATAGCGACAATTCTTAAAAGTTAACAGAGGGGTGAATGATATGCTTGCTTGCTACAAAGATATCTACGGTGAAAAGAAAAAAGCCACCGTCCAGTCATCCATTAATATGTTCTTTCATAAGGTTGAGCAGCCAACCCCTTCTAAATCTCCACAGCCCTGAACCTCCGTAGCAGCATACTTATCAGCTGAAGACGTTGATTCTGGCAATGATGCTTGCGAGGTAAAACTTACTGACATTATGCCTGTCTCCTCTCTTTTTTTTGTAATTTTATAATTTCGAAATTTTTTTAAATTGCAAGCTTTTGTAATTTTTCCTGCGCATGAGATAAAAAATTGAATAAATACAATAAATAATTCTTTTTACATGTTCGTCAAACATTTCTTTTTTTGATTCAATCAATTCAGCAAGCACAGCTGCGAGTGCTGCACAAGTATGGGGAAATTCCCCGACTTATGTAGAGTTCTGCGGAACACAACCGTTGTAAGTCAGGGAGCTCCTGTATATGATATTAAATTCCTCTAATACCTTTTCTTCATCTTTTCCTTCCCTCTTCAACTGTCTCCCCTGAACTCCTGTCCAATAAAAACTTTTTTTTTTTTTTTTGTGGGAGCTCTCTGACAAGCTTAGGTGATGCCAGGTTTTCCCCAGCCAGAGAACCTTTCACACCTTATATACATTGTACTCCCCATATTCAAATTCTGCATCCCTTATATCTGAGCAACACTACATCTTTGATATCCCCACAATATCTACATTCGATGACTTTAAATGTAGATATTGTGGGAATCAGACCAGCACTTCAAATTCATTTCATCAAATTTATTTACTCTGCTCCTAGAATTGGTGTACAATTCTAGGAGTACACTTGTACACCAATGCTAGTAGCAGAGGAAATAAATTTGAGTAAATACCTGTTCATGCTCTTAATTACCCTAACAGCGAATGCATTTCCTTGTTCCATGTTGGCCCACAGCAACCTAATTTCCAGGGTGCTGCATCTACCAAATCTCCACAGCTCCAAATCTCTACCAATAGAAACAGTGTAAGAATTACTTTCACTTCTGCCTGCAGATATTGCTAATCTATTAGTCCATGTATAACTCCCCCTGAAGCTAGCAGTTTTCCGACCCACATGATGCTGCCTCAATAACATCAACAAATATTCTTGCACCCTTTCTATTTAAATGCATCCTCCCTGTAGAAGCAGTCTCTCCTGTTAACAAGCACAGACCATGCTGAGGAAAACTCTATCCATGAGCCTTGCACAATCTCTTCATGACCCAACTGACTGAAAAAGCTCTTATCATATACTCCTCCTACTGTGCTGGGCAGAATTGCCCAGGCACAGTAGGAGTGATAAACTTTAACCCTAACTATCAACTTTTCCTCAAGATTGCCCTGTACTTGTTAAGTAAGTCAGCAGATCTCTTAATGTTTCCTTGTAGACATTCAAAGCTCATCACCACACGTGCACAAACTACAATCTTATATCAGCAGTTCTCAATTCTGATCCTTCACTGGCATCAACATCCCTTCCATTCCTACATGCAGGGATGTTGCTAAAGCAAAGCCAACTCAGCGCAGATTCATAGTTTATACAAATTTATCAAATTACAATGAATGTATGAGAACATAAAAACAACCTACCTTATTTAATTCAATATTTAATTCCTCACTTCTTAATCTCTGATGATGCAAACTCTGCATGGCTTGATGCAATTCCATTTTTAGGTGTTCAATATCCTTTTGAGTCCAACATGCTTGGTTAATGGAAGAAATCTCACTCTGTATATTCAAATATGGTTGTTGTGAAGGCTTAAAATCAGTCATCTTTTGTTCTAAATGCATATCTTCTTTAGAATTATAATTTTTAAATTCCCCTTCAGATGGAGACGTCTTATTATTAAATTGTCTATCAATTTCATACTGATTTTGCACATCTTCAACAACTGTTTGAAACAATGACTTTTCGTTAATTAATTGAGAAATCTGACTTTCCTGCAAGTTCTGTTCTACACCTTTGAGAAATGATTCATTATTTTCATTTTCTGTAACTGGTTCTTTGAATGTTAATTTAATCTCACCACACTGCATTACATTTTCATTTACTTGTTTTGTATAACTAACATCAACAACTTCAGGCACATCATTATACAATTGTTCCTGAGTATCCAAGCAAGAGAGTGTTGGGCTAATTAACTCAGATAAATGTGCTTGCAAAACTGCAATTTTCTGTTGTAAAATTCTGTTATCTTCAGCTATGTTCTGTAAGTGCAATTCATTATCTTTCCTTTCTCTTATGAAATTTTTAATTTTTTTTTCTAATTTGCTAAGTTTAATTTCTAATGGACTTATGGTGTTTTCTATCTCACATATTCTATTATCTATTAAATTTAACTTATTGATATCATGACAATATGCATTTTTAAAGTCTTTTAGAGATTTCACATGAAGTTCTTTTTGTTTATGAAGTTCTTCTTCTAAATTATTTTTTATTTTGCCTAGATCATCAACAACTGCTTGAAATGCTTCATTATCTGACATAAGCATTTCAGCTTGCTCTTTTACACTTTTAAGATCATGATAAAGATTTTTCTTTTCCAATTCAGTGAACTCAGATTTCTCTTTTAAATCCATTATAATAGTTTCCTTTTCAGCCAGAGTTTTAATATTTTCTTTCAGTTGCCTAGAAATGTTTTCAAAGCTTTTTTTCTGATGCTCCATGACAGAATTAGAAGTTTCTAATTTAGAAATGAGACCTTCAACTTGAAATTTATATCTGTTAGTCTCTTCAGTAAGAAATGCACATCTCTCTTTCAATTCAAAAACTGTTTTTGTTAATTCTGCAATTTCTTCACTATATTCATTTTCTGAATGCTTTATATCCTTCTGCATAGTTAATAAATTTTCTTTCTGTTTTAATGAAGTGAACAGAAGTTTCTCTTTTTCACTTTCTAATATCAATAACTTTTCATTTGTTGCTTTATTTATTTTGGTAAGTTCTGAAATTTCATTCTGTAGCTTTTCTGTTTTTGTCTTAAACATTTTAAGCTTGATCAACATTTTTTCAAATTTCACTTGATTAATATTAAACTGATGTTTTAAATTTTCATTCTCTTTTTTAATTTCTTCTATTGTACTGTTTTCACAAAATTCTAAAGTTGATTCTTGATGGAGAGAGAGAGTTTGCTTATCTGTCATTATGCATTTATTACAGCTTTGCTTTTCAAGATTTGTATCAAATGGAATGATATCTTGCAGTTCATTTTTAACATTAGTGGTATCCAGACATTCTACAGCATCTTTGTCTGTGAGGGAAGGGATACTATTAAGTTTTATATGTTTGTGTTTTGAACTGTCTTTTAAGTGTTCAAGCCTGCTAACCTTATACTGCAAATGCTGAATTAATTCAGCTGACATATTTCCTTCCTTAGCAATTTCTAATAATTTTTGAACTTGGAATAAGCAATTTTTAATCATGCCTGAGAGCTTTGGTTCCTTCTTTTCAATAAAATAGCATTCTATAGTAGTAAGGTTCTTTTCATAAAGAGAACAAAAGTCAGAAATTATAGTTTTAAACCTTTGGCTATCTGCAATTTCTTTTAGTAATTGTGATTTTAAAAATTCAGCTTCTTGAACAAGCAAAAGAATTGCATACATTTGATTTTCTTTTTCTTTTTCTGAATATGTCATATCCAAAGCTTTTTCTTCCAACTTTTCTGACACCTTTTTATTCAAGTCATGCATTTTAATAATTTCATTTTGCATACTCAGAATTTGTTGTTTTAATACTGTTTTCTCATTTTCACTTATTTGCATGCAGGTCATAGAATTTAGTATATGGTCAAGTGAAGCCGCTTCTTTTTGTGACTGAAAGTCAATTTTTAAGTTATTTGTTTCTATATGTAGGCCATCATCACTATTAATTGAATTCTGCTGGTTTTCTTCATGTAATAGTTCTCTTATTTCCTCTAGCGGATTATATTCCTTCAACTCTGAACTAAAAAAATTAGTTTGAAAATCTCTTTCCCCTTTAATTTGTTCAGTTTGAAAAGTAGACCGGTCAGGACTTTGTCTATTCTGAAGATCATACTGTGTCTCCTGATTTTTCAACAGGACATTTACATCAATTTGTAACATACCTTCCAGATTATTGGGTAACTTTTCATTCCCCTGCTCTTGTGTTTGTTTTTCCATCTCTCCATTCATACCATTTTTGTGTGATATAATTTCTGCCATTGAGACTTTTTCTTGCATAAAGTTTGATTGTGCAACAACTTTTTCAATATGTTTATGCTCTTCTAAGGGAATATTTATTTTATCCTGATGACAAAGGTCATGAACATTTATTGCAACATTTTTTCCTTCTTCTTTGCTGAATTCATCACCTGTTAAAGTTTTAGAAAGCTGCATTTCTAGAGATTGCACTTGATCTGAAGTAAGATACTTTTTGTCCTGAATTTCATTTATGAAAGCCTTGTAAATATTGTTTACTCCTTGTAAATGTATATTAGTAGACTTCAAAAGCTTAATATAATTTTCAACTAAATTTAATTTTTCTGAAAGCTCATCTGTTTCAGAGGTGGTGTTAATTTTGTCTACGATGCCATCCAGTTTATATAACAAAACCTTGAAGTTATTTTCAAAAAATGAATTTTGGTTTTTAAATTCATGTATTATGCTATCTTTATCCGAAAGCTCTTTCTCTGAAACCTGTATAATATGTTTAAGTGACTGGCTCTCTAAGTTTACATAATTTAAATTATTTTGAAGCTTATTATATTCTAATTCTTTATTTTCCATTTCATCTTTTTGTGAATGAAGTTTATATTCCAGTTGTTCAACCTTATTTTGAAGCAAGTTATTATTACTGATTAGTTCATCAGAATTCTGTTTACAATCTGATATCTGAATCTGCAGTACGTTTCTTTCATTGCAGACACTTGAAAGTTCCTTGTTTAGAGATTGTATTTGATGCTGTAAATCTTTATTGATTTCTCCCAAAGATTTTATTTCAGTTACAGAATTCTGAATTTCTGCTTCTAATTTCTCCTTTGAGCTATCAAAATCTACTTTTAAATTACTTAATTCCATTTTCAGTGTTCCTGCTACTGTTTCATGCTCACAAAGTTCTAATGATAAAGTCTGTGATTTAAGTGTTGACTCTTCCACAGTTTTCTTAAGTTCAGAATTTTCCTGTTTCAATGCTTGAATAAGATTCCGAAGTTCAATTTCTTTATTTTCTAGTTCTGATACTTTCTGAAGAAGATACTTATTATCTTTTTGTGCTTCTTCAAGAACTAATCTTAAACTGTTCCTATCATCTGAAACTTTATGAATTTCACACTGGAGTGTTTCAATTTCATTTGATAGACTTTCTACCTGCATTACATGTTTTGATTGCAATTTATCAAATTCTAGCTGAAGTGCCACTGCATTTTCTTCTTTTATTTGCAGATCCTCTTCTAACTTTTTTGCTTTTTGTCTCCAATGATGTTTACTAGCAGCTGCAGCCTGTTCAGCAATCCTTAAATTATTTTCTAATTTAGAAGTATTTTCAAAGGAATCATGGAGTTGCTTTTGAAGACTATAGATTTCAAAAAGAGATTTTTCTAAATCATTATGCAACTGATTTTCTTGTTGTTTTGCACAATGAACAGATTCTAACTGTGCTGATATCTGAGCGGTCATTAAATCAGCATTATACTTTAACTTATCTTTTTCTCCTTGAACTTCTTCCAGACTGTTCATCAAAGACATAACAGTCTCTTCCTTATCTTTCAACTGAATTTGTTGACTGGAATTTTCCTCTTCCAAGTGCGATAGCAATTTAGTTTGGTGCTGCAATAATTCCTGTGCTTGTAAAAATTCTTTAGCCTTAGCATTAAATTGTTCTTTTAGAGAATTATTCTCTACAGACAAACTAGATAACTCATCTTCTACATGTGTACACTTATCTTGAAGCTTAGATACCAATGACTCAAGCCTAATCATCTCATTTACAGAAGCATTATAATTATATTCTAGCTCTTTAGTGTGCTCTTGCTGTTTTTTTAGTTCAAATTGTAAAGTCACAACGAGTTGGTCAGAACTACAGATATTTTGCATCAATTCGGTTTTCAAATTATTTAATTCTCCTACATCTGTTTGAAGCAATTCATTTGCTTCATATGATTTTTCAGCTTCTGGGGTTTTATGAACAACCTGTTTTTCTTTTTCTTTGTATTTCTTTAGCAGTTTTGTTTCCACTGGTTTTCTTTTCATTTCTGTTTCATTTACATCTAATCTTTGTATTTTCCATTGATAATGTTCATTAAGAGATGGCAAATTTGAGTGCTGTTGATTAAATTTTTTGGTTTCAGCTATTAAGATCTGAAGATTATGCTGCAACTCTTGAATATAGTTATTCTTTTCTATAAGGCAGCTATTAGCATCACAAAGTTCTTCATTTTTAGCAGTTAGGACATTTTCCAACCTAAGATTTTCTGCTTTCAAATGTTCTAATTCATGTTGAATGAAAGAGAGCTGATTATCGGTACTACATTGGTTTACAATATGGCACAGATTTTTTTCTTGATAATCAAATTTGCAACAGGGAGGTACCACTGTTTCTTTGCATAAGTCTAATTCTGGTACTTTCTTTTCTAATTGAAGCCTGTTATCACCCATTTCAAATAACAAGGTGGAAATCTGAAGATGCAAAGTGTTAACTAAAGTACAATTCTCTTCTATTAATTTTGAAGGATCATTTTTCAAACAAGCCTGCAATCTGGAATTTACTTCTTTACACTGTTTATCCCTACTAGAAGAAGGAAGTTGATCAAGTATTGCAACCAATATTTTGTTTTGCTTTGCAGCTTCACTTTGATAATATTTTTGTTTGTCACCAAATTCTGAAATATAACCCTCATTTTCCAGTTTTAACTTGCCAATCTCAGCTTCCAAATGATACTGTATTTCATTCTGTCTTTTGACTTCACCCTGAAGCACTGCTATTTCTGATTCTAAATTAGAATTCTGTTCTTGTAGTGACGTTATTTTTAAATTTGTTTTCTCGTTTTCTACCTTGTAATTCTCTTTTAAAGATGCAAGTTCGGTATTCATTGTGTTCATTTCTACATTCATATTACAAATACATTTGTCTTTAGTATTATTTTCTTCTTGCAAGTTATATATGTAAGCATCCTTTTTACAAAGATTATCCTTAAAATGAGTTTCAGCAACTATGAACTTATCTTGCATTGTTTGCAAGAGACTATTCTGATCAGTTAAAAACTTATCCTTTTCACTTTTCAACTGTTGTTTCAGATTTTTAAAATCACTATGCATTATTTCTAAATCTGCAGATCTTGATTTTAATTCACTTTCTAAGTGAATAATTTTCTTATCTCTTTCATGCCATTTGAATTTCAAATCATTCACATCAATCAGGGCTAACTCTGAAAGCAATAATTTTAATTCTTTCTCTTGCATTTGATATTTTTCCCAAAGCGTAGAATACAATGTATCTTTTTCTGATAATAATAATAAGTTAGCATCAACTTTTTTTTCTAATTCCAATAATGCATTCTTACTCACTTCCATTTCAGCTTTCAGTGAAGATAATTCTTTCTCAGAGCTTTCCTTTTCATTTAAAATTGCAATATACTTATTCTCCAACTGATGTAATATTTCTTTGGTTTGATTTAAGTGGTCATTTAATTCTTTTACCTTTTTCTCACTAATAATATATTTTTCCTTAATATGTTTAAGTTCAATATGTAAACTCTCTTTTTCCTGTTGTATTTTCAAAATATGCTGGACTTCATCAACTTTCATCACACTTTTAACTTGAGGAAGTAAATCTTGCTTTATATTTTCATCTCCTAAAAGAATGCCAAATATTAAAATTTTAACAAAGAGTTCAGTAAACAGCAAAATATAAAAATAAATAAATAACAAGAAATATTCTTAAGGACTTAGCTAAGCTTCTTTTTAAAGAACTTACCCCTGTGATTCTGCTTAATTTAATGCAGTTCAGAAGAAAAATCATAAAATCAATTAAAAATAAAAATTAAGTAAGACATTGCCTACTAAGCTGTGCATGATTCTTAATGGTTGCCTAACCATATGTAAAAAAACAATATGAAATAGCTAAAAAAAAAATGGCAAAATTACATGGCGAATGAAATTTAGAATGATGCCATAAGTGGACCAATAGTTTTCAGGGTCACTATCAATACTATCCCATTCTCAATGCCAGAAACATGCAAGCAGAAGAATGAAATGTGGAGAGAACTATGTCTAATAAGGAAAGCTGATTAAATAAAACAAACCAATCTTGAACCCTGTGTTAGTCACACAGAGTTGAATCAACCCTGACAATATTTCAGCAATATGTGCTTCATCTACTCCACCCATACAGCTGACATATATCACAAAGAATTATCAACAGGATTTTGACTTTATTGCAGTGTACTTTCCCCCAATCAGTAACACTCTCTGGTACCACTATGTTGATGCATTGTCCGGAATCAAACTATTTTTGCACACGCTTCAAGTTTCGTGCAGCAAGCAATCCTGTTACTGACATGCTCTTGTTTAACCAAAAGGTAAGTTGAAGGGTGCAGTTTTTAAATTTGCATTCACTCACCGACAGATCTAAAGGGAGTTTTTAATTTTCAAAAATTAATTTAAAAGAAATTTAATTTAATTTAAAATTTTCAATATAAAAAATGGATACTTTCATTTGCCCAATACTTCTCGCTTTCCCTCTCTTTCTAGACTACTTTGCTGCTCCCCATACTCTAACTTTACTACTTTTTCCTTTTTTTTTAAATTTATTTATTTATATTTTATTTTATTTATTTATTTTATTTTTTATTTATTTTATTTATTTATTTTATTTTTTATTTATTTTTTGTCTCCTCTAGGAAGCTCAGGCAACCCTGGCAGAGACAAGCCAGGGTTGCCTGAGCTTCCTAGAGAATAATGTTCTGCCTGGCTTCCCCCTAGCAGTATGAGCGGGCAATGTGGGGTCCCACCAGCCAAATGCCAGAACACAACAACAGAACCTAACACAACACTTCAACATTCAACATGAACACTTTTCTGGCATTTACAATAGTACTGTATTTCTTCACAGCACGTGTATGGCACAGATGTGGGAGACCACAGGTGGCACCTGACTGAATGGATTTTTTCATGGTTGTGTTCAGAAAAGATTGAAAATATAGGTGGCAACAATTTTTTTTTTTTGCTCATTTTTCTAATTTTTATGCACACAGAGGAATTTCAAAATTTCCTGTGACTGCAGATGGGTTAATAAAATCCCAGATGTTCCAAGTATCAATTTATCAGGCATGCATTTAAAATGCTTGGCATTTTCAAATTGTATTTTTTTTAATGTGATTATTACCTTCATAACTGATAATTTATATTCATTTTAAAATTTAATTATTATTTTAGCATTGTCCACATTTGTTTTGTGAAAATAATAATCCACATGAAATGCAAATTCCATTTTTGGAACATTTTTGTGAAATCTGTAGTTGTGAAAATAAGCATGTGTGCTTGGACTCGTCAGAATGGCCATATCTAATGAAGGAAGAACCTATTACATGGCCAAGCAGCCCTGCTGGCAGTTAATCAAGTAAAGTTATTGTTAAAGGATTGGACATTACATGAAACTTTGCTAAGAGTTTTAAAAAGGGAACTGATTTTTGAATAAGTAGAAAAGATAACTCTTAATGTTAGGACCAGAAAAGACCAGTTTAATTTTGCCATACTGTGGTAAAGGATAGTTACAAAGATTTTGAAATACAGCAGCAAATTTATGTAAGTACTCTGTGGAGTTGCCCTTTCTTTCTAATAACTTATAATATAGTTTCACTACTTAATGGCATAAAGGATATGGACAAGCACTAAAAGTTGATTTTATATTATGTGGCTTCTACTGGCTTTGAAATTGCACTATTATAATACCACTGAGTTTAAAATTTAAAATTAATTAATTTTATATGATTTAATATGATTGATTAATAAATCAATTAACATTAATGTTTCTACAATTGAGAATAGGATAATATCACAGCCCTGAAAAGTTTTGGTCTACTTTTTTTTAGGCCATGTGGTTTAGACCACATGTTCTAAACTTCGTTTCTGACATTATTTTATCATTTTTTCAGTACTTTCATACTCGTGTGTACATCCAATAGCCATTAAGAGTCATGCATGACTTAGCATGATATCATTTTTATTTTCCATTTCTTTTACCTCTTCCTTCTCAACTGCATTAAACTAAGCAGATCATGAAAGTAAGTTATTTCCCTTAGTAAAAGTAAAGGTAAGTTAAAGCCTTTAGCATATAAGCAACAATTTGTAAATAGGCTCTTTATCATGATTCCCTCAATTCCCTCAAGTCATTTGAATTAACTTCACAAATCTGCAAAAACTAAAACAACCAAAGAGTCAAATATAATAAGGCAAGTGAATTATTTGAACAACATTACTTATATGCAGAATTTTTGTTCTGATATTAGTACTCAAAAGTATTGTTCAGTGGAATGGAAAATGTGTCCAAATATTTGTATCAATGTTACAAGAAAGATTACCATCCTGACAGACAAATCTTTCCAGAGCTTTTTTCATATGGCCAATGGTATAGTAATCATATAGAGACTGAATGGCAGAAGATTGAAAATCTCCTAATGAAATCTGAAGATTGTAGGATAAATCATCACTGGGGGGCAATTACTGTGCAGTAATATCAGCATTAAATATGACCTTGAAACTTGATGAGAATGAAATTTATATCATAAAAATGTTTATTGAAAAAATTAATTATACAACTTATCCCATGTAAAGTAGTTCCCCTAAGCACAGCACTTCATATGTTTCTGAAATGCCCCAAAACATCTCGAAGTAATTTTTTGTGAGCATTTGAGAAACACTATTTTTTTTTTTTTTTTTTTCAGTGGATTGGAAATGAATTCCTGTGAGTGCATTTTTAGTTTCAAAAAAAGAAAAACAAATCTAAAAGGGCAAGATCAAAAGAGTACAGAGCATAGCCAGGGATAGGGACTTTTTTTTTTTTTACCATCACTTTGCTTATTGGAGGGTTGAAGTGGGGAAAACCACGTTTAGTCACCAGAGCAAAGTTTCTGGCATCCTTTCCCTCCCCCCATTTCTTTCAACCCATGTATGGCAGGGTTTTGATACCTTTTTTTTAATGAAAACCCAAAACAAAAGTGCAGAATCCAACCTTTCCAATCACATAATTCTACTCTTTTGAATTCCTGCCCCTATCAATTTTTGACACTAGCAGAGTTTAAATAATGCTGATTTCTCCATTTGACCAAGTAATTTGTACTCAGTCAAGATAAATTTTATTTTGAAAAAAGTAACAAGCATCATCTTGATCTTTGATTCTGACATCTGTGCTTGCATTGGTGGGGTGGAGGGAAGGAGGGAGAAGGGTAGAAAGAGGAGGTTTCCCTTTGAGTACACTGTTGTTTGGTATGTGCTGTACTGGAAAATCCAAGTTGCATCACAGGTGCCACACTATTTAAAGTTTAATAAAATGTAATGTAAAATTTAAATCTTTGATTTTCTCCGAAATGCCAATGCACATTTGTTTTTTTTGTTGATTTTTGATCTTCACTCAAAATTTTCTTGGCACCATTTTGGTGCAGACCTCCCTCATGTTCATATCACCTGTTAAAATTAGCTTTACTGTCTTCTTATCTAGATTTACTGCCCCAACTATCATTATATTGCTCAAATGATGAACATTTTGAACAATAGTCCTCACATTTTCTGCACTCTTCAAATTTTTTTTTCATTACTGAAAGCCAGGTCATTCATGTTTTCCCATCTCTTTTCTTTCTGGTGAAAATGTTTTATACTATTAAACATATACTCTTGATATGGTGTCTTCCCCGCACATCTCACGTAACTACTGCATTTCTCCGAAATGCCAGTAACAGATTTCTTCGATACTGTTTACTAACTGTAAGTTAGCATGTGTTGTATTTATAATGAAGTCTGTGTGATGTGTTTTTTATAATGAATGTTTTTCATGATTGCCATTGACAATGCTAGAGGCAAAAATTTAAACTGGCAGCTGCACGCAGCATGTCTGACAAATGCGTAATATTCTAGAGATCCGTTCTTTTAAGCCCAGATAGTATGCAGTAGAAGTGGGTGAGAATGCCTCTCTTCACTCGTATTCAGCTTCTGAAATATGTTTGTCCAAGATCTCCTGGGGGGTAGCTGCATTTTTGGAGATCTGCTGTGACATGTTTAATCTCCTCCATTCTATCCTCAGAGGTGCTGTAGTAGTAGGAACAATCCCTATCCAATACGCCCTAATTATACTATTCTTATGATTGTTGGCTTATGCCAAGTTGTAATGTACTTATATTGTCCCTGGCATATAGGTTTCCTATACACTTTTGTTTTTTTACTCTAGGGCCATCCCTACAAACCAACACATCAAGGTAAGGGAGGATACCATCTATTTCCACCTTTGAGGTAAACTGAATGAAAGGGGAGAGACCACTGAGGAAGCTGAGAACATTGTCCTCTCCTCCCCTTCTGTACAACGGCAAATGTATCGTCAACATAGTATTTACATACACACATGAGCGGGGGTAGCCTAAACAAACTCACAAAAATTCTAATTCTGGACTCTAGCTCTTCCATGGCTAAGTTGGCAACAATGGCACTAATTGTCGAACCCAGCTGTGTCATGAACCTGCTTATACAGAGTATCTTGATATAACATGGTAGTATTAGAAAGACAATCTGACACAGCTACATTTCTTGGATGGGATGAATGGCTGTTTGGCACACTATCGAGCCATTTCCTGCCTTCATACATGTGTGGAGGATAATTCCTATGCTCCTACAGTAACATGTGCTGTGAACGTGCTGAGATGTTATTTAAGGATGTGCCATGACAATCAAGTTTCACTGTTGATAAAGGAAGCGGTTGCCTTTGAAAGCTACGATTGCTTTATCACTTTAATTGCTTTTAATTTGTAATATTTCGTAAATTTTAATTATATATATTTTTAACAATCATTTTATCACTTTTCAACTTACAGTTGTTAGTGTATTTTAGTTTTACAATGTTATGATGAAATTTTATTCTGTCTTATTTTATTATTATTCTATTTTAATTTATGTTAACAAAGTTTCAGTCATACAAAGTTGGTATATTCCATTGCAGTTATTATGGGTCATGCAATTATACTGTAGTCAGCATGGATTTGTTAAGGAGCAGCCCTGTCTGACCTGTCTGAATGAATACTATGATGCAGTGACCAAAGAACTGAATGCAAAAAATAATTTGATAGCATATACATGGATTTCAGGAAGGCTTTTGACAACAATGTTCACCAAAGACTGCTGTACAAACTGAAGCAATGTAGTATTAAGGGCTAGTCACTGCTATGGATAAAGGGATGGCTGAGCGAGAGAAGAAGGACAGTGGTTATTAATGGATACTACTCTTCATGGACTAATAGTATTAGTTAAGTAAGCAGTAAACTGACCTACGCACAGTTGTTATTTTTCAACGTAATCAAAAACATTTGTATACTTGTCCCACTGCTTTATCAATTTCTGAAAACTTGATGTATCAAAATACATTAGTTGCTGCTATAAGCAGTGATATACATAATTTTTAAACTATGCATCATTCGAACAAAGCTTGCCAGCATGCTCTGTTTAACCAAACAAATGGAAATTGCCAGAGGTGAAGTTAAGGCTATGGAGAAGATAATCAAAAGGTCCCATCTTAAATTATTAATGGTGTCTTGACAGCAATATGCAGCCTCGTGGTATCATAAAATGGTGGCATTTCATGTATCAATAGCCAAGACAATTTTCTGTAAATTGAATTCCTATGATGATTCAAAAAGTGTGTACTATAATATAGACCATGATATTCTAGACATTTAAAAATGCACAAGAAGAATACCACCTCTGTTCCCAGAAAAACAGTTGCTATTACCTTCCATGCTGATAGCAAAAGATCAAACTTCTTTAATGGAATGTACCGGGATGCTTCCATTGCAGTGGTGGATGGACAATTGAATACCATTGTGGAATGTTTTGCCACCAAATGCTAAAACCTCACAATCATTCATTTAGTATTTAACGAGTTGTGTTCGTTACTGCTTCCAAATTTTTAATATTTATTTATTTGGTTTCTTTTATTATATAAGTTAGTCAAAAACATTCAAAAACGGGTTCCTAAACTGTATAAAATGAATTATTCATTCAATAAACATTACTAATTTCATAATAACCTTCATTTTGTTCCTCTAGTTCAATGAGCCTCATTTCAAGTGTAACTGTTTCCTCTCGGATTGATTTCAAAAATGCATTATGTGCTGTTATTTTATTTTCTTGATCCAGTACACCTTTTTCCCAGATAACCTGAAGAATAAATCGTATATTCCATTACAGTAAATCATTAAAATATTAATAACACATGAGGAATTTAATTTACAAAAAAAATTAGAAAAAACATGTGTATGCACACACATGGATATATATAACATATACAGTGAAACTTCTAACGAACACCTCTCGTTAACGGACATCTCTCTACAATGGACATTTTCAAATTCCACAACTCACCTCCATTGGTTTTAACGTGTTTGCAGCTTCTGTCTAGCGGACATTCTCTGTAACGGACATGGATAGGCAATCTGCACTGTTTTGTTTAAATTAGCACTTAATTTGATCTCCCCATAACGGACAGCGGGCGAGCTCACGGCCCTTTTTCTAGGAACTCTTCTTCCACGTATTGCCTCAATCGTGTGTTTATTTTCTATTTCCTATTCTCTGAATTTTATCAAGGTTTGTGTCGCGGTTCTAAACCCTTTTTCAAGAATTTTAAGGCACATTGTAAAACTTCTGATGAATTCAGTGTGTGTGCAGGGGGGGAGGGAATTTGGTCGGCCTTTCGTCTTTTCAGTTTTGTTCAGTGTCGTGTGAAGTGCACAATGTCTTCTCGTAAACATTTAACTTTAAAAGATAAAGTCGAACTCATTAATGTGTATGATCGGCAAAAAAATAGTTTTCGCAATCTCGCTGCAAAATTCAAAATGGAAAGACGCAGGTAAGTGACATCCTAAAGGAAAAAAATGAACTGCTCAAACAATTTTGGCAACACGGAAATGATCAGGTTCAAAAATCATTCCCGAAAACTGTTGGACTTCAAATTAACAATGTTACGTATGAGTGGTTTTGTTGCGAATGTGCTAAAAAAATTCCCATTAATGGGCCTATTATTAGGGAAAAGGCTTTGGAGGTTGCGAAATCTATGGGAGTAAATGAGTTCAAAGCTTCTGTGGGATGGCTAGACAAGTTCAAAACTCGGCATAAAATTTCTTGGAAAACCATAAGTGGTGAAGGTGGATCTGTTAATACTGGGGTTGTAATAGAGTGGACCATCAAATTGGAAGATTTATGTCGTGATTTTGAAGCTAAGGATATTTACAACTGTGACGAAACAAGGTTGTTTTTTTAAAGCTCTTCCTGAAAAACAATGAGTCTAAAAAACAAAAAGTGCCAGGGCAGAAAAATTTCTAAGGAACGCTTGACTGTACTATTGTGTACAAATATGCTGGGAGACTTTGAACAACCTCTTGTTATAGGAAAACCACAAAATCCTCGTTGTTTCAAGGGCATAAAGTTGAATCTTTTGAATGTTGACTGGAAGTCTAATAAAAAAGCGTGGATGACACGAGATATCATGAGCGAATGGATAAATCACTTTAACCAAAACATGATTCATCAAAACAGAAAAATTATTCTTTTCATGGATAATGCTGCATCTCACCCGCACATTGAATTGTCCAACATTCAAATCGTTTTTCTGCCACCAAACACATCTGCAGAGTGTCAGCCCTTGGATCAAGGGATAATAAAAAATTTTAAACTTCACTACAGAAAACGTGTTTTAAGACATCTCATTGCAAACATGAACGATGTAACATGTGCGAGTGACCTTGCAAAGAAACTCAGCATCCTAGATGCAATTCAATGGATTTCCTCTTCAGTAAACGCAATTAGAAAACAAACTGTCATGAACTGTTTTGTAAAGTCTGGCTTCTCAAACGCAAAAATTGAAGTTGTGAACAGCAATGTGGAGCACCAAGAAGAACAAGAATTTCAACATCTATTTATTTATTTATTTATTTCGTATGATGTGATCAATACACGAAGGAACCAGTTTTTTCCTGCTTCGTTCGTGTATCGCGGCCGGGATATCCAACCAACCGTTTGGTTCGGCACCATCGAGATATCCAGCCCGAGGCGGGAATCGAACCCGCGACCTTTAGGTTGCCAGGCAGGCACTTTACCTACCCGGCTAGCCCGGTCGGCTCAACATCTATTGATAATGTACGATACTTCAGCTACAAGTGACCCTGGCTACAAAGATATCGACTCGAACCTCACTACTGAAGATGGTGCTCTAGATATCAACGACATTATCATCGATATTTTTCTAGAAGTTCCTTATGAGAATGAAGAAATGGAAGGAGGTCATTCTGTTGAAGAAACATATTAACGACAAAACACTGATGAAAATAGAAGAAGCACTCATACAAATCAATCGTTTAAAAATGTTTTTCGCCGCTGAAGAAGATACTGCAGGACTTTCGATGGTTTCTTCACTCCAAACAAATGTTAAAAACAAAATTATCAGCCGGAAGAAGGTGCAGAAGAAAATAAGTGATTACTGTATGTATTTTTCTTAAGATAAAGTCATAATATGCATAGCACAATTGTATGTATATTATTTACAAAAATATTGTGCAAAATCTGTATATAATTTAATTTAGTTTAATTTTGCATTAAACGTTAAACGATTTTTCTTTATCTCTTGTGCATGTAATTGTATATTATTTACAAAAATATTGTTCAAAATCTGTATATATATTTTAATTTAATTTTACAGTAAACGTTTAACGATTTTTCTTTCTTTCTTTTTTTTTTTTCCTCCCTCAGACTTCTTGTTAGCGGACACTTCTCTCTAACGGACACATTTTCGTTCCCCATGGCTGTCCGTTAAAGGGAAGTTTCACTGTATATAACAAAGAGTGAAATTTCATAAATTTAAAAAATATAGAGAAATAAAATACTTAATTAAAACACTAGCTCGTGCAAAACAGCAAAGATTGAATATAGCTAGAATATAAAATATATGTATACAGCCACTCCCTGATTAACATAAGAGTTGCGTTTCGCAGAACTCTACATAAGTCGGATTTTGCATGTCAGAATTTCCCCCATGCTTGTGCAGCACTCGCAACTGTGCTCACTGAATTGATTGAATCAAAAAAGAAATGTTCGACGAACATGTGAATAGAATTATTTATTGTATTTATTCAATTTTTTATGTCATGTAGAGGAAAAATTAAAATGTGCATTTAAAAAATTTCAAAATTAAATTACAAAAAAAGAGCAGAGACAGGCATAACGTCAGTACCTTTTACCTCTCGAGCATTGTTGCCAGAATCAACGTCTTCAGCTAATAAGTACGCAACTGAGGAGGTTGAGGGCTGTGGAGATTTCGAAGGGGTCAGCCGCTGAACCTTACGAAAGAACATATTAATGGGTGACTGGACAGAAGGTTTTTCTTTTCATTGTAGATTTTTTTGTAGCAAGCAAGCATATCATTCATCTCTCTTAACTTTTAAGAATCTTCAATGTCAGGGTCAATCTCTTCAAACCTCACCATTGCCGATGCAATTTCACAAAATGCCATTGCCATCTCTCTGGTGATGAAGTGTCTTGGTTCCTCATTTCGTTCGCCTTGAGCTTAGTCAGCATTTTCTTCTTTTACTATTGCTGCTATTGCTATTTTTTGGTTTTTAGGAGCATTAGCAACTAAGGCAATATTGCTCCAGGGATATGCGATGGTCATTCCCTGACGTTTCCGCATCCTTCGTATTTGGTGGTCACGGGATCGAACCCTGGTCTAATCAAGAAGCATGTGCTACGCACTGCTGCTCCTGCCCACCTGGCTACGGAGTCCCCACTATTGCTGCTTGCAAGTCAATAAGTTCATTAGATAATTCCTTCTCTTCATCCTCTATTAACTCCTCCACATTAGCATCAACCTCCAACTGAAGTAGCTCTGCAACCTTTACAATCTTATCTGAAACAGCTTCATATGATTCGTCTTTTTCAAATCCTTCGTAGTCTTTTACGTACCGTGGGCATATTTTCTTCCATACGCCACTTAAACAACTTTTAGTAATTTCCACCCAGGCCTTATTAATGTTTAAGATGGTGTGGTAAATATTGTAAGATTTCCAAAAGTCTCTTAACGTAAAATTGTTCTCAACGTCTACTGCAGACAATGCCTGAGCAAATGTTGTGCATAAATAGTATGCTTTTAAATTTGAAGTAACACTCTGATCCATAGGTCGGATGAGTGAAGTCATGTTTGCCGGTAGAAATATGACTCTCACGTTCGAACTGAAATCATCTAGATGTGTAGGATGTCCAGGAGCTATTATCTAATAGAAGCAAAATCTTGAAAGGAACGTCATTGTCTTTCCAATATTTTTCAACCTTGGGAATGAAGCAGAATTTAAACCAATCCTCAAAGAGAGATATTGTTATCCATGCTCTATGGTTCGATCAGAAATTAGCATTAGCATTTTAGCATTAGTAGAGGCATATGATGCAAGATAGCAAGATTATGCAGCATCAGCCAAAAAAAAAAAAAAAAAAAAAAAAAAACCGTTCCCATTTCACCCCGCCATTCGTTCCATATCTGTCCAGCTCAGCCTTAAATTTATTTAGGCCATCAACTTCCACAACAAAGGATGGAAGTCTCTTCCACCAACAAACTACCCGCTGGCTAAAGGCAAACTTCCGTACATCTACATCTGTCTTTCCTCAATTTGAATTTATGCCCTCTCGGGGTGATTATTCTGAGCAAGAGAAAGGAATACCATCAGCATTGAGCATCCTGAAACCATTAGCATTAGCATATGATGCAAGAAAGCAAGCTTATGCAGCTTCAGCCAAAAAGGGGAAGAAAAAAAAAACATACCATTTCATCCCTCCGTTTGTTCGAAATACCTGTCCATCTGAGCTTTAAATTTATTTAGGCTATCAACGTCCACAACAAGGGATGGAAGTCTGTTCCACCAACCAACTACTCGCTGGCTAAAGGTAAATTTTCCACACATGTCCTTACTCAATCTAAAATTTATGCCCTCTCAGGTGATTATTCTGAGGAAGAGGAAGAATCCCATCAGCATTGAGCATACTCACACCATTCAAGGCTTTATGCATCTGTATCAGATCACCTTGCCATTTCCTAGTCTCCAGACACTGTAATTTGCAAAATTTAAGCCTTTCTTCGTAAGAGCAACCCTTTCCTCCATTCACTAATCTAGTTGCCCTTCTCTGTACTCATTCCAGCAGCTCTACATCCTTCTTGAAATGAGGCCTCCAGACCTGTATACAGTACTCAAGGTGTGGCCTGACCATTGCCTTATACAAGGGAATAATCACCTCCTTATCCCTGCTAGAAAAATTCCTGTATATCATTGACAAGACACCATGAGCTACTCTTGCAGCCCGTCTGCACTGCTCAGAAAACTTCATATCTGCCTGCACAACCACCCCCAGATGCCTTTCATTCTCTACCACTGTCAGTGTAGTACCACAGAGTTGATATGTTGCTCTGGGGTTGCTGTTTCCCATATATAGTACTTTACAATTGTCAATGTTAAACTTCATTTGCCACCTCTCAGCCCATCTGCTCAACCTTTCCAGATCCTGTTGCAGCAGCATAGTGTCAGTAGTCTCCTTAACAACCCTGCCAACCTTCGTATCGTCTGCAAACTTGGACATTAAGCTTGATATACCATCATCAATATCATTTATAAATACAGAAAACAATAATGGACCCAACACTGAACCCTGAGGGACTCCACTAATAACATTAGTCCACGATGAGCAGTGTCCATTGATTACCAATCTCTGTCTTCACCCCCCCTCAACCATCCCTTTATCCATAGCAGCAATTTGCTTCCAGTGCCACACTGCTCCAATTTGTGCAGCAGTCTTCCATGTGCAACAGTATCAAAAGCCTTTCTAAGATCCAAATATATAATATCAAATTTATTCCCTGCATCCAGTTCTTTTGTGACTCATAGTATCCAATCAAATTGGTCAGACAAGACTTTCCCATAACAAAACCATGCTGTGTCTTGTCTAGATGATCCTGCAGTGCTTCTTTAACCAGTGCCTCCATTGACATTCCTGGAACAGAAGTTAAACTCACAGGTCTATAATTACTTGTGTCACATTTGGGGCCACATTTGCACTTCTCCACTCTATGGGTACCTCCCCTGAGTCCAAAGAAGTTCTCATAATTATGGCTAAGGGTTTGCTTACTTCCTTTGTTGCCTCCTTTATTATAACTGGATAGATCTCATACACCCGGGTGCCTTTTTTATGTTTATCCTCAACAATTTTTTCTCCACTTTCCTCTCAGTTATTACAAAATCATCTAGCTCACTGCCATAGTTTACCTCACCTCTGGCACTCCTCTTCCTGAATAACTCCTCATGTGTGAATACAGATGCAAAATACTTGTTTAGTTTGTTAGCCACCTGAGCAAGATCCTCAACTGTTGAACCATAAATATCCAGTGGACCAATCTGATTCATCCCTTTCCTTCCAGAGTTTACATAGGTAAAGAACTGTTGTTTTTCTTTGCATCCTTTGCCAAGGATTTCTCATAACTTCCTTTGCCTGCCTAATCTCCTTTGTGACATATTTTTATATCTATCATAGGCTTCCATGTCACTCATTAATTTATATGTATCCCATGCATTTTTCTTCTCTGCCATATGTCTCATTAGTTCATCTGACATCCATTTAGGCCTAAACCTTGAACAATATTTCTTAGTTGGCATGTAAAGCCTGGTAGCTTCCAAGATAAGTTCTTTGAATGCTTCCCATTTTGAATTTGATGTTGGTAACATCATCAGTTGTCCCACTGTATAGAATTTAAATTCTGTCTCAGACCATCGTAATTGCCTTTACGAAAGCAAAAACCCTTCCCTTTACCCCAGATGGTAGTTACCTCTTTGAGTAAATCCCACTTCAGCACACTGTGATCACTGCCATCTAGTGGTTCCTTTATCTGCAGATTCTTAATGCATGAAGAATCACTACTGATAATCAGATCAAGAGTATTACTCCCTCTAGTTGCCTCCCGAACATGCTGATGTAGAAAACAATCATCCAATAAATCCACAAAAGCCTTGCTAGCGTGTGAGTGACCAACCCACAAATTCCAGTCAATATCTTGGAAATTAAAATCCCCCATTATAAGACTCTCTGATTTACTGGCCCACTCTATTTCCCTGTACAGTTTCTTATTATACTCATCAGAGTCATTAAGCCTATAGCACCCTCCTACTCTCAATTTTGATCTCCCAATGCTTATGTCACACCAAACTGACTCGACACTGCACTGTCCAGCGATGTCGACTGACTTCACTTCCTTGGATTTTATGTGTTTTTTAATTAATAGCATAACCCCTCCTCCCTTCCTATCCTGTCTATCCTTTTTGTACACATTGTACTCCCCAAATTGCAGTTCTGCATTCCTTATATCTGTGTGACACCACATCTCTGATATCCCGACAATATCTGCCTTTGATGTTTGAGCAATACCTCAAATTCATCAAATTTATTTACCAAACTCCTAGCATTGGTGTACACGCAAGTATACATACACCTGTTCCTATTCTTAGCTCCCCTAACACAACCCATGTGTTTATTTGTACCACAATGACTCCCAGAAGTCTCTGAAATATCCTGCATCTTGTTTTTCAGGCTGCTGCTCATTCCAATAGAAGCAGTGCAAGAATCACTTTCACCTCTGCCAGTGGCTACTGTTAATCTATTAATCCTTGTATCCCCCCAAGCTAGCAGTTTTCCGACCCACCTAACACTGCCTTGACAGCATCAGCAAATATTCTTGCACCCTTTCTATTTAAGTGTATCCCATCCCTGTAGAAGCAGTCTTCAAGAAATATAAAAGAAACAAAAATCTTCTTTATTCAGTGTCATATAAAATTTTATAACTTTCAATAATAAAAGTCTTACTGACCATTTCATTATCCAGATTTTGTTTATAGTTCTCATAATGATGTAGCAGCTGCTGAATATATAAATGATTTTTCATCTCTTTGTGATAGTTCTCTCGCAGCTAAAAAAATTTTAAATGGAATATATAAAATACTTAATCATAATAATGTAGTCATTAAATTAATGCTCATATTCTAAATAAATACAATGGACATCATATAATTTTTTGTTTCTTAGTAAAGGGAAAAAAAAGTTATTTTTAATACACATATATGAATGATGACAAAATTTTAATGCAAGACAATCTGCTTCCCTATTTAATAAGGGATGAAGGAAATTACGATGGTAAAAATACCAAAATATTCAATGATTGATTATTTTAAAAAATTACACCTTTTACTAGCTGAATAAATAAATACAGTAGCAGACATAACTATTATAAAAATAAAAACACTTATACGTGAGTAATTTTAACTGTCTATTAGATTTTAAAGTAATCATCTGAATAACAATAATCTTAAAAAATAATTAGTATAATTAGGAATCTGCTATGCCATGATATGCATGATAATAAAGAGTGAACTGTGTGTGTGTGTGTGTGTGTGTGTGTGTGTGTGTGTGTGTGTGTGTGTGTGTGTGTGTGTGTGTGTGTGTGTGTGTGTGTGTGTGTGTTTATAGCTATGAGAACTTTTGTGGTAAGCAGCACTTAAAACCACAGCAATAATGTAAATTTTTGTATGTGCTTTTGGAAATGTCCAGTACTCTCATTTATCTATAAAGGTAAGTGATACCATATAAATATTACACAATTCTTTGCTTCAGTTTCTGCTTACATACTATTTGATACAGTATTTGTACTTCAAATAGGAGTAATTGTTAACCATTTATTTTTTTTATATTTTGACACAATACGTATTAGTCAACTTGCTGGGTGTATAACATCAGCAAGATGATTTATTTAATTGACACATCTATGCCTTACAAAACTGGTAGCTTGTTCCTCCTTCCTTTCTAAGAACGTATCTGTTCTAGTTGCTAATTATTTTTATGTAATAAGGACACTTCTGTTAATGAGCTTTTAATTATAAAGTAGTCTTTGCAAAAACGTGTTAAGTTATAATGGCACCTAATATTTCAGCACATCTCACTGAATTACATAAGTTCATCTTATATAAGTCTAATAGTGGAGCCTCGACTTCTGATGACATCGACATCTGATATTCTCAGGAACTTATTTATCTTCCATACGATCTTTTATTTTATTTTATTATCAATGATATTTGCAGGAACCGATGGCTTTCCAATATAGCTGGAACAATGCATTGGTGGAAATTTTCAGATGCATGGTGCGCAGAACATCATTTGTACGATTATTCTCAACCAATTAGTGTCTTTGTTCAACACAACATTCCCGTGTGTTACAGTACTTCAAACAATTTCTTTATCTTCTGTTTGATGCACTTTTCCAGTGTGTAAGCAGTGTATTTTTGTTAATTATACGAAACCAGCCTCTTCTGGAAGCGAATGCCCAGGAGAACATTCATCACTAAGGATGAGGCTAGTTTACCTAGACATAAGCCTATGGAAGATAGGCTCACTCTCCTGTTGGGTGCCAATATCTTTGGAGATTTTAAGCTGAACCCTTTGCTGGTGTATCACTCTAACATCCCCAGACTATTTGAGTCAACAAAGGCATGCTAGGAGTGTTTTGCCACAGCAATAAGAAGGCCTGGGTTATATGTCTTCCATGAATGGGCGCTTAAAGTTTTCTATCCTTCAGTGAAGGATCTTGAGAAAATAAGCTTCCTGCTAAGGCACTACTCCTGAAATACCTATTTTATGTGTTGTTGGGGGTTCTCTGCCAAGAGTTTAGAACAAATTACAGGAAATCAATGTATTATTGGTTTCAACTTACAATATTTTCAACATAAAATAGGTATTGTGGAACAAATTATCATCATATGTTGGGGTGCCACTGTAAAATGTCCTTTCATAACCACATCATAAGTCATAGGTTATTCAACCTATGTGTATTTCATGGAAGTGGTTATTCAACCACTTCCATGAAATACACAAGAAATATGGTTAGTGTAACTGTTCTTTATGCAATATTCATTGACAATAGTGGTATCAGAAGATACCATTATAAACAGTGGAAGCATAAAAATAGTGAAATTTAAGCATAAGTGGAGTAAAGCAGCCAGTTAGAACCCAGTTAAGTATAACTACTTATGTAGTAGTTATTATTATAACTACTACATATCATTCTTGCTCTTCACTAACATTATATTTAAAAGTTCATAGTCATTCGAATGTGTTACACCCAGTAAAAATGCAGGTTATTAGTATGGTTATTAGTCTGGAAGTACATAGAAGTACTTCCAGACCACTAGCTTCCATTTACTATTTTATATCATACGATACTATTTTCTGTTGGATCTTGCAAAGTAAGGTAGGGTGTGTTGTTGTTTTTTTTTTTTTTTTTTGATAGTACAGCAAAAGCCTTGGGCTTCCTGACATCATATAGCTGTTGCCCATATATTAGCTAACCTCCCTTCTTCATGCCCAAACCATCCTAAATTTATTTCACCTCTCTCTTTGATTGAATGATTATTCAATGATTAGCCTCAGAGAACTATATATCTTATTTATATCAGCTTAACCACTACTGGTTTCACCCTTAAACACCTACTATTGATAGTGGGGAATAACAAAAGAAGACACATATACAGCACCAGCTACAAAAAAAAAAAAAAAAAAAAAACATGCTTCCTACATTGCCTGTCCATCCTCTCTAATAATTTGTATAGTTCATCTTTGCATTCAGACTACCCATTTCCACAGCACCAGCACCTTGTTGATGTTCCAGCAATCAAGAATTCACCGGTTGAGAGCAAACTTTTGCACATCTATCCTTCTTCAATTTGAATTTACGCCACCACATATATGTAGTCTGAGCAAGAGGAAGAATTCCATCCACTGAAATCCTTAAGCACTTCGATCAGATCTACTTGCACAGTCTGGTCTCCAGACACTTCAATTTTTCAGAAGCCTTTCTTTTCATTCCTTTCACTAATCTCATTACTCTTCTCTACTTCCATATCCTTCTAAAATGAGGCTTCCAGACCTGTGTAGAGTACTCAAGATATGGTCATACCATTGGCCTATAACAAAGTGCAAAGTGTGTTAGTTGTCTGACGGCACCAGGGGTTCCCCCCATCTCCACACACTGTACTCTCTTTGTGTTGCACAGAACTCTGTGTAGGCCAGAGATTTAAAAAGTGTGTGGGGAGTGGAAGGATGTGTAGTGTTGTGTACCATTGTTCTGATCATTTAGCTATTTGTGCCCCTGTTGGGACCAAACGTTACCGCACTTGGCCCGGGGGAGGCAGGTCAGGTACCCAGAAGATTTTATTTTGTAATCTGTCAGGCCTTGCCATCTAGTTTCCGAAGATTTCAGTGGCAAGGGCCTAACGTGAGAAAAAAAAAGGGGTGGGGGGTTAGTGCTAGAATATAAAAGGCTGAGAGAGGAGGTTTATTTATGTAAGCATGATTTAAATTTGGACATTATTAATTGATAAATTGTGTGGGGTGTACACTGGCAAGTTAGACAGAGTAGGTGGGGAGACAAGGCTGGGAGAAAGACAGAGATATGGGGACGACAGAGAAGGCAACCCCAAAAAGTCAGTGAGGCAGGCCCATGCCTCACCAGGTGGCAGGGAGGAGGAGGAGGAGACAGGGACCCGTCTCCTCCCTGGCTGTGGAGGAGACTAAAAGAAAACCAGGCGAGTTGGTATGCTAATCTAGGATTACCAATGTGGCTTGTGGCAGAGAATCTGCTGGTGTCTCCAATGTCTCGGTTTGGAGTCTTGCATGACATCAGGTCCCGTCCAGGATTTGTCGTTACTGTTTCTTCTAATTCTGGTGAAAATTCGGTGGATTGCGTTTCATGGGATGGGACGCAGTCCAGTCCATGGTTGTTCTTTTATGTTGTCACGTATTCAGAATCCAGATGAGTTGATATACTTGGGACAGAATCCCATCCAGGGTTTGCCATCACTTCCTTGTTGTCTCATTACACTGTGGAGCTGGTTTAGTGCACTGTCTTTCCCGGGACATAGTCCTGTCCGTGATCGTTGGTCATATGCAATTGTCGCATTGTAGCAATCTAGCTGCCTGATGATTTAGAAGTCTTCTGACAAGCAAGAGCTGTTGTGGATTACTATCTCAGTCGGTATGGATTTTCATTATGGCTTTGCTTAGTTATACCAGCAGAGGTTTGTGGATGTAGATAGAGGCACCCTCAAAGAAAAAATGGAAATGAATCCATCAGGTGAGCATGGTCCAGGGATTAGAGGTGAAAGCACATTGGGTAAAAAAACCCAGTTTAGGCCATCTGTCATGATGAGTTCAGGATTTCTCCTGAAGAGAGTTGCCCAGGTGTTGATGTTTCCGAAGTCCAAATCGATTGATGTCATAATCAAATTTGTTGATTCTCAACCTATATACTAGTTTTAGGTGTGCCAATCCATGTCTTCTTTCCTGTGAAGGGATAGTCAGGTCCTGTGGTATCAAAGTTAAAATCAGGTAATATTACAGCCTAAGTAATACTAACTGATCTTGCCTGCAGATTTAGTTGCAGATATCAGCCTGATGGAACTTGGATGAAAGAATTGGCCTATATAGTGTCTGTGTTTGTTCTCTGACAGTACAAGGGATTTCCCCCATCTCCGCGATGGGATAATCTCCCACCACCCATTTTGACTGACAAAATTTCTGTACATCAATGAAAAAAACCCCATGAACTGCCCTAGCAGCTTGTCCCCTGCTCAGAGAACTACAAATCTGACTCCACAATTACCCCAGGTCTTTTTCATTCTCCACTACCTTCAATGAGGTAACACATAGTTGGTATGCTAATCTGGGATTACCTATGTACAGCACCTTACATTTGTCAATGTTAAATTACCACTTCTCAGCCCATCTGCTTAATTTTTCTCGATTGTGTTGCTGTAGCATACCCTAATTACTCTCATTAACCATCCTAACATGCTTTGTATCATCTAGAAACTTAGACATTAAGCGTGATGTGTTTCATCAATATAGAAAATAATAATTGCTGGGCCTCTGTCTTCTCCCACTCAATCATCCCTTTATTTAAAGAGGTAATATCCACTTAACATCACACTGCTCCAATTTGTCAAGCAGCCTTTTTTTATGTGCAATAATATCAAAAGCTTTTCTGAAATCTAAGTGTACAAAATGCCAAAATTGTTTTGAATCCAATTCCACTGTCAAAGCATCATAGCCAAACAAAATTGCTCCATAAGAAATCCATGCTATAACTGCAGTGTAAACTACATTCTGGTCAAGATAGCCCTCTACTTTTCAAGAGAGACTCCATTATTTTTCCTGGAAGAGAAGTTAAGCTAACAGGTCTGTAATTAATCATTACACCTTATGATTCCCCCCACTGAATTAGATAACTTTGAAAATATCCAGTCCACAGGGGCTGCAATTTGCTGGCTTCCTTAATATAATTAGACAGATCCTGTCCCTCCCAGTGCCTTTTTTTTTTACATTTAGTTTCAACAATTTTCCTTCCACTTTCCTCTCAATTATAAGAAAATCATTTAGCTCTCGCTTAGTATTTGATAAACTTCTAGTATCCCCATTACTAAAAAATCGCTTATTTGTGAGTGTAGATGCAAAATATCCATTCAGTTTGTCAGAAACCTGAATAGGATCACCAAAAGTTAAACCATTAGTATCTAGTGGACCAAAAAATTCATTCCCATTCCTTCTGTTTATATAAATGAAGTTTTTGCCCTTAGCTTGCCTAACCTTTTATGTGACTTGATTGTAGACTGGTTTATATCTATTGTACTGTAACACCTGATAATTTATATACAACCCCTGCATTTTCCTTCTCTGCCACGAATCTCTATCTAACATCCATTTAGATCTAACCCTTGAACAGTATCTCTTACTTATTATAAAAACCTAGCAGCTTCTATGACTTCCCTGAATCCTACCCATTTAGAATTTGCTGTTGGTAACATTATCAGTTGGTTCCACTGCACAGAATTTAAAAACTGTCTGCGACAACTGTAGTCACCTTTGATAAAAATAAACACCCTTTCCTACACTTAACAGTTGTTACATTAAGTAAATCACACATTAATAAAATGAGATCACTGCAACCTAGTGGAGTTTTATCTGCAGATTTGTAGTGCATGTAGAGTAGCTGCAGTTAATCAGATCAAGAATACTGTATTCTTTTGCTGCCTTTCAAGCATCCTAGTGTAAACAGAGAGAGAGAGAGAGAGAGAGAGAGAGAGAGAGAGAGAGAGAGAGAGAGAGAGATTGGAAGTCAGGGTAATCCCAAAAAACATGTGATCTCTACTAGAAATTTGAGTGTCATTAAAGATAAGCTTAACACTAGTAAATTCTTTTTTGTAAGAAATAAAATTACTACATTTTAGAAGAATTGGAGTTTTCTCTTGTCCCATTGTAAAATCAATCCTTGGGAATTGAAATTCTCAAGGATACTCAGCATGGTCTTGTAAAGGGAAAATCATGTTTAACAAATCTGGTTCACTATTTTTGAAAGGGTCACTCATGAGCTGGATTTAGGGAATAATTTCAACATTGTTTATTTAGGTTTCAGCAAAGCTTTTGACTCAGTCCCACATGAGCGGTTGCTTTATAAGCTGGAACAGGTTGGAATCACTGGGAAAATCCTTAGATGGATATCAGGATGACTTCAGGGCAGGAGGCAGAGGGTTGTGATAAATGGCTATTCCACAGATTGGGTTGATGTAAGAAGTGGGATTCCCCAAGGATCAGTATTAGGACCACTGTTGTTTTTAATTTTCATAAACGACATTGATGTCTAAATTTGCAGATGATGTTAAAATTGGCAGAGTAGTTAATGATCACTGTCAAGCTGAGCTTCTTCAGAGAGACTTGATAGAGACTTCAGGAATGGTCAGAAAAATAGCAGCTATGCTTTAATCCAACAAAGTGTAAGGTATTACATCTGGGAAACAGTAATTCCAAAATAACTTATTCACTTGGTGGAGTTCAACTAAACCCAGTATTGGAGGAAAGGTACTTGGGTGTTACGATATGGTCAGCCATGAAATTCTCTGAGCATTGTACACAGGTTGCAAGGAAGGCCTATGGTGTCCTATCGATGATCTATCGAACTTTTACAAGTAGAGATAGGGACGTGATAATCCCATTATATAAGGCTTTTGTTAGACCACATTTGGAATACTGTGTTCAAGTATGGAGACCGCACCTAAAGAAATACATTAAGCTTCTTGAAAGGGTGCAAAGACGGGTAACTCGCCTGGTGAGATCGGCATAAGGGCATCCTTATGAAGAAAGACTTTGAATATGTGGGTTGCAGAGTTTGGAAACTAGACACCTTAGAGGCGATTTTATTGAGGTGTTTAAGGCTCTGAGAGACATCAGCAAAATAAATGAGGATGAAATTTTGAAGATTATAAATGATGCTAGAACTAGGGGACATAAATTCAAGTTAAGGGGGGGTAGAGATGTTTAGATTGGACTGCAGGAAGTTTTATTTTAGCCAGCAAGTTATAAATTACTGGAATAAGTTACCTACATGGGTGGTAGAGGCTGATATCAGTTTGGGGAAATTCAAAGGTCATCTGGATAGTACCTTCGGGTGAGGGAAATGCATAGGATGATAGGTTTAATTTCCTTTTCTTTTATTAATTATTAGTTTTTTTTTTTATCATTGTTTTATTTTATTTTATTTTATTTTTTTATTTTTTTTGGCTGGTGCAGCATAAGTCATAGGCTTTCTTGCACCATGTGGCCATTACTAATACTAATACTAAAATTACCTGGAGAGTAGCATTTAAGGAACTAGCTGTGGATATTCAAAATGATGAAGCTGTTTGTGCAGGGTAAGGTTTCTCAAACTGGCAGGTGAAATGCAATGTGCTATCATCAGCAAAACTATCAGTGGATCTACAGCTAGTGCAAGAAGGTCATTACCATAGAAAATAAAAAGATAAGGAGAAAGAACAAAACCTTGAGTAATGGTTAAATAAGCACTGCAGGATAATCTAGACAAGATTGCAGCTATAGTTTAAACACAGCATGGATTTGTTACGGGAAAGTCTTGTCTGACCAATTTGATTAGATACTATGATGTGGTCACAAAGGAACTGGATGTAAAAAATAATTTTGATATCATATATTTGGATTTTAGGAAAGCTTTTGATACTATTGCACATGGAAGACTACTGTACAGACTGGAGTGAAATGGCATTAAGGGCAAGTTGCTACAATAGATAAAAGGATATTTGAGTGGGAGAAGACAGAGTGGTAATCAATGGGCACTGCTCTTCGTGGCCTAATATTATTAGTGGAGTCCCCCAGTGTTCGGTGTTGGGCCCAGTGTTGTTTTCTGTATTTATCAATGATATTGATGAAGGTATATCAGGGTTAATGTCTAAGTTTGCAGACGATACAAAGGTTTGCAGGGTTGTTAATGGCAGTAATGATAGCATACTACTGCAACATAATCTAGAAAAGTTGAGCAGATGGGATGAGAAGTGGCAACTGAAGTTTAACATTGACAAATGTAAAGTACTGCATACGGGTAGCAGTAACCCCGGAGTAACATACCAACGGTGTGGTACTACACTCAGAGTAGTAGAGAATGGGGATAATTGTGCAGTCAAATATGAAGTTTTTTTTTACCAGTGCAGGCTGCAAGAATAGCTCATGGTGTCTTATCAATGATATACAGAAATTTTGCTAACAGGGATAAGGTGGTGATCATCCCCTTGTATAAGGCAATGGTCAGGCCACACCTTGATACTGCATGCAGGTGTGGAGGCCTCATTTTAGGAAGGATGTAGAGTTGCAAGAACAAGTACAAAGAAGGGCAGCAATATTGGTGAGAGGAACAAAGGGGATTCTCATACCAAGAAAAGCTTAAGTTCTTCAAGTTGCAGCATCCAAAGACTGGGCACCTGTGAGGTGATCTAATTGAGATGTATAAGGCCAAAAATGGTTTGAACAAACTCAAGGCCTTATACACTTCAATTATATCACAACTGGCTAAAGACAATTGTAAAATAGATGTGTGGAAATTTGCCTTTAGCCAGTGGGTGGTTGATAGTCGGAACAAACTTCCATCTGCTGTAGTGGAGATAGACTACTTAAATAAGTTCAAGGCACAACTAGTCAAGCATTTGGAGTGAATGGATGGGTGAAATGGGAATTTTATTTTGGAAGAAGGTGCTAACAGAATTTGAGGGAATAGATCTCACAAAGACCTATGTGATACGAAACCAGAGACCCAACAGAATCCTGTAGATTCACACCACTTCAATCAGCAAATAATACCGCATAACTTCGACAACAATGATGAAACACAGGAGACCATCCACACAGTCATATACTGTGCTGCCATAGCAGCCATTCAACCAAAGAAAGAAGAAGAATTAAGAGTCAAGATAGGCCAATTAACCCAGTACCAACGGGGAAATTAGAATAAGAAATTGATTGAAAAAGTGAAGAGCAACGTCAGGAGAGAATGTCCACAGCAAGCATAAGACCAAAAATCAGATAAAAGGAGCATACTTAGACACACTGAAGAACCACCTCTTTGCGCTCAGTAAGAGACTATGCGGATACAGGGTCCCAGAGGAAAATAAACAACCAAATGTTCAATGGAAACTAAAGATCCCTCTACAGGAGTATCAGACAAGAGGGAAAAGATGAAAATGGACTGCCTAAGCAGAAGCTGATCAAGGATGTCTGGAGCAACACATGGAGCAGTGAAGACATAATAGCCAAGCCCCTGGGTAGAACTAGAATGGAAGGAAACCAAGGACATACAAGACAAGAGAGAATGGGAGATTAGGGGAGGAAGTAATACAACAGTCAATCAGGAAGTCTTGCAAATTGTGAACCCCAAGAATAGATAAAAGTTCACAACTACTGGTACAAGTAGCAGTTGTGTGTGCAAGTGAGAAGCTCACTTGCACACATAAGCACTAAGCAGAACAGTTCATCAAAATGATAAAGCACCCAGAACCAATCCCAAAATTTCTTACTAAAGGAATCACATATCTGAAACCAAGAGACCAAGGTACAAGAAACCTAGCAAAATACAGGCTGATCACCTGTCTCCCAACAATGTACAAAATCCTGAACAGCTGCATAATGAAGAAGACATCAGACCACTTGGAGAGCCAGAACATCATGGCCGAACAGCAGAAAGGATGCAAAGGGCAATTAACTATTGAAGCCACAGTTACAGAGCAAGCCTACAAAAGTGCCACAACCTACATCAATTGTTGCAGGCTTTCAACTTCCTCCCTCATAGCTAGCTAATAAAGACAATAAAGATCTAGAAAGTCAATATGGCAGTGAACATCCCAGAAGCAATCAATGGAGAAATGGAGTACCACCATCAAAGTTGAGAACATCACAACCAGACTGATTCCCATCAGAAGAGCAATCTTTCGGGGAGATGCCCTGAGCCCACTTTGATTCTGTCTAGCTCTCTACCCACTATACACCATGTTCCACAACAGAAAATATGGATATAACCTCAAAGGAAGGAAGGAAAAACCTGGTCACCCTCCCCCAACTGATGTACATGGACAACATCAAGCTCTATGCAGCAACAGAGAATCAATTCCAGCAACTACTCTGGATCACCGAAGAATTCAGCAATGACATCAGGATGGAATTTAGTCTAGACAAATGCAAGATCCATGGATTGCATTTGTCTGAAACTATGAACTTCAGACTGGTAAAGAGATCAAAGCAATGACAGGGGAGAGACCCACAAATAACTGAGGATGATGCAGGCTCAGCAGTAAGACCACAAGGAGATCAAGGACTGTCTCACCAAAAATACCATTAGGGACTTAGAAGCCTTCTTAAAGCAAAGCTGAACAGAGGGAATGCACTTAAAGCAATAAACACACATGTAGTCCCAATGCTAACATACTCCTTCGGGATCATAGATTGGACTAACGCAAAGCTGAAGGATATCACAAAGAAAGACAAGGACAATGATGACCAAGAGCCGCCAACATCACTTAATCAGCCATGGGGAGAATAAATTGGAAGAGGAGTAAGGGGCCTGATAAACCTCATCAAAAGAAAACAGGGTTGGCAACCTGAAAAATTATTTCCAGAAAAACAGCATAACGTGAAAAATTATTTCCAGAAAAACAGCAGCACTCTACCAAACCATAAAGAAGACAGACAAGCGGCATATCCCACTCAACCTAAGCAAGGAGTCCGATACCATCCAGATGGAACAAAGAAAACTAGAAATACGGGCAAAGAAGACACTCCATGGTAGGCACTATGACCTACAAACAAGACCACACAGACAAAATGGCTTCCAATGCATGGCTCAAGAGTGGGATACTCTTGCCCAAGATTGAAGGATTCACGCTTGCCATCCCAGACCAGGTAATTAACACCAGGAACTACAGAAAATACATCGCAATGGAGTCCAGAGTGTCAGATGACACTTCAATGGTGCCACTTGGCTTCAGAAATGATCCGACACAGGATGCAAGGTGATCACCAAGACAGAATACATTCGCAGATATCGCCAAGAAGCTAGGATAATAGATCCAAGTCTAGCAAGGAAATACCAGTTGATCTGAGAAAGTGTACTGAATTACAAGTATGAACCCCAGAAAGACAAGGACAATGATGACCAAGAGACCCCAAACCAAAAAGCTGTACTGGGGGCCACTCCATGATAACAGAGAAGATAATTCTGCACAACAGACTAGACATAACCCTTGTCAACAAGGATGAAAAGCATAGTACATGCTTCTTGATTAGACCGGGGTTTGAGCCTGTGACCACTAAATACGGAGGATGCGGAAAGGTCAGAGAATGACCAACGCATATCCCTGGAGCAATATGGCCTTAGTTGCTAATGCTCCTAAAAACCAAATAACAACAACAAGGATAAAAAGTCTACCTATCTGATTGATAAGGACAAGAAAGTAAATGGACCTAAGACAGGAGATCAAAGAGATGTGACATATGCAACAAGTAATGACCATCCTGATCATCGTGTCAATCGCTGGCATGGTGCCAAAGATCCTAGTAGCAATGGGACACATACACATACAGAGAACACATACAAGGAACTCTAGAAAGTGGCTGAACACCTGTAGGATAGTTTTCTATTGTTTTCTATTCCTTCCTAGGAAACTCTTACATGGCAGTGTTACTGTCAGTACACATTGTTGCTTTAGAAAGTTACTGTGCAGCATTGAAGATTTAGTAAAGGTTTACATAAGGATTTAGTAAAACAACTGCAAATGAAATATTTAAAAAAATTGGACAATTTTATAACGGAACACAATATTCTTTGGGTTCCTCAACCAACAGTAGCACCAGATATTTCCTGGATATGCACTTGGTACCAGTACCCATCTCAGGGCGTAACTCTTTTTATTATTATTATATATCATCATCATCATGAACTTGGTCCAACTTAGGTCTTTTAAGACCTGTTCCGTTGTAGCTCTTGATGGTGGTCTTGATCTCGCCATCATTGTCTTGGTCAACCTACATCTCTCTTGCCTGTAGGTTTGCAATTAAAGGCTAATTTTGGGATCTGGTCTGGGTTCATTCTTTCTATGTGGCTGATCCATTTTTTCTGATACCATTTTATGTCATTTACTGTCTTCTACTTTTAATTTCTCACAGATATCTAAATTCCTTTGGTGGTCTAGTCTTGTAAAGCCTAATAATGGTCTAAAAAATCTCATTTGTGCTGCTTCTAGTTTGTGTGCATATTTCTTATTTATGACCCAAGTCTCACAACTGTAGAAGAGGGCTGGTTTTGAGGCGATGTTGTGCAGTCGTAATTTTGTTTTAGTTGTCATTTGTTTTCCAAAGTGGCGTTTAATCATTCCATTCATTTTATTATATTTTTGTAGTTTAGTGTAGATGTCTTTCTCTTCATTTGATATTAAATTTCCCAAATAGATGAAGTCAGATATTTGTTTGATTTTGAGGTGGAGATTTTCATCTCGTACTTTATAACTATTTTATTCTGTTTATTTGCTGCTATCTGTAGTTCATCTTTGGATTTTGCAATTATAACTTGATCATCAGCATATAATATAGTTTGAATTTTATTCCTGTTGTTCAACTGTATTCTGTTGTTTGTTTCCAATTGTTTGTTTCCATTCTTTAATAATTTTATTGATGTAGATATTAAATAAATTTGGTGATAGTCCACATTCTTGTTTGACTCCTTTATTGGTAGTTGGCCATTAGAATATTTTATACAGACTTCTCAGTTTTTATATAGGCTTTGGATCGCTTTCTGGAGTTGGGTTGGGATATTTTCTTCACGTAGAATCTGCCAAAGTTTTTACCGTTTTTTTTTTTTTTTTTTTTTTTTTTTTTTTTTTTTTTAATGAAAACCTCAAACACGAAAGGTATCAAAACCTATAGTACTTAGTACCGTGCATGGGTTGAAGGAGAAGTATGGGGGGAGGGGGGTGCTGGAAACTTTGCTCTAGAGACTAAACATGGGTTTCACCACTTCAAGCCTCCAATAAGCAAAGTGGTGGTATTTCACTGGTTGATGAAAGTCATCTACCACCTAGCATTGTCATATGCTTTTTCATAATCAATAAACAGCAGAAATGTTGATAGACTGAATTCTCTTCTTTTCTCCAAAATTTGTTGTAATGAGAAAATGGCATCTATTGTGCTTATTCCTTTTCTGAACCCACATTGTTCTTCTAAGAATTGTTCACTGTATTTATTAAGTTTATTTTTTAGTATATTAGAGTATAGCTTTGAAGAAGTTGATAGCAGTGTTATCCCTCTGTAGTTGTTATGGTTATTTCTGGAGCCTTTTTTGTGTAAATTGATTATTATTCCTGTTTCCCAATCTTTGGGTATCTGTTGCTAGTTTTTAGTATTATTATTATTATATATTAATAATAATAATACTAAAAGTAATAATAATAATAATAATAACAATAATAAAGAAATTATTATTGCTGTTATATTATTCCTCCCTGATTGGGAGTTCCATCAGGGGGGAATAATATAACAATAATAACAACTAGGGGGGCACTGCTCCCTGCTGGCTTTGCTCATCAACCCCCACACACACACACTCTTTTCTATGTAAAATGTAGAGGTATGACTGAGTAAGTCAAATCTTTTCTATGTAAAAGACACCTGTTGAAACGCACTGATCGATATCTAATCAAGAAATGACATATGTAATTATTTACCTGAGCATTTGTAGTGACGGATAATTGCCCCACCCACTTGTACGTGACCCCCCATCTTTCCCCCATTGGCTACCCCACCACACCACACAGTTCTCAAAGTGAAATAAATATCATTACGTAATTATTTACGTGCATTTACACAGGTCACTTAGGAAAAGGCCTTTTGCTTCAGGCTCCATAATGCATGACGAATATTGTTATATTCAAAAGAGCAGGACTAAAATATTTACAAACTATACAAATATTTAAAATATTTACAAAGTACTAAACTATTTACAAATATACAAACTATATCAGGTCCCTTCATCGGCTGACATTATAATGGAATATCAAATGATGCTTTTTTTTTTTTTTTTTTTTTTTTTTAAGGAGCATTAGCTGTTGTTGTTGTTGTTTTGGTTTTATTGGCGCATTAGCTACTAAGGCTATAATGCGCCAAGACCATGTCATTTATAAAAAAATTTAAACTTTCAGTGACCTAATTATTTAGGTCACTATGTCAAGCAGTATAACAAAAATGTAAATTTTATAAACGAGTAAAAATATTTACTGATTTTAAAAAACTAAAAATAGCAGACACATTGTCATTGTCAGATAAAATCTGACTGAGTGTATACGGCTCAGTCAGATGATTAAAAGCAGTACAACGGATATTACTAAAATCTGGACAATCAATTAAAATGTGTCTCATAGTTAAAATTGTGCCACAGGACACACACATAGGAGGGTCATCAGCCCTCAGCAAAAACGAATGAGTTAAATGACTGTGTCCTATGCGGGTCCGGGCAAGAACAACTTCCTCCTTACGATTCCTGCGCAGACTAGACTGCCACGGTTCAATTACAGGCTTTATACAATATAGTTTATTTCCAGTCTGTCCATTCCACGAGTCCTGTCATTGGGAGTGTATGTTTTGGTGTATTATTTGCCTGTAGTCTGTATAGGGGACTGACAGGCAGCGGATATTACTGGGAATTGCTGATTTGGCTGCGGCGTCAGCCAAATCATTTCCCCTAATCCCAATGTGGCTGGGAATCCAGCAGAAGCGGATATCATATTCACGTCCAAGGAGGAAGTGAATCTTCTGCTGAATACTAGACAGAACTGGATGAGGATTATACCTCACAGATATTAAAGCCTGTAACACACTGAGAGAATCGGAATATAAAATGAACCGTTGGAAATGGCATTCACTAATGTGATCCAAGACTAACTCTATAGCATGCAGCTCTGCAGTAAATATACTGCATTCAGAGGGAATCTGCTCCGATGTAGTGCTGTCTGTAAAGACAGCAGCAGATCCCACATATGATTCCGACTTCGAACCGTCTGTGTAGACTGGCGCGAAGTCGGAATGTTCAGCTCGGTGTGCTGAATAAAGCTGCAGGTAGACCGAAGATGGAGTGTCCGACTTTCCCCAATTTCTAAGGGACATGAGCATGCCAGGGTGGAAAGGGTTGCTTTGGTGTTTGGGCAACCTTGTCTACCTTGATATTAAGTTCTTTGAGTAGCTCTTGGAGACGAATACCAAAAGGACAATTGGCAGTCTTACGGCTGTTGTACAAATTTTCCCATCGTGGCTCAAAAACGAATGGCCATGAAGGATGGTCTAGCAGGGATTTCAGTTTTAAGGCGTACTTTAGAGACAACTGCTTACGACGAAGCGATAACGGTGGTTCGTTTGCTTCGACGTATAAGCTCTGGACAGGAGATGTTCGAAATGCTCCAGTAGCGATACGTAGAGCCTGATGATGGACAGGGTCCAACCATCGAAGGGCACTGTCTCTGGCTGAGAAATATACCTGGGACCCATAATCTAGTTTGGATCGCACAAGTGCACGGTAAAGCCGAAGAAGGGTACATCGGTCTGCTCCCCAAGATGTAGAGGAGAGCGAGCGGAGAATATTAAGCCCACGTGTGCGGAGTTGACGAATATGATGTGCGGAGTTGACGAATATGATCCTTTGTGCGGAGTTGACGAATATGATCCTTTGTGCGGAGTTGACGAATATGATCCAAAAAGGTTAGTTTTTTATCGAATATGAGTCCCAAGAATTTTGTGTTCGCTGCTACTGGAATAGCATTTTGTCCGAGCCTTAATTCAGGTTCAGGATGAAGATTACGCTTGCGACAAAAGTGTACGCAAATGGTCTTCTCCGGCGAGAACCTGAAGCCATTGGCAAGTGCCCAGGAATTCAGACTATCGATGGCTTTCTGCAGTTGTCTTTCAATAACCCTCATGTTGCATGACTGACAAAAAATGCTAAAGTCATCAACATAGAGGGCACTGTTTACAGTCGGAGGAAGTTGTTCTGTGATGGAATTTATTTTGATGGCAAAAAGCGTGACACTTAATACTGATCCTTGTGGTAAAGGAGCGAGAGAGTGAGGATCCCACACAAACTTGGAACGATCGATTGGCTAAAAAGGTTTGAATAAAAAGGGGGAGATGCCCTCTAAGTAATGGGCTATGTAAATCTTTTAAAATGCTAAATCTCCAAGTTGTGTCATACGCTTTTTCCATGTCAAAGAACACCGACACCAAGTGTTCGCGTTTTAGGAAAGCATCCCGGATGGATGCTTCCAATCTAATAAGATGGTCCAAAGTGGACCGGTTCCTTCGGAAGCCGCACTGCATGTTGGAGAGAAGGTCATTTGATTCGAGATACCATATCAAACGAGAATTAACCATTCTCTCCGGGATTTTGCACAGACAGCTAGTCAGTGCAATAGTGCAATTGGTGGTGACTTTTGGATCCTTTCCTGGCTCAGGGAAGGCAAGAACGATTGCCTTTCGCCAGGAGTCCGGAAACTGCCCTTCAGTAAAGATTCTGTTATACAGAAGGAGCAGACAATCCATAGATTTTGGTGAAAGATGTTTAATCATTTCATAATGGATGCCATCTGGTCCAACAGCACTTGCTTTGGAAAGAGTGAGGGCTCTTTTTAGTTCCTCTATAGTGAATGCCCCGTTGTAGGGATAGAGGCCCTTGGTCTTAAAATTAAGTGCTTGCTTTTCCAGTTTATGTTTCAGGACCAGGAACTCTGGGGAATATGAAGATGTTGCAGAGATGTTAGAGAATGTTTCCCCAAGAGCATTGGCTATTGCAGTTGGATCTGCAATAGCGCATCCATTATAATCTAGGATTGAAGAAGGGTGGGATGTATATTTTCCCTTCATTTTCCGGATTTTATCCCAGACTACCTTAGAGTTGGTAGACTGGTTAATAGATGATGTAAAACGGATCCACGATTCCTTTTGACTCTGACGGCGGATATATCGTGCGCTCGTGCACATTTAAAGGCTATAAGGTTGGTCGTGGTAGGATATCGGCAGAATATCCCCCACGCTTTGTTTTGCTGCTGTGCATTGTGAATTCCACCAAGATTTAGGAAATGGTGGAAACCGGGCAGATGTTTTTGGAAAAGCATTCGCAGCTGCTTGGACAATATTTTCTGTGATGTACTTAACTGCATCATTGATAGGCTCTTGACTGACTGTGCTAAGATCAAAATTTGCCTGATGTTGGAAGGCAATCCAGTCAGCCTGATCAATCTTCCACCGTGGTAACCTAAAAGGAAGACATGGTCTCCCACTGTGTAACATGGTTATCACGGGGAAGTGATCGCTTCCGTATGGATTCTCCTCCACTTCCCAAGTGAGTGAAGGGAGTAGAGAAGGGGAGCAGATAGAGAGATCAATGGCAGAAAAAGTACGGGTAGGCATGTGGAAGAAGGTGTTTGTTCCAGTATTTAGAAGGGAAAGGTCATTGTCATTGAGCATACGCTCTATGACTCGTCCCCTTCCATTGATGTTAGCACTACCCCACAGGGTGTTATGTCCGTTAAAATCCCCGAGAAGTAAGAAAGGGGGAGGCAACTGCGTTAGAAGATCATCAAGGTCTTCCTGGGAGATGTCAGTCCCAGGTGGCAAATAAATAGAGCAAACCGTTATTAAAAATCCCACTGTAAGGCAAATTGCAACAGCCTCTATGCTGGTTGTAATTAGCAAGGGCTGCACTGGGGTCTGGTTACCCACAAGGATAGCAACTCCCCCATGTACAGGGCCATCCACAATTCTATCCTTTCGAAAAAATGTGATGTTGTGCACGGTGGGATCATCATTTGCCTTTAGATATGTCTCCTGCAAGCAAAAGCAAACTGGCTCGTGCTTTTGCAGGAGGGCCTTGATGTCATCAATATTTCGCCGGAATCCACGACAATTCCATTGTAGGAATTTAGCCATTATTTTGGCTTGGTGGGTCCATCAGGCGGCTTCCGAGGTGCCGAGGGCTTACTTTTATCAGTCCTGGGTTTATCTTTTTTGGGGAAGAATGGACGCTGTCCCGTGTCCATTTCCTCCTCCGCAAAGAGTTCCAAGACTGAATCATCGGGTACCTCCTTCTGCTCGACATCCATCTTTTCTTGGGTACTAGGGGGGGGGGACTTCCCCTTTCTTATTCTTTTCTTTCATAACTACCTTTGTAACTTGTGGAGCATTAGGAGGTACCGATATAGGAGTGGCAGCTGATTGATCCTTTTGTGCAGGTTTTTGAGAACTTAACAGATACCGCACGATGGGAGTGAAAGACTCCTTTGGAGGAGGAATGGTCATGTCCGTCTGAGTTCCGACGGAACATCTCCCTGCTACCTTCTGGGCGTAGGTAGGTTTGTTGATATTCAGGGGTTTGACCGATTTCCTTGCCTCCTGGTATGATATATTTAGCTCTGCCTTCAGCCGTTGAATTTCTTTTTCTTCTTTCCACCTCTGGCATGCTCGTGAATAGGCCGGGTGTTTGCCTTCACAGTTAATACAGGAGGGTTTTGCGGCTGAACATGCTGTTGTTTCGTGGTCCTTTGCACCGCATCGAGCGCATGCAAGGACCCCACAGCAGGCCATTTGAGAATGTCCATATTTCTGGCATTTAAAACACCGTAAAGGGTTTGGAACATATGGACGCACTGGACAGTTGATGTAGCCAGTTTTAATCTCATCAGGAGGTTTGGGAGAGTTAAAAAGTCAGGATAACACTCCTGGTTTTAACAATTTTTCCATCCCTTCGCGCAGAAATTCTCTTGATGGCAATAACTCCCTGTGGTTTTAATTCGGAGGAGATTTCCTCCTCGGTGACGTCGAGAAGGTCCCACTCCGAAATGACACCTCTCGATGAATTTAGTGTTCTGTGTGGTGTCACAGTTATAGGGATTCCTCCGATTGATGTTGTTCGGAGTAGATGTTCTGATTGCCTGTCATTTTTAGTTTCAATTAAAAGGTCTCCAGAACGAAGCCTTTTAACTGATTTGGGTGAACCTGCTAACCCATCTAACCCTTTTTGAATAAAAAAGGGTGACATTTTACCAATCGGTGTCTCATTGGTAGAATGCATTATTAAGAACCTTGGGACTGGCCCTGATGGTAATTCGGTTCGCTGCCTCTTTGTAGCAATAATGCTATCTGTCTCTCCGTCTCTGTTTTTCAGATAGGGACCGGGTTGGGGCCCCTGAAGGAATATATTTATCAGGATTCATAATGATTTTTATATGGTTCAGTGCCCGGGCTCCCCACCCACCACGGAGCCCAAAGGGACGCCCACTACCCGGCATGCAATAAATGCGCTCGGGAGTGGGACGCCAGGGCTACCCAGACACTATACCCGCACCGCCGCCAGCCTGAATCCTGTCCCTCGGACCATGAGGGTAGGGGCGTGGCATTGACACGGTTGACCCTCGCAGGCGAGCCTACTAGCCGATTGATCCTAGCCGGGCCCTTCCAGGACCACCCGTCTTGTCGAAGCAGGGGCCAAAGTGGTGTATTGAAGCTGGGCCCCTCAACTACCAGGATCCCCCTTTCCGAATTTCCACGGGTCGCAGCGCACGGCAAACACGCCGGATTCCATTGATGTAAGCCTGGAACCTGGACTGTGGGCGTTGGATCCCAGTGATGCTAATCTGGAAGTCCAGCAGCGTCACTGGGAGGTCCCCTCACCACGTACAGGTGCCCACGTCGAGGGGTAAGGAGCATTAGCAACTAAGGCCATATCGCTCCGGGATATGCGGTGGTCATTCCCTGACCTTTCCGCATCTTCCATATGGGCTCGAACCCCGGTCTAATTAAGAAGCGTGTGCTACGCACTGCTGCTCCATCCCACCTGGCTACGGAGGCACCAAATATCAAATGATGCCAGGCATGGTCTTGTATTAGACAGTGAAGCGTGCGCATGATGTTGGTGAACGTTATGGAGGCAGTTGTCTTTCAATTGAAGACAACAATGTAATTACCATATTTCCCCACGTATAAGACGCACCCTTTTTCGAAAAATTTGGGGTCTAAAAACTGGGTGCATCTTATACAGTGGTTGTAGATTTTTTTACTTGCATTTCCCGCTTTTTTGCACTTGTTGTGTTTGCGCTCATTGTTTCGCACTTGTTACCAGTATATTAGGTTACGTTTTGCCACGTTCTGTCCAGAAATGGCTCAGAAAAGATTTTCATACTGTGCTGAATTCAAGTTAAAAGTGATCCAGTTTGCAAAAGTGAATGGAAATCGTGCTGCTGAACGTAAGTTTGGTCCTCCTCCAACTGAGAAAACAATCCGAGACTGGCTACGGGAAGAAGAAACCCTACTGAAAACGCCACGGCAGAAGAAGGCCACGAGAGGCAAGTCAGCAAAATGGCCTGATTTAGAGAGGGAATTGCAGATATGGATTGAAGAGCAAAGGGCAATTGGAATTCCTGTGTCCACAAAGACGGTTCGACATGAGGCAAGAAGAATTGCTGATGAAAAACAAGTTACTGATTTCATAGGAGGACACAATTGGTGCTTCAGGTTCATGAAACGGAATGTACTAAGCATGCGTACATGCACCAGACTTGCCCAAAAGATGCCTGAACGCTATGGGCAGAAGGTCCTTGAATTTCATCGTTTTGTCATTCAATGTTGGAAGACACATCAGTTTGAGTTGGGACAGATTGCAAATATGGACAAAGTCCCCCTTCAATTTGATGTCCCAAGTTACAGAACTTCTTGACAAGAAGGGGGTGAAAACTGTAACTGTGAAGACAAGTGGTCATGAAAAGAGCCATTATACAGTTGTTCTAGCTTGTTGGGCGGACAGAACCAAGCTGCCTCCTATGCTGATTTTCAAACGCAAAACAATGCCAAAAGAAGACATTCCTTGAGGAGTGATTGTCCACATTCATGACAAGGGTTGGATGGATCAGGATGGGATGAAGATCTGGTTTGAGAAAGTTTGGAGCAGGAGACCAGGTGGGCTCTTACGCAAACCTGCCCTATTGGTGCTTGGTCAGTTCAGGGCGCACATAACAAAAAACACAAAAAAGATTGCTGCAGAGCAAAAAACAAAACTTGCCATCATACCTGGAGGCTTGACATCCCAGCTCCAACCACTTGATGTCGGCATTAACAAACCCTTCAAAGCTGCCATGAGAGACGAATGGAACCAATGGATGAAGTCTTCTGGGGAAAATTTGACACCACCAGGAAGAGTGAAGAAACCAACTATAGGAGAAGTTTGTACCTGGGTGAAAAGATCCTGGGATAATATCAAGATTGAGATCATTGTTAAGTCATTTAAAAAGTGTGGCATTTCAAATGCCATAGATGGAACTGAGGACGAGGCAATATATGAAGACAGTGATTCGTCATCAGACACAGATGAGGACAAGCTAATGGATGGGAGTTTTGACAGTGATGAGGAGTTGTATGAATTTTATGATGAATAAAACTTGAGTTCAATAACTTTATGTAATACATTTTTTTTTCAAATTTCGGGCCCCAAAATTAAGATGCGTCTTATACATGGGGAAATATGGTATTTACCTGCCATTTTGTAGTGACGTAATTGTCCCGCCCTCTTCTCCCACTGGCTCGAATAAATATCACTAGGCGAAAAACTTTTTTTAATGTATAGAGAGAGAATAATTCTCACTTGACAAGACGGAAAAGGCTGCCTATCTGATTGACATAGTGGTGTCCAACACTGGCAATCTCCAGAAAACCAATGAGGAAAAACTCAGGAAGTACACAAACCTAAACAGGAGATCAAAGCGATGTGGCATAAGCAACAAGTAACAACCATCCTGATCATTGTCAACCATGAGTATGGTGCCGAAGACCCAACATAACAGCTTAGCAGCAATAAGTCTCCCAGAAAACACCTACAAGGAATTCCAGAAAGTCGCAATCCTGAACATCTATAGGATAGTCAGAGAATTTCTCGACCAACAGTAACACCAGACATAACAACAAACCTATGTACTTGGTAGTAGTACCTGACATGGGGTGGACCCTCCCAATCAGGGAGAAATAGTACAATAATAATATACCCCCAAGCTCCCTACCTACACTTGATTTCTTTGTGCACCTCCACTTGAGTCTAGGAGAACTATAAGACAAGATCACAAATCACATCAACATCGAAGCAGTAAGGTTCATAAGCACCTCTGATTACAATAAAAATATTTACAGTAGTTAACATGTCCACAGAAGAAAGGAAAGCCATCCAGAACCTCAATAATAATAGATCCATCCACATCTCAAAAGATGTGGATGGATCCAGAAGAATACTGACAATGTCTACAAGAAGTTAGACCCTAATAATTCTGAAGCACCATACATGTTCACCAACATCAAAGCACAAAAGTCCGGATTCCCACAACCATCATCAGTGGAAGATGACTCGCACAGCACTCACCCAAATGGTTCAGAAGAATTCTACCACAATTAAGAACAGCCAAGACCTAGTATTAAAACTTAAGAGTATAAAACTTAATTAATACTGAACCTGAGGACCTTCTAGTTTCATTTGATGTCAACTCCATGTTCACCACCATCCCTTTAGAACAAGCCAAGCTATAGCTCAAAGAATCATTTGACATCCACCTTGTGATTGGGAAACCAAGACACCTACCAAAAGAAGGCATCCCACACCTCTTGGTAGGATCTTCCTACTTCTCCTTTACTGATCATGGCTTGGCTGCAAACCTTCTTAAATGGTCAAAGCTTAAAACCTAAATGGGGGCATTATGTCAACAACATTGTGCATCTGGAATGGCAGCCGTAAAGATCGACACAGTTTCCACAATTTCCTAAACAGCTTATACCAATCCATAAAATTCAAAATGGAAATAGAAGAAAAGAGTCCCCTGCCTTTCCTGGATATTCTTCTCCACAGAAGGCCTAACAATATAGAAACTTCAGTATACAGAAAATTACTGATATGGGTCTCATTATCTAGAATGACTTGGGGCACCTCCACTGCACAAAAATAGGAATAATGAAATCATATGTAGCTCAGGCCCTCAAGGCATGTAGCAACCATCAAGTGCAATATCATGGCAACTCGTTGTGAAGGTTTTCACAATATGAGATATAATTAAAACGATCCCAATTTATCTACTTTGATAGTTCGCTATGTACAAACATGATGCAATGCCACTAACCTGTCCATTTAGTGAACTTTCTTTAGCCCAAAAATTGCCTTAGTCTATACCAGTGTTTCTCAACCGGTTGTATGTGTACCACTGGTGATACGTGAATAACAGATGGTTGAAATTTTTAAATTTATGAAATTATGAAAAATAATACATTAAAAATTTCTCCCTCTAAAGGTAATTAATTACATGTTTTACCAATCTTTTATCAATATAACAGGAGTTCACAAATCATGTTGATTTTTCAAATATTGTGTTTGTTCAACCTCCAAGAGGACAGCTATATATTTCTTGGAAAGCTTAAAATCGCAACCGAGACTTATCTCGCATTGTTTTCTATTCCTTCCTAGGAAACTCTTACATGGCAGTGTTACTGTCAGTACACATTGTTGCTTTAGAAAGTTACTGTGCAGCATTGAAGATTTAGTAAAGGTTTACATAAGGATATAGTAAAACAACTGCAAATGAAATATTTTAAAAAATTGGACAATTTTATAACGGAACACAATATTCTTTGGAAGAATTGCATTGGCGTGTGTACTGATGGAGCTTGAACTTTAACGAAAAAGCATAACGGTGTTGCAGCTACATAAAAGAAAGTTACTCCTGATGCTAAGATCACTCACTACAGTAGTAGTAGTGGTGGTGGCATGTGATGCAAGAAAGCAAGTGTATGAGCTTATGCAGCATCAGCCAAAAAAAAAAAAAAAAATCACGCCGTTCCCTCCAAATGCCTGTCCAGTTCCTCCTTAAATTTATTTAACCTATCAACTTCCACAACGACAGATGGCAGTTTGTTCCAGCAATTAACCACCCACTAGCTAAAGGCAAATTTCCGCACATCTATTCTACATCTGTCTTTCCTTAATTTGAATATATGCCCCCTTAGGTTCGTAATCTGAACAAGTGGAAGGATCCCATCAGAATTCAGCATTCTCAACCCATTCAAGGCCTTATACACTTCAATCAAATCACCGCGCAGGTGCCTAGTCTCCAGCCACTGCAATTTGCTGAACTTAAGCCTCTCTTGGTAAGAGGATCCCTTCATTCCCCTCACCAATCTTGTTGCCCTTCTCTGTACACACTCAAGCAAATCTACATCCTTCCTAAAATGAGACCTCCACACCTGTACGCAGTACTCAAGGCGTGGCCTAACCATTGCTTTATACAGAGGGACAATCACCTCCTTTTCCCTGCTAGCAAAATTCCTATATATCATTCACAAAACCCCATGACCTGCCCTGGCAGCCTGTCTGCATTGCTCAGAAAACTTCATATCTGACTGCACAATTACTCCAAGGTCTTTTTCATTTTTTACCACCTTAAGTGTAGTACCACACAGTTGGTATGTTTCTCTGGGGTTACTTCTACCCATATGCAGTACTTTACATTTGTCAAGATTAAACTTCAGTTGCCACTTCTTAGCCCATCTGCCCTAATTTTCTAGATCCTGTTGCAGTAGCACATTGCCATTACTGTCATTCACAACCCTGCCAACTTTTGTATCATCTGCAAACTTCGACATTAAGGCTGATATACCTTCATCAATATCATTGATAAATATACAAAACAACAGTGGACTCACACCGAATCCTGTGGGACTCCACTAATAACATTAGTCCACGAAGAGCAGCACCCATTGATTACCACCCTCTGTCTTCTCCCACTCAACCATCCTTTTATTCATTGTAGCAACTTACCCTTAATACCATTCTGCTCCAATTTATACAATAGTCTTCCATGTGCAACAGTGTCAAAAGCTTTCCTGAAATCCAAATATATGATATCAAAATTATTTTTTGCATCCAGTTCCTTTGTAACCACATCATAATATCCTATCAAATTTGTCAGACAAGACTTTCCCTTAACAAACCCATGCTGTGTCTGAATTATTGCTGTAGTCTTGTCTAGACGATCCAGCAATGCATCTTTAACCAGTGACTCCATTATTTTACGCGGAACAGAAGTTAAACTAACTGGTCTGTAACTGCTCGTGTCACCCTTCGATCCCCCTTTGTGAATTGGGGATACATTTGCAAATCTCCAGTCTGTGGGGACCTACCCCGACTCCAAGAATGCTCTCATAATTATGGCTAAGAGTTTGCTTAGTTGCTTTGCTGCCTCCTTTAATATAACTGGATAGATCCCATCTATCCCAGGTGCCTTTCTTATGTTTAACTTCAACAATTTCTCCTCCACCTTGCTCTCAGTTATTACAAAATCATTAAGCACCCTGCTACAATTTGATAACCTTCTGCCATTTTCAAACCTTAACTCCTCATGTGTGAATGTAGATGCAAAATACTCATTCAGTTTGTTTGCTATCTGAGCAGGATCATCAACAGTCGAACCATCGATATCAAGTGGACCAATCAGATTCATCCTCTTCCTTTTAGAGTTTATATAAGTAAAGAAATCCTTGCTGTTTTTCTTAGCATCCTTTGCCAAAGATTTCTCGTAATCTGCCTTCACCTGCCTAACCTCCTTTGTGACCTGATTACAGACTAGCTTATATCTACCATAGGCTTCTGAGTCGCTTGATAATTTAAATGCATCCCATGCATTTTTCTTCTCTGTCAGAAGTCTCATTAGTTCATTTGATAACCATTTAGGCCTAAACCTTGAACAATATTTCTTAATAGGTATGAAACTTTTAGTATCTTCCACGATTAATTCCTTGAATGCTTCCCACTTAGAATTTACTGTTGGTAACATCATGAGTTGATCCCACTGTACAGAATTTAAAAACTGTCTGAGACCACTGTACTCACCTTTATGGAAGCAAAAACCCCTTCCTTACCCATGATGGTAATTATATCTTTAAGTAAATCCCCCATCAGTACACTGTGATCACTGCCACCTAGTGGTTCCTTTATCTGCAAATTTTTAATACACGAATGATCACTGCTGATAACCAGATAAAGAGTATTACCCTCTCTGGTTGTCTCTCGAACATGCTGCTGCAGAAAACAATCATCCAATAAATCCACAAAAGTCTTACTAGTGTGTGAGTGACCAACCAACAAGTTCCAGTCAATATCTGGGAAGTTAAAATCCCCCATTATAAGATATTCTGATTTACTAGCCCACTCCATTTCTCTGTACAATTGTTCATTGTACTCATTTGAGTCATTAGGTCTATAACACACTCCTACTCTTATTTTTGCTTTCGCAGTGCTTATGTCACACCAAACTGCTCAACAGTGCACTGTTCATCTATATCAAATGGATGCACTTCTTTTGATTTTATGTTTTTCTTAATTAACAGCATGACACCTCCTCCCTTCCTATCCTGTCTATCCTTTCTGTACACATTGTACTCCCCAAATTCCAATTCTGCATTCCTAATATCAGTGTGACACCACGTCTCTGATATCCACAATATCCGCCTTTGATGTCTTGACCAACACTTCAAATTCATCAAATTTATTTACTATACTTCTAGCATTGGTATACATGCAAGCATAGATGCACATATTCCTATTCCTAGTTACCTTGATACATCCCATATACCCACCCGTTTCACGATGACTGCTATCAGTCCCTGAAACCCCCAGCACCCCTCGCTCCAGGTCGCTACTTATTCTAATAGAAATTGTGCAAGAATCACCTTCACCGCCTGCGGCTACTTTTAGCCTTTTGGTCTGTGAATCCCCCCAAGCTAGCAGTTTTCCGACCCACCTAACACTGCCTCGATAGCATCAGCAAATATTCTTGCACCCTTTCTATTTAAGTATATCTCATCCCTGTAGAAGCAGTCTCTCCTGTTAAGAAGCAAAGAGAACGCTGAAAAATATTCTACCCCTTGAGCCTTGCACATTCCCTCCAGGGCCAAATTGATTGACAAGGCTCTCATCATGTACTTCCTCCTATTGTGTCTGGGCAGAATTGCAGACACTTTCAAATTTGACCCTAACTCACGACTTTTTTGCAACATTGACCTGTACTTGTTAAGTAAATCTGCAGATCTCCTATTCTTAATGTACAGTATTCACTGTACATTGTTCACTTCACAGTATTCACTGTGAAGCCTTGATTGCAAAAGCAATACCCAAAGAACTGAACTGTTTTAGATCAGTTGGTTAAGACTGTTAATTTTATTAAATCGCATACACTAAATTTGCGACTTTTCAAAATTTATGCCAAGAGATGGGGAGTGACTACGATAAACTACTGCTGCATAGCGAAATAAGATGGTTGTCCAGAGGTAAAGTGTTAAAATTGACTTTCTGAACTTCGATCGGAAGTATGAGTTTTCCTTTGCAATTCACAATATGAATTAAAAGACTGTTTCTTTGATGAATTATCACTGGCTAGATTAGCATATTTAGCTGATATTTTTGGAAGAATTAATGATCTTAATTTAACTTTACAAGGAACAAATGCAACTCTTTTCACTGTTGGTGACAAAGTAAAGGCAACAATAAAAAAACTTGAGATAATCATCAAAGACTTGGTTAAAAAGGTCTTATGTTTCCTACAAACTTTAGAAATTTTTCATGAAGAAAATAATTTAACATTGAGACATGAATTAGTATCAAATATAAAAAGTTACTCGTTAAAGAAATGATGCAGGATCACCGAGACAAGACTGCAGTAATAGTTCAGACACAGCAAGGGTTTGTTAAGTGGTTGTTTGACCAATTTCATTGGATACTACAATGTGGTCACAAAGGAACTGGATGCAGAAAATAATTTTGATAACATAAACTTGGATTTCAGGAAAGCTTTTGATACTGTTGGACATGGAAGACTTCTGTAGAAATTGGAACGGTATGGCATTAAGGGCAAGTTGTTGCAATGGATAAAGGGATGGTTGAGTGGAAGACAGCAGAGAGTGGTAATAAATGGACACTGTTCTAAGTGGACTAATGTTATTAGTGGAGCCCTTCAGGGTTTGGTGCTGGGCCCATTGTTGTTTTTTGCATTTATTAATGATATCGATGAAGGTATATCAGGCTTAATGTCCAAGTTTGCAGATGATACAAAGGTTGGCAGGATTGTTAATGATAGTAAAGACAGTATGCTACTGTAAAAGGATCTAGAAAAGTTAGGTAGATGGGCTGAGAAGTGGCAACTGAAGTTTAATATTGACAAATGCAAAGTGCTGCATATGGATAGCAGAACCTAAGAGAAATGTACCAACTGTGTGGTACTACACTCAGGGAGGTGGAGAATGAAAAAGACCTGGGGATAATTGTGCAGTCAGATATGAAGTTCTCTGAGCAGTGCAGATGAGCTGCCAGAGCAGGTTGTGGAGTTTTGTCAATGATATATAGGAATTTTGCTAGCAGAGACAAGGAGGTGATTATACCTTTGTATAAGTCAATGATCAGGCCACACCATGAGTGCTGTATACCAGTCTGGAGGCCTCATTTTAAGAAGGATGTAGAATTGCAAGGACGAATACAGAGAAGGGCAACAAGATTGGTGAGAACAAAGGGGTTCTCTTACCAGGAGAGGCTTAAATTCTGTTAGTTGTAGCATCTGGAAACTAGGCACCTGTGAGGGAATCTGATTGAAGTGTACAAGGCATTGAATGGTTTGAGCAGGTTCAATGCTGATGGGATACTTCCACTTGCTGAGATTAAGAACCTGAGGGGGCATAGATTCAAATTGAGGAAAGACAGTTGTAGAGTAGATGTGTAGAAGTTTGCCTTTAGCCAGCAAGTAGTTGATTGCTGCAAGACTTCCATCTGTTGTTGTTGTGGAAGTTGATAGCTTAAATAATTTAAGGCTGAACTAGAGAAACATTTGGAGTGACCAGATGGGTGAAATGGAAAGTTTTTTTTTTTTGGCTGATGTTCTATAAGCTTGTTTTCTTGCATCATATGCCTCAACTAATGCTAATGCTAAGTCATTTTTTTTCAGTTAATACATAATTTTAAATTGTATTTCCAAGAAGATTATGATAAAGAAATCTGGATCAGGAATCCATTTTCATCAGGTTATGCACCAGAATAACTTTCTTTTGAAGAAAAAGAGCAACTTTTAGAAATTTCTTGTGACAGAAATTTAATGGATAATTTCAAAAACAACAATTTAATCATCTTTTGGATTAAGCATAAGAAAGATTTTAAAAAAATTTCAGAAAGAGCAATGAAATTTTTAATGCCATTTTGTTCGACATAGTAAACCAAACTAAAAGTTATAATAATATATGCACCAATATTGAGCCATGATGACAAAGAGGTTGAAGAAATGTACACTGAAATTGAGAGACTTCTAGATGGACATCAAACTCACTACATAGCTGGATAATTATCTAAAGGAGGAGGGAAATGCATAGGTTGTCCATTTCCTTTTCTCTTATTAATTTTTATTATTATTTTTTTAAATTTTATTTTCCTTATTATTAATATGTTTTTATTCTTATTATTTTATTTTATGTATTTTTTGTTATTTTATTTTATTATTATTATTTTTATTTATTTATTATTTTTTTGGCTGGTGCAACATAAGACACAGGTTTCCTTGCACCATTTGGCCATTACTAATACTAATATTGTGGAGTTATACTCAATAACTGGGTTGTCACTATTGCAACCCCAGGGTACCTACCCGCCTACCAAAAAGAGGCCAACGAGTCTTGAAAAGGTGCGGTCTGGGTGGTGATAACAATCGAGAATAAGTAACATTAGTTTCTTCATTGGTGAAGCATTACTTATTTGACGTAGTGCAATATTATGGTAACTCATGAATGTTTTCACAATATGAGATATAATTAAAATGATGCCAGTTTATCTACTTCAATAGCTCACTATGTGATGCAATGACACTAATCTGTCTGTTTAATGTTATTTTGTCATTATACTATATATTAATATATATACAGGTAACCCTTGTATTACATGGTAGTTATGTTTCTATAAAATGTTGTTTTGTGTGAAACTGTGGGACTAAGAAAAAAAAAAAAAGTATAAAAGAGGGGATTACATTCTAAAAGCTAACAAAAGTACACTATTCCGTTTACAAAATGCTAACAAAACTAACAAAAGTACGCTATTCCGTTTACAAAATGCTAACAAAACTAACAAAAATACACCATTCTAGATTTCGTGCATTCTGCTCTCTTTAAAAAATCAGTAATCTTGGTTTGTTTGCTTTTGCTTGATAAACCTTTGTGAATTTCATCGTATGGAACTAAGCATTTTTGAAGCTACCTTTTGAACTTTGGGTTCCTCTCATTCAAGAATCTGCATTCAAAAAATAAGATTCTAATTGCTCGGCTAACTTTATGCTTTCCCCTATGCTTTTTAGTGTAAAATTTGGAATTTTAGAAGTTTTATCTGCGCTATCATCCTCTGAATTGATTTGGTTACCTCCAATGCCAATTCCACCAAATCCGCTTCGCCAGCCTCTTTTTCTACCAGTAATTCTTAAACGTCTTCAGAATTATATCTTTTTTATTTTTTTAGGAGTATCAGCAACTAAGGCCATGTTACTTTGTATATTGTCTATAAATTGCATGTCCTGAGGTTGATTTTCTGTTTTGCTGGACAAAAAAACCTGAGTTTCTGGGAGAAAAAACCATGCTACCCTCACCTGGCCTCAGCCATGTTGTGAAAAAGACCCAAAATATTCCTCCCATCATCGACGGGATTCAAACCCAGGTCTTTTCCACCCGGTGTGAGGAGGAGCGCAATTCTGTCAACTGCCACCCACGAGGGCTTCAGCAGTCATGTCATCAAAACCTACCAATGTATCAAGTTCTATTATCACACCAATTCCGCTTTCTGCTGGTTCGACCATATTTCCTGAATGAACTGACTCTGACCATACATTTTTCCACATGCATTTAACATTGATGGTTTTACTTATTTCAGCGATAAAGCTATGATTCTGATTCAGTCCACAATTGAGAAATGTTTCCATGCCTCCATTACTTCAATAGATTTAGAATCAATTTTTTCCAAACTCCATTGTAACGATTTTCTGATGTAATGAGTTTTAAAGGTGGATATAATGGCTTGATCTAATGGCTGAATGAAAGAAGTTGTATTAAGCCAGTACAACTGTGGTAGGAACATAACTTCAACGTTTGGATGACTTAAATCTTTTGGATGGCCTGGTGTGCTATCCAATAGTAATAAAACTTTGAAAAGATTTTTCCACAAGTTCAATAGCATAGAGCGTAACACAGAGATTTTCCAACAAAATAAAATACAGGGATTTCCGAATAAATTTTTTTTTTTTTTTTGATTAGCAAGTCAACAGCAGAGTTTCAAAAAAAGTGGAAATGCTGAAAAATTACAACCAACATAATAGCAGGGTTTCCAACACACAAAAGCAAAAATACCGTTATGCGAGGTTTACCGAAATTTTTTTTTTTTAATTAATGGTAGTATTTGAGACAAATGTTTATTATGCTACGAGAGTATTTCTGTCTGTGTTTTTATGTAGTACATCTGGTGAAATGTTGGATTAGGTCTAATGGGTTTTCTTGGAAACCGTGATAGAGTTTAGCCATTCGCTTCTGTGAACCCAATTTTCCATGACAGTGCGTTCTCTTCATTTCATATTATGTTTAGTTTATGCTCCAGATTCAGCAAGAATAATATCGGCCCAAAACTGTGCAATTTATTATTTTTCTGTTTTTTAAGGGTAAAATATCAACAAAAAAAATGGCACTGAAATGGGCAGAAAACCAAGAAGAATGTGATATAATCGAATTGATATTATTAAGGAACTTGAGAGATATCATAGCGCAAAAAAAAAAAAAAAAAAAAGTCACAACAAACAAAACAAAAAACAATTGAACATTATAAAAAAATACTTCATTTTTTTGTACATAAAATTTGCAGTAAAATACATATTCAAATATACATACATATGAAAATGTGCAAATTTTTATGTATAAGTTATTATTATTATATTTTAATTAAATAAATTTGTTTTGTTTTGTTTTTAACACTATTTAAAGTCTTTTTCTTTTACCTTAATACATTATAACAGAATTTATTTACTTTTATCTTACGTTCGATTATCCAGAAAAATTTTGCTATCCGGAAGAGGTCTGACATTAATTATTCCAGATAACTGACACCTACTGTAGTATAAATTGCACCATGGGAATAACTTGTTAAAACAATGCTAAACAAATTACTGAGTCATATCATACAGACAAAATTACCATTAAATAGCTTGACCTTACTTAATAATCATTAATCAGCTTTTGCTACAAGTCTTAGCATAAAAAATAAAAATATCACAATCATAGTGTTTATCTGAAAAACTATCTTTTAGTTCCATTACCTTATCACAATTCTTTTTCAATTCTTCAATTTCTTCCTGTAAAGAACAGTTCTCTTTGAATAATGAAATTTCTTCTTTACATTTTATTAATTCTTCCTTTTCCCTATGAGATTTTTCTAAAATATGAATTATAATTGTTATAAAAATGTAACAATTTGAAAAATGAAAACTGAATAGTAAAAGAATATTTTCTAAAAATTTTAATTATGTACAATGACATAATTAGTCAATTCACTAAAAAAAAAAAAAAAATAAGAAAAGGAAAAAAAAAAACCAAACATCCAATCTAAAAAATTTTTTTACCAAATCATTTCCTAATACATAATCTAAGATAAATCTACCTTTACAACTAAGATTTGCAGTTCTTCAACACACATTACATTAATCAGTTATTCTACATAAATTCTGAAAAGCTTATAACTATGGAATTAATATAACAAATGTGCCAAGTACTGTGAATGCATCATTTTTAAGGACAACTATATCAAAATAATACATTCACAGTATGGGGAACTACAAATTGCTTTAGTGAATCAAATTCAAATGAACAACCTCAGGCTGCCACAGCAGGTTGCAGGGTACTGTCAATGATATACAGGAATTTTGTTAGTAGGGAAAAGGAGGTGATTATCCCTTTGTATAAGGCAATGGTTAGGCCTTGAGTACTGCATACAGGTCTAGAGGCTTCATTTTAGGAAGGATGTAGAGTTGCTTGAGCAAGTACAGAGAAGGGCAACAAGATTGGTAATGGGAATGAAGGAGGCCTCTTACCAAGAAAGGCTTAAGTTCTGAAAACTGCAGTGGCTGAAGACTAGGCACCTGTGAGGTAATCTGATTGAGATGTATAAGGCCTTGAATGGGTTGAGCATGCTGAATTCTGATGGGATTCTTCCACTTGCTCAGATTACAAACCTGAGGGGGGCATAAATTCAAATCGAGAAAAGACAGTTGTAGAATAGATGTGCAGAAATTTGCCTTTAGCCAGCAGGTGGTTAATTGCTGGAACAAATTTCCATCTGCCGTTGTGGAAGTCAATAGCTTAAATAAATTCAAGGAGGAACCGGACAAACTTTTAGGAGAATGGATGTATTTAATTGTTTTTTTTTTTTTTTTTTTGGCTGATGCTACATAAGCTCATATGCTTGCTTTCTTGTATCACATGCCTCCATTACTATTACTATTATACTTCAAATAAATAACACTCTTTCTTTCTCACATAAGAAGGCATAATGCTTTTATGACAAACTTAGCTTACTAATTTAACTACATGCATAACTGATGCATTTGTGCTATTTATATTTTTCTTATATATTAATTCCATAATTATAAACTTAAATCACTAACACCACTAGGCATCTCTCAATATTGTGGTCATTTGTTATTAGTGGACTCTCAGCACTAGTGTAGCTACCCTTGTTTGGGCCTGGAGGTAAAGAAAATTGCAAAAACAGGAGACAGCCAAAGACACTAGGCCCCTAAAGGGCCCAGGCCTGGAGGTAATTGCCTTGCCTTTCTACATGGTAGCTATGCCACTGACTCTCAGCTATTACATTTTGAATGCTCAATTACTCACTGACTAAATGATCACTGAAATGATCTGTCTAGTAAATCCTTCAATAAATATCAATATACTTCTCTTTAATGGGAAAGTGATATTTATTTGAGTTGCATCTTCATCATCTTCATTGTGAAACCTTTGCCTCAGGAAAGGGGGCTAAAATTACACGCAAGTGCAAAAGAGAAATATCTAGAAGAGAGCACAAAATTATGAAAAACACCTGTTTACACAAATCCAAATCATTAATGATTTGGATAATGTAGACAGGAGAAGGGTGCCTCAAAAGAGGTGAATATACGTATTTTGCTGGGATTCACAATAAAAAAAATACTGTAGAAATATCTCTACAGGTGTTCTGAAAGGAAGCCTATGAGATATTAAACTTACTTAGTATTTTAAGATTTTATATTATATATTGATTTATATTTATTTAAGATATATAAAGATTTATATAAAAAAGAAACATGCCATCTGCATAAGAAAAAAAAAATTAGGAGTAACAGTAAAAAAAAATTTTTTTTAAATAATAAGTGAAAATAAGAGGACTAATACAGCTTGAGTCCAATTAGCTACTAGTAGACTTGACAATATCCCAATCTCTGAAATTCAAAACCAATCTCCTTTTTGTCAATGTGAAAGAAAGCAGATGAAACACTTGACCTGAAATGGCATAACCTTTGATAACAAATAAAGTACCCCAGAAACTGAGACTGCATCAAAAAGCAGATGTAATATCTAGGTTAAAAAAAAAAAAAATTGCAGGTCCTATTATTCCAGCACCATGGCTTTTAAACCATTGATAAATAGAAATGGCATACAGGAATTAAGAAATTTCGAAATATGATATTGAATGTTTAAAAATTCCATAGTGAATAGGATATGGTTTGGTACCAAAATAATGCAATAAAAGAACAGACAGAAATAATAAGTCTATTATCTTAAGGAAAGAATAAACTGAAATCGGTCTATTCAGAAAACCCCAATGGATTAGAGTTTTTAGGGACAGATAATCCCATACTACTCTAAGGATTCAAGAAATGCCTTATCTAATGAAGAAACAAAAATATGAAGTAAAATGTAAAAATTTGCTGTCTTTAATTGTAAGAATTTTGAATTCCATCAGGACCCCTTGTGAGACATTGTTCCAATTAAAGATTTAAGATTGCACTTGGAAATATGACTGAAACCAAAGAGGGAAATCTTTCAGAAAATTGAAGTCTGGAAAAAATTAAAATCAATTCAACTTAGATTAATGAATTCAGGTCAGCCCTCTAAGTAAAAGCCTCAGGAACTAAATCCCCAGGTAATGAATCTTTTCCTGCAGGCAGGAAAAGATTCATTTACCCTTAGCAAAATGGTAATAAATATAAACAGGACCTGAGCTTTGGCACTCAAATTCATGTGAGAACAAGGCAAAACAGTGGCAATCCCCAAGGCAGAATATACTGGTCCCACAGGAGATAGTTATTGTCAGTGACTCAACTGTCAGGGAAAAGGGAAACATACTATGCAAGAAAGTTAGGAAGAACATGATCAGTGTGTATCTGCCAGAGGCAAAATGGTAGCAGCAAAGGAAGTAAGCAAACATTTAAACATAATTATGAGAGCATCCTTGGATTCTGGGAAGGTCTTCACAGACTGGAGATGTCCAAATGTATCCCAATTCACAAAGGGTGACAAGTAATTACAGACCTGTTAGTTTAACTTCTGCTCTGGGGAAAAAATGAATAGTTAAAGAAGCATTGCAGGATCATCACAAGACTGCAGTTATAGTTCAGACACAGCATGTGTTTGTTAAGGGGAAGTTTTGTCTGGCCAACTTGATTGGATATTACGATGTGGTCACAAAGGAACTGGATGCAAAAAGTAATTTTGATAGCACACACTTAGATTTCAGGAAAGCTTTTGATACCGTTGCACATGGAAGACTACTGTACAAATTGGAGCAGTATGGCATTAAGTGCAAGTTGCTGCTATAGATAAAGGGATGGTTGAGAAAAGACAGAGTGGTAATCAATGTACACTGCTCTTCGTAGACTAATGTTATTAGTGGAGTCCATCAGTGTTTGGTGTTGGGCCTATTGTTGTTTTCTATATTTATCAATGATATTGATAAATATAGAAAACAACAATGACAGTGCACTACTGCAACAGGATCTAGTAAATTTGAGCAGATGGGTTGAGAGATGGCAATTGAAGTTTAACAACATTGACAAATGCAAAGTACTGCATACGGATAGCAGTAACCCCACAGTAGTTTATCAACTGTGCGGTATTACACTCAAGGTATTGGAGAATGAAAAAGACCTGGTGGTAATTGTGCAGTTAGACATGAAATTCTTGAGCAGTGCAGACATGCTGCCAGGACAGCTCAGGGGATTTTGATAATGATATACCAATACTTTGCTAGCAGGAATAAGGAGGTGATTATCCCTTTACATAAAGCCATGGTTAGAACCCATCTTGAGTACTGTATACAGATCTGGACGCCTCACTTTCGGGAGGATGTATATCTGCTGGAATGGGTGCAGAGGAGGGGAACCAGATTAGTGAAAGAAACAAAAGGATGCTCTTAACTAGAAAGGGTTCAGTTCTATAACTTTCAACATCAAGACCAAGCACCTGCAGAGAGAGATGACTGAGGTGTTTAAAGCCTTGATTGGATTGAGTAAGGTGAATGGTATTCTTCCTCCTGCTGAAACTACACATATAAGGCATAAATTCAAGTTGAGAAAGGATGGCTGCAGTAAACATGTGCAGAAGTTATCTGGTTTTTTTTTTTTTTTTTTTGGCTGATGCTATATAAACTGGCTTTCTTGCATCATTTGCCATTACTACTACTACCAATGCTACTACTACTATTTTATAATGACTTATGTGGTAGATCCCGGCAAATTTCCTATAAACCTCATGCTAATGGCACAATTTACCCTACCTACTCTATCTGTTTTTTACTTTTTTAATAGAACATGTCAAAATTAGCATTAGTAGAGGCATATGATGCAAGAAAGCAAGCTTATTCAGCATCAGCAAAAAAAAAAAAAAAAAAAATTCTCCCATTTCACCCCTCCATTCATACCAAATGCCTGTCCAGTTCAGCCTTAAATTTATTTAGACTACCAATCAACTACCCGCTGAATAAAGGCAAATTTCCACAAATCTATTCTACAACTATCTTTCCCCAATTTGAAACTGTGCTCCATCGGGTTCTACAACTATCTTTCCCGAATTTCAAACTGTGCTCCATGGTTCTTAGATTCTGGGCAAGAGGAAGAATCCCTTCAGCATTCAAGCTTGCTCAACCCATTCACGGCCTTATACACCTCAATCAGATCACCTCGCAGGTGTGCCTGCTTTCCAGGCACTGAAATTTGCAGAAGTTAAGCCTTTCTTGGTAAGAGCACCCCTTTGTTCCCCTCATCAATCGTGTTGCCCTTCTTTGTATTTGTTCCAGCAACTCCACATCCTTCCTAAAATGAGGCCTCCAGACTGGTACACAGTACTCTAGGTGTGGCCTGACCATTGCCTTGTATAATGGGTTAATCACCTCCCTGTCCCTGCTAACAAAATTCCTATATATCATTGACAAAACTCCATGACCTTCCCCGGCAGCCTGTCTGCACTGCTCAGCGGTTGGTTGGTTGGTTGGTTGGTTGGTTGGTTTAATGGAAGTTTATTGGAACAAGGGCAACTAAGGCCAAATTGTGCCTGTCACAGTAATTCTGCAAATGATATATATATATATATATATATATATATATATATATTTTTTTTTTTTTTTTTTCCAGTTATATGTCAGATAAGTTCATATAAATGAGTTTGTTTTAAAAAATTAAATAAATCGGATAAATTTGCATCATCACTAAGAATATGGTTCATCTTTAATGAATTGTTTTGAGTTAAAACTGATTTAAAATTTGTTAGTCGAGCAGCATGATTGTAGGGACACTCGAGGAGAATGTGTTTCACTGTAAGTAGGGCGGAACAATGACGACAGTGAGGAGGTTCATCCCCTGTCAACAAATGGAGGTGCGTCAGATGGGTATGGTCAATGCGTGTCCTTGCAAGGACAACCTCTTCTCGCCTGTTTAATCGCAAACTAGATTTCCAGTATTGTGGCTTTTGCTTTATTTGGAAAAGTTTGTTATGGTGTGTTGCTGCCATACTGATGTCCATTGGTCAATACATAACTGTTTTATGATGCGTTTACAGTCCATATAAGGAATCGAGGCAAGTGAAGACACTGGACTGATTGGATTTTTTGCTGCTTGATCTGCTTTTTCATTTCCCTGGATTCCAGCATGCCCGGGAATCCAGCAGAATCTTACGTCTGTGTTATGCTCTGTGAGATTAATTAACTCTGCTCTGATTTCTTTCAGGATAGGGTGAGAGTTCGGACATTTATGTTGTAAGAGGTTACTGCACTGAAGGAATCGGTATAGATTATTATCTCTTCATTAGACCTGTTTTTGATGTCTTCGATAGCCATTTTTATTGCATGAAGTTCAGCGGTATAAATACTGCAACTTGGGAAAAGTTTTTGAGAGATTTCACAAGTGGGAAGAACTACTGCAGCACCCACATCTATATCAGATTTGGATCCATCAGTATATATTTGCAGACAGTGCTGGTTTGCTGATGCATGAGCTAAATGTAGCTGCTGTATATTTTCATTGTTCAGCGCCTGTTTTCCCCATTTTCGAAAAGAGTCATCACATAAAGTTTTAAAAGTAGACCATGGTGGCGCTATTTCTCCAGTATCTTGGTGGATATTGTCGAATGGGACACTCCAATACTGAGCGACATACTTCAATCTGATTCCAGCAGGTTTATTTTCATTTGGTTTATTCCTGTAGAAATTTATGAAAGACGGGTTAAAGAGGTAAGGACAGATAGGATGTGAGGGCATACTCCGAAGTATTGCAGCGTACGTAAGCAGCAGCAGCATCTGTCTCCTTAAGGATAATGGAGGTTCATGTGCGTCAATATATAGACTATGCACTGGAGATGTTCGGAAGGCACCTAAAGCTATTCTAAGTGCATTATGTTGAATGGTATTTAGGGACTGTAATGCTGACTTTCTAGCTGAGTCATATAAGGGTGCACCATAGTCTAGTCTGGATCGGATTATGGTTTTATATAAGTGAAGAAGGGAGTATCGGTCAGCTCCCCATGATATTGTAGAAAGAACTCTAAGGATATTCATTTTTTTCAAACAAATAGTTCGTACATGCTGTATGTGTTTCAGGAAGTTTAATTTCTTGTCCAATATTAAACCTAGGAATTTAATATTGTCATTGACTGGAATAGCGTGATTTCCCAGGCGCAATTCAGGATCAGGGTGCAGTTTTCGTTTCTTGCAGAAGTGTATAGCAAACGTTTTCTGAGGAGATAGTAGGTAGACATTTTGTAACATCCATGATTGCATTTTGTTTATTGACAATTGGAGTTTCCTTTCGATGGAGAACATATTTTGCGAGTGACTAGATATAGTGAGATTGTCAGCATAAAGATAAGTTTCTACTGAATTCGGGATGGCTGTTGTTAGAGTGTGTATTCTAACTGCGAAGAGTGTGGCACTGAGGACTGACCCTTGTGGGACTCCTTCCTCCTGTATGCAGATTTTCAAGAGTGAACTTTGAAAACGAACCTGAAAGGTTCGATATTCGAGAAAGCTCTGAATTAATGATGGTAAATGTCCCCTTAGTCCTAGGGCATGAAAATCACGAAGGATGCCATGACACCTCGTGGTTTCAAAAGCTTTCTCTATATCTAAGCTCACCATGACCAAATGTTCGTTCTTTATGAATGCATTTCGCACATTTGCCTCAGCCTTAATCATAAGATCTAGGGTAGACCTGTTTTTACGAAATCCAAACTGATCGTTGTTCATAGTAGTTTGAGTTGCAAGATACCAGGTGAGGCGACTGTGTACCATTTTTTCCAGAGTCTTACCCAGACAGCTAGTAAGTGAGATTGGTCTATAATTATGCGGGTCTGATTGGTCTTTTCCTGGTTTTGGAATGGGTAGAACAACAGAATGTCTCCAGGAAATGGGAAAATAATTTGCAACAAATATTCGGTTGAAAAGTTTTAGGAGAGAGTAACGAGTGCCCTCGTTTAGATTCTTTAACGTTTGTTTTTGTTTTTTGGTAGTTGTTGGCGCATCGGCTTCTGTGGCCATAATGCACCTCCCAAGGTTTTTTTTTTTTTTGTAGTACTTTGATCCAAGCCCGAGGCGGGATTCGAACCCGCGACCTTTGGGTTGCTAGGCAGGCACTTCAGCCACCCGGCTAGCCCGGTCGGCAGATTCTTTAACATTAGGTAGTATATGCCGTCTGGACCAGGTGCATAGCTGAATTTTTTAAGGATTCTTCTAATTCACACATGGTTAGTGGTTTATTATAAAAGAGGGCTGACTTCGTTCCAAAATTTATTTTATATTTTTCAGTTACTATTTTGGCTTTTAGAAAAGTTGGATCATATGCGGTTGAGGCAGAATGATGAGCAAAAGTTTGCACGAGGATGTTTGCAATATCCTCTGGAAGGGTTATCTCCTGTCCTTTATTGACGATGATTGGGGAAGGAATTGATGGAAACTTACCAGTAAGGCATCTTATTTTCCACCAGATTAGTCCTGCACTTGTGTCTTTAGTGACAGATGAGGCAAATCGAATCCAAGATTCCTTTTTAGCTTTTCGCCGGGTGTAGCGGGCATGAGCTTTTTGTTTCTTGTATATAATGAGATTAGCAGTGGTTGGATTCTTTCGAAACTGATTCCACGCCTTGTTCTTCTCTCTCTCTTAGCAGTGTTACATGCTGAATTCCACCAATAGTTTTTGTGTTTGGATCCTTTATTTGAAGTTTGGGGAATGGTAGTAGCAGCAGCTGTCAACATTTGTTCTGTGATATGTTTAACGGCATTATCTATGGAGTGATGTTGGATAATATTATCCTCTAGTGTAATACTAGATGCATATTTATTCCAGTCAGATTTTGAGAATTTCCATTAATATCGACTGCTTACTGGTAAGTTTGTCCTTGTGCAGAGCTTACAGATTATAGGAAAATGATCACTATTTAATGGGTTCTCTGAGACTCTCCAATCGAAGTCTGGAAATAATGTGGGTGAGCATATCGACAGGTCTATAGCAGAGGGGTTGAGCCTGTTGGAAAATGGACACAGGTGTGGGAGCCTGTGTTAAGCAGAGTGAGATCATTCTTTACAAGAAAAGCCTCTATCGTGCGTCCCCGATTGTCTGTCTGCAAAGATCCCCATAACTAGTTATGCGCATTAAAATCGTCCAACAGGCAGAAAGGAGAGGATAGTTGTAGGATAAGGTCATTTAGTTCAGTTATCGAGCAGTTCTGATTTGGTGAGATATATATTGATACAAGTGTAAGCGTTTTACCAAGAGCAAGGCGTACTGCAACAACTTCTAAAGTGGTTTGTAGGGGTATACGTCTGGAAGGGATTTTACTATCAATCAGTATAGCTACACCACCATGTGGAGAGATCCTGTCATGCTTGAATATTGTATAGTTTTTAACTGAAAGTGTCACTTGTGGAGAAAGATTCGTTTCTTGTAGACAGATGCCTACTGGATGATGATGCTCATTTATCAAATCGTGAATATCGTCTATGTTGCTACGGAGGCCTCTACAATTCCATTGAATCAACTGATCCATTATTTAGTTTTTGAAGTCGGTGTTTCTGACTGTTTTTTAGAACCAATCTGTATATGGCGTTCCAATTTTATTTTATCTTTTCTCGGGAAAGTGGGTCGTGCAGTATCCATGTCTTCTTCAGCATGTATTTCTAAAACTGTTTCATCGTTACGAATTTTGTCATCGATTTCCATATTGGCGGTTGGAAACTTTTGAGGTTTAATATTTCTTCTACCCTCAGTATCTGAGTGTGATGGAGTAATAGTTGGTGGTACGGTGACTGGGGTATTATTTGCTTGGTCTTTTACATGTTCTTTAGGGGACTCCAGCGGACTCGCTAGGACAGTTCGTGCCCAGTCGGAAATGGATGTATCTGGTGGTATGGACACTTCAGTTTGAGTTCCTTCCGATTTGTGTTTTTGAGTTGCGGCTGCATATGTGAGTTTCGGTACTGTGAGTAAAACTTGTTTCCTTGCTTCTTGGTAAGTCACTTTGTTTTCTATTTTGTACTTTTGAATCTTCTTTCCAGTTTTCCAGGTTTCACAGATTTTCGAGTAAGCTGGATGGTTACCTTTACAGTTTGGACATACTGATGTTTGTGCTGGGCAGTCTGTTTGTGTGTGTTCCTTAGATCCACAGTTGGGGCACACTGAAACCCCTCTACACACTGAGCATGGCCAAATTTTTGGCACTTGAAGCACCTGAGTGGATTGGGGATATAAGGTCGAATATGGCAGTTCAGATATCCAGCCTTAACTGTAGCTGGAAGGATTGGTGTAGAAAACGTCAGTATAACACTGCGAGTGGGAACTAATTCACCGTCTTTCTTGATTTTAATTCGCTTTGCCTGTACAACTTTTTGGTCTTGTAGCTCTTGGACTAATTCCTCTTCGGTAACATTTATTAAGTCCCATTCAGACAGCACTCCTTTGGATGAATTTCAGATGGAATGTGGAGTTACTGTGACAGGAATATTCGCGAATTTTGAAATTCTTTGCAGGGCTTCAGAGTGCCTGCTATTCATTGTCTCTATAAGTAGATCTCCAGAGCGGAGTCTTTTCACCATTTTAGGTGGTCCAGCAGCATTCTCGAGACATTTCTGGATAAGAAATGGAGAAAGTGCACCTACTTGTTGACTTGTTTGAGAATGTATAATAAGAAACAGTGGTGTTTCCTTTTTGGATCCTTCTGTTCTTTGTCTCTTGGGATGGGAAGTGTCAAAGTCAGTTTGGTCTGTCCTTGAATAAGTTGAGGCATGAGGCTCAACAGATGAATTACGGACTTCGTGATCCATGTTAGCTCCTTTTAGCCCTTGGCAGAGAACCTTTTCTGCCAAGGTTACCGGCCCCACCACGAGGAGGCAGGAGCAGTGCCACTAGAGTGACCAAGCGGTGTGAGTTAGTTTGTTAGTTTTAAGGAAAAGAAAAGAAAGGTGGTTTTCCTTTCTTAAACTTACTTACAAATCGTAAGAATAAGTTAATGGTAAATTACCTTAAACGTAAGAAAACTTTCGAAAATTAACAAGATCTATCACACTGAGAAAACGCTCTGTAAATCGCTCAAAGAATCGCTCGATCACAATAGCACTTGGCACCAGGGGCCACTGCTCAGCGAACTTCATATTTGACTGCACAATTACTCCCAGTCTTTTTCACTTTCCACTTCCCTGAGTGTAGTACCACAGATTTGGATTGTTTCTCTTCGGTTATCGCAACCCATATGTAGTACTTTGCATTTGTCGATGTTAAACTTCAGTTGCCACTTCTCAGCCCATTTTCCCAACTTATCTAGATCCAGTTGGAGTAGCACACTGTCTTTACTGTTGTTAACAACCTTACCAACCTTTGTATCATCTGCAAACTTTGGCAGTAAACTTGATATACATTACTTGATATATCATCAATTTCATTGATAAATATAGAATGGGCCCAACACCGAACCCTGGGGAACTCCACTAACAACATTTGTCCACAAGGAGCAGTGTCCACTGATTACCAATCTCTGTTGTCTCCTACTCAACCATCCCTTTATCCATTGCAGCAACTTACCCTTAATGCCATACCTCTCCAATTTGTACAGCAGGCTTCCATGTGCAAGAATATCAAACGTTTTCCTGAAATCCAAGTATATGATATCAAAATTATTTTTGGCATTCAGTTCCTTTGTGACCACATCATAGTATCCAATCAAATCGGTCAGACAAGATCTCCCTTTAACAAACCCATGCTGTGTCTTAACTATTACTGCAGTCTTGTCTAGATGATCCTGCAATGCTTCTTTAACCAATGATTCCATTATTTTCCCTGGAACACAAGTTAAACTAACAGGTCTGTAGTTACTTGTGTCATCTTTTGAACCCCCCTTTGTGAATTGGTGATACATTTGCATACCACCACTCCATGGGGACATCACCTGAGTCCAAGGAAGCTATCATAATTATGGCTTAGGGTTTGCTTACTTCATTTGCTGCCTCCTTTAATAGATTCCACCCACCACAGGAGCCTTCCTTATGTTTAACTTCAGCAATTTCTCCTCCACTTTGCTCCCAATTATTACAAAATCACTTAGCTCCCTGTTAGTGTTTGATAAACTTCTGGAACTTCTCTCATTGAATGATTCCTCATGTGTGAATGTAGATGCAAAATACTCATTTAGTTTGTCAGCTACCTGAGAATGATCATCAATAGTCAACCCATCTATGTTAAGTGGTCCAATCTGATTCATCCCTTTCCTTCTAGAGTTTACATAAGTAAAGAACTCTTTACTGTTTTTCTTTGCATCCTTTGACAAAGTTTTCTTGTAATCTGTCTTCGCCTGTCTAACCTCCTCTGTGACTTGATTACAGACTAGTTTATACTTGCCATAGGCTTCTGTGTCACCTGATACTTTATATGCATCCCATACATTCTTCTTCTCTGCTACGAGCCTCATTAATTCATTTGACATCCATTTAGGCCTAAACCTTGAACGGTATTTCTTAGTTGGAATGAAAAGCCTAGTAGCCTCCAAAATTAAGTCCCTGCCATTTATAATTCAACATTGGTAACATCATCAGTTGATCCCACTGTACAGAATTTAAAAACTGTCTGAGACCTCTGTAGTCACCTTTACGAAAGCAAAAGCCCTTCCCTTTAGCCTTGGTAGTAGTTACATCTTTAAATAATTCCCACATCAGTACATTGCGATCACTGTCACCCAGTGGTTCCTTTATCTGCAAATTCTTAATGCATGAATAATCACTGCTGATAATCAGATCAAGAGTATTATTCCCTCTGGTTGCCTCTCAAACATGTTGTCATAGAAAACAGTCATCCAATAAATCCACAAAATTCTTACTAGTGTTCGAGTGACCAACCCACAATTCTAGTCAATATCTGGAAAGTTAAAATCCCCCATTATAAGGCATTCTGATTTACTGGCCCACATTTCTCTGCACAATTGCTCATTATACTCATCAGATTCATTAGACCTATAATACACACCTACTCTCATTTTTACTTTGCCAGTGCTTATTTCACACCAAACAGACTCAACACTGCATTGCCCACCAACATCAATTGGATGTACTTCTTTAGATTTTATGTGTTTCTTAACTAACAGCATAATCCCTCCTCCCTTCCTGTCCTGTCTATCCTTCCTGTACACATTGATATCTGTGTGACACCATGTCTCTGATATCCCAACAATATCTGACTTTGATGTCTTGACTAGCACTTGAAGCTCATCAAATTTATTAACTATACTGCTAGCATTGGTGCACATGGTTACAAAATGAAAGAATTTGTAAAATAATAAGAGGAGTTTACCTCAATATAGTGCGTAGAACACTTTCTTATGATACTCTGGAGAGTATCATACGGAACATTAGAGTAAAAATAATTAATTAATTATTTTTACTCTAATGTAAGTTTTTCAATTTTTTTGGTTTTAATTTGTGGAGAGTATCATACGGAAGTGTTCTACATACTACAGCAAGCCACCGTTATAACGCGGTTCGCTTTACGCTGATTCGCTATAACACTGTTCTTATATTATAACCCCTATCTGACTATAACGCTGTCACAGATCACTATAACGCTCTTTTATAGATTGCATTTTTGGCATATTTAACAAAATCGTTTCATTTGATGGAGTCGACAGCTTGAAAATGAATAGCAAAACGGCATTAAAACGTTTCTCACGCCAACTTGAGAAATTTTCCCACGCTCAGTGAAATTTTCTCGCACACTAATTCAATTGCAGTACAGTGACTTCTTACGTAGTTCTGAGATCAGCATTTTAAAAAATGATCAAGTATATTGCTTGTAATATTTGCATTATATGCAAATATCCGAAGTCTAGTCACCACTCAGTACCGTATTAGACATCGGGCGAAACGGACAGTTTACTTGAACATTGTATCTTAATTAATGCAACCAATGCAGTTACATTTTCGAAGAGTTAATAATGGCTGATAAGAATGAAAAATCAACAATGTCTGAGTGCAGTACGAAGACTATAAATGTAAGAAAAAGACTGAATATGAAAATCAAATTAGATGTTTTGAAGCGAATCGATTCCGGTCAAAGACAAGCGGATGTGTGCCATAATTTAGGACTGGCAAGTTTAACTGTAAGAACAAATATAAAAAAAAAATTAATTTTAGTAGCAGGAAAGATAGCTGTTCCACTGCAAGCAACCAGGGCTAGGCCGACTATTAGGATTGAAATGGAAAAGACTTTATAACTAATTTTACTGAAGATAATATCCAATGCAGAATTCAGTTAAGTTAATATTATAAAAGAGAGAGAGATTAGCCAATATGATGATCTGAAGAAAATTTACCTAAAAAAAAAAAATGTGGAACCATTTAAAACTAGCAAGGACTGGTTGAATAGATTTAAAATCCAGGGAGAAGCTGCTAGTGCAGATCAAGGAGCCGAAACTTTCAAAAAAGAACGTGTTAAAATTATTGAAGAGGGATATTGTGTGTTATACTTCTCAACAAGTTTTTAACATAGATGAAGCAAGACTTTTGTGGAAACAAATGCCTAAAAGAAGTTTCATGTTGAAAGAAGAAAAAAACATGCCAGGTTTCAAAGTGGCGAAGGATCGGTGCGGGGGATTTAAAATTAATACCCCTTTTAGTTTATTTGGAAGAGGGGCAAAGGTAAACCCAAAATCGATACATTTTTCATGATTAAATTCATCGATTAAATTAAATTAATTTAGATCAATTAAATTCATGATTTTAATTGGAATTTTAAGTTTAATTTTGATACTTAAGTAGTTCCACATAATTATATATGTATATAATGCAGAATATTTTATATGTACAAATATTTGAATATTAAATATTTTGACCGACATTTGTGTATCTTTTCACTACCGTTTATTATTGATTAGGAAATATCCTATGGCACCGATCGCAACTCACAAATACATATGTTACCTTATGAGAATGCGGCGCTCGCTTAGCGCGGATTCACTTAGCGCTCTGTTTTTATGAAACAAATTATCAGCGTTAAGCAGTGGTCACCTGTATATTGAGGTAAACTCCTCTTATTATTTTACAAATATTTATATCAATGCAGAACGTATTGAGCATTACAGCTCTGATTCATACTATATAAAATGAAAGAATATAAAAATTCTCAAACTGGCTGTGAGAAATCAATCACTGGTGTAATGATATTAACATGCACCAGAAGTTCATTTCATTATACAGTATTGTTGGTTTACATTTTTTATATTTACATTATAAGACTTAGTTTATTGGCATGGCTCCTCTGAAGTAAGCATCTTTGCCAATCACAGACAAAATTAAGATTTTATAAGTTGTAGGTAATGGTGAGACCAAAGAATACACTGTTCATCATTCTGAAAGATCAAAAAAAAAAAAAAAAAAAAAAAAAAAAAGAAAGCTTAGGGAATCTGCCGTGGCAGGTGGTATCACACAGCACAAAAGGCAATGAATTATATGTTGAAAATGTACCCTTGGAATGGTAATGAATGCAAAAAACGTTTATGTTCCTAAATATGATTTCAAAATGATATAAATGATTAGAAAAGTTTACAAATGATTTTTATATGGAATTCATTTATAAACTAAGGCTGAACTGTTGAATTTTGAAGGATGAATATTACACTTTGATCTTAGCCAAAAGGCCAAGAAGTAATGAAGGATAAATACTGAAGTTGAAGTCTTCTGATGGATGTTTGCAGAAATTTAAGTCTCATCATGGGCTGCCTTTAAAAGAAGTGTACAGCAAAACTGCAGCAACTGATACTCCAGCTACAAACAAATGGAAGGAGGATCATTAAAAATGTTCTGTTTACATATGAATAGAATGAGATCTTCGATGGGGACAAAACTGCACTTTTGCTTAATATGCTACCAAATAACACACATTTAAAAGAGGGGGTACAAAGTATTTTTTTTTTTATGAAATCCCAAAAAACGAAAGGTATCAAAACCTATAGTACTTAGTACGGTGCATGGGTTGTAGGAGAAGTATGGGGGGGCGGGGGATGCTGGAAACTTTGCTCTAGAGACTAAACATGGGTTTCGCCACTTCAAGCCTCCAATAAGCAAATGTATACAGAAAGGACAGACAGAAAGAGAGGAGGGAGGGGTTATGCTGTTAGTTAATAAACACACAAAATCTAAGGTAGTGCATCTAGTTGACATGGGTGGCCAGTGCAATGTTCAGTCACTTTGGTGTGATATAAGTACTGGGAAAGCAAACATGAGCACAGAACTAATGACACTGAACAAGTACAACAAACAACTGCACAGAGATATCGATAGGGCCAGTAAATCAGAATGTCTTATAAGGAGAGATTTTAACTTTCCAGATATTGACTGGAACTTGTGGTTTGGTCACTCGCACACCAGCAAGACTTTTGTGGATTTATTGGATGATTATTTTCTACAGCAGCATGTTTGAGAGGCATTAGCATTAGTAGAGACATTTGATGCAAGAAAGCAAGCTTATGCAGCATCAGCCAAAAAAAAAAAAAAAAAAACCCACTTCCACTTCACCCCTCTGTTCGTTCAAAATACCTGTCCAGCTGAGCTTTAAACTTATTTAGGCTATCAACCTCCACGACAAGGGATGGAAGTCTGTTCCACCAACCAACCACCCGCTGGCTAAAGGCAAATTTCCGCACGTCTATCCTACATCTGTCTTTCCTCAATTTGAATTTATGCCCTTTCAGGTGATTATTCTGAGCTAGAGGAAGAATCCCATCAGCATTGAGCATGCTCAAACCATTCAAGGCTTTATACACCTCTATCAGATCACCTCGCTGGTGCCTAGTCTCCAGACACTGTAATTTGCAAAACTTAAGCCTTTCTTCGTAAGAGCAACCCTTTGTTCCATTCACTAATCTTGTTGCCCTTCTCTGTACTCGTTCCAGCAGCTCTACATCCTTCTTGAAATGAGGCCTCCAGACCTGTATACAGTACTCTAGGTGTGGCCTGACCATTGCCTTATACAAGGGAATAATCACCTCCTTATCCCTGCTGGAAAAATTCCTGTATATCATTGACAATACTCTATGAGCTACTCTTGCAGCCCATCTGCACTGCTCAGAGAACTTCATATCTGCCTGCACAACCACCCCCCAAGTCCCTTTCATTCTCTACCACTGTCAGTGTAGTACCACAGAGTTGATACGTTGCTCTGGGGTTGCTGTTTCCCATGTGTAGTACTTTACATTTGTCAATGTTAAAATTCATTTGCCACCCTCAGCCCATCTGCTCAACCTTTCCAGATCCTGTTGCAGCAGCATAGTGTCAGTAGTGTCCTTGACAACCCTGCCAACCTTTGTATCATCTGCAAACTTGGACATTAAGCTTGATATACCATCGTCAATATCATTTATAAATACAGAAAACAATAATGGACCGAACACTGAGCCCTGAGGGACTCCACTAATAACATTGGTCCACGATGAGCAGTGTCCATTGATTACCACTCTCTGTCTTCTCCCCCTCAACTACCCCTTTATCCATAGCAGCAATTTTCCTCCAATGTCACACTGCTCCAATTTGTGTAGCAGTCTTCCATGTGCAACAGTATCAAAAGCCTTTCTAAGATCCAAGTATAATATATAAAAGCTATTCCCTGCATCCAGTTCTTTTGTGACTGCATCATAGTATCCAATCAAATTGGTCAGGCAAGACTTCCTCTGAACAAAACCATGCTGTGTCCGAGCTATAACTGAAGTCTTGTCTAAATGATCCTGCAGTGCTTCTTTAACCAGTGCCTCCATTAATTTTCCTGGAACAGAAGTTAAGCTCACAGGTCTATAATTACTTGTGTCAGCCTTTGATCCTCCTTTGTGAATTGGGGTCACATTTGCACATTTCCAGTCTATGGGTACCTCCCCTGAGTCCAAGGAAGCTCTCATAATTATGGCTAAGGGTTTGCTTACTTCCTTTGCTACCTCCTTTAATATAACTGGATAGATCCCATCCACCCCGGGTGCCTTTCTTGTGTTTATCTTCAACAATTTCTCCTCCACTTTACTCCCAGTTATTTCAAGATTCTGTAGCTTACTGCTAGAGTTGAATACACCTCTGGCATTCCCCTCGCTGAATAACTCCTCATGTGTGAATGTCAATGCAAAATATTCATTTAGTTTGATAGCTACCTGAGCAGGATCATCAACAGTTGACCCATCAATATCAAGTGGACCAATCTGATTCATCCCCTTCCTTCTAGAGTTTACATAAGTAAAGAACTCTTTGCTGTTTTTCTTTGCATCCCTTGCCAAGGATTTCTCGTAATCTGCCTTCGCCTGCCTAACCTCCTTTGTAACTTGGTTGCATATCAACTTGTATCTATCATAGGCTTCTGTGTCATGTGTTAATTTGTAAGTATCCCATGCATTTTTCTTCTCTGCCATATGCCTCATTAATTCATCTGACATCCATTTTGGCCTAAACCTTGAACAATATTTCTTAGTTGGTATGTAAAGCCTAGTAGCTTCCAAGATAAGTTCTTTGAATGCTTCCCATTTTGAATTTGCTGTTGGTAACATCATCAGTTGGTCCCACTGTATAGAATTTAAATACTGTCTCAGTCCATCGTAGTTGCCTTTACGGAAGCAATAACCCTTCCTTTTACCCCTAATGGTAGTTACCTCTTTGAGTAAATCCCACTTCAGCACACTGTGATCACTGCCCTAGTGGTTCATTTTTCTGCAGATTCTTAATGCATGAAGAATCACTGCTGATAATCAAATCAAGAGTATTACTCCCTCTAGTTGCCTCCCGAACATGCTGATGTAGAAAACAATCATCCAATAAATCCACAAAAGCCCTGCTAGTGTGTGAGTGACCAGCCCCCAAATTCCAGTCAATATCTGGGAAATTAAAATCTCCCATTATAAGACTCTCTGATTGGCCCACTCTATTTCCCTGTACAGTTTGTTATTATACTCATCAGAGTCATTAGGCCTATAGCACACTCGTACTCTCAATTTTGATCTCCCAATGCTTATGTCACACCAAACTGACTCAACACTGCACTGTCCAGCGATGTCGACTGGCTTCACTTCCTTGGTTTTTATGTGTTTCTTAACTAATAGCATAACCCCACCCCCCCTTCCTATCCTGTCTATCCTTTCTGTAGACGTTGTACTCCCCAAATTCCAGTTCTGCATCCCTGATATCTGTGTGACACCACGTCTCTGATATCCCAACAATATCTGCCTTTGATATTTTGAGCAATACCTCAAATTCATCAAATTTATTTACTAAACTCCTAGCATTGGTGTACATGCAAGTATACCTGCACCTGTTTCTATTCTTAGCTACCCTAACGCAACCCATGTGTTTACTTGTACCGCAATGGCTCCCAGCAGTCTCTGAAATATCATGCATCTTATTTTTCAGGCTTCTGCTCATTCTAATAGAAGCAGTGCAAGAATCACTTTCACCTCTGCCAGTGGCTACTGTCAATCTATTGGTCTTTGTCTACCCCCCAAGCTAGCAGTTTTCTGACCCAACTAACACTGTCTCGATAGCATCAGCAAATATTCTTGCACTCTTTCTATTTAAGTGTATCCCATCCCTGTAGAAGCAATCTCTCCTGTTAACAAGTACAGTTCAGGCTGAAAAAAATCTACTCCTTGAGCCTTGCACAATCTTTCCAGGGCCGAATTGATCGACAAGGCTCTCATCATATACTCCCTCCTATCGTGTCTGGGCAGAATTGCAGACACTTTCAAATTCAACCCTAATTCTCGGCTTTTGTTCAACAGTGAACTGTACTTGTTAAGTAATTCTGCCAGTCTCCTACTTTTAATATCATTAGTGCCAACGTGTATAACTATATCACCTTTTGTGTCCTTAAAAGATGATATTCGCTCTACAACGTCATCAACCTTTGCCCCTGGCAGACATACCCTGGTCCTGTTCCACCTATCCTTTTTACAAAGCATGTTCCCCGTTTCCCTTACAATAGAGTCACCAACAGCTACTAGTTCCCTCGGGACCAGCGCATTCTGCCTTGGGGCTTGCCTCTGTGTCACGTGATGCCCAAGTGTAAGCTGTGGCATTGATGTGGGCAGCTGAGAGCTTGATGGGCCCCTCAATTTAGTTTCTTCGAGGGCATCCACCCTGTCCTTCAAGCTCTCATATAGGTCCACAAGCACGCTGAGTTTTTGCCTGATATCGATACACTCCTTGCATCGCGCACACACAAAGACATCCCCCATGGCAGTATCATGTCCCGTACCCAATTGCTCTGCAAACATCAAGCAAACAGTGCATTTTATAAGGCTGTGAGTCAGAGGACAACTGGCCCCCTCAGTTCTGCTCTGAGCCACAGCACTTCCATTAGCTTGAGCCTTTTGCTTTGCTGCTCTGGTCTGAGTCATGATTCTATTAATTTATTAATTAATTATAATTAATTATGTTATGTTATTAATTATGTTAAATATAATTAATTATGTTACGTTTGTAATCTAAGTCGTTATATGTATTTATTTAAAAGTACAATTTAACTGCTAACGAAGTTCAACTAACGCTACCTAGTACGGTATATAACTATCGTATCACAAAGGCGTTAACTTACGAACTTTATATCTACGGACACTTAAGTATTAATTAACTTTCAAATCTCGCTGTCTCAATTCAGAATAAACTAACGATCCTTACTACGTCTATAAGCTACTTACAGAAATAATTCGATGTAAAAAATATTCAATCAAGCAGCTAAATATAGCTAAAGAACTTCTCGTTCAGCGGAGTTGCAAACACGTGGATACCCTTACCGATACGTTTATGCAATTACAAGGCCGAGTACAGAATAAATACACCAAATTAATCAGAAAATCACAAAATAATGTTATACTACTAAAATTAAATCAAAAGTTTTAGAAAAACAATAATTTCAAATCAATAAATAAGAAAAATCCACTTAGCGGCAACCAGAGGAAGTAATACTCTTGATCTGATTAGCAACAGTGATTATTCATGCATTAAGAATTTGCAGATAAAGGAACCACCAGGTGGCAGTGATCACAGCATATTGATGTGGAATTTATTTAAAGATGTAACTACCATCAGGGGTAAAGGGAAGGGTTTTTGCTTTTGTAAAGGTGACTACAGTGTCCCAGACAGTTTTTTTTTTTTTTTTTAATTCTATACAATGGAACCAACTGATGATGTTACTAACGGCAAATTGTAAATGGGAAGCATTGAAGGAATTAATCATGGAAGCTACTAGGCTTTTCACACCAACTAAGAAATACTGTTAAAAGTTTAGCCTAAATCGACGTCAGATGAACTAATGAGACTCATGAAAGAGAAGAATAAAGCATGGGATGCATAAAAATTATTAGGCAACATAGAAGCCTACGGTAGCTAGAAGCTAGTCTATAATCAAGTCACAAAGGGGGTTAGGCAAATGAAGGCAGATTACAAGAAATATTTGGCAGGGGATGCAAAGAAAAACAGCAGACTTCTTTATTTAAATAAACTCAAAAAGGAAGGGAGGAATCAGATTGGTCTAAGTGACATCAATGGTTCGACTGTTGATGATCCTGCTCAGATAGTTGACAAACTGAATGAGTGTTTTGCAATAAATGATTTTGTAATAACTGAGGGAGAAGTCAGAGAAATTGTTGAAATTTTCCTTCCAGTCATCAGAAGAAGTTGAAAAGACATTGGAGGCAATTCTCAAATGCATGTCAAAAAATAACTTCCACCATGTTTTTGAAGAATGGCAGATATGTTGGAGTAAGTGCATTTCATCAAATGGGGAATACTTTGAAAAGGGCCATCAAAATATGGATGATTAATAAAGGTATGTTGTGTAAAAAAAAATTTATGATCATTCTTTATTGAACAGCCCTCAATATACATAAAATCATAGGTAAATGTGGCTTTAACAAAGGTGCTCTTACAAATTTACAAATTTGTTACAAACATCAATTGCCATACAATATTCAGTCAAAATTTTGTTCATAATAATGGCAGTAGGTTATGTTAGACTTGGCTCCCGACACAACATACCAAGTCTAAACAAATGGACATTTGTTTAGACTTGGCTGTCGGGAGCCAAGCTGTAGGTTATCCTCATTTTTGCAGAAATGAGGATAACATACCTAAAATTATCAGCTTGCTTGACCTGTTTAGGTCAAGCAAACTGATAATTTTAAAATGCTGAAAAAATTTTCAAGCTGAAAATTATCAGCTTGCTTGACCTGTTTAGGTCAAACTTCTGGCCTTCACCAGAAGTTTGTGATTCAAAAGTTTTTTATTTTTTCTTCAGGAATTCATTAATTTGTGTTCTTTCAAAACTTCTTTTAGATCATGAAATGAATTTAAGTCAGTGGCACTCACTTGTACTTTTCCATTTGGTTATTCTGAAAAATTCTTGTATGGCTTTTCTCACCACTTTTCTCACAGTTACACATTTAAGCAATTCAATTTGGATCTTCCAATTTCACAGGAAAGTATGCAGCTCCCATTTCACTAATTATTAAAATGAAAAGGAACAGCCTATTACAACTAAGTGTTCAATCTCCTCTTTTAATACCCATGTTACTCCTGTTTTTTTAGGCCTACCACAGGAGGTGCGCATTTATGAACACAAAAAGCCAGACAGTATTTTGAAGCAATCCCAAATACTTTTGGGTTGTTCAGAAGAAGCCCAATGCTATTCCCTGTTGAGTCACCTTACTTAGAATGCTGGCAGTGAGATCAAGCTACTTTCAATTTGATCTTTTTTTTATTATTACAAAATCACCACACAAATATTATTAAATTATCATGCATTACAGACAATATATAGCTGACTTACACCATGAGCAAAGAACTCAGTTATTAACCATGTAAAGGCCCTGGCTCATTGAGTCCTTTCCAATGCCACAGTTCTGCATTTCGAATTTACAATATAGACTGGCACACTTGAAAACCAATTTGTTAAAAAACGGGCAGAAACTGGAAATTTTTTTAAATTCCAATTTTAATATAGTTTTATTATTTTTTTTTACAAAAAACAAAAACACAGTTTTTGCAAAAGAAAGAGAAACTCTTTATCACTATCGATATCATTTTAATGATAATATGAGAAGGTGTCGAAATTTAGACAAAAAAACACAGATTCTCCATCACAAATCCAGAGTTGGATTTATATATCTCATAACCTCTCTCTCTCTCTCGACTTTACTAAAAAATATACATATATATATATATTTACACTGAAAGGACTGAATTCATGACATACCTGGTTCTTGGGCAACTCGACGCTGCCACCTCTCGCTAGTGGATGAACCCACCACTAGTCAAGTATATAGTCAAGTATAATCATTTATTCACGTAGAGAGTAATTCAATGTCAGTACTGATAAACATCATGAGTTAACTGACTTTGAAAGAGGGATGATAATGGGTGCCCAATGCATGGGTCACTCTATCGCAAAGGTGAGACAGAAATTGCCCTATCCCTGTTTGACGGTATCAAGAGTGTATCGGCAAAACACACCATTTCCGGAATAACATCTCATCGTGGACAGTGCTGTGGGTGGAAAAAGGTGATGGATGAATGTGATTGTTGACGTCTATCTCACATTGTTTCAGCCAACTGGAGAGCAAAAGTGGCACAAATCACTGCAACTTCAACAAGATGTTTTCCACCAATACCATCACACAATCATTAACTGCAATAGGTTATGGGAACTGCGATGCATCAGAATCCCATTGCTAACACCATGACACATGGACTCTATGCCTCAACTGGGTGAAAGAATATTGACAGTGAACCTTGGATGATTAGAGATGGGTCTCGTGGTCCGATGTCCCATTTCCAATTATTTCAAGCAGATGGGATGGTGCACATCTGGTGGAAACCACATGAAGCTATGCACCCATCATGTCAAGGAACTGTTCAGGCAGGTGGGCAGTCAGTAATGTTCTGAGGCACGTTCAACTGATACACATTGGGACCTCTGGTATGTCTAGGTGCATCTCGGAGCAGTCCAGATTACGTGTCCATCCTTGCAGACTATCTGCATCCCTTCATGGTCATCATACACTCACAGGGTAATGGACTCTTCCAGCAGGACAATGCACCTCCCCACAGAGCCTTGTGACAAGAACATGGTTCGAAGAGCATCCCGCAGATTTTATCACCATGGAATGGCCTCCCCATTCACCAGGCATAAACTCTGTGGAGCATCTTGGGATGCTGTGGAAAGGTCCGTTCGAGCTTTGGTTCCTCCACCCATGAATGCAATGGAATTATGGACAATGGCAGCAAGCATGGATGGAAATACTTGTGAAACTCTTTCAAGAACTAGTGGACTCAATGCCTTGCCGTGTGACTGCCCTTATCCAGGCGAAAGGTGGGTCTACCCATTACTAGGTAGGTGTCCCATGATTTCTGTCCACTCAATATACACATTCCTTACTCTGAAACAGGGGATCTTACTGAACTGTAACTCTCTTTCTCTCTTCTGCTCCTCCCACACCTGAACCATATATATTAAATTATACTTTCTAACATTCAGTTATATTTTGTCATTAGTTTACAATATACAGCTGACTTACAATGAACAAAGAGCTCAATTTCTAACGGTCTAAAGGCCCTGGCTCATTGAATCCTTTCCTATTATAGATACTTTTTTTATTTTCCTATAACAATAAAATTCCTTACTGATAAGCTTGAATCAATGCCTAGTTTTCAATAGATTTGAAAGTGAATTTCAATGAGCATACATCAAGATGTATGCTCTTTTCATGGTTATTTCTTTTTGTATAATCTTGAAAAGGTTTTTTCTCTAATTATTTTTTTAACTTAAAATTTTCCTTTAGCGTTATATAATATTTAGTCTTTTTATTATACTTAAAAATGATAATAAAAACTAAAAAAGGAACTTGTAAATTTTCTTTAAAATAATAAACTTATTATGAGGTAGAACATCATAGTAAAAACACCCAAAAATTAAATTACATTTAATAAATCAAAGTACTTATTAAAATGATTTATAAGTATCTGTTAGATCCAGCATAAATTGAGTGAACATAGGACAGGAAACAGTTAAGAAGACAGTTGAGAGAGAGAAATATACCTTTAATGCAGATTTGCTCTTCAAGCTCAATAATCTTTAGCTGTAATGTGCCTTTCTCCTCCTCAAGTTCTGCAATGTGTTGTTGAAGTGATGTTATCTGTTCAGAATCTGGTATGTCCTCATTTATTGATTTAAAGAAAAAAAAAAGTTTCATTAAAAGATTATCCACGATATGTAAGTATTATTAAATCAATAATACTTTATTGATTTAATAATACTTACATTTTATATTAAGAAAGTGTCGAACAATACTGTGATATATAAGAACCTGTAGTATTAGTATAGTAGGTGTTTTCTTTTTGCAGTTTGTTACAGCTACCACACAAAAGTGTAAATTGTAAAAGTGTAAAGGGTATAAGTGTATAGGTCTGAAACTGATAAAGCAAAAGATTGTTGGTGGCATTAAGTTTTGCAGTGATTAAGACAAGCTGTGAGTACCTCATTTGTGCTGTGGTGGTTTCAGGTTAAAATTTGCGGGATAGTTTTGTGAAAGTAGTCATTGAGTGCATACCTTTTGCTACACCTTGAATATTGAAAGAGAATCCAAACTATCATAACAACTGTTGCTGCTTTTGTAATTGTGGATATAGAAAATTTAAAAAGTCTGGTGATTGAAAATCTGAAGCGTATCCAATGTATCATCCTCTACTGCTCTAGTGCCACCCAGTGAAGTCCTGTCAGTAACTACCTTCAATAATCCACCTTCCAGAGAAGTCTTCAGAACTGGATGATGAATCTGGTGAAGAGAATAACTGGGATTACATCTCAGAAACCCAATTAAGTAAAATACCAAATTTTCCTAATCAGCAAGAATTGGATGACTCACTGAAGGATTTTGGTCTAACCAATCCAATGCAGAGCACTGAATTTGATTAGACCCACTGGAATTTGGTTGGTTATGAGGAATAGATCCAATGGAAGTCTTGCAGCTGGGATTCACCAGCTTAGCAGCAAAGCTGCTGAATCACAGCTGCAAGACTTCCACATACAGAAAAGGATATGCCACATGCAAAATCATCTGTGCTATTATTTTGATTTGACTATCTTTATGAAGAAATTAATATTGACCACAATCCAAGAGTGGCATCTTTTCATATATGGTTCATGTAAAAGTTTAAAAGCTGTGTTTCTTCACAATAGGAATATACACCCATTGATTCCTGTTTTGCACTCTGCTTATATTAAAGAAGATAAAATTGTGAAGCAAGCATGTGAGAGAAGATCCAGTATGAACAGGATGTCTATGGGACTTCAAGGTGCTGGGGGTCTGGGTTTCTAAGGTGGTTTTACTAGTTCCCTTGCTTTTTCTGCCTTCAATAGAGAAAGCAAGAATAGTGGTTTGTCAAAAGTGAATTCCAGCCTCTCTCTCTCTCTCTTTCTCTCTCTCTCACACACACACACACACACACACACACACACACACACACACACACACACACACACACACACACACACACACACACACACACACACACACACACTGAAATAAATAGTGCACTACCATATCAAGCTGGAACTAGTCAAACAATTTGTTAAAGCAGTGGGTCCTCAAAGTAACAATGAGCAGAGACAAAATGTCTAATGCAATAGTGGAAGGTGGCACTAAAAGAGAGGGATTCAGCACTTTTCAGCTATGTGAGAACTAAATATCTATTTATTTCCAGTCATAATATATGTGCAGATAAAAATTAGACATTTCACAATATGTCCATATCACTTCATCAGTGACTGCAAGGATAGCAAATAAAATAGGAGAATAGAGTTAAATTGTGACTTTAGTTGATTAGATGAATTAATTTTTTTGAACCTTAAAATCTATTAAGTTAAAATCTAACCTAATGTATTAAATTTAATTAAAATGTATTTAATCAAATCTAATCTAATTTTTGTAACTTATAATAATAAGTTACAAAAATTAGTAACTCATCTAAGTAACTTATAATAATAAGTTACTTAGATGATAAGTTTTGTAAGTAACTTATAATAATTTATCATAGTAACTTCTAACAATTTAACTCCATTCTAATCTTTTCATTTGCCGTCTTTGCAGTCACTGGCGAAATGATAGGAACATACTGTGAAATGTCTGACTTGAATCAGTACAACAAACAGATATTTGGATCTCACAAAGGTTAAAAGTGCTTCATCTATTTTAATATATTTACATTACTTAGACACCATGCTATTCCAGCAACCTCCAAGAAAGGTGATATATTTATTGGTCTGCAAGTAAACAGATTTGGTTTCACAAGAATTGGAAGACAAAGTGACCAATGCTGAGCAAAATGTCTGGCAGTCATTCCATCATGTATTGACTGACTGACTTTCTTAGTAAGATCTGCAAGGAGAGCCACCCATTATACTCTTCAATTTTCCAGTCTGTAGCACATCCCCCACCCATTCATTTTATCTTTGTATCCAACGAGTTCATACCATAGAGATTCTATGCTGGCATTCATAAGTTCTGAATCTGGGAAAGATTTTTATTACACTCAGACTGCTTTTGATAAGGTAACAGATCATGTCCAAGTTTGCAAGTTTCCTTGTTTTTTTTTTTTTTTTTTTGTATAATTTCTGTTTTGGGCCTCAACAAACTATTTAAAATTGCATATAAAAATGTGGTGTCAACTATCGAACTTTCGATAAATTTTGAGTTTTTAAAATGTTTCAGAGACAATTTTGTTTTGCTCTTTGTCTTTAAATCTGTATAACACAATCTCTAGCTATTTTTTTAAAAATACGAGGACTGGTACAAAAGTAATGCCTCCTAATTTTTTGCTTTTAAATGTGGTGCTATGGATCATTTGGTGTGTCACTGAATGGTCACTAGAGGTCTCTAGTTTCACGATACTGAGTGGCCTGTGATCGATCTCATGAGTGCAGCACACAGATAGTTCAAAATGGTGGATGCTACAGATATACATATCAAGCAAAGAGTGTTGATTGAATTTTTTACCAAAGAAAAAGTGAGCCTATCGAAATCCATATGCATCTCAAAAATGTTTATGGTGACAATACTGTAGATGTGAGTACAGTTAAACATTGAGTAAGACACTTTAAGAGTGGGGAAAGTGACAAGCTAGCTTGTTGCTTGCTTGTGGACTTCTTAGAGTGTGCACCAACAATCAACTCTGATTGATATGTGGAAACGTTGAAAAAGTTGAAATGCCCACATCCATAGAGTTCAACCAGACAAAATCCTTAATGAGGTTCTTTTTCTCCATGAAAATGCACGACCCCCACACCAGTCTGCACACAATGGAGGCCATTACAAACCTGGGGTGCACTCTTCTAATTCACCCCTTTCATAGCCTGGATCTTGCACCTTCCGACTATCACCTCTTCAGCCGCTGAAGGATGCACTCCATGGAACTCATTTTGCAGATGGCTACCAGCTCAAGCACAGTGTTCACGAAACCCTCTGGAGCAAGAGTAAGGAATTTTACAGGATTGGAATACAATATCTGACTCAGAGATGGCAGAAGTGCATAGAAAATTATGGTGACTTCGTGGAAAAATAACAGTGTGTTTATTAATGATTGAGGATTAATTGATGTAAATGGCACAGTTGTAGGAATTAAATTTTTGAGAAAAATAGGAGGAATTACTTTCATACCGGCCCTTGTAGTTACGCTTTTGTAAAATCACCAAATGTCAGACGTTCATGCTTTGTGCAAATTTCACTCTAAGCAAAAAATTGCAATTTGTTGGTGGTAATCACAGATGCATTAAAAAAACTGTTCACTTCCTGTTCCATAAAAAGGACACAAGAACCATGAAATAGTCTCAGCAGTAACCATAATTAAATAATCACAGATACTACTCAGACCTTTTATGAAAAATATAAAATAAAGAGATTTTTTAACTCTAAGAGAAAAGTGCTTCAAGTCCTCTCAATTCAATTCTATTCACCTGCACACCATATAGCTAAAGGAACAATTCAAATGAAGTGAATACAAATTTTATTTTATTTGAATTCTCAATTTACCAAACTTTTCTTGTGACCTTTTTAAAGAATAGGAAGTGAGAAATTTTTTAAATTCCATTGGCTTCTATGATTATACTACAATCAAAAAATTGTAATTTGTGACTTGTGGTGGAATTTGCACAAAGCATGGGTATCATTCAACATTTGGTGATTTTACAAAACTAAAAATCTTAATATCAGTATTGGCAAAATGATGTATAGCATCAACCAAAGAAATAAAAAATAACTAAAAAATAATTTATTTAAAATAAATTTTAAAAAGTAATCAATATCACCTCCCTTATTACATTTATCCATTTCTTTCAAATATATCCAATCCCTCCTTAAATTTAATTAACCTTTCAACTTCCACAATATGAGGGGGGGAGAATTCTCACTCCAAATAAATTTCAATCATCTAGTCTACAATTATCCCATCTCAATTTAAACTTGTGTTCTTTGGAATATCACATGATTACATATAAAAATTCACTACGCATTTAAGTTTTCAAGTCTATACAATATTCAATGCACAGCCTAACTACTATGTCATATAGCATTAGCACAGGCATATGATGCAAGAAAGCAAACTTCTACAGCATAAAACAAAAAAAAAAAAAAAATCCTTCCCATTTCACCTATCCATTCACTCCAAATGCTTGCTTAGTTCTGCCTTGAACTTATTGAAGTTGTCGACCTCCACTACAACAGATTGAAGTTTATTCCAACTATTAACAATCCGTTGACTAAAGCCAAATTTCCGCACATCTATTCTACAGTTGTCTTTCCTCAATTTGAATTTATGTTCCCTCAGGTGAGTGATCTGAGCAAGAGGAAGAATCTCATCAGCATTGAGCTTGCTCACACCATTATACACCTCAATTAGATCACCTCAAAGGTGCCTAGTCTCCAGAAGCTGAAATTTGCAGAACTTAAGCCTTGCTTGGTAACAGCAAGCCTTTGTTCCCCTCAGCATCTTGTTGCCCTTCTCTGTGCTCATTCCAGCAGCTCTACATCTTTCCTAAAATGAAGACTACAGACCTATATACAGTACTCAAATTCTGGTCTGACCATTACCTTATACAAGAAGACAATCATCTCCTTATCCCTGCTATCAAAATTCCTGTATAGCATTGTCAAGACACCATGAGCTATTCTTGCTGCCTGTATGAACTGCTCAGAAAACTTCATATCTGACTGCACAATTACTCCCCGATCTTTTTCATTCTCCACTACCCTGAGTGTAGTACTGCCCAGTTGATTCCTTACTATGGGGTTACTGCTATCCATAGGTTGTACTTTATATTTGTCAATGTTAAACTTCAGTTGCCACCTCTCAAGCCCATCTGCTCAACTTTTCCAGATCCTGTTGCAGTAGCGTATTATCATTAGTGTCATTAACAACCCTGCCAACCTTCATATCATCTGCAAACTTAGACATTAACCCCGATATACCTTCATGAATATCATTGATAAATACAGAAAACAACAATGGTCCCAACATCAAACCCTGGGGGACTCCACTAATAACATTAATCCATGAAGAGCAGTGTCCACTGATTACCACTTTCTGTGTTCTCCCACTCAACCACCCCTTTATCCATTATAGCAACCTGCCCTTAACGCCATACTATTTCAATTTGTACAGTAATCTTCCATGTGCCACAGTATCAAAAGCTTACCTAAAATCCAAGTATGACATCAAAATTATTTTTTGCATCCAATTCCTTTGTGACCACATCATAGTATCCAATCGAATTTGTCAGACATAACTTTCCCTTGACAAACCCATGTTGCGTCGGAACTATAACTGCAGTCTTGTCTAGATAATCCTGCATTGCTTCCTTAACCAGTGCTTCCATTAATATTCCTGGAACAGAAGTTAAATTAACAGGTCTGTAATTACTCATTTCGCCCTCTGATCCATCTTTGTGAACAGGGGACACATTTGCACATCTCCAATCCATGGGGACCTCTCCTGAGTCCAAGAAAGCTTTCATAATTATGGCTAAGGGTATGCTAACTTCCTTTGCTGCTTCCCTTAATATAACTGGATAGATCCCATCCAACTTCTGGCATTCAGCTCGCTTGTTTGTTTGTTTGGGGATTTTTTTGGCGCATGGGCGTCTATGGCCATAATGCGCCATATATAGGTTAGTATTTATGCTATTTCTTTATGGATCGAGAGTCAGGAAACTGATTGTTGACTAGCTAACGGAGGTGGTATACACTGACTGCTTTGAGAAAGGTAAAAATCTTTGAGACATCTGTTTTATTGCCCAAAAAGTGAACTAAGCGTTAGTGGGTCTTCAGTTGTGGCTGGATTGAAGTGATTCTGGCATTCTATTGCAAATTTTGTGCATTCCACAAGGATATGTTTCACTGAAAGCACTGTTTTACAGTGATCACACTGGTGGTGAATCTCCCCTCTTAAAAGGTAACCATGAGTAATATTAGTGTGACCTATACGGAGACGAGCTAGTATTACCTCCTGTTGTCGAATTGCACTGAGGCTTGAAGGGTCTCAAGATTTTTCTTGAAGGGTCTCAAGATTGCTCAAGATTTGGCTTGATACTTCGAAGCTTATTTTCAAGTTGGTTTTGCCATGTTGATTGCCACTGGTACATGCATTTTTCCTGTATTATTCGTCTATAATCTTGATGTGGAACTCTCCACATCAGGTGGTAAGTCAGCCGCTTTTGCGGCATTGTCCGCTAATTCATTTCCTGGAATTCCCATATGTCCTGGGACCCGACAGAATGTATGGTTCTTCCAAGCTCAGATAAGGTATATAAAGAGTTTGTTATTTCTTTTACGACTGGGTGGGTGATGTTCATCGTGTTTTCCAGGGCTTGAAGTGCACTTAGAGAATCAGAGAAAATTATACTGTTTTCAATATTGGAGGTCTCGATATGCTTCAGTGCAACCTGAATTGCCAATAGTTCGGCAGAAAATATACTGAACTCATGTGGCAGTTGGTAGGCCAATGTTATGTTCTGGAAAACTGCGGCGATTACAATGTGGGTGTCATTCTTTGACCCATCTGTATGAACTACAACAAAGTTTGGAAACTGCTCCACCACTGCAAGGTACAATTGCAAGAAATTTTCTTTATGTAGCAGATTTATCTCATTTATGAAGGTATTTATCACACAAAGGTGGAGTAATGCTCCACGGAGCAAGGAATAGTGGAGGGGTATTTGAGATATTATCAAAACTCAGATTAAGTTCTTCTAGAAGATGTCTTATTCTTATACCTAACGGTCGGTTAGCAGTAGGGCAGTTATGGTAAAACCTGCTGTGTGGGGGGTGAAAAGTAATTCCCAATTTGGGTGTTCAGGCATAGATCTTATTTTATATGCATAGCGTAATATAAGTTGTTGCCTTCTGATAGAGAGAGGGGGTTCATGAGCTTCGGCATATAGACTATGTATTGGAGACGTGCGATATGCTCCTAGAGCAATGCGTATTGCACTATGATGGAGAGGATCAAGCCAGCGAAGGACACTAGGCCTTGCTGAGCTATACACTGGTGGTCCATAGTCAAGTTTTGATCTTATTAAAGATCTGTATAGCCATAATAAGGTAAGGCGATCAGCTCCCCACTTTGTTGCTGAGAGAACCCGGATGACATTTAATTTTTGTTGGCAGGATGTTCTTAGTCTTTTAATATGTTCCAGGAATGTAAGTTTATGATCTAAGGTGATTCCTAAGAATCGTATGCTGGGTTGAACTGCTATTGGTTGTCCATTCAGTTGTAGTTCCGAGTGTGGGTGCAATTTACGTTGTCGGCAAAAATGGATGCACAACATTTTTTGAGAACAAAGCTGAAAACCATTGGTTTGTGCCCATGTACTGATCTTATTTATTGCCCCTTGTAACTGTCTCTCGAACGTATTCATGTTTTTCGCATGGCAAGAAATACTAAGGTCATCTACGAACAGTGCCTTGTCAATAGTGTTTGGAAGTTGTTCAGCAATGGTGTTTATCGCAATTATAAAGAGTGTAGCACTAAGTACAGAGCCCTTGGGAACTCCCTCTTCTTGAAAAAATAGTTCCGACAGTGAAGTTTTAAATCGAACCTGGAAAGTTCGCTTGTCTAGGAAGTTGCATATGAAAATCGGGAGATGGCCCCGAAGTCCATGGTGATGTAATTTGCAGAGTATTCCATACTTCCACGTGGAATCATAGGCTTTGCTGATGTCGAAGCAAACCATTACATGGTGTTCCGATCTAAGGAATGCATTCCGAATGGAATTCTCTAGTCTTACTAGTATATCTAGTGTTGATCTGTTTTGTCGAATGCCGAATTGTGCAGAATGTAAGAGATTGAAATTTTCCAGGTACCATATCAGTCGACGGTTCACCATCTTTTCCAGAATTTTGCAAAGGCAACTGGTCAAGGCAATGGGTCTATAGCTAGTAGGGTTTGTCGGGTCTTTTCCTGTTTTAAGGAAGGCAAGTACTGTAGCGTGGTGCCATTGTTTAGGGAATCATCGAATAATGGATATTATCTGGTCCTACAGCGCTACGCCTAGATGTTGACAAGGCTCTATGTAGTTCGTGGATAGTGAATGGTAAGTTATATTGTTCTTCTGCTTTTGAAGAAAAGTTTAACTTTTGTTTTTCTGAATTTGCTTTGAATCTTCTGAAAGCTGGTATGTAACTTTCTGTTGCTGATGTTTTGGCAAAAGTTTCCCCTAGTATATTGGCAATTTGGGTAGGGTTAGAAATGTTCTGCCCTCTCCATTCCATGGTAGGCTGAGGTATCATTTGATATTTACCACTCATTTTCCTGATTGTTTTCCAAATTTTATGTGTGGAAGTTGCTTGATTGATGGTTGAAGTGAAGCGAATCCAAGCGGCTTTTTTATTACTGCATCTAATATACCTCGCTCTTGCTCTAACGCGTTTAAACTGAATGAGATTAGCTGTGGTTGGATAGCGCCTAAAAGTATTCCAAGCTTTATTTTGGTCTCTTTTTGCTGCACGGCATTCGTCATTCCACCATATTTTTGGGTGTTCAGGTAATTTTGAGGAGGATTTTGGTATAGCTTGTCCTGTTGCGTGTAATATAGTTTTTGTGACATACTCAACCGCTTCCCTGGTTGGGGATTTTTGTATAATTTCAGGGTCCAGTTTAGCTAATTTTTTATACATCTCCCAGTCTGCTTTATCAATTAGCCACCGAGGAATTCTAGTAAGATGATAAGAGGGCTTATTTTGTAATTAAATTGTAATGGGAAAATGATCACTATGCATTGTTTGCCGTCCACTTTAGAGTAGGATACAAAGTTGCAGAACAGATAGACAAGTCTATTGCAGTATATGTTCCGGAAGGAAGGTGAATATAAGTAGGTGACCCGTCATTTAGAAGGAGAAGGTTGTTATCATCTAAACATTTTTCAATTAGTTTTCCTCTTTGGTCAATATTGTTGTTACCCCATAGTGTGTGATGACCATTTAAGTCTCCCAGAATGAGGAAAGGTGTGGGGAGTTGAGCTATGAGGTTGTTTAGGTCATTTTGTTGGATGGAAAAGCTTGGTGGAATATATAAGGAGCAGATTGTAATATGGATGTCAGCAGCTATACGGACTGCTATTGCCTCGAGGGGAGAGTTCAGTAAGACCTGTTTGACAGGAACATATGGGTTTGTTATAACAGCTACAGTGCAGTATTTTGATCGGTTCTATCTTTTCTAAAGAAATTGTAATAAGACAGTTTTGGTGTGTCTTGAGGTTTGAAATACGTCTCTTGGAGGCAGAGACATATTGGTGTGTATTTAGAGGTAAGGTCGTACAGGTCATTAATATTGGCACGGAAACCACGACAATTCCATTGAATTATTGTGTTCATTGTTTATCTCTAGTTAGACTTTCCGAGCGTTTTCTTGGTGCTGAGGTTCTCTGTTTTTCACTCTTGTTTTTATCTTTCTTTCGAAAGTAGGGCCTTTCTGTTTCCATATCTTCTTCTACAAAAATGTGTAGGACCAGGTCATCTGGGGGTATTTCCTTAGTATCCATTTCCTGTTGGTGACCAGAAGTTACGATTTGTTTTTCTTTGCGTCCTTCATCTGGGGAGTGGAGATTTTCGATTGGTATAGAAACTGGCGTATTGACTGCCTGAGTTTGAGTTGCATTGTACAGTGTTTTTACGTAGTTCGAGAAAGACTCTTTTGGGGGTACTGTTAGTTCAGTTTGCGATGCGGTTGACTGGAATTTTTTGGTGATTATACGTAGATCATACGTAGCATACGTATACATAGATCTATTTGCAAGGGTTGGTGGTGAGATGTTTCACTTTGCTTCTTGATAGGACACATTATGATTGGTTTTATAAATCTGAATAAGTTTCTCAGTTTTCCAGCGATCGCATGTTCTAGCGTAATGAGGAAATGATCTTTTTTGATCATTTCCTCATTACGCTAGATGTATCTTTTTTGCAGTTTGGGCATATCGGTTGGGGAGCAGTACAGGCTTCGCAGTTGTGTTCAACTGACCCGCACTTTGCACAAGCAGGAGTTCCCTGGCAGTTTCCTGTCTCCAGACAGGAGTTCCCTGTCTGGGAATGTCCGTACTTCTGACATCGGAAACACCGTAGCGGGTTTGGAATGTAAGGTCTGACATTACAGACCAGATATCCAGCCTTAATGGATGCTGGGCGATGTGGTGTATTAAAGGTCAAAATGAGATTGCGTGTAGGAGTCAGAACTCCTTCTTTTCTGGTGGAAATTCTCTTGACCTGTATAACGCCTTCTTCTTTAAGTTCTTCAAGCATCTCCTCTTCGAACACATCTATTAAATCCCAGTCAGAGATCACTCCTTTAGAGGTGTTCAGTGATCTATGGGGTGTCACAGTAACTGGTATTCCAGCAAAGATATTAATATTCAAGAGAGGCTCAGAGTGTTTACTATTACAGGTCTCGATCAGAAGTCCTGACCTAAGTCTTTTTACAGACTTAGGAGCTCCAGCTCTGCTTTCTAATTCCTTTTGTACTCTAAATGGCGAGATTTTGCCAATTGCACTTTCATCAGTTCAGTGCATGATCAGGAAAGCTGGAGAAGGATCGATGTCAGAGTCAGTTTTCTGCCGTTTTGAAGTTCCTGCGATAGAACTATCTTTCTTTTTTGATGTCTGGGGTGCATCTGGCAGCCCAGATAAGTCCAAGTTTGATTTACTCATGACGTGCTCTTTTTGGCCCCGGGAGATTATCTTTTTCTTCCAGGTTACCAGCCTGGCACGTGGAGGCAAGAGCGGTGCCACCTAGTGACCCAAGCGAAGAGAAGGTTAGTATTAATGAAAAATAAAAAAGGGGGTTAAAGAAAGGTACTTTCCTTTCTGGGTTATATAATTTCAATGATCAATTTAATTATAATGCTCAAGAGTTAACGGACTTGCGAAACTCAGGACAAACGTATTTACAGTAAAGCGTATCAGACAATCACTATGAAAAGCCGCTGTGGTCACTAATATCGCTTGGCACTCGGGGACATTCACCTCGCTGAATAACTCCTCATGTGTGAATGTAGATGCAAAATACTCATTCAGTTTGTAGTAGTAGTAGTGGCATGTGATGCAAGAAAGCAAGTATATGAGCTTATGCAGCATTAGCCAAAAAAAAAATTTACACCATTGCCTCCAAATGCCTGTCCAGTTCCTCCTTAAATTTATTCAACCTATCAACTTCCACAACGACAGATGGAAGTTTGTTCCAGCAATTAACCACCTGCTGGCTAAAGGCAAATTTCCGCACATCTATTCTACATCTGTCTTTACTTAATTTGAATTTATGCTCCCTTAGGTTCGTAATCTGAACAAGGATCCCATCAGAATTCAGCGTGCTCAACCCATTCAAGGCCTTATATACCTCAATCAGATCACCGCGCATGTGCCTAATCTCCAGCCACTGCAATTTGTAGAACTTAAGCCTCTCTTGGTAAGAGGATCCCTTCATTCCCCTCACCAATCTTGTTGCCCTTCTCTGTACACGCTCAAGTAAATCTACATCCTTCCTAAAATGAGGCCTCCAGACCTGTACGCAGTACTCAAGGCGTGGCCTGACCATTGCCTTATACAGAGGGATAATCACCTCCTTTTCCCTGCTAGCAAAATTCCTATATATCGTTGACAAAACCCCATGAGCTGCCCTGGCAGCCTGTCTGCATTGCTCAGAAAACTTCATATCTGACTGCACAATTACTCCCAGGTCTTTTTCATTTTCTACCACCTTAAGTGTAGTACCACACAGTTGGTACGTTTCTCCGGGGTTACTTCTACCCATATGCAGTACTTTGCATTTGTCAAGGTTAAACTTCAGTTGCCCATCTGCCCAAATTATCTAGATCCTGTTGCAGTAGCACACTGCCATTACTGTCATTAACAACCCTGCCAACCTTTGTATCATCTGCAAACTTCGACATTAAGTCTGATATACCTTCATCAATATCATTGGTAAATATACAAAACAACAGTGGACCTAACACCGAACCCTGTGGGACTCCACTAATAACATTAGTCCACGAAGAGCAGCACCCATTGATTACCACTCTCTGTCTTCTCCCACTTAACCATCCTTTTATCCATTGTAGCAACTTACCCTTAATACCATTCTGCTCCAATTTGTACAATAGTCTTCCATGCGCAACAGTGTCAAAAGTGTCAAAAGCTTTCCTGAAACTACTGCACATAGCAGCCAAAGCACCAGCCATTTCTATACCTAAAGTTTTCTTAGATAAATCTCTTCAAAATAAGTTGCTTGCATCAGCATTGTAAACTTGTTTTGGGCTTCAACCCACTTCAATGAATTTTTGAATCTTACATTGAATAGAAATTCTTTTGTTGCTAACAAATACCTAATTATATAACAATGTTTAAATCTGCCAATCCATCTGGCATCCACCTTGAAATTGTAATTTTTTTGAAATAAAAAAATTTTGCCATCTCATGCAAAAGTTCCCCAGATTCACATTGTTACATATCAAATTTGAAAGAACAAGGTATAAAAGGCAAGTTAAACTAAAGGATATTCACACAACTTAAGTGTTTTGTACTTACTCCAGCAACTGCAATTTGCAGAACTTAAGTCTCTCTTGGTAAGAGGATCCCTTCATTCCCCTCACCAATCTTGTTGCCCTTCTCTGTACACGCTCAAGTAAATCTACATCCTTCCTAAAATGAGGCCTCCAGACCTATACGCAGTACTCAAGGTGTGGCCTGACCATTGCCTTATACAGAGGATAATCACCTCCTTTGATGCACCCTTGGATGAAAAAATGGATGAAAAATTTATTGTTATGTTTATATCACTAATAATAGACTTAACAACACTGCACATTCCACTGTCAATTTGGTTCCAGCTTGTCTTAATTTTAAGTCACTTTAAAATGTCATACTTTTCAGAGAAAGAGAGAGAATATCTGTGTCTTATTACTACTGCAGGACATCCTAAACTACTGTAACTAGTTATGCAGCTCACAGTGAAACTAAACTAACACCACTGTAAAGTCACTAATTACCCACTTTTCCAAAGAGCGGATAATTAGAAAAAAAAGACAACAAGAAGAGAAAAGGTCAACAGTCTTTTTATACTGCCAACTACCTAGAATGGGCTTATTTCTGAAACAATCACTTTCTATCATACTAAACAGCTTCTCAAACAGCAGCATTGAAACTTTCATTGGATGAAACTATGAGAAAATGTTCCAAAGCTAAAGCACACAAGAGACAGTACAAAAAATTTTTTTTCTCTTTAATTTCTGAAAAAAAAAAAAAAAAATATTTAAACCAAAATCTGATTCAGATTAGAATGGGTCTGGATAACCATGGTTTTCCTGGTGGTCATTTAGCTGAAAAAAAATTACAAAGAAAACACATTTCATATAACTAATATCTATAAAAATCATAACAATTAAAATTCTGCAATGAATGTGAATTAGAAGTTACCATATAAAAATGTAAGCAAAAAAAAAGAAAGCAAGAAAAGCTTACTCTTTTAATAGCTTCCATTTCTCTTTCCAATGCTTTAAACTTGCTTCTTTCTTTGGCTCTGGCCTTAAATATTTTAGTATCAAATTCACTATTGGCTTCTTCAAGCTTCTTTTTGAGTTTTTGTACAAGGATTTTCTCACCTTCTAATTCACCTTTCAAAACTTTAAGTTCATCTGAAATATACAAACTGTGCATTACTGTAGAAATATTTACAGAAAACAATGACTGAAACAAATTTTCACAAAACCCTCAGTATTATGAACAGAAATCTGTTCAGAATACTTACAGATTTACCTATAATTTATTCCAAGGTACCATAAAGATAAACTAAGGATGACTCAAACTAATTTAATTAATCATGACTGATTTTGGAACATTATAACCAGGAAAACACCGTTATTTAATTACTGCATGCATATGCAGTCAGTTACATACCTTGTCAATGGTTGTTATAACGAGCATCATTCCCTAAGAAATAGCAAGTAACATCTAATATAATAAATAGAAAAAAAATACCAGAAGCAACTCAATGCAGATTTTTACTATGCTTTAATGATACAGTTCTAAGAACCTAATAAAATGAAGAATAATCTAAAAATTTAATAAAACTGAGATCACTTTAAAAATTTAATAAAACCAACAACACAGTGAAAATAAAAATTTGAAACTCTTCCCAAAGTGGGGTGCAGGTTATTGAAGGTTCTTAGCATTAGCATAGACATATGATGTAAGAAAGCAAGCGTATATAGCAGGAGTGGCCAACTTAATTTGTGATGCGAACTACTTTTTCCTTTAATATGTGCCGTGATCTACCATCTCAAAAATTTCATTCCACAAGGTGCACAAATCGAGGGTTGACTGTATATTTAAAATTCATCATGATCGACCGAAATGGAATCCGCAATCGACTCGTTGGACAACCCTGTTATATAGCATCAGCCAAAAAGAGTTTGTTCTAACCATCCACTTGCTGGCTAAAGGTAAATTTCCACACATCTATAATACAACTGTCTTTCCTCAATTTGAATTTATCTCCCTCTCAGATGAGTAATCTGAGTAAAAATCCCATCAGCATTGAGCTTGCTCAAACCATTCAAGGCCTTATACACCTCAATAAGATCATCTCACAGATGCCTAGACTACAGACACTGCAATTTGCAGAACTTAAGCCTTTCCTGGTAACAGCAACCCTTTGTTCCAATAACAAATCTCATTGCCCTTTTCTGTATTTGTTCCAGCAGCTCTACAACCTTCTTAAAATAAGGCCTCCAGACCTGTATGCAGTACTCAAGGTGTGGCTTGACCATTGATTACACTAGGGGACAATCACCTCCCTATCCTTACTAGCAAAATTTCTGTATATATGATTGACAAGCCACCATGAGCTACTCTTGCAGACTGTTTGCACTGCCACAGAAAACTTCATATCTGACTGCACAATTACCACAGGTCTTTTTCATTCTCTAACACACTGAGTGTTGTAACACACAGTTGATACGTTACTCTGGAGTTACTGCTATCTACAGTACTTTACATTTATCAATGTTAAACTTCAGCTGCCACCTCTCAGCACATCTGCTCAACTTTTCTAGCCGGGTGCAGTAGTGTCATTAGCAACCCTGTACATACTGCTTTTTCTTCTCCTCTGTTATCTTAAAGACCTTTGTATTATTTACTCGAGTCAGTTTTTTCCTTTCCTTTCCTACATCTATATCAAGTGTACATCTTACCATTCTGTGATCACTTCCAACATTTACCTTATTCAGTACGGTAACATCATTCACAATATATCTTCTGTTAGTGAGGATGAAGTCGATTTCATTAGTTGTTAATCCATTTGGACTCTTCTGTTCCACTTTCTGTTCACCCTTTTCTTGAAAAAGTGTTCATTACTGACAGTCCTTGAGATTCAGCAAATTCCACAAGTCTTTCACCTCTTTTATTTCTTTCACCAAGAAATACTGTTTTGCCTTTTTCCAACCTTAGCATTGAAGTCCCCCATAATAATAGTGTAGTGGGTTTTCTGCTCATCTAGAAGACTCTCAAATTCGGTGTACATTTCTTCAAACTCTTCATCATCATCATGGCTCGATGTTGGTGCATAAATCATTATAATCTTTAGCTTGTACCTCTTAGGAATCTTGAGTATTAGTCTTGACACCCTTGGTGATGTACTTTTGAATTCCAAAATGTTGTTTTTAAAATCTTTATGGACCAGAAACCCAACTCCACCTTCACTCCTTTCACTGTTTCCATTGGTGTACAGCAGATTTCCACTTGATAAACTTATAAGTGATTCATTTCTTCTTCTTGTTTCAGCCAAACCGATGATATTCCAATTCACATTTTCTAATTCCTTTTCCAGCTCTAATATCCTGTCTTCACCGATGAGTGATCTTACGTTATAACAGGCCAAGTTCAGTTTCCGTGCATGGCAGCCTGGTCGTACCCAGAGATTCTTAGCACCCTCTGACAATCACCTCCCTATCCTTACTAGCAAAATTTCTGTATATATGATTTGGAGGGTATGGTGTGATTTTTTTTTTTTTTTTTTTTTTGGCTGATGCTGCATAAGCTCCTACACTTGCTTTCTTGCATCAAGTGCCACTACTACTACTACTACTACTACTCTGCTTCCACTCTGATTATCTCGCTGCTGTAAGAGGGAGAGTGAAAGCTGCTGGGGATTGAGGGCCATTTGTATTGTTGTGCTGTCATATGCTGGAGGGTTTGGTCTTTTCCTCTTCACGCTGACCAGGCGTCTTGAAGAGAACCACTCTACACGTTCGTTGCCACCTAAGTGACATAACAGGGCTTACCATCGAGAAGGTGTGCACGAGTGGATTTTAGGGAAGCAGGCCAACCGGACTTCTCCTAAATCTTCTGTAATAGAGAGATATTGGATCCATCAGTGTTTTAGGCTGAGTGTCTGATAACACACAGGATACCTGTTCCCCTCTAAGCTCCAAAATCCAAGTATATGATATCAAAATTATTTTTTGCATCCAGTTCCTTTGTGACCACATCATAGTATTCAATCAAATTTGTCAGACAGAACTTTACCTTAACAAACCCATGCTGCATCTGAGCTATAACTGCAGGCTTGTCTAGATGATCCTGCATTGCTTCTTTAACCAGTGACTCCATTATTGTCCCTGGAATAGAAGTTAAACCAGCAGGTCTGTAATTACTCATGTCACCCTTTGATTCCCTTTGCGAACTGGAGATACATTTGTACATCTCCAGTCCATGGGAGCCTCCAAGGAAGCTTTCATAATTATGGCTAAGGGTTTGCTTACTTCCTTTGCTGCTTCCTTTAATATGACTGGATAGATCCCATTCACCCCAGGTGCCATTCTTATGTTCAAATTCAACAATTTCTCCTCCACTTTGCTCTTAGTTATTAAAAAATCATTTAGCTCCCTGCCAGAGGTTGATAAACTTCTGGACTCCACTTCCCTACATGTGTGAATGTAGATGCAAAATACTCATTCAGTTTGTCAGCTATCTCAGTAGTTTCATCGACAATTGATCTTTCCATGCCAAGTGGACCAATCTGATTCATCCCCTTCCTTCTAGAGTTTACATAAGTAAAGAAGTCTTTACTGTTTTTCTTTGTATCTTTTGTCAAAGATTTTTCATAACCTGACTTTGCTTGCGTAACAACCTTTGTGACTTGATTAGGAGTTATTAAGCAAGGAAAATGCCAGAAGTTTATCAAACTGTAACAGGGTACTTAATGATTTTGTAATAACTGAGAGCACATAATAAAGGCACATGGAGTGGATGTGATCTATCCAACTATATATTAAAGCAAGCAGCAAAGGAAGTAAGCAAATCCTTAGCCATAATTATGAGAGCATCTTTGGACTTGGGGAAAAGTCCCCAAAAGACTGGAGATGTGCAAATGTATCTGCCATTCACAAAGGGGAATCTAAGTGTAACATGTGTAATTACAGCCCACTTAGTTTAACTGCTGTTCTGGGGAAAATAATGGAGTCATTGGCTAAAGATGCATTACAGGATCATCTAGACAAGACTGTAGTAGTAATAATTCAGACACAGCAGGAGTTTGTTAAGGGAAAGTCTTGTCCTACAAATTTGATTGGGTACTATGATTTGGTTATAAAAGAACTGGATGCAAAAAATAATTTTGATATCATATACTTGGATTTCAGGAAAGCTTTTGACACTGTTGTGCATGGAAGACTATACAAGTAGGAGCATAATGGTATTACGGGTAAGCTGCTACAATGGATAAAAGGATGGTTGTGTGGGAGAAGACAGAGTGGTAATCAATGGACGCTGCTCTTCATGGATGAGTGTTATTAGTGGAGTCGTCCACGGTTCAGCGTTGGGCCCACTGTTGTTTTGTACATTTATCAATTATATTGATGATAGTATATCAAGCTTAATGTTAAAGCTTGCAGATGATACAAAGGTTGGTAGGTTTGTTAGTGACAGTAATGGCTGTGTGCAACTGCAACAGGATCTAGAAAAGTTGGGCAGATGGGCTGAAAAGTCGCAACTGAAGTTTAACATTGACAAATGCAAACTACTGCATATATGTAGAAGTAACCCCAGAGAAACATACCAACTGTATGCTACTACACTAGGGTGGTAGAAAATGAAAAACACTTGGGAGCAATTGTGCAGTCAGATATGAAGTTTTTTGAGCAATGCAGACAGGCTGCAAGAGCAGGTCATGGGGTATTGTCAATGATATACAGATTTTTGCTAGTAGGGAAAAGGGGGTGATTATCCCTTTGTATAAGGCAATGGTCAGTCAATGCCTTGAGTACTACGTACAGATCTGGAACCCTCATTTTAGGAAGCATGTAGAGTTGCCTGAGCATGTACAGAAAAGGGCAAGAAGATTGGTGAGAGGAATGAAAGGGTCTTCTTACAAAGAAAGGATTAAGTTCTGCAAATTGTAGTGGCTGGAGACTAGGCACCTGTGAGGCGATCTGATTGAAATGTATAAGGCCTTGAATGGGTTGAGCATGCTGAATTCTGATTGGATTTTTCCACTTTTCTCAGATTATAAATCTTCTTCCAGTCACATAGCTCCCTGAGGATCTATTGTGTCCACCAACAAAACCGGCAACTGAAAAAATAAACAAACTAATGATTCTCACTTTCATCTTTAGGAGCAGATCTTGATCTCTCGATAATTTTGTCAGATCAGTGACCAACATTTTAGCAATTGCCTATTGTCTCTTTACATCATTTGAGCAGTCAGTATTTTTATTTATTCTTGAACCTAAATAATCAAATTCTTCGTTATCTTGCCCATTAACTTCACTTCACTTCACTTTACTGGAACCGAAATTATCACCAATCACCATAATTTTAGTTTTACACACATTCAGAAACAATCCTTTTTTTTTCTTACTTACTTCACATACTCTCCTCAGAGTTTATTTAAGATTATTCTTAGAATTGCAAATTAGCACAGTATCATTAGTATTGAGGAAAGACAGATGTGTGGAAATTTGCCTTTAGCCAGTGGGTGGTAAATTGCTGGAATAAACTTCCATCTGTCGTTCTGGTAGTTGATAGCTTAAATAAATTCAAGGAGGAACTGGACAAATTTTATGAGGGAATGGATGTGTGAATTATTTTATTTATTTTATTTTATTTTTTTTTTTGGCTGATGCTACATATGCTTGCTTTCTTGCATCACATGCCTCCATTATTATTACTATTACAGATATCTTATATCTACCATAGACATCTGTGTCTCCTGATAATTTATATGCATCCCATGCATTTTGCTTCTCTGCCATGAGTCTCGTTAGTTCATCTGACATCCATTTAGGACAGTACAGTATTTCTTAGTCAACTTTGGACAGTATTTCTCAGTTGGTATGAAAAGCCTCCTAGTAGCTTCCAAGGTTAATTCCTTGAATGCTTCCCATTTAGAATTTTTTTTTGTTAACATCATTAGTTGGTCCCACTGTATAGAATTTTAAAAATCTCTAAGGCCACTGTACTAACCTTTACGAAAACAAGAACCCTTCCCTTTACTTTACCCCATTGGTAGTTACATCTGTAAGTAAATGCCACATCAGTACACTGTGATCACTGCCACCTAGTGGTTCCTTTAGCCGCAGATTCTTAACCCATTCTCTTTGTCAAGAAATGGGTTATATGCGATATGGGGAGACTGATGGGCTGCTTATATTATATGGAAATGGATATCTCCATTATTCCCTGGGAGCAGTAGATGTAGTAAGCTGCCATATTCCTAGTAAGTTCCAAGAATTAGAAATGGCAAATAGGCAATAAATGTTAATGGAGTTTTGAAAGATCCTTGTGTATATCATCTCAGAAATTAATAACTTACAATAATTTGGCTGATAGTCATAATTTCATCAAAATTAAATGGGCTTCTGATATTACCTCATTCGATGACACTGGATATCACAGTGGGTGGAACCTCAGGATATTGAATCGCATCTAGTACTGTAAACAATTCTGTGGCAACTCTGTACATTAGGATTAATCATAAAAATTAATTTCTGATTAATTAATCTGAGTCATCATGGAACAAGTAAATACATGGGCTGTGTTAGGGTAACTAAGAGTAATAACAGGTGCACGTATACTTGTATGTACACCAGTGCTCAAATAAATTTGATGAATTTGAAGTGCTGATCAAGGCATCAAAGGCAGATATTGTTGGGATATCAGAGACATGGTGTCACACAGATATAAGCAGTGCAGAATTGGAATTTGAGGAGTAAAATGTGTACACAAAAGATAAACATGATAGAGAGGTTATGCTGTTAGTTAATAAATGCACAAAATTTAAGGAAGTGCATCCACTTGACATAGATGGACAGTGCAATGCTGAGTCAGTTTGGTGTAACATAAGCGCTGGGAAAGCAAAAATGAGGGTAGGAATGTGTTGTAGATCTAACGGCTCTGATGAGTATAATGAACAACTGCACAGAGAAATAGAGTGGACCAGTTGCTTGTTTGTTATTTGGTTTTTAGGAGCATTAGCAACTAAGGCCATATTGCTCCGGGGATATGTGGTGGTCATTCCCTGACCTTTCCGCATCCTCCATATTTGGTGGTCACGGGCTCGAACCCCGGTCTAATCTAATCTAATCCTGCCCACCTGGTTGTGGAGGTGCCTATGGACTAGTAAATCAGAGTGTCTTATAATGGGGGTTTTTAACTTTCCAGATATTGACTGGAACTTATGGATTGGTCACTAACCGCACACTAGCAAGGCTTTTGTGGATTTATTGGATGATTGTTTCCTACATCAGCATGTTTGAGAGGCAAGCAGAGGGCATAATACTCTTGAGAATAAGTAGTGATTATTCATGCATTAAGAATTGCATATAAAGGAATCACTAGGTGGCAGTGATCATGCTGTGATCACTGCCACCTAGTGATTATGGGATTTACTTAAAAATGTCACTACCATTAGGGGTAAAGGGAATGGTTTTTGCTTTCGTAAAGGTGACTACAGTGGTCTCAAGACAGTTTTTAAATTCTATGCAGTGGGACCAACCGATGATGTTACCAATAGCAAATTCTAAATGTAAGCATTCAAGGACTCAATGAAACTAGGCTCTTCATACCAACTAAGAAATACTGTTCAAGGTTTAGGCCTAAATCGATGTCAGATGAACTAATGAGCCTCATGGCAGAGGGAAAAAAATGCATGGGATGCATATAATAATCTTAAATTATTGGTGAAAACCTCATCCAATAATTTAAGTAGGATGGTTAATCTCTCAACACTCAATTGCGAATGATTATAATATGAACTTTCCCCCCCCCCCCGTGTATTGTCATAAATGAATCAAGTTAAAATAACTATTAATTAAAATAAGCATGTATTCAACTCTCATATCACGTTAAGGGAATCAGAAAGAATCACGCTAAGACGGTGGCTACCAACCTACAAAAACCAACCAACATCACAAGCCATCATGAGAATTGAAAAACAATTGTCGCGAAATTCTAAAAACGATTACACTAATAAATTAATTCACACATAAGTTAAACTTTAAAATCGTTATTATTAACTTATGTGTGAATTAATTTATTAGTGTCATCGTTTTTAGAATTTCGCGACAATTGTTTTTCAATTCTCATGATGGCTTGTGGTGTTGGTTGGCTTTTGGAGGTTGGTGGCCACAGTCTTCCCGTGATTCTTTCCGATTCCTTTGACATGATATGAGAGTTGAATACATGCTTATTTAAATTAATAGTTATTTTAACTTGATTCATTTATGACAATACACGGGGGGGGGGTAAGTTCATATTATAATCATTCGCGATTGAGTGTTGAGAGATTAACAGTTATGTTATGTTGTTATTTTGGTTCTCAGGAGCATTAGCAACTAAGGCCATTTTGCTCCGGGATATGCGGTGGTCTTTCCCTGACCTTTCTGCATCCTCCATATTTAGTGGTGACGGGCTCGATCCCCATCTAATCAAGAAGCGTGTGCTACGCACTGCTGCTCCTTCCCACCTGGCTACGGAGGCACCAAGAGAGAGATTAACAGGTGAAAACCTCATACTAAAAAGGTATGAGGTTTTCACCTATAATTTAAGATTATTATAATAATAATAGGACTTATTGGGCTTCATAGTCCCTTTTAATTTGAATTAGTAATGAGATGCATATAAATTATCAGTCAACACAGAAGCCTGTGGTAGATATAAGCTAGTCTGTAATCAAGTCACAAGAGAGGTTAGGCAAACAAAGGCAGATTACAAGAAATATTTGGCAAACGATACAAAGAAAAACTTATATACACTCAAAAAGAAAGGGGATGAATCAGATTGGTCCACTTGATATCGATGGTTTGACTGTTGATGATCCTGATCAGGTAGCTGAAAAACTGCATGAGTATTTTGCATCTATATTCACACATGGGGAATTCTTTAGGGAAGTGAAGGACAGAAGCTTATAAACTCTAACAGGGAGATAAATGATTTTGTAATAACTGACAGCAAAGTGCAGGAGAAATTGTTGCAGTTAAACATAAGAAAGGCACCTGGGGTAGATGGTATCTATCCAGTTATATTAAAGGTAGCAAAGGAAGTAAGCAAACCCGCAGTCATAATTATGACAGCATCGTTGTAGTCAGGAGAAGTCCCTATGAACTGGAAATTTGCAAATGTATCTCCAATTCACAAAGAGGGATCAAAAGGTAACACGAGTAATTAGAGATCTGTTAGTTTAACTTCTGTTCAGGGGAAAATAATGTAGTCACTGGTTAAAGAAGCATTGCAGTCATCTAGACAAGACTGCAGTAATAATTCAGATACAGCATGAGTTTGTTAAGGGAAAGTCTTGTCTGACAAATTTGACTGGATTTAATTTTTTTTTTGACAAAATTTAATTTTTATATCGTATACTTGGATTTAAAGAAAGCTTTTGATACTGTTGCACATGAAAGACTACCGTACAAATAGGAGCAGTATGATATTAAAGGCAAGTTGCTACAACGGATAAAAGAGTGGTTGAGTGGGATTCGATAGAGAGTGGTAATCAACGGATGCTGCTCTTCGTGGACTAATGTTATTAGTGGAGTCCAACAGGGTTCAGCGTTGGGCCCACAGTTGTTTTGTAAATTTATCAATGATATTGATGAAGGTATATCAGGCTTTGTGTCGAAGTTTACAGATGATACAAAGGTTGGCAGGGTTGTTAATGACAGTTTGTTTGTTTATTCCGGGATTTATTAGGCACATCAGCAACTATGGCCATAGTGCACCAGTTAATGATAGTAATGGCAGTGCGCTACTGAAACAGGATGTAGAAAATTTGGCCAGATGCTGAGAAGTGGCAACTGAAGTTTAACATTGACAAATGCAAAGTACTGCATATGGGTAGAAGTAAGCCCAGAGGAACGTACCAACTGTGTGGTAACTTAGGGTGGTAGAAAATGAAAAAGACCTGGGAGTAACTGTGCAGTCAGATATGAAGTTTTTTGAGCAATGCAGACAGGCTGCAAGCAGGTCATAGGATTTTGTCAATAATATACAGGAATTTTGCTAGCAGGGAAAAGGAGGTGATTATCCCTTTGAATAATGGCAATGGTCATGCCACACCTTGAGTACTATGTACAGGTCTGCAGGCCTCATTTTAGGAAGGATGTAGATTTGCTTGAGCATGTACAGAGAAGGGCAACAAGATTGGTGAGGGGAATGAATGGATTCCCTTACCAAGAGAGGCTTAAGTTCTGCAAATTGCAGTGCCTGGAGACTAAGCACCTGCAAGGTGATCTGATTGAGGTGTATAAGGCTTTGAATGGGTTGAGCATGCTGAATTCTGATGGGATTCTTCCACTTGCTCAGATTACAAACCTAAGGGGGCATAAATTCAAATTGAGAAAAGACAGTTGTAGAATAGATGTGCAGAAATTTACCTTTAGCCAATGGGTGGTTAATTGCTGGAACTAACTTCCATCTGTCGTTGTGGAAGTTGATAGCTTAAATAAATTCAAGGAGGAACTGGACAAACTTTTAGAGGGAATGGTTGTGTGAATTTTTTTTTTTTGGCTGATGCTACATAAGCTCATACGCTTGCTTTCTTGCATCACATGCCTCTATTACTATTAACTATGGCCATAGTGCACCAGTTAATGATAGTAATGGCAGTGCGCTACTGAAACAGGATGTAGAAAATTTGGCCAGATGCTGAGAAGAAGCTTTACAAAGCTTCTTTACAAGAAGCTTTGTAAAGCTACAGCAATGTTTCCTGGTTATCCGTGGTACAATTTGCAAAGGGAAAAACAACAGCATTAAAAGAAGCACAGGTCTTATAGAATAATTTCTAGATTATGATTATTTTTTTATAGAGAATTTTCAGAAATATGAGAAATCTAAAAATATCTAATTATCTGATGCTTAAAAAAAGTTAGCTACAGTGCATTTATGAGGAATGTTCAATAAATAAGTTTTGAAGTTCTTGTAAATCCACACTAGTTTATTTATAAAAATGACAGCAACATTGAACCATTTTAGCCTCATTCTCCCTGCTGCACTAACTTTTCAAATCCATATGCACAGAAATCAGTGCCCATATACAGAGGAACTGGTGAAAAGCACTTTGAACCTCAGTGTTGTTTTCCAAAATGCTGAACTCCACCAATGCTAGGAACAAATGGAAGTCAGCTGTAGCCGGGTCAGAACTGTAAGGTATATGGTCCAGTCGTTCCCATGAAAATATCTCATACAGTTGTGCAAGCTTGGCAGTATGTCAGTGGGCACTGCCATCATGCAGAATGGCACCTTCAGTGAGGATGCCAGGATGATGTCTGCAACCAGCATGTATTGAACCAGTTTTCAAGGTGGCAGATTTCAGTTTAATCACGTCACAGTAATGATTGGCATTGATGACTGCACCTCTTTCCAGAAATTCTACAAGGAGAATATTACTGAATATTCATTTCACAAATATACGTGGTCTCAATTCAAATCTCCACGATGTCCATTTCCACTTGCAGTCTGACAAACCCCAAGTACTTTTTCTGACAGAATCCAAGTTATCAGTTGATTCAACTACTGCTCATCTGAGATGCCCAAATTATTCGCTGTATGATTCCTTTCGCCTCAAAGGTGGTACTTGTGCATATGTCCATTCTGATATTCCCTGTCAGAGACTTGGCAATTTGAAATCTCCTCTCTTTGATCTTCTCTGGAATCCTGGAACACAGTCACGTGACCTTGCCAGCAGATTTTCCTCCTTTTAATTTATTTTTTGCAAGAGACCACACACACTTACATTTCACAGATCCATCCTTGGGATTCAGAAACAAAACACACAAAACATAAAACAAAAAGTGGTGCACCCAATTCTCATCACTTGTCACAACATAATGCAGAAAGGCATTTCTATTCTTTTGAATACTACATGAGATGTTCCAGGCTGCATCTCACCCTTAAACTGAAATGGCCCGGAATGAATATGTGAGGTTATCCACTGTGCTCATGCCTTCCCAGCAGGACTGAAAGTCATGGATGACGATAATGTTGGGCACTGCCAATGGACATTCCCATTTTTTTTTGGCCAATTAATGCATTTAATCTGTGTTTTCTTGAATTATTTGTTCACCCTCTCCACATTGGGATCTGCACCAGCACATGAACAGTCAGTTTAAAGTTCAGCAGTACAAATTCATCCACCCTTAAATGGAAAACCAGTACCATCTTTGCAACATTTATTCCAACATGAAATCTTCTCCATACACTTCCAACAGTATAGTGTACTGTGAATAGCACTTCCTAACAAGGAAGTGCCATCCACAATACAACTGAGCCCACCCATACTGGAAAACAGCTTGCATCTCCTCTTTACTCCGTCTCTAATATGTGAAAACATCATGACTGAACTCGCACTCATGCAGGTATGCATAACATTGCATCTAGTCTGGGTAAAGTGGCTGCTGCACATGACCAACAGCTCACAGTACTATTATAGTTACTAGAAGAAGCAGAAAGATGTTGCTAATTTTCAATTTATCTCCCATAAACTAGTGTGTATTCAGTGGCGGATCCAGAAAAAATTACAGGAGGGGCACCATTTTGTGCACTAGAATGGCAATCACATTAGCATTAGTGTTGCCAACTGTAGTCAGTTGAAAATAGCTAAGCTACAATGCAAAAATAGATAAAATCCTATGTTAACAAAGAAGAAAAAAAAAAAAAAAAAAAAAACATTTTGTAGCTAAAGGGAATTTAAACTACTGGTGTACATTTTCCGAAAAACGACGGGGGGGTAGCCACTACCCTGAATCCGCCACTGTGTATTTATAAGATCTCTCAAACTTATTTATTGAGCATCTCTCATATTTTTTAACTTAAAGGTACAAAAATAAGTTTTTACCTTCTGAAGCTTTTCGTTGAATTTCCTTCTGCTTCATAGCACTTTCTTGCAAAAATACAAGCTTTTCTTGTAACGTTGCATTTCGCGTTGATAATTCAAATCGAATATTTTCCTGTTTATGAATATTTTCCTCAAGACAGCATATTCGCTTATTTTTTTCACTTAATTCCTCTTCATACTTTTCCTTATAATTTTTAAATCCTTGCTTAAGTTTAGCATTTTCATCTTTCCAGCCCATTTCTAAGGTAGCAAATTTCTCTTGCATCAATATCATCTGTTGTCTTGTTTCATCTAGTTCATCAATAGCAGATTTTCTCCTTCTGCTTAAGTCTTCTGTCATTAACTAGCAATTAAAATGAAGAAGCATGTAAATTCTTTTTAGTGCTAGAAATTAGTTTCTGTTTATATTTCTTATTACAATAAAAAAATTTGCACTGAATTTGTCAAGTTAATTTCTATTATAATATGATAAGGAGCACCTCAATTCACTGATCAAACAATTATGTTTAAATTCAGTATAAGTAAAGCAGTTTCTGCACCATACTACTGTATTTGTACCTTTTTAAATTCATGAATTATAGGGTCAAATATTTGCCAGAAAAATTTGAAAACCAGGGCATGATAATAAGTCTGTCATCATAGCAGTTCAAAGAAAATTGGTGAAAAAAAAAATTTTTTTTTTTTTTTTAACTGTCACGATGTGTTACAAAAAATAAATAAATTAGTAAAACATCAGAGTGAGCCAATAACATTTATACAATTACTACCAATGGTGGTGTCAAAGCAGTTGCAAACAATTTTAGTTCTCGGGTAAAATGTTATTAACTCATAAAAAAAAGAAATTTAAATTTGAAAATAAAGCCCAATTTACTTTAAAATGTCACAAATGAAAAGGTTTGGACTGAGCAGAGAAGACAAATAGGAAGATGAATAGCAGACTAAAAAAAGAAATACTGATTTGCCATTTGCAGAGAAACTGCACAAGGATTTCAAGTGCAAAGAATTCTAGGTTTGATGTTGCATGCTCTGGCACCACACAGTTCAGAGGCAGCACGTGCTGGCACCACAAAGTTTTAATTCTAGATAACTCTATTAGATAAACAAGGAAATGACTGCATAATCAAAAGGAAATACTCTGGTTCTGTTCTATCTATCCTTGTTTGTGAAGGGCATCTTTCAGCAGCAAAATAATATTATGGAACAATTATTTTTAAGGGCCCAAAAGGTAATACATGCAGATACTAAGCATGTATTACCTTTTGAAACACAACTAAACCAAGGGTTCAGTTTAATTATGCAAGCAGTGTTGAGAAAAAGCCATGAGTTAGGACTTAAATGTGAAAGCATCTAAAATTTTCCTTGGGAATGAAAGGAGGGGTTTTATGGTAAAAGTGTATTTTTTTTCTGCATAGTGCACACATGCTGACAAAGGGCTATGCTCCTGCAATAGAGGTCATATACCTTGCGCTTCTTCCATTGAGTCCTGAATGGAAGAGGCGCAAGAATATTTACAATGCTATCAAGTACTCGACTTTAGAGGAAATTGCTAGGTTAGAGAGAATTTGCAAACTAATAATTTAATGATGGCCATGAGCAAGATGAAATTAATTCTAGAATTACACTGAACCATACTTGTGTAAAGTGCAAAACTTGGAAGGGAGTACAGTGCCTGCTAGGTAGTACAAGTATTAGTGGATACATATGACTTCTTGTAGACAGCAAAAAAAAAATATTTGCAGTTAAAACTTAAATTAAATAGAATACATTAAATAAAAGCAATAAAAATACACTAGTTAAAAGCACTGAAAATATACATTAAAAAACTAAAAACACAATAAATAAGTAGGCAAGCATAAACATCAATTTACAACATGTTTATCAACGGTAGGCAGCCTTTACTACTAAAGTGATAAACCAATGACTTGCACAATTGCACTCTATAAAAGACAATTGTGAACCAAAAGGGTGGAGATCCCTCCATTCCCCCTATAAGCCCATCCATCCCTGTGACTAATTAAAAGTTGTTCAAACACATTTGACATTATTTCGGTTTTTACCAAACATTTATAAAAAGTATTTCAGCACAATAAAACATTTTTTTTAGGTTGAGACCAATGTAAATGTTCAAGCACATTTGTCATTATTTGGGTTTTTACTAAACATTTATAAAAATGTATTTGAGCAAAATAAAACACGTTAGGTTGACAGTGTTTTATTTACTTTCATCCAACATGTGGTAACAAATAGATTCAGCCAACTATTTTCTTGTATTGTCTCACTTTTTCTAACAAGGGTGAATAAACGCATATTTGAATTAACCAATATGCTCAGGATTATTCACTCATAATTTATCCAAAATTTTTTTACCTTCATTACTATTCTCATTTCTCTTTATTTAATAGGATTATTTCTGGTTATTTTTATAAACAGAACAACAGACCAGTGCTTTTCTATCAGAACAGAAGGTGCACCTTTAACATAACATAAAAATTCTGAGGAGCATTTCACAATTGGTCCTGCAAATTATACCCAGAAAAATAGATTTCAAACCACTTAGAGAGAGAGAGAGAGAGAGAGAAAGAGAGAGAGAGAGAGAGAGAGAGAGAGAGAGAGAGAGAGAGAGAGAGAGAGAGAGAGAGAGAGAGATCAAATAAAATACTTTTTTTAACTTATTGTACATTACAAATGAACCTCATTTCATTTGTAATGTACTTTTTGCCTCTATCTCATTTCCTATAAATGAAATGAGATAGAGGCAAAAATATTTTTTTTATTTTTCAATCTAACTTCCCCTGAACTTCAATACACTTGTTCCATTTTGTTGGCAATAAGAAAATACCAGACAAAATTCTTTGCCCTGTCCATCAAAGAACACAGAAACAATAGACTTCAGTCCATTATCATCAGCAAAGCAACATCCACATATATTTTTCTTGAGGTGTCAAAACAGGAAATAGTCACTGGGGGCCAGATCTGAACCTTAAGGTGGATGTGTAAGTTCTGTAAAGTCACAGTCTCCTAAAGCAGCAGCAACAGCATATGACCTGTGCACTGGTGCAGTGTCCTGAAGAACCAGCACACCTCTAGAAAGTTTTTCATGGCATTTTTCCTTTATGACATCCCTTAGGTTGTACAGTAGGAATGCATATGACTCACAAGTGACTGTTTGCTTGTGTTTCAAGTATTTAATGTACAAAATTCCTTCAAAATCTCAAAAAATGGTGCCCATAATCATGCCAGCTGAAGACTGTCTCTGGATTTTTTTGGGTGGGGGAGAACCCTTGTGCTTCCATCGAATGAAAAAAATGGGGGGGGGGATTAAATGCTAGAATATAAAAGGCCAAGAGAGAGAGGTTTATGTAAGCGCGGTTTAAATTTGACATTATTAATTTATCAAATTAATAACATCCAAATTTAAACCGCGTGCTATTTTAATTCCCTTTTCTTTTCTTTTTTCCACATAGGCCCTTGCCAGTGAAATCTTCAGAAACTAGGTGGCAGGCCCTGCCTGCCACATAGTTTCTGAATAAAATAAAATCTAATGGGTACCTGACCTGCCTCCCCAGGGCCAAGTGCAGTAAGGGTAAGTTCTGGCCATTTAGCTGCTTCTGACCATTCAGCCTGACCATTCTGACCAATTGGAATATCATCGGTTTGGCTGAAACAAGAAGAAGAAATGAATCACTTATAAGTTTATCAAGTGGAAATCTACTGTACACCAATGGAAACAGTGAAAGGAGTGAAGGCGGAGTTGGGTTTCTTGTCCATAAAGATTTTAAAAACATTTTGGAATTCAAAATTACATCACCAAGGGTGTCAAGACTAATACTCAAGATTTCTAAGAGGTACAAGCTAAAGATTATAATGATTTATGCACCAACATCGAGCCATGATGATGAAGAGGTTGAAGAAATATACACCAAAATTCAGAGTCTTCTAGATGAGCAGAAAATCCACTACACTATTATTATGGGGGACTTCAATGCTAAGCTTGGAAAAAGACAAAATAGTGCAGAAAGGGGAACTATAGGAAATTTTGGAATTGGTGAAAGAAACAAAAGAGATGAAAGACTTGTGGAATTTGCAGAATCTCAAGGACTTTCAGTAATGAACATTTTTTTCAAGAAAAGGGTGAACAGAAAGTGGACATGGAAGAGTCCAAATGGATTAACAACTAATGAAATTGACTTCATCCTCACTAACAGAAGATATATTGTGAATGATGTTACCGTACTGAATAAGGTAAATGTTGGAAGTGATCACAGAATGGCAAGATGTACACTTTATATAGATGTAGGAAAGGAAAGGAAAAAAACTGACTCGAGTAAATAATACAAAGGTCTTTGAGATAACAGAGGAGCAGAAAAAGCAGTATGTACTGGAACTTAAGAACAAGTTTGAGCTTCTGCAGACTGCTCAGGACCAAGATATCGACGAGGAATATTACAACTTTCTGAAAGTGATAAAGCCCAAAACCTGAGAAGACAAAGGCAGAGATGGATAGATGAAATACATGAGTTTTTGGGTAGTAAATGGATGGCCAGTGCTCAAAACAGAAGGAACTGGAAAGTTGCTGGAGAGGCCTTCATCCTGCAGTGGATTGAAAATGGCTGATGATGATGATGATGACCATTCAGCCGCTGGGCCCCAACAGCTAAATGGTCAGAAGAACAACGGTACACAACACTTCACATCCTTCCACTACCCACACACTTTTTAAATCTCTAGCCTACACAGAGTTCTGTGCTACGCATATAGAGTACACAACACGGAGATGGTAGAAACCCCTGATGCTGTCAGCCAACTAACACACTTTGCACTGATAGTTGCTCGGTCTCAGGATCTCAGTGATGGACCCATGTTTCATCACCCATAACAATTCTGTAGAAGAAAGTTTCAAGATCCTTTCCATAAAGCTCTAAATTCTCCTCACAACACCGTACTCTGAATTGCTTCTGCACAGGGGTCAGAAATCTGGGGCCCACCTTGCACTGACCTTAGTCATCCCCAAATGTTCATGGAGGATGGTTATAACTGTTCCCTCAGATATGCCCTATCCCCCAGAGATTTGGGACACCTTTAAATGTCTGTCATTCAGCACAAGAGTTTCCACAGCTTGGCACATTTCTGGAGTGGTTGCTGTCACAGGCTTTCTTGTATGTGGATCATCTTTGATGGATTCTCTGATCCACTTTAATTGTTTTGAATTTCACCTGTACTTTGAAAGTGCACTGTTGCCATACACAGCCACCATCATTTCATGAATGGCCTTTGGCCCATTTCCTTCTTTGGTGAGAAACTTATTGACTGAACGATGCACCAATTTCAGCAAATTCATAATTTGATACAGGTGTCTTCCTTCTTTCTGTTACAGCAGCCCAACGCAAAACCATAGCAAATTTTACATTTTGATGAGGGTGAGGAACCTCCACAATTAAAGAAATTTAAATTCTATATGTACATCAAGTTTGAGTCCAAGCTGCAACACTATTTTAGGCAGACAGAGAAAAAAAATTAAATAAGGAAAGAAGACAATTTTTAAAGAAAACAGTTATTCTCAGTTTATAAATCAGCTCTTCTTATTTACAGATTGGATTGATTTTGATTTTACTGCTGCACAAACGACTGTGGTTATACTGAGCCAGGAAAAAAATAAAATGCTAAAGAAGATAGATTCTGGTACCCTTTAAAAATGTTACCCCGTCAAATTGTTATATGTATAAAAATAAAAAGCAGTATAAGTTTAAAAGTATATTATCTAATTTATATACATATGTATATATTAATAGCTTGTAAAAACTTTAAAACTGCTAACACATGGTCATTTTGTGTCTGATAAAATCTGACTGAGTGTATAAGACCCAGTCAGATCAGTAAAAGCGGTAAAGTATATATTGCAAATATGGGTAAAATTAATGCAATTGATTAACATATGCTTTATAGATAAAATGGCATCACAAGACTCACACATAGGAGGGTCATCACTGAGCTTTGTGCTTTGTCGAAGTGGGCTGTGATCAGAAAAGTTTGAAAAATACTGGTACAGGGAACTGACAGGCAAAGATTATTAGTGGGAGTTGTAATATATATATATCCAGAGAATCGGAATATATTATTAACCTTTAGTATTGACAAGTTCTAATGTGATCCAAGGTTAACTCTATTGCATGCAGCTCTGCATGGTATATGCTGAACTCAGGAAGAATCTGCTGAGATATAATAGTGTCTGGAAAGACAACAGCAGATCCAACACACAATTCCAACTTCGAGCAGTTTGTGTAAACTGGCAGGAAGTCAGAGTGTTCAGCTCGGTGTGCAGAATAGAGCTGGAGGTAGACAAATGATGGAGTCTCAGACTTTACCCAGTTCTTAAAGAAAAAGTCGTGTGATGGAATATGAGCATGCCAGCGTGGAATGGTTTGCTTTGATGTTTGGACAACCTTGTCTACCATGATGTTAAACTCTTCTCAGTAGCTCTTGGACACTAATACCAAAAGGTCAGTTGGTAGTCAGACGGGCATTGTACAAATTTTCCCAATGTGGCTCAAAAACATGTCCACGTAGGATGGTCTGGTAGGGATTTCAGTTTTAAAGCATATTAAAGACAACTGCTTATGTTGAAGAGACAACGATGGTTCATTTGCTTCGACGTATAGGCTCTGGACAGGCCTCTTATTTACAGTGAAAATATGATATAACATGACAAGTCAGTTAATGCATGCAGTGCATTACATTTCAGGTGCACTCAATTTATTTTTTTCTTAAATTAATTGATTTTTTTCTTTCTTTTTCCAAGATAAATAGAAGTACATAATAATCAAAAGTAGCTACCTTCTTATCAATTAACTGCTAATATCATAACTTTATAGAACACATGAACACCTAGAGTTTTACATTCACTTTAATTACAATTGTATAACATTTATTCTCTTCTAAAATATACTCTTTATATTTAAACCTCTTTTCTCTCTATATTATTATTAGCCATATGGTGCAAGGAAGCCTGAGGCTTTTGCTGCACCACCCAAAAATATTTTTTCTGAGTTACCCTGAGAGAGAGGAGAGTCAGAAGTAGAAGGGAATCACCAAGAAAAAGAAGAATGATGACATCCATCTCAGGACCCTGGGTGTGCCATACTCACCAGATGTGAGCCCCTGGAGTTGTAGCATTAGCATTAGTAAGATAAAGCCAAAAATGAAATAAGCTGTGAGTATAATCAATGCAGTTAATCCATTCAAAACAATTTTTTTTTAATAAAAGCCATATTTATTTATTTCCAGGATCATCTTTGTGCTAAATTTGTTACCAAAATTTGAAAAAACACCAACACTATAACTTACATTAACATCTCCAATGAACAGGTAGTGATGCCACAAAACAAATACCAACATCTCAAGTTTCAAAGAAAAAATATCTTCAGAATTTTCACCTCAAAAACTGGGACTTCCAAACCAGCCCTCTCAATGGTTCCCAAAGTGGGCTATACTGCCCCCTAGGGGTGGTGGGTTACCTAAGGAGTGGCACTAAGGGGCAGTGAAGCATCAATGACTGGTCACTACCCTGGGTGTGTTGCTTACTTAAAAAAACCTAACAGTGTCAAATGTCTTTACCATTCACTGTGTCATTCATCGCCAACATCAGGTTCCAAAAAACCTCAGTTATCACCTGCAAAAATCATTACACACTGTAATTGCTGCAATGAATAAATTAAACCTCTTTCTCTCCGTGATCAGCTATTCTGGGAGTTGTGCTGAGAATGACAAAGATTTTTAACATTTGCTGCTTCATACTGAAGCAGCAAAATGTGAGGCACTTTTATGAACTTTTGATAACGTTGTTTAGTTTTTGAAAACACAAATGCATTGGCCAGTAATGACCTCAAAGAGATTAAGCATGACATTGCCTGATCTCTTTGACAAAGTATTTGCCAAGTTCAATGAAATGGATTTGCAGCTGCAAATCCATTTCATTGAACTTGGCAAATACTTTGTCAAATGAACTCAATCCTATTAAGACCAAATTTGTTATCCCTACATTTATTTCAGTTATCTATATTCAAGCAGAATAAGGCCATTGCAAGCTATACCAATTTCCAAGCCTGCCTGAGTTAGAAGAGAAAGGTGTGATACAAGATGAACTGCACATTTTTTGTGACCATTTGGATAGGCTACATAAAAATACGTCTCAGAGATTTGAGAATCTTCTTTCAATGGAAATTCCAGATTGTATGATAAATCCATTTTCAGATACTGAAGAAGTTGGGGTAGTGGAGGAAGAACTATGAGCTACAAAATGACATTGAGCTGAAGCCCACAGTTTAATAAATCACATAACACAAGGAAATTTCTGATCACTATCCTGCACTACAGATAGTGGTTAAGAAGCTCCTTGTTTGGAACATCATATTTAATGGAATGTGTGTTTAGTGTTGTCATCCAACTTCACTCAAAACAGAGAAATCAACTGCACATTACGAAACGTGGTGATTTAAGACTCCTACATGACTTTAAACCAGACAGTGGGAAACTGGTATCACCAAGTCCATCCATCACATTAAGAATTTATTAAACAGTGAAGTAGTTACGAAATGTGCTACTGAAGACTTGCTAAATGACTATCAGGCTTTGAAAAGCAAGTTCATCAATTTTGTTGAATTAATTAAACTAAAGTTTCAATTCGATTTTGAATAAATGTGCAATTAATTCTTACTGTTTTCAATTTTGCTGTGTTATTATCTTCCTTAGTGGGTCATTCAAATTGCTAGTCTGAATAATGCTTTTCACAAGGTAGGGGGGACACAGGGATGAGTTTAGGGAGGAAGAACCACTGCATTAGACTAATAAACCATCATGAAAATATGAACATAGTACAATACAATGTAATTTACCTGTATAGCTTGATTTCTAGCCTGAAGAACTTCATCCATTTCTTTTATATGCTCCTGTAAATCCATTATATGACGTTCTTGTTCTAATATGCAGTTGTTCAGTTCCATAATTTTTGAGTCTTTATATACCATCTGTGCATACATTTCTTGTGAACTTTTTTCCTAAAATTTATAATGCATTCAAAATACACAATTAACATAAATAATTTCCTCATGTTCTCAATACAGTGTTCAAGGAAATTATCAGATAAAGTGATATTAATCAACCTGTGGATTCAAAATTTCTATTAAGAGTTTCTAAAGCTCAACAGAATTAAAAAATTAATTTAAAAAAATTCTCTTTTATTCTGAAGTTATGAAGCTTTAATATACAAAATTTAGAATAAGAGGTGAGACCACACATTTTAAGCCCATCTGTAAGTCTTCTTTAGTAGATTTTAGATTATAGAAAATAAGAAAAAATTTTAAACACTAACCAGAATACATAAGGAACAAATGACAATTATGTCTACAGAGTAACTTTAGGAAAATCTGGTGAGAAAGCTAAACCTCACAGTAATGGTTTGGTTTGGTTTGGCTTGGAGTTTATTGGTGCATCAGCAACAAACTATAATGTACCAACAACCACAGTAATGGTAAGAGGCCACTAGAATTTTGCACTCAATTACAAACAGTATTTTAACATGAAGACTGCAGGTTATACAGATGGAGCATAAGGTCCTTGAGGTTGTCACAGACATTTTCTCAGATATGCCAGACAAGCTGTACTTGCTACCTGGGAGTCTAAAACGCTGATTGAACTGACATTCGGGTGACACTCAAGTCAAGTGGACCCAATTTCGGTGAAGTCCGGAAGGTCTGTGACAGCCAAATCCTCTGCTTGCACCTTCACGATGGTGGGACTGTTAGTAATCCTGAGTATAACCTCCATGCACAAGTAGTAGTAGTAGTAGTAGCAGCAGCAGTGGCATTTGATGCAAGAAAGCAAGTGTATGAGCTTATGCAGCATCAGCCAAAAAAAAAAAAAAAAATCACACCATTCCCTCCAAATGCCTGTACAGTTCCTCCTTAAATTTATTCAACCTATCAACTTCCACAACAACAGATGGAAGTTTGTTCCAGCAATTAACCACCCGCTGGCTAAAGGCAAATTTACACACATCTAATCTACATCTGTCTTTTCTTAATTTGAATTTATGCCCCCTTAGGTTCGTAATCTGAACAAGTGGAAGGATTCCATCAGAATTCAGTGTGCTCAACCCATTCAAGGCCTTATATACCTCAATCAGATCACTGCGCAGGTGCCCTGATTGAGGTATATAAGGCCTTGAATGGGTTGAGCACGGTGGGTACATGTGAACCAACGTCAACAGGGGTCGAGCTGTAGTGCCCACACCATATGGAGGAATGCCGCCCTTTTATGTTACCAGGTAGTCCTAGGTGGTAAATGACTCTCATCAACCGGTGCAATACCACCACTTTGCTTATTGGAGGCTTGAAGTGGTGGAACCCATGTTTAGTCTCTAGAGCTAAGTTCCGGTCAACCCTTCCCTATCTCTTCCATCATGCAGTATGATTGATGATTTTTGAGGTTATGATGAACATCGTGGCGCGATCCAATATTCCTTACATTTTGAGGCTTCAGCTCTAAAACGGTGTTCGCAGGCCGGCCACTAGTTCAGGCCGGACCGAACCTATTGGTAACTCTCTAGGAGGCTTCCGGATCAGCTAGTATATAATCTTGCTACCTCTACTCTGCCAGATAGTGACTGGAGGGAGTCCGAGTAGTGTGAATGCGGGGAGCATTATTGAGGCCACGTTATGTTAAGGATATGGGCATATTCTTACCACGTGTACGCCATATCCAAAAATTTCATTACTTCATACAGCATGTCCCACCCACTTTTTCTTACTATTGTATACACTATGAATTGTCAAACTAGAGCAAGCTTATTTGTGAAAAGATCTAAACCTCCCAAACACTTCCTAGTTCATTTCACAAATATATGTAGTCTCAATTCTAATCTCAATGATGTCCATTTCCACTTGCAGTCTGCCAAAAAATCTCATGTACTTTTTCTGACAGAATCTCAGTTATCGGTTAATTCAACTACTGCTCATCTCAGTTGCCCAAATTATTCGCTTTATGATTCCTTTCACCTCAAAGGTGGTATTTGCGCATATGTCCGTTCCAATATTCCCAATCAGAGAATTGGTAATTTGGAATCTCCTCTCTTCGATCTTCTCTGGCTTAAAATCTCTCTACCTCACTGTGTGTAGTGAGGTAGAGAGATTTTACCGCACTCGGAATAGAAGAGTCCACGTGCACCTGTGGAGAATCTGAAACCTGGCAGCATATTATGCACGACTGTGAATGCTACGAAGAACACAGAAGTAGACTTATAACTGAGATTCAATACTTGCCGAAAAATCAAGAGTACCATCCATCTACTGGATTCAGAAGATGAATACAAAGCCCTCAGCCGATTTGCACTTGACGTCTTCAATAGACGAACAGAAATAGCCATCCACAACGAATAGATGACCACAAATAATAAATAAAGGCAAACTGATAAAACATCAACACAGAGAAAAGGATAGCAAAATACTAAGGACAAACGGCATAATATGCAGCAGAATAAATGAAACAGCGTCGACCTAGGAACCAATGGGAGTGGCTCCAGCCAGGATGTCGTCGCTCCCAGGATGAAACCACACACCTAGAAAAGGACCAAACCCCACCAACGAGTCATCATCAGACTGCACTTGCTGGAGGGCACTGCAAATTGCCGCTATGGCGAACTGGGCAGGGCTCCCTTGCCCAGCCCACTTTCTCTCCCTATCCCTGGTGGGGTGAGGGGAAGGACTTTCTGCCCCCTCCCAACCCCACCACCCCCTCATTTCCCTCTGGTGGGGCAAGGGCATGCCCCACTGATATACCTGGGGTCGCCTTCCCTATTGACCCCATACTTCTCCCCCTACTTTACCTATATCGCCAGCGAAAAGCGAATGCCCCACACAACGTAAAAATTTTAAATGCCAAACTCGACACACTTGCAACCTCTTTCGGCCTAATTAAATTCAAGCGTTTATTCCCCCCACCTTTTTTTTTTTTTTTTATATAGGTCCTAGCCACTGAAATCTCAGGAAATTAGGTGGCAGGACCTGCCAGAGTACTTATCTAAAAATACTGGTGTACCTGGTCTGCCTCCATGGGGCTAAGGGTGGGCAACGTTGGGCCTCAGTAGGGGTCCAGCGGCTAAACGGCCAGATGAACAACAGAACACAACACTACACATGGACAATATCCATACACTTTTAAATCTCTGGCCTTCCCAGTGAACTGGTACACCCACAATGAAAGCAATGTGGAGATGGGGGAAACCCCTAGTGCCGTTAGACACTAAATACACTTTACACTTTTACCTCACTGTGTCAAATTTATGTTGTTTCTACCATTCTCCCAACTCCACTAATCACTTGGAGCTCTTTGACTTCCTCTCTTTGCAACTTCACTTTCTTCAGTCCAACTTTCCTAACAGTGAGGTAATTTTCCTTGGCGATTTTAATGTTTACAACTCAAGCCGGCTTCCCTTTTCTATTCACAGATCCAGATGGTCAAGATGCTGAGGCTTTTGCAATTTCTAATGACCTTGCACAGATTTTTCATTTACCCACAAGAACACCGGACAGTCCTAACCATACAGCCAATATGCTTGATCTTTTTCTCACAAACAACCCTTCTAAGTACACGGTCGAAGTGAGTGGTCCTTTAAGTACCACAGATCACATCTTGGTGATTGTCTCTTCTCCAATGGAGCCTTTATCTCATGGCTATTCCCAACCTTGTGTTGTTTGGCATTACAAGAATGCAAAATAGGATTACCTGCGAGATTTTTTTTCTCCTTTTCCTTGGTCGGACTACTGTTTCAAAACTTCTGATGTCAACATTTGCTCAGATCGTGTCAGTGAAATTATTCTTGTAGGAATGGAATCCTTTATTCCACACCCCACTCTAAAATCTCGTCCTTTATCTAAACCTTGGTTTTCCAATAAATGTGCTAAGGCTGTTCAAGAGAAGAATGTTGCATATCGTAATTGGCTTGTTTCCAATTCTTCAGTTTCATCTTCTGCCTACACCAAAGCTCACAACAATTGTAAAGCAGTCATTAATCAGTCCACGCTAGATTTTGAACAGGCTAAGAGTAGAAAACTTGTTTCTTGCCCTAATGGTAGCTGAGCATTCTGGTCTCTTGCCAAAGGTATTGGCCGCAACTTTTGCCCATCTTTGCTCCCACCTCTGTCCAAACCAGATGGTTCTGTTGCCACTTCAGCCAAGGATAAAGCTGACCTGCTAGCATCCCATTTTCCTTCCAACTCATGTATTAATGATCTTGGTAAAACACCTCCCACCATTCCCAACAAGCTCCATTCAATGCCTCCTGTGGTCTTCCTTCAAAAGGATTTTGACGAATCTTGATGCTAAGAAAGCTACAGGTCCTCCAATTGTTCCAAAACCTGTGCTAATGAACTTACTCCTATTCTTTGCCACTTTTTTTTCACTTTCTTATTCCAAAAGTGTTTTTCCTTCTGCTTGGAAATTTGCTCATATCCAGCCAGTTCCTAAAAAGGGTGACAAATCCCTCCAATCCAATTATCATCCCATTGCAATTACTTCTACAATATCTAAAGTAATGGAGAAATCAATTAACCATCAACTCTTAAACTACCTAGAAAGCTTCTGTCTGATCAACAATCGCCAGTATGGATTCCATCAGTGTCGATCCACTGGTGATATTCTGGCTTATGTTACCCATTTATGGACTAATTCAATGGAAAGGTTCGGTGAAACACAAGTAGTAGCTCTTGACATCTCAAAGACTTTCGATCTTGTATGGCATAAAGGTCTTCTAAACAAGCTTCCATCTTATGGTTTGCGAAGTGTTTTTAGTAATTGGTTATCCAGTTTTCTCTCTGATCGCTCACTGAGGGTGATGGTAGATGGCTCTCTGTCTTCTAACTTCTCCACTAATGCCAGTGTCCCCCAAGGTTCAGTTCTTTCCCCCACTCTTTTCCTCTTCTATATTAATGACCTTCTTCCATTGACTGGAAACCCTATCCATAGTTTTGCCAATGATAGCACACTGCATTCCACTTTCCATTTTGAGAAACCTTGCCCTGCTCAATCAGCTTCAACTTCTCGAAAATCTGCTACTAATTCCTTAAATGCTGATCTTCAGGTAATTCTCCAGTGGGGCAAAGACAACTTAGGTGGTTTCAACCCTTCTAAAACTCAGTCTTGTCTTATATCTCACAAAAAGGATTCTTCTGCTCCTATGCTTATCTTTGGTGACACTCCGATTTCTAGGCAAAATGATATATCTCTTTTGGGGATTACCCTGACTTCTAATCTCTCTCTCTCTCTCTCTCTCTCTCTCTCTCTCTCTCTCTCGGCACAAGCACATTACAAATATTGCTTCCTCTGCATCTAAAAAACTTGGTTTTCTCTTTGGCTCTCAGCGTTACTTTTCTTCCAAACAGCTGCTCACTCTGTATAAATCAGAAATCCGCCCAGCCATGGAATATTGTTCCCACATCTGGGGTGGTGTGCCCCCAAAACCTCTCTCAGTCTTCTTGATTCCATTCAGAAGAGGGCAGTTAGGTTAATTAATGATTCATCTCTAACAGAGTCTCTGCACTCGTTGTCTCATAGATGTACTGTTTCTGCTGCATGCCTCATCTACAGATAATACTTCCATGGGCACTGTTCTTCTGAATTGGCTTCTATAATTCCCGCTCTCTCTTTCAAAACAGTCTGAACACGTGCCACCACCAGCCAACATCCATTTACTGTCCAACTTCAAACTCACAGAACCAACTTTTCATCTTCCTCGTTTATTCATTCAACTGCCGTTTTCTGGAACAACCTTCCTTCATACGTATTTCTTGAAAATTATAGTCTACAGAAGTTCAAGTCCAATGTCAATAAATATCTTCTTTCATCTTCACAATCTCCAACCCAAGCATGGTACTAAGTACTATAGGTTCTAATACCTCTCGTGTTTGAGGTTTACATTAAAAAAGAAAGAGAGAGAAACAAAAAAGGCATACAGCAAAACCGAACTTTATTCCACAGGAGTAATGCCTATCTGCCGGAGCTGACTGTCTATTAAACTCAAAAGGAATATATATATATATGTGTGTGTGTGTCCTCCCAAAATGCAGTATAACATTTAATGCTTTTTATTTCAGCAATGCAGCTATGAAATAAAAAACCATTATTATTGTTATACTAGATTTTGCTTCTACTCCGCACACTGATCAGTGTGTGGAGTAGAAGAGCTTAAAATTCTGCTGTTACAGAGTTGTGGGTAGAGGTTATCAATGGCGGTTAGCTGTGATGGTTGCTATTATATGTGCTCTTGCTAAATGCATTTATAAATATGGGTTTAAAGTGTTTACTTTAAATTCTCTTGTGATACACGGTATTAGTCTATTAGGTTTGACTATTTCTAACCAAGGTAAGATAATATTTCATAAATATTTCGGTTTTACGACTACTGAAAATGGTACTAAGGAGTCTAATCACCTTAGCAGAGGGACCACCAAGTCTGAAAATTTCAAACTGAAATTCTTCACGTAAACTGGAATTTCAGGAACCAAGTATATCACAAGATAAATTATCAATGACTGTAAGCAAAGAATCTTCTGAGGCTTCAGTCTCTGGCTGATTCATTTAGAAGTTCTTGGCACAAGTGCTACTGCAGCTAAAATGTGCTTGGAAGGTTGCATTAGCATTAGTAGAGGCATATGTTGCAAGAATGCAAGCTTATGCAGCAACAGCCAAAAAAAAAAAAAAAAAAAAAAAAACCACTCCCATTTCACCCCTGTGTTCGTTTGAAATACCTGTCCAGCTGAGCCCTAAATTTATTTAGGCTATGAACGTCCACAACAAGGGATGGAAGTCTTTTCCACCAAACAACTACCTGCTGGCTAAAGGCCAATTTCTGCATATCTATCCTGCATCTGTCTTTCCTCAATTTGAATTTATGCCCTCTCAGGTGATTATTCTAAGCAAGAGGAAGAATCCCATCAGCACTGAGCATGCTCAAACCATTCAAGGCTTTATACACCTCTATCAGATCACCTCGCCGGTGCCTAGTCTCCAGACACTGTAATTTGCAAAACTTATGCCTTTCTTCGTAAGAGCAACCCTTTGTTCCATTCACTAATCTTGTTGCCCTTCTTTGTACTCATTCCAGTACTTAAGGTGTGGCCTGACCTTTGTCTTGTACAAGGAAATAATCACCATAGCCATTGCCTTATACAAGGAAATAATCACCTCCTTATCCCTGCTAGAAAAATTCATGTATATCATTGACAAGACACCATGAGCTACTCTTGCAGCTCGTCTGCACTGCTCAGAAAACTTCATATCTGCCTGCACAATTACCCCCAGGTCCTTTTCATTCTCAACCACTGTCAGTGCAGTACCACAGAGTTGATACGTTACTCTGCGGTTACTGTTTCCCATATGTAGTACTTTACATTTGTCAATGTTAAACTTCATTTGCCATCTCTCAGCCCATCTGCTCAACCTTTCCAGATCCTGTTGCAGTAGCATACTGTCAGTAGTGTCCTTAACAACCCTGCCAACCTTTGTATCGTCTGCAAACTTGGACATTAAGCTTGATATACCATCATCAATATTATTTATAAATACAGAAAACAACAATGGACCCAACACTGAACCTTGAGGGACTCCACTAATAACATTAATCCACGATGAGCAGTGTCCATTGATTACCACTCTGTCTTCTCCCCCTCATAGCTTTATCCATAGCAGCAATTTGCCTTGAATGCCACACTGCTCCAATTTGTGCAGCAGTCTTCCATGCGCAATATTATCAGTCTTTTCTAAGATCCGAATATATGACATTAAAGTTATTCCCTGAATCCAGTTCCTTTGTGATTGCATCATAGTATCCAATTTGATTGGATACTGTGGTTGCATCATAGTATCCAATCAAATTGGTCAGGCAAGACTTTCCCTTAACAAACCCATGCTGTGTCCGAGCTATAACTGAAGTCTTGTCTAGATGATCCTGCAGTGCTTCTTTAACCAGTGCCTCCATTAATTTTCCTGGAACAGAACTTAAACTAACAGATCTATAATTACTTGTGTTGTCCTTTGATCCTCCTTTGTGAATTGAGGTCACATTTGCACATCTCCAGTCCATGGGTACCTCTCCCCTGAGTCCAAAGAAATCTCGCTGTTTCAATTCAGAATAAACCAAGGATCTTCACTAGGTCTATAAGCTATTTATAGAAAATAATTTAATATAACAATTGGTCAATAAAGCAGCTAAATATGGCTAAAAAACTTCTCGTTCAGTGGAGCTGCAAAACTTGTAACAAGTGGATTGGATACCCTTACCAATACTAAGTAATAACCTACAAAATCTCTATCTAAGTTAAACTTTAAACTAAGAATCGTAACTAGGAATATAAAGCTACTCTAGAAAATAAGTTAATATGCCAATTTAAGCTAATAAAACAGAAAAAACTTCTCTATTTCCAGGAGCAGTAAAAACTTAGCCTGCACAATGCTACTCTCGTTCCCAACTGTTCTTACGACAAAACGGTTCTTACAACAGTTTTGTTTGTGTTCGTATTTTGCTGCGAATAATTTCCAAGAGTCACAGAGTGACTATAACTTACTGCAGAGATTATATTTGGTATATAATCATTCATTTAGAAATTTATTTCCTTGAGAAACTGAAAAACATCTGCTATATTTTTCCTATCTTCCAGTATGGTTTTGAGAGTGAGAAAGTGGTGTTTACTTGTCAACTTTTTGAAGCAATTTCGGCACTCAACTGTAAAAGTTGGGCATGCAATTAGTACATGTTGTACTGTTTGTTGTGTGTGACAGGTAAGACAAAGGGGGATTCTCTCCTCACAAGAGATGACAGTGGCTGAAATGATTGTGTCCTATTCTTAACCTAGTAAGTATCACTTCTAACGTCTGTTTTGTAGTGTGCTGAATTTCCATGGTTGGAGTAAACTTTTTATTTGGTGCAATTTGTTATTGACTAGTACTTGCCATTGCTGTTGCCAGTGGTGTATCCCGCTGTGAGGAATAACTTTTTTGTAATCCGTGGAAGGAATGGATTTGGGTGCAGAAATGTTGCTGTTGGCTTCCTTAGCAGCTTTGTCTGCTTGTTCATCACCATATATTCTGACATGACTTGGGATCCAGCAAAATCTTATGTTATGACTTTGTTCAAGGCTCTTTGATACTCGGCATTGAATTTGTTGTTGCAGTGGGTGTTTATTAGAATTGACATTTTGTATAGCCATTATGGAGCTAAGGGAGTCAGTAAAAATGATGCTGTTTTGTGAGCTTGAGTGTCTGATTTGGTGTAGTGCTAACATAATGGCTTGCAGTTCTGCAGTGTAAATTCTGCAGTCTTTTCAGAGTTTTTGAGCTGTGGTATAATCAGATGTGTAAACTGCCACTCCCACATGATATTCAATTTTTGAGTCTTCTGTATATAGGAAGTGATGATCTAAAAATTGCGACTTGTAAGAAGCATGCAGACGTTAATAGTTGATATGTGGAAGTGCTTGTTTGTCCCAAATGTGGAAGGAGAAGTTGTATGTAGGCTGTTTGATTATCCATGAGCGTAGGCTGCTTCATAAGTCGAGTTATATTATCCAGGCTAAGATCTCTACTAAGGAGGTTTTTTAACCTCATGCTTGCAGTATATCACTGCACGCTCTGAATAGCCCTTGGACCTTTCCGTACTTCGCCTGTGCAGAGTCTGTATGCAGAGGCCCAAGAACCTTCACCCCCCCCTTGCAGGAAATTTTTTTTACACCAGAATGGGAACAACATTACCAACAACAACAAAGAATCAATAAAGTTGTTCCCATTCTGGTGTAAAAAAAATTTCCTGCAAGTGGGGGGGGGGGTGAAGGTTCTTGGGCCTCTGCATACAGACTCTGCACAGGCGAAGTATGGAAAGGTCCAAGGGCTATTCAGAGCGTGCAGTGATATACTGGATCGAGCCATCTCAGGGCACTAGGTCTCGCCAAATCATAGACTGGGGCACCATAGTCTATCTTGAAACGAATAAGTAGGCAATACAATTGTAATAGCATCGTACTATCCGCTCCCCAGGATATAGCAGACAGGACCCTTAAGATATTCATTTTCTTTAAACACTGAACTTTTAAGTGACTAATGTGCTCCAAAAAAGGTTATTTTTTGTCAAAAAAAGCCCTAAGAAACGGACACTTTATTTACTGGATGATCTGCCCTTTCAGCCTGAGTTTAGGATCAGGATGGAGATTCCTTTTCCTGCAAAAATGTATACATGTGGTCTTCTGTGTGGAAATTCTGTATCCATTTCTTTCTGTCCATTTTATAACTTTGTTTATGGCTACTTGTAACTGCCGTTCTATTGTCCTCATAGGCTGCACTTGATTAGAAATGATGAAATCATCTGCATAAAAAGTTATGACATTGGCTGGCATTTGTTCTGTTATTGTGCTGAAGTGGACTGCAAAAAGTGTGGCACTTAGTACGGATCCTTGAGGACTCCTTCCTGAGAGTATGTTCTGGAAAGTATATTGTTAAGTCGAACTTGGAATGTTTGATTATTAAGAAAATTGTTTATGTACAGAGGTATGTGTCCTCTAAAACCAAGTTGGTGTAGCCCTCAACGGATACTATAGTGCCACATAGTATCATATGCTTTCTCAATATCAAAATTAACCATGACGATGTTATTTTCTGAGGAAAGTGTTTCTTACCTGATTTTCCAGATGTGTATATCTAAGGTAGAGCAATTTTTCTGAAAGCCATATTGTGCAGGATTGAGAAAGTTATTGTTTTCTAGACTAATGCCGTGGACTAATGTTATATTAGTAGAGTCCCTCAGGGTTCAGAATTGGGTCCATTATTGTTTTCTGTATTTATAAATGATATTGATGATGGTATATCAAGCTTAATGTCCAAGTTTGCAGATGATACGAAGATTGGCAAGGTTGTTAAGGACACTACTGACACTATGCTACTGCAACAGGATCTGGAAAGGTTGAGCAGATGGGCTGAGAGGTGGCAAATGAAGTTTAACATTGACAAATGTAAAGTACTACATATGGGAAACAGCAACCCCAGAGCAACGTATCAACTCTGTGATACTACACCGACAGTGGTAGAGAATGAAAGGGACCTGGGGGTGGTTGTGCAGGCAGACATGAAGTTCTCTGAGCAGTGCAGACAGGCTGCAAAAGTAGCTCATGGTGTATTGTCAATGATATATAGGAATTTTTCTAGCAGGGATAAGGAGGTGATTATTCCCTTGTATAAGGCAATGGTCAGGCCACATTTATTAATCAGGCCTCCACAGGTCTGGAGGCCTCATTTCAAGAAGGATGTAGAGCTGCTGGAACGAGTACAGAGAAGGGCAACAAGATTAGTGAATGGAACAAAGGGGTGCTCTTACGAAGAAAGGCTTAAGTTTTGCAAATTACAGTGTCTGGAGACTAGGCACCAGCGAGGTGATCTGATAGAGGTGTATAAAGCCTTGAATGGTTTTTGAGCACGCTCAATGCTGATGGGATTCTTCCTCTTGCTCAGAATAATCACCTGAGAGGGCATAAATTCAAATTGAGGAAAGACAGATGTAGGGTAGATGTGAGGAAATTTGCCTTTAGCCAGCGGGTGGTTGGTTGGTGGAACAGACTTCCATCCCTTGTCGTGGAAGTTGATAGCCTAAATAAGTTTAAGGCTCAGCTGGACAGGTATTTCAAATGAACAGAGGGGTGAAGTGGAAGTGGTTATTTTTTATTTATTTATTTTTTTTTTTTTTTTTTGGCTGATGCTGCATAAGCTTGCTTTCTTGCATCAAATGCCTCTACTAATGCTAAATGCTAGATACCATATTAGCCTATTATTGACAATTTTCTCCAAGATCTTACCCAAGCAGCTATAGGGCAATAGTTCTGTTGGTCTTTTCCCTGCTTCAGGAAAGCTAGTACTATTGCGTGGTGCCATTGATCTGGAAATGTATTCTCAAGGTATATCTTATTAAATAAATGTAACAGGGCTAATTGCGATTGTTCATCTAATTATTGTATCATTGCATAATGTACTTCATTGGGACCAACTGTGCTGTGTTTCGTCTGTATCAGGGTTTGTTTTAATTCTGCTACCTTGAGCAGCAAGTTGTATTGTTCATAGTGATTGGTGGAAAATTTTAGGTTTATTTTTTTCGGTCTCACTCTTGTAAGTTTTTTGAAAGCAGCTGAGTATGTGCAATTGGCAGATGTATTGGCAAAGTTTTCACCAAGCACATTGACAATATCTGAGGGGGTATTTGTGCCTAACGGTCCTTTCCACTTTAGTAATAGTGTTGGATTTATTTGGGAACTGTTTGTCATCCTTCTGATCTTCTTCCAGATAAGTGTAGCAGGTGTAGAACTGGTAAGGTAATAGTGGATGCAAATTTGATCCAACTTGCTTTTTTTGCTGATTTTGTGTGCTCTCCTGATCTTAGCTCTGGCTCTCTTGAATTGTATCAGGTTGTCCATTGTTGGATTTTTGCAAAAGTGATGCCAGGCTCTATTTTTCTCTTTTTTAGCTTCCTGGCTGTTCCACCACAGTTTTGGATATATTCTAATGTTAGAAGACGTTTTAGGTATTGTCTTTTCCAGTTTTCCAGTTTTAGATATTGACATAGTCCACTGCTGTTTGTACTGATTCTTGTTTAATGACATTCCAGTCTAGTCTTGCTAGTATTCTGAAGGTTTCCCAGTCTGCATCATATATTTCCCATCTAGGATGCTTGGTGCTGGGCATGGGGTTTTCTTCATAATTTTAAAAATTATGGGGTAGTGGTCACTGCTCAATGGGTTCTCATACACAATCCATTGGATCTTCGGGAACAGATTGATAGATCTATTGCAGAGCTGCTTTTTGATAGTAGGTGGAAATATGTGTGTGGGTGCCATCATTCAAGATCATGAGGTGGTTGTCGTTTATTATTTACTCAATTTGTTTCCCTTCTGATCTATTTTGGGATCGCCCCATATGGGATGATGTCCATTTAGGTCACTAATATGCAAAATGGAGAAGGCAACTGAGCAATCAGCTCTTCGAAATCTTTCAAAGGGAAATCTTGACTAAGAGATATATATACTGACATTATGGTGATGTTGAAACTTATTGCTAGTCAGGCTGTGACTGCTTCTAAGGGTGTGTTCAACGGTATTGCTTGGGATGGCATGTGTCTGTTAACTAATACTGCAACTCCACCTCATGTTTTTGTATCTGATATGAGGTCCCCTCTATATATGGTATAATTTTTGATTGTATTGTTGTCCTATAATTTTAAATAAGTTTCTTATAGGCAGACACTTAGTGGATGATACTGGGTAATGAGGTCTATGATATCATTAATGTTTGAGCAAAAACTTCGAGAGTTCCACTGAATAATCATATCTGTCATTTAGGGTTAGATAATCCCTCTGATTATTTCATTAGGGCTGTTTTCACTTTGTCTGCCTTGGTTTTGTCTTTCTTTGGAAACTGGGGTCTTCCATTTCTTCTTCAACAAAAAGTTCAAGATTCTTTCTGTATCCATTTGTTCTGTCATTTTTCTTTCTGTATTACTTTTGTTTCCTTTGATTACTTTTCTTCTTACACTTTCTGCATTTTCCGGTGGAAAAGGCAAAGGTGTATTGACCATTTTTTCTTGTTGCTTTTGTGGTGGAGATGTATTGTACAATTCATGAGCCCATTCTGAGATTGATTCTCTTGAAGGAATTGTAACATTTGTTTGTGTTCCAACAGATTTTGAATTAGGAAGTCTCATTTCCAGAATCCTTTTGATTGTAGTAACTTCAGCATAAGTTCGTTTGTTTCCTTCTTTTTTTTTTAGCTTCTTGGTATGAAATGCCATTTTCTGCTTTGTACTTTTGGATTCTTTTTTCTTTCTTCCAGATTTCACACTCTTGAATATGCACTATGACCTCCTTTACAATTTTCACATTTATGGTTGTCTGCTGTACAAGAAGAAGTGGCGTGCTCTTGAGAACCACAGTTTGCACACGTTGCCTTACCTCTACATACAGTCTGCTAGTGGCCAAACTTCTGACAATTGAAACAGCAGCGAGGATTCGGGATAAAGTAAAAAAGTAAAGTGCAGCCATTATCAACCCACTGCAGGATGGAAGCCTCCTCAACAATTCATGCTGAGGGAAATGGACCATAATCTGCCACACTGTCCAGTGCGGGTTGGCAGATTGACCGTATTCAGCAGTCAGGGGCTTGAACCCCGGTTTACTCAAAGATCAAAGAGCATGTGCTTCTGCACTCCGGCTCCTACCCACTCAGCTATGGAGGCTGTAGATTCGGGATGTCCAGCTTTTACTGATCTGGGTGGTTTTGGTGTGTTAAAAGTGAGTATCAGGTTCCTAGTGGTAGTAATTTTCCCTTCTTTTTTAATTGTTATTCTTTTAACATTTATGACTCCTTGTTCCTGAAGTTCATTTTGAATTTCCTCCTTGAGTACATTTAGAAGGTCCCATTCCATAATGACACCTTTTGAGTTATTTACAGTATTGTGAGGGGATACTGTTACTGGAATTCCAGCAAAGGTTGTCATTTGTAACAATCTTTCAGATTGTTTAGAGTATACTGTTTCTACTAAAATATCACCTGATTTTAATCTCAACATTTTTTGGTGGGCCGACATAACTCTCAAAGGTTTTTTGTATGAGAAAAGGTGACAATTGGCCTACCGATTTCTCAGTGTTTGAGTGTATTATAAGGTAAGTTGGGGCGTGTTTAAAGCCTTTATACCTGTTTTTAATCACTTTGCGGAGACAGAATCATTTCTTTCACCTTTTCTAATCATTCTAATTGTATCTCCAGGAAGACTAGATTCCTCATATCTTAAATCAGTTATAATTCAGATCCATTTCACCCTGGCAGAGAGAACTTTTCCCTACGAGATTATCAGCCCTGCCACACGGAGGCAGGAACATTGACACTCTGTGACCAAGCACTAGAAGATTAGTAGTTAATATGTGAAGGTTGCTTTCCTTCTTAATCTAGTAAAGTTGTTTTCTTTACTATAGCTTAGTTAATCATGTGTTAATGATACTTTAAATAAGGAAGCAATTTCTATTTCAACAAAGAGTGCTAATTCAGAGCAATATACTGCTTGATCACAGAATCACTTGACACCTGGAGCCTTCTGTCTCTAGAAGTGTAGGTGAGAAAATGTTGGAATGGGAGCAGGTTCTCTCAGGTAACGCTATCATGTTGGCAAAATTGGATAGTGAGAATGATAGGGATGATAAGGACATTGCACTTTTGACACCATGTAGATCTCCTGAATATCCCATCAAAACATATCATCAAGGACGGAAATGCTATAGTGGGGAACAAAGTTCAGTTGGATCACTGTGTTCATCATGCAGTAGATCTCCCATTGTAAGATGAAGTAATAGGAAAAAGATCAAGATTAATACTCCTAAGAATGATTGGGATAAGGAATTACATAAAGTTAAGAGAAATGTTCTGAGTTATATGGATTTGGCTGAGGAAAATAAAAATTATTTTGCTAAAAACTGAGAATGAGAAAGGGAATGACACTAAAGTGAGTAGTGTCTAGATGGGATCTTGAGGCCGGTTTTGGAACTTGGAAGGATAGAATGTATGCATGAATCTGCTCAGAATTATAAGCAAGATATGGATAACCGACAGAATCAGAAACTTCATAGCAATGTAGTTAAGAGCGACGTGACTTCTGCTGCAAAGGACATTGACTTGAAAGCAAGTTCCTCAGATGATAAAGCAGCTAGATCATATGACGGAAATCAGGTTTTATTAATTCAAGCTAATGACGATTCTGTACTTAAAAGTAGTGAAGATGTCCGAATTGCTGTAGGTAAGGAAATAAGAAACTCATTGAGAAGGGTCAGGATACAGGAAGTAAGAAACGTATTTGACTGTGGCATTGTTTTAGAGATGCAAACTAAAAAAGGCATAGAAGAAATTAAAAAGTGTGAACAACTGCCACATCTTGGGTTAGCTTTTGGATTTCCAAAAAGACCTGGAATGAAGTTAATTGTGTATGATGTTAGTAAGGAAATTCAGAAGGATGATCTTCTACATGACATGTATGAGAAAAATCTTTTGCATTTGGGATTGAAGAAAGAGGAGATGGTTGCTGAGGTCACTTAGCATTAGTAGAGGCATTTGATGCAAGAAAGCAAGCTTATGCAGCATCGGCCAAAAAAAAAAAAAAAAAAACCACTTCCACTTCACCCCTCTGTTCGTTCGAAATACCTGTCCAGCTGAGCCTTAAACTTATTTAGGCTATCAACTTCCACAAAGGATGGAAGTCTGTTCCACCAACCAACCACCCACTGGTTCAAGGCAAATTTCCGCACATCTATCCTACATCTGTCTTTCCTCAATTTGAATTTATGCCCTCTCAGGTGATTATTCTGAGCAAGAGGAAGAATCCCATCAGCATTGACATGCTCAAACCATTCAAGGCTTTATACACCTCTATCAGATCACCTCGCTGGTGCCTAGTCTCCAGACACTGTAATTTGCAAAACTTAAACCTTTCTTCGTAAGAGCACCCCTTTGTTCCATTCACTAATCTTGTTGCCCTTTTCTGTACTCGTTCCAGCAGCTCTACATCCTTCTTGAAATGAGGCCTCCAGACCTGTATACAGTACTCTAGGTGTGGCCTGACCATTGCCTTATACAAGGGAATAATCACCTCCTTATCCCTGCTGGAAAAATTCCTGTATATCATTGACAATACTCCATGAGCTACTCTTGCAGCCCGTCTGCACTGTTCAGAGAACTTCATATCTGCCTGCACAACCACCCCCAAGTCCCTTTCATTCTCTACCACTATCAGTGTAGTACCACAGAGTTGATACGTTGCTCTGAGGTTGCTGTTTCCCATATGTAGTACTTTACATTTGTCAATGTTTAACTTCATTTGCCACCTCTCAGCCCATCTGCTCAACCTTCCCAGATCGTGTTGCAGTAGCATAGTGTCAGTAGTGTCCTTGACAACCCTGCCAACCTTCGTATCGTCTGCAAACTTGGACATTAAGCTTGATATACCATCGTCAATATCATTTATAAATACAGAAAACAATAATGGACCCAACACTGAACCCTGAGGGCCTCCACTGATAACATTAGACCACAATGAGCAGTGTCCACTGATTACCACTCTCTGTCTTCTCTCCTTCAACCACCTCTTTATCCATAGCAGCAATATCAAAAGCCTTTCTAAGATCCAAGTATATAATACCAAAGTTATTCCCTCCATCCAGTTCTTTTGTGACTGCATCATAGTATCCAATGAAATTGGTCAAGCAAGACTTCCCCTTAACAAAACCATGCTGTGTCCGAGCTATAACTGAAGTCTTGTCTAGATGATCCTGCAGAGCTTCTTTAACCAGTGCTTCCATTAATTTTCCTGGAACAGAAGTTAAACTCACAGGTCTATAATTACTTGAGTCAGCCTTTGATCATCCTTTGTGAATTGGGGTTACATTTGCACATCTCCAGTCTGTGGGTACCTCCCCTGAGTCCAAGGAAGCTCTCATAATATACCTGGATAGATCCCATCCACCCCAGGTGCTTTCTTGTCTTTATCTTCAACAATTTCTCCTCCACTTTACTCTCAGTTATTACAAGACACTCTAGCTTACTGCCAGAGTTGAATACACCTCTGGCATTCCCCTCGCTGAATAACTCCTCATGTGTGAATGTTGTTGCAAAATATTCATTTAGTTTGTTAGCTACATGAGCAGGATCATCAACAGTTGACTCATCGATATCAAGTGGACCAATCTGATTCATCCCCTTCCTTCTGGAGTTTACATAAGTAAAGAACTCTTTGCTACTTTTCTTTGCATCCCTTGCCAAAGATTTCTCGTAATCTGCCTTCGCCTGCCTAATCGCCTTTGTAACTTGGTTACAGATCAACTTGTATCTATCATAGGCTTCTGTGCCACGTTAATTTGTATGTATCCCATGCATTTTTCTTCTCTGCCATACGTCTCATTAGTTCATCTGACATCCATTTAGGCCTAAACCTTGAACAATATTTCTTAGTTGGTATGTAAAGCCTAGTAGCTTCCAAGATACGTTTTTTGAATGCTTCCCATTTTGAATTTACTGTCGGTAACATCATCAGTGGGTCCCACTGTATAGAATTTAAATACTGTCTCAGTCCATCGCAGTCGCCTTTACGAAAGCAATAACCCTTCCCTTTACCCCTAATGGTAGTTACCTCTTTGAGTAAATCCCACTTCAGCTCACTGTGATCACTGCCACCTAGTGGTTCATTTATCTGCAGATTCTTAAAGCATGAAGAATCACTACTGATAATCAAATCAAGAGTATTACTCCCTCTAGTTGCCTCCTAAACATGCTGACGTAGAAAACAATCATCCAATAAATCAACAAAAGCCTTGCTAGTGTGAGTGACCAGCCCCCAAATTCCAGTCAATATCTGGGAAATTAAAATCCCCCATTATAAGACTCTCTGATTTACTGGCCCACTCTATTTCCCTATACAGTTTCTTATTATAATCATCAGGGTCATCAGGCCTATAGCACACTTTTACTCTCAATTTTGATCTCCCAATGCTTATGTCACATCAAACTGACTCGACACTGCACTGTCCAGTGATGTCGACTGGCTTCACTTCCTTGGATTTTATGTGTTTCTTAACTAATAGCATAACCCCTCCTCCCTTCCTATCCTGTCTATCCTTTCTGTACACATTGTACTCCCCAAATTCCAGTTCTGCATTCCTTATATTTGTGTGACACCACGTCTCTGATATCCCAACAATATCAGCCTTTGATGTTTTGAGCAATACCTAAAATTCATCAAATTTATTTACCAAACTCCTAGCATTGGTGTATATGCAAGTACACATGCACCCGTTCTTATTCTTAGCTACTCGAACACAGCCCATGTGTTTACTTGTACCGCAATGACTCCCAGCAGTCTCTGAAATACCCTGCATCTTGTTTTACAGGCTGCTGCTCATTCCAATAGAAGCAGTGACAGAATCACTTTCACCTCTGCCAGTGACTACTGTTAATCTATTAGTCCTTGTATCCCCCAAGCTAGCAGTTTTCCGACCCACCTAACACTGCCTCGATAGCAACAGCAAATATTCTTGCACCCTTTCTATTTAAGTGTATCCCATCCCTGTAGAAGCAGTCTCTCCTGTTAACAAGTACAGTCCAGGCTGAAAAAAATTCTACCCCTTGAGCCTTGCACAATATTCCCAGGGCCGAATTGATCGACAAGGCTCTCATCTTATATTCCCTCCTATCGTGTCTGGGCAGAATTGCAGACACTTTCAATTTCAATCCTACATCACGGCTTTTTTTCGACAATGACCTGTACTTGTTTAGTAATTCTGCCGGTCTCCTACTCTTGATATCATTAGTGCCAACGTGTACAACTATATAGATGATATAGTTGTACACGTTGATGATAAAAGATGATATCCGCTCTACAACATCATCAACCTTTGCCCCTGGCAGACATATCCTGGTCCTGTTCCACCTATCCTTTTTACAAAGGATGTTCCCCGTTTCCCTGACAATAGAGTCACCAACAACTACTAGTTCCTGTGGGACCAGCGCATTCTGCTTTGGAGGTTGCCGCTGTGTTGCGTGATGACCAAGTGCAAGCTCTGGGGTTGATGTGGGCAGCTGAGAGCTTGATGGGCTCCTCAATTTAGTTCCTTCGAGGGCATCCACCCTGTCCTTCAAGCTCTCATATAGGCCCATACAATGCTGAGTTGTTGCCTGATTTCTATACACTCCTTGCATCGTGCATACACACACACAAAGACATCCCCCATGTCAATATCATGTCCCGTACCTGAATGCTCCACAAACATCATGCAATCAGTGCATTTTAAAAGGCTGTGATTCAGAAGGCAACTGCCCCCCTCAGTTCTCCTCTGAGCCACAGCACTTCCATTAGCTTGAGCTTTTTGCTTTGCTGCTCTGGTCTGAGTCATGATTTCTATTAATTTCAATAAAATTTCAATTTCAGTTCAAAATTATAACCCTAAACTTGTATCCCAACACAGTTATAACGGTATATATATTTTTCAGTGTCAAGTATTAATTATCTACGAGTTCCCTTTATATAACTTCTGTATCAGTTATGTATTAATTAATTATGTTACGTTTGTAATCTAAGTCGTTATATGTATTTAATTAAAAGTACAATTTAATTGACAATGAAGTTCAACAAGTTAAATAGATTCTACCGATTCAACTGACAACATTATAACCTATACTATACTAACGCTATCTAGTTCGGTATATAATGTATCATATGACAAAGGCGGCAATTACGAACGGTTAATTAACTTTCAAATCTCACTGTCTCAATTCAGAATAACTTACGATCCTTACTAGGTCTATATGCTACTTGCAGAAAATAATTTGATGTAAAAAATATTCAATAAAACAGCTAAATATGGCTAAAAAACCTCTCATTCAGCGGAGTTGCAACTTGTAACACGTGGATTTGATACTCTTACCGATACTTTTATGCAATTACAAGGCCAAGTAAAGAATAAATACACCAGATTAATCATAAAATCATAAAATAATGCTATACTACTACATTTAAATCAAATGTTTTAGAAAAACAATAATTTCAAATCAAAAAATAAGAAAAATCCACTTAGCAGCTTTGAACACGTCTGGCTCCCACTAGCCTCGTCAGCACTTTTCACTTCATAAGTAGAAACACGGTAATAACTGAATTTTGGAGATTTCGCAAAGAATTAGAATGTTTCTAATGCAACAGCAGTGTTTCTTTGTTGGACTGAAGTCATACAGGTTAAAAAATTTCTATCTTGTGACTGTATGCTACAATTGTTTGGGCATACTGCCAAAACATGTAGACGACAAGATCCTATAGGTAGCCATTTTGCTGGGAAAGACCATACATATAAAATTTGCAAAGACAATAACAAACAGGCTGTATTGCTAGAAATCATATGGGAGACCATTCTGTTCTTGATAAAAAGTGCCCAGAATATTAATGAGTGCTTAAACTAATTAAATTGCATACAGTTGATTCCTTTTGTAACTATGGCCAATAGTCCAAATTACTGTAACTCAAATCAGTAAGGTCCCAATATCAGTTTGTTTAAAGGTTTGAAAATAATGTAGCTGAATGTGCATTCATTCTTGATCTGTTGCAGATGAAATAAAAATTGTATGTCAAGGAGAAAATATTGATGTTGCTTGCATCCAAGAACCTTATTATGTGAATGATAAGATATTTGGTTATCCCCTTTCCTGTAGAGTCATATATTCTCCTGGTCCAGAAGTGAGAGCTGCAATAATTGTTTTTAATTCTGAGTTAGTATTAACCAAACCTGAATCCTTATGTAGCAGTAATGTGGTTTATATTAACATTCAGTCTAGCATTGGTGCATTTGTGTTTGTTTCAATGTATTTTAACAACACTGACATTGCTTTAACAACCATTGACCCGATAGTTGTGCCAGAGGTTTACAATAAATCATTAATACAAACTTTAATCATATTTAGCAGTCATTGGGCTTGAACCCCAGTCCACTCAAAGAGTGAATGCTACTCCACCCTCACTTCTTACCACTCGGCTGCATTAGGTCTTTCAGCCATATTTAGTTTGTATTGATAGACTTAATAGACTAGGTTCTTGATAGGCTAGGAGATTGTTTGCAATTGATTATAATGTCAAGAGTTCACTTTGGTTCAGTGGCACTATTGATGATAGAGGCAAAGCTTTAGATGATATGACAGTGGTGCAGAAGCTTATGGTTCACAATCAATCTGGGGAGTACTCTACCTTTTGGACAGTAAATGATGAATCAAACATCAACATAACTCTTACTAACTCAATTGCCACTAGATTTGTCCCCAGCAGCTTTCACTCTCCCCTCTTACAGCAGTAAGAAGATCAGAGTGGAAGAAGAATATGCTAAGAATCTCTGGGTACGACCAGGCTGCATACAAGGAAACTGAACTTGGCCTGTTACAATGTAAGATTGCACATCGGTGAAGATGGATACTAGAGCTGGAAAAGGAATTAGAAAATGTGAATTGGAATATCGTCGGTTTGGCTGAAACAAGAGGAAGAAATGAATCACTTATAGGTTTATCAAATGGAAATCTGCTGTACACCAATGTGTACAAACAGTGAAAGGAGCAAAGGTGGAGTTGGTTTCTGGTCCATAAAGATATAAAAAACAACATTTTGGAATTCAAAAGTATAATATCAAAGGCGTCAAGATCACTACTCAGGATTCTAAGAGGTACAAGCTAATGGTTATAATGATTTATGCACCAACATTGAGCCATGAGGATGAAGAGGTTGAAGAAATGTACACTGAAATTGAGTCTTCTAGATGAGCGGAAAACCTACTACACTATCATTATGGGAGACTTCAATGCTAAGGTTGGAAAGAGACAAAACAGTGCAGAAAGGTGAACTATAGGAAATTGTGGAATTGGTGAAAGAAATGAAAGAGGTGAAAAACTTGTGGAATTTGCAGAATCTCGAAGAACGCTTTTTTCAAGAAAAGTGTGAACAGAAAGTGAAAGCGGAAGAGCCCAAATGGATTAACAACTAATGAAATCAACTTTATCCTCACTAACAGAAGATATATCGTGAATGATGTTACCGTCCTGAACAAGGTAAATGTTGGAAGTGATCACAGAATGATAAGATGCACACTTGATATAGATGTAAGAAAAGAAAGGAAAAAACTGACTCAAGTAAATAATACAAAGGTCTTTGAGATAACAGAAGAGGAGAAAAGGCAGTATATTCTGGAACTTAAGAACAAGTTTGAGATTCTGCAGACTGTTCAGGACCAAAATATCGAGGAGGAATACTACACCTTTCTGAAAGTTATAAAGCCCAAGAAACCTATAGGTAAAAAGAAATCAAAAGAAAAAAAAATTAATCAAGAAACACTTGTTGTGCTGAACCGAAGACGACAAATGAAGAGCAAGATAAACACTGACAAAAATAAAACTGAGTATACTGAGTCATGCAAAGCCATTAGAAAGAGACTCAGAGAGGACATAAGAAGATTTAACACAAGAAAAGTGGAACAAGCATTAAGGGAAAACAAAGGACTTAAATCAGCAGCCATGAACAGTAATATAGAAAGAAAGACAAATGATAATGAAACTGAACAATAGCAATGGTGTACTTATAAATAGCAGAGAAGGCATAATTCAAATATAATTCAAATAGCAGAAGCTACTATAGAGAATGGGGCTTAGAGGGGAACAGGTATCCTGTGTGTTATCAGACACTCAGCCTAAAACACTGATGGATCCAATATCTCTCTATTACAGAAGATTTAGAAGAAGTCCGGTTGGCCTGCCTCCCTAAAATCCACTCATGCACACCTTCTCGATGGTAAGCCCTGTTACGTCACTTAGATGGCAACGAACGTGTAGAGTGGTTCTCTTCAAGATGCCTGGTCAGCGTGAAGAGGAAAAGACCAAACCCTCCAGCATATGACAGCACAACAAAGCAAATGGCCCTCAGTCCCCAGCAGCTTTCACTCTCCCTCTTACGGCAGCAAGGGGATCAGAGTGAAAGCAGAGGGTGCTAAGAATCTCTGGGTATGACCAGGCTGCCATGCATGGAAACTGAACTTGGCCTGTTACAACATAAGATCACTCATCGGTGAAGACAGGATATTAGAGCTGGAAAAGGAATTAGAAAATGTGAATTGGAATATCATCGGTTTGGCTGAAACAAGAAGAAGAAATGAATCACTTATAAGTTTATCAAGTGGAAATCTGCTGTACACCAATGGAAACAGTGAAAGGAGTGAAGGTGGAGTTGGGTTTCTGGTCCATAAAGATTTTAAAAACAACATTTTGGAATTCAAAAGTACATCACCAAGGGTGTCAAGACTAATACTCAAGATTCCTAAGAGGTACAAGCTAAAGATTATAATGATTTATGCACCAACATCGAGCCATGACGATGAAGAGGTTGAAGAAATGTACACCAAAATTCAGTCTTCTAGATGAGCAGAAAACCCACTACACTATTATTATGGGGGACTTCAATGCTAAGGTTGGAAAAAGGCAAAACAGCGCAGAAAGAGAAACTATAGGAAATTTTGGAATTGGTGAAAGAAACAAAAGAGATGAAAGACTTGTGGAATTTGCAGAATCTCAAGGACTGTCAGTAATGAACATTTTTTTTCAAGAAAAGGGTGAACAGAAAGTGGACATGGAAGAGTCCAAATGGATTAACAACTAATGAAATCGACTTCATCCTCACTAACAGAAGATATATTGTGAATGATGTTACCGTCCTGAATAAGGTAAATGTTGGAAGTGATCACAGAATTGTAAGATGTACACGATATAGATGTAGGAAAGGAAAGGAAAAAACTGACTCGAGTAAATAATACAAAGGTCTTTGAGATAACAGAGGAGGAGAAAAAGCAGTATGTACTGGGACTTAAGAACAAGTTTGAGCTTCTGCAGACTGCCCAAGAAACCTATAGGAAAAAAGAAATCCAAAGAAGAAAAAATTAGTCAAGAAACACTTGTCATGATGAACCGAAGACGACAAATGAAGAACAAGAAAAATACTGACAGGGAGAAAATTGAGTATACTGAGTTATGCAAAGCCATTAGAAAGGGACTCAGAGAGGACATAAGAAGATTTAACACAAGAAAAGTAGAACAAGCATTAAGGAAAAACAAAGGATTTAAATCAGCAGCCATGAGCAGTACACTTGAAAAAGATATAGGACTGTCAGTAATAGAGAAAGACAAATGATACTGAAACTGAAGAATATCGATCGTGTACTTATAAACAGCAGAGAAGGCATAATTCAAACAGCAGAAGACTACTTTGGAGACTTACACAAGGAGCGAGGGAATAATGCCAGCAGTGGGGAAGATGGATTACAAAGTAGCAACACATACAACATACCCGATATTCTTCCTGATGAGGTAGAACATGCATTGCAGAAAATGAAGAATCAGAAAGCCCCGAGGGAAGATGAAGTTACTGTAGAGTTGATAAAATTGGGAGGAAGAGACATAACACAAAAACTGGCAAGGCTCTTCACAAAGTGCATTAGAAAAGGTGTGATGTCTAAGCAGTGGAATAATGCAATCATAGTTTTGCTGCATAAGAAAGGAGATAAATCAGAAATTGGAAATTATAGACCAATTAGTTTGTTATCCCACATCTACAAGTTGTTCACAAGGATCATTACTAACAGATTAGAAAGAATACTTGATGAGAATCAACCGAAAGAGCAAGCTGGCTTTAGGACAGGATTCTCAACTATGGATCACCTTCACATAATATCACAGCTAATGGAGAAAGCAAATGAATATAAAACATCATTATGCCTGGCATTTGTGGATTATGAAAAGGCATTTAACTCCATACAGCATTAGGCAATGTTTCGGGCACTGGAAAGACAAGACATAGATACTCCATATATTATGATTTTGAAGAAAATATATGAGAGTGCTACCTCCTTTATTAGACTAGACAAAGACAGTAGAAAATTTAAAATCGAGAAAGGAGTTCGACAAGGAGACACAATATCTCCGAAGCTGTTTACTGCTGACCTTGAGGAAGCTTTCAGAAGATTAGACTGGTCGCAGAAAGGAGTCAATATGAACGGAGAGTACCTAAACCATTTATGATTTGCAGATGACATTGTGGTCATAAGCCACGATCCCAAAGAATTAGAGGAAAATCTTAATCAGTTATACGCAGTTAGTAAGGATTTTGGACTAAAGATGAATATGGCTAAAACAAAAGTAATGATGAACAAGTATGCCCAGAAAGGAAAATAATGATTGAAGGAGCAGTAATTGAAAAGGTGGAGTCATATACTTATCTGGGACAAGTTATTAGTTGTAATAATGATAAATGGCTGGAAGTCAAGAGAAGAATAAATTTTGGATGGATAGCATTCAGGAACTATAGTCACATACTGAAGAGCAATATCCCAGTTTGTCTGAAACGTAAAATAATTTTACGAAGCAATACTCGTGACTGTGAAGCTTAATGCCTGTTTAATTGATTTAACAGCAATCTACATACCCTCAGCTCCAGATACCGCAACAGCTGACGATGCTACTGGCTGGATAATGAGTAAGTTACACCCTTCTGCTATGCACATACTCTGCGGCGATTTTAATCTTCCACCCCCACCTGAGCCCTCTCTTTCAACGACTAATGAACAATCTCTCTCCATTAAAGTTGACGATTATCAATGAGGAACCAACGAGAGGCACCAATCGCCTTGACTTGATTCTATGTTCTGGAATTTGCAGAGTCGACATTCCACCAGAAACGTCCTTCAATTCAGATAACGACCCAATTGCATTACTTCTTGTTTTGCCTATGCCAACTTCAATTGCCATAATACTGTTGAAAAGAAAATCATATTCTCTCCAAATTTTCTGGATCAAAAAAAGTGCCTCGAGGCAGCGCAGTCTATTCCATGGCATGTGCTTGATGGATGTGACCCAATCCTCGCACTAGAGCCGACCGGGCTAGCCGAGTGGTTAAAGTATCTGCCCGGCAACCCAAAGGTCGCGGGTTCGATTCCCGCCTTGGGCTTGGATCAAAGCACTGCAAAAACCTTGGGAGGTGCAATATGGCCACAGAAGCCGATGCGCCAACAACTACCAAATCAAAAAAAAAAAAAAAAAACCCTCGCACTAGATGGATAAATACAGTCACCCTCTATGCGTCAGCTAAAACCATACACATTTCTCCAAGAACTAGAGCTTGGTGGACCAAAGATCTAGCGTGCAGTTTCCACAACAAACAGTATCTTTACAGGCAGTGGAAAATCTCTGGCACAACCCAAGATGGAATCCTATACTCCAGAGCAAGAGCTATGTTCAACAGACTCAAGGCATCAGCATTAAAGAGATACACTGATGCTACCTTGTCTAAAGGAAAAGCGCCATACTCATCAAGACACAGTCGCATTAATTCAAATCTTGATCTAGATAACTGGATGGACTACATTTCAAGATTCAATACCAATTCCGCCTCTGCTGAAATTCCTCTCCAAAACTCCCAATTTGCTCCTACTGATGACCTTTCCACAATTTCCATCACAAGACAGCAACTGATATATGCTATTAACTCCCTGCGACCATCTAGTACCGCAGGCCGTGATAAGACACCTAATTTCATAATTAAATGCCTTAGCCCCTATATCCTAGATGCATTACTCTCAATCTACAACTCTATTCTTTCCACACGAGTTTTCCCTGCTCAGTGGAATGAATACTCTATGAGGCCACTGCTTAAGGTCAAAGCACCAACAAGCCTAAAAGATTTCAGACCAATCTCAACTTCTTCCACCCTCCTCAAACTTCTAGAAAAGGTACTCCTTCCGGCATTAAACAAACAGCTGATGCCACAGAAGCCGAAACAGTTCCATTTCGCAGTAGAAAATAGATCCACCATAACAAACCTCATGGCCGCACAGACATCAATTCTTCAAGCCTTCGAAACTAAATCTGAATTAGCTATAGTGTACGCTGACATTGAAGCTGCTTTTGACAGCCTAGATGCCACAGCCCTTCTCAGACTCCTGCAATTCTTCTTCAGGATTAATGGAGACCTACTAGCTTTCCTCACCGCCTTATTGAAGAATAGAAGTGTCCACCTCACTTTGAAGAAAACCCACTTTACAAGAAAAATTGATCCAGGAGTCCCTCAAGGTGGTGTCCTGTCTGGCCTTCTCTTCTCAGCGATTCTGATTCCTTTCATGAGGCATCGTGATGATGCTCTAATATATGCCGACGATATAAAGTTTCTTATCTTAATCCCACCGTCTGCAAACCTAATGGAAATTACATCTTCCATCACAGAGAACTTGACCACTCTTTCAACTTACTTGAAGATGTTTGGATTAAACCTTAATCCATCAAAATCTGCAATAATGACTTACTCATTGAAACAGCAACCAACAATAATTCAACCTTCAGTTTTAGGTACTCTAATTCCAGTGGTTACCTGCCATAAAGATCTCGGGGTCTATTTTGATCCGAAGCTGAAATTTAATGATCACACAGAATACCTCCGGAAGCGTTTTAACACCCTACGCTGGAAAGCGAAACAACACTTACTTCATTCCAACGATGCCGCAACCACTACCAGATATCTTCAAGCCACTGTTTATCCGGCTATTTTATACGCTGCTGAAATTTGGGCATCTGCGTCGCCTTCACTTCAAAAACCGGTGTTCTCGTGTGAATACTGGACCCTGAAATGTGCCACAAATAAGCATCGCCGACCCCCTCAATTGAGAACAACTGACATGGCTGAGCAGCTAAATGTACCCAGGATCCCGAGGTTAATTGACAGCAGACATTTAATGACTTCAGTAAAAATGTACACAGGAGTAATAAACGCCCCAAACATCTGGGATTTCTGTCAGTGGCACAATCCTACGCCATCCTTGAGGTGAGAGCCCACACTAATCCTCAAATACAACCGGTTGAAACTGTGTAGTCGGTTCCTACCTGCCAAGGCACTCCCCAAAATTCAGGCACTGCTCCGTCTTGGAGTCGACCTTCAGAAATTAGCTACCGACTACAAATACCGTCACATGCTCCTCGAGTGGATTCCATCTGTTTAACTAGGATAATTTCCTCCATATGACGTTTAGTCCTCATTTTTCATTATTATAATTTACATGTTTGTAACTCATAATTTCCATGTAACGGGTTTTTTTTTTTTGCCAATTAATTTCATTTATAATTTCATTTATAATGTAAGACTCCTGGCCATGTCGCCGTGTTGAGTATTATTGTCTCTAGTACATGTCCTGTACTTATTAGCAATAAAGAATTTATTTATTTATGACTTATGGAAGTGAAACTTGGGCACTCACCAAAAGAATGGAAGAGAAGCTGAGAACTACACAGCGAAGAATGGAACGAATTATATTGGGAATCAGACTGTTAGATAAGAAGAGAAACACATGGATTAGGCAGCAAACTCAAGTAAAGGACATTCTTATCAAAACTAAAGAACTAAAATGGTCTTGGGCAGGACACATTGCTCGAAGACATGATGACAGATGGACTAAGAAAATAACAGAATGGTACCCAAGTGGAGCTAGAAGAAAACCTGGAAGACAAAGGCGGAGATGGATAGATGAAATTCATGAGTTTTTGGGTAGTAAATGGTTGGCCAGTGCTCAAAACAGAAGGAACTGGAAAGTTGCTGGAGAGGCCTTCATCCTGCAGTGGATTGAAAATGGCTGATGATGATGATGACTATAGAGAATTATACAAGGAGTGAAGGAATGATGCCAACAGTGGAGAAGATGGATCACAAATTAGTAACACATACAACATATCCGATATCCTTCCTGATGAGGTAGAACATGCGTTGAAGAAAATAAAGAATCAGAAAGCCTCGGGGGAAGATGAAGTTATTGAAGAGTTGTTAAAATGGAGGAAGAGACATGACACAAAACCTGGCAAGACTCTTCAGAAATGCATTAGAAAAGGTTTGATGCCTAAGGAGTGGAATAATCCAATCATAGTTTTGCTGCATAAGAAAGGAGATAAATCAGAAATTGGAAATTATAGATAGAAACTAGCTTGTTATCCCACATCTACAAGCCGTTCACAAGGGTCATTACTAACAAATTAGAAAGAATACTTGATGAGAATCAACCGAAATAGCAAGCTGGCTTTAGGACAGGATTCTCAACTATGGATCACCTTCACATAATGTCACAGCTAATGGAGAAAGCAAATGATTATAAAATACCATTATGCCTGGCATTTGTGGATTACAAAAAGCCATTTGACTCCATACAGCATAAGGCAATGTTTCAGGCACTGGAAACAAGACATAGGTACTTCATATATTATGATTTTAAAGAAAATATATGAGAACGCTACCTACTTTATTAGACTAGATAAAGACAGTAGCAAATTTAAAATTGAAAAAGGAGTTCGATAGGAGACACAATATCTCCCAAGTTGTTTACTGCTGCCCTTGAGGAAGCTTTCAGAAGATTAGACTGTTTGCAGAAAGGAGTCAATGTGAATGGAGAGTACCTAAACCATTTACGATTTGCAGATGACATTGTGGTCATAAGCCACAATCCCAAAGAATTAGAGGAAAATCTTAATCAGTTAAGCGATTTTGGACTAAAGATGAATATAGCTAAAACAAAAGTAATAATGAACAAGTATGCCATAGAAAGGGATAAATCATTGAAGGAGCAGTAATTGAAAAGGTGGAGTCATATACTTATCTGGGATAAGTCATTAGCTGTAATAATCATAAATGGCTGGAAGTTGAGAGAAGAATAAATTTTGGATGGATAGCATTCAGAAAATGTAGTCCCGTACTGAGGAGCAATATCTCAAATTGTCTGAAATGTAAAATAATGAACCAATGTATACTTCCCCACCATGACTTATGGAAGTGAAACTTGGGCACTCACCAAAAGAGTGGAAGTGAAGCTGAGAACTAACACAGCGAAGAATGTAATGAATTATATTGGGAATCAGACTGTTAGATAAGAAGAGAAACACATGAATTAGGCAGCAAACTCAAGTAAAGGACATTCTTATCAAAACTAAAGAACTAAAATGGTCTTGGGCAGGACACATAGCCCGAAGACATGATGACAGATGAACTAAGAATAAGAAAATAACAGAATGGTGCCCAAGAGGAGCTAGAAGAAAACCTGGAAGACAACGGAGATGGACAGATGAAATTCATGAGTGTGTCAGTAGTAAATGGATGGCTATTGCACAAAACAGAAGGAACTGGAAAGTTACTGGAGAGGCCTTTGTCCTGCAATGGATTGAAAATGGCTGATGATGATTGTCTGTGGATGGAAAGTCAAATCTCACTGGATATTAATGTGTTCATCTTCGATATTTTATGAAATTAATACACATATAAAAAACAGTGTTGCTTTGATTCAGTTACGGTGCTTTGCTGCTAAGGTTGCAAACTGGGATAACTTTGGAAAAAAGTCTTCAGCTGGCTATGATCACAGTCTCTGAGTTATCTAACATGACAGGAGGTAACTCTGTAGAATTTTCGCAAAAGTTATCTATGATGTGTGTGTGTGTGTAGCTGCTATGAAACAGAAATAAATAAAACATAGACTGAAAAAAACAGGTTAATAAGGCTAAGAAGCAATTTCAGAAGAGCAAACGTTGGGAAAGTGCCTCGAAAGTTACTCGATTAAAGAAAGACTATCAAAGTCTTTGTAACGAATACGTCCATGTTATCGCTAAACAGAAATATGACTACTGGAAAACGGTGAAAACAGCAGGAAAATAATGACCCTTGGGGACTGGTTTATAAAATATGTACTGGCAAATTCAGAGTAGCTGATGATGTTATATATTCTATTGACAAGGGCCTACTGAAACATGTAATTGGGAAGATTCCATGAGTGCAATCTAAGATCATCGTATAGGTAATGATAGAGTGAGTGAAGCGAGCTTTTTTTTAGTCACAGAACACGTTTCATCTCACAACATATTCACTGAACACTTACAAAACACAAGTTTAGAGGGAACCAAAGAACTATTTGCTAATATTTTATTACATATTACACACTGCGCATCAGGAGCATCTTTATTTCCAACACATGTAAAGCCGAAATTCAAATAACTGTCATTATACTTTCGTTTGGTCTTTTATTAGTTGGTTCCTGTTTTTTCACTTTGAATTTTTGGGGAACAAAAGGGTGCAATTGTTCTTCCTCACTTTGACATGTGACAATATTGTGTTTGTTTTCATTGACCACAGTTGCACTACTAGAAGTACTTTGCTTCTCTTTTTAAAGTTCCTTTGTTTCAACCACAAATCCATGGTCACATATTTTAATAATAATATTTCAAAACACTAATAATTATCAAAAACATTATACAAGGAGTTCAATTATGATATCAGTTTGCTTCCTCCTCTCCTTCAACCCATGTACTCCAGGCTAAATTACATACAAATGGCATATTAGAGCACTACATTGCTACTTTTTTGTAGATGTCATTACCTCTACGCATACTTCTCTATGCAAAAGCCTGCCAAAATAAAAAATTACAATGATACAAAAGTGGTGGTGTATGCTACAAATTTGCAAAATTTATTTATTTTTTTTTTTAATTATTAATTACGATTTTTCACGGAACACTTGTTCACATCTCATGGAACACAGTTTGGGAAACACTGATCTAGAACGTCGTCATGTCATATGCATGCATTGAATGAGTCTTATGGTAATGATACTGAAGAATCCTTTACCCATGATGAACTTCTCACTGTTCTTAAGTCCATTAAAAATAACAAATGTCCAGGTATGGACCTACTGGACCACAAACACCTAAAGTTCCATACCTGGACAGGAACTGAATTATAAATATACCTTGGGAATTTTTGTAGAATTTGCTAGTGCCTTTGATTCCATTAGTTGGGTCAGTGTATTGATGATGTTGTGCATGGCTAAATGTTCTTTTAATATTTTCTCTGTAATTAAAGATTATTTTAGGGATCGCACAGTAACAGTTAAGTCAAATTTTGGATCAATTACATGTCGTGTGACTCGAGGCTGTCTGCAGGGATCTGTCTTTGGCCCTTTAATGTGGAACTTGGTTTTGGAAGATTGATTCAAGAGAGAATTTAACCACTCCCATACAATAGCTTATGCAGATGATATGGTAATACCTGTGCACAGAAATTCCAGAAAGCAGCTTGAAATGAGATCTCATTGCACATTGAAACAATTATGCAAATGGTGTAGAGTACATAGGTTGACAATCACTACATTCAAAACTAAAATCATGATGTTGAAGGGTAAGCTGATTCTTAGAAGACGTCCTCTCTTAAGGTTCAATAGTATTTCCTTATGTTGCAGTGTGGTTAATGTTCTGAAAGGAATATACTGGCTTTACTGTTTTATAAGTGTAAACATGCTAAGGTTTTTGCAATAATCAACAAAAGTTGCTCTTTCAAAATAATTACGTATAAGCACTCTTAATTTCTTTACTTCTTTCTATACTAAGATAATGTAAGGTATGATATTGAATCTTACTGTTACACAATATTTCTTCAAACATTTATCTATATTCTGTTTATTGTTTTTGCATGGATTACAAATATTCAACAGCAAGTAATATTCAGGGTTACAGACCCCCTAGTTAGCAGGTGTACAATTATGCATAAAAACCATATAGTGCTTATTTTAAAGTCAACTTATCAGCTTTTAAACACTGAGCTGCACAAATCTAGTTATGCTGATGACAAAAATGAAACTTAGCAATCTTTGTTATTACATGTGAGTTGATTCAATTTCTCCATAGTACAATGTTATCTTTCTCTTTTCAGCTAAATTAACATGTTAGCCTATTTTTCACAAACATACCACCAAAATAAAACAAATTCTTAACATTTAAAGTAAAAGAAGTGAGAAAATTCTCTGCAGAGAATTCTCTACTGTAAAAATTTCTCTTGATTAATACTGACACGTTCTTAGCTCAGAAGAATTTTAAACAGGTTTAAAACAAAGTTTTAAACCTGTTTAAAACAAAGCAGCCACATTTTGGTCCCTCGAACTTCAAATTAACCAGGTTTTGTTGTATTTCTAAATCAGATACCTAATCTGTTGGTAATGATACTCTACAATAAAATAAATAAATCATGGATTTACCTTCTCAACTGATAATGTATCTGCATTCCTTGCTTCCTGTTCTACAACCTCATGTTTAGTCAAAGACAGAATAACTTTTTCTTTCTCTTGTAGCTGAAGCTGCAAATTATTAATGGCAGCCTCTGAATTCTTCAGAATTTCAGTATGTTCTTTCTCCTTCCTTTCCAACAAACCTTTAGTTTCTTCCAACTGTTTTTTGAGTATAATCATTTTTCCTCGATTTCTTGAATCAGATAATTCAAGAGTAGAATTACCTTCTTCCTGAAACAAAAAATTACAAATAAGGCCTGAGGCTAAAATGCAAATTATGAACTGGCCTAAAATGAAATTTATTAATTTATTTTATTTCTCTTTCACCTACACTTTATTTAGAAGTATTAATAATCTAATAACTAAGTTGATAAATACTGTGAACAGTTTCTTGTGCAATGTTATTTCTATAAATAACATTGCACAAGTTACAATCACAGCAGGTGCTAACCAAAAGCCAGCATCACTTGTTTAGAAACAACAAAGGCAAGAAGTTTTAAGCTGTCTGAGCATTTTTGAGATTTGCACAGGAAAAAAAAATAATAATAAAAAAAAAAAAAAAAAATATATATATATATATATATATACAGTGGATTCCGATTATTTGGGCCACCGGTTAATCGGGGCAGTCTTTTATTTGGGGCAAATCTTAAAAAACAGAAACCAACCGAGAAAATAGCCAGGGTTTACTTCACTTAATTGGACAGCATGCCGTTTAATCGGGGCAGGAGACCGCAGCACTGGAGATTACCCTACAATTGTCTCTGATGGTACCACGTGGTTCAGTCGAAATTCTGGAGGTCACAACCATAAAACAATTAGCAGTCACCTGTTTATTGGGCTTTTCTGTTAGTGAAATCTATCATAAACGGACAGTAAACTTGATCTTACTGAATTTGCGATAATACCGACAGCTGGAATTCTATGGATTATTATGGTGAAATGTGCTTACCCTTCCATGGAATCTTCTATCATATAAAAAAATTAATTTTCAGATCTTCTCTTCATTCCTATTTTTAAAGCTTTGTAACTCGTTACTCCGTTCTCACTTGTCTCACTTGCGCATATCGTGTTACTTGCAATTTGTGTGTGCCGTATTCTTTGTTATTGATTACTTATCTTTTTACTGTTTTAAATTTTAACCCCCGCCCACAAATGTCAGTGAACAGAAATGTCAACTAGTTCGTATGTACATATTACAGTACGTATTAATTATTCCGATTATCACGTATATTCTTCCGATTTTCACGTATCAATTTTTTAATTGGTAAGGTAATAAAAGGTAAATTTGTGCTTAATATATCTTTATTTTTATAGCCTGTGGATTTCCTCCTATTTTCCCTAATTAGAATCGCTGTTTAATAGAATTAAAATTCAATTGACAAACGTGATCACAATGACCGGCACTTACTACATATCGTATAGTGAACGGTACTTTACTATGGTGAGTTCGTCGTAACGTGATTTGATTGTACAGTGAACCAATTGTAAAGTGGGGGGGTATGTTGTATTTTTAACTATTTACGTGAAACTTCGGATAATTGGGGCAGCCACTTAATCAGGCCAAAATGCACTAGCCCCGATGTGTCCCCGATGTTATAGACAAAAAGATAATTATCAGTGTATTTGTGTATTTGGTAGGGGAGTTGAGCTATCAAGTATAATAACCATGGAAGAATTGAGAGAACCTATATGCTAAAAATACAAATTACCTGAAATAAAATGCAATTAATATAAGCATAATTATTGTAAGTACCTAAAGTGTCAGTCCTAGAACTTTAACTACTTCATCAGGGGGGTCAGCAGCAAAAATCGTAGGAGCCACCACAATAAGCCAGGTCTTTGTTTCTGTTATTATGTACACGTAAAAAAGTATCGTATATATCACAGCCAGCCCAACAGAGACCAGAAGGGAGAATAAAAGAATAAATAAACTTTAAAAAATAAAAATAAAAAATAATAATAATAATAAATAAATAAGTTCATGCTGGTAGAATCCTGTGGAAAAAAAATGAAATATAAAATCAAAGAAATCTAAGAGATGGAGCAAAACAAAAATACTTACTGTCTGTATGGACCAGAAGATGTAGAAAGTCAGTGGGGACTAAAGGAGAAAGCAAATGTTCGCGTGTGGTGTATATATGTCGGTTGAAGTAGCCCCGTGTGGGTTGGGGAAGGTTCATAAACAGGAACTGTACCCGTGTGACGGGGATGTGAGCAATTAAACAGATGAGGCAAAAAGAGAAACAAAAACTAACAAAGTAGTGTGGAAAAAAACAACTAAACTGTATTGTTGTTATTTGGTTTTTAGGAGCATTAGAAACTAAGTCCATATTGCTCCAAGGATATGCGGTGGTCATTCCCTGACCTTTCCGCATCCTCCTTATTTGGTGGTAATGGGCTCGAACCCCAGTCTAATCAAGAAGCGTGTGCTACGCACTGCTGCTCCTGCCCACCTGGCTACAGAGGTGGCATTAAACTTTGTAATAGAAGAAACAAGTAGCAATAGTAGAGAAAAAGCATCTCGATATTGCTTTCGGCCAGCTTAATTGCTCGCGAGAAATAAAATGTAGTAAAAAAGAACAGTAGAAAGTAATTGGAATGCAGGTGAATAAAGTAGTGCTCGGGCTGTCCAGGGTTGCATACCCGTACCATAGTTGGTCCCTGGACAGATATGACTGGACAATTGCCTCATGTGTTTAAGTCAATAATGGCAATATTAATGAAATTAAAACCGAAATATTATTTTTAAGATAAAAAATAAAATAAGCAATAACAAAGACAGGACAAGACAAATAACATAATACACATCCATATATAGACAAACTATGGGCACAAGCTTTCCACATTGTGAGATATACCTAATATATATACACCACGACAGAGTCTTGGGGGTATAAAACTGTACAATATGTATAGGCCCGAAAGGAAGTTAGTCTACTAACATATTGTTTAGAACTAAGTCGTAGTTTGTAATGTTTTTAAATTTAATAATTTTAAATGTTTTTTTAAAGTGATGGTAGAGGAAAGCAGCCAGGAATTTATTTTGTAGTAATTTATTGTAGAGTATTTTAATGTTGTCTGAAAATAGACTGATGCTTTTGCATAATTGTTGCAATTCTTATACATTGGGAAAGAATTATGTTTGCATGAAATTTTTTAGAAATGTTAGAATGCCAATGGGTAAGACTGACTACATTGAAGCTAAAAGCATCACCTATTGTATATGTTGATAGCAGCATGAGGGATGTTGATATTTATGTCTAGGTAGTTGGCTGAAAGGTCATTATTATTTGTTTTATCCAGGATCAGTTCTGAGGGGTAAAAACCTACAGTCCTGTTTAAAAGTAGGGTAGTTGAAAATTATCAAGTCATCAATGTGGTAGTAGTAGTGGCATGTGATGCAAGAAAGCAAGTGTAGGAGCTTATGCAGCATCAGCCAAAAAAAAAAAAAAAATCACACCATTCCCTCTAAATGCCTGTCCAGTTCCTCCTTAAATTTATTCAACCTATCAACTTCCACAACGACAGATGGAAGTTTGTTCCAGCAATTAACCACCCGCTGGCTAAAGGCAAATTTCTGCACATCTATTCTACATCTATCCTTTCTTAATTTGAATTTATGCCCCTTAGGTTCGTAATCCGAACAAGTGGAAGGATCCCATTAGAATTCAGCGTGCTCAACCCATTCAAGGCCTTATACACTTTAGCATTAGCATTAGCATTAGCATTAGTAGAGGCATTTGATGCAAGAAAGCAAGCTTATGCAGCATCAGCCAAAAAAAAAAAAAAAAAAAAAAAAAAAGTAACATAAATAAATAAAAATAACCACTTCCACTTCACCCCTCTGTTCGTTCGAAATACCTGTCCAGCTGAGCCTTAAACTTATTTAGGCTATCAACTTCCACGACAAGGGATGGAAGTCTGTTCCACCCACCAACCACCCGCTGGCTAAAGGCAAATTTCCGCACATCTATCCTACATCTGTCTTTCCTCAATTTGAATTTATGCCCTCTCAGGTGATTTTTCTGAGCTAGAGGAAGAATCCCATCAGCATTGAGCATGCTCAAACCATTCAAGGCTTTGTACACCTCTATCAGATCACCCCGCTGGTGCCTAGTTTCCAGACACTGTAATTTGCAAAACTTAAGCCTTTCTTCGTAAGAGAACCCCTTTGTCCCATTCACCAATCTAGTTGCTCTTCTCTGTACTCGTTCCAGCAGCTCTACATCCTTCCTGAAATGAGGCCTCCAGGCCTGTATACAGTACTCTAGGTGTGGCCTGACCATTGCCTTATACAAGGGAATAATCACCTCCTTATCCCTGCTAGAAAAATTTCTATATATCATTGACAATACACCATGAGCTACTCTTGCAGCTCGTCTGCACTGCTCAGAGAACTTCATATCTGCCTGCACCACCACCCCCAGGTCCCTTTCATTCTCTACCACTGTCAGTGTAGTACCACAGAGTTGATACGTTGCTCTGGGGTTGCTGTTTCCCATATGTAGTACTTTACATTTGTCAATGTTAAACTTCATTTGCCACCTCGAAGCCCATCTGCTCAACCTTTCCAAATCCTGTTGCAGCAGCATAGTGTCAGTAGTGTCCTTGACAACCCTGCCAACCTTTGTATCGTCTGCAAACTTGGACATTAAGCCTGATATACCATCATCAATATCATTTATAAATACAGAAAACAATAAAGGCCCCAATACTGAACCCTGAGGGACTCCACTAATAACATTAGTCCACGATGAGCAGTGTCCATTGATTACCACTCTCTGTCTTCTCCCCCTCAACCACCCCTTTATCCATAGCAGCAACTTGCCTCCAATGCCACACTGCTCCAATTTGTGCAGCAGTCTTCCATGTGCAACAGTATCAAAAGCCTTTCTAAGATCCAAGTATATAATATCAAAGTTATTCCCTGCATCCAGTTCTTTTGTGACTGCATCATAGTATCCAATCAAATTGGTCAGGCAAGACTTCCCCTTAACAAAACCATGCTGTGTCCTAGCTATAACTGAAGTCTTGTCTAGATGATCCTGCAGTGCTTCTTTCACCAGTGCCTCCATTAATTTTCCGGGAACAGAAGTTAAACTCACAGGTCTATAATTACTTGTGTCAGCCTTTGATCCCCCTTTGTGAATTGGGGTCACATTTGCACATCTCCAGTCAATGGGTACCTCCCCTGAGTCCAAGGAAGCTCTCATAATTATGGCTAAGGGTTTGCTTACCTCCTTTGCTGCCTCCTTTAATATAACTGGATAGATCCCATCCACCCCAGGTGCCTTTCTTGTGTTTATCTTCAACAATTTCTCCTCCACTTTGCTCTCAGTTATTACAAGATTCTCTAGCTTACTGCTAGAGTTGAATACACCTCTGGCATTCCCCTCGCTGAATAACTCCTCATGTGTGAATGTCGATGCAAAATATTCATTTAGTTTGTTAGCTACCCGAGCAGGGTCATCAACAGTTGACCCATCGATCTCAAGTGGACCAATCTGATTCATCCCCTTCCTTCTAGAGTTTACATAAGTAAAGAACTCTTTGCTGTTTTTCTTCGCATCCCTTGCCAAGGATCTCTCGTAATCTGCCTTCGCCTGCCTAACCTCCTTTGTAACTTGGTTACAGATCAACTTGTATCTATCATAGGCATCCGTGTCACGTGTTAATTTGTATGTATCCCATGCATTTTTCTTCTCTGCCATATGCCTCATTAGTTCATCTGACAACCATTTAGGCCTAAACCTTGAACAATATTTCTTAGTTGGTATGTAAAGCCTAGTAGCTTCCACGATAAGTTCTTTGAATGCTTCCCATTTTGAATTTGCTGTTGGCAATATCATCAGTTGATCCCACTGTATAGAATTTAAATACTGTCTCAGTCCATTGTAGTCGCCTTTACGAAAGCAATACCCCTTCCCTTTACCCCTAATGGTAGTTACCTCTTTGAGTAACTCCCACTTCAGCACACTGTGATCACTGCCACCAAGTGGTTCATTTATCTGCAGATTCTGAATGCATGAAGAATCACTACTGATAATCAAATCAAGAGTATTACTCCCTCTAGTTGCCTCCCGAACATGCTGATGTAGAAAACAATCATCCAATAAATCCACAAAAGCCTTGCTACTGTGTGAGTGACCAGCCCCCAAATTCCAGTCAATATCTGGGAAATTAAAATCCCCCATTATAAGACTCTCTGATTTACTGGCCCACTCTATTTCTCCGAACAGTTTCTTATTATACTCATCAGAGTCATTAGGCCTATAGCACACTCCTACTCTCAATTTTGATCTCCCAATGCTTATGTCACACCAAACTGACTCGACACTGCACTGTCCAGCGATGTCGACTGGCTTCACTTCCTTGGATTTTATGTGTTTCTTAATTAATAGCATAACCCCTCCTCCCTTCCTATCCTGTCTATCCTTTCTGTACACATTGTACTCCCCAAATTCCAGTTCTGCATTTCTTATATCTGTGTGACACCACGTCTCTGAAATCCCCACAATATCTGCCTTTGATGTTTTGAGCAATACCTCAAATTCATCAAATTTATTTACTAAACTCCTAGCATTGGTGTACACACAAGTATACATGCACCTGTTCTTTTTCTTAGCTACCCTAACACAACCCATGTGTTTACTTGTACCCCAATGATTCCCAGCAGTCTCTGAAATATCCTGCATCTTATTTTCCAGGCTGCGGCTCATTCCAATAGAAGCAGTGCAAGAATCACTTTCACCTCTGCCAGTGGCTACTGTTAATCTATTAGTCCTTGTATCCCCCCAATCTAGCAGTTTTCCGACCCACCTAACATTGCCTCGATAGCATCAGCAAACATTCTTGCACCCTTTCTATTTAAGTGTATCCCATCCCTGTAGAAGCAGTCTCTCCTGTTAACAAGTACAGACCAGGCTGAAAAAAATTCTACCCCTTGAGCCCTGCACAATCTTTCCAGGGCCGAATTGATTGACAGGGCTCTCATCATATACTCCCTCCTATCGTGTCTGGGCAGAATTGCAGACACTTTCAATTTCAACCCTAATTCACGGCTTTTTTTCATCAGTGACCTGTACTTGTCAAGTAATTCCGCCGGTCTCCTACTCTTAATGTCATTAGTGCCAACGTGTACAACTATATCACCTTTTGTGCCCTTAAAAGATGATATCCGCTCTACAACGTCATCAACTTTTGCCCCTGGCAGACATACCCTGGTCCTATTCCACCTATCCTTTTTACAAAGCATGTTTCCCGTTTCCCTGACAATAGAGTCACCAACAACTACTAGTTCCTTTGGGACCAGCGCATTCTGCCTTGGGGGTTGCCGCTGTGTTCCGCGATGACCAAGTGCAAGCTCTGGCATTGGTGTGGGCAGCTGAGAGCTTGATGGGCCCCTCACTTGTAATCCTTCGAGGGCATCCACCCTATCCTTCAAGCTCTCATATAGGCCCATAACAACGCTGAGTTGTCGCCTTATCTCCTTACACTCCTTGCATCGCACACACACAAAGACATCCCCCATGGCAGTATCATGTCCCATACTTGACTGCTCCGCAAACATCAAGCAAATAGTGCATCTTACAAGGCTGTGATTCAGAGGACAACTGCCCCCCTCAGTTCTCCCCTGGGCCACAGCATTCCCATTAGCTTGAGCCCTTTGCTTTGCTGCTCTGGTTTGAGTCATGATTTAGATTTACTTTCAATAAAATTTCAATTTCTGTACAAAATTAAATCCTAAACTTGTATCCAAACACAGTTATAACGCTATATTTATGTTTCAGTAACGAGTGTTATCTACGGAATATTTACGTTTCAGTAACGAGTGTTATCTACGAAATATTTACGTTTCAGTAACGAGTGTTATCTGCGAAATCCCTTTATATAACTTTCGTATCAAGTTATGTATTAATTTCTACATCTATCCTTTCTTAATTTGAATTTATGCCCCTTAGGTTCGTAATCCGAACAAGTGGAAGGATCCCATTAGAATTCAGCGTGCTCAACCCATTCAAGGCCTTATACACTTCAATCAGATCACCACGCAGGTGCCTAGTCTCCAGCCACTGCAATTTGCAGAACTTATGCCTCTCTTGGTAAGAGAATCCCTTCATTCCCTTTACCAATCTTGTTGTCTTCTCTGTACATGCTCAAGTAAATTTACATCCTTCATAAAATGAGGCCTCCAGACCTGTCTAGGTAGTTGGTATGCAGTACTCAAGGCGTGGCCTGACCACTGCCTTATACAGAGGGATAATCACCTTTTCCTTGCTAGCAAAATTCCTATATATCATTGACAAAACCCCATGACCTGCCCTGGCAGCTTGTCTGCATTGCTCAGAAAACTTCATATCTAACTGCACAATTACTCCCAGGTCTTTTTCATTTTCTACCACCTTAAGTGTAGTACCACACAGTTGATACGTTTCTCTGGGATTACTTCTACCCATATGCAGTACTTTGCATTTGTCAAGGTTAAACTTCAGTTGCCACTTCTTAGCCCATCTGCCCAAATTATCCAGATCCTGTTGCAGTAGCACACTGCCATTACTGTCATTAACAACCATGCCAACCTTTGTATCATCTGCAAACTTCGACATTAAGCCTGATATACCTTCATCAATATCATTGATAAATATACAAAACAACAGTGGACCTAACATCGAACCCTGTGGGACTCCACTAATAACATTAGTCCAAGAACAGCAGCACCCATTGATTACCACCCTCTGTCTTCTCTCACTTCACCATCCTTTTATCCATTGTAGCAACTTACCCTTAATACCATTCTGCTACAATTTGTACAATAGTCTTCCATGCGCAACAGTGTCAAAAGCTTTCCTGAAATCCAAATATATGATATCAAAATTATTTTTTGCATCCAGTTCCTTTGTAACTACATCATAATATCCTATCAAATTTGTCAGACAAGAATTTCCCTTAACAAACCCATGCTGTGTCTGAATTATTGCTGCAGTCTTGTCTAGATGATCCTGCAATGCATCTTTAACCAGTGACTCCATTATTTTACCCAGAACAGAAGTTAAACTAACTGGTCTGTAATTACTCGTGTCACCCTTTAATCCCCCTTTGTGAATTGGGGATACATTTGCACGTCTCCAGTCCGTGGGAACCTCCCCTGAGTCCAAGGATGCTCTCATAATTATGGCTAAGGGTTTGCTTAGTTGCTTTGCCGCCTCCTTTAATGAGCAGAAGCCTGAAAAACAAGATGCAGGATATTTCAGAGACTGCTGGTAGTCATTGCGGTACAAGTAAACACAAGGGTTGTGTTAGGGTAGCTAAGAATAAAAACAGGTGCATGTATACCTGCGTGTACACCAATGCTAGGAGTTTGGTAAATAAATTTGATGAATTTGAGGTATTGCTCAAAACATCAAAGGCAGATATTGTTGGGATATCAGAGACGTGGTGTCACACAGATATAAGTAATGCGGAACTGGAATTTGGGGAATACAATGTGTATAGGAAGGATAGACAGGACAGGAGGGGAGGAGGGGTTATGTTATTAATTAAGAAACACATAAAGTCCAAGGAAGTGAAGCCAGTCGACATCGATGGACAGGGCAGTGTCGAGTCAGTTTGGTGTGATATAAGCATAGGGAAATCAAAATTGAGAGTAGGAGTGTGCTATAGGCCTAATGACTCTGATGAGTATAATAAGATATTGTACAGGGAAATAGAGTGGGCCAGTAAATCAGAGAGTCTTATAATGGGGGATTTTAATTTCCCAGATATTGACTGGAATTTGTGGGTTGGTCACTCGCACACTAGCAAGGCTTTTGTGGATTTATTGGATGATTGTTTTCTACATCAGCATGTTCGTGAGGCAACAAGAGGGAGCAATTCTCTTGATCTGATTATCAGTAGTGATTCTTCATGCATTAAGAATCTGCAGATAAATGAACCACTAGGTGGCAGTGATCACAGTGTGTTGAAGTGGGATTTACTCAAGGAGGTAACTACCATCAGAGGTAAAGGGAAGGGTTTTTGTTTTCGTAAAGGCGACTATGATGGTCTGAGACAGTATTTAAATTCTATACAGTGGGACCAACTGATGATGTTACCAACAGCAAACTCAAAATGGGAAGCATTCAAGGAACTAATCTTGGAGGCTACAAGGCTTTACATACCAACTAAGAAATATTGTTCAAGGTTTAGGCCTAAATGGTTGTCAGATGAACTAATGAGACATGTGGCAGAGAAGAAAAATGCATGGGATACATACAAATTAATGGGTGACATGGAAGCCTATGATAGATATAAGTTGGTCTGTAACCAAGTCACAAAGGAGATTAGGCAGGCAAAGGCAGACTACGAAAAATCCTTGGCAAAGGATGCAAAGAAAAACAGAAAAGAGTTCTTTACATATTTGAACTCGAGAAGGAAAGGGATGAATCAGATTGGTCCACTGGATATTGATGGTTCAACAGTTGAGGATCCTGCTCAGGTGGCTAACAATCTAAACGAGTATTTTGCATCTACATTCACGCATGAGGAGTTATTCGGGAAGGAGAATGATGTAGGTAAAGTAAACATTGGCAGTGAGCTGGATGATTTTGTAATAACTGAGAGGAAAGTGGAGGAGAGATTGTTGAGGATAAACATAAAAAAGGCACCTGGGGTGGATGGGATCTATCCAGTTATATTAAAGGAGGCAGCAAAGGAAGTATGCAAACCCCTAGCCATAATTATGAGAGCTTCTTTGGACTCAGGGGAGGTACCCATAGACTGGAGATGTGCAAATGTAACCCCAATTCACAAAGGAGGATCAAAGGCTGACACAAGTAATTATAGACCTGTTAGTTTAACTTCTGTTCCAGGTAAATTAATGAAGGCACTGGTTAAAGAAGCACTGCAGGAACATCTAGACAAGAATTCAGTTATAGCTCAGACGCAGCATGGTTTTGTTAAGGGCAGGTCTTGCCTGACCAATTTGATTGGATACTATGATGTAGTCACAAAAGAACTGGATGCAGGGAATAGCTTTGATATTATATATTTGGATCTTAGAAAGGCTTTTGATACTGTTGCACATGGAAGACTGCTGCACAAATTGGAGCAGTGTGGCATTGGAGGCAAATTGCTGCTATGGATAAGGGGATGGTTGAGTGGCAGAAGACAGATTGATTGGTTGGTTGGTTGGGTTTTATTGGCGCATCAGCAACTAAGGCTATAATGTGCCAAAACCTTGTCATAAAAAAAGTAAAAAACGTTCAGTGACCTAATGAATTAGGTCACTAAGTCAAAATATAAAAACCAAGTATAAACTGTAAAAGATAAATATCAGTAAACAAGTAACAATAATAAGGTAGATTTTTTTAAATGTGCGTAAAGAGGTTTACTGATTTTAGAAAGCTAAAAATAGAAGACACATGGTCATTGTCAGATAAAATCTGACTGAGTGTATACGGCTCAGTCAAACGGTTAAAAGTGATAAAACGAGCATTTCTAAAACTAGTACAGTCACATAAAATATGTTGAACAGATAAGATGGTGTCGCATTGCTCGCACATAGGAGGGTCATCAGCCCTCAGCAGAAAGGAGTGTGTCAAATGACAATGTCCTATGCGGAGCCGAGCAAGAACAACTTCCTCTTTGCGATCCCTGCGTAAGCTGGACCGCCAAGGATGGATCACAGGCTTAATTCGACATAGTTTATTTGTAATAACCAGGCGATGCCACGAATCTTGCCACTGAGATTGTAGGTTACGACGGATCACTTGCCTGTAGTCTGTACAGGGGACTAACAGGCCAGGATTAACCATCAGTGGTGTCGATTTGGCTGCAATGTCAGCCAAATCATTTCCTCTAATCCCGATGTGACTGGGGATCCAGCAGAAGCGGATATCGAATCCACTTACATAGAGGTTGTATATTATCTGCTGAATTCGGGACAGGGTTGGATGATTAGTATGTGACATCGCTGTTAAAGCCTGTAGTGCACTCATTGAATCGGCATATATAATACACCGTTGGTAATGGTGTTTTCTTATGTGATCTAGAGCTAACTCTATACCATGCAGCTCTGCAGTGTAAATGCTGCAGTCCAGGGGTATCTGTTCTGATATGGTATCCAGAAGACAGAGAGTGGTAATCAATGGACACTGCTCAACGTGGACTAATATTATTAGTGGAGTTCCTCAAGGTTCAGTGTTGGGTCCGTTGTTGTTTTCGGTGTTTATGAATGATATTGATGATGGTATATCAAGTTTAATGTCCAAGTTTGCAGATGATACAAAGGTTGGCAGGGTCGTTAAGGACACTACTGACGCTATGCTGCTGCAACAGGATCTGGAAAGGTTGAACAGATGGGCTGAGAGGTGGCAAATGAAGTTTAACATTGACAAATGTAAAGTACTACATATGGGAAACAGTAACCCCAGAGCAACGTATCAACTCTGTGGTACTACACTGACAGTGGTGGAGAATGAAAAGGACATGGGGGTAATTGTGCAGGCAGATATGAAGTTCTCTGAGCAGTGCAGACGAGCTGCAAGAGTAGCTCATGGTGTCTTGTCAATGATATACAGGAATTTTTCTAGCAGGGATAAGGAGGTGATTATTCCCTTGTATAAGGCAATGGTTAGGCCACATCTTGAGTACTGTATACAGGTCTGGAGGCCTCATTTCAAGAAGGATGTAGAGCTGCTGGAACGGGTACAGAGAAGGGCAACAAGATTAGTGAATGGAACAAAGGGTTGCTCTTACGAAGAAAGGCTTAAGTTTTGCAAATTACAGAGTCTGGAGACTAGGCACCGGCGAGGTGATCTGATAGAGGTGTATAAGGCTTTGAATGGTTTGAGCATGCTCAATGCCAATGGGATTCTTCATCTTGCTCAAAATAATCACCTCAGAGGGCATAAATTCAAATTGAGGAAGGACGGATGTCGGATAGATGTGCGGAAATTTGCCTTTGGCCAGCGGGTGGTTGGTTGGTGGAACCGACTTCCATCATTTGTTGTTGAAGTTGATAGCCTAAACAAATTTAAAGCTCAACTGGACAGGTTTTTCGAACGAACGGAGGGGTGAAATGGGAGTAGGGGTTTTTTTTTTTTTTTTTGGCTGATGCTGAATAAGCTTGCTTTCTTGCATCATATGCCTCTACTAATGCTAATGCTAATAACTGGATAGATCCCATCCACCCCAGGTGCTTTTCTTATGTTTAACTTGAACAATGACTCCTCCACTTTTCTTTCAGTTATTACAAAATCATTAAATATCCTGCTACAATTTGATAGCCTTCTGCCATTTTCAAACCTTAATAATTCCTCATGTGTGAATGTAGATGCAAAATACTCATTCAGTTTGTTTGCTATCTGAGCAGGATCATCAACAGTCGAACCATCGATGTCAAGTGGACCAATCAGATTCATCCCCTTCCTTTTAGAGTTTATATAAGTAAAGAAATCCTTGCGGTTTTTCTTAGCATCTTTTGCCAAGGATTTCTCGTAATCTGCCTTCGCCTGCCTAACCTCCTTTGTGACCTGATTACAGACTAGCTTATATCTGCCATAGGCCTCTGAGTCGCTTGATAATTTATATGCATCCCATGCATTTTTCTTCTCTGTTACGAGTCTCATTAGTTCATTAGATAACCATTTAGGCCTAAACCTTGAATAATATTTCTTAATAGGTATGAAACTTTTAGTAGCTTCCACAATTAATTCCTTGAATGCTTCCCATTTAGAATTTACTGTTGGTAACATCGTCAGTTGGTCCCACTGTACAGAATTTAAAAACTGTCGGAGACCACTGTACTCACCTTTATGGAAGCAAAAACCCTTTCCTTTACCCCTGCTGGTAATTAAATCTTTAAGTAAATCTCACATCAGTACACTGTGATCACTGCCACCTAGTGGTTCCTTTATCTGCAAATTCTTAATACACGAATGATCACTGCTGATAACCAGATCAAGAGTATTACTTTCTCTGGTTGCCTCTTGAACATGCTGCTGCAGAAAACAATCATCCAATAAATCCACAAAAGTCTGACTAGTGTGTGAGTGACCAACCCACAAGTTCCATTCAATATCTGGGAAGTTAAAATCCCCCATTATAAGACATTCCGATTTACTAGCCCACTCTATTTCTCTGTACAATTGTTCACTGTACTCATTCGAGTCATTAGGCCTATAACACACTCCTACTCTTATTTTTGCTTTCGCAGTGCTTATGTCACACTAAACTGACTCAACAGTGCACTGTTCATCTATATCAACTGGATGCAATTCTTTTGATTTTATGTTTTTCTTAATTAACAGCATAACACCTCCTCCCTTTCTATCCTGCCTATTCTTTCTGTACACATTGTACCCCCCAAATTCCAGTTCAGCATTCCTTATATCTGTGTGACACCACGTCTCTGCTATCCCAACAATATCCGCCTCTTATGTCTTGACCAACACTTCAAATTCATCAAATTTACCATAAAATCTGAGGGTATAGCTGTCTCGGACCAGTATAGGTATAAGTTAGCTAAGGCGCAGCTAGCAGGGCTACCCATGGGGGTACCTATGGTTTGTAAGTAGATAGATTTACTGTCAAAAATGTAATTGTTGGAAACACAAAAGATTAACGAGGTTGTTCCAAAAGACTACTTACAACAAATAATATTTATGTAGTTGTTGTAAATTATATTTAGCACAGATTTTAAATTAGCTTGGTTTATGCTGGTGAATAGACTATTGAAGTCAAAGGTTTGCACATGAGAGATGTTATTTGTTTTTCTCACATCTATTCTATAACTGCCTTTCCCCAATTTGAATTTATGCCTCCCTCAGGTTTGTAATCTAAGCAAGAGGAAGAATCTCATCAGAATTGAGCCTGCTCAACTCATTCAAGGCTTTATACACCTCAATCAGATCACGTCACATGTGCTTATTCTCCAGATGCTGAAATTTGGAGGACTTAAGCCTTTCTTGGTAAGATCACCCCTTCATTCCCCTTGCCAATCTTGTTGCCTTTCTCTGTATTCACTCAAGTAACTACACATCCTTCCTAAAATGAGGCCTCCAGACCTGTAATGCAGTACTCAAGGCATGGCCTGACCACTGCGCTATACAAAGGGATAATCACCTCCTTTTCCCTACTAGTAAAATTCCTGTATATCACTGACAATACCCCATGACCTGTTCTGGCAGCCTGTCTGCACTGCTCACAAAATTTCATATTTTACTGCACAATTACTCTCAGGTCTTTTTCATTTTTTACAACCCTAAGTGTAGTACCACACATGTTGATAAGTTACTCTGGCGTTACTTCTACCCATATGTAGTACTTTGCATTTGTCAGTTGCCACTTCACAGCCCATCTGTCCAACTTTTCTAGATTCTGTTGCAATAGCACACTGTCATTAACAACTCTGCCAACCTTTGTATCATCTGCAAACTTCAACATTAAGCCTGATATAACTTCATCAATATCATTGATAAATATACAAAAAAACAGCAGGCCCAACACCAAGCCAGTGGGGACTCCACTAATAACATTAGTCCACAAAGAGCAACATCCGTTGATTACCACCCTCTGTCTTCTCCCACTCAACCATCTTTTTATCCATTGTAGCAACTTACCCTAAGTGAATCAGCAGTTGCTTAGTGCTGATTCACTTAACGTTGTCTTCGAGAAGTTGATAGTATATAACAGAGCCATAGTGCTCAATACATTCTAAGTTGATATCAATATTTGTAGAATAAAAGAAATTTACCTCAACTTGATACATAGAACACTTCTGTATGATACTCTCCAGAAATTAAAATGAATAAAAGATTAACGCAAAATGATTACAGTAAAAAATCAATTAAAAACAATTAAAAAATCAATTGAAAACAATTAAAATTCAAATAACAATTAAAAAAAATTAATTAAAGTTAAACATAAATTTGAAAAACAATTTTCCTTCCTGTAGCAGATAATGCTATTCGACAGTATGTGTGATCACAGGAATGGAAATTACAAAGTGCGTGGGCTTGAATCTTAAATAGAGAGGTTATTCATCCTCACACATGTGCATGAATGGCCGCAATTATTTGTCTTCACGCATGTGCACAAAAGACCACAAGTCGGAGATTAGATATGGATGGCGAACATTAATAGAATTCTCGTGTAATGTAATTTTTACGGTTTCTGCAATTAACAGTCTCATAATTACATTGGACACTAAGTATTTTGGCCTAATTAAATAAAAATGTATGTTTATCGTTAATGGCAAGAAAGGCTAATTCTGACGCTGCTGAACAAGAAGCACGAACTGAGGACGCGTGCTGTTTATGCGAACAGTCAGCAGGAATTGCACAGATCAATGGTAAGACAAGTCATAATCGCTGCAAGAAAAGTTGTATACCAAGTCATTTATTTGTGTCATGAAAGAGGAAAGAACTGAGTGATTGTTCAGTATAGCTTGTAATCTCCGAATTGGTCTGGCCACAATCTTAAATTCGGTATCTTTAAAGAATCTGTTAAGTTGCTTGTGCCACTGTTCAATGTATGGAACAGAAATAAAGTATTTTTTGATGTTACTATTGTTGGTTGGTGTAGTTTTTTTGTATCCTATCCTTAGTTTGTACCCTAATTCAGTTTATTGTAGCAAGGGGGTAAACTCTGTTTAAGAATCTGCTGGTTAATATCTGTATTTCTGAGTCTAAAGCAGATTCCATCACTGAATATTTATAAGCATTGAGAAGCTGATTAAAGATAATAGCCCTTTCGTAGGTGAATGGGTGATAGTTATAATGTAGAAAATGTAGAAACACACTGGTGTTTGTTGGTTTACAATAGATGTTAAATTGGATTTTATTCACATCTCGAGTAAGCGTGAAATTTAGAAAATTTAATGATTTAGTATCTGTGTTTTCCCTTTCCAATGTAAAATTGAGTCTAGGATTAATATTATTAAACGAATGTAAAATGTCTCGAATACTGCTATTATCAGTAATAACCAGAACATCATCTAAATACCTCCTGCAGTATGTGATACAGGGTAGAAAAGGCATCAAATTGTTAAGAGATAGACCTCGGATAATAAGCCGCTTAGACTCAATCCCATTGGCAAACTAAAAATTTGTTTATATACTTTGTCTTGAAAGGTGATATAGTTGGCTTCAACTAAAAGTTTAATTAAATGAAAATTTCTTTAATAGAAAGAATTTAAAATAAAGACATTATTATTCAGAGAGCAGATAAAAGAGACACAGTTGTAATACTTGATAAAACTGATTATATAAATAAGTTAGATTCAATTATATCAGATACCTCTACTTATCTTTAGGAAGACCCGGTACTATTTGTCAATTTGGTCAATCAATACAATAAAACGTTAACCATATATCAAAAAAATTACTACACTACCATGTCTTCACATGGTAATAACACAGGAATGAGAGAACATTCGTGGTTTTTATTTATTTTTTAATCACATTGCAACAGCATCAGTCAGTCTTGGATGAGGTGTCCACAGTTTTTCTTTTCTGGAAAGCGGAGTTTTTTTGTCCAGCAAAACAGGCAAATATAACACAGAATTCATGTAATTTACATTCACAATACACTCGTGCTTCACAGCCTTAACTGCCTCGAGCCTGACCACTCAGCTATGGCAGAATTTCCTTCCTTCTCCTTGCAAACAACTCTAACATAGAAAAATGTTGTTTCAGACCAGAATTACTCTCCAGGTTCATTTCCACAGTTCTGGAGAGCAATTCTAGAAAACATTCTCTGCTGCCTCAACCATGGGCGGTAAATAATTAAATAAACGTGAAAAATATTGCTACTCTTTGGTTTTACTAAACAATGCTAATCAAAACTTCTGGTGTGTCAAACATCTCTTAACATAATAATTTCACATTAGCATTTCTGAACATGGCTTGTTATTGTTTTATATTTCTCTGTTGTGTGAAATTATATTCAATAAATAAGAGATTCAGACTAAGCAATTCAAGCAGAATCAGACCATGAAAGAGATGCATCCAAAGATAAAGTGACTTTTGCAAAGAACTTCAACATTACTGCAGAAACTGAAGGTGATGACAACAATGAATCCTTGTAAGAGAACTTCGATGTTTATATCAGGAAAAATAAAATGATTGTATGTAGGAAATCTGCTGCCTTGTCAAGAATTCACAGACCTCATTTTAACACTGCTATTCATTTTCCAGGTGTGAAAGCTGCAGGTAAGAATGTGAAAATGCCAGTTGATTGTTTTTATTGTTTTTCAGTAATGAAATTATAAGCCATTTAGTGATTCATGCTAATTTGTATATTGTGAACGTCACCTGAAATTTCACACAGAATTAGAATGACCAACAAAAAAAAAAAAAACCATGATGAAATTAAAATTTTCACTGCGTTCTTTCTTACAGGAATGTGCCTATCAAGGCAACAAAACCTAGATTTGTGGAGTAAATGATAGGCTTAGTTTTGAAATGGTTTCAGTGACTGTGTCTCTGAAGAGATTCTTTCTTCTTTGGGCCAAAAGGTTCAAAGGCATCATGACAGATGCATTATAAAAGAAATGGACCAACATGCAGTTTTCTGCAAATTTCTGTCTGTGTGTTTAGACAGAACAGATGGCAGAGATATTATTTAGTTTCAGAGTAGTGGTGACAGTGGTGTAAAGGGTAGATGTTCATTCTGGCAATATCTATCAAATAAGGCAGCAAAATTGAATTAAAGGTTTTTACAGTATGTTACGAAAGGAGATATTACATGCTGAACATGGAAGTTTATGTGGAAAGACAATCTCCTGGGCACATATGCATTTTAAAATGCACCCCCAATGCTGTGATGTGGCTTGTGCACCCAATCAAAGGCACCAATCATAATTTGACTGTACAGAAATTAATTGTAAAGTACTGCAGGTTCTGCACTACTTTCCAATTACACTACCCAACATGATTTTTACCTCCAGCAAATCAATGGTTGTTTCTGGTCAAGTTTTATATATAGAATTTAAAATCAATCATAAAAATTTCCTATCACATCTCAGTTTTAAGATATAGATAGATAACTGGATTCTGTACAAAGATATCATTACTGTTTGAAATACAATTTTTAAACTTATTTGGTTGGTTTTGTTTCTTGGGCTAAAAGTTAAGCAAGTACATCATTACTGTTCTTGCAATTCAGTATATTTTGATTTTGATGCACTTTTCCAGACAAGTCAGTATTTTTATTAATTTTATTACACCATTCAACTGTTCAATATATAGCGTATGATAAACTATGCTACAAGAATTCACCTTCTCTTCAAATTCACAATTGCTTTTACTGTTTTCAGGTTAATGCATTGTTAAAATGGAGAAGACAAAGCACAGAACTTGTGTCAATCACCCAGACGTCTGAGATTTTTGTGGATATATTAACCCCAAAAACTCAGAGGAAGAAAACATACAATGTCACAAAAGTCACATATTCATTGTACTTCAGCTGCAAGGTCAGTGACCAAGAAAAAAATTGGGCTCCACATATCTGTTGTATTACTTGTACAACAAACTTAAGGCTGTGGTTATATGGCAAGCTGAGAGCATTACCTTTTGCCATCCCTATGGTGTGGCACAAGCCCAAGAATCATTTCGACGACTGCTATTTCTGCATGACAAAAATAAAAGGTATTTCCAAAAAGAGCAAGCACTGCATCAAATATCCAAATATCCCATCAGCAATTAGGCCAGTGCCAAACAGTAAAGAATTGCCAGTACCTGTGCCACAAAGTCTTGGGGTATTGGAAGTAGTGATGAAAGTACAGAAGGAATCGTTTTACCAGATGCCGCGGAACCATGTACTTCACATGATTTGGACTACAAGCTAGAAAAAGAAAAGGCCCCCACACTACATTGAACAAGAATTAAGTGATTTGATCAGAGACTTGGGCTTACCCAAAGAGAAGGCAGAATTACTCGGATCCAGACTACAACAGTGGAACTTACTCACCAAAGGTACAAACATTACAATATACCGTAAGTGAAATGAAGAGTTTAAGATATTTTACAATAGAAAACAACATGTGCGTCTGCAAAGATGTCGTTGGTCTTAAGCACAAACTGAACATTGATCATAATACCTCTGAATGGCGTTTGTTCATTGATGCATCAAAGCTAAGTTTGAAAGCAATATGGCTTCGTAACTTTACCATCAATTCCTCTTGTTCGTGCTGTAGGCCTGAAAGAAACTTTTTTTTTTTTTTTTTTATGAAAACCCAAAACATGAAAGGTATCAAAACCTATAGTACTTAGTACCATGCATGGGTTGAAGGAGAAGTATGGGGGAGGGGGATGCCGGAAACTTTGCTCTAGAGACTAAACATGGGTTTCACCGCTTCAAGCCTCCAATAAGCAAAGTGGTGGTATTTCACCGGTTGATGAAAGTCATCTACCACCTCTTACGATAGTATGTCCCAAATTCTTGCTGCTATACATTACAATGACTATGGTTGGAATATATGTAGTGATTTCAAAGTGATTGGACTGCTTGTTGGGTTGCAAGGTGGTTTCACTAAATACTGTTGTTTCCTGTGTTTGTGTGATAGTCATGCAACAGCCAAACACTACGTCATACAACATTGGGACAAGAGAGATGAATATATTCCCAGCAAAAGTAATGTAAAGTATGTTTCACTGGTTGATCCACAAAAGGTTTTTCTTCCCCCTTTATGCATCACGCTTGGAGTGATGAAGAATTTCACTAAGGCACTGGATAAAGAAAGCAGAGGATTCACATATTTACTGAAAATATTTAAAAATTTATCTCATGCAAAGCTGAAGGAAGGAATTTTCATAGGTCCTCAAATAAGAAAGTTCCTAAAAGATGAAGAATTTCAAAGAAACCTGAATGATGTTGAACAGGCTGCATGGAGATCTTTCAAGGCTGTGGTGCCCGGATTCCTCAGAAAGAGAAAAGAAGAGAACTATGAGCAACTGGTGACAAACTTGCTGAAATGCTACAAGAACATGGGGTGCCGAATGTCACTGAAAATGCATTTCCTTCATTCTCATCTGGATTTCTTTCCTGAAAACTTGGCAGATGTCAGTGATGAACAAGGAGAGCGCTTTCACCAGGACGCATCTACAAATGGAAAATACCAAGGTCGCTGGGACTCTGCCATGATGGGAGATTACTGTTGGTTCGTTAAACGGGAAAGCAATCTGGAGTATAAAAGGAAATCATTGAGTGGGAAACATGTCTAAGTATCATATATTGCATACAATTACATATATTGTGTACAATTACAACCATGTATGCTGATATTGTATAAAAACAAGGAATTTAAAAAATGCATATATCTTTTGATGTAGACGTGACAGAAGTAAAAGATTGATATTTTCATAATCAGGACATTAATTTTGTTCAGAATAACCAACTTTCATTCCAGAGGTATGATGGGAAAAAAATTTTGTTGGGTAGTGTTATTAGAAAGAAACACAACTCTTGCTGACATCCTTTAGAAAATACATAAATATTTAAAACTTCCCCATGCAATACTCCAATTCATTTAACACAGGACAAGAGAAAAAAAATTGTGCTGACAAACTTCCCCTCCCCTCCTACTTTGCCATAAAGGCATTTTTGCAAATTCCTTTCCTCGTGATTGGACTGGGTAGAAAAGACCCACTTCCTCCCCAGAATGGAAAATATATTTTTGTTTAGATCTCATATTGAAGAATTTAGTGAGGGACCCCCCCCTCACTAAATTCTTTAACTACATCAAGCTAGCATGATAATATATTATTTTAATATCTATTTTATTACATTAAAATACCTATTGATAATTTCATTTCTCTGCATTATCAACAGTCCTAATATCACTCAAAAAGGTAAACAGAGTTGTTTGAAAAACTGTTTCACCACAGCTGATTATGCGTCATATACATGTAGTCTTTTAGTGAGGATATGCTTTCTAAGTATGGCTGAATGATTAATTCTTATATTTAAAAAAATGTATATTATATGGAATGTTAAGTTAAGGTGTTTTGAAATTATACTCAAAGTAAAAACAAGAACAGAAAGGATTACTATATTTGCAGATAAATGAAGTATAAACTGATATTAAACCGAAAAGTTACAGAGGTAGTGAAATGATTGCTGGACACATTACATTACACAGCATTAACATTAGAAAAATGATGCAATAAAGCAAGTTTGTACGGCAAAAAAAAAGGCCAATTTTTGCATGTCAATTCTGCAACCACCTTTTTTCAATTTAAAAATATACCCGTGTGTGTGTGTGTGTGTGCATGTGTTCAAAATGAACAAAAATGCCATTAAGTTTACTCAACCCTTTCAAAACTTTATAAGACTTTTGGATCACCACACAGATGCCTACTTGCCAGATGCTGCAACTTAGCATCCCAAGCTTTCTTGATAAGAATACCCTTTTTTGCCTCCAGTCCATCTCATTGCTGTTTTCTTTACCCTTTCCTTCTTCCAAAAATGAGGTTTCCAAAACTTCATGCAATATTCAAGGTGAGGCCTACCATTTCTTTTTACAAAGGAATAATCACTTATAATCACCTATTTATCCCTGCTGGCACAGTTTCTGCATTTCAACAGAACCATATAACCTGTCAGTACTACTTCATTGTCAAGACTATAAAATTACCCCTAGGTCTTTTTTCATTACCAACTACTTGAGTGGTGCTACCTAAATGATATGTTATTTTAGGGTTACTGCTATCCATATTTTTTACCTTGCATTTATCTATATTAAACCTCAGTTTTTATATTTCAGCACAGCTACTGAGTTTATCTAGATCTTTGGGCCATGTTTGCCACTTTTTATCATCAGCACACTTGAAATACCTGTGTCAATATCATTAATAAATGTAAAAAAAAATACAGTTCCCAACACTGAACCCTGTGTTCCCCACTAATAACATTAGTCTATGAAGAGCAGTTGCCATTTACAACTACTCTCTATCTTAACCACTCCTTTATCACAAATTTTGCCTATAAATACACAACTCTCTAGTTTATACACCAACCATTCATGTGGAACAGTACAGAAATGCATTATTTCCCACTTAACAAATCCATGCTGTTATTGCCTTATAGTTCCATTTCTGTTAAGCTGATCTTGAGGTTATTTCATCTTCAACTATTAATTCCATTAATTATTTATTTTTTTTCTGGCACAGAAGAATCAAACTTGTAGGTCTGTAATTATCCACTTCATCATTGAACCAAGCCAAGTGATGCGCCCCCGATTCGGGTCATAGAAAAGAACAGCCAAGTGCTTACTTCTCTGGTTGAAGGAGATTTAGTTTTGTTGGAAGATTCTATTGTCAGGAAAATAGGCAACTTCTTCTGTAATAAAGTAAGTGGACCAGAACCAAGGTGTGTTTGCCAGGAGCATCAATTGATGATGTTACCAACAGATTGTCAATTTTTGGTGGGGGGGGGGAGGGAAAGCATCATTATTTATGTGATTTAGTTATTAAAGGAAAATCATGTTTAATTAACCTGGTAAACTTAAAATATTTTGACTTAATTAATTCAAGAGCTAGATGTAAGGAACAATTTCAATATAGTTTATTTGGATTTTAGCAAGGCATTTGACTTGGCTCCTCACAAGAGGTTACTGCATAAGCTAGAACCATCTTAGGATTAATTGGAAGAGTATAAAATGGCTTGCAGAGTGGCTGCAAGGCAAAAAAGTAGCTGCAAAGGTAGAGAGTTATGATTAATGGATATTCTTCAGAATGTAACATCAGATGACATAAATATAGACTGGGAGAATCATTAATGATCTGTGCCAAGCAGCACTCCTTCAGGATGACTCACTTCAATAATGGTCAAAAAAGTGGCAGCTATGGTTGAATGTAGAAAATGCAAGGTCTTATGCTTGGAAAATAACAACCCCAAATAACTTATACACTTGCTAGGGTCAAATTAAAAACAGTAGAGGAAGAAAGGGATCTGGGAGTTACAATATGGGCAGATATTAAGTTTTCCAAGCAGTATAAACAGGCCACCAGGAAAGCCTGTTGTGTCCTATCAATGATTTATCAAACAATATCCTGCAGAGATAGGGAGGTCATAATCCCTGTACAAGGCACTTGTAAGACTGCATTTGGAATACTGTGTCCAAGTATGGAAAACTTATCTGAAAAAAGACCAAGCTTCTTCAAAGAGTCTGAAGATGGCAACTCACATAGTGAGATCAGCAAAAGAGTGAACATACAAGGAAAGACTTCAGTTATGTGGACTACAGAGCTTGGAAATGAGGCACCTTAGAGGGGGCCTGACTGACATTTATAAGGCTCTGAGAGGGTTTAGTAAAATGAATGAATGTGGAATTTTTACTGTTATAAAGAACTAGTGGCCATAAATTCAAATTATGTGGAGAGAGAGAGAGAGAGAGGGTTAGACTAGATTGTAAGGAGTTTTCTTTTAGCCAAGATAGCTGTTAATTACTGAAACAAGTTTCCTCTGGAAGTAGTTGAAGCTGACAATTTCTTCAAAGGTCAACTGGATAATTTCCTACATGAGGAGTTAGCATAATTTGTATTATGCTTCTCAACTTTTTTTTTTTTTTGACTGGTGCAGCAAAAGTCTCTGGCTTCCTTGCACTATATGGCTAATAATAATACTAATCCTTTTAATCCCGGGGACTCACATCTGGTGAGTATGGGCTTGGCACACCCAGGGTCCTGAGCTGGATATCATCATTCTTCTCTTTCTTGGTGATTCCCTTCTACTGTTTACTCTCTCTGTAACTCGGGAGCTTTTTTTTTCCTGGTGCAGCATAAGCCTCAGGCTTCCTTGCACCCTATGGCTATTAATAATAATAATAATAATAATAATCACACTTGTGATGGGAGACATCCGTACATCCAGTCTGCAGAGATTTCCCTTGAACAAAGCAACTTAGGTGGCTGAAATGATTGCTGGAGAAAGATATATTATATAATTATTTTGATATTTATTCAATACTGTCACCTCATACAATTAACCATCAGTAATAATTAAACATACTAAAACAAAAAATATTTTTTTAAGTTATTCCTTCACTGATTAATAACATGAAATATGTTGCATTAAAAAAAAAAGCCACACTACCTTCTGTGGAATGGAACTCTCTTGTGCTTTTAGCTGACTTGTTAACTGAGAAATTTTAGCTTTTGATTGTAGTTTCAGCTTTTGAAATTTGAAAGAAATATCCTGTAAAATGTTTCAACATAAATAATGAGGGAAAAAAGGCCTGAATCACAGAAAATTTATGAGCAAAAAAAATTATATATGAAGTAAAAGACATATCCTGTAAATGTAAAATGCTTTGATATAAATAACAAGCAAAAAATTCTGAATGTGATAATGAAACTTTTATGAGCAAATCATAGAAGTCAATAAAAAGGAGGTGATTATCCCATTGTATAAGGCAATGGTCAGGCTACATCTACATCTCCAGTACTGCATACAGGTCTGGAGGCCTCATTTTAGGAAGCATGTATATCTGTTGTAATGGGTGTACAGAATGAGATTAGTCAGAACAGTAGGGTACACTTACCACATCAATTCTGCAAAATGCAGTATCTGGAAACTAGGACCATGCAAGAAGACCTGATTGAGGTGTTTAAGGCTCTAAATTGATTAAGTAAGTTTAATGCCAACAGAATCCTTCTTCTTGCTCAGACTATACAGGTGAGGGGACATAAATTCAAAGTGAGAAAGGAGGGTTGCAGTGCAGATGTGCAGGAAATTTTCCTTCAGCCAGTGGGTGGTTGATCATTGTTAGTTCAAGGTAAAACTATTTTCTTTTATAACTAAAAATAAAATAAAGTACACTGTAAAATTCAACACTTTACAATCTGGAATTCTTTAAAATCTGGCACATTTTACAAGAACATCAACACTTTACAAAGCTGGAATTCTTTAAAATCTGACACATTTTACAAACTAGAAATATGAAGAAAGCAATCTGGTACTCATATCAATGGTGACATTTGCCTTTAATATGTTTTTGTGGCCAACAAGGTTCAAACTACATAGAAAATGCAGTGGTCTTAAAATCACAACAGAAACAAACCTGCCTTTGCAAAGAGTTTCCTGGGTATTGCACTACTTGATATTACACTAGATGGATTTGTGAAAAGTTAATCAGCCCAATTGTTTAAAAGATGAGACTGCTATGACAGCATGTTTCAGGACCAAATGATCAACAATGATCAAAATTACTGACTAAACTAACCTAATCAGATAGCAGCTGGTCTATCGTGGCAACTAGAGTCCACCTGTTAGTAAACAAGATAGTAAACCTGCTATTTAAAGTTGCATGTAAACAAGATAACTGTAAAAAAAAAAAAAAAAAAAATTGTCTGATGTGTGATAACACACTAACATCTTTCAAATCACTTTTTGCAGATGTAATATAATTATCTGTTTTGTCTGGGTGTTGTTACTAAAGACCACTGGCTATCTGATGAAGAACAAGTTAGTCCTAAAACAGGCTGTCATAGCAATGTCTCATCTTTTAAATAAATGGCTGATAAACCTTTTGGCAAGGCTATCTGTTTGAAAGTAGTACAATGCCAGTGCAACACATTTGTTTTCTTCTGTGAAAATTAAAGATATTACATTGTCAATGAAAATTTAAATGCTGCAAGACACAAAAATAGATTTAAGGTCAAGACAGCCCTGGAACAAAGTTATTTCTCTGCAGCCACATAGCCATACACTCAGAAATATAGTGAAAACTGCTCTTGCAAATTACAGATATGTCATAGAGTTTATACAGTGCTTGGGTGAGCTGGTGACATTTGTACAGTGCTTGAGTGAGCTGGTGCCCAGTTTAATGTCACTTTAATCTCTGTTCCAACTAAGATGGAACAGAGATTGAAAATGTCCAGTATGTATACAGCTGTAAAAATATATGGCTCATTAAATCTGCAATTAATCTCTTCTATAAACAACAACTTACTAACGTGCACAAACTGATTGAAATTCAAAAAATGAAGGGTTTTTTTTTTTTGTCTACATCATAGCTAAGCATACAGCTTGTCAGGTGCATGACTAAAGTAGGGATAAAAACAACAGGCAGCTCTTCACTTGAATTCCCACTCCATATTAACACTTTGGAAGAGAAAGTCCTGTGTGTGTGACCTTCAGCCTTCTGTCATTTACCTCTCTAATATAGTTATAATGGTGGCAAAAATGAAACAATATTTTATAATTATATGCATGAAAATTATTGAATTTCTCTAATTAAAATGTCATGAAAATGATGAAGACTGCACAAAAAACCTCCACAGTGCCAATTTTCAACTTTCAAAAGCTGCTGCAGATATTTGTAGGTATTTGTAGCAGGAGGAAAAGTTGAGGTTTTTTTGGACAAAACAGGAAAAAAATTGTATTTTTTCAAAATACAGTTCTTCCCAAAAAACAATAAGAAAACATGACATTTTTCAAAAAAAGCAAGAGGTTTTTAAGTCTACGCTGTATTAGAAATTAAATTACAATAGGATTGTTTGCCGGTGCAGTACAATTTTAAACATCAGCATACCTACAGGGTTTGGAGCATCTTTCAGTATCTTTCTGAAGTGATTAGAAACCATTCATGATTAATGGATATTCCATTAAACATGAATGGTTTCTAATCACTTCAAGAAAGACACTGTTGCAGACTTCACCTTTATCAAAATGTTGAGTCCAAGTTTTATTCCTAATAATGAGCTTTCTATCAAGATTTAGCTGTCAGAAGCATTTTTGTGAAAAGAAAAGATCTGAAATCAATTTTTGTTTTTCTAATTTGGCTGAATACTCTGTGACAGCATTGCTATGAAGAATCATTAAAATGTCAAGAATGATTTGGGATAACTGTGTATGGTCCATGCAGTTCTGTTCACTTGCAGCTCCCTGATCAAAGACCACTAAATATAATTTTTTTGTATTTTAGCATCTCACAGGTTCTCACACTGGACTTCAAAGATCTACTTCTTTAGCTTCTATAATATTGAGAAATAGTGAATTTTTTTTTTTTTTTTTTGCAAATTGATTTGTTCCAAAAAAACCCTTCAGATTCTCCAAATAGATTTGACAAATTAATAACGCTATTTGGAGAAAAATAATTAAATCCATTACTATTTAATTACAAATAACAAATATATTTAAATTAATGTCTCTGATAACTCAGTTGGACAATTGCTATGTAGGAATTCTGATTCTTGCTAATCGTGCAAATTCTGAGAATTTGCTTCTATGAAATTTGGAGATAAGAGACTTTTGATTGCTATAAATAAACTTTAGTCATATGACTTTCATACGATTAGTGTTTTGGGCATATGAAAGTCATAGAGCTTCTGCTATGAGTGCATTAAATATATGACATTGTAATGGTTAAATACTTCCTATCAGCAAAAAATGATCTTAATGGTAGATGTAAATTTGCACTAATGCTGATTTTGCTTCTTTTTTTGTTATGCATAAAACACCTTACAGAAAAATTTTAGCACATTGCTCTGTTTTGACATTCAATGTGCATTGCATCTGTAGTTGTCTCACTGGTCTTTGTAATAGTGGCTGACAGGGAAGGCAGCCTTTACTAATTTATTAACAGTTGGAAGGCAGCATTTTGGCTAATATTTCTAGATGATCGCTAGTTAGGAGCTGAAATTGCACAATTTATTTTTTTTAAAAAAAAAATCTTTAAAGATTTGGTTTCAATGAATAAACTAAATTTCTTTATTAATCTTCACTGCTTTCTAAATTGGGAGAGGAAATCATCTCAGTACCATACCATATGCATGTACTGGAAATTAAAACCTGCAGAATAAAATTTATTTATGACTATCCGAGATGAATAAACTTAGCCACACTGTCAAAAAAGCTCTAATAAAAATTGCTTGCATCATTGATGGGATTCAAATGCAAGCCATTTTCACCCGGTGTGGAAAAGAGACTATAACTATTTTGCTACCCATGAGGGCAATAACTCTACAGTATGGAACTTTATTAATACCACTGTATATCCAACAATTTCTACAGCAGTGAAATCCAGGTCTCCGCAGCTCCCGCAAATGTTAAAAATAAATTTCACTCTTCTGAATTTTACCTACTTAAATAGACATTGGTGAAAACAGTAATGAAATTTAAAAAAAATTCACAATTTTTTTTATTCTAATTTCAATGCACTTTTACTTTTTTTTTTTTTTTTTTTCAAAAAGGAAAAGACTGACAAAAATGGCGTTCTTGAGAAAGACAAAACTCTAGTCTAGAGAATGAGGAGTCAAATTCAGCCCAAAAAAAAAACAGATTCTCAATGTAAATCAAGATAACTGACAGTTATGTTACTCTGTAAGAAGAACAGTTCATTTTTTTCTTGTCCTCCAATGCAAAAGTATTTTACCTCTGAAGTATATTCATAAATAATGTGACCACAATTCACAAAGGAGGCTCAAAGGGCGACACAAGTAATTATAGACCTGTTAGTTTAAATTCTGTTCCGGGAAAACTGATGGAGGCACTGGTTAAAGAAAAACTGCAGGATCATCTAGACAAGACTTCAGTTATAGCTCTGACACAGCATGGTTTTGTTAAGGGAAAGTCTTGCCTGACCAATTTGATCGGATACTATGATGTGGTCACAAAGGAACTGAATGCAAGGAATAACTTTGATATCATATATTTGGATCTTAGAAAGGCTTTTGATGCTGTTGCATGGAAGACTGCTGCACAAATTGGAGCAGTGCGGCATTGGAGGCAAATTGCTGCTATGGATAAAGGGATGGTTGAGTGGGAGAAGACAGAGTGGTAATCAATGGACACCGCTCATCGTGAACTAATGTTATTAGTGGAGTCCCTCAAGGGTTCATTGTTTTCTGTATTTACAAATGATATTGATGATGGTACATCAAGCTTAATGTTCAAGTTTGCAGACGATATGAAGGTTGGCAGGGTTGTTAAGGACACTAATGACAGTAAGTTGCTGCAACAGGATCTATAAAGGTTGAGCAGATGGGCTGAGAGGTGGCAAATGAAGTTTAACATTAACAAATGTAAAGTACTACATATGGGAAACAGTAACCCCAGAGTAATATATCAACTCTTTGGTACTACACTGACAGTGGTAGAGAACGAAAAGGACCTGGGGGAATTGTGCAGGCAGATATGAAGTTTTCTGAGCAGTGCAGACTGTCTGCAAGAGTAGCTCATGGTGTCTTGTCAATGATATACAGGAATTTTTCTAGCAGGGATAAGGAGGTGATTATCCCATTGTATAAGGCAATGGTCAGGCCACACCTTGAGTACTGTATACAGGTCTGGAGGCCTCATTTTAAGAAGGATGTAGAGCTGTTGGAACGAATACAGAGAAGGGCAACAAGATTAGTGAATGGAACAAAGGGTTGCTTTTATGAAGAAAGGCCTAAGTTTTGCAAATTACAGTGTCTGGAAACTAGGCACCTGAGAGGTGATCTGATTGAGGTGTATAAAGGATTGAATGGTTTGAGCATGCTCAATGCTGATGGGATTCTTCCTCTTGCTCAGAATAATCACCTGAGAGAGCATAAATTCAAATTAAGGAAAGACAAATGTAGGATAGATGTGCGGAAGTTTGCCTTTAGCCAGCAGGTAGTTGGAACAGACTTCCATCCTTTGTTGTGGAAGTTGATAGCCTAAATAAATTTAAGGCTGAGCTGGACAGGTATTTGGAACGAACGGAGGGGTGAATTGGGAGCGGTTTTCTTTTTTTTTTTTTTTTTTTGGCTGATGCTGCATAAGCTTGCTTTCTTGCATCATATGCCTCTCTACTAATGGTAATGCTATATTCACTGATATTCTAAAACTATACCGGAACTTAGAATTGACGTTATGGTACATGAGAACTTTTGCTATGAAGTTGTTTGTCATTTGTTTACATATAATGAATTGAACTTAACTGCTATTTACATTTTAATCACCCCACTGCCTTTAAGTCAATGTTTACAAATGTAAATAAGTTCAGTTGTGAGTGCTTAATTATATTATATTATATTGTTGTTGTTGTTGTTATTTGGTTTTTAGGAGCATTAGCAACTAAGGCCATATTGCTCCGGGGTTATGCAGTGGTCATTCCCTGACCTTTCTGCATCCTCCGTATTTGGTGGTCACGGGCCCGAACCCCAATCTAATCAAGAAGCGTGTGCTACGCACTGCTGCTCCTGCCCACCTAGCTACAGAGGCACCTATATATATTATATTATTTAATTATATTTATTGAAATGTGCTTCTCCCAAACTGCTCAACCACTAGGTTCATGCCTTTCTACAATTTTAAAATTTGATATCTTTCAATCCCCAAGGGGATCAAGATTTTAAAAAGTTCACAGTATCTCTATAAGAAAAAAAAATAAGTTCGAAGATGATAATCCCAATTATCAAGAATAATAAAGTGCATTACTTTCATAATATAAACAGATACCTCAATTTCTTTAGTTTTCTCTTTCAACTGATTTTCGTTTTCTCTCTGCATACTTTTCAGTTCCTCAATGACCAAACATTGCTTTTCTAGCTGCTCCTGCACTTCTGGTGTTGCAGTAACTGAAGTCTGGAAGAAAAAAAAAAAAAACACACACAATAGAATCTTAGTACTGATTTATGAATATAACTTTAGTGATTATTAAATTCCATTTATTGAATTTGTAAAAAATACAGAGTTCCTTAAAGGACCTCATTCCTTGATACATCCACACAAAGACACCACTCAGCCAAAAAGTCAACCAAAGGTCAGCAGCAATTAAAATACAACAGAAAGACATAAAACAAATACAATGTGTATAAAAAAGGACTAGAAAATAAGCCACAAAATATATGAAGAGATACAGAGTAACCATGCAATATTAAAATAATCTAGTTAAAAATAATGTGAGAATTATACATTGTAGTCAATGGATTTAAAGTGTAATTTAACATGAATAACTAAGAGGAAGAGAAAACAACTTCATATATAGTGACGAATGGGCCTGGAGTACTGGGGTCCATAGTTTCAAATACAGATAAATACAGTTATACCCAGTTATTTATTAACAAATAAAGTACAAATAAAATAAAATATAAGTACAAAAACCAGTAGCTTTCGGAACACGTGTCCCTTTATCAACTGATAAGTTAATATAAAATTTGAATACATTACAAGCAAAGTGTGGCACGTTAATCATGCGTCATTGTTGTAGCACGGACGTGTGCTGCTTTACGCCAGTGATCATCCATCAATAAAACGGTTGTCTCTAGGATGGGATGTAGACGCATGCCTTTCTGGCGATTTAATGCCTTAGGATTGTTTATTATGTTTAGTGACTCTAGCCATAGGCGGTGGCGAAAGTGTCGCGCGTGGTCCACTATCTCAAAGTCGCGCTTGGGGTCAAGATCGAGGCTCGCGATATGTTTGGACAGTTCATACGTTGGGGCACTGCAGCAAGACACTATAGGTCTGAGAGGAATCCCCGGTTTGTGGATCTTTGGTAATCCGTAGAATTGCGGTAGTTGGCAGCCAGTAGCACGTAGAAGATGGTGAGTCGTGGTCGGGATCTTCTTATCTTTAAGCCATGCGTGGACAAGTTTATTAACATTTGCTTCCAGACGTTTCAAGACTTTAACGGGAGGATCAGGTAGAGGTTCATATACGTTAGGATCGAGTAATAGGGTCAAGGCTTTCTCTCGGTAGGCTGATCGGTCCAGCACAACAGTCCGGCGCCCTTTATCCGCAGGAAGTACAACGATGGAGTTGTCTTTTCTTAAAGATGACAGGGCGGCACGCTGGCGGTGGTTGAGGTTTCAGTACGTTTTTCGAGTGTTGCGGAGGATTGCGGCAGTCTTGAATCGGAGTAGTAGCTAACATCGCCATGGAAGATCTGGAGGAGCAGATACACCAGAACCCACCTACACCTATTACAACGTGGTGTAGATACGTCGACGATATTTTTACCATAATACCACGTGGTTCTGAAACGGTACTACTAGAACACCTCAACTCCCTATCCAATTTCATCAAGTTTACCGTAGAATCAGAGGTGAACAGTTCGCTCCCGTTTCTGGACGTGCTAGTGCATCGCGTAGGCCCACGTCTAGAGACCTCAGTATACCGCAAACCCATGTGGTGCGGTCAATTCACCAACTACGGGTCCAGCCACGCTCCAAGCCATCTCAATAGCACTGCCCGCACCCTATTCTCCAGGGCCTGGAGCCATTCCAGCACCGACACAATTAGACGTAACGAGATCTCCCGGGTGAAGGCGGACCTAACCAGATGCGGTTATCCATCCCATGTACTAAATAGATGCTTGTTACAGGCAAAGAACTTACATCCAACCCAAGACCTCCGAAGCAAGTCGGCATATCGTCCACCTACATTCCGTACTATCCAGGAGTGTCAGGACGTATCTCGAAGGTCCTTAGATGTTACAACATCAAATGTGTGCAATTACCCGGTAGGAACCTACGTTCACTTGTCTCCAGCGTGAAGACCCCTGTCACACCTGTCTTATGCAGCAATGTAGTGTACCGTATCACCTGTAGGGCCTGTAACAGTTGCTACGTAGGTGAGACATCGAGACGTCTCCAGGATCACCTCACGGAACACAACAGAGCAATCCGGCTTGCCGAAACTGACCAGTCCGCGGTCGCAGAACATTTTTGGGCTACCAACCACGATCTTGACCCCAAGCGCGACTTTGAGATAGTGGACCACGCGCGACACTTTCGCCACCGCCTATGGCTAGAGTCACTAAACATAATAAACAATCCTAAGGCATTAAATCGCCAGAAAGGCATGCGTCTACATCCCATCCTAGAGACAACCGTTTTATTGATGGATGATCACTGGCGTAAAGCAGCACACGTCCGTGCTACAACAATGACGCATGATTAACGTGCCACACTTTGCTTGTAATGTATTCAAATTTTATATTAACTTATCAGTTGATAAAGGGACACGTGTTCCGAAAGCTACTGGTTTTTGTACTTATATTTTATTTTATTTGTACTTTATTTGTTAATAAATAACTGGGTATAACTGTATTTATCTGTATTTGAAACTTCATATATTTATAGCAATTCCATACCGCATATATGGCATATATGCGGTATGGAATTGCATCACTATTCCTACTGGCATCACTGTGTCTACTGGCAAGAGAGTAATTATGCTGTTAACCATGTGTAATAGCAGAGTCCTGTGCAGGTCCATTGTATTAGACTTTCACCCAAACTGCACTCAAACCCTAACCACACAATTTGTACCCACAAACAAAAAAAAAAAAAAGCTGTATAAAGAAAATCTGTCTTAATTTTTTTTATATATCAATAATAATTCAATAAATCACTGGATCAACAATACCGATTTTTTTTATTGTATATAATACACAAAATTAAAAAAAAAAAAACAAATAAAGAGAAAAAAAAATGTACTGAAAATATATTAACAGCATAATTAATTTTACACATTGTTTAAACTGCTATGCAGAAAGAGGACATCATCAATAGTTTCCAGGTTGAACTGAGCAGAATGGAATTGCATCACTATTCCTATTATTCCTTCCTTGGATAAGAAATCCTGCTGAAAAGATAAGAATTCCTGCTGATTCCTTCCTTGGATAAGAAAAAAATCACTTTCACTAGCTGCACTGCTGACAGGGATGGCAAGAATTAAATGAGTCATATTGCAAGATTTGGAAAAAATGCGTTATTTTTTCAACTTCAACAACTGAAAATCTTCTCTATTTGTCAAAAATTTATTATCACAATTATATCATTGTGATATAATTTTGAATTTCATCAAGTGGGGGTTTAACATTTTCATCACTTGGTGAAACCAAGTGATGAAAATGTTAAACCCCCACAGCAACTGTGTTTTCCTCTCTTCCACAGCAACTGTGTTTTCCTCTCTCCTTCATAATTATTTATTTACATATTTGGCAAAAGATGTATTATTTTTGGATGATCTGTTCAGTCGTTGTTATAAGTACATATTTTAAAATCGTTATTACAAGGAGCTTTTTGTTGTTTTTTTAACAAAACCCCAAACACAAGAGGTATTAGAACCTATAGTATTTAGTAAAATGCATGGGTTGAAGGTTGAGAAGATTAAAAAAGATATCCGTTGACATTAGACATGAACTTCTGTAAATTGAAATTTTCAGAAAATACATACGAAGGAAGGTTGTTCCAGAAAACAGAAGTTGAATGAATAAATGAGAAAGCAGAAAACTTGATTCTCTGATTTTGAAGTTGGACAGTAAAAGGATGTTGACTAGTTGTGGCATGAGTTCGGACTGTTTTGGAAGAGAGAGCAGGAATTATAGAAGCCAATTCAGAAGAACAGTGCCCGTGAAAGTATCTATAGAATAGGCATACAGCAGAAACAGCACATACATGAGACAGAGAGTGAATCGACGACACTGTTAGAGATTAGTCATTAATTAACTCTTTTGAATGGAATTGAGCAGCCTGAGAGAAGTTTTGGTGGCACTGCCCCAAATTTGGGAACAATACATGTTAGAATAAAAGTAGGATGCTAGCAGGTGAGCTTTATATCTTTGGCTGAAATGACAATAGAACTATCTGGTTTTGACAGAGATAGTAACAGAGATGGGCAAAAGTTGTGGCCAATAGTTTTGGCCACACACCACAATGCTCGACAACCATTTGGACAAGAAGCAAGTTTTCTACTCTTACCCTGTTTGAAATCTAGTTTGAGAGAGAGAGAGTCTTTATTGAAACCTAAGAAAAAAGATAGTTACAGACAAATGAATGTTGAACCCATCATGGCATACAGGCTAGTGGTTAACAATGCTGACACACAAAGTGAAAATAAACTAGAAAAAAAAAAAAACCTCAGTAAAACTGCTATCATTGTACGGAAAGCACTTGCTTTCTATATCTTTTATCACATACGAATTTGTGAAGATCAGCATCTAGTTTGTAGACCTGGGAGAGCATCTGAAAAGGAAGGAAACGATCTGTCAGGAAATGTCACAAATTCCGGGTGGCCAGTCTAGGAGTAGTCCGCAAGACAGAAATAGGGATGGTCCAGCAGCATGTATCCCACAAGGATGGCTCAGAGATAAGTCCTGTAACCATTTTCCCTGTGATGACCAACCTCTGATCAACAGGCTCAGAGAGACAAGACAGAGAACCCCCATTGCATTTGCTAATGCTATTGTTCTAGCTTGTAGCAGCAGACTGGATTTCCAACTGGCCCATTTCAGTAGACAATATTCAAATGCAATAAGAGGCTTTGAAGTCATTTGGGTGGCTGAAATCCAGACTTCCGATGCGTGTAGTAATGGTGGATAGATAATTGCTCTCATTTATTTGGTAATGATTTCATGATCCTTAATGTGCAGCACATTTTGTTTTGTTGTCCAACAAAAACTCGAGGCCCACGAGGCAAGTTTACCCATCTGTATATTAAAACAGACTTTAGGGTTAAACATTAAACTAGGCGGAAAGTGAATGCATTGAACCATTGAGGCTAATTATGAGAGCATCACTAGACTCTGGAGTGATTCTGTTGGATTGGGAAAATGCCAATGTATCTCTAATACATATGGAGGGGGGGTTCTAAGAGTGAAGTGAGAAATTATCGACAGGTCAGTCTAACTTCAGTAGTGGGGAAAATCGTGGAGACAATGATCAAGGTTGGAATTCAGGTTCATTTAGATGGAACTGGAATTCTGAAGCATACTCAGCATGGTTTTGTAAAGGGAAAATCATGTTCAACTAATCTGGTTAGATATTTTGACAGGTTCACTCAAGAGCTGGATTTAGGGAATAATTTCGACATTGTTTATTTGGATTTCAGTAAAGAATTCAGTCCCACATGAGTGGTTACTTTATAAGTTGGAATCACAGGGAAAATCCTTAGATGGATAGCTGGATGGCTTCAGGGCAGAAGGCAGAGGGTTGTGATAAATGGTTATTCCTCAGATTGGGTTGATGTAAGAAATGGGGCTGCCAAGGATCAGTATTAGGACCACTGTTGTTTTTGATTTTTCATAAATGACACTGATGAAGGGGCAAAGAGCATGATGTCTAAATTTGCAGATGATGTAAAGATTGGTAGAGTAGTTAATGATCACCACCAAGCAGAGCTTCTTCAGAATGACCTAGATAGACTTCAGGGATGGTCAGAAAAATGGCAGCTATGCTTTAATCCAACAAAGTGTAAGGTATTACATCTGGGGAACAGTAACCCCACAATAACTTATACACTTGGTGGAGATAACTAAAGCCAGTAGTGGAAGAAAGGGACTTGGGTGTTACGATACAATCAGACACAAAGTTCTCCAAGCATTGTAGACATGTTGCAAGGAAGGCCCATGGTGTCCTATTGATGATATATCAAACAATTGCTAGTAGAGTTAAGGACGTCATAATCCCATTATGTAAGACTATTGTTAAACCACACTTGGAATACTGTGTTCAAGTATGGAGACGGCACCTAAAGAAAGACATTATGCTTCTTGAAAAGGTCCAAAGACGGGTAACTCACCTGGTGAGATCAGCAAAAGGGCATCCACATGAGGAAAGACTTCGAATATGTGAGTTGCAGAACTTGGAAACTAGGTACCTTAGAGAAGACTTGGAGGTGTTTAAGGCTCTGAGAGGCATAAGTAAAATGAATGAGGAAGAAACTTTCAAGGTATAAATGATTCTAGAACTAGGGGCCGTAATTTCAAGTTATGGTTGAGATGTTTAGACTGGATTGCAGGAAGTTTTATTACAGCCAGTGAGTTATAAATTACTGGAATAAGTTACCTACATAGGTGTTGGAGGCTGACAGCTTGGAGAAATTCAAAGGTCAGCTAGATAATAACCGAAGGGAAAAGGGAAATGCATTGATTGTCTATTTCCTTTTCTATTTCTTTTTTAAAAATTTTCTTATTATTATTATTTTATTTATTCATTTTTATTATTTATTTATTTATTTTATTATTTTATTTTATTTTTTTGGCTGGTGCAGCATAAGCCATAGCCTTCCTTGCACTATGTGGCCATTGCTAACACATTTAAATGAGAATGTGAAGTAACAACAGTGATTTGGGTGTTACCAAAGGCGGGAGCAATCACAAAAGGATTGTTCTTCATCATCACCTTGATGATTGAACATCATCACCTTGGTCTAACCGGGGTTGATCTTTAGGCCAAAGTGCTGTAGAAAGGATGCAATTTCCAAAAAAGTATTATTAATGTGGTTAGTGTCATGATGAGGTTGGGACTGCACCCAACTGGGGTCAGAATCTTAAGGTCATCAGCATAGAATATGATTTCTTGGTTATTCCACACCAGCTGGGAAATAACTGCTGTGAACAACAATCCAGAGAGGAATGTTGTTCACAACCCCCCCCCCCCCGTGGGACTCCAGCTGTAATAGTCCTCCAATAGCATCTTCCTCAAGAGTCAAGTCACAACAACCTCTTGCTAAGGAGAGCAGATAGAAAACACAGCATGTCTCCATTGATGTCATAATATGACTGCAAAAGCCACAAAAAAGAAGGGACATTCACAGCATCAAACACAGCCTCGATATCTAAGTAAATTATGGCAAGTTCATGATTGATCTCAAACACTGCAAGTATGGCATTTGTGATTGCGAGTAGGTTTGTAGTTGTCAATCACTGTGAGAGAGTGTAGCGAATCTGGGGAGGCTTATCTGCAAGTATTTGTTTGGTGAGGACTGGTAGCAGCATTTTTTCCAATAACTTCAGAAGTGCTGAGGCTTCAGAGATTGGGCAATAACGTTTAATTAGTGATGGGTTACGGATCTTGGGTATAGGACTGACACTATAGCTGTTGCACTCAATTGGAAAGGAACGGGCCTTCAGAATGTTATTGTAAATAGACAGCAGCGATTGAATAATAAAATGGCTCAGACACTTAACGATGAATTGGGGAATATTAACAGCAGTGGGAGCCAATGATTATTTGTAGTGATTAATTACTGCTTTAGAATTGTTGCAAGCTTTGGTGAAGGCACAAAATGAATCTTCAGATTTGGATACATGCCAATTACAATATGCAATATTCTTCCCTTGAATATCCATTTCTTGGAAAAACAAGGCTTAGATGTAGAAAGAGATTTTAAGTTTGAGTGTAGAATAAAGGATTTCAGCCCTATAAGAATAATTTCACCAACACAATCTGAGCAAATGTTGACATCAGAAGATTTGAAACAGTAATCTGACCAACAAAAAGAAGAAAAGAAATCTTGCAAATCATCCCATTTTGCATTCTTGTAATGCCAAACAACATGAGGATGAGAATGGCCACAAGAGAAAGCCTCCATTGGAAAAGAGACCATTACCAAGTTGTGATCTGAGGTGCCTAGAGGACCACTCACCACGACCATGTACTTAGAAGGGTTGTTTGAAAGAAAAACATCAAGCATGTTGGCTACATGGTTATGAATGTCAGATATTCTGGTAGGTAAATGAACAATCTGTGTGAGGTCATTAGTAATTGCAAAAGCCTCAACATCTTGATCAGCTGGGTCCATGTGACTAGAAAATGAAAGACAGCTGGAGTTGTGAACATTAAAATCACAAAGGAAAATTACCTCACTGTTAAGAAAGCTGGACTGGAGAAAGCAAAATTTCAAAGAGAGGGAGGAGGTAAAAGAGTTTCAAGTGATTAGTAGAGTTGGGAGAATGATAGAGGCAACAGATGTATTTGACAGAATGTGGTAGAGAGATTTTAAGCAGGAGAAGATTGAAAACAGGAGATTCCAAATTACTGTTCTCAGACAGTGAATATCAGAACAGACATATGCACAAGTACCACCTCTGAAGTGAAAGGAATCATAACGAATAATTTGGACAATTGAAATAAGCATTGGTTAAATCAATTGATAACTGGGATTCTGTCAGAAAAAGTATATCGGATTTGGCAGAATATAAGTGAAAATGGAAATCACTGAGATTAAAACTGAGACCATGTATATTTGTTAAATAAATGAGGAAGTTTAGATCTTTTTGCAGATTAGTTTGTTCTATTAGCTTAACAATTCAGAAGTAAGAAAAAGTGGCAAGGACATGCTGAATGAAGTAATGAAATTTTTGGACATGACGTACCATGGTAAGAATATACCAAGCTCCTCAGCATAATGTCATCACGCAACAAATAAATACATGGACTGTTTTAGGGAAACTAAGAGTAAGAACAGGTGCATATACACCAATGCTAGTAAACAAATTTGATGAATTTGAAGTGCTGGTCAAGACATCAAAGGCGGTATTACTGGAATATCAGAGACGTGGTGTCACACAGAATGTATGTGACATGAATGCAGAATTGGAATTTGGGGAGTACAATGTGTACAGAAAGGATATACAGAATAAGAAGGGAGGAGGGGGTTATGCTGTTAGTTAAAAAACACATAAAATCAAAGGTAGTGCATCCAGTTGACATTGGTAGACACTGCAAAGCTGAGTCAGTTTGCTGTGAAAGCAAAAATAAGGGTAGGAGTGTGCACTGCGAAATCAAAAATAAGGGTAGGAGTGTGTTATAGGACAAATGACTCTGATGAGTACAATGAACAACTGTACAGAGAAATAGAGAGGGCCATTAAATCAGAATATCTTATAATGTGGAATTTTAACTTCCCAGATATTGACTGGAACTTGTGGATTGGTCATTCACACACTAGCAAGATTTTTGTGGATTTACTGGAATGATTGTATTCTACAGCAGCACGTTTGAGAGGCAAACACAGGGAGTAATACACTTGATCTGATTATCAGCAGTGATTATTCATTCATTAAGAATTTACAGATAAAGGAACCACTAGGTGGCAGTGATCACAGTGTATTGATGTGGGATTTACTTAAAAGATGTAAATACTATGAGGGGTAAAAGTGAAGGGTTTTTTATTTAGTAATGGTGACTACAGCAGTCTCAGAGATTTTTTAAATTCTATGCAGTGGGACCAACTGATGATGTTACCAACAGCAAATTCTAAATGGAAGTATTCAAGGAATTAATCTTGGAAGCTAGTAGGCTTTTCATACCAATTAAAAAATACTGTTCAAGGTTAATGTCCAAATGGATATCAGATGAACTAATTAGACCAGCAGCAGAGAAGAAAAATGCATGGGATGCAAATAAATTATCAGGTAACAAAGAAGCCTATGGTAGATATAAGCTAGTCTGTAATCAAGTCACAAAGGAAGTTGGGCAAGCGAAGGCAGATTATGAGAAATCTTTGGCAAAGGATGCAAAGAAAAACAGCAAAGAATTCTTTACTTATAAACTGGTGTTCAAAGAAAGTGCATCACCTAGGAATTTCACATTTCTAACCCTTTTTCGTGATGGTATGTTATATTAATTACTAGTGCCACAAATAGAAATATAAACAAAAGATATTTATTAATAGTTAAAGCAAAGCCAAGTAATATTTGACAATGTTTGTTGTTTGTTTGTTATTTGGTTTTTAGAAGCATTAGCAACTAAGGCCATATTGCTCTGGGGATATACGGAGGTCATTCCCTGACCTTTCCACATCCTCCGTATTTGGTGGTCACAGGCTTGAACCCCGGTATAATCAAGAAGTGTGTGTGTGTGCTACACACTGCTGCTCCTGCCCACATGGCTACGGAGGCACCTAATATTTGACAAATGCACTCAAAATATTCCAAAATGAGCATTTGCAACAGTTATACAACAGTTTTGGTAAACACGACAATTATGGCTGAAATGTTATCAGAAGCCCCTCACAATTTGCTTCAGTTTTTCATTCTAAATGGAAAACAAAATTAAATTTCACTAGGTACAAACTAATATTTAGTCTGGCCCTGATGACAGCAGCACACCATCAAGGCATCGACAAGATGAATTTCTGAAGATAATCACTGATAATTCGTGGTTTCAAACACGAATTACGGCTTCTTGAAGTTCATGAAGGTCTTTGGTTTCTTTCTGGCAACTGCAGATTCCACACGATACCAACAGTTCTCTATAGGATTCAGATCTGGACTGTTTCCTGGCCAGCTAACAGTTGTAACGGATTGTCCTTCCAACTATTTTTTCACCTCTAACAAATGTAAACACATTACTGTCGAACTTCTAATGCAGAAATGAAGTTAAAGTAACTACAGAAGTGCCTACTTACACTTTTTGCCTGATGACAAGGAGCAAAGTTGCAGTGAAAGATGCAATTACTTGGCAGGTTGAAATGGTCTCTAATGGTTGGCAGCAATTTGTCTTCCAATATAGCCAGGTATCCATTGGCATTTACGGAACCTTTTATAAACTGCAGGTGACCTACTCCGCGATACGAAATGCATCCCCCATATCATTTGGCTGGTAGGGAATTTCACTGTAGACACCATACAGTCTGAATGGTATTCTTCACCACGTGTACCGCGAATCATTTGTCTCCCATCAGAGCCATGCAGGTTGAATTTCTTCTCATCCAAGAAAACAATTGACTTCCACTACTTGGTGGGGGTCCATTTGACATGCTCCTTACACCAAATTACACTCCTGTATATTCTTCCCATTCTCTTTTCAGCTCAGACAAAGAAGCTTTATGGTTTTTAAGGCATAAGTGCTTCAAAATGTGGTCCTGTTTTGGTGTAGAGTCCGTTTGTGTCCAGTTCCTTTTTTCCTATCAGCAGAACCAGTATTATTCAGTCTGGAAAGAAATCTACTCACTGTCAACTGATTACAAGACACTCTATAAGCAATATGATGGGAAGAACATCCTTCCTAACATAAAGCAACAATAGCACTCTTTCTTCGTGGCTGCATGTAACTCGCCATTCTGACAGAATCAAGGAATGACTGCAACTCTTGCAGATCATGCTTATATAGCTGAAAGCAACAGCTGATGAAATATTGTCATCACCTACACGTCTCAATCTTATCTGACACAATCTGTAAGAAATATTGCCATATACTTAAGTATTTGGATGACAATTACAATTTTAAGGGGTGATGCACTTTCTTTGAACACCAGTGTATATACTCTGAAAAGAAGGGGATGAATCAGATTGGTCCACTTGATATTGATGGTTTGACTGTTGATGATCCTGCTCAGATAGCTAACAAACAATGAGTATTTTGCATCTACATTCACGTGAGGAATTTTGTAGGGAAGTGGAAAACAAAAGCTTATTAAACTCTAACAGGGAGCTAAATGATTTTGTAATAACTGAGAGCAGAGTGAAGGAGAAATTGTTGAAGTTAGACATAAGGCACCTGGGTTGGATGAGATCTATCCAATTATATTAAAGGAAGCAGCAAAGGAAGTAAGCAAACCATTAGCCATAATTATGAGATATTGTTGGACTCAGGAGAGGACCCCCACAGACTGGAGATGTGCAACTGTATCTCAAATTCACAAAAGAGGATCAAAGGGTGACAAGAGTAATAACAGACCTGTTAGTTTAACTTCTGTTCTGGGGAAAATAGAGTAACTAGTTAAAGAAGCATTGCAGGATCACCTAGACAAGTCTGCAGTTATAGTTCATACATGGCATGGGTTGGTTAAGGGGAAATCTTGTCTGACCAATTTGATTGGATACTACGATGTGGTCACAAAGGAATGCAAAAAATAGATGCAAAAAATAATTTTGTTATCATATACTTGGATTTCAGGAAAGCTTTTGATAAGGTTGCATATGGAAGACTACTGTACAAATTGCAGCAGAGTGGCATTAAGGGCAAGTTGCTGCAATGGAAAGAATGATGGCTGATTGGGAGAAGATAGAGTGGTAATTAATGCTGTTCATGGACTAATGTTATTACTGGAGTCCCCCGGGTTTGGTGTTGGGCTCATTGTTGTTTTGTATATTTAGCAATGATATTGATATCAGGATTAATATCAAAGTTTGCAGATAATACAATGGTTGGCAGGGTTGTTAGGGACAGTAATAACATTATACTACTGCAACAGGATCTAGAAAAGTGGGCAGATGGGCTGAAAAGTGGCAACTGAAGTTTAACATTGACAAATGTTAATTGATAATACCAGTTGTGTGGTACTACACTCATGGTAGTGGAGAACAAAAAAGACCTGGAGGTAATTGTGCAGTCAGATATGAAGTTTTCTGAGAAGTAGAGACAAGCTACCAGAGAAGCTCATGGGGTCTTCTCAATGATATACAGGAACTTTGCAAGCAGGGATAAGGTGATGATGCCTTTCTATAAGACAATGGTCAAGCCACACCTTGCCCTTCTGTACACTCAGTTGGTAGAACGAGTATACAGAAGGGCAACAAGACTGGTGAGGGGACAAAGGGGTGCACTTACAAAGAAAGGCTTACATTTTGCAGTGTCTGGAAACTAGGCACGTAATAGTAATAGACGCATGTGATGCAAGAAAGCAAGCATATGAGCTTATGTAGCATCAGCCAGAAAAAATTCACACAACCATTCCCTCTAAATGTTTGTCCAGTTCCTCCTTGAATTTATTTAAGCTATCAACTTCCACAATGACAGATGGAAGTTTGTTCCAGCAATTAACCATCTACTGGCTGAAGTCAAATTTCCGCACATTTATCTACAACTCCCTTTCCTCAATTTGCACTTATGCCCCTTTAGGTTAGTAATCTGAGCAAGTGGAAGAATCCCATCAGAATTCAGCATGCTCAACCCATTCAAGGCCTTATCAGATCACCTCAATCAGATCACCTCGCAGGTGCCTAGTCTCCAGCCGTTCCAATTTTCAAAACTTAAGCCTCTCTTGGTAAGAGAATCCCTTCATTCTCTTCACCAATCTTGTTGCCCTTCTCTGTACACGCTCAAGCAAATCTACATCCTTCCTAAAATGAGGCCCCCATACCTGTACGCGGTACTCAAGTCGTGGCCTGACTATTGCCTTTATACAAAGGGATAATCACCCTGTATATCACTGACAAAACCCCATTACCTGCTCTTGCAGCTTGTCTGCATTGCTCACAAAACTTCATATTTTACTGCACAATTACTCTCAGGTCTTTTTCATTTTCTACAACCCTAAGTGTAGTACCACACAGTTGGTAAGTTACTCTGAGGTTACTTCTACCCATATGCAGTACTTTGCATTTGTCAATGTTAAAAACTTCAGTTGCCACTTCTCAGCCCATCTGCCCAAATTTTCTAGATTGCAGTAGCAATCTAGAAAATAGTTGCAGTAGCACACTGCCATTACTTCATTAACAACCCTGCCAACTTTTGTATCATCTGCAAACTTCAACACTAAGCATGATATACCTTCATCAATATCATTGATAAATATACAAAACAACAGTGGGCCCAACAGAGAACCCTGTGGAACTCCACTAATAACATTAATCCACGAAAAGCAGCATCCATTGATTACCACCCACTCAACCACCCTTTTATCCATTGTAGCAACTTACCCTTAATACCATTATGCTCGTACTTGTATAGTCTTCCATGCACAACAGTGTCAAAAGCTTTCCTGAAATCCAAATTATTTTTTGTATCCAGTTCCTTTGTAACCACATCATAGTATCCAATGGAATTTGTCAGACAAGACTTTCCCTTAACAAACCCATGCTGTGTCTGAATTATTGCTGCAGCCTTGTCTAGATGATCCTGCAGTGCATCTTTAACCAGTGATTCCATTATTTTACCTGGAACAGAAATTAAAATAACAGGTCAGGTGATCTGATCTTATTAAGGTGTATAAGGCCTTGAATGGATTGAGCAGGATCAATGTTGATGAGGTTCCTCCTTTTTCTCAGATAAAAAAACCCGAGGAGGCATAAACTCAAATTGAGGAAAGACAGTTGTTGAATAGATGTGCAAAAATTTGCACATCTTTAGCCAGCAGGTAGTTAATTGCTAGAATAAACTTCCATTTGCCATTGTGGAAGTTGATAGCTTAAATAATTCAAAGAAGTGGACAAACTTTTGGAGCGAATGGATGGGTGATATGGTAAGGTTTTTTTCCCTTATGCTTTTATTTTTGGCTGATGCTGTATAAGCTTGCTTTCTTGCATCATATACCTTTGCTAATGCAGCTTTGACAATGCCCCTGGATACAACACTACTTGGAAACCCTTCAGTCACTATCTGGCAGAGCATAGGCAAGGAGATTATGCACCAGGTGATCCGAAAACCTCTAGGAGGTTTCCGGATCACCTGGTTTATAATCTCCTTGCCTATGCTCTGCCAGTATGATGAACACCCCATGGTGGTCTTCATACCCTCAAAAGGAATCAATCATACTGCATGATGGATGAGATAGTGGGGTGGGTTGCCAGCGCTTTGCTCTGGAGATTAAACATGGGTTTCACCACTTCAAGACTCCAATAAACAAAGTACTGGTGTTGCACCGGTTGATGAGAGTCAACTACCACCTAGTATTGCCTGGCAATACAGAGGATTGGCATTCCTCCATGTGGTGTGGATACCACACCTCATCCCCTGCTAATGTTGGTTTGCACATAGGTGTCATCCCCAGTATGCTAGGTGCCGTATTTCAGGACTTGCACCTACAGATTATATGCAGGGTTACTAACAATCTCAATATCGTGAAGGTGCATGCTAATGATTTGGCTGTCAAGGGACCAATCGGACTTCACCAAAATTAGATCCACTTGATTTGAGTGTCACCCGAATAACAGTTCCATCAACATTTTAAACTCCCTGGGTAGTAAGCAAAGCTTGGCATACCTCAGAGAATGTCTGTGACAGCCTCCATGGCATTCTAATATGGACAATTTAAAAAATAAGTTGCATCTGTTCAAAGCCTGGGTTTTAATTTCAACAGTATCTTCAAAGCTGTATCTTCAAAATGTAACTAACCATAATGCACACAGCATTTATAGTTAGTAACCTTATGGTTAGTTTCAAGCACATATGATTTTTTTCCCTCCCTTTTCTATGATTATTAGAAGTAGAAAACAAATACAATTATCTTCTTATCAATTAATTACTAAGACTATAACTCTAGCCTTATTGAAACTCTAGTTTAACATTCACTAAACTTAGTCTCTCAGTTTAATTACAATTATAATATTAAAAATTTTCTTCCTTCCCCTCTCTTTCTCTCTAACAAGTAACACCATATTCAACAGTCTTACATAACAAAAAAGGTCCATGTATAAAAGGTTTGCCTAAAGTTAAAAAATACTACATTACAACCATGTTTAATGTATGAATTTTTTTTTTTCTGACAAATTGTATTAGGAAAAATAAATAATAATTGCCGATTTCTATTTGTCCAACTTTAATGAAACTTAGGATTGATTGACAAATCTTTCTAAAAAAGAACTAAATATAAAATTTCATCAAAATCCATTAAAAGGGAGTGTCAAGTTGTTACAAGTGAAAGGAAATAGGCAGACATTGTGAAGACAATAGGTTCTTATGCACATATACTGTATATACATGGATTCTGGTTATTATAGTCACCATTAATCAGGGCAGCCATTTATTTGAGACAAATCTTAAAGAACAGAACCTAATCGAGAAAATAGTCAGGGTTTTCATTGCTTTGCTTAATTGGGACAACATGCCATTTAATCGGAGCAGGAAACTGCAGCACTCTAGATTACACCCTGATTGTCACCAACAGTTAGAGTCAAAGACAATTGTAAGCCATCGCAAAGTTAAATAAGTAGGCTGTGCTTAATATGTTCGTTGGTTAGTAGAATCAGCCAATTTATAGAATCCAATTTCAAAAAACCAATTCAAATTATTAAAATGCACTAGACTTTCATCATTATCATATGTTCAGTTATAAGAATCAATTTTGAACGCCTTTGTGATAATTTTTCTAAGGCACATTTCTTTCTCTACCATAAAACAATAAAAAAAATTTGAAGTTTCCGGTTTATTGGGCTTTTCTGTTACTGCAGTCTATTATAAATGGGTAGTAAACTCGATCTGATTGTATTTCTGATAATACCGATAGCTGGAATTCTGTGAGTTTTTATGTTATTATCATGAAATGTGTTTCCCCTTCACTGAAATCTTCAATCATATAAAAAATAAATAAATTTTCAGAAATTTTCTCTTCATTCCTATTTTTAAGCTTCATAAACTTCTTACTCCTTATCTCACTTGCGCATATCATGTTAGTTGCAATTTTCAAGAATATTTGCTGATGCTATCAAGGCAGTGTTAGGTGGGTCGGAAAACTGCTAGCTTGGAGGTGGGATACAAGTACTAATAGATTAACAGTAGCCACTGGCAGAGGTGAAAGTGATTCTTGCACTGCTTCTATTGGAATGAGTATCAGCCTGGAAAACAAGATGCAGGGCATTTCAGAGACTGCTGGGAGTCATTGTGGTACAAGTAAACACATGGGTTGTGTTAAGGTAGCTAAGAATAGGAACAGGTGCATTTATACTTGCATGTACACCAAAGCTAGGAGTTTGGTAATTAAATTTGATGAATTTGAGGTATTGCTCAGAACATCAAAGGCAGATATTGTTGGGATATCAGATATAAGGAATGCAGAACTGGAATTTGGGGAGTACAATGTGTAGAGGGAGGAAGGGAGGAGGAGTTATACTATTAGTTAAGAAACACATAAAATCCAAGGAAGTAAAGCTGGTCGAAATCGCTGGACAGTGCAATGTCGAGTCAGTTTGGTGTGACATAAGCATTGGGAGATCAAAATTGAGAGTAGTAGTGTGTTATAGGCCTAATGACTCTGATGAGTATAATACGGAACTGTACAGGGAAATAGAGTAGGCCAGTAAATAAGAGAGTCTTATAATGGGGGATTTTAATTTCCCAGATATTGACTGGAATTTGTGGGTTGGTCACTCATACACTAGCAAGGCTTTTGTGGATTTACTGGATGATTGTTTTCTACATCAGCAAGTTCGGGAGGCAACTAGAGGGAATAATACTCTTGATTTGATTATCAGTAGTGATTCTTCATGCATTAAGAATCTGCAGATAAAGGAACCGCTAGGTGGCAGTGATCACAGTGTGCTGAAGTGGGATTTACACAAAGAGGTAACTACCATCAGTGGTAAAGGGAAGGATTTTTGCTTTAGTTTGTTTGTTTGTTTGTTTGTTATTTGGTTTTTAGGAGCATTAGCAGCTAAGGCCATACTGCTTCGGTGGTCATGCGGTGGTCATTCCCTGACCTTTCCGCATCCTCTGTATTTTGGTGGTGACGGGCTCGAACCCTGGTCTAATCAAGAAGCGTATGCTACGCACTACTGCTCCTTCCCACCTGGCTACGGAGGCGCCCTTTTGCTTTAGTAAAGTTGACTACGGTCGTCTGAGATAGTATTTAAATTCTATACAGTGGGACAAACTGATGATGTTACCAACAGCAAATTCAAAATGGAAAGCATTCAAAGAACTTATCTTGGAAGCTACTAGGCTTTACATACCAACTAAGAAATATGGTTCAAGGTTTAGGCCTAAATGGATGTCAAATGAACTAATGAGACATAGGGCAGAGAAGAAAAATGCATGGGATACATACAAATTAACACGTGACACAGAAGCCTATGATAGATACAAGATGATCTGTAACCAAGTTACAAAGGAGGTTAGGCAGGCGAAGGCAGATTACGAGAAATCTTTGGCAAGGGATGCAAAGAAAAACAACAGAGTTCTTTACTTATGTAAACTCTAGAAGGAAAGGGATGAATCAGATTGGTCCACTGGATATTGATGGTTCAAATGTTGATGATCCTGCTCAGGTGGCTAACAAACGATGAGTATTTTGCATCTACATTCACCCATGAGGAATTAATCAGGGAGGGGAATGCCAGAGGTGAGTTAAACTCTGGCAGTGAGCTAGATGATTTTGTAATAACTGAGAGAAAAGTGGAGGAGAAACTGTTGAAGATAAACATAAAAAAGGCACCCGGGGTTGATGGGATCTATCCGGTTATATTAAAGGAGGCAGCAAAGGAAGTAAGCAAACCCTTAGCCATAATAATAAGGGGAGGTACCCATGGACTGGAGATGTGCAAATGTGACCCCAATTCACAAAGGAGGATCAAAGGAAAACACAAGTAATTATAGACCTGTTAGTTTAAGTTGTTCCAGGAAAATTAATGGAGGCACTGGTTAAAGAAGCACTGCAGGATCATCTAGACAAGACTTCAGTTATAGCTTGGACACAGCATGGGTTTGTTAAGGGAAAGTCTTGCCTTACTAATTTTATTGGATACTATGATGCAGTCACAAAGGAACTGGATGCAGGGAATAACTTTGATATCATATATTTGGCTCTTAGAAAGGCTTTGATACTGTTGCACATGGAATACTGCTGCACAAATTGGAGCAGTGTGGCATTGGAGGCAAATTGCTGCTATGGATAAAGGAATGGTTGAGTGGGAGAAGACAGAGAGTGGTAATCAATGGACACTGCTCATCGTGGACTAATGTTATTAGTGGAGTCCCTCAGGGTTCAGTATTGGGTCCATTGTTGTTTTCTGTATTTATAAATGATATTGCTGATGGTATATCAAGCTTAATGTCAAAGTTTGCAGACGATATGAAGGTTGGCAGGGTTGTTAAGGACACTAATGACAGTATGCTGCTGCAACAGGATCTAGAAAAGTTGAGCAGATGGGCTGAGAGGTGGAAAATGAAGTTTAACATTGACAAATATAAAGTACTACGTATGGGAAACAGCAAGCCTAGACCAACGTATCAACTCTGTGGTACTACACTGACAGTGGTAGAGAACAAAAAGGACCTGGCAGTAATTGTACAGACAGATATGAAGTTTTCTGAGCAGTGCAGGTGGTCTGCAAGAGTAGCTCATAGTGTCTTGTCAATGATATATAGGAATTTTTCTAGCAGGGATAAGGAGGTGATTATCCCCTTATATAAGGCAATGGTCAGGCCACACCTTGAGTACTGTATACAGGTCTGGAGGCCTCATTTTAAGAAGGATGTAGAGCTGTTGGAATGGAACAAAGATTAGTGAATGGAACAAAGGGTTGCTCATACGAAGAAAGGCTTAAATTTTGCAAATTACAGTGCCTGGAGACTAGGCACCTGCAAGGTGATCTGACTGAGGTGTATAAAGCCTTGAATGGTTTGAGCATGCTGAATGCTGACTGAATTCTTCCTCTTGCTCAGAATAATCATTTGAGGGGGCATAGATTCAAATCGAGGAAAGACAGATGTAGGACAGATGTTGGGAAGTTTGCCTTTAGCTAGCTGGTGGTTGGTTGGTGGAACAGACTTTCATCCTTTGTTGTGGAGGTTGATAGCCTAAATAAATTTAAGGCTAAGCTGGACAGGTATTTGGAACAAACGGAGGGGTGAAATGGGGCGTGTTTTTTTTTTTTTTTTTTTTTTGGCTGATGCTGCATAAGCTTGCTTTCTTTCATATGCCTCTACTAATGCTAATGCTAATTTGTGCATGCTGTGTTCTTTGTCACTGATTGCTTATCTTTTTTCAATGTTTTAATTTTACAAACAAACAAAAAAAAAAAAAAGACAGTGAAAATATATATCAATTAGTTAGCATGTACTATATATATTACAGTATTAATTAAGCTATGTAAGCGAGTGTAAATTTATTTTAATTTTGCTAACTAGTGGAAAATATTCTTCTGATTTTCACATATCAATTAATTTTGTTAATTGGTAAGGTAATAAAGTATAAATTTATTTTTACTTTTATTTTCTTCTTTTTAGCCATTATTGTCCCACTGCTGAGCAAAGGCCTCTCCAAAAACTTCCATCTTTTTCTGTCCCGCACCATGGTTGGCCAGTTTCCTCCAGCAAACTCCAACTCATCACACTGCACCATCTCCTTTTTTGTTGACCTCTGTTTCTATGTTCTTCCAGTGGCATCCATTCACTTTACTCATGCGACCTGCCCATTTCCACTTTAAATGTTTTGCTTCCACTATAACATCCATTATACAGTTCTTTTACTTAATTCCTCTTTTCTAACTCTATCTTTGAGTGACAGGCACAACATACTTCTTTCCATTGCTCTTTGTCCTACTTGCAATTTTCTTTCTTGCACCTTAGAAAGGGACCAGGTTTGTGCTCCATAGATAAAGATGTGCACGGAGATAAATGTATTGCCAATTCACAAAGGGAATTGGAGGTGCCTCCGTAGCCAGGTGGGTAGGAGCAGCAGAGTGTAGAACATGCTTCTTGATTAGACTGGGGTTCGAGCCTGTGAGCCACAAAATACGGAGGATGCGGAAAGGTCAGGGAATGACCACCACATATCCCCAGAGCAATATGGCCTTAGTTGCTAATCCTCCTAAAAACCAAAACAACAACAACAAAGGGGATTCAAAGGGTGAACAAATAATTACAGACCTGTTAGTTTCCCTTCTGTTCTGGGAAAAATAATGGAGTCACAGGTTAAAGAAGTGATGCAGGATCACCTAGACAAGACAGAAGTAATAGTTCAGACACAGCATGGGTTTGTTAAGGAAAAGCCTTGTCTGACCAATTTGATTGGATATTATGATGTGGTCACAAAGGAACTGGATGCAAAAAATAATTTTGATATCATATATTTGAATTTCAGGAAAGCTTTTGATACTGTTGCACAGGGAAGACTACTGTACAAATTGGAGTGGTATGGCATTAAGGGCAAGTTGCTGCAATGGATAAAGGGATGGTTGAGTGGGAGATGGCAGAGAGTGGTAATCAGTGGACATTGCTCTACGTGGACTAATGTTATTAGTGGAATACCCCAGGGTTCGGTGCTGGGCCCATTGTTGTTTTGTAAATTTATTAATGATATCGATGAAGGTATATCAAGCTTAATGTCCAAGTTTGCAGATGATACAGAGGTTGGCAGGGTTGTTAATAAATAATGATAGTAAAGACAGTATGCTACTGCAACAGGATCTAGAAAAGTTAGGCAGATGGGCTGTGAAGTGGCAACTGAAGTTTAATATTGACAAATGCAAAGTACTGCATATGGGTAGCAGTAACCCAAGAGAAACGTACCAGATGTGTGGTACTACACTCAGGGAGGTGGAGAATGAAAAAGACCTGGGGGGGGTAATTGTGCAGTTGGATATGAAGTTCTCTGAGCAGTGCAGATGGGCTGCCAGAGCAGGTCATGAAATTTTGTCAATGATATATAGGAATTTTGCTAGCAGAGATAAGGAGGTGATTATACCTTTGTATAAGACAATGGTCAGGCCACACCTTGAGTACTGCGTTCAGGTCTGGAGGCCTCATTTTAGGAAGGATGTAGAGTTGCTAGAATGAGTACAGCGAAGAGCAACAAGACTGGTGAGGAACAAAGGGGTTCTCTTAAATTCTCTCAGTTGAGCCATCTGGAGACTAGGACACCTCAATTCTGATTGAGGTGTACAAGGCTTTGAACGGTTTGAACAGGCTCAATGCTGATGTCATACTTCCACTTGCTGAGATTAAGAACCTGAGATGGCATAGATTCAAATTGAGGAAAGACAGTTGTAGAATAGATGTGCGGAAGTTTGCCTTTAGCCAGCGGGCAGTTGATTGCTGGAACAGACTTCCATCTGTTGTCGTAGCTTAACTAAAATTAAGGCTGAACTAGACAAACATTTGGAGTGATCAGATAGGTGAAATGGGAATGTTTTTTTTTGTTTTTTGGCTGATGCTCTATAAGCTTGCTTTCTTGTATCATGTGCATCAACTAATTGTAATGCTACATACAGGGTTTATGTATGTATTTAAGAGCTTTCTTTTTAGACAAACCAGCAGTTCTCCCTTTATATAGTCCCCGAGCATTCAGTACTTTTTCCAGCCATTTTTCAATCTCATATTGGTCTTGAGTGTCTGTCGAACGTGAAAAGATAGAATTTGCCCCAGATGCATGAACTGATCAACAAATTTGAGGTGTGTTATCAAGATTTATAATGGGATACCGCTGGCAATTTGTCATGATTTATGTCTTTTCGAGATTGATGTCTAAACCAGCAGTTGCACTTTCCTTCCTTAATTCATCTAGATTTTTGCAATTTTTGTGCACCTTCTGAAAACAAAACAATATCGTCGGCAAATCTTAGATGGCTTAATTTCTTTCCCAAGAAATGGGATACCGCTTCCTCTGCTTTCCCAGTTTAGGTTTCTGAAAATATACTCTAGTGTAGCTGTAAACAGTTTCGGCGAGATTGTCTTGTTTAACCCCTCTCTTAATCTTGAATTTCTCTTAATAATCTATCCAATTTTATTTAAGCTGTCCTTATAGATTTGCTGTAGTATGGTGATGTATTCTGTTGAGATACCCTGTTGCCGTAGGGCCTTGAAGAGTACTCTGTGGTTCATGGGGTCAAAAGCTTTATTGTAATCAATGAAGGCCAAGTAAAGTAAGTATCTTGTTGCATTCCTGGTACTTCTCTATTATTTGATTTAAAGTGTGTAGGTGGCTAGTCACTGAAAAGCCTTTTCTGAATTCGGCTTGTTCCCCAGGTTGGTTCTCATCTAGCAAGCAGGAAATATGTTCTTGAAATATAAATACTTTATAATTTTGCAAAATCAGGCTGATTGGGCAGTAATTGGCAATATCTAATTTACTGCCTTTCTTGTGGAGAAGTATTATATGAGACCTTAGCCACTGTACTGGTAAGATATTCGTTTGCAGATATCCTCACAGTATTTTATTGTAAAGTAGTTTTAAATATTCAAGTATTTCTTTATATCCAAATTTTATTATTTCCACTGTAATGCCAACTGGACCCAGACTTTTATTGCTTTTTAAATTCTTTAGTGAATACCGTATTATGTTCTTCAGAAAATACAGTATTCAATAAAGATACATTGAATCCATTTCAATGTATCTTCAGTCTCGCACTTGCAAATCCCTTTGTCTTGAGGCAGGCCCAGCCCAAGATATTTTAGCTTGGGCTTGGGCTAAAGTCTTATAATGGGGGATTTTAATTTCCCAGATATTGACTGGACTTTGTGGGTTGGTCACTCGCACACTAGCAAGGCTTTTGTGGATTTATTGGATGATTGTTTTCTACATCAGCATGTTCGTGAGGCAACAAGAGGGAGCAATACTCTTGATCTGATTATCAGTAGTGATTCTTCATGCATTAAGAACCTGCAGATAAATGAACCACTAGGTGGCAGTGATCACAGTGTGTTGAAGTGGGATTTACTCAAGGAGGTAACTACCATCAGAGGTACAGGGAAGGGTTTTTGTTTTCGTAAAGGCGACTATGATGGTCTGAGACAGTATTTAAATTCTATACAGTGGGACCAACTGATGATGTTACCAACAGCAAACTCAAAATGGGAAGCATTCAAGGAACTAATCTTGGAGGCTACCAGGCTTTACATACCAACTAAGAAATATTGTTCAAGGTTTAGGCCTAAATGGTTGTCAGATGAACTAATGAGACATGTGGCAGAGAAGAAAAATGCATGGGATACATACAAATTAATGGGTGACATGGAAGCCTATGATAGATATAAGTTGGTCTGTAACCAAGTCACAAAGGAGATTAGGCAGGCAAAGGCAGACTACGAAAAATCCTTGGCAAAGGATGCAAAGAAAAACAGAAAAGAGTTCTTTACATATTTGAACTCGAGAAGGAAAGGGATGAATCAGATTGGTCCACTGGATATTGATGGTTCAACAGTTGAGGATCCTGCTCAGGTGGCTAACAATCTAAACGAGTATTTTGCATCTACATTCACGCATGAGGAGTTATTCAGGAAAGAGAATGATGTAGGTAAAGTAAACATTGGCAGTGGGCTAGATGATTTTGTAATAACTGAGAGGAAAGTGGAGGAGAGATTGTTGAGGATAAACATAAAAAAGGCACCTGGGGTGGATGGGATCTATCCAGTTATATTAAAGGAGGCAGCAAAGGAAGTATGCAAACCCCTAGCCATAATTATGAGAGCTTCTTTGGACTCAGGGGAGGTACCCATAGACTGGAGATGTGCAAATGTAACCCCAATTCACAAAGGAGGATCAAAGGCTGACACAAGTAATTATAGACCTGTTAGTTTAACTTCTGTTCCAGGTAAATTAATGGAGGCACTGGTTAAAGAAGCACTGCAGGATCATCTAGACAAGAATTCAGTTATAGCTCAGACGCAGCATGGTTTTGTTAAGGGCAGGTCTTGCCTGACCAATTTGATTGGATACTATGATGTAGTCACAAAAGAACTGGATGCAGGGAATAACTTTGATATTATATATTTGGATCTTAGAAAGGCTTTTGATACTGTTGCACATGGAAGACTGCTGCACAATTGGAGCAGTGTGGCATAGGAGGCAAATTGCTGCTATGGATAAGGGGATGGTTGAGTGGCAGAAGACAGAGAGTGGTAATCAATGGACACTGCTCAACGTGGACTAATGTTATTAGTGGAGTTCCTCAAGGTTCAGTGTTGGGTCCGTTGTTGTTTTCGGTGTTTATGAATGATATTGATGATGGGATATCAAGTTTAATGTCCAAGTTTGAAGATGATACAAAGGTTGGCAGGGTTGTTAAGGACACTACTGACGCTATGCTGCTGCAACAGGATCTGGAAAGGTTGAACAGATGGGCTGAGAGGTGGCAAATGAAGTTTAACATTGACAAATGTAAAGTACTACATATGGGAAACAGTAACCCCAGAGCAACGTATCAACTCTGCGGTACTACACTGACAGTGGTGGAGAATGAAAAGGACCTGGGGGTAATTGTGCAGGCAGATATGAAGTTCTCTGAGCAGTGCAGACGAGCTGCAAGAGTAGCTCATGGTGTCTTGTCAATGATATACAGGAATTTTTCTAGCAGGGATAAGGAGGTGATTATTCCCTTGTATAAGGCAATGGTTAGGCCACATCTTGAGTACTGTATACAGGTCTGGCGGCCTCATTTCAAGAAGGATGTAGAGCTGCTGGAACGGGTACAGAGAAGGGCAACAAGATTAGTAAATGGAACAAAGGGTTGCTCTTACGAAGAAAGGCTTAAGTTTTGCAAATTACAGAGTCTGGAGACTAGGCACCGTCGAAGTGATCTGATAGAGGTGTATAAGGCTTTGAATGGTTTGAGCATGCTCAATGCCAATGGGATTCTTCATCTTGCTCAGAATAATCACCTCAGAGGGCATAAATTCAAATTGAGGAAGGACGGATGTCGGAGAGATGTGCGGAAATTTGCCTTTGGCCAGCGGGTGGTTGGTTGGTGGAACCGACTTCCATTCCATCACTTGTTGTTGAAGTTGATAGCCTAAACAAATTTAAAGCTCAACTGGACAGGTATTTCGAACGAACGGAGGGGTGAAATGGGAGTGGGTTTTTTTTTGGTTTTTTTTTTTGGCTGATGCTGCATAAGCTTGCTTTCTTGCATCATATGCCTCTACTAATGCTAATGCTAATGCAAATTGTATCTCTCTCTCTCTCTCTCTCTCTCTCTTTCTCTCTCTCTCTCTCTCTCTCCCCCTCCCTCCCTATTCATATGGTCCTAAAATATGTTCTTCACATTCTGATCTCTGGCCCAAATAACAGTCCAGGTTGTTCTAAAGTTGCTTATAGTTGAATTTAGTTGACCGTAGAATTCCTCTATTTCATCATCTTCATGGCTGCTTTTTTTTTTTTTTTTTTTATGTGGACCCCAAACACGAGAGGTATTAGAATCTATAGTACATAGTACAGTGCTTGGGTTGGAGGTTGAGAAGACGAAAGAAGATATTTGTTGACATTGGACTTGAACTTCTGTAGATTGTAATGAGGAAGATGAAAAGTTGGTTCTGTGGGTTTGAAGTTGGACAGTAAATGGATGTTGGCTGGTGGCGGCACGTGTTCGGACTGTTTTGAAAGAGAGAGAGAGAGAGAGAGAGAGAGAGCGGGAATTACAGAAGCCAATACAGAAGAACACTGCCCATGGAAGTATCTGTAGAAGAGGCATACAGCAGAAACAGTACGTCTATGAGAAAGCGAGTGGAGAGACTCTGTTAGAGATGAATCAGTAATTAACCTAACTGCCCTCTTCTGAATGGAATCAAGAAGCCTGAGAGAGGTTTTGGGGGCACCACCCCAGATGTGGGAACAATATTCCATGGCAGGGCGAATTTGCGATTTATATAGAGTGAGCAGCTGTTTGGAAGAAAAGTAATGCCGAGAGCGAAAGAGAAAACCAAGTTTTTTAGATGCAGAGGAAGCAATATTTGTAATGTGCTTGTGCCAAGAGAGATTAGAAGTCAGGATAATCCCCAAAAGAGATATATCATTTTGCCTAGAAATCGGAGTGTCACTAAAGATAAGCATAGCAGCAGAAGAATCCTTTTTGCGAGATATAAGACAAGACTGAGTTTTAGAAGGGTTGAAATCAAGTTGTCTTTGCCCCACTGGAGAATTACCTGAAGATCGGCATTTAAGGAATTGGTAGCAGATTTTCGAGAAGTTGAAGCTGATTGATCAGGACAAGGTTTCTCAAAATGGAAAGTGGAATGCAATGTGCTATCATCGGCAAAACTATGGATAGGATTTCCAGTTAATGGAAGAAGGTCATTAATATAGAAGAGGAAAAGAGTGGGGGAAAGAACCTTGGGGGACACCGGCATTAGTGAAGAAGTTAGAAGACAGAGAGCCATCTACCATCACCTTCAGTGAGCGATCAGAGAGAAAACTGGATAACCAGTTACTAAAAACAGTTGGCAAACCATAAGATGGAAGCTTGTTTAGAAAACCTTTATGCCAAACACGATTGAAAGCCTTTGAGACATCAAGAGCAACTACTTGTGTTTCACCGAACCTTTCTATTGAATTAGTCCATAAATGGGTAACATAAGCCAGAATATCACCAGTGGATCAACACTGACGGAATCCATACTGGCGATCGTTGATCAGATGGAAGGTTTTTAGGTAGTTTAAGAGTTGGCGGTCAATTGCTTGTTGGTGCGTAAATATGAATCAATGTTAGTATGATGTTTTTGTTAAAATGGAGTTTTAAAACCGCTATGCAATCTGAGACACCACTAAATTCTTCAATATAGTTCTTCCATCTCCTATGAATTAGCATTAGCATTAGTAGAAGCATTTGACGCAAGAAAGCAAGCTTATGCAGCATCAGCCAAAAAAAAAAATAAAGTAAAATAAATAAATAAAAAATAACCACTTCCACTTCACCCCTCTGTTCGTTCGAAATACCTGTCCAGCTGAGCCTTAAACTTATTTAGGCTATCAACTTCCACGACAGGGGATGGAAGTCTGTTCCACCTACCAACCACCCGCTGGCTAAAGGCAAATTTCCGCACATCTATCCTACATTTGTCTTTCCTCAATTTGAAGTTATCCTCTCTCAGGTGATTATTCTGAGCAAGAGGAAGAATCCCATCAGCATTGAGCATGCTCAAACAATTCAAGGCTTTGTACACCTCTATCAGATCACCTCGCTGGTGCCTAGTCTCCAGACACTGTAATTCGCAAAACTTAAGCCTTTCTTCGTAAGAGCACCCATTTGTTCCATTCACTAATCTTGTTGTTCTTCTCTGTACTCATTCCAGCAGCTCTATATCCTTCTTGAAATGAGGCCTCCAGGCCTGTATACAGTACTCTAGGTGTGGCCTGACCACTGCCTTATATGGGATAAGGAGGTGATTATTCCTGCTAGAAAAGTTCCTATATATCATTGACAATACACCATGAGCTACTCTTGCAGCCCGTCTGCACTGCTCAGAGAACTTCATATCTGCCTGCACAACCACCCCCCAGGTCCCTTTCATTCTCTACCACTGTCAGTGCAGTACCACAGAGTTGATACGTTGCTCTGGGGTTGCTGTTTCCCATATGTAGTACTTTACATTTGTCAATGTTAAACTTCATTTGCCACGTCTCAGCCCATCTGCTCAACCTTTCCAGATCCTGTTGCAGCAGCATAGTGTCAGTAGTGTCCTTGACAACCCTGCCAACCTTCGCATCGTCTGCAAACTTGGACATTAAGCTTGATATACCATCATCAATATCATTTATAAATACAGAGAAACAATAAAGGACCCAATACTGAACCATGAGGGACTCCACTAATAACATTAGTCCACGATGAGCAGTGTCCATTGATTACCACTCTCTGTCTTCTCCCCCTCAACCACCCCTTTATCCATAGCAGCAACTTGCATCCAATGCCACACTGCTCCAATTTGTGCAGCAGTCTTCCATGTGCTACAGCATCAAAAGCCTTTCTAAGATCCAAGTATATAATATCAAAGTTATTCCCTGAATCCAGTTCTTTTGTGACTGCATCATAGTATCCAATCAAATTGGTCAGGCAAGACTTCCCCTTAACAAAACCATGCTGTGTCCGAGCTATAACTGAAGTCTTGTCTAGATGATCCTGCAGTGCTTCTTTAACCAGTGCCTCCATTAATTTTCCGGGAACAGAAGTTAAACTCACAGGTCTATAATTACTTGTGTCAGCCTTTCATCCTCCCTTGTGAATTGGGGTCACATTTGCACAACTCCAGTCCATGGGTACTTCCCCTGAGTCCAAGGAAGCTCTCATAATTATGGCTAAGGGTTTGCTTACTTTCTTTGCTGCCTCCTTTAATATAACTGGATAGATCCCATCCACCCCAGGTGCCTTTCTTGTGTTTATCTTCAACAATTTCTCCTCCACTTTACTCTCAGTTATTAAAAGATTCTCTAGCTTACTGCTAGAGTTGAATACACCTCTGGCATTCCCCTCGCTGAATAACTCCTCATGTGTGAATGTTGATGCAAAATATTCATTTAGTTTGTTAGCTACCTGAGCAGGTCATCAACAGTTGACCCATCGATATCAAGTGGACCAATCTGATTCAACCCTTTCCTTCTAGAGTTTACATAAGTAAAGAACTCTTTGCTGTTTTTCTTCGCATCCCTTGCCAAGGATCTCTCGTAATCTGCCTTCGCCTGCCTAACCTCCTTTGTAACTTGATTACAGATCAACTTATATCTATCATAGGCTTCTGTGTCACGTGTTAATTTGTATGTATCCCATGCATTTTTCTTCTCTGCCATATGCCTCATTAGTTCATCTGACATCTATTTAGGCCTAATCCTTTAACAATATTTCTTAGTTGGTATGTAAAGCCTAGTAGCTTGCAAGATAAGTTCTTTGAATGCTTTCCATTTTGAATTTGCTGTTGGTAACATCATCAGTTGATCCCACTGTATAGAATTTAAATACTGTCTCAGTCCATCGTAGTCGCCTTTATGAAAGCAATACCCCTTCCCTTTACCCCTAATGGTAGTTACCTCTTTGAGTAACTCCCACTTCAGAACACTGTGATCACTGCCACCTAGTGGTTCATTTACCTGCAGATTCTTAATGCATGAAGAATCACTACTGATAATCAAATCAAGAGTATTACTCCCTCTAGTTGCCTCCCGAACATGCTGATGTAGAAAACAATCATCCAATAAATCCACAACAGCCTTGCTAGTGAGTGAGTGACCAGCCCCCCAAATTCCAGTCAATATCTGGGTAATTAAAATCCCCCATTATAAGACTCTCTGATTTACTGGCCCACTCTATTTCTCTGTACAGTTTCTTATTATACTCATCAGAGTCATTAGGCCTATAGCACACTCCTACTCTCAATTTTGATCTCCCAATGCTTATGTCACATCAAACTGACTCGACACTGCACTGTCCAGTGATGTCGACTGGCTTCACTTCCTTGGATTTTATGTGTTTCTTAACTAATAGCATAACCCCTCCTCCCTTCCTATCCTGTCTATCCTTTCTGTAGACATTGTACTTCCCAAATTCCAGTTCTGCATTCCTTATATCTGTGTGACACCACGTCTCTGAAATCCCAACAATATCTGCCTTTGATGTTTTGGGCAATAACTCAAATTCATCAAATTTATTTACCAAACTCCTAGCATTGGTGTATACGCAAGTATACATGCACCTGCAACCCATGTGTTTACTTGTACCCCCATGATTCCCAGCAGTCTCTGTAATATCCTGCATCTTATTTTCCAGGCTGCTGCTCATTCCAATAGGAGCAATGCAAGAATCACTTTCTCCTCTGCCAGTGGCTACTGTTAATCTATTAGTCCTTGTATCCCCCCAATCTAGCAGTTTTCCGACCCACCTAACACTGCCTCGATAGCATCAGCAAACATTCTTGCACCCTTTCTATTTAAGTGTATCCCATCCCTGTAGAAGCAGTCTCTCCTGTTAACAAGTACAGACCAGGCTGAAAAACATTCTACCTCTTGAGCCCTGCACAATCTTTCCAGGGCCGAATTGATCGACAGGGCTCTCATCATATACTCCCTCCTATCATGTCTGGGCAGAATTGCAGACACTTTCAAATTCAACCCTAATTCACGGCTTTTTTTCATCAGTGACCTGTACTTGTTAAGTAATTCCGCCAGTCTCCTACTCTTAATATCATTAGTGCCAACGTGTACATCACCTTTTGTGCCCTTAAAAGATGATATCCGCTCTACAACGTCATCAACCTTTGCCCCTGGCAGACATACCCTGGTCCTGTTCCACCTATCCTTTTTACTAGATACTAGGAAGCCAATGCCATTTTGCTCTGGAATGTCATTCTTGCAATACAGTACATTTCCACTTTGTCTCTCTCTATACGAATGATTCTGTTTTTCCTTTGACCTGCTATTCCAATGATATCCCAACATATGTGGAGTAGAGCATTTTCAAGTTCTGCAATCCTCAATTCAGTTCTTAACGTCCTTGTATTTAATGTACCAATTTCCAATCTTAATCTACTCTTGTTATATAAAAGTCAGAAGTTGAATTTTGGTCCAGGAATTTCGGTCTTGATCACTACGGCCCTTCTTTTTCTTTATGTTTGGGAGGTACGGCATAATCCCCTCACTGCAGGAATCTGTTTCTAGGGAATGCATTTTATACCTATCTGCCAGGTACCAAAAAAAAAAAACAAAAAAAACAGGCATTCCTAACATGGGGTTCAGACGGTGTTGTCAGCCACCCATTCTGGTCAAATACAGGTTGGAGTACTTCGTCTGGCCCCTACTCTTTGACCTGTCCGGCTGCTGCTGGACAGGTCAAAGGGTAGGGGTAGCAGTAGGAGTAGCTGGTGATAGCTACCTGCTGGTAGCTAAGCTACTGCTGGCATATCTCTCAGGATCACGGGGCATATAAGCTCCACCACCAGTGACAAGGTCCTGTACTCTGTAGGCAGAGCTTTACTTTTATAGCCTGTGTATAAATGATTCCTACTTTCGCTTATTAAAATTGCAGTTTAATAGAATTAAAATTCAATTCACAAACCTGATGACCGGCGCTTACTACATATCATATAATGAACGGTATTTTATTATGAAGAGTTCAACGTAAAGTGGGGATCCACTGTATTACAACTGAGTTTAGCCACTCAGAAGGCTAAACTCAATTGTAAGTTTAGCCTCCTGGGGGGCAGTCTTTGTTGTAATTGCTGGAAGAATGTCCATGACAAACCTTGGTAACCAACTGGCAAGCATGCCACTTTGGAGGCTACAGTAAAATTTCCCACCAGACCCTAAACTACAAAAATTAGAATAAATTCTTACCTGTCTATCACCAGTACCATTTTCAGAATCTGGAGCTACTTGATTCCACATTTTAATATCAGAATTTGCAACTATCTGAAAAAAACAATAAAGAAATATATAAAGAAATATATAAAAGAAATATATATAGGGCCAATAACCAACAGCTTGATAGTCAAGTATTTTACAGCTTCTTGCTACAGAATGAAATTCTAATTCATCTCAGCCAAACACAGAGAATGTCATAATGAAAATCTCCTTTAAATTACTTAATTATCTAAAAAAAACCTTGTTACAAAATGCATATGGGGAAATTTTTTTTTTTAATATAATGAAGCAGTTTAGATTAACAATAAAGAAACTGGTAGTCCACTCTTCAAAATTAGTAAAATGTTTCTGAGGCATTTGCTCACTGCTTTCTAGGGGTGTCACAAAAAAAAAAAAGTTTGTTTCAAGTTCATACCAGCTTAATTTTTAATAATTTATTGCTTTCATTCAATTCTAATGTTATTTATTAAATACTTCATCATTTTTGTATATACATAATGTTATAATACCATAGCAATTTCATGCATTGTCACTTGCATAGAGAAGTTTGGAAAATATCACTGTGAAAATGTTTCTAAAAGGCCCTTTCAATTGGAATTGTTTAATTGATTTCAGGTAAACATAATAGGTTGTGCAGGATATTCTGGTGTTTTTTCCAGCAGAGAAAAATGCAAAAATTGGCCTATGAATAAACCATGTTCCTTGAAGTTCATCATAGACATTCTCTCAATAATTACAAGCTAGAGCTTGCTACCTGGCAGTCAAACACCGATGGAAATAACATTTTGTGACACATGCAAACCAAGTGGACTCAATTATTGTGAAGTCCTTTCATTCTGCAACAACCAAACCTCTGATTGCACCTTCACAATGGTGGCACTATGAATATATTGTGCAAGTCTTGAAATATTGCACCTAGTATACTGAAAGTGACCATACAGGTGTGAACAAATGTAAACAGAAGAAAAGGAGTGGTGCCCACCAACACACAGAAAGACCATCTTTCTAATACTAGGTAGTAGATTACTCTCATCAACTGGTGCAATATCACCACTTTGCTTATTGGAGGCTTGAAGTGATGAAACCCATGTTTAGTCACCAAAGCAAAGCTCTGGCAACCCGATCTCTTGCATCATTAGGTATGATTGATGTCTTTTGAGGTGTTGATGGGCATCATAGTGAGATCCAATCTTCCTTACAGTTCAAGGGTACAGATCTAAAACAGCCACAAGATAGCCCACTGGAGAGAATCTATTCACAGCTCTCTAGGAGACGTCTAGATAAAATAGTTCATGATCTCACTTTATCAAGGCCACATTCTGTGAAGATGTAAGGTATATTCTTGCTGCATGTACACTATATATATATATTCATTACTTCATAAAACTTGTCCCCCAATCTCTAATTTTACTTTATTTAGTTAATGCATTAGGAATAGTCTAAATTGATAGATAAAACTTATCTGCAAAAATATCAAATCTCCCAAAAACTTCCTCGTTCATTAAACACGTGTGGTCTCAGTTCCAATCTCAACGATGTTCATTTCCACTTAGTCTTTCATACCCAGTGCACTTTTTCATTCACAACCTCAGTTATCAGGTGATTCAACCACTGCTTATCTCAGTTGTCATAATTATTTGGTGTACAATTCATTTCAGTTCAAAGGTGCTAGTTTTGCATACATTGGCTCTGATATTCCCCATCAAAGACTCATTAATTTGGAACTGTTTTTTTTTTTCATGCAAACCACAAACGAGAGGTATTAGAACCTATAGTACTTATGAAAGGTATTAGAACCTATAGTACTATAGGTTCTAATACCTTTCATAGGTTTCATAGGTTCTAATACCGAGAGGTATTAGAACCTATAGTACTATGAAAGAAGATATTTTTGACATTAGACTTGAACTTCTGTAGATTGCAATTTTCAGAAAATATGTTATGAAGGAAGTTTATTCCAGAGAACGGAAGTTGAATGAATAAATGAGGAAGAAGAAAAGTTGGTTCTGTGAGTTTGAAGTTGAACAGTAAAAGGATGTTGACTGGTTGCAGCACGTGTTCAGACTGCTTTAGAAGAGAGAGTAGGAATTGTAGAAGCCAGTTCAGAACAGTGGCCAAGAAATATCTATAGAAAAGGCAAGCAGCAGAAACAGAATATCTATGAGTCAGAGAGTGGAGAGACTCTGTTAGAAATGAATCAGTAATGTAAATGCCCTTTTTTTGAAAGGATTCTAGAAGACAGAGAGGTCACTCCCCCCCCCCCCAAGGTGGTAACAATATTCCATGGTAAGGCAGATTTGAGACTTGCACAGAGTGAACAGAAGAACTATTCAGAAGAACAGCTGCTTGGAAGGAAAGTAATGCTGAGAGCGAAAGAGAAAACCCAGTTTTTCAGATGCAGTGGATGCATGCGCTGATGCCAAAGGAGATTAGAAGTCAGGGTAAGCTGGAGTAACCTACCAATTGTATCATACTACACTCCACTCAGGTTACTGGAAAATTGAATAATACCTGGGATAATTGTGTATTTATATATGAAGTTCTCTGAGCGATGCAGACAGGCTGCCAGGACAAATCATTGAGTTTTGACAATGATATACAGGAATTTTGCTAACAGGGAGGTGATCATTCTAATGTTTAAGGCAATGGTCAGGCCACATCTTGAGTAGCATTAGCATTAGTAGAGGCATTTGATGCAAGAAAGCAAGCTTATGCAGCATCAGCCAAAAAAAAAAAAAAAAACACTTCCACTTCACCCCTCTGTTCGTTCGAAATACCCGTCCAGCTGAGCCTTAAACTTATTTAGACTATCAACTTCCACAACAAGGGATGGAAGTCTGTTCCACCAACTAACCACCAGCTGGCTAAAGGCAGATTTCTGCACATCTATCCTACACCTGTCTTTCCTCAATTTGAATTTATGCCCTCTCAGGTGATTATTCTGAGCAAGAGGAAGAATCCCATCAGCATTGAGCATGCTCAAACCATTCCAGAATTTATACACCTCTATCAGATCACCTCGCTGGTGCCTAGCCTCCAGACACTGTAATTTGCAAAACTTAAGCCTTTCTTCGTAAGAGCACCCCTTTGTTCCATTCACTAATCTTGTTGCCCTTCTCTGTACTCGTTCCAGCAGCTCTACATCCTTCTTGAAATGAGGCCTCCAGACCTGTATACAGTACTCTAGGTGTGGCCTGACCATTGCCTTATATAAGGGGATAATCACGTCCTTATCCCTGCTAGAAAAATTCCTATATATCATTGACAATACACCATGAGCTACTCTTGCAGCCCATCTGCACTGCACAGAGAACTTCATATCTGCCTACACAACCACCCCCAGGTCCCTTTCATTCTCTAACATTGTCAGTGTAGTACCACAGAGTTGATACGTTGGTCTACGCTTGCTGTTTCCCATATGTAGTACTTTACATTTGTCAATGTTAAACTTCATTTACCACCTCTCAGCCCATCTGCTCAACCTTTCCAGATCCTGTGGCAGCAGCATAGTGTCAGTAGTGTCCTTGACAACCCTGCCAACCTTCGTATCGTCTGCAAACCTGGACATTAAGTTTGATATACCATCATCAATATCATTTATAAATACAGAAAACAATAATGGACCCAACACTGAACCCTGAGAGCCTCCACTAATAACATTAGTCCACGATGAGCAGTGTCCATTGATTACTCTCTGTCTTCTCCCCCTCAACCACCCCTTTATCCATTGCAGCAATTTGTCTTGAATGCCACACTGCTCCAATTTGTGCAGCAGTCTTCCATGTGCTACAGCATCAAAAGCCTTTCTAAGATCCAAGTATATAATATCAAAGTTATTCCCTGCATCCAGTTCTTTTGTGACTGCATCATAGTAACCAAATTGGTCAGGCAAGACTTCCCCTTAACAAAACCATGCTGTGTCCGAGCTATAACTGAAGTCTTGTCTAGATGATCCTGCAGTGCTTCTTTAACCAGTGCCTCCATTAATTTTCATGGAACAGAAGTTAAACTCATAGGTCTATAATTACTTGTGTCAGCCTTTGATCCTCCTTTGTGAATTAGGGTCACATTTACACATCTCCAGTCTATGGGTACCTCCCCTGGGTCCAAGGAAGCTCATATAATTATGGCTAAGGGTTTGCTTACTTCCTTTGCTGCCTCCTTTAATATAACTGGATAGATCCCATCCACCCCAGGTGCCTTTCTTGCCTTTATCTTCAACAATTTCTCCTCCACTTTATTCTCAGTTATTACAAGATTCTCTAGCTTACTGCCAGAGTTGAATACACCTCTGGCATTCCCCTCGCTGAATAACTCATCATGTGTGAATGTCGATGCAAAATATTCATTTAGTTTGTTAGCTACCTGAGCAGGATCATCAACAGTTGACCCATCGATATCAAGTGGACCAATCTGATTCATCCCCTTCCTTCTAGAGTTTACATAAGTAAAGAACTCTTTGCTGTTTTTCTTTGCATCTCTTGCCAAAGATTTCTCGTAATCTGCCTTTGCCTGCCTAACCTCCTTTGTAACTTGGTTACAGATCAACTTGTATCTATCATAAGCTTCCATGTCACGTGTTAATTTGTATGTATCCCATGCATTTTTCTGTACTGCATATACGTCTAGTGGCCTTATTTTCTCTTACCAAGAAAGGTTGTAGTTCTGCAAAATGTAGCATCTACAGACTAGGAACCTGTAAGATGATCTGATTGAGGTGTTTAAGGTTTTGGATTCTTCTTGCTGAGACTACACACATGAGGGGACAAATTCAAATTGAGGAAAAACAATTACAGAATAGATGTGCAAAAGTTTGACTTTAGCCAGCAGGTGGGTTGATTTCTAGAAAACAAACTTTTATCTCTTGCAGAAGTTGAGGCCGACCGGGTTAGCCGAGTGGGTAAAGTACCTGCCCGGCAACCCAAAGGTCGCGGGTTCGATTCCCGCCTCGGGCTTGGATCAAGTACTGCAAAAACCTTGGGAGGTGCAATATGGCCACAGAAGCCGATGCGCCAACAACTACCAAATCAAAAAAAAAAAAAAAAAAAAAAAGCAGAAGTTGATAGCTTAAATAAATTCAAGGAAGACATAGACAAACCATTGGAGGGATTGAATAGATGAAACAGGAAGTTTTTTGTTTTTTTTTTTTTTGCCTGATTCTGTATAAGCTTGCTTTCTTGCATCATTTGCCATGGAAGTATCTACAAAAAAGGAATGCAGCACAAGTAGAATGTCTCAGCACAAGTAGAAAGACAAAGGGTGGAGAAGTTTTGTAAGAGATGTGTCAGTAAAGTGTGTTTAGGGTCAAGTGGCACCAGGGGGGTTCCCCCCATCTCTGCGTGGTTTACATTACTTTGTATATGTGTGATGCCTTGTACCATTGTTCATCTGGTCATTTAGCCGCCAGACCCCTACTGAGGCCCGACGTTGTCCCACTTTCGCCCTGTGGAGGCAAACCAGGTTCACTGGTTTGCCTCCACAAAAAAAAAAAAAAAAAATTGCGTACTAGGAGAAGTCCAAAATGTTGGGTAAAATTAATTTAGATTGGTGAGGCGTGTTCACGTTGCTGTCAGATAGAGTGGGGTGAAGGCTGAAGACTGGGGACAGATAGACAGAAATATGGAGCCAAAAGGGAAGGCAAATCCAGTTTACAGTGGGGCATGCCCATGCCCCACCAGAGGGAAGAAATAGGGTAGCGGGGGGACAGCATACTGTACCCTCCCCACCCTGCCAGGAAGAGGCGAGACAGTGAGCCAAACAAGAGAGCTGGCTCAGGTTGCCAATGTGGCCTGTGTGCATGGGTGGGAGCAAACCAGACCACAGGATCAGGTCTGCACCATCCAGAAAAACTTGAGGCCCAGCAGAGGTGATCCAATGTTGGTTTGGCTGATTAGGTTGTGCAAAATGTCATAGTTGGGAGTCATTCATGGGGCGGTTGTCCCGTCCGGTAATCAATGTTCTGGGAAGTGGAGTTTTTCACTTCTCAGAAGAGTTCCAGTTTTGTCCTGAATGAAGGATCAACCAAAAGACTCTGAGAAGCTTTGTTTGACATGTTTATTTGAAGTTTGCAGGCAGATGAATGGTCAATTGTCTGGCATACAGGTTCTGGACAAACTTGGTAAATGCTATGTATGAGGCTTCGTCTTCCAGTAAGTAGTATTCCCCGTTTTTGGGATTAAGGCACACTTGGATGATTAATTCAACACGAAGTATTGAATTAATCATCCAAGTGTGCCTTAATCCCAAAAACCGGGAACACTACTTACAGATGTGAGGTATGTTGTAAGGTGTAAGGTATGTTAGTGTCTAACGGCTCCTGGGATTTCTCCCATCTCCACGAGTGTACATTGTATCGGAGCCAGAGATTTGAAGTGTGTGGGGGTCATGTGCTGTATATTGTGTTGTGCCCTTTGTTCCTCCAGTCTATTAGCCGCCAAGGCCCTAGTGGAACCTGACGTTCCAACACCGTGCCACGGGGAAGCTGACCGGGTGCACCCCTGATGCTAGAGTACTCTGGCGTGTCCTGCCACCTACTTTCCTGGGATTTCAGTGGCTAGGACCAGATCTGAGAATGAGATGATTGCCATTTCTTGAGCAATGGTTGTAATTTTAGCAGAGCGTAGGGTTGTTCGCTTGTTCTAGGGCCAAATAGGTCAGATAACTTGTTCTAGGGCCAAATAGGTCAGGCAATAATTTTGATGTATTTAGATTTAGACCTGTGGGGCATATATATATATATATATATATATATATATATATATATATATATATATATATATATATATAAAAAAAAGTTGTGCAAGAGAAAAGTAAGGAAGGAAGGCAGAAGACTGGAGAGTAGGAAACAGAAGAAAGGGGCCAACAGGAAAATCATTGTGTAAGAGAAAAATAGGGGGGGGGGGCAAAAGGACGGATGGTAGGAAACAGAAGAAAGAATCCAAAAAAAAAAAAAAAAAAAAAGAGAGAGAGAGCCGCAAGTGCAGGGTAGGTACAGCTAGCACGGCCAGTCAGTTGGAGCCGACAACTTGCTGGAAATCCAGCAGGGTGAGTGCTGCTATGGTGGATGGGTTATGTTCAGGAAGGTCTAGTCCAGGTGTCGTCATTGGGACTCCATTTGGTAAGTCTGTGTCGCATCCAGACTGAAGGCTGGTCCAGTAGTCCATGATAACAAATAGTGGGGTGGTCAAAACCAAGAGTCGAAGATATGATGGTCAAGTCCAGGGATCGATGGTAGGTCTCTTCTTCATAAGATATGTCACGTCTGGTCGGGAGAAGTTGGTCCAGGAATCAATGATGAGGAATTTGTCAAGGTATGTGTGGACCCTGTCTTTGATTGCACTGCTAGTATTGTCCCAACCAAGTGGGGAGACCAGTTGACTACTTGAGATGTGAGGGATCAAGTTGGGTTCTGGGATCAAGTTGGGATGGTTTGTTGGTCAAGTCTTGTGTAATTGGTCCAAGGCGTTAGCATCCATGGCTCAATGATGCAGAGCAACAATTGGCAGTCATGGGTGTTATGACCTATTGGTTCAGATACTAAGGTGGTGGTAGTGCTTTCTGCCTGGTAAATAGGTCCATTGCAAATTGAGTAAGGGCTCGGTAAGTTTCTTCATTCTGTAGGGTGAGGTGTTCTTGATTTTGGTAATTGAAGCGTAGTTTCGTTATTAGGATCCTCCCGAAGTCCTCGTAGATTTCACAGCTGTGGGCAAGGTGCTCCTACGTCTGATCCTCTCCACAGTGGCAGCGGGGCAAGTCTGAAATTCTGAAGTCATGTAGCTTTTTCTGGAAGGAGCCATGTCCAGTGAGGAGGTAGGTAGCATAGAGTCCTGGTGAAAACCAGACAGGTGTGAGGGGGTAGGAGGCCCTGCCATCTGGGAGTAATCTTTGGTGACAGTGCCTTTAGTTGAGATCTGCCATCTTTCTTGCCAGGTGTCTGTTAGATGTTCATTAAGTCTCTTCTTTTCAGCGTTTCTATTATTTGCTGGGTCAGTGGTACAAGAAGGCCGTACAGTGGTGAAACCTGCACAGGTAACTGCTCTTCCTTTGGCTATTTGGTAGAGCAACCCATGACGAACAATCTCCAGGTCCAGTGGAAGAGATCCAGTGAGGACATGGAGTGCATGGGTGCTGACAGTGCGACAGGCACGCAAGGATGAAAGGAGAAGAGAGCACTGGATAGTTCCTAGGTGTGATCTGTTTACAGGTTGTATTGGCCTTCTTGTACCAGACTCCAGAAGCATAGGTGATAACGGGGATGAAAACTGCCTTATAGAAGAGGGGCAGCATTCTTTAAGCCCCAGTCCTTCCGGGCAATTCTTGAGACTTGGGCAGCATACTTTTTGATCTTAATCCTGAGTTGGTCTAGATGAGGAGTGAAGGAAAGGTTTTTGTCTAAGATCAAAACCAGATATTTAAGCTCTGTTTTTAGTTTTATTGTAACACCATTGACCTTGATTTGGGGTGGTCTTCTCAAATCAAGGGTACCTTTTAGTAGATCGAATTGGTTTTCTCTGGGGAGATCTTTAGGTTGTTATGCTCTGCCCAAGCTTGAAGGGTGGAGATGGCCTGGTTGGCAGTTGCTTCTAGATGGGCTCTGTTATTGGCAGAAAAGAGCATGACCAGGTCATCTGCATAGGCCTGTGTCTGTACATTGTTGAGTTTGGTGTTCAAGAAATCATCCAGCACCAGATTCCAGAGAAGAGGCCCCAGGATAGATCCCTGAGGGCATCCCCTGAAGACTGGTCTGGAGACACTGCAGTGGGGAGCGGATACGACAACTCACCTGCATCAAGACCTGGAGATAGGTCTTGATGCATCTATATAAGTTTTCTGGGACTTGCGCCCTCTGGAGCCTGCCCAGGTGGCCTGGCCACCAGAGGGAATCAAAGGCAACAGCAAAGTCAAAGGAGATTAGTAGAAAGTATTTGGAGTTGCAGTTGGTAGCAGCTTCAATGATTGTTTCCAGTGCATCTACCATGGAACATCCTTTCCAGAAACCGTACTGGTTAGGTGATTTTAGTGGGCCATTTTGGTGGGCTTCTATTCTATGGAAGATCATCCGTTCGAGAAGTTTGCTGAAGACTGGCAGCAGTGCAATGGGCCAGTAAGATTGTGGCAGATCATGTGGTTTGGTTGCATTCTTCAATATAAGTCTAACGGTTGCAGTCCTCCACTGTGTGGGGAAGAATCCTTGGTGGAGACAGTGCTTTAACAGGTTGAGTATGGTAGTGAGAATAAGTTCAATGGCTTTCTGAACGATTTCTGGATCGAGCATGTCTCTGCCCAGAGCCTTCTTGTTTCTGATTCTAGATGCAGCTAAGTTGAGCTCGGTTTGGGTGAAGGGGTTCTTCAATTCCAGTTGTGCAATATATTTCATTATCTGTGCAGAGCTGTAGCTGTTCCGTTGTATGTGGGTCAGCAGGCTGCTAGAATGTAGTGTCTAGAATATTATTGATAGTGTCTTGCCACGATCTGGTGTAGAGTCTGTTCGGTAATTTTGTGGTTGATATGACCTCGCCTCAGGGGAGCTTGTTAGTGATCACTTTGTACACAACCCCCCCCCCCCCAGGATCAGCATTCCCTTCAGTGCTTACCAGGACTTCCCATGAGCACCTTTTGCGCTGTTTTATTGTTGTGGTGTACTGGTTCCTGGTCACTCGATATTGCTGCAGTAAAGCCTGTTTCTTGCTGCAGTAAAGCCTGTTTCTTGCTGCAGTAAAGCCTGTCTCTAACTCAACCTGTTAAAGCACTGTCTCCACCAAGGATTCTTCCCCACACAGTGGAGGACAGCAACCGTTAGACTGGAACTAGAACTGGAACTGGAACATGGAGGCCATGTTCTTCTTGCAAGTTGATAGCGTTTTCGTTGGTAAATGACTTCGCATCTAAGAGCCTGGAGTTCTGGTGACCACCAGGGGACACCACCAGGTGTATGAATCTCTTCTTTTTGATAGCCTTGTTTGCAGCATTAGTGATGAGCTGTGTAATTGCACATTGATGCTGGTCTGGGCTGAGGCCGCTAGGATTGAAGTGGCTGGCTGCACTGGTCAATTCCTCTTTAAAAAGGTTCCAGTCAGCCTTATTTAGGGCATATCTTCTTTGTTGAGTTCAGTTGGTGGGTTGAATGACTAGTGAACGGTGTAGCTGGATTTGATTTGATTTGGGTTTTATTGGAGCATTAGCAACTAAGGCTATAATGCGCCAAGACCAGTGTAGTTGGAAGGTTAATACCATGTGGTCAGAGGTGGTCCAGTCCTCACGGACTGTCCAGGAAGCAAGGTGCTGAGCAATGGAACTTGAGGCTAAGGTGACACCTATTGTGGCTTCCCACAGGGTACTGGAGAAAGTTGGCAGGCAGTCAGGTTTGTTTAGAATGACCAGGTGCTGTTAGACAAGTAGTCCTCAAGACGTTGGCCATTTCTATTTCCTCTGTGATTTTGAGTTCGGCTGTGCCAGGCTGGGGACCTGCAGTTAACATCAACCCCTATAATGAGTTTGGCATTTGTAGCTGGATGGTCTGTAGATATCGGGTGGCAGGAAGAATATCTTCCCCTGGTCAACAGTATATCGAAACTAAGTAGAATTGCCCCAGTGGTGAAATATGGGCACACACAGCACAGCTAGTACACAGATCAGTGATTTTGGTGACAGTCAGTTCGGGGTTGCGAATGATGATCGCGGCCCAGAGTGTGTCACTATCAACCTGGACCACTTTAAATCTCAAGGAGTAGCCTTTTCCTCCTTGTTATGAGTTTATGGCTCCTGAAGAAGCAGCATATCTAAGTTTTTTCTCTTCATCTGCCTTTTTGACCAGTTGCAGCAACAGCCTTGGACCTCTGAGCGTTAGGTTGTGATATTTTCACAGTGGGGATATTTAGATTTGGTCCGTTACTCCCCATATTCTACTCATGATTGTTGAGCACTTCTGGCTTTGAGATAAAGTGTCAGTATAAGGTATGTTCGTGTCAGACGGCACCTGAGATTTCTCCCATCGCCGCGTGTGTTTTGTTGTATCGAGGAGAGTACACTGTCAAGCCAGAGACTTGAAAGTGCATGGGCCGTGTCTGTGCAGTGTGATATAAAGTGTAAAGTGTAAAGTGTAAAGTGTGTTTAGGGTCTAACGGCACCAGGGGTTACCCCCATCTCCGTGTAGTCTACATTGTCGCGTGTTACAGAACACTGTAAAGGCCAGAGATTTAAAAGTGTATGGATATTGTTGGATGTAGTGTCGTGTACCGTTGTTCATCTGGCTATTTAGCCGCTGGACCCCTACTGAGGCCCAACGTTGCCCACACTTAGCCCCGTGGAGGCAAGCCAGGTACACCAGTATTTTTAAATAAGTACTCTGGCAGGTCCTGCCACCTAATTTCCTGGGATTTCAGTGGCTAGGACCAAAAAAAAAAAAAAAAAAAAAAAAAAAAATGGGGGGTGCGCTAGAGGTTGGGTCAGGCCAAGGAGTTTTAAGTTATACAGTGTGGAATTAAGAATTTTGGGTGTAGGGCTAGGATAATTTTGACATGGGATGAACGCTAGTTGGAAAGCTAGAGGGGGGAGGGGAGACTAAAGGCTGGGGGGTGAGAGACAGAAGTATAGGGTCGATAGAGTAGATGACCCCAAAATCAGTGAGGCAGGCCCATGCCACACCAGAAGGAAAGGGGGGGTGGCGGGGAGAAACAGGGCCGCGCAAGGGAGCACGGGTTCAGGATCGCCACGTGGCATTGGCAGCAATGCTGCGTGAAGTCATAGTTGGCAGAGTCCACTCCGAGAAGGTAAGATTCGAGTAGTGCAGTCCTGGGACAGACAGGTCCCGGCCGGGTGGTGAAGTCATTTCAGTAGTGAGCTGCATGATGTATTTGGTAGAGTCAATCAGAGAGGATCAAATCCGAGTAGTGTCAATCCTGGGACAAAGAAGTCCCGTCCAGATAGTAGAGTCATTTCAGTGGTGAGTCAACTTGGTGGGAGGCGAAGCCGGAGCGGCAGTCATGGTAGATGAAGGTGATGTTGAGACTACATTGTAAAGGCACAATTATTGTGCAGGTTGAAAGTCTTCACGGGGATTGCAGTGTGCTGAAGCAAGTAGTGGTCTTAACACATGGCTGTTTAGGCCGTTTCATTGTCTGGTTGGGTCTGATTCTGTGGTTGTGGTAGGGTTTTCCGCCTCGTGAAGAGGCTCTGAGCAAAGTTCGAAAAGGCTGTGTAGGTATGGTGGTCTTCCAGGAGATGTTGCTCCTGATCTCTCGGGATGAAATGAATTTGTGTGATGAGAGAAGATCTGAGGTCATCATATAGTAGGCAGTCATGCATCAAGTGGTCCCAGGTTTCCTGGGCACCACAGGTGCAAAGGGGGCTGTCCGAAAGTCCAAGAAGGTTCAGTTTGCTGCGAAAGGCACCATGCCCTGTTAGGAGGTACGTGGTTAGAAGGCCTGGGGAGAACCAGGATGGTGATTTGGGATATACTTTGCATATGTCTGGTATAAATTTGCGGGTGATGGCCCCTTTGGTGGATTCAGACCATCTGGCTTGCCAGGTCTGTTGTAAGTAGGTTAGGAGTCTGCTTTTTTCACTGGAATAGGTGTTAGCAGGATCCGTGGTAAAATCAATAAAGGTGGTAGACTTTCCTCTGCTGAGTTGATACATCATCCCCACATGGGCCACCTCAAGGTCTAGGGGCAGTACACCGGCGAGGACTTGTAGGGCGTGCGTGCTGGAGGTGCAACATGCTCTGGTTATCGTAAGGAGAATTGGCCGTTGAATGATGTTCAGCTTTCTTCGTCCTACCACAGTGGAGGCTTTGGTGAACCATATGCCAGAACCGTAGGTGATAGCTGGTATGAATATGGCTTTATACAGTAAGGCTAGAGTGCGTTTTTTGAGCCCCCAATCTCGGCGGGTAACCCTGGCAACCAGTGCAATGTAATTTCTAATTTTCTTTTGTAGATAGTTGAGATGTGGGAGAAATGTTAGTTTGCTGTCGATGATAATGCCAAGGAGTTTCAGCTGAGTAACAAGCTTGATGGTTGTGCCATGTATCTTGATTTGAAGCGGCCTCTGCGGATCAAGATAGCCCTTCAGGAGAATGGATTGAGTTTTTGTGGATGAGATGGTCAGATGGTTTTCCGGACCCACGCTTGAAGGGTGGTAAGAGCTCTGTTGGCAGATACTTCAAGCTGAGCCCTGGAGTCCCCTGCCAGGATCAGGGAGAGATCATCAGCATATGCCAAGGTCTGGACATCGCCTAAGTCAGTACTGAGAAGCTCGTCGAGTACAGAGTTCCAGAAAAGGGGGCCCAGGACAGAGCCCTGAGGGCAACCTCGGTGGACACGACGTTCCACGCTGGAGAAGGGAGCCTGAACCACAATGCTCCTGTCACTGAGATAGTTGGCAATGCAGTTGTAGAGATTTCCTGGGAGCTCAGCGCGTCTCAGCCGTCCGAGGACGCTAGGCCACCATAAGGTGTCGAACGCCCCAGCAAAGTCGATCGAGATGACAAGGAGGTAGTTCTGGATGCAGTTCCTGGCAGCATTTGTAATAGCCTCCAGCGCATCGACCGTAGACATGCCCGGTTTGAATCCAAATTGATTTCGTGCTGGTAGCTGTGCAGTATTGTAATGGTTTTCCAGTCTCCGTCTAAGGAGCTGCTCAAAAACCTTACTCAGCACAGGAAGGAGAGCAATAGGCCTGTACGAGTCAGGGCGATCATACGGTTTAGTTGGATTTTTGAGTATGAGCCGAATGGACGCAGTTTTCCAATCAGTTGGGAACCATCCCTTTAGCAGGCAATGGTTGAAGAGGTTTAGCAGGGTTTCTGGAGCGAATTCAGCAACTTTTTTAATTATTTCGGGCTCGAGCATGTCCAGGCCTGGTGACTTGTTATTTCTCAGTCTCCCAATGGCCATAGAGAGATCCTCGACGTTGAAAGGCTCTTCCACGAGTGTTGAGTTATAGTTGTTATTGTCGAGGCAAAGCTGCTGTTGTTCTGGTGAGTTGTCATCTGGTGGCTGTTTGAAAGAGTAATCAAGTATGTTTGAAATTGAATGCTGCCAGGTGGAGGTCATGTGGCCTTGTGGGGTGATTGTGGAGCGAATAACTTCTCCCCTTGGCAGTTTGTTTGTTGTTACCTTGAACACGACACCCCAGGGGTCAGAGTTACCAACTGTTGATACCAGGTGCTCCCAGGACAGTCTTTTACGCTGCTTGATCATCGCGTTGTAGGCGTTTCGAGTTTCTCTGTACTCCTGCAGGAGGTATTCAATTTCTGCAGGGGGCCAGGATCGCCTGGCTCGTTGGAATGCACGCCTCTTTTGGTTTACTTCACGTCTGAGGGCCTGAAGCTCTCCTGACCACCAGGGGACTGCTCCAGGGATGGGATTTTTCCGTTTTATTGCTGTGTTTGCAGCGTTCGTAATTATGTCCGTGACCTTGCGCTGATGGGAGTCTGGATGCTGAACTTGCACATTCTCGGTTTGTAAGTGCAATATCCCATTGATGAGTGTTTCTTTAAACAGGTTCCAGTCAGCTTTGTTCAAAGCGTATCTGTGTTGCTTCTGTCTGATAATTGTGGACTGAGTAATCGATCTGTACATGTTGAAAGTTATGGCCCGATGGTCTGAGGTGGACCAGCCCTCCCGTACGGTCCAATCCGACAGAAATCTAGCAAAGGACCTAGTGGAGAGAGTCACGTCAATCGTAGATTCCCAAAGTGAGCTGGAAAACGTCGGCAGGCTGTTGGGCCTATTTATGACTTCCAGACCACTATTGGCCAGGAACTCCTCCAACCGCTGTCCATTTGCAGCACTTCTACGCCCTGGGGTCTCACTGTGCCAGAGGGCAGAGCGGCAATTTACGTCAGCACAAATGACAATCTTTGCACCCGCCAGTTCTGTTAAGACATATTGTAGGTACTGGACTGCAGGTAGAATGTCCTCTCCCGGCCTGCAGTACAGAGAAACGGCATAGAAGTCGCCCAGAGAGGACATGATGTGGGCACAGGCGGCCCATGGAGAACAGAGATGAGATATCTGCATCACAGTCAAGTGAGGATTCCTCACAGCGATCGCCGCCCAGGGTGTCACACCAGGAGCCTGGACAATTTTGTAGGACAAAGGGTATCCCCTTATTTTGTTTGAATGAGTGTAGGGTTCTTGTATTAAGAGAATATCGATGTTTTCCTCATCTGCCTTCTGTCGGAGTTGTGCCACAACGGCCTTTGCCCGCTGCGCGTTTATTTGCAGGAATTTTATCTTGTTGCTGTTATACTGTTTATGCAGTGTCCCCATAATTTATTCGTTGTTGGAGCGTGCTCTTGGCCTTGATGTAGACAGGGCATTTATTATCCCGAAGTGAGTGGGCATGAGGTAGTTTCTGGCTTTTACAGTTAGCACAGATTGGTTCATTGGCCTTGTTCGGGCAGGTTTCATAGCTGTGGCCTTTATCGGCACAGTGACCACAGGTCTGTTCTGTCTGGGTGCACGTGTGGGTCGTGTGACCGAAACGACAGCATCTGAAGCATTTTGGGACAGCTACATGCTCCTTGTAGCGGTGAGAGCCCCAATTTATGTACACTCGATTGTGGTGGGTCAGTATGTGCCAGGCTGTTGGTGCCAGTTCTACAACCCAGTTGAAGGAAGTGCCACTTCTAGACTTTGTTTGGTACTTTGGCTTTATTAGGTTAGCTGGGTTCTCTTTTGGGAGTGCATGTTGGAGGTTGCGCCTGTACAATTCATCTCGTATGTTGTTGGGGTCCAGGCCCTTGTCGATGTCATAAATTACTATTGAGGGTGCCTTTTTCCTTGGGGGCTCAGCTAGAAGGCCCAGGGTAGGTATCTTAGCATTTTTTAATATCATATCAGCGTCGTCCTTCGAGTCAGTTTCTATGATGATGCCAGTATTTCGGGTCTTTCGAATGGATTTTATTTTAGTGTTTCTCAGGTCATCAGTAAGGGAAGCGATTACAGTCTTCTTAATCTCCTCGCTTGTTTTTGGTGCATTGGCTGTGGCCGGCTTGACAACTACCAGGTGTGGTGTTGGTAGTAATGTCTTTCTTTTTGGTGGCGGGTCCGTTCTCGTATTTGGCTTTGTGTTCCTCAGCGCATCAGCAAAAGTTGGGGCGCGCTGTAGCATTTGTGTGCCCCTACATTCGAGGTATGCCTCGAGTTTGGCCTCATTCCTCTCAGAAGCAAGGTGAACGTTGCGCAGGATGGTTTCAAGCTTTGCCCAGATACCAACAATCTCGCCCCGAAGGGTTGAGGTAATGCGGCTGGAAGACTCTTTTAGTTTATTTTCTAGTTCAACTCGCAGGGCCAATACCTGCTCATTAACGGTGCCCTCTGGAAGAGTTGGGTCGATGTTAGTCGACTCTTGCTGTTTTGTCGTCTTTTCGCGGTTGTCTTGTATGGGGCCCTGGGATCCCTGGGGCTCTTGAGACTCACTTTGCGAGCGGGTTTCCCTGTCCGATTGGGGAACTACCCGTTTTCTATGTTTCTTTTTGGATACCGGTGTCAGCCGGACATCCTCAAAATTATCCGTGATTTCAATGTCAGGTTGGTCACTTTTTGTATTATCAGTGGTTTGTTGAGCGCTCGATGAACAAATCAATTCAGTGGGATTTGTACTGGGTGTATCCATATTCTCAGATTAGTTGGAAATATTGGTTTATCGGGAATATTCGGATAACAGATTATTGCTGCACAGTTTGATAGAGGTTGAGGAATGACGAAGTTTGGTGCCAACCACAGGTTTGTGGCTAAATTTGAAGCCAGATAGTGCACGGATGTCGATTTGGGCTATCCCCCACTGTAACGTGAGGGGGGGGACGCACAGCCGTAAGATAGCCTTGGAGAACCTGTGCTACTTTCTTCTAGCGTTTTCGCAGCCGCAGAAGCTTATGGTAAAGTCTGTTTTTCCACTATACAAGCAGGAACGAAAGTAAAAGCTGTCCATGGTAAGTCTATTGCAGCGGTGGGGTCACTGAAATCATGATTTCACCGAAAATTGTTCCCTAACATAGTTTGAAGATATTGGACGTTATCACAGTTCAAGGTTTCACAGGTGGAATTGCCGTCCCCAATCAAGGTCATAGCTGAAGGGGTAGATAATTCACTAATCCCTGCGCCGGAGGGGAGTGCTACACATTCCTCCCAAGTCTAGTGCAGGGTATTTGCGTGGCAACCACAGTATAATTGGTGCCTCTCTATAGCCCTGCTGTCAGCCGCATGGTGACCAGTACGGTCTGGCAACAAAGGATATAGATAAAAAACGCAAATAATCTGCAAAGTTCCCGTTAAATAATCAAAAGTTTCTCACCCTGAGATCCACTGTAGTAGTTATACTAAGGAGTAAACTTTTCAAAAACTAGTAGACACTGTTACCACATATTAGTGAACAAGATCCAGGAGCGCGGAGAACGTGCGTCCACACTAGACGGCGGCCATACTCGTGCAGTGTGATATGTTGGCCCACTGTTTATCCAGCTTATTGACTGCCAGGCCCCTAGTGGGGGCCTGACGTTGCCCATACCCTGCCATGTGGAGGCTAGCCAGGTGTATCCAGTATCACAACAAACTGCTCTGGCAGATCCTTTCACCTAGTTTCCTGGGATTTCAGCGGATAGGACCAACAAAAAAAAAAAAAAAAAATTATGTGTCTGACATTAATGCTTAATGGGATTGCTGTTAGGAAATCACTGGTTGGGGTTGAACGCTAAAGAGATATGTTAAACGCCAAATAGGTCGGGCAAAATTTTGATGTTATTAAATTTAGATATATGAGGCTATACGCTAGATAAAAGCTAATAATGTTAGTTGTCTTATAGATTTACACGAAACCGGTAGAATTTAGACATTGATTAGAATTTGGCAACATTGTTAAGGATGTACTCAGTCGATTTAGTGAGAGAGGGTGGGGGAGACTGAAGACTGGGGGCAAAAACATATAGACGAAAAGGGACGATAGAGTAGGCATCCCCAAAGAGGTCAGTGGAGACGAGCACCACCAGGCGAAGTATGGGGGGTAGGCAGGGAGAGAGGAGACAGAGATCCGTCTTCTTCCTCCCCTGCCTGGGGATGGGGTTTTAAAGTTTAGAGTACCCAGTTCAGACCGCCAATGGCGTGTTGGCAGCAAAGCCCCAGAATGTCTTCATCGGTGTCATGTCCAAGGAGTGTTGAATACGGTATGAAGTTCAAGCTGCCCATCCCGCTCCGGGGGTGGGATATGTTAGCTGGCAGTGGGGAACCCACCAGGCAAGGGGGTGGGAGACACACACATTTACTTCATTCATAATCTGCATTCTCACTCTACTTACATTCTTTTCTTTTTTCATTAGTATTTTTTTATTTATTTTTTATTTTTTTTTTTAATACTTTTTTTCTTATTTTATAATTTTTTTCCAAGTTTTTTTTATATATATATATTTTTTTTTTTTTATGTGAACCCCAAACACGAGAGGTATTAGAACCTATAGTACTTAGTACCATGCTTGGGTTTGAGGTTAAGAAGACAAAAGAAGATATTTGTTGACATTGGACTTGAACTTCTGTAGATTGTAATTTTCAGGAAATACGTATGAAGGAAGGTTGTTCCAGAAAACGGCAGTTGAGTGAATAAATGAGGAAGATAAAAAGTTGGTTCTGTGGGTTTGAAGTTGGACAGTAAATAGATGTTGGCTAGTGGCAGCATGTGTTCGGACTGTTTCGAAAGAGAGGGCGGGAATTATAAAAGCCAATTCAGAAGAACAGTGCCCATGGAAGTATCTGTAGAAGAGGCATGCAGCAGAAACAGTGCGTCTATGAGAAAGCGAGTGGAGAGACTCTGTCAGAGATGATTCATTAATTAACCTAACTGCCCTCTTCTGAATGGAATCAAGAAGCCTGAGAGAGGTTTTGGGGGCACACCCCAGTTGTGGGAACAATATACCATGGCAGGACGTATTTTCGATTTATACAGAGTGAGCAGCTGTTTGGAAGAAAAATAACGCCGAGAGCGAAAGAGAAAACCAAGTTTTTTAGATGCAGAGGAAGCAATATTTGTAATCTGCTTGTGCCAAGAGAGATTAGAAGTCAGGGTAATCCCCAAAAGAGATATACATTTTGCCTATAAATCGGAGTGTCACTAAAGATAAGCATAGGAATCCTTTTTGTGAGATATAAGACAAGACTGAGTTTTAGAAGGGTTGAAATCAACTAAGTTGTCTTTGCCCCACTGGAGAATTACCTGAAGATCGGCATTTAAGGAATTGGTAGCAGATTTTCAAGAAGTTGAAGCTGATTGATCAGGACAAGGTTTCTCAAAACGGAAAGTTGAATGCAATGTGCTATCATCGGCAAAACTATGGATAGGATTTCCAGTCAATGGAAGAAGGTCATTGATATACAAGAGGAAAAGAGTGGGGGCGAAAGAACTGAACCTTGGGGGACACCGGCATTAGTGAGGAAGTTAGAAGACAGAGAGCCATCTACCATCACCCTCAGTGAGCAATCAGAGAGAAAACTGGATAACCAATTACTAAAACCGGTTGGCAAACCATAAGATGGATAGAAGACCTTTATGCCAAACACGATTGAAAGCCTTTGAGATGTCAAGAGCAACTACTTGTGTTTCACTGAACCTTTCCATTGAATTAGTCCATAAATGGGTAACATAAGCCAGAATATCTCCAGTGGATCGACACTGATGGAATCCATACTGGTGATCGTTGATCAGACGGAAGGTTTCTAGGTAGTTTAAGAGTTGCCGGTTAATTGATTTCTCCATTACTTTAGAAAGAGCAGAAGTAATTGCAATGGGACGATAATTGGATGGTAGGGATTCGTCACCCTTTTAGGAACTGGCTGAATATGAACAAATTTCCAAGCAGAAGGAAAAACACCTTTGGAATAAGAAAGTTAAAAAAGGCGGCAAAGAATAGGAGTAAGTTCAAGAGCACAGGTTTTGAGAACAAGTGAAGAAATACCATCAGGACCTGGAGCTTACTTAGCATCAAGATTCATCAAAATCCTTCTGATATCCTTTTGACGGAAGACCACAGGAGGCATTGAATGGAGCGTGTTGGGAATGGTGGGAGGTGTTTTACCAAGATCATTAATACATGAGCTGGAAGAAAAATGGGATGCTAGCAGGTCAGCTTTATCCTTGGCTGAAGTGGCAACAGAACCATCTGGTTTGGACAGAGGTGGGAGCAAAGATGGGCAAAAGTTGCGGCCAATACCTTTGGCAAGAGACCAGAATGCTCAGCTACCATTAGGGCAAGAAACAAGTTTTCTACTCTTAGCCTGTTCAAACTCTAGTTTGGTCTGATTAATAACTGCTTTACAACTGTTGCGAGCTATGGTGTAGGCAGAAAATGAAACTGAAGAATTAGAAACAAGCCAATTACGATATGCAACATTCTTCTCTTGGACAGCCTTAGCACATTTATTGGAAAGCCAAGGTTTAGATAAAGGACGAGATTTTAAAGTGGAGTGTGGGATAAGGGATTCCATTGCTGCAAGAATAATTTCACTGACACGATCTGAGCAAACGTTGACATCAGAAGTTTTGAAACAGTAATCAGACCAAGGAAAAGAAGAAAAGAAGTCTCGCAGGTCATCCCATTTTGCATTCTTGTAATGCCAAACAACACGTGGTTGGGAAAAGCCATGAGATAAAGGTTCCATTGGAGAAGAGACAATCACCAAGTTGTGATCTGAAGTGCCTAAAGGACCTCTCACTTCGACCTTGTACTTAGAAGGGTTGTTTGTGAGAAAAAGATCGAGCGTATTGGCTGTATGATTAGGATTGTCCGGTAGTCTTGTAGGTAAATGAACAATCTGTGCTAGGTCACTAGTAATTGCAAAAGCCTCAGCATCTCGACCAGCTGGGTCGGTGTGACTAGAAAACGGAAGCCAGCTGGAGTTGTGAACATTAAAATTACCAAGGAAAATTACCTCACTGTTAGGAAAGTTGGACAGGAGAAAGTCAAGTTGCAAAAAGAGGAAGTCAAAGAGCTCCAAGTGATTAGTGGAGTTGGGAGAACGGTAGAGACAACAGATGAATTTGACACAATGAGGTAGAGAGATTTTAAGCTAGAGAAGATCGAAGAGAAGAGATTCCAAATTGCCAAGTCTTTGACAGGGAATATCAGAACGGACATATGCACAAGTACCACCTTTGAGGCGAAAGGAATCATACAGCGCATAATTTGGGCATCTGAGATGAGCAGTAGATGAATCAACCAATAACTGAGATTCTGTCAGAAAAAGTACATGGGGTTTGGCAGACTGGAAGTGGAAATGGACATCGTTGAGATTAGAATTGTAACCACGTATATTTGTGAAATGAATTAGGAAGTCCTTGGGAGGTTTAGATCTTTTCCCAGATAAGCTTGCTCTATTAGTTTGACAATTCATGGTGTATTCAATAGTAAGAAAAAGTGGGTGGGACATGCTGTATGAAGTAATGAAATTTTTGGATATGGCGTACATGTGGTAAGAATATACCCAGATCCTTGACATAACGTGGCCTCGACAATGCTCCCTGCATACACACTACTCGGACTCCCTCCAGTCACTATCTGGAAGAGTAGAGATTATACACTAGCTGATCCGGAAGCCTCCTAGAGAGTTACCAATAGGTTCAGTCCGTTTTAGAGCTGTACCCTCAAAATGTAAGGAATATTGGATCTCGCCACGACGTTCATCATAACCTCAAAAGTCATTAATCATACTGCATGATGGAAGAGATAGGGAGGGGTTGACCGGAACTTAGCTCTAGAGACTAAACATGGGTTCCACCACTTCAAGCCTCCAATAAGCAAAGTGGTGGTATTTCACCGGTTGATGAGAGTCATCTACCACCTAGTACTGCCTGGTAACATAGAGGGGTGACGTTCCTCCATGTGGTGTGGGCACCACACCTCGACCCCTGCTTACGTTGGTTCACACCTGGATGGTCACCCACCATGTACTTATGCATGGAGGTTATACCCAGGATTACTAACGGTCCCACCATCGTGAAGGTGCAAGCAGAGGATTTGGCTGTCACAGACCGTCCAGACTTCGCTGAAATTGGGTCCACTTGACTTGAGTGTCACCAGAATATCAGTTCCATCAGCGTTTTGGACTCCCAGGTAGCAAGTACAGCTTGTCTGGCATATCTGAGAGAATGTCTGTGACAACCTCAAGGACCAAAATATATATTTTTTTTTATTTTATTTTTTTTTTGTAATACTTTTTTCTTATTTTATAATTTTTTTTCTTCCAAGTTTTTTATATATATATATATATATATATATATATATATTTTTTTTTTTTTTCTTTATTTATTATTATTTTTTTTTTTCACTCAACTCGTTCATCTTTTTCTCACACACCAGGAGGGGATGCAATGATGTGTAGTGTAAATTTAAATACTAATTAAAACTAGGGTTAGTGTGTACTTAACTGTAGCATTTATGGTTTGTATTCTTTTTCTCACACGCTTACACTTTTATTCATTCTTCTAGCTCTCATCTCATTTATTCAACTCTTACTTTCTGCACTGCACTCTCTGGGCACCGCAACTTACTGTTATTCTTCAGTTGTGGTGCGGGCCTAGCCGCAAGTTTTTTTTTTTTTTTTGTTTGTTAGTACAGTATATATAAAGTAATGTAAGTTATTTTTAACTTTGTATTCTTTCCGCCAATTACATTTGCTCTTCCACTCATTCCCATTCACTCTCTCTTTCCCTCATGCTAGGTCACTCTTTCTTTCACCAAAACTGCCATTTATTCCCTTTTACCATAATTCCTAGTTCACTCAGTGCCCAGCCTATTTATTTTATCTTTCATTTTCATTCTGTCTTTCATTTTCATTCATTCATTCTACATTGCATCCCCTTGCTACTAGCTTACTGATATTTTTCAGTTAATCTGCTTCCCTGGCTGCCTGTACATCTCCCTCCCCTACATGGTGACTTATTTGGTGTGGGGGCCCCAGGTTCCTACACATGGCAGGGTAGTCCTGGGGAGTTTTATTATTTAAGGTTTCTGTCAGGGTGCAGAATACTGCTATCCTAACAATTTTTAAGTCATCGTCTGGGTGTGGTGGGAAACTTGGGCAATTTTACTATTGATTATTGTTTAATTGTTGGGAGGGGGGGCTGAATTGCCATTCTTTGCATTGCTCTGTGCATTTTGAATACTTTCTGTGTGAAAGATGTAAAAGCTTTATAATTTTGCTCTTCTATGATGAACAGATGTTCTTCTTCCCTGGGAAGGGGACCAATCTGTGCTATTAGCTCTGTTCTGGGGATGTCATATATTATACATTCATATAGAATGTGTGCCCAGTCTTCACTTTCGCCACAGGTGCTTGGGTCATCGGTCAGGCCTAAGGAGGTTAGTTTTGCCTTTAGGGAGCCATGACCTGTCAATATAAATGTTGTAAAAAGTCCAGGGGCATACCACTCAGGTGGCTTTGGGCTAACCATTGACACCCGTGGCAGAAACCGTTTGGTAACCAGACCTCTGGTTTCCTGCTGCCACTTTGTTTGCCATAGCTCATTGAGCTTTGTGGCTATTTTTTTCTTTAATCATTGAAGGTGTTGGTTGTATCAAGGGCTATCCCCAGAAATTCTGTGGGTATGCCCTTTTTAAATCTGTAATATAAGCCTCTTTTGGCTACTTTTTTTTTTTTTTTTTTTTATGAGAACCCCAAACACGAGAGGTATAAGAACCTATAGTACTTAGTACCGTGCTTGGGTTGGAGGTTGAGAAGACGAAAGAAGATATTTGTTGACATTGGACTTGAACTTCTGTAAATTGTAATTTTCAGGAAATACGTATGAAGGAAGGTTGTTCCAGAAAACGGCAGTTGAATGAATAAATGAGGAAGATGAAAAGTTGGTTCTATGGGTTTGAAGTTGGACAGTAAATGGATGTTGGCTGGTGGCGGCACGTGTTCGGACTGTTTTGAAAGAGAGAGCGGGAATTATAGAAGCCAATTCAGAAGAACAGTGCCCATAGAAGTATCTGTAGAAGAGGCATGCTTGTTTGTTTGTTTGTTTGTTTCGGGATTTATTGGGCGCATCGGCAACTATGAGCATAGTGCGCCAAAGAGGCATGCAGCAGAAACAGTACGTCTATGAGAAAGCGAGTGGAGAGACTCTGTTAGAGATGAATCATTAATTAACCTAACTGCCCTCTTCTGAATGGAATCAAGAAGCCTGAGAGAGGTTTTGGGGGCACCACTCCAAATGTGGGAACAATATTCCATGGCAGGGCGGATTTGCGATTTATACAGAGTGAGCAGCTGTTTGGAAGAAAAATAATGCCGACAGCAAAAGAGAAAACCAAGTTTTTTAGATGCAGAGAAAGCAATATTTGTAATGTGCTTGTGCCAAGAGAGATTAGAAGTCAGGGTTACCCCCAAAAGAGATACATCATTTTGCCTAGAAATCGGAGTGTCACTAAAGATAAGCATAGGAGCAGAAGAATCCTTTTTTGCGAGATATAAGACAAGACTGAGTTTTAGAAGGGTTGAAATCAACTAAGTTGTCTTTGCCCCACTGGAGAATTACCTGAAGATCGGCATTTAAGGAATTGGTAGCAGATTTTCGAGAACTTGAAGCTGATTGAGCAGGACAAGGTTTCTCAAAATGGAAAGTTGAATGCAATGTGCTATCATCGGCAAAACTATGGATAGGATTTCCAGTCAATGGAAGAAGGTCATTGATATACAAAAGGAAAAGAGTGGGGGAAAGAACTGAACCTTGGGGGGACACCGGCATTAGTGGAGAAGTTAGAAGACAGAGAGCCATCTACCATCACCCTCAGTGAGCGATCAGAGAGAAAACTGGATAACCAATTACTAAAAACAGTTGGCAAACCATAAGATGGAAGCTTGTTTAGAAGACCTTTATGCCAAACACGATCAAAAGCCTTTGAGATGTCAAGAGCAACTACTTGTGTTTCACCGAACCTTTCCATTGAATTAGTCCATAAATGGGTAACATAAGCCAGAATATCACCAGTGGATCGACACTGACGGAATCCATACTGGCGATCGTTGATCAGACGGAGGTTTCTAGTAGTTTAAGAGTTGGCGGTTAATTGATTTCTCCATTTCTTTAGAAAGAGTAGAAGTAATTGCAATGGGACGATAATTGGATGGTAGGGATTTGTCACCCTTTTTAGGAACTGGCTGGATATGAGCAAATTTCCAAGCAGAAGGAAAAACACCTTTGGAATAAGAAAGTGAAAAAAGGCGGCAAAGAATAGGAGTAAGTTCAGGAGCACAAGTTTTGAGAACAAGTGGAGAAATACCATCAGGACCTGGAGCTTTCTTAGCATCAAGATTCATCAAAATCCTTCTGATATCCTTTTGACGGAAGACCACAGGAGGCATTGAATGGAGTGTGATAGCAATGGTGGGAGGTGTTTTACCAAGATCATTAATACATGAGCTGGAAGAAAAATGGGATGCTAGCAGGTCAGCTTTATCCTTGGCTGACGTGACAACAGAACAATCTGGTTTGGACAGAGGTGGGAGCAGTGATGGGCAAAAGTTGCGGCCAATAGCTTTGACAAGAGACCAGAATGCTCGGCTACCATTAGGGCAAGAAGCAAGTTTTCTACCCTTAGCCTGTTCAAACTCTAGTTTGGACTAATTAATAACTGCTTTACAATTGTTGCGAGCTTTGGTGTAGGCAGAAAATGAAACTGAAGAATTAGAAACAACCCAATTACGATATGCAACATTCTTCTCTTGGACAGCCTTAGCACATTTATTGGAAAATGAAGGTTTAGATAAAGGACGAGATTTTAATGTGGGATAAAGGATTCCATTCCTGCAAGAATAATTTCACTGACATGATCTGAGCAAACGTTGACATCAGAAGTTTTGAAACAGTAATCAGACCAAGGAAAAGAAGAAAAGAAGTCTCGCAGGTCATCCCATTTTGTATTCTTGTAATGCCAAACAACACGAGGTTGGAATAGCCATGAGATAAAGGTTCCATTGGAGAAGAGACAATCACCAAGTTGTGATCTGAAGTGCCTAAAGGACCTCTCACTTCGACCTTGTACTTAGAAGGGTTGATTGTGAGAAAAAGATCGAGCGTATTGGCTGTATGATTAGGATTGTCCGGTATTCTTGTAGGTAAATGAACAATCTGTGCTAGGTCATTAGTAATTGCAAAAGCCTCAGCATCTCGACCAGCTGGGTCTGTGTGACTAGAAACCGGAAGCCAGCTGGAGTTGTGAACATTAAAATCACCAAGGAAAATTACCTCACTGTTAGGAAAGTTGGACTGGAGAAAGTCAAGTTGCAAAGAGAGGAAGTCAAAGAGCTCCAAGTGATTAGTGGAGTTGGGAGAACGGTAGAGACAACAGATGAATTTGACACAGATGTAGAGAGATTTTAAGCCAGAAAAGAAAAGATTCCAAATTACAAGTCTCTGACAGGGAATATCAGAACGGACATATGCACAAGTACCACCTTTGAGGCGAAAGGAATCATACAGGAAATAATTTGGACATCCGAGATGAGAAGTAGTTGAATCAACTGATAACTGAGATTCAGTCAGAAAACGTACATAGGGTTTGGAAGACTGCAAGTGGAAATGGACATCGTTGAGATTGGAATTAAGACCACGTATATTTGTGAAATGAATTAGGAAGTCCTTGGGAGGTTTAGATCTTTTCGCAGATAAGCTTGCTCTATTATTTTGACAATTCATGGTGTATTCAATAGTAAGAAAAAGTGGGTGGGACATGCGGTAAGAAGTAATGAAATTTTTTGATATGGCGTACAATGGTAAGAATATACCCAGATCCTTGACATAACGTGGCCTCCACAATGCTCCCCGCATACACACTACTCGGACTCCCTCCAGTCACTATCTGGCAGAGTAGAGGTAGAAAGATTATACACTAGCTGAACCGAAAGCCTCCTAGAGAGTTACCAATAGGTTTGGTCCGTGGTACTATCTAGCGGCCGGCCTGCGAACACCGTTTTAGAGCTGTACCCTCGAAATGTAAGGAATAATGGATCTCGCCACGACATTCATCATAACCTCAAAAATCATCACTCATACTGCATGATGGAAGACATAGGGAAGGGTGGGCCGGAACTTAGCTCTAGAGACTAAACATGAGTTCCACCACTTCAAGCCTCCAATAAGCAAAGTGGTGGTATTTCACCGGTTGATGAGAGTCATCTACCACCTAGTACTGCCTGGTAACATAGAGGGGCAGCGTTCCTCCATGTGGTGTGGGCGCCACACCTCGACCCCTGCTTACGTTGGTTCACACCTGGGTGGTCACCCACCATGTACTTGTGCATGGAGGTTATACCCAGGATTACTAACAGTCCCACCATCGTGAAGGTGCAAGCAGAGGATTTGGCTGTCATAGACCGTCCGGACTTCGCCGAAATTGGGTCCACTTGACTTAAGTGTCACCCGAATATCAGTTCCATCAGCGTTTTAGACTCCGAGGTAGCAAGAACAGCTTGTCTGGCATATCTGAGAGAATGTCTGTGACAACCTCAAGGACTTCCAGGTAAAGTGGGAGAGTTCTGGCCAGCAACTGTAGTGCAGGTGTGCTTACTGTGCGACATGCTCTGGTAATAGTGAGTAGTATTGTCCTTTGTATCGATTCTAATTTATTCCTATTTCTTACTATGGCCGAGCGGATGAACCACGCACCGGCTCCATAGGTGATAACAGGTAGGAACATTGCACAGCATTAGCATAGGCATTTGATGCAAGAAAACAAGCTTATGCAGCATCAGCCAAAAATAAAAAAAAATAAATAAATAAAAAATAACCACTTCCACTTCACCCCTCTGTTCGTTTGAAATACCTGTCCAGCTGAGCCTTAAACTTATTTAGGCTATCAACTTCTACGACAAGGGATGGAAGTCTATTCCAACAACCAACCACCCGCTGGCTAAAGGCAAATTTCCTCACGTCTATCCCACATCTATCTTTCCTCAATTTGAATTTATGCCCTCTCAGGTGATTATTCTGAGCAAGAGGAAGAATCCCATCAGCATTGAGCATGCTCAAACCATTCAAGGCTTTATACACCTCTATCAGATCACCTCGCCTGTGCCTAGTCTCCAGACACTGTAATTTCCAAAATTTAAGTCTTTCTTCTTAAGAGCACCCCTTTGTTCCATTCACTAATCTTGTTGCCCTTCTCTGTACTCGTTCCAGCAGCTCAACATCCTTCTTGAAATGAGGCTTCCACACCTGTATACAGTACTCTAGGTGTGGCTTGACCATTACCATATACAAGGGAATAATCACCTCCTTATCCCTGCTAGAAAAATTCCTATATATCATTGACAATACACCATCAGCTACTCTTGCACCCTGTCTGCACTGCTCAGAGAACTTCATATCTGTCTGCACAACCCTACAGATCCCTTTCATTCTCTACCGCTGTAAGTGTAGTAAGTGTAGTACCACAGAGTTGATACGTTGCTCTGGGGTTGCTGTTTCCCATATGCAGTACTTTACATTTGACAATGGTAAACTTCATTTGCCACCTCTCAACCCATCTGCTCAACCTTTCCAGACCCTGTTGCAGCTTCATAGTGTCAGTAGTGTCCTTGACAACACTGCCAACCTTCATATCGTCTGCAAACTTAGACATTATCAATATCATTTATAAATACAGAAAACAATAATGGACCCAACACTGAACCCTGAGGGACTCCACTGATAACATTAGTCCACAGTGTCCATTGATTACCACTCTCTGTCTTTTCCCCCTCAACCACCCCTTTATCCATTGCAGCAATTTGCCTCCAATGCCACACTGTTCCAATTTGTGCAGCAGTCTTCCATGTGCAACAGTATCAAAAGTCTTTCTATGATCCAAGTATATAATATCAAAGTTATTCCCTGCATCCAGTTCTTTTGTGACTGCATTATAGTATCCAATAAAATTGGTCATGCAAGACTTCCCCTTAACAAAACCATGCTGTGTCCGAGCTATAACTGAAGTCTTGTCTAGATGATCCTGCAGTGCTTCTTTAACCAGTGCCTCCATTAATTTTCCTGGAACAGAAGTTAAAGTCACAGGTCTATAATTACTTGTGTCAGCCTTTGATCCTCCATTGTGAATTGGGGTCACATTTGCACATCTCCAGTCTGTGGGTACCTCCCCTGAGTCCAAGGAAGATCTCATAATTACCACTAAGGGTTTGCTTACATCCTTTGCTGCCTCCTTTAATATAACTGGATAGATCCCATCCACCCCAGGTGCCTTTCTTGTCTTTACCTTCAATAATTTCTCCTCCACTTTACTCTCTGTTATTACAAGATTCTCTAACTTACTGCCAGAGTTGAATACACCTCTGGCATTCCACTTCCTGAATAACTCCTCATGTGTGAATGTCGATGCAAAATATTCATTTAGTTTGTTAGCTACCTGAGCAGGATCATCAACAGTTGACCCATCAATATCAAGTGGACCAATCTGATTCATCCCCTTCCTTCTAGAGTTTACGTAAGTAAAGAACTCTTTGCTGTTTTTCTTTGCATCCCTTGCCAAAGATTTGTCGTAATCTGCCTTCGCTTGCCTAACCCCCTTTGTAACTTGGTTACAGATCAACTTGTATCTATCATAGGCTTCTGTGTCACGTGTTGATTTGTATGTATCCCATGCATTTTTCTTCTCTGCCATATGTCTCATTAGTTCATCTGACATCCATTTAGGCCTAAACCTTAGAACAATATTTCTTGGTTGGTATGCAAAGCCTAGTAGCTTCCAAGATAAGTTCTTTGAATGCTTCCCATTTTGAATTTGCTGTTGGTAACATCATCAGTTGGTCCCACTATAGAATTTAAATACTGTCTCAGTCCATCGTAGTCACCTTTACGAAAGCAATAACCCTTCCCTTTACCCCTAATGGTAGTTACCTCTTTGAGTAAATCCCACTTCAGCACACTGTGATCACTTCCACCTAGTGGTTCATTTATCTACAGGTTCTTAATGCAAGAAGAATCACTACTGATAATGAAATCAAGAGTATTACTCCCTCTAATTGCTTCCCAAAAATGCTGATGTAGAAAACAATCATACAATAAATCCACAAAAGCCTTGCTAGTATGTGAGTGACCAGCCCCCAAATTCCAGTCAATATCTGGGAAATTAAAATCCCCCATTATAAGACTCTCTGATTTACTGGCCCACTCTATTTCCCTGTACAGTTTCTTATTACACTCATCAGAGTCATTACGACTATAGCACACTCCTACTCTCAATTTTGATCTCCCAATGCTTATGTCATACCAAACTGACTCGACACTGCACTGTCCAGCAATGTCGACTGGCTTCACTTCCTTGGATTTTATGTGTTTCTTAACTAATAACATAATCCCTCCTCCCTTCCTATCCTGTCTATCCTTTCTGTAGACATTGTAATCCCCAAATTCCAGTTCTGCATTCCTCATACGTGTGTGACACCACGTCTCTGATATCCCAACAATATCTGCCTTTGATATTTTGAGCAATATCTCAAATTCATCAAATTTATTTACTAAACTCCTAGCACTGATGTACATGCACCTGTTTCTATTCTTAGCTACCCTAACACAATGCATGTGTTTACTTGTAACGCAATGACTCCCAGCAGTGTCTGATATATCCTGCATCTTGTTTTTCACGCTTCTGTTCATTCCAATAGAAGCAGTGCAAGGATCTCTTTCACCTCTGCCAGTGGCTACTGTTAATCTATTAGTCTTTGTCTCCCCCCAAGCTAGCAGTTTTCTGACCCACCTAACACTGCCTCGATAGCATCAGCTATTTTGGGTTTTTTTTTTTTTTTTAGGGGCATTAGCAACTAAGGCCATATTGCTCCGGGAATATGCAGTGGCCATTCCCTGACCTTTCTGCATCCTCCATATTTGGTGGTGATGGGCTTGAACCCTGGTCTAATCAAGAAGCATGTGCTGTACACTGCTGCTCCTTCCCACCTGGATACGGAGGCACCTCGATAGCATCAGCAAATATTCTTTCTATTTAAGTGTATCCCATCCCTGTAGAAGCAGTCTCTCCTGTTAACAAGTACAGTCCATGCTGAAAAAAATTCTACCCCTTGCAAATATTGCAAAGACAAATGTCACTGAAGAAATGGTAAGAAAATACCACAAAATGTTTGGTTCCATTATATACATATTTCCTTCACATTCTCTATAATACAGCAATAATCGCACAGAATGATTTTCTTCGGTAATGTCCAACATGTGTAAAAGGTAACAAAATAAAGCAGAAACTGTGAAATTGGAGTTCAGATCTTATGGAAGAATGCAAAGATTTATACTATCACTTCTTAAGAATAAAAAAGTTTCTCAAAAATATAAACTTTAATACTCTCCTAAAATTGTAAATAAACAACCAATGCTAAATATAACTAGTGACAGAGGATAATTCTCCAGAAGAGGGGTCAAAAATTTCACAAAGTAGAACACCGATTAATAAATTATACCTTAATTTTAATAATCATGTAAACACGAAATTAACAATGTTCTGGTGCACTTATTAAAAAATCTGTGGCGAGAGCTTCCTATTTCTAAATTTATGGTGTAAAAATCTTAGAGACCTTGAGAATTATTACATGGGTTGGCACACCTAGGGTCCTGTGCTAGATATCATCATTCTTCTCTTTCTTGGTGATTCCTTTCTACTTTTGACTCTATGTCTCTCTCTCTCTCTCTCTCAAGGTAACTCGGGGAATTTTTTTTTTTTTTTTTGGCTGGTGCAGCATAAGCCTCAGGCTTCCTTGCAGACAGAGGATAATTCTCCAGAAGAAGGGTCAAAAGAGAAAATTTCGCAAAGTAGAACACCGATTAATAAATTACACCTTAATTTTAATAATCATGTATACATGATATTAACTATGTTCTGCTGCACTTATTAAAATCTGTAGTGAGGGCTTCCTATTTCTAAATTTATGGTGTAAAAATCTTACAGACTTTGAGAATTACTACACTTTCCTAAAAAAAAAAAAAAACACTACGTTGTGAAACTGGTGATGTATATTCGTAAAGCGCGCTAAAAAACCATTGGTATACATCCTAAAACGGTTTTCGTTATTGATAAGCATGTTACGTTTTGGAAGTAAAAAAATTAAAAAAAAAAACAGGTTATATTCAAATTATCAATACAACGTGGGTGTATAAAAACAAATATTATGTAAATACCTGCTTGTGATTCGACACAAATTAAGACATCGATGAACAGAAATGCACTAATTTTCGCGTTTCCCAAACTGTGGTCCATATATCCCTGGGGATCCGCGAAAGATCAACGAATTTTTTTTGTTTTAAAACTGAAAATATTTAGAGTATGGAAAGAATTTTGTTTAGCTTGAGGGAGCGCGAGACGGGATCCTTATGTCACTAGTCAAAATCACTGATTTAGATTACTACAGTCATTCCCCGAAGAAATCAACTTGACAATATATTCGCTATTTCTTATTCAATGTTTGATATTATTTGTATAACGTCCTACATATATTGTTTTTCATGAGGTACGTTTCCATACAATTTATATACATACATGTTTATTTATTTACTTTTCTTGTTACGTACATTACTACCTGGCACTTGCGAAACCACCAAGTGGCCGAAACCCAACAACCACACCACGGCAAACGTTTACCCGGAGAGTTACACGAGGGATCAATTACATACTGATACTGCATTTCCATACAGAGTAATCAGTATTTAGTATTCATTGATATATCTCCAGATTTCTAAAGATGCTTATTGCGCAGATTACTATTACATTTACTGCTTATTTACTTCTCTGGTTTTAAGAGATACTCGAAAATAACGCATTGATGGAAACTGTCCCAGTAATATTTTATCCAGTCACTAGTCAACTTTTGCTTCAGGTGTGTCAGAAGCAGAGGTGTGAGACGTGTTGTATCGTCGACACATGTAGTAAAAACTTCAAAAATTTTAATAACGAATCAAAATATTATTTTTTATAAATAAAAAATACAGAAAGCGTGTAATGCAACATTAGAATTAAAGCTTAAATTTAAATATCAATTGCACGTAGGTACATTCAAAGATTACATATTGAAAACAGATGGTATCGATTACTTGAGTAAAAGAGGGCGTAAACGGAACGATTTAAAAAAATAATAATAAATTAAAAAAGAATGTAAGGATTAGCCAATCATGTGACCTAAACCCAGTTTTCGGGAAATTCTCACAGAAAAAGAAAACTCCATTTTCTCATTACTCATACATGTAACAATCAAAGAAACGTTAATCATCATAAAAAAATCTTAACCCATGGAAGGAAATAATATTATGACAAACTGCGGAGTTAATTAAAAGTTGTATAAAAGATAGCATGGTAATCCACCGTCACGCACGAACAGACAGTTATACTGTATTTGCTTTCAAAATGAACTCATTAGTGGCAGTCTAGCAGAAATACATTAGCTCCAACAACAAAGCAAAGACTACTTATGTGAACACTACAAGTAAGGAGGTGAATCACAAAGGTAAAAAATTCAAATTATTATATTAGGGCCATCCGTAATTTCTTACATAACCCGTTTATTTGAAAACGAAATGCACAAGGCATAATCCTTATGGGTTTTGGTAATTAACTATATAATATCGGTTACACCATAGCTACACCATAGATAGCTACCAGTTATCTCGTTGTGAAGGCAACGACAATATCAGATACTATTAAAACGATGCCTTTTACACTACATATGTAGTTCACATTTATGGGTTAATTATGGTGTATCTACACCGATATTACATAGTTATACTCATTTATATATTATATCTGTAAATTAGCATTAGCATTAGTAGAGGCATATGATGCAAGAAAGCAAGCTTATTCGGCATCAGCCAAAAAAAAAAAAAAAAAAAAAACCCACTCCCATTTCACCCCTCCGTTCGTTCGAAATACCTGTCCAGTTGAGCTTTAAATTTATTTAGGCTATCAACTTCAACAACAAGTGATGGAAGTCGGTTCCACCAACCAACCACCCGCTGGCCAAAGGCAAATTTCCGCACATCTATCCGACATCCGTCCTTCCTCAATTTGAATTTATGCCCTCTGAGGTGATTATTCTGAGCAAGATGAAGAATCCCATTGGCACTGAGCATGCTCAAACCATTCAAAGCCTTATACACCTCTATCAGATCACCTCGCCGGTGCCTAGTCTCCAGACTCTGTAATTTGCAAAACTTAAGCCTTTCTTCGTAAGAGCAACCCTTTGTTCCATTCACTAATGTTGTTGCCCTTCTCTGTACCCGTTCCAGCAGCTCTACATCCTTCTTGAAATGAGACCTCCAGACCTGTATACAGTACTCAAGATGTGGCCTAACCATTGCCTTATACAAGGGAATAATCACCTCCTTATCTCTGCTAGAAAAATTCCTGTATATCATTGACAAGACACCATGAGCTACTCTTGCAGCTCGTCTGCACTGCTCAGAGAACTTCACATCTGCCTGCACAATTACCCCCAGGACCTTTTCATTCTCCACCACTGTTAGTGTAGTACCGCAGAGTTGATACGTTGCTCTGGGGTTACTGTTTCCCATATGTAGTACTTTACATTTGTCAATGTTAAACTTCATTTGCCACCTCTCAGCCCATCTGTTCAACCTTTCCAGATCCTGTTGCAGCAGCATAGCGTCAGTAGTGTCCTTAACAACCCTGCCAACCTTTGTATCATCTGCAAACTTGGACATTAAACTTGATATCCCATCATCAATATCATTCATAAACACCGAAAACAACAATGGACCCAACACTGAACCCTGAGGAACTCCACTAATAACATTAGTCCACGTTGAGCAGTGTCCATTGATTACCACTCTCTGTCTTCTGCCACTCAACCATCCCATTATCCATAGCAGCAATTTGCCTCCAATGCCACACAGCTCCAATTTGTGCAGCAGTCTTCCATGTGCAACAGTATCAAAAGCCTTTCTAAGATCCAAATATATAATATCAAAGCTATTCCCTGCATCCAGTTCTTTTGTGACTACATCATAGTATCCAATCAAATTGGTCAGGCAAGACCTGCCCTTAACAAAACCATGCTGCGTCTGAGCTATAACTGAATTCTTGTCTAGATGATCCTGCAGTGCTTCTTTAACCAGTGCCTCCATTAATTTACCTGGAACAGAAGTTAAACTAACAGGTCTATAATTACTTCTGTCAGCCTTTGATCCTCCTTTGTGAATTGGGGTTACATTTGCACATCTCCAGTCTATGGGTACCTCCCCTGAGTCCAAAGAAGCTCTCATAATTATGGCTAGGGGTTTGCTTACTTCCTTTGCTGCCTCCTTTAATATAACTGGATAGATCCCATCCACCCCAGGTGCCTTTTTTATGTTTATCCTCAACAATCTCTCCTCCACTTTCCTCTCAGTTATTACAAAATCATCCAGCTCACTGCCAATGTTTACTTTACCTACATCATTCTCCTTCCTGAATAACTCCTCATGCGTGAATGTAGATGCAAAATACTCGTTTAGATTGTTAGCCACCTGAGCAGGATCCTCAACTGTTGAACCATCAATATCAAGTGGACCAATCTGATTCATCCCTTTCCTTCTCGAGTTTAAATATGTAAAGAACTCTTTTCTGTTTTTCTTTGCATCCTTTGCCAAGGATTTTTCGTAGTCTGCCTTTGCCTGCCTAATCTCCTTTGTGACTTGGTTACAGACCAACTTATATCTATCATAGGCTTCCATGTCACCCATTAATTTGTATGTATCCCATGCATTTTTCTTCTCTGCCGCATATCTCATTAGTTCATCTGACAACCATTTAGGCCTAAACCTTGAACAATATTTCTTAGTTGGTATGTAAAGCTTGGTAGCCTCCAAGATTAGTTCCTTGAATGCTTCCCATTTTGAGTTTGCTGTTGGTAACATCATCAGTTGGTCCCACTGTATAGAATTTAAATACTGTCTCAGACCATCATAGTCGCCTTTACGAAAGCAACAACCCTTCCCTTTACCTCTGATGGTAGTTACCTCCTTGAGTAAATCCCACTTCAACACACTGTGATCACTGCCACCTAGTGGTTCATTTATCTGCAGATTCTTAATGCATGAAGAATCACTACTGATAATCAGATCAAGAATATTGCTCCCTCTTGTTGCCTCACGAACATGCTGATGTAGAAAACAATCATCCAATAAATCCACAAAAGCCTTGCTAGTGTGCGAGTGACCAACTCACAAATTCCAGTCAATATCTGGGAAATTAAAATCCCCCATTATAAGACTCTCTGATTTACTGGCCCACTCTATTTCCCTGTACCAGAGTCATTAGGCCTATAGCACACTCCTACTCTCAATTTTGATTTCCCTATGCTTATGTCACACCAAACTGACTCGACACTGCCCTGTCCATCGATGTCGACTGGCTTCACTTCCTTGGACTTTATGTGTTTCTTAATTAATAGCATATCCCCTCCTGTCCTGTCTATCCTTTCTATACACATTGTATTCCCCAAATTCCAGTTCGGCATTACTTATATCTGTGTGACACCACGTCTCTGATATCCCAACAATATCTGCCTTTGATGTTTTGAGCAATACCTCAAATTCATCAAATTTATTTACCAAACTCCTAGCATTGGTGTACACGCAGGTATACATGCACCTGTTTCTATTCTTAGCTACCCTAACACAACCCATGTGTTTACTTGTACCGCAATGACTCCCAGCAGGCTCTGAAATATCCTGCATCTTGTTTTTCAGGCTGCTGCTCATTTCAATAGAAGCAGTGCAAGAATCACTTCCACCTCTGCCAGTGGCTACTGTTAATCTATTAGTCCTTGTATCCCCCCAACTAGCAGTTTTCTGACCCACCTAACACTGCCTCGACAGCATCAGCAAAAATTCTTGCACCTTTCTATTTAAGTGTATCCCATCCCTGTAGAAGCAATCTCTCCTGTTAACAAGTACAGTCCAGGCTGAAAAAAATTCTACCCTTTGAGCCTTGCACAATCCCTCCAGGGCCGAATTGATCGACAAGTGTGCAACAATATCAACAATATTTATGTGCAACAATATCAAAATATTTCCTGAAATCCAAGTATATGATATCAAAATTACTTTTAAATATTTTAAATATTATAAATATTTAAATAAAGAAGCATAACAGAGTTCAGACACATGCAGAAAAAAGGAAAACATGCTAATGTCTTAATTTCAATATTTTGGATCAGTAAAAAAAATTCTTACATGTATTCTCTGGTCGATTTGTCTGAATGGAAAAATCCCAGGTTCTTTGAAAAACCCTTATTATCTACTCCAGAGACCGACTAACTTAGCCATGGAAAAAAGAATATTAAGTTCCTCGCGTCATCCGAAACTGGGCCTTTTCCATCCGATGTGAAAATGACGGTGACCATAACACTGTGCTACCGCACAAACAATCACAAAGATAAAACAGAAATGAATGGTTAAATGTTGATGATCAGCTCAGGTTGCTGACAAACTAACTTCGTGGGAAGCACAGTTGGTAGAATCGCTCTCCTCCCCAAACCGGGTGAAAAAGACTGGGTTCCAATCCTGTCGATGACGGAAGGAATGTTTATGGGTCTTTTTCACAAACTGGCTGAGTTAATTGGTCTTAGGCGAAAGTAGCATGGTTCCCCCCCCCCCCCGGAAACTCGGAATTTCCGTCCAGCATATAGAAAATCGACCTCAGAACACACTCAATTTATATACAGTATAAACGGAGTAACATGACCTTAGTCGCCGATCATTTTAAACTCAATAATAACAACTCACAAGCTGAATAGATATTTTGCATCAACATTTGCACATGAGGAATTTTTTCCAGAAGGTTATCCAATTCTAGCAGAGAGCTAAATGAATTTATAATAACTGAAAGAAAAGTTGAAGAGAAATTGTTGAAGCTAAACGGGAAAAGGACAGATGTTATCGGCCACTTAAAATAAATGTAGCAGCACAAAAAACATACAAACCAAAGCTTCACCTATTATTATGAGAGCATCCCTAGCTTCACCAAAGCTTCGTCTATTATTATGAGAGATTAGGTCTCTGTGGAGATCAGCAAATGTACCCCCAATTAAAAATTAAAACGGGGGATCGAACGGTTATATTAATAATTACAGACCTGTTAGAATGACTTCGTTTCCAGGGAAAACAACGAACTCGCTAATTAAAGAAGCAATGGAAGATAATCTAGATAGGGATGCAGACCTATTGCAGTCACAGCACGGATTTGTTAAGAGGCGATCTTTTCTGACCAATCTGATTAGATGCTATTATACAGTAATAATGTTTAGTAACAAATTAATTGAATGCAAAATAAATAATTTGGATTTCAGAAAAGCTTTTGATTCTATTGCACATAAAAGACATATAAAAATTGGAGCAGTGTGGGAAATGCTAATGTTATTAATAGAGTTCAGCCCAAAACCTGGGCTGAACTCTATCAATAACATTAGCATTCATCGGACTGATGTCCGATTAATGTTCTCTATATTCATTAATGATATTGATGAAGTTAGATCCGGCTCAATATCTAAGGAAGAAATTAACACGAGGGTTGCCAGGTAGAAGACCTGCCGCTAGATAATACACCGGATAGGACTTATTGGTAACTCTCTAGGAGGCTTCCGGATCAGCTAGAGTATAATCGGTATAATATTGCTACCACTACTCTGCCAGATAGTGAATGGAGGAAGTCCGAGTATTGTGTATGAATGGGGGGGGGGAATTGTCGAGGCTACGTTATCTCAAGAATCCTGGTATCTTCTTACCATGCGTACGACATATCCAAAAATTTCATTATTTCATACAGAATGTCCCACCCACTTTTTTTACTATTGAATACACCATGAATTGGCAAACTAATAGAGCAAGCTTATCTGCGAAAAGATCTAAACCTCCCAAGCACTTCCTAATTCATTTCACAAATATACGTGGTCTCAATTCTAATCTCAAAGATGTCCATTTCCACTTGCAGGTCTGCCAAACCTCATGTACTTTTTTCTGACAAAATTTCAGTTATCGGTTCATCAACTACTGCTCATCCCAGTTGCCCAAATTATTCGCTGTATGATTCCTTTCGCCTCAAAGGTGGTATTGTGCATATTTCCGTTTTCATATTCCCTGTCGGAGACTTGGTAATTTGGAATCTCCACTTTTCGGTCTTCTCTGGCTTAAAATCTCTCTACCTCATTGTGTCAAATTCATCTGTTGTCTCTAACGTTCTCCAAACTCCACTAATCACTTGGAGCTCTTTGACTTCCTCTCTTTGCAACTTGGCTTTCTCCAGTCCAACTTTCCTAACAGTGAGGTAATTTTCCTTGGTAATTTTAATGTTCACAACCCCAGCTGGCTTCCGTTTTCTAGTCACACCAAACAAGCAGGTCGAGATGCTGAAGCTTTTACAATTACTAATGACCTTAAATATATTGTTCATTTATCTACAAGAATACCGGACAATCCTAACCATAAAGCCAACACGCTTCCATTTTTCTCACAAACACCACTTTTAAGTACACGGTCGAAGTGAGTGGTCATTTAGGCACTTCAGATCACAACTTGGTGATTGTCTCTTCTCCAATGGAACCTTTATCTCATGGCTATTCCCAACCTCGTGTTGTTTGGCATTACAAGAATGCAAAATGGGATGACCTGCGAGACTTCTTTTCTTCTTTTCCTTGGTCGGATTACTGTTTAAAAACTTCTGATGTCACCGTTTGCTAAGATCGTGTCAGTGAAATTATTCTTGCAGGAACGGAATCCTTTATCCCATATTCCACTTTAAAATCTCGTCCTTTATCTAAACCTTGGTTTTCCAATAAATGTGCAAAGGCTGTTTAAGAGAAGAACGCTTCATATTGTAATTGGCTTGTTTCTAATTCTTCATTTCATTTTCTGCCTAAACAAGAGCTTGCAACAATTGTACAGCAGTTATGAATCAGTCCAAACTAGATTTTGACCAGGCTAAGAGTAGAAAACTCGCTTCTTGCCCAAATGCTAGTCGAGCATTCTGATCTCTTGCCAAACCTTGGTTTTCCAATAAATGTGCAAAGGCTGTTTAAGAAAAGAACGTTTCATATGGTAATTGGCTTGTTTCTAATTCTTCATTTCATTTTCTGCCAAAACAAGAGCTTGCAACAATTGTACAGCAGTTATGAATCAGTCCAAACTAGATTATGAACAGGCTTAGAGTAGAAAATTTGCTTCTTGCCGAAATGCTAGTCGAGCATTCTGATCTCTTGCCAAAGCTATTGGCTGCAACTTTTCCCCATCTCTGTTCCCATCTCTGTCAAAACCAGATGGTTCTGTTGTCACTTCGGGTAAGGATAAGTATGACCTGCTAGCGTCTTATTTTTCTTCCAAATCATGTATTAATGATCTTGGTAACACACCTCCCACCATTCCCATCATTCTCCATTCAGTGCTTCCTGTAGTCTTCCATCAAAAGGATGTCAGAAGGATTTTGACGAATCTTGATGCTAAGAAAGAAGCTGGTCCCGATGGTATTTCTCCACTTGTTGTCAAAACCTGCACTCCTGAGCCCTGCTCCTGCTCTTTGCCACCTTTTTTCACTTTCTTATTCCAAAGGTGTTTTTCCTTCTGCTTGGAAATTTGCTCACATCCAGCCAGTTTCTAAAAAGGGTGACAAATCCCTCCCATCCAATTATCGTCCCATTGGAATTATTTCCAATAATGGAGAAAATAAAAAATAAAATTCTAAAATAATGGAGAAATCAATTAACTGCCAACTCTTAAACTAACTAGAAACCTTCCGTCTGTTCAACGATCGCCAGTATGGATTCCATCAGTGTCGATCCACTGGTGAGATATTCTGACTTATGTTACCCATATATGGACAAATTCAATGGAAAAGTTTGGTGAAACTCAAGCAGTTGCTCTTGAAATCTCAAAGGGCTTCGATTGAGTGTGGCATAATGGTCTTTTAAACAAGCTTCCATTTTATGGTTTGCCAACTCTGTTTTTTTTAATTGGTTATCCAGTTTTCTCGCTGATCGCTCACTGCAGGTATTTGGCTCTCTGTCTTCTAACTTCCAGTCAATTTCCATTGACTGGAAATCCCATCCGTAGTTTTGCCGATGAAAGCACATTGCATTGCACTTTCCATTTTGAGAAATCTAACCCTGCTCAATCAGCTTTAACTTCTCGAATATCTGCTACGAATTCCTTATATTTCGATCTCCAGCTAATTATCCAGTGGGGCAAAGACAACTTAATTGATTTCAATCCTTCTAAAACTCAGTCTTGTCTTATTTCTCGCAAAAAGGATTCTTCTGTTTCTATGCTTATATTTGGTGACACTCGAATTTCTAGGCTAAATGATATATCTCTTTTGGGGATTACCCTGACTTCTAATCTCTCTTGACACAAGCACATTACAAATATTGCTTCCTCTGCATCTGAAAAACTTGGTTTTCTCTTTCGCTCTCGGCGTTACTTTTTTTTCCAAACAGCCGTTCACTCTTTAAAAATCGCAAATCCGCCGTACCATGGAATATTGTTCCCAGATCTGGGGTGGTGCCCCCAAAATCTCTCTCAGTCTTCTTGATTCCGTTCAGAAAAGGGCAGTTAGGTTAATTAATGACTCATCTCTCTAACAGAGTTCCTCCACTCGCTGTCTCATAGACGTATTGTTTCTGCTGCATGCCTCTTCTACAGATATTTCCATGGGCACTGTTCTTCTGCTTGACTTCTACAATTCCCGCTCTCCCTTTCAAAACAGTCCGAACACGCGCCGGCAACATCCCTTTACTGCCCAACTTCAAACTGACAGAACCAACTTTTCATCTTTTTCGTTTATTCATTCAACTGCCGTTTTCTGGAACAACCTTCATTCACACGTATTTCCTGAAAATTACGGCCTACAGAAGTTCAAGTCCAATGTCAACAAATATCTTGTTTCGTCTTCTTAACCTCCAACCCATAAAGTGGTGTCGCATGGTACTAATCACTATAGGTTCTAATACCTCTTGTTTTGGGGGTTTACATAAAAAAAAAAAAAAACACTAATGATGGTGCGCCGGTGCAAAAAAGATCTGGAAAATTAAGCAGGTATTATTATTATTATTATTATTATTATTATTATTATTATTATTATTATTATTATTGTTAGCCATATGGTTCAAGGAAGCCTGAGGCTTATGCTGCACCGGCCAAAAATAATTTTTTACCTGTTACCCTGAGAGAGAGAGAGAGAGAGAGAGAGAGAGAGAGAGAGAAGTAGAAAGGAATCACCAAGAAAAATGAAGAATTGTGATATTCAGCTCAGGACCCTGGATGTGCCAAGCCCATACTCATCAGTTGTGAGCCCCCTGCAGGTAGGGTGAGAAGTTCCAACCGAACTTTAATATTGGCAAATGACAAATGCAAGGTACTTCATATGGGTAGTACAAATTTCAGATTGACATACAAACTTTGTGATACTATGCTAAAATGAGGTGGTAGAAATGAAAATGACCCAGGGGTAATTGTGAGTCAGATATGAAGTTCTCTGACCAATTCAAGGAGCATGCCACCAGGACAGTTATTTCTGATTTATCAATGATATACAGGACTTTTTACAGTAGGGTGAAAGAGATGATTATCCCATTGTCCAAGGAAATGGTCAAGGCACATCTTGAATACTGGATATAGTCCTGATGGCCCTCATTTTAGGAAGAGCATGGATCTGTTGAAACGGGTGCAATAGACAGCGTCAAGGCAATCGAGGGGAATAAAAGGAATATCAGGAGAGACCTCGGACCTGCAAATTTCAGCGACAGGACACGAAGCATCTATAAGGAAATCTGACTGAGATGTATACTTTGAATGGATTGACCAAGCTCGCTGGCAATGCAATCCTTCCTATTGCTCAGACTACGCACACGAGGAGCCATAAATTCAAATTGTGGAAGGTTGGTTTTTAGAAAGTTTCTGTTTTTAGACAATACAGCATACATTTGGCCCAAATCTTTAATTTCCACAGATATTTTATAAGAAGCATCCGATAAGGGTGTAGGCAGTTTCTATGCATCAAAGGTACGATAGGATATGTTACGTTCCTCTTACTTGCATAACATCCTTGACCACAGCCAATATCACTTCCCACACTCTTCCTTCTAGTAGGACACGGGCCTGTCCCACTGTCAAATGCAGGAATCAATCTCTCTATCTATACACCTTACTTCCAACTCTGCTACCCAGTCTTCCGTCTCCCGACCAATCCTGTCTACTTCTCACAGCGTATGCCCCAAACAGTCGAAACTTAAGTATAGGTAACGTTGGGTCCCATTAGGGGCTCAGCTGCTAAATGACCAGATGAACAACGGTACATAACACTACACTGTACAATATCCATACACTTTTAAATCTCTGGCATTTACAGTGTATTGTATCACACGGCAGGTGGCGCTACTGTTCATTCTCTGTGTTGCAGCGAAGTTTAAACTGTTCACATGAAGTGCGGATTCTGCTTTAGATTTTCGGTTCCCTGGACTGCGTTGGCCGTTTCAGTGGATGCAGCATCGCTTCCTCTACTTGCGGGTGAAGTTTTGTTATTTTTTGGTGTGGGAGGGCCGTTTTGCAGGCAAGTGAATGTGTCGTCATCTGTTGAGCCCCATGTGGTTGCCGTAGCGGTGGTTAGTCGCAGAGGCGGTGTGGCCTGCGAACTGTGAAACTGACTTGGAGTGGAGTTCTCCCTGGAGGCTTTTTGACTGGCCACCTCGCATTCGTCTTTGTTTTGGGTTTAGCAGTTTGTTTTGGCTTATTTGTCATGTTTTTCTTCAGTCTCCTTTGTTCGTCACCGTATTATTTTGCTTGGCGAGCCTGCATGTTTTTCAAGTTGGCGTCAGCGAGTTTCCCGGTAATGACCGTAATTCTGACTGTTTTCAGCTATTTCAAGGAGAAGAGAAAAAGGAAGTAATAACAGATGGATTGATGAACAATAATAAAGTGAAGTGAAGTATGTTGGGGATTTGGATCTCAAACTGGAAACAGTGCCCCCCATGGTTGTGCTTTTGCGCCCTTCATGCAGAGAACGGCACTCCTCAAGCAACGAGGAATTTATTAAAAACATCTGCCCACACTCTGCTCCGATTAAATGGCTCAACAACAAACCAGCTAAGTTAGGCACTGATGTTTCTCACAACCGGATTTCAATAATAGTAATATTATTGTTGATGACGAGTCGAGGATATGAACACCAAGACGAACAACGCCACCCCTCCAGCTGAGCGAAAACGGCTAAATCCCAAAAAAGTCAATAAATCCACTAAGACCTGCTCACAGGGAAAACCTAGAAGAGGACTGAACCCCATGCAGTCCTCAATGAATAAGGATTGTTCTCACCTGGAGAAAATTATAATCCTCAGATCCATAATGGAATGCTGCCTTCACTTTGAAGAAAGTAGAATAACCAAGCCAGCTGCCCAAAAAGTTACAGGCTGCTCAGGTACCCTGGAGAAAATGGTACAAGTCTTCATACTCCAGAATGAACAATTAGGAGCATTCAATGAACAACTGAGTGAAACAAATTATATTCACCAGTTCAGCTCAGATCAGCCATAGCACCAAAAACTCTTTACTCCCAGATCTTACAGCCCAATCAAACCCCCAAACTCGGCCAGCACTGCTCCCTACACCTATCTCAAAATCGACTCATGCTGCTATGGTACAGCGCAAAAAATTAATGCTCCTCCTCCCATTCACACTTCCTTACCAATAGTCAGTAATGCTACCGCTTTATGGCCAGTGAACCGAATAACACATTTGATAATTACAAAAAGACCAAGAACCGGGAACTAAGTGAAATGCCACAGCGCCTCCAGTCCAGCGGCGTCGAGGATAAGCCAGAGGATAAACCAATGACAGATAAGCTATTTGCTCCTCCCAATACCAGACATAACAAACAACAAAACTTAGTCATTGTTCAGGATTGCGACTTTCTGGAGTTCGTTGTAAGTGTTCTCTGGGAGACCTATTGCTGCTAGGCTGCTATGTAGAGTCTTTCTAATTTTTTCCTCATGGGTTTTCTGGACATAGCTAGTGTTGGGCACCGCTATGTCAATCAGTTAGGTAACCTTTTCCATCTTGTCCACAAGAGTTATTTTATTATTATTACTATTATTTTTATTATTATTATTATTATTATTATTATTATTATTATTATTATTGTTGTTGTTGTTGTTGTTGCTCTTATTCCCTAATTGGGGAGTTCCACTCCGTGACGGGTACTGCTACCAAGTACACAGGGTGGTCGTAATGTCTGCTGTTACTGTCGGTCGAGGAAATCTCTGACTATCCTACAGGTGTTCAGGATTGCGACTTTCTGGAGTTCCTTGTAGTTGTTCTCTGGGAGACCTACTGCTGTTAGGCTGCTATGTAGAGTCTTTGGTACCATACCGGTGGTTGATACGTTGATTGGAATGGTTGATACTTCTTGCATATGCCACATCTCCTTGATCTCATGTCTCAGGTGCGTGTACTTCCTAATTTTTTCCTCATGGGTTTTCTGGACATTGATAATGTTGGACACCACTATAACAATCAGGTAGGTAGCCTTTTCCATCTTGTCCACCACAAGGGTTATGTCCGGTCTGTTGTGCGGGATGGTCTTATCCGTATTATGGCGCAGTCCCAGTACAGCTTGTGAGTTGGGGTCTCTAATACTGCCTGGGATTCATATTTATAGTATGATACACTTTCTTTGGTCAACGGGTATTTCCTCGCTAGCTTCTGATGTATTATCCTGGCTACCTGGTCATGTCTGTGGGAGTACTTATTCTGGGGAGTCACCTTGCACCCCGCAGTGATGTGTTGGATCGTTTCGAGGCCAGGTGGCATCGCCGACATGTGTCATCTGACATTCCGGGCTTCTTTGCGATGTATTTTCTAAAGTATTACCCGGCATTGGATGGCTAGCATGAATCCTTCAGTCTCGGGGAAGAGCGTCAGCTTGTGAGCCATGCATTGGAAGCAATGCTGTCAATGTGATCTTGATGGAGGTCATTGTAGTGTCTGCCATGGAGTGTCTTCTTTGCCCATCTTTCTAACTTCGTTTCATGTACTGTCTGGGCGGGAGGGGTTTTCTCGCTTAGATTGAGTGGAGTATACCAATTATATATACCAATTATCTATCTTCGTTATGGCCTGATGGAGTGGTGCTGTGTTGTTCTCGAAGTAATCCTTCAGGTTAACTATCGCTGCTTTCTGTTGTTCTATCAGGCCCTTCCTCACCCTTTCCAAGGTATTGTTATTCTCTCCACTGCTGACTTCGGGTGGTGTTGGTGACTCGTGGTCATCATTGTCCTTGTCTTTCGCAGCTCGGTGTTAGTCCAATCTATGACCCCGAATGTTTATGTTAGTACTGGTGCTGCATAGGCTTTTATGGCTTTAACTGTGTTCCCTCCGTTCAATTTTGCTTTCACTATGCTTCTGAATCTCTGATGATATTTTTCGGTCAGGCACTTCTTGATTTCCTTGTGCTCTAACTGCTCAGCCTGCATCATCCCTAGCTATTTGTAGGTCTTTCTTCCCTAGGTATTTGTAGGTCTTTCTTTCTGTCATAGCTTCGATCTCTTTACCTGTCAGCAGCTGGTAGATTCGGCCAACTAATTTTCCCTGGTGCAGTGTGTGGGTCTTGCATTTTTCTAGACCAAATTCCATCGTGATGTCCTTGCTAAATTCTTCGGTGATCCGGAGTAGTTGCTGTAGTTAGTTCTCGGTTTCCGCGTAGAGCTTGATGTCATCCATGTACATTAGATCGGTGAGGGTGTACAGGTTCTTTCTTCCTTCTTTGAAGTTATATCCATGCTTGCTATTTTTGAGCATGGTGGATAGCGGGTTGAGTGCTAGACAGAACCACAGTGGGCTCAGAGCGTCTCCCTGAAAGATTCCTCTTCTAATGGGGATTGGCCTGGTTGTGATGTTATCGACTTTAATGGTGGTACTCCATTTCGCCACTGATGCTCCTAGGAAGTTTGGCACTATCCGATAGGTTTTCTATTAGCCAGCTATGAAGTACGGAGTCGAAGGCCTTGCGGGCACCGATGTAGACCGTGTATAGGTTACAGTGCTTCTTGACGATTGCTGCATCACTGCGGAATTTATGGTTAATTGCTCCTTGCATCCTTTCTGCTGTTCGGCCATTATGTTCTGACTCTCTAAGTGGTCTGATATCTTAGTTATGCAGCTGGTCAGGATCTTGTACATCGTTGGGAGGCATGTGGTTGGCCTGTATTTCGACGGGTTTCTTGTATCTTCATCTTTAGGCTTCAGGTATGTGACTCCCTCAGTTAGAAACTTCGGTATTATCTCCGGATTGCTTATCATTCGAGTAAACTGCTCTGCTAGGTGCTTGAGTGTGCAGGTGAGCTTCTTGTACCAGTAGCTGTGGATATTATCAATTCCCAGGGTTCGCCAGTGGGGGTGCTCCTGAACGCTGTTTTACTTCTTCTTCTCGAATCTCCCAGTTTCTCATCTCTTGTATGTCCTTCGTTTTCTTCCGTTCTACTTCTATCCAGGGTGTTCTGCTGTTATGTCTTACTTCACTGCTCCAGATTTGAATCGTCTTCTTCTCGGGTGGTCTACTTCCTGCTTTCTCATGTTCACCCGGTTTCCTGTAGAAGGCTCTTTAGTCCTCATCGAAGATTCGGTTGTTTATTTTCCTCTGGTAGCTCTCTTTGTATCGGTGTAGTCTCTTGCTGAGCGCGAGGAGGTTCTGCATCGGTGTGTGTCTAAGTATTCTTCTTCTTCTCTGATTTCTGGTCTCATGTTTGCTGTGGACGCTGTCTCTCTTGATGATGCTCTTCACCTTTCCAATCAATTTCTTACTTCTATTACCCTGTTGGTACTGGCCAACTCACCTATCTTGAATCTCTATCTTCTGCTGAAATCTTATTTTTCAAGCTGGCGGTTCCTTCTGTTTTCGTTTCTTCTGCTGCTGGTCTCTCGTTTCTTTTCCATTAATCGTAGTGGCTACTATGGCAGCTCAGTATACGGTTGTGTGGATAGCCTTCAGAGTTGCACAATTGTTGTCAAGGTAATTTGTCATTATTGACCGAATTAGGTGGTCCGTTACTCTCCACAGGATTTTATTTGGCCTCTGCTTAGGTATCACATGGATTCTTGTGGCGTCCATTCCTCCGAATTCTGTTAGGACCTTCTTCCACTCGTCTTCTATTTTGGATAGCTTGACGTCGTCTCTTTCCACTTCAGCTACTCTGGGTTGTATTTCTTTTTGCTTTTCCTCCTCTGCTTCCAACGTATGCTATTTCTCCTCTGGTTCCATATTCACCATATTCTTTGTGCTTTGTAGCAGATCGCTGACATCCTGCTTGATTTTTTCCAAGATGGCAGAAGTTAATAGGTTCTTTGTGACGATGGTCCTTCTTTGGTCTGCTAATCGCTGTTCGGTGACCTGAATATCCGGGTATGCTTCCAACCTCTTGGTATGTAGTCGCGATCTGTACATTGTGGTGTACAGATCGCGATCAAGGTGTGGCCTGATCATTGCCATTATACAAAGGGATAATCACTTCCTATTCTCTGCAAGCAAAATGCCTGTATAATATTGACAACACCCCACGACCTGCCCTGACAGGCTGTCTGCATTGCTCAGAAAATTTCATTTCTGACTGCAAAATTACTCCCAGGTCTTTTTCGTTTTCTTTCTACCTACTTAAGTATAGTACCACACAGTTGGTACGTTTCTCTGGGGTTACTTCTATCCCTATGCAGTACTTTGCATTTTTCAATGTTAAACTTCAGTTGCCACTTCTCAGCCTATCTGCTCAAATTTTCTAGATTCTGTTGCAGTAACACACTGCCATTACTGTCATTAACAACCCTGCCAACCTTTGTATCACTGCAAACTCCGATATTAAGCCTGATATACCTTCATCAATATCATTAATAAATATACAAAACAACACTGGACCCAACATTGAACCCTGTGAGACTCCACTAATACCATTAATCCACGAAGAGCAGCACCCATTGATTACCAGCCTCTGTCTTCTCCCACTCAACCATCCTTTTATCCATTGTAGCAACTTACCCTTAATACTATTCTGCTCCAATTTGTACAGTAGTCTTCCATGCGCAACAGTGGCAAAAGATTTCCTGAAATCCAAATATATGATATCAAAATTATTTTTTGCATCCAGTTCCTTTGTAACCACATTATAATAACCAATCAAATTTGTCAGACAAGACTTCCCCTTAACAAACCCATGCTGTGTCTGAATTATTGCTGCAGTCTTGTCTAGATGATCCTACAATGCATCTTTAACCAGTGACTCCATTATTTTATTCGGAACAGAAGTTAAATTAACTGGTCTGTAATTACTCGTGTCACCCTTCGATCCCCTTTGTGAATTGGGAATACATTTGCACATCACCAGTCCGTGGGGTCCTCCCCTGAGTCCAAGGATGCTCTCATAATTATGGCTGAGGGTTTGCTTACTTCCTTTGCTGCCTCCTTTAATACAACTGGATATATCCCATCCACCCTAGGTGCTTTCTTATGTTTAACTTCAACAATTTCTCCTCCAATTATTCTTTACTCGGCCTTGTAATTGCATAAAAGTATCGGTAAGGGTTTCCACGTGTTTTCAACTCCGCTACCGTTCGCAACTTTCCCGTCTTTGTGATACGATAGTTATATACCGTACTAGATAGCGTTAGTTGAACTTCGTTAGCAGTTAAATTGTACGTTTAAATAAATACATATAACGACTTAGATTGCAAACGTAATATAATTAATTATATTTAACATAATTAATAACATAACATAATTAATTATAATTAATTAATAAATTAATAGAATCATGACTCAGACCAGAGCAGCAAAGCAAAAGGCTCAAGCAAATGGAAGTGTTGTGGCTCAGAGCAGAACTAAGGGGGGCAGTTGTCCTCAGACTCACAGCCTTATAAAATGCATTGTTTGCTTGATATTTGCAGAGCAATAGGGTACGGGACATGATACTACCAAGGGGGTCTTTGTGTGTGCGCGATGCAAGGAGTGTATCGATATCAGGCAACAACTCGGCGTTCTTGTGGGCCTATATGAGAGCTTGAAGGACAGAGTGGATGCCCTCAAGGAAACTAAATTGAGGGGCCCATCAAGCTCTCAGCTGCCCACATCAACGCCAGAGCTTGCACTTGGGCATCGCGTGACACAGAGACAACCCCCAAGGCAGAATGCGCTGGTCCCGAAGGAACTAGTAGTTGTTGGTGACTATTGTCAGGGAAACGGGGAACATGCTTTGTAAAAAAGATAGATGGAACAGGACCAGGGTATGTCTGCCAGGGGCAAAGGTTGATGACGTTGTAGAGCGAATATCATCTTTTAAGGGCACAAAAGTGATATAGATGTACATGTTGGCACTAATAATATTAAGAGTAGGAGACCGGCAGAATTACTTAACAAGTACAGGTCACTGTTGAACAAAAGCCGTGAATTAGGGTTGAATTTGAAAGTGTCTGCAATTCTGCCCAGACACGATAGGAGGGAGTATATGATGAGAGCCTTGTCGATCAATTCGGCCCTGGAAAGATTGTGCAAGGCTCAAGGAGTAGAATTTTTTTCAGCCTGGACTTTACTTGTTAACAGGAGAGATTGCTTCTACAGGGATGGGATACACTTAAATAGAAAGGGTGCAAGAATATTTGCTGATGCTATCGAGGCAGTGTTGGGTGAGTCGGAAAACGGCTAGCTTGGGGGGAGACAAAGACCAATAGATTGACAGTAGCCACTGGCAGAGGTGAAAGAGTTTCTTGCACTGCTTCTATTGGAATGAGCAGAAGCCTGAAAAACAAGATGTATGGTATTTCAGAGACTGCTGGGAGCCATTGCGGTACAAGTAAACACATGGGTTGTGTTAGGGTAGCTAAGAATAGAAACAGGTGCAGGTATACTTGCGTGTACACCAATGCTAGGAGTTTAGTAAATAAATTTGATGAATTTGAGGTATTGCTCAAAACATCAAAGGCAGATATTATTGGGATATCAGAGACGTGGTGTCACACAGATATAAGGGATGCAGAACTGCAATTTGGGGAGTACAACGTCTACAGAAAGGATAGACAGGATAGGAAGGGGGGAGGGGTTATGCTATTAGTTAAGAAACACATCAAAACCAAGGAAGTTAAGCCAGTCGACATCGCTGGACAGTGCAGTGTTGAGTCAGTTTGGTGTGACATAAGCATTGGGAGATCAAAATTGAGAGTAGGAGTGTGTTATAGGCCAAATGACTCTGATGAGTATAATAAGAAACTGTACGGGGAAATAGAGTGGGCCAGTAAATCAGAGAGTCTTATAATGGGAGATTTTAATTTCCCAGATATTGACTGGAATTTGGGGGCTGGTTACTCACACACTAGCAGGGCTTTTGTGGATTTATTGGATGATTGTTTTCTACATCAGCATGTTCGGGAGGCAGCTAGAGGGAGTAATACTCTTGATTTGATTATCAGCAGTGATTCTTCATGCATTAAGAATCTGCAGATAAATGAACCACTAGGTGGCAGTGATCACAGTGTTCTGAAGTGGAATTTACTCAAAGAGGTAACTACCATTAGGAGTAAAGGGAAGGGTTATTGCTTCCGTAAAGGCGACTACGATGCACTGAGACAGTATTTAAATTCTATACAGTGGGACCAACTGATGATGTTACCAACAGCAAATTCAAAATGGGAAGCATTCAAAGAACTTATCTTGGAAGCTACTAGGCTTTTCATACCAACTAAGAAATATTGTTCAAGGTTTAGGCCAAAATGGATGACAGATGAACTAATGAGGCATATGGCAGAGAAGAAAAATGCATGGGATACTTACAAATTAACACATGACACAGAAGCCTATGATAGATACAAGTTGATATGCAACCAAGTTACAAAGGAGGTTAGGCAGGCGAAGGCAGATTACGAGAAATCCTTGGCAAGGGATGCAAAGAAAAACAGCAAAGAGTTCTTTACTTATGTAAACTCTAGAAGGAAGGGGATGAATCAGATTGGTCCACTTGATATTGATGGGTCAACTGTTGATGATCCTGCTCAGGTAGCTAACAAACTAAATGAATATTTTGCATCGACATTCACACGTGAGGAGTTATTCAGCAAGGGGAATGACAGAGGTGTATTCAACTCGAGCAGTAAGCTACAGAATCTTGAAATAACTGGGAGTAAAGTGGAGGAGAAACTGTTGAAGATAAACACAAGAAAGGCACCCGGGGTGGATGGGATCTATCCAGTTATATTAAAGGAGGCAGCAAAGGAAGTAAGCAAACCCTTAGCCATAATTATGAGAGCTTCCTTGGACTCAGGGGAGGTACCCATAGACTGGAAATGTGCAAATGTGACCCCAATTCACAAAGGAGGATCAAAGGCTGACACAAGTAATTATAGACCTGTGAGCTTAACTTCTGTTCCAGGAAAATTAATGGAGGCACTGGTTAAAGAAGCACTGCAGGATCATTTAGACAAGACTTCAGTTATAGCTCAGCACAGCATGGTTTTGTTAAGGGGAAGTCTTGCCTGACCAACTTGATTGGATACTATGATGCAGTCACAAAAGAACTGGATGCAGGGAATAACTTTAATATTATATACTTGTATCTTAGAAAGGCTTTTGCACATGGAAGACTGCTACACAAATTGGAGCAGTGTGACATTGGAGGAAAATTGCTGCTATGGATAAAGGGGTGGTTGAGGGGGAGAAGACAGAGAGTGGTAATCAATGGACACTGCTCATTGTGGACTAATGTTATTAGTGGCGTCCCTCAGGGCTCAGTGTTGGGTCCATTATTGTTTTCTGTATTTATAAATGATATTGATGATGGTATATCAAGCTTAATGTCCAAGTTTGCAGACGATACAAAGGTTGGCAGGGTTGTCAAGGACACTACTGACACTATGCTGCTGCAACAGGACAGCCAACTTAGACTCTTCAAAGCAGTATGGCTGTAGACCAGGATGCTCCACTGAAGACGTTATGAACAATCTCCTCAACCACAGAAAAAATATCTACTGGCTATCTCCACTGACTTTGCTGGTGCATTCGATGTCATCTGGTGGCCCAGCTTTGTGAGATTACATCAACTCAATATTGCACTCAACCTCTACTGCTGTCTCCAAAACTACCTCTTCAATCACTCAGTAACTGTGCAAACAAATTTTCAGAAAACTTCCCTAGTTGTCAGAGGTTGTCCACAGGGCTCAGTTCTTGGCCCCTACTTTTGGAACTTATTACTAGATGAATTTCTTCTTATGGATTTTTCTTTGTGGACTGCATGGCCTAAGCGGATGACCTCATCCTCCTAATCAAAGCTGATTCTAGAACTAAGCTTGAGCAAATTGCCTCTCCTGCCTTAACGATCCTCCAAAATTGGGCAAACCACCACACGTCAGTCATCTCTGGAGAAAAACGAAGACTATCTTCCTCAAAGGATCCTTGGACATAAGAAGACTACCCCAAATTAAAATCTCTTGGCAGACATTGCAACTCAAAACGGAACTCAAATATCTAACAGTAACCTTTGACTCCCGGTTAACATTCTTACCTCATCTTAATTACCTCTCCAACAAAATACGTTGTTATATCGCCATGATCATAAGAATTAGCAGGGCAGACTGGGGTTTGAAGAGGACACTCATGCTACACTACAAAACAATTTTCTTACCAGCTGTGTGCTATGGTGCACGCATATGGTTCCCTCGCGCCATCATTGCATGTAATAAAGCAAAGCTACATACAATTCAATGCCTTATCCTACTCACTGTGACTAGAGCTTGCCGCACAGTCAGTAATCCTGCTATCCAGTTCTTAGCAGGTACTCTTCCTCTGGACCTGGAGGTATTCGTCGTGGCCTTGCATACCGCATAAAGAGAGGAATTCCACCACTATTCTGGACATAATACTCGATCTAGCTAATGATCCAAAAAACGAAATGAAACAGATTTTCTCCAAGCTGTTCCAACATTGGCAATGATCTTGGGAGCAAACAGCCAATGGTGAAACAACTAAAAGATTTCTTCCACAAGTTATGATTACTGCACAGAAGCCTCCGCCGTGGTACTCACCAGGCCTTCACATCTCGTTCTTCCTCACTGGTCATGGATCGTTCCAGGCCAAGCTGCATGCCCAGGGTCTCACAGATTGTCCTCTCTCTCTACCCTTGCAACAACAATGAAGACTAGATTTACTTCATGTATAATTGCCCTCTTTATGATTTACCCAGAAGTTTCCTAATTACCAGAACTGGAAATATACCCAATCAGCAGAAACATCTCTACATAATTGACGAAACCAACTACAAAGCCTTCACTACTTTGGCCTAGACTGTATTTGAAATGAGTCAAATCTACATACAGCAAATTGTTCAGCACACACCCCTCTTATAATGGACCCAAAACTCAATTCACAGAATATCTTCTGAATGGAATCAAAGAAAACGCCAACAGGATACTGATCTTTATCCTGAATAACAGGAATCTCTTGACGCTCACAAAGGAAATTCTCTTACAGACCCACCAACCCAAAAGGACTTCTCTACATTAGACACAAAAACTCCAAGCAATCTTTGAGCTTCAAGAATCCCTATGCCTCCACCCATTCCCTAACTTGAGAAGATGACCCATATCCCCTGCACAGGGAGGGACACTGCTCATTGCCTTCAAGTTACCCTTGGCCGAGGAAGATTTAATTGCTGATGCTGGGCCCTTACCCAGGGTGCAATCCACTCACTTGCTGGCACCTCTTCTCTTCAAGGTGTGGGACAATATCTGCTTTTCCTATTAGAGTAGTAACTCACATAAATACTCCTCCTGGAGTGGGACTGGCATTTGGCTTGTCAAATGCAGGGTCATGCCATTAGGCAACCAGACTTTGTGGGTCACCTGACCTCACAATCTTTTTTCCTTTTCCTGCGGTTGGGTGGGCTCCCCCTTTTTACCTCGCACTGTCTCTTCTGTTTACTTGCTTTCTTCTCCTCAGTCTCTCACCCCTTCTATTTCAAAATTTTTTTATTTATTTATTTTTTGGTCCTCCTTAGGAAGCTCAGGCTTACCCTGGGATTAGCCATCCAGAGTTCTCTTCCTACTTACTTGGTCCGGCTCCCAGTGATGGTAACTAGCGGTCTGTGGTGTTCCACGGATTCTAGGCTAAGCAGCCAGATGAACAACATAACACACAATAAGCAAACATGAACATACACTAACATATGCTATCTGGCCTCAACAGTACTGTCTTACTTCAGAAGGGATCCAAATGTGGATTTGTGCGAAAGCAGAGGTGCCACTTGTCAAAAAACACTATGTACCACACGAAAAATGTAAACTCGCAGTAATGGGAGAAACCCATTATGATTTAACCCTCGACACACTGATCACTGTCTGTTAATTGCTTCAGCAGCAAAAGGGTGTAAACTGCAATCTTGAAATGGAAATTTAGTGTGTACAGCAGCCTTAATGTATATTCAATCAATATATATCAGTGTAGATACACCATAGTTTACCCATAAATTTGAACTACGTATGTAGTGTCAAAGGCATCGTTTTTAGAGAAGACTACTGTTCTAGTAGAGAAGACATCTCTACTAGAGAAGCGTTATTTATTTGAAGTAGTGCAATACCAGCTATCTCGTTGTGAAGGCACCCACAATATGAGATACAATTAAAATGATGCGTTTGACACTACATACATAGTTCAAATTTATGGGTAAACTATGGTGTGTCTACACCGATATTATATAGTTAATTACCTAAACCCATAAGAAATTATGCCTTGTGCATTTCATCTTCTATTTCAATCAATATGCATGAAAGCTGACGTACACACTGAACATTAACTTTTAAATTTCGACTTTAAGTTTTATTTTATTATTTATTATTTTTATTTATTATTATTTTTTTTTAAAAATAGAACCTTTACAAAGTGCCAACTGGTTCATTTACTGCTTTGAGACTGTCACTATTGTAGAGGTGGCTACCAACAGCGACAAAAGACAGTAAGACAAAGCAAATGGAGTAAGAAATTTCTCCATTCACATCTTTTTATAGGCCTTTTCCGCATCGTGGCTGAGTTAATTGGTCTTGAACGAGGGCATCACGGTTTTTCTCCAAGAAATTTGGTATTTCCCTTTAGCAAACAGGTAAATCATGGGTACAGTATTAGCATTAGCAAGTACACATGATGCAAGAAAGCAAGCTTATGTAGCAAAAAAAAAAAAAAAAAACATTATTTCACCCATCCCCTCACTCCAAATGTTTGTCAAGTTCTGCCTTGAATCTATTTAAGCTATCAACTTCTACGACAGATGGAAGTTTGTTCCAGCAATCAACCACCTGCTGGCTAAAGGCAAACTTCTGTACATCTATCCTACAACTGTCTTTCCTTAATTTGAATTTATGCCCTCTCAGGTGATTATTCTGAGCAAGAGGAAGAATCCCATCAGCATTAGGCATGCTCAAACCATTCAAGGCTTTATACACCTCAATCAGGTCACCTCACAGGTGCCTAGTCTCCAGACACTGTAATTTGCAAAACTTAAGCCTTTCTTAGTAAGAGCAACCCTTTGTTCTGTTCACTAATCTTGTTACCCTTCTCTGTACTTGTTCCAACAGCTCTACATTCTTCTTAAAATGAGGCCTCCAGACCTGTATACAGTACTTAATGCATGGCCTGACCATTGCCTTATACAAGGGGATAATCACCTCCTTATCCCTGCTAGAAAAATTTCTGTATATCATTGACAAGACGCCGTGAGCTATTCTTGCAGACCGTTTCCACTGCTCAGAAAACTTCATATCTGCCTGCACAATTACCCCCAGGTCCTTTTCATTCTCTACCACTGTCAGTGTGGTACCACCAAGTTGATACGTTACTCTGGGATTACTGCTTCTCATATGTAGTACTTTACATTTGTCAAAGTTAAACTTCATTTTCCACCTCTCAGCCCATCTGCTCAACTTTTCTAGATCCTGTTGCAGCAGTATACTGTCATTAATAACTCTGCCAACCTTCGTATCATCTGCAAACTTGGACATACAAACTTGGATGGCCTGATATACCATCATCAATATCATTTATAAATTCAGAAAACAAATTGACCACAGAAGACACTATTATTTTTAGGCCACCCGAATAAATAAATTCATTCTTTATTGCTCCCTCGAGAGCAATAAAGTGAAGTGTATCCAAGAGTGCTTCTAAGGCATAGTCTATTTATCCAGTTGAAATTAATCAGCCATTTCAAAATTACATCTGTTTTTATATACTTGGTTGAGAAGATAACATCAGTGTTGTTTTCCCACCTCCAGTTCTCTTTTTGTCTACCTGTTTGACTTCTTAGGTTGAACTGGATTGAGAGAGGGATGTGATCAGAAGCAAAGTGAGTTGTACTATCAGTTAATGATGGGTACAGTATTGTAGTATACCAGGTCAGGTGCTACGTGCCTCTTGTGAGGGGTATTTCAAGTTGTTTCATTGACAGGTACATAGATTTGTGCGGTTTCCCTCAGAGATGCACCCTCCCATCTGCTCAGAATAACTGGGAATGGAACTCATCGGACCAGGAGACTCATTCCAATCATCTAAGGTCCAGTGACAATGTTCTCTTGGTCAGTTGAGGTCTAGAGTCCTGTGTTGTGGTGTTAGCAATGGGACTGTGGTGGGTTGGTGGCTCCCATAATTTATTACTGCTAATGACTGCATGATGGTCTTGGTGGAAACATTTATGGCACCTCCCTCATTGAAGATGGTGGTGATTTGTGCCACTGTCACTCTCCGGTTAGCTGAAACAATGCAAGACAGATGTCGACAGCCGCATTCATCCACCACCTTTCTCCACCCACAGCACTGTCTGCGATGAGATATTATTCTGGAAATGGTGTATTCCCAATACACTCTTGATACTATCAAATGGTGATAGTGCAATTTCTGGACTACCTCTGTGATAGAGTAACTATGCGTCGGGCACACACTATCATCCCTCTTTCAAAGTCAGTTAACTTACGTTTTTCCACACTGACATCAAATTACCATCTACGTGAGTGCAGTGTACCTATATACCTGCCAAGCAGTGCATTCGTCCACTAGCAAGAGGGGGGGGTGATAGTGTCGCATTCCCAGGAACCAGGTATCTCATGAATTCTGTCCTTTCAGTGAAAAGACTGCTGTGCAAAGAGTCATGTAGCATTAAAGGCAAGTTGTTGCTATGGATAAAGGGATGTGTGAGGTAGAAGACAAAAGAATGGTAATCAATGGACATTGTTCTTTGTTGACTAATATCTGTTGTTTTGGAAGTTGATAGTTTAAATAAATTCAAAGAAGACCTAGACAAACTATGGGAGAGAATGGATTGGTGAAATGGGAAGTAGTTTTTTTTTTTTTTGGCTGATGCTGTATAAGCTTGCTTTTTTGGATCATTTACCACTAATATTAATGTTAACTTGATTAATTAATTAAAGCTAACTGAAGCCTCCATCAGTATCATTGATGAACACTGAAAAGAATGGTATCAGTACTACTAGGTACTCCACAAATAATATTTGTGCAAGAGCAGTTCCTATTGATACCATATCTTGTCTTCTCTCACTCAACTATCCCTTTATCTGTAATAGTAACTTTCCTTGAATGCCACATTGTTCCAATTTTTACTACTGTCTTCTCTAGAAAAGTATGAAAAGGTTTTTGGAAATCTAAATATATATCAAAATAATTTTTACATCCAGTTCCTGTATCATTGTGTCAGAGTATCCAATCTGATTGTTCAGACAAGACTGCCCTTAACAATTCCATGTGACTGCAGTATAAATGCACTGCTGTCTAGACAGTTCTGGATTTATTAAATTAACAATGATTCTATTATCTTCTGTGGAACAGAAGTTAATGTAATAGGTTTGTAATTACTCATGTCGTCCTTGGATCCTCCTTCGTGAATTGAGGATACATTTGCACATATGCTGCCCATAGAGATCTCCTCTGATTGAAGGATATCATAATTATGGCTAAGGGTTTGATGAACTCATATACTGCCTCCCTAAATATAATTTGATAGATTTCATGAGCCTCAAGTGCCTTTTTTACATTTAGCTCCAATTTTAATTTCCTGTCAGTTATCACAAAATCATTTCACTCCATATTAGTATTTGATATCCACATCTTGCATCCACTTCCCTAAAAAATGTCCCATAAAAATGTGGATCCAAAATACCTATTCATTTTTTCAGCAACCTGAACAGGTTCACTAATGGTTAAACCATTTATGTCCAGTGGACCAATGTGATTCATTCCCTTCCTTCTAGTAATCTTCTTTAGCTTTCCTAATCTTCTTTGTGACTTAACTATAGACCACTTTAAATTTACTGTAGACTTCCGTAACACCACATTTTTATTCCCTGCCCCAAGTCTTATTAGTACATCTGACATTGATTTAGGTCTAAGTCTTGAACGTTATATCCTTATTAGTATAAAGAGCCTTGTAGCTTCTATGATTACATCCTTGATTACTTTCCATATAAAATTTGCTGTTGGTACCCTCATCATTTGGTCCAATTGCATATAAATTAAAAACTTTCCGAGATTGCTCTAGCCACCTTTACATCAAAAGCCCTTCCCTTTGCCCTTAACCGCAGTTACCTCTCTACTTAAATCCCACATCAATATAATATACCGTGATCACTGCCACCCAGTGTGTCTTTTACCTGCAAATTCTTAATGCATGGAGGGTTGCTGCCGATAATAAGATCAACGGTATTGCTCTCTCTTGTTGCATCTTTAAATTTCTGGAGTAGGAAAAAATCATCCAAGAAATCCACAAACTTCTTGCAACTGTGTGAGTGACTAACCCATAAGTTCCTGTCAATATTTAGAAAGTTACAATCTCCAATTATAAAACATTCTGATTTAACGGTCACTCTATGTCTGTACAGTTGCTCATTATATTTATCAGTCATTAGGCTCATAACCAGTGGTGTGCTGGTAAATTTTTAACAACCAGCTCGCCCTTTTTTTACAACCCCTGCCTTTGGGAAACCACATACGATTTCTCCCTTTGTGAAAATTACAACCCCCCCCCCCCAGAACGTATAAATGAATTCCGTGATCAGCAAACATCCGCTTAATTTTTACTGGGCTTCTTCTTCTTAGGTTAATGACCTTATAAGGTACATGACAATTCTAGCAGTGTGAAATCTTTGTAGTGCAGTTGCAGACATCAGGCATGGGAATGTCATTACCTTAAGAAGAAGCGGCCCAGGCAAAATTAAGCATCTGTTTGTTGGAAATAATATTCCCATAAAATTGCTAGCTGAGATAATCCCTAAACAGGCTGCAGTGCAAGGAAAGAGGGAGGGGAAAGGAAGCACAAAGAGTGCCGAAATAAGCATGCTAGCAGATTTTTCTGTGTCACTATATACAAGCTTATCATGCAAATGCTGCTGGCCATTGCAGATTGAAGTGCGTGCTGCTCTACAGTTTATAGCAATTGTCGGCTTAACAACCAGCTAGCAAAATTCTTGAAAATTTAACAAAGTTCGTGTGAGCCGGCTCTGGCACACCACTGCTCATAACACAATGCTACTCTAATTTTTGTCTTTCCAGTGTGTTTATTTCACACCAGATTGACTCCACATTGCATTTGACACCCATGTCAACTAGAAGCTCAGCCACAGATTTTGTGCTTTTTAACTATTAATATAATTCCTCTGCTGTTCTTTCTGTACACATTGTACTCCCCATACTCAAATTCCGCATCCCTTATATCTGAGTGACATTATGTCTGTAATATCCCTATATTGTTTGAAACTGATGACTTGACCAGTAGTTCAAATTCATCAAATTTATTTACTATACTCCTATCACTGGTGTACATGCAAGTATACATGCACCTCTTTTTTCTTTTAGCAACCCGAACACAGCCCACGTATTTGCTTGTTATATGAAGAACCCTAGCAGGCCTTGAAATTCCCAACACCTCATTTTCCAGGCTGCTACATGGTCCAATAGAAGCAGTGCAAGAATCACTTATATCCTTACTTGTGGCTGCTGTGTGGCTGATTCCCTCGAACTAGCAGTTTTCCCAAACAATCTAACACTGTCTTGACAGTACTAGCAAATAAAATTTGCATCCCTTCTATTTAAGTGCATTCCATCACTGTAGAAAGTCTATCCTGTTGACAGAGACCATGCTGAGAAAATTCTACCCCATGTGTCTTGCACTGTCTCTCCAGAGCCAAATTGATTGCTAAAGCTCTGATCATGTAGAGAAATCTTTATTGCAACACAGACATATACAGTTACATAGTAGTGCAGTTGCAACTGCCCATAACAGCATAGTGGCCAGGGGTTAACAATGTAATATAAAGACTGAGTTGCCAGAATAAAATAAAAAAAATACGAGTAAAAATAATAATGAATAAGTTAAAAAGTATTAAAAAAATAGAGAAATGAATTGAGTATACTAAGCATTAAGTGAGTGTACAGACCATTATTTACAAAATACATAAGAGTAACATCGAATTGAATTGCATAATTATATACATTGAATTAAGAGAATACATTGATTGGTGCTCAGGGTTATAATAGTGGTGGTGTTGGCCATCCACTATGGAGTATTCTTTTTCTGCATTGTCGATCTTGATTAAAAACTTGTTGAAGTCGACATCTAGAAACTGGACGAGTGATAACATCTGCTGAGGAAGCAACTGATCTGACAGGTGGAGGAGTGTTTGAAGAGGGCATGGCCATGGAGTTGCTCACAGATGCACCACTGGGATCCTCCATGCACAGTTATCCCAGACAGATGGAGACAAGATGGGACCAGTCATGAGCTTGACTGTAATGACAAGTTACCTTTCATCAATAAGCCACATGAGTCGTGGGATGTTGAGTGTGTTGGCCATAGCAGAGGTTTGGAGCTGAGGAGGTAGGCTGAGCTTGTGGCAAGCCCACTTGAGGAGCCAGTACTAGGAGAACACTGGTTTGGTGGTAGAAGGAGATGCAGATGCCCAAATCTCTGTGGCATAGAGAGGCGGGGGATCAACTAGTGTTGAAATGTATCTGATTATGGTGGATTTGCCTGTTACATGTTGCAGATGGTGCTTGCATATCCATCTCAGTCTAGTGGCTTTTGTGAGAAGCATATCTATATGTTGGCTGAACAGAAGCTTTGGGTCGAATCTGATCCCTAGGTCAATGTGATTTTGAACAATTGGGATGGAAGCTCCATTGAAGGCTGGATGGATTTTTGTTTAGTTTTGTTTTAGCGAGACTGTGCTCTCTCTCCTATCACGCGGGGAGGATTTCAGAAACCTTAAAATTATGAGCATAATCAATTTTTTTACACTCTAATACATGAGCTGATTTATAAAGTTAAAATAAAGATTGATTCGAGTAGCGTCATGCTATTTCTTTACGTGTTTGCAATAATCAATGTGAATCCAGTGCAATGCATCTGTTGTGACTACATCCATAAGCTAGCCATTGCAACAGTGCCATAAGGAGCACCAATAGTGAGTATGCCACAAAACTAAAATGTAAATTTCAAGAGTTGTGTCCAACTATTTTACACAGGCCTCCATAGCCGAGTAGTTATGAGCAGGAGTGCAGTAGCACACGCTCTTTGAGTAGACCGGGGTTCAAGCCCCTGACTGCTAAATACGGTTGATCTGCCAACCTGCACTGGACCAGCATGGCACATTATGGTCCATTTCCCTCAGCATGAATTGTTGAGGAGGCTTCCATCCTGCAGTGGGTTGATAATGGCTGCAGTTTACCTTTTTTTTACTTTACACATAAATGTTGCCCTCTAGGAATGCACACATATACTTCATTAAGAAACTTGAAATTAATGATTATACTGAAATCGACCCTTTAAAGTTATTCTCTTACTTCATATTTACTGCTTCTATTCTCTTCTACCTTCAAGACAAGCAGCAACAGTAGCAGTGAAATTTGGAAACTGCTTCTTTTGCTAAAATTATATTACATGCCACATTGAAACATAGATATCAGCTTAATGGTAATTTGTACTTATTAGCGAACAACTGTGACTTAAAAGTATATTACATTTACTGCCCTTCAAAGTGGCAACTAGTTCAGCTCTGGTTTGAGGGCAGCATCTCCTCACACACACACCTGACAATCCATTTTGTCCCATGGGTTATAGTCTATAGGACTGAGGTCAGGATTTTGGGCTGTTCATTCCAACTTTTCAATGCTCACATCCTCAAACTGGTTTGTCATAAGCAGTATTATATGGAGTTTTGTCCTGATAATACACATATGGACCTTTCCTGATATGAAGCCACAGTATGGGTAACACATTGTCCAGAATGTTTAGATAGACCTCAGAATTCTTGGTCTTGTCGAAAACAACCAGTGGGCCCAAGTAAAACTATGAAAAACAGGCTCAGACCATCATTTGGCCCCTGCCAAACTTCATTGTTGAGATGACTGCTCTATGCACCCTCTAAATGCAGCCATGACTGTCAGACCATGTACTGTGATGCATCACTCCAAAGCACAGCTTTCTATTGGTCTATGGTCCTGGATATTACACCAAACTAGACAATGTCTGGTATTAGTTGGGATGATTTGTGGCTTGTGAATGGCTGCATGATCATGGTAACCAATATCATGCAGTATCCTGCTCACTGTAATGATGCTACGTGTCCCAGTCACTTCACTGATGGTATGGGTATGTTGCGACAATGTTGATCTGCATTCCAAGTGTATGTATATGTATATACAGATACAGATGTGAGCAAATTTTCTAGATATGTTCCCTTAGTTCCCAAGGCAACTAATGTCATGAGGAATCAGTATATAGCAGGGGGGTGGCCAAACATAACCATAAGCTCAGTACAAGATAATTTTTGAAGATTTGAGAAATACAAAGTGCATAGGTAACTTTTAATAAAATTTACATAGACTGTAAAAATTTACTTTTCAGATTGAGCCATTTCAAAATTGGTTACTAGCTTCATTTTAACCACTACATCTAATATGCTCATTAATGAATAAAGTAAAAAAAGAACACACACACACACACACACACACACACACACACACACACACACACACACACACACACACACACACACACACACACACACACACACACACACAATCTTATAACCCATTGTAAGATGAGAGAAAATACAGCCAAAATCATAATCCATATTTTCCTGGAAGCTGCAGTTCAAGTGTCAATCAGTCATATATAAGTTGTGAGAACCACAGTTTAACCAGACCTGGTATATAGTTTGTAAATTTCATGTATTCTAATCTTTTGCCTATTTTGTAAGATGAAAAACTTGAGTTTCAGAAAAGCAAAAAACATGCAAGCCTCAGTGGAGATTGGCTAATTTGGCCATGGTATGAAAAAGTCTATAAAAATTCTTCCCATTGAGATGACAATTGAATCTAGCACTTCCCATGGCATGCAAAACTAGCAATAATAACCACTTAGGAGAGGATTACATTTCAAATTCTAATGTGAATAAATGTGTATTATCACTGATGTGCCTCATCCAAAAGCTTCCATGACTCCACAGTTTGAGAACAAAATTTTGAAGTTTTTGATCTATAGAACATTTGGTTAGAGTGGTGTTTTTAATAAATTAACTCTAAAATAGGTTTTTATATTTAGAAGCTGTTTTGAAGTACCTTTTTAAATCCGAAAACACTTCACATCTACAAGATTTTTTTTTTTTTTTTGGCATTAAAAGTGGCTCAGTTTTGTTATGCTTTTATTTTGGTATAATATTAGGCACTCAGTCTTCTACACAGAGCTAATATAATTAAGGTGCCATAGTTTGATTCAAGATGCATGCAGAAAAGTCAGTTTCGGAAATTATTAAAGCTATGCTTTTGTTTAGTTCAGAAGTATAAATATATTTGGCATGTTCAGACACTTTGCAAACAATCACAGATTTACTGAGTTCTTTTCCTTATGCTTAATTTTATTTCAATATAATGTTTAAGATAAATGATCTATAGAAAATGTGTTTTATAAATGTGGCCAAACATATTTGACTTTCACAGTCAAGGGTATTTCATTCAAATGAGGAGTGAACTAGTTAAAAAAATATTTTTAACCGTCTGCTGCTAGTATGCATCTGACACACAACAGTGTTAAATGTTATTATTATTTTTTTAAATTTGTAAATGAATTCAAATCCTCCTGTGTATACCTTTTCCCACCAATATTCCATAACAGTTATATATTTTCTGTTTGTTTGTTATTTGGTTTTTAGGAGAATTAGCAATTAAGGCCATATTGCTCCAGGAAAATGCGGTGGTCATTCCCTTGACCTTTCTGCATCCTCCGTATTTGGTGGTGATAGGCTCGAACCCTGGTCTAATCAAGAAGTGTGTGCTATGCACTGCTGCTCCTTCCCATCTGACTACGGAGGAACCTCATATATTTTTTGCTTTCATTTTGATACACTGCAAGATAAATTACAAGAGTTGGAATTTTTGTTCAGCATTTAACAGACATTAGACATTAGGTAAGCAAAAGCATTCTTCTAGGCAACTCCCATTCTAGATACCAGCAACAAGTGTTTAATCTTGCTGTAGAGCTTGGTTTCACCATCTAAATGTGAACAGCTGACAAAAATAGAGATGTTCACATTTGCATCTGCAAGATGCCATGCAACGCATATGCATTTCAATCTGGGGAATGGGTGACCTTGAAAATTCTAAAAAAAATTATGATACACTTAATTATTATTATTGCTTTCATCTTGTTTTTTTTTGATCGATCTAATGGAGTGTCTTACAACATTGGCGTTTTTCCTAAACTTCTCAGTTTGCAAGTGACAGTGGGTTAAAATAATTTTTACATTTGTATAAACAAAATACTATATAAGTCTTTGGAATTTCATCTCTTTGCACAGTTTATATTTTGAATTCCTTAAATTAATCAACCCGTTCATTCATCAGATGACCCTAAAAATATTTTATGGTGTTTTTAAAAATTCAATTTATAGGATAATCTGCATTTTCATAATTTTTTTTTGAAATTTAAAGAAATCTATGTTATTGTCAATATATTGTGAACAAACACAGGTTCACTCTATTAATACAGTACATTATTCAAAACACTGGAAATTTTTAAGCCAATTTCAGTGATCCTCTTCACAGGCAAAACTATATTTAAGTGTCATTTAAATAAACAAATTGCAAATATTTAAATATATTAGCTATTTAGAACACACTGTCAGTTCAATATAGTGAACTAACTATAAGTTACAGAATAAGTTTACCATATTCCTTTAAACAGATCATGAAAAATGAAACAAAGAATGCATAAAGCATGGTAACGTTGCTTCCTTCCTTCCTTGATTTTATACCCAGTCATCTCTCTCTCTCTCTCTCTCTCTCTCTCTCTCTCTCTCTGTCTCATGCTAACACTCAGCGTATGCCTCGAATTTTCCTCAGAGCACTAGTAACGATGCATAAATCTCCTTTGAGCTCACTAACCAGGTTCGCAATCTTTCGTGTATTGCTCAGTATTTCCACAGATTGGGTGTAGGGATTATACCGAAGACCAAAGGGCCGTTTAATTGTATTGGCAAAGTCCCTGATAAAAGGAGAAAAAAAAAAATCACCAAATCAGAGGAGCACAGTCAAATTCTGAAGGAATCAAATAACATAAAGGAATTCACTGAATAGCAAACTAATACAATCATTATTTATAATAATAAATAAATAATATTGGTGTAAAAATCCCATAGACAACTCTTAAAGGAATGATAACTCTTAAACTCTTAATGATGCTGTTTACTACTATCATACTACTATGATAGTAGTAAACAGCATCATTTCAACTGTATCTCATATTGTGCTCATCCTTTGCAACAAGTTACCATGTATTGCACTACCTTGAATAAGTAACACTTCACTAACAGAGAAGACTATTGTTATTTATTCACCACCACCCAGACTGCACTGTTTCAAGGCTTGTTGGCCTTTCATCGGTGGGTGGGCAGGCACCCTGTTATAGCAAACATGACAACCCAGTTGTGAAGATAATCCCACAATATGAGAGATGCCAAAAGGTGTACATGATAATGCTTAAGTAAGACTAAATGCAACTGGGCATAATATTTTTAAGAGCTTTAATTATCTATATAATACTGGTGTAAAAACACCATAGACAACTCTTAAAGGAAACATTATGATAGTAGTGTGAATGGCATTATTTCAACTGTATCTCATATTGTGCTCCTTCAGAACAATATATATTCACAAGCTATACCAGGGTACCTGCCCACCCACCGATGAAAGGCCAACAAGCCTTGAAACAGTGGTGGTGGTGCCCACCGAGAATAAGTAACAATAGTCTTCTCTATTAGTGAAGCGTTACTTATTCGAGGTAGTGCAGTACATGGTAACTTGTTGTGACGGATGAGCACAATATGAGATACAGTTGAAATGATGCTGTTTATACTACTATCGTAGTTTTTTCTTTAAGAGTTGTCTATGGTGTTTTTACACCGATATTGTATAGATAATTATAACTCTTAAAAATATTATGGCCATTTGCTTTTAGCCACTACTTAAATGCATTAGTTTTTCATCTAGTGAACAGCCTTATAGTCGCTTTGGTGTAAAAACTATACAGAGACAGATATTTAAGGTTTATCGTGTTTAATAACATCAGTTATTGATAATGGTAATATTTAAATATTACTCATCAATTGCATTATCAAATAAAATAGTTTATGGTTTAAAATCTACTTTGTAGTGTTCTCAAGAAGTGCTGAACAAAATGTTACTACACGATGTTCGCATCATCAGCAGATGTGAGTTGGGATTTGAGTAGTATTACTTTTATGGAGCGACAGGCACACAGGATTAAAGGATTAACTTAACATATCATACAACTGAAAAGCTCACTAAGAATATTCCATATAAATGCTGAAATTATACAAAACTGCTATTTCAAGCTTATAGTGATATTTCTCTCAGTAAAAAAAATGTACAAAATCAAAACTGGCCTCAGGGTCAACCGATCATATATAGTGTTAGTGATGCTTGAACATCTGACACAGTTTCATCTAAAATTTATGCAGTTATGTGCAAAAGAGGTAGATTACAATGAGACCAACGAACAATAGTAGATTTAGTACTTTCAGAAATTAAAGTGAGAATACATTTCTATTTCTGGGACCCATTTCATTTTAAAAAATACAAACACAAGATATTGCAAATAACTGTATAAGCATGTACACTATATTTCCAGAAGTATCTAGGCAACTCTGTGATTTGGCGGGGTGGGAAACCATACCGCTATCTATGCATCAAGAGTAGGCATAAAAGCAATTTGTTCATGTTGGAAGCAAACAAGTCAAAGTAACAAAATAAATGCGACAAGGACCCATTTATTTTATTTTGTGTTGGGCTTAGAGACATACAGCATCCTATGATAACTCCCCACTGGAAGTGGGGATGCTAACAATCATAGGATATTAGATCAATCTATTTGTGTCACTGATTTGTGTTTGTGTCAAATGGCAACATATATTAGAGATAGATGACATATAATTACTAAATGGAAGCATTATGGCATTGTAATAACTGAGAAATGTTTGAGTAGACCAAAGAAATTTATGGAAAGAAACTAGAGGGCACTCAGAAGCATCAGATCAGGAAGACTGCAAGAACTGATATCAGCATGAGGAAAATACAAAGGGGCTGCACAGCATTGGGTTTTACTAAAAGGTGTAGCACAAACTAAACAGCACAACACAATGCACAATGTTGACTTGCCTGCTGACAATCTACTCTAACTAGTCCTTAAAACATCAGAAAAACAGGAACAGTTCACAGTTTTCTGATCTCATGTAAATCTGTTGGAATCTAGCAGATGCCTAAATATTATTACCAGGGTGTTGTCCCAGCTATGATTAACTCTGTTTGGTGGAGGTGCTGTCATGTCTGGGATTGTTTCTTGCAGGTTGAGGTTGGATCGCTGATCATCATTCCTGAACAATGAATGGCTTGCACTACATTGATATTTTTAACAATTCTGTTCTTTCTTCACTGAAGCAGATGGAGAAAGCCCTTTCCTGATATTAATTATACTATAGTACCACATTCTTTTATTGTGCTGCACACCTGTAGTGATTGATTTAAAGTCTTTGATATGTAAAAGCCTCTTTAGCTTTCCCAAGGCCCAAACCTAAATCTCAGAGGAACTGGAATGTCAGTTTCAGGCCAACCTACTTATAATCAGTGAAATACTGCTTAATTATACATTTTATCGTAACAAAAATTGGACAATTATCCAATTCTCAATTCTATCAAGAATTATCCAATTCTTGATAGATTGTATTAAATTCAAATTAAGACCAAAGGTGGGCCACCACATTATTAAACATTGTATCAGTTGTTGTTGTTATTTGGTTTTTAGGAGCTTTAGCAACTAAGGCCATATTGCTCCGGGGACATGTGGTGGTCATTCCCTGACCTTTCCGCATCCTCATATTTGGTGGCTCACTGGCTCAAACCCCAGTCTAATCAAGAAGCATATGCTACGCACTGCTGCTCCTGCCCACCTGGCTATGGATGTGCCATTGTATCAGTAAAAAAGTTCTTTGAAACATGCAGGTGTCTGGTTATTACTATGGCTTAGTATTTACTATATACATGACTATATTCAAAGTTTACTATGATATTTTATACACCTACATATGTAGATTATAACATACTCGCGTTTTTAATGATTAACTCTAAAATAAATATATCAATTCCAAAATATATATCAAGAGTGTCAACGCTTGCTATTGTGCTTTAGGTATTGAGCTTTTTTTTCAGAAGGTTGACTACAAGGTCAACCCTGTGAAAAACAGAAATGGTTTACCACCAATGCAAACAATGGAGTTCATGAATTATTTGAAATACAGTTGTTCATCACACAATTTTTTCAGGAAAAGAATATATTTCCTTAAGTGATTTTTTAAGATGATCAACCTTTCCATTTCATTATACTATGAACGTTTGGGGTGGTAAAATATTTTTATTATGCAAAATATTAGCATTAGCATTAGTAGAGGCATACGGTGCAAGAAAGAAAGCTTATGCAGCATCAGCCAGAAAAAAAAAAAAAAAAACTGCTCCCATTTCACCCCTCCATTCATTCCAAATACCTGTCCAGCTCAGTCTTAAATTTACTTAGGCTATCAACTTCCACAACAAAAGATGGAAGTCTGTTCCACCAATCTTCCACCAATGGAAGTCTTTTCCACCTGCTGGCTAAAGGAAAACTTCTGCAGATCTATCCTACAATTGTCTTTCCTCAATTTGAATTTATGCCCTCTCAGGTGATTATTCTGAGCAAGAGGAAGAATCCCATCAGCAATGATGCATGCTAAAACCATTCAAGGCTTCAATCAGTTCACCTCACAGGTGCGTCTCCAGACACTGTAATCTGCAAAATGTAAGCCTTTCTTTGTAAGAGCAACCCTTCGTTCCATTCACTAATCTTGCTGCCCTTCTCTGTACTCATTCCAACAGCTCTACATCTTTCTTAAAATGAGGCCTCCAGACCTGTATACAGTACTCAAGGTGTGGCCTGACCATTGCCTTATACAAGGGGATAATCACCTCCTTATCAATGCAAGAAAGATTCCTGTATATCATTGACAAGACACCATGAGCTACTCTTGCAGACCATCTGCACTTCATATCTGCCTGCACAATTACCCCCAGTTTTTTTACCTTTTCATTCTCTACCACTGTAGAGAAAATGAAACCACAGAGTTGATACGTTACTCTGGGGTTACTGCCTCCCATATGTAGTACTTTACATTTGTTAAACTTCATTTGTCACCTCTCAGCCCATCTGCTCAACTTTTCTAGATCCTGTTGCAGCAGTGTACTGTCATTAGTGTCCTTAACAACCCTGCTAACCTTCGTATCATCTGCAAACTTGGACATTAAGCCTGATATACCATCATCAATATCATTTATAAACACAGAAAACAACAATGGATCCAACACTGAACCTGAGGGACTCCACTAATAACATTAGTCCACGAAGAGCCGTCTCCATTGATTACCACTCTCTGTCATCTCCCACTCAACCACCCCTTTATCCATAGCAGCAATTTGCCTCCAATGCCACACTGCTCCAATTTGTGCAGCAGTCTTCCATGTGGAACAGTATCAAAAGCCTTTCTAAGATCCAAATATATGATATCAAAGTTATTCCTTGCATCCAGTTGTTTTGTAACTGCAACATAGTATCCAATCAAATTGGTCAGGCAAGACTTCCCCTTAACAAAACCATGCTGTGTCCGAGCTACAACTGAAGTCTTGTCTAGATGATCCTTCAGCCACTGATAAATATACAAGACAACAATGGGCCCAACACCGAACCTTGGGGGACAACGTTAATAATGTTAGTCTGCAAAGAGCGTTTGATTGATTACCACTCTCTGTCTTCTCCCACTCAACCATCCTTTTATCCATTGTAGCAACTTGACCTTAATGCCATACTGCTCCAACTTGATATGCTTTTATAATGTCTGACATTAGACTTTTTGCTCCAAATCTGAAAGGATTCTAATAATGAATGTCACTGTTAGTGGAGCCATAAATTAAGGATTAATATTAATTATTTTAAGATTTTTTTTCATTTTAGATCTAAAAACAAAATTTGCAGATGGTCATAAGGACATTCCTGCAAACAGATATCTCAAATTCACTCATGGAAAATTATTACTGATTTAAGCAGATGAAACATACCTAGTGCACATGATGAAAGTCTTTTATATTTACTGCATATTTAATTTTCATACCTATATATGGAGGTATCACTTAGGGCAACTTTCATTATCAAATGGAGTTTTCAGGTGTATTAATTTAATTCACACCACAAACTTTACTTTACAGTTAGATGATCTCTGGATTTCTATTAAATTTACAATTGGTAGAATCAATAGCCAGTTGATATGTATAAAATATAGTAATATAGTATAATATTTAACATATGTAAAACTTTTTAAACACAGGTCCTTAATCTGACCATTCACAGATTTGCCTTTTGTGGACTTATTTTAGAACATAACTCCTAAACAGCAAGGTCCTGAATATCTATTATTATTATTATTATTTTTTTATTTATTAAAACTGAATGAAGAGGCTTACCTCAATATTTTCTTATGAAACCCTTGTATTCTGATACTCACTATATTACAGAAGTTAATATTTTATAAATTACTTAAATGAATTTTTTAAACACTGGAAGAAAGCGGACGATTCAAAATACGCACTATCAGCAATTGAAGACTCCAACCCTGATGCTTGGAATTATTTATAATGTGAAAAAGTTAATATTTTATAAATTACTTAAATGAATTTTTTAAACACTGGAAGAAAGCGGACGATTCAAAATACCCACTATCAGCAATTGAAGACTCCAACCCTGATGCTTGGAATTATTTATAATGTGAAACAAATTGAACTTTGTTGTTCTTATTTATTTTAATACCGTTATTATTTATTATTATTATTATAATAATTACATTTTTTTTTTTTTTTACCTCATCTTTTCTTTAGCCTCTTCAAAACTATTTGTATAAAAATAAAGTTCTTGAAAAGTTGTAATAAGGGGTTCCTGCTGAGAAGTGCGTTCTGGCTCAAAAGGCAAAATGCTAGCTGCAGGTGAAAGTGCATGCTAAATAGGAAAAAATTTGAATAACAAATCAGACACTAATTAAAAACCAAGTTTTAAGAAATAATACTGAAATTAGAAGTTACAGTTCAGAACTGTTGGTAAGCAATGTAAGATAAATTATACAGGTGATTTTTATTTCACACAGAGACTTCATTAATTATTATTATGCCAAAATGGCTACAAAACATATTCTAGTAAATAAAAATGTAATAAGATGGTACCTATCTATGAGGGCGCATCAATAATTTCAATGTCAAAGTATCTGCTGGCCCAGATGGGCAATCTTCAGTTAATTTTAAAAATGGACCTTTCCATGGCGCCTCTGTAGCCAGGTGGGAAGGAGCAGCAGTGCATAGCACACGCTTCTTGATTAGACCGGGGTTCGAGCCCATCACCACCAAATACGGAGGATGCGGAAAGGTCAGGGAATGACAACCGCATATTCCTGGAGCAATATGGCCTTAGTTGCTAATGCTCCTAAAAAGCAAAATTACAAACAAACAAACAAACAATAACCTTTCCATACCTGAAAACACAACTCCTACATCTGAATGTTCCTTCCAGACTGGCTACTTTCTACTTCCCTTAAAACGTTTTTATATGAACCTTGTTGTTCTCATATATTTTATTATCATTATTATTTATTATTATTACATTTTTTTTTTTTTTACCTCATCTTTTCTTTAGTCTCCTCAAAACTGTTTGTATAAAAGTAGAGTTCTTGGAAAGTTGTAATAAGGGATTCTTGCTGAGATTTTCTAGATCCTGTTGCAGTATGCTATTGCAACAGGATCTAGAAAAGTTAGGCAGATGGGCTGAGAAATAACAAATGAAGTTTAACATTGATAAATGCAAAGTACTGCATATAGGTAGCAGTAACCAAAGAAAAATGTCCAACTGTATGGTACTACACTCAGAGAAGTGAAGAATGAAAAAGACCTCGGGGGGTAATTGTGCAGTCAGATATGAAGTTCTCTGAGCTGTGCAGACAGGCTGTCAGAGCAGGTCATGGAGTCTTGTCAATGATATATAGGAATTTTGCTCGCAGAGAAAAGGAGGTGATTATCCCTTTATATAAGGCAATGGTCAGGCCACACCTTCAGTACTGCATATAGGTCTGGATGAATCATTTTAGGAAGGATGTAGAGTTGATAGAATGAGTACAAAGAAGGACAACAACATTGGTAAGAGGAACGAAGGTGGTGCTCTTAGCAAGAAAGGCTTAATGTAAAGTTGCGGTGCCTGGAGACTAGGTACCTGCAAGCTGATCTGATGAGATGTATAAGGCTTTGTTGAATGGTTTGAGTAGGCCCAATGCTCATGGGACCCTTCCACTTGCTCAGATTACAAACCTGAGAGGGACATAGATGCAAATTGAGGAAAGAGAGTTGTAGAAAAGATGTGGGGAAGTTTGCCTTTAGCCAGCAGATAGTTGATTGCTGGAACAGATTTCCATGTGTTGTTGTGGAAGTTGATAGCTTAAATAAATTTAAGGCTGAACTAGACAAACATTTGGAGTGACTGGATGGGTGAAATGGGTGAAATTTCTTTTTGTTTTGCTGATGCTGTATACGCTTACTTTCTTGCATCATATGCTTCAACTAATGCTAATGCAAATATCACTGTTTTATTCAAAATTTGCTCGACTCTTCCAACAGAAGAAATATTATTAATTTTTCAATATGAAAGGCATAAATTATTTACATACTACGCAAAAACACCGTACTATGCAGGAGTGGATATATGCAATTGACAGTAATTGAAAATTAAGCTTTAATTTAGCTGGAATTTTTTTTTACCTAGCTTTTATGCAGTATACAGGCAAAATGAACTAGGCAAAACTTTAATATTATCATAAATTTGTTCAATTTCCTCAGGTTCTTGTGGGACAATCAAGTTCTAAAGAAATTTAATCGGAGTGCGGGTCAGAAACAACCTAAAAATGTCCAGGTACCTCTACTATATAATGGCAATGTGAGAATGCACACACGCGCGCACGCACACACACACGCGCACGCACGCACGCACGCACACACACACACACACACACACCTTCAATTATTGAGGAATCACTACAATTTAAGTATCTTAAGAAGTTTAGCATCATAAAGAAATAGTTCCTAACCTCTCCTACAGTTCAGATTCTACTCCTTATGACTTCTTTCTATTTCCTAAAGTCAAGGATAACTAAAGAGTTTAATTTTCCATCAGACACTGACTTGAGCATTAGCCTTTTAGCATTAGTAGAGGCTTACAATGCAAGAAAGCAAGCTTATGCAGCATCAGCCAAAAAAAAACACTTCCAATTTCACCCCTCCATTCATTCCAAATGCCTGTCCAGCTTAAATTTATTTAGGCTATCAACTTCCACAACAAGAGAAGGAAGTCTGTTCCATCAATCAACTACCCACTGGCTAAAGGCAAATTTACGTACAACTATTCTACAACTGTCTTTCATCAATTTGAATCTATGCCCCCTCAGGTTCTTAATCTGAGCAACAGGAATAATCCCACCAGCATTCAGCTTGCTCAACCCATTCAAGGTCTTATACACCTCAATCATATCACCTCGCATGTGCCTACTCTCAGGGTGCTGCAATTTGCAGAACTTAAGCCTTTCTTGGTAAGAGCACCCCTTTGTTCCCCTCACCAATCTTGTTGCCCTTCTTTGTACTCATTCTAGCAACTCTACATCCTTCCTAAAATGAGGGTTTCAGAACAGTGCACAGTACTCAAGGTGTGGCCTGACTACTGCCTTGTACAACAGGATAATCTAGTCCCTGTCCCTGATAGCAAAATTCCTATATATCATTGACAAGACTCCATGACCTGCCCTGGCAGCCCGTCTGCACTGCTCAGTGAACTTCATATCTGACTGCACAATTACCCCCAGGTCTTTTTCACTTTCCACTTCTCTGAGTGTAGTACCACTCAGTTGGTACATTTCTCTTGGGTTATTGCTACTCATATGCAGTACTTTGCATTTGTTCATGTTAAACTTCAGTTGCCACTTCTCAGCCCATTTTCCTAACTTTTCTAGATCCAGTTGGAGTAGCATACTGTCTTTAACAACCCTGCCAACCTTTGTATCATTTGAAAATTTGGACATTAAATCTGATATGCCTTCATCAATATCATTGATGAATACAAAAAAAAAAAAAGGGGGGGGGCCTAGCACCGAACCCTGGGGAACTCCAATAATAACATTCATCCATGAAGAGCAGTGTCCATTGATTACCACTCTCTGTCATCTCCCACTCAATGCTGTACAAATTGGAGTGGTAATGCCATACCACTCCAATTTGTACAGCAGTCTTCTATGTGCAATAGTATCAAAAGCTTTCCTGAAATGCAAGTATATGATATCAAAAGACAGTCTTGTCTGACAAATTTTATTGGTTAGACAAGACATTCCTTTAACAAACTGATGCTGTCTTAACTATTACTGCAGTCTTGTCTAGATGATCCTGCAATGCTTCTTTAACAAGTAATCTAACAAGTAATTTTTCATAATCTAAGGGTTTGCTTAATTCCTTTGCTGCCTCCTTTAATATAACTGGATAGATCCCGTCCACACCAGGTGCCTTCCTTTGTCTATACATAATAGATATCACTCAGGATCTTAAATTATCCCTCACACAACAGCTTCTCAAAGTATTTAGGTATGGGCAAAGAGGTAAGGCAGGGCAGGGCATGTCCAGGAAGGGACAATTGCAATCATCAATTCCAAACTCTGTTCCAGAGCCTTAGTAAATTGGAAAAGAAAATACTATTTTGATTTATGTTATTAAGTTGCATGGTAATTCCTCATGGCTATATGTATATTATATACAAGCTAGTTAAAAATTCAAGCTCAATTTATTATCAGTTACATATATCATCATTCCTCCTCCTAAAAAATAAGTATGGATTCATCCCTGCACAAGTTCAGAGAAATTGATGGTGGTTATGACTAAAAGGAATAACCAACAGAAGTTCAAAAAATGTTTTATATTTTTAATATAATTTTCTCAATATTTTTTTATAATCTCTTGTATACTGTGAATAAGCAGACCACTTATTTCTTTTGAGGCTATTTGATCACTGCATGGTTTCACTGCTGAGTATTCAGTGGTGAATGACAAACTTAATGGCACCTGAGATCAATATCAAATAATCTACAGACTGCTAAAAAAATAAATCAGTCAGATATTATTTAAACTGATCTGGCCGAAGCTTTTGACTCCATCTGCATTTAGCCATACTGGCCATACTTTTGACTAAACTGAAATATTGTGGTTTAAAGGGGCTTACATCACTTGGCTGTTTGTGATAATTTTCAAAGGCACCTGACAATACCAAAACAGAGAAGATTGTGGGGGGGGGGGGGGAATTATGTGGTTTATATAATAATGCTATTAAATATTCCTTATTTGTTCTGTTCCCTTATAACTATATAGACCTCTTTTTCCTTATACCACCACTTACACATCTGACCTTGCTTCACAGGAGAATTCTACATTCAAGGAAACTTCTCAATTATGTATAATTCCCTTCGGAAAGGCTGAGTGTTCAAGAATAACAAACTCACAAATTAATAAACAACAAAGTTTATTTACATATATATATACAACATAATATACAATTGAATAAAAAAACATGTAATATGACATACAAAGTTAAATCAAGGATACCTTGCATAAATTATTCTTATTCCTGTTTCCCTTCACTAGCTAATCTGAGTTGACCATTATATGAAAACACTTGATTCATTCTTCTTGCCCTAACTAACTCCTAACACTTATACACATTCACCATACCTATTTCACTTACTCCTGGATAAAATTCTGTTTCATATATTAACAATCAATATGCTATTTTCATCATTATACTCTGTGTTTTCACCATTCTGTTACAAAGTACTGAAAACCAATCTTAACTTTCCTAAAGTCTCTATTTGTTATTAGTCTTTCAGATAAACCAACAATTCTTCATCAATACAAACACTATATTCAGATTTTCTCATATTTAAAAAAAGTAAAGTGCAGCCATTATCAACCCACTGCAGGGTGGAAGCCTCCTCAACAATTCATGCTGAGGGAAATGGACCATAATCTGCCACGCTGGTCCAGTGCGGGTTGGCAGATCGACCGTATTCAGCAGTCAGGGGCTTGAACCCTGGTCTACTCAAAGAGCGTGTACTACTGCACTCCCGCTCCTGCCCACTCGGCTACGGAGGGCATTCTATCATTAAAACATATTCAGAGTTGCTTGCATAACTCAATTATCTATCATTAAAACATATTCAAAGTTTCTCTTTATAAACTTTACTACCCTTCTAACACATTATAATTATTTGAACAACAATTTAATCTATTACTCATCCTTCGTTTCCCTTGCATTTTACAATAACCTTTTTTAACATAATAACTCTGTTAGTATATATAATTTACTTCAGAGATAATTTATCTATCACTTTACTTTCTAGTGCTACCCCCTTTTTTTTAATTAATTACTATACTGTTTCACTAACAGTCCTTGTTAACTTACAGTACTTACTATATTTCTCACCTACTTCTATCTTTTTTCTTTCCTTTCCAGGGAGGTTTCAAACTTTCATTTTTGACTCTCTGAGGATCTCCATCTGCTTTCACCTGAATCTGCTACAGATAATTTTTTGGAACTCTTGGCTGCATGAGTCTGGTGCCCTTTCTCTGTCTTATTCAGGCTACCTTCCATTCGCTGCTTCCTTCCTTCTCATCGAGCTACTAATTTTGTGGATTTCGCTCCTTCTCTCTCTCCACCTTATTAAAACTTATTCACAAAAAGAAAACTCACAGGGTTGAGAAGGAGTTAGTAGAGAAGGAGTTAGTGTGAGCTACTCTCACACTAACTCCTTCTCTAATCCACTTTTTTACAGCTCATCCACAAGGCGATAGCTCATAGGGTGCCACCCTCGCTTCTCCGCTCCACCTTTTAACATTACTTAACATTTTAACATTTACTCATTTCCATAATCTATTAGTCCTTGTATCCCCCTCCCCAACTAGCAGTTTTCCAACCCACCTAACACTGCCTCGACAGCATCAGCAAAAATTCTTGCATCCTTTCTATTTAAGTGTATCCCATCCCTGTAGAAGCAATCTCTTCTGTTAACAAGTACAGTCCAGGCTGAAAAAAATTCTACCCCTTGAGCCTTGCACAATCCCTCCAGGGCCGAATTGATCGACAAGGCTCTCATCATATACTCCCTCCTATCGTGTCTGGGCAGAATTGCAGACACTTTCAAATTCAACCCTAATTCACGGCTTTTTTTCAACAGTGACCTGTACTTGCTAAGTAATTCCGCCGGTCTCCCACTCTTAATATCATTAGTAAAACTCAACATAAAACTCAACTCGGGGTTCTGTGTTCTCTCCCCCTGTTCACTCACACTTTGTTCATCTGAATTGCGTCCGCCCTTGTTCTGAGTCTTAACCAATCTTTCTCATTTTATCAACTTTCACTCTGTCCCTATTTGCTCATGTTATCTTTTCCCAAGCTGTCCCCTTATTGCTCGATCTAACTTCTTATTTTACGAAATTTGTAAAATTTCTCAGGCTGTCTGTACCTTTGAAGTCAGCCGCTTATAGTTATACTTTACCAGACTTATTTCACAAGACCTACAAAACTTGCCATCACCGACAGCCAGACGCCAGTCTTAACTCTAATTCTAGCATTTGTCCCGTATTTACTACCTGTCTCTTCTCCAGGTGTCACCGATCAAAGAAATGTTCCGACAGTACCGTGGTCCACCGCACCATTGTTTTCCAGAGTTAACACATATTACCAACAGCCGTTGCTACCAGTTTCCATTGTTTTGATTTGTCCCTGTGTGCTGGGAACCGAAGTGTACCCAGATTGCTAATAGCCTTTCAGCTTACCGCTCCCCTTCTATAAACGTTGATTCAATCCCTTGCGAGTGACCTTAGTAATATTCTTGACTTGTAAGGTTTCACTCCCCCATATTGCTATATTATAAGTTTTACTTTAAATTAATCTCACTTTTCTATAAAATATTATACTTGTAAGATTTTACATCTTACAAGATGAAGAAGCTCCTCAGTGACAATTTCTTATCAGCTTAGAATTTCTCAGATTTAGTGTCTCTTTTTTAGCATTAGTATTAGTTGAGGTCCATTTCCTCAAAGGTCCATTATGGTCCATTTCCCTCAGCATTGTTGAGGAGGATTCCATCCTGCAGTGATAATGCAAGATGGTTGATAATGGCTGCAATTTACATTAGTTGAGGCATATGATGCAAGAAAGCAAGCTTATACAGCATCAGCCCAAAAAAAAAATCTTCCCATTTCACCCATCCGGTCACTCCAAATGTTTGTCTAGTTTGGCCTTAAATTTTTTTAGGCTCTCAGCTTTCACAACAACAACAGATGGAAGTCTGTTCTGACAATCAACTACCCGTTGGCTAAAGGCAAACTTCTGCACATAAATTCTACAACTGTCTTTCCTCAATTTGAATCTATGCCCCCTCAGGTTCTTAATCTGAGCTAGCAGAAGTATCCTGTCGGCATTGAGCCTGCTCAAACCATTCAAGGCCTTATACACCTCAAACAGATCATCTCGCAGGTGGCTAGTCTCCAGATGCCGCAACTTGCAGAACTTAAGGGTTTCTTTGTAAGCGCACCCCTTTGTTCCTCTCACCAATCTTGTTACCCTTCTCTGTACTCATTCTAGCAACTCTACATCTTTCCTAAAATGAGGCCTCCAGACCTGTATACAGTACTCAAGGTGTGACCCTGACCATTGTCTTATACAAAGGGATAATCACCTCCTTTTCTCTGCTAGCAACATTCCTATATATCATTGACAAAACTCCATGACCTGCTCTCGCAGCCCGTCTGCACTGATCAGAGAACTTCATATCTGACTGCACAATTACCCCTCATGTCTTTTTCATTCTCTACCTCCCTGAGTGTAGTACCACACAGTTAGTAGATTTCTCTTGGGTTACTGCTACCTATATGGAGTACTTTGCATTTGCCAATGTTAAACTTCAGTTGCCACTTCCCAGCCCATCTGTCTAACTTTTCTAGATCCTGTTGCAGTTGCATACTGTCTTTACTGTCATTAACAACCCTGCTAACCTTTGTATCATCTGCAAACTTGGACATTAAGCCTGATATACCTTCATCGATATCATTGATAAATATGAAAAATGATAAATAAACAATAAAAAAAACGATAAATATAATACACAAAATAACTTTTCAACTCAAGTGACCTCAGAATCAAAAAAAAAAAAATCATGTTACATAAAAATTTATTCTAATATTAATACAAATTGCAAGACTGGCATTTGTACTAATATTAGAATAAATTTCTGTTTATTCTTGGGCTGGCTGAGGACAGAAGAATTTTTATATTCAACACAACTGCATACAATATTCAATTAAGGGCAACCAGATTTTTTTAGTTTCACTACCATAGTTCACAAGAGGCCATCACCCGCAAATTTATACCAGACATATGCAAAGTATATCCCAAATCACCATCCTGGTTCTCCCCAGGCCTTCTAACCACGTACCTCCTAACAGGGCATGGTGCCTTTCGCAGCAAACTGAACCTTCTTGGACTTTCCGACAGCCCCCTTTGCACCTGTGGTGCCCAGGAAACCTGGGACCACTTGATGCATGACTGCCTACTATATGATGACCTCAGATCTTCTCTCATCACACAAATTCATTTCATCCCGAGAGATCAGGAGCAACATCTCCTGGAAGACCACCATACCTATACAGCATTTTCGAACTTTGCTCAGGGCCTCTTCACGAGGCGGAAAACCCTACCACAACCACAGAATCAGACCCAACCAGACAATGAAACGGCCTAAACAGCCATGTGTTAAGACCACTACTTGCTTCAGCACACTGCAATCCCCGTGAAGACTTTCAACCTGCACAATAATTGTGCCTTTACAATGTAGTCTCAACATCACCTTCATCTACCATGACTGCCGCTCCGGCTTCGCCTCCCACCAAGTTGACTCACCACTGAAATGACTACTATCTGGATGGGACTTCTTTGTCCCAGGATTGACACTACTCGGATTTGATCCTCTCTGATTGACTCTACCAAATACATCTTCATGCAGCTCACTACTGAAATGACTTCACCACCTGGCCGGGACCTGTCTGTCCCAGGACTGCACTACTCGAATCTTACCTTCTCGGAGTGGACTCTGCCAACTATGACTTCACGCAGCATTGCTGCCAATGCCACGTGGCGATCCTGAACCCGTGCTCCCTTGCGCGGCCCTGTTTCTCCCCTGTCCTGGCGGGGAGGAGGTGAAGGTCCCCTTGTCTCCTCCCCGCCACCCCCCCCTTTCCTTCTGGTGTGGCATGGGCCTGCCTCACTGATTTTGGGGTCATCTACTCTATCGACCCTATACTTCTGTCTCTCACCCCCCAGCCTTTAGTCTCCCCTCCCCCCTCTAGCTTTCCAACTAGCGTTCATCCCATGTCAAAATTATCCTAGCCCTACACCCAAAATTCTTAATTCCACACTGTATAACTTAAAACTCCTTGGCCTGACCCAACCTCTAGCGCACCCCCCATTTTTTTTTTTTTTTTTTTTTTTTTTTTTTGGTCCTAGCCACTGAAATCCCAGGAAATTAGGTGGCAGGACCTGCCAGAGTACTTATTTAAAAATACTGGTGTACCTGGCTTGCCTCCACGGGGCTAAGTGTGGGCAACGTTGGGCCTCAGTAGGGGTCCAGCGGCTAAATAGCCAGATGAACAACGGTACACGACACTACATCCAACAATATCCATACACTTTTAAATCTCTGGCCTTTACAGTGTTCTGTAACACGCGACAATGTAGACTACACGGAGATGGGGGTAACCCCTGGTGCCGTTAGACCCTAAACACACTTTACACTTTACACACTTTACACAGTTCACAAGAGGCCATGCATTTTCTTGGAAGGAGAACAAGCTGGAATCCACAGCCTCCTTAGCATTAGCATTAGCAAGGGCACATGATGCAAGAAAGCAAGCTTATATAGCATCAGCCAAAAAAACCCCCCTTATTTCACCCATCCCCTCGCTCCAAATGTTTGTCAAGTTCTGCCTTCAATCTACAAAGTATTTATGCTATCAACTTCTACAATGACAGATGGAAGTTTTTTCCAGCAATCAACCACCGGCTGGCTAAAGGCAAACTTCCGCACATCTATTCTACAACCATCTTTCCTCAATTTGAATTTATGCCCTCTCAGGTGATTATTCTGAGCAAGAGGAAGAATCCCATCAGCATTGAGCATGCTCAAACCATTCAAGGTTTTATACACCTCAATCAGATCAGATCACCTCACAGGTGCCTAGTCTCCAGACACTGTAATTTGCAAAACGTAAGCCTTTCTTTGTAAGAGCAACCTTTTGTTCTGTTCACTAATCTTGTTGCCCTTCTCTGTACTCATTCCAACAGCGCTACATGTTTTTTAAAATGAGGCCTCCAGACCTGTATACAGTACTCAAGGTGTGGCTTGACCATTGCCTTATACAAGGGGATTATCACCTCCTTACCCCTGCTAGAAAAATTCCTGTATATCATTGACAAGACACCATGAGAGCCTCTTGCAGACCGTCTTGCAAGACACCCTCTTGCATAATGTCTGCACTGCTCGGAAAACTTCATATCTGACTGCACAATTACCCCCAGGTCCTTTTCATTCTCTACCACTGTCAGTGTGGTACCACAGAGTTGCTACGTTACTCTGGGATTACTGCTTTCCATATGTAGTAATGTATCAACTCTCTCAAATATATGATATCAAAGTTATTCTTTGCATACAGTTCTTTTGTCACTACATCATAGTATCCTTATTGGTGGTAGCACACTAACCAAAGGACAATAACTGGCACTTGCTTGACAGTGCAGCAGTGTACTGTCATTAGTGTACACAATTAACAACCCTGCCAACTTTCATACTGTCTGCAAACTTGGACATTAAGCCTGATATACCATCATCAATATCATTTATAAATACAGAAAACAACAATGGACCCAACACTGAACTCTAAGGGACTCCACTAATAACATTAGTCCACAAAGAGCAGTGTCCATTGATTAACACTCTGTCTTCTCCTACTCTACCATCCCTTTATCCATAGCAGCAATTTGCCTCTAATGCCACACTTCTCCAATTTGTGCAGCAGTCTTCCATGTGCAACAGTATCAAAGGCCTTTCTAAGATCCAAATATATGATATCAAAGTTATTCTTTGCATACAGTTCTTTTGTGACTACATCATAGTATCCTTATTGGTGGTAGCACACTAACCAAAGGACCATAACTGGCGCTTGCTTAAATGATCCTAGGAAGTGGACTTTTTTCTACTTCTGCAAAAAAAATAAATAAATAAAATAAAATGAAATCACTCATAGTTTCCCCATCACCAAAAAGTGATTCTCCAATTGTCCTTTGAACTCAAATTCTCTGCCTCAGTCACCATGGCATTTATAATTTATTGCTTTTCAAGAGCCAGCCTTCTGTTATTCCCCCATATTTTATCTTTATCTCTCTCTTCCTCCCTCCCTCCCTCCAACCATTGAGAACATATACCTTTCATTATTTTTCTGATTCCCTTCAGAGCATTATACACCTTGAGTATGCCCCACTCCTTCTTAAGATGTTTAGTTGGCAAACTTTGCAGCCCACATCTTTAGCTGTTCTACCTATGAATATTACTTAGTGCCCTTGACCAATCAGGTCACTCTTCTCTGAACCCTCTCTGGATGCTTTTATTGTCTTATACAAGAGGACAATGAATCCTTCCCTCTATTTTCAAAAGTCCCACAAATCACAGAGAGAACACCATGTGCCTTTCCAGCTTGTCTCTTTATGCTGAATGGCAAATTTCTTATTTGATTGTATGATATCCTTAAGTCTATTTTGTCCAGAATCACTTCTAGCTCCTCCTCTCATCTCCAGCTCATAAGTAACTCCAAGATGCAAACCTTACATTTAGAAGCAGTAAATATTTATTATTATTATTAGCCACGTTGTGCAAGGAAGCCTGAGACTTTTGCTGCCAACCAAAAAAATATTTCTGAATTACTCTGAGAGAGAGAGAGAGAGAGAGAGAGAGAGAGAGAGAGAGAGAGAGAGAGAGAGAGAGAGAGAGAGAGAGAGAGAGAGAGAGTCAAAAGTAGAAGAGAATCACCAAGGAAGATGATATCCAGCTCAGGACCCTGGGTGTGTGCCAAGCCCATACTCACAAGATGTGAGCCCCTGGGGTTACTTGTCATTTTTCAAATAATATCTGACCAAGTCATTCTGAAGTAGCATGGCCTGATTCTGGTTGTTAACACTGAATAACATGTGGTACCCACATCCTTCTTAAAATGAGGCTTACAGACCTGTTATGTATGCAGAATTAAAAATGTAGCCTAACCTTTGCTTTATACAATGGGATAATCACCTCCTTGTCCCTGCCAGCAAAATTCATGAATATCATTGACAAACCCAATGGCCTGTCTGCACTGCAGACAGGCTACTGGGCCAGCTTAGAAAAACTGTTCAGAAAACTTCGTCTGACACACAATTAGCTCTGGATCTCACCACCTTTAGTGTCGTATCACCTAATTAACATGGAATACCGCATATTATTCAGAGATTACTACTCTGAATAATATGTATACTGCTGCCGATATGCAGTACCTTACACTTATTAACGTTAAATATAGTGAATTTTAAAATAAGCACAAGGAAGCAGAGTAGTGCACTTCTGCTTCCTTGCGCTTATTTTAAAATTCCATTAAATTAAATCTCATTCCCCCTTAATGCATTAACTTAACCATTCCACCTTATATTTAGCTATCAGTCTTTTCATAAAACCATTACAGATTATATTCAAGGTGAGTACCGCACTTTAAGCATTTTGCTATTTTTATATTTAGTATAATTTCAGTTTAACTCCCATTCAGAAACAGTCCCTTTTTCTTACTTGCTTCACATACTCTCCTCAGAGTTCCTTTCAGATGATGCTTGGAATTGCAAATTAGCGTAGCATCATCTGCATAATGAAGATTGTTTACCTTCAGTCCTCCAATTTTGATGCCAGAGTCTAAATCTTTCACAGCTTCATGCAAAATATCTTCAGCATAAAATGCAGCCCTGCCTGACACCTTTCCCGATTTTGAAAAAGTCTGTGTTTTCCAATGTTGGTTCTTACAGTTCCTTCTTGTTTCTGGTATAGTAGCTTAATCAGCTGAATTATGTGGATTGTGAATCCCATATTATTCATCATTTCCCATAGTTTCTCACGTAGAACACAATCAAATGCTTTGGAATAATCTATAAAACACAAAATGACTGGAACCTTGAATTCTTTGCATTTTGTAACAATCAGATGTAGACTTAAGATCTGGTTCTTCTGCCCTTTCTGAAACCTATTTGCTCTTCTAGCATTTCTTCTTCAAGTTTCTTGAAATTCCTGTAATTTGAACAAACTTTCAGATTTCCTTTTTTTGGAAAGGGAATGAAAACTGATTTCTTCCAATCTGATTGCCCTTCTCTGTACTCATTCTAGCAAGGATGTAGAGTTACTAGAATGAGTACAGAGAAGGGCAACAAGATTGGTGAGAGGAACAAAGGGGTGCACTTACGAAGAAAGGCTTAAGTTCTGCAAGTTGCAGCATCTGGAGACTAGGCACCTGCGAGGTGATCTGATCAAGGTGTAAAAGGCCTTCAATGGTTTGAGCAGGCTCAATGCTGACAGGATACTTCCACTTGCTCAGATTAAGAACCTGAGGGGGCATAGATTCAAATTGAGGAAAGACAGTTGTAGAATAGATGTGCAGAAGTTTGCCTTTAGCCAGTGGGTAGTTGATTGTTGGAACAGACTTCCATCTGTTCTTGTGGAAGTTGATAGTTTAAATAAATTTAAGGCTGAACTAGACAAACATTTGGAGTGACCGGATGGGTGAAATGGGAAGATTTTTTTTTTTTTTTTTTTTTTTGGCTGATGCTGTATACGCTTGCTTTCTTGCATCATATGCTTCAACTAATACTGATGGCCACTGTCCTGTCCTGTTTCTCAAACGTTTAGAATCATTTTACGAAAAACCTAGGTGCCCTTTATACCTGAATCTTTAATCAGTTCTGCTGGGATTTCATTAATTCCAGATGACTTGCTGCACATCAGTTTTCTAATGGCTTTTTTTGACTTCTTGCTTCTGGTTCATGATCACACTCTTGAAAATGGTGTGGCAGATCATTAGTATCAGCAGGTGTTATAAACAGCTGCTTAGTATTCTTTCCAGCTTTCTTAATTGAATTCTCCTCTGTTAAAATTTGCTCTTGCAGCCCTTAATTACATTAAGTTTTGGATGGAACTTTTGTTTAAGGACTTAATAACATCATGCATCTTCTTAGTGTTGTTTCATTTGTTGTAGTATTAAATTTCTTTGCACTTTCGATTGATATAATCCTGTTTGTCGTGGATTAAACAGCGCTTGATGACTTTGCCCAGTTTCTGATACTCTTCGTTTCCTTGAACACAGGGGTTTTTTTGCAATTCATCTCTGTTCAATAAGTTTAAAAGTGGCTTCTGTAATCTACTGCTTCCTAATATTTTTCCTTTCTCTAATGTATCTATTTTCTGAATCCTTAATAATGCTTTTTTATTTTCACACATTTCCTCAGGCAGCATTTCTTCATCCAGTTCTAACAGAGCTGGAAAACGATTGCTTGTTTCAATTATATAATCATTGGGAATATTTTCTATATTCCATCACCTAGGGAAAACAGTCTTCATGATCTTTTTCAGCTTCAACTTGAGATTGATGTGAAGTTGTTAATGATCACTGCCACAATCTGCACCAGGAAGTGCCTTTGTTGTGATAACACTGGAACACCATCTTTGCTGAATAAAGATGTAATCAATTTGATTCTTTCGTTTACAATCAGGAGATTTACATGTGTAGAGTCCCTGTTCATTTTGGGTGTTGCTGAAAGCGGGTGTTACATATGACAAGACTGTTCAAAGATGACAAAATTCAATTAATCTTTTCCCCTGTTCATTTCTAGTGCCAAGACCAAACCTTCTCCATTCTGGACTAGAAGAAATTGTCTTGCCTACTTTTTCATTGAAATCACTCCTCTAGATTTGCCATGTTTTGTGTTAACAGGGCCATCTTGGGAAGGATGTGGTCACCATGCACGGACAGCCTTAGGTAAGGAGAGGCTATGTATGACACACCCTTATTCCCCTGGGAATGAGGACCAGAACTAAAAGTGATGGTGAGATGAAACTGTCCTCAAAATACTTAGCCCCTCGTTTGGTATAACAAAATAAATATCATCCACTCCTGGAGTTTGACCTTTCTTCAAAGCCAGTAACTTTTCGAATAGATTCCTTGTCCCTGTTTCCCCATAGTTTGAATGGGCCTCCAGTAAATAGTATTGCAAAGTACCTGTTCAACTCATTTACCACTTCTTTTGGACTTTTTATGATTCCTCAAGATTGATATAGTAAGGGGGGTGGACGACCGATTCAATCTCTTCTTTTTTGTATTTACGTACAAATAATTTGCTAGCAATTTTCCACATTCAGCTTTTACCTGTCTTATCCTCATCAGTGGTTTTGTTACAAATGTGTTTGTAATGCTCATATAAATCAGTGTCATGTGATAGCCTGCAATTGTCCCATGTTCCTCCCTCCCCCTTTGCCAATTAGACTTTAACCTCTCATCATCCATTTTGGGAACTTTCTTTTGTGGAACTTCTCCACCGGAGGGAATGTTTTTGGTTTCCAGGATAATTCCTTGAAAACTTCCCATAATGAATTTATATCAAATAGCATACAGTTGTCCCTCCAGTTAACAGAGATCATGTTGAAACTGAAACCTTCACCTTGAACTTTGACTGCAGAAATCTCTTTCATTTCTGTGATCAAAGGAAAACAATGAGCTTTTTGGCCATTACTCAACAAGTTGAAGTTTTCAATGTAGTTTGGAACCCTAGTGAACAATTCATTGAGGATATCAGAGCCCTTTTGAAGAAATTCGTAGGTTAACTGGATAGTTACCAGTGTGAAGAGAGTGCATAATCTGTATCTACGTGTTTTTTATTTTCACCAGTGCAACAAAAGCCTGTTGCTTCCTTGCAATAATATGACTAATACTAATACTAACATATCAGCAGTCCCCAATTTCCAATCTGTAAAAGGAAAGTGCCTTAATTTTTTTTCACATTCTTCAAAATTATTTCGCACATAATATGTCCACACTTGGCACATAACAGGTCCTTGAGGTTGTCACAGACATTCTCTCAGATATGCCAGACAAGCTGTACTTGCTACCTGGGAGTCTAAAACACTGATGGAACTGATATTCGGGTGACACTCAAGTCAAGTGGACCCAATTTCGGCGAAGTCCGGACGGTCTGTGACAGCCAAATCCTCTGCTTGCACCTTCACGATGGTGGGACTGTTAGTAATCCTGGATGGTCACCCACCATGCACAAGTGCATGGTGGGTGACCATCCAGGTGTGAACCAACGTAAGCAGGGGTCGAGGTGTGGCGCCCACACCACATGGAGGAATGCTGCCCCTCTATGTTACCAGGCAGTACTAGGTGGAAGATGACTCTTATCAACCGGTGAAATACCACCACTTTGCTTACTGGAGGCTTGAAGTGGTGGAACCCATGTTTAGTCTCTAGAGCTAAGTTCCGGTCAACCCTTCCCTATCTCTTCCATCATGCAGTATGATTGATGACTTTTGAGGTTATGATGAACGTCGTGGTGAGATCCAATATTCCTTACATTTCGAGGGTACAGCTCTAAAACGGATTTCGCAGGCTGGCCGCTAGTTAGTACACCGGACCGGACCTATTGGTAACTCTCTAGGAGGCTTCCACATCAGCTAGTGTATAATCTTGCTACCTCTACTCTGCCAGATAGTGACTGGAGGGAGTCCGAGTAGTGTGTATGCAGGGAGCATTACGAAGCCACGTTATGTCAAAGATCTGGGTATATCCTTACCATATGTACGCCATATCCAAAAATTTCATTACTTCATACAGCATGTCCCACCCACTTTTTCTTACTATTGAATACACCATGAATTGTCAAACTAATAGAGCAAGCTTATCTGCGAAAATATCTAAACATCCCAAGCACTTCCTAATTCATTTCACAAATATATGGGGTCTCAATTCTAATCTCAACGATGTACATTTCCACTTGCAGTCTGCCAAACCTCATGTACTTTTTCTGACAGAATCTCAGTTATCGGTTGATTCAACTACTGCTCATCTCAGATGCCTAAATTATTCGCTGTATGATTCCTTTCGCCTCAAAGGTGGTACTTGTGCATATGTCCATTCTGATATTCCCTGTCAGAGACCTGACAATTTGGAATCTCCTCTCTTTGATCTTCTCTGGCTTAAAATCTCTCTACCTCATTGTGTCAAATTCATCTGTTGTCTCTACCGTTCTCCCAACTCGACTAATCACTTGGAGCTCTTTGACTTCCTCTCTTTGCAACTTGACTTTCTCCAGTCCAACTCTCCTAACAGTGAGGTAATTTTCCTTGGTGATTTTAATGTTCACAACCCCAGCTGGCTTCCGTTTTCTAGTCACACTGACCAAGCAGGTCGAGATGCTGAGGCTTTTGCAATTACTAATGACCTAGCACAGATTGTTCATTTACCTACAAGAATACCGGACAATCCTAATCATACAGCCAATACGCTTGATCTTTTTCTCACAAACAATCCGTCTAAGTACACGGTCGAAGTGAGAGCTCCTTTAGGCACTTCAGATCACAACTTGGTGATTGTCTCTTCTCCAATGGAACCTTTATCTCATGGCTATTCCAAACCTCGTGTTGTTTGGCATTACAAGAATGCAAAATGGGATGACCTGCGAGACCTCTTTTCTTCTTTTCCTTGGTCGGATTACTGTTTCAAAAGTTCTGATGTCAACGTTTGCTCAGATCGTGTCAGTGAAATTATTCTTGCAGGAATGGAATCCTTTATCCCACACTCCACTTTAAAATCTCGTCCTTTATCTAAACCTTGGTTTTCCAATAAATGTGCTAAGGCTGTTCAGTTCAAGAGAAGAATGTTGCATATCGTAATTGGCTTGTTTCTAATTCTTCAGTTTCATTTTCTGCCTACACCAAAGCTCGCAACAATTGTAAAGCAGTCATTAATCAGTCCAAACTAGAGTTCAAACGAGCTAAGAGTAGAAAACTTGCTTCTTGCCATAATGGTAGCCGAGCATTCTGGTCTCTTGCCAAAGCTATTGGCCACAACGTTTGCCCATCTCTGCTCCCACCTCTGTCCAAACCAGATGGTTCTGTTGTCACTTCAGCCAAGGATAAAGCTGACCTGCTAGCATCCCATTTTTCTTCCAGCTCATGTATTAATGATCTTGGTAAAACACCTCCCACCATTCCCAACACACTCCATTCAATGCCTCCTGTGGTCTTCCGTCAAAAGGATATCAGAAGGATTTTGATGAATCTCGATGCTAAGAAAGCTCCAGGTCCTGATAGTATTTCTCCACTTGTTCTCAAAACCTGTGCTCCTGAACTTACTCCTATTCTTTGCCGCCTTTTTTCGCTTTCTTATTCTAAAGGTGTTTTTCCTTCTGCTTGGAAATTTGCTCATATCCAGCCAGTTCCTAAAAAGGGTGACAAATCCCTCCAATCCAATTATCGTCCCATTGCAATTACTTCTACTCTTTCTAAAGTAATGGAGAAATCAATTAACCGCCAACTCTTAAACTGCCTTGAAACCTTCCGTCTGATCAACGATCACCAGTATGGATTCCATCAGTGTCGATCCACTGGTGATATTCTGGCTTATGTTACCCATTTATGGACTAATTCAATGGAAAGGTTCGGTGAAACACAAGTAGTTGCTCTTGACATCTCAAAGGCTTTTGATCGTGTTTAGCATAAAAGTCTTCTAAACAAGCTTCCATCTTATGGTTTGCCAACTGTTTTTAGTAATTGGTTATCCAGTTTTCTCTCTGATCGCTCACTGAGGGTGATGGTTGATGGCTCTGTCTTCTAAATTCTCCACTAATGCCAGTGTCCCCCAAGGTTCAGTTCCTTCCCCCACTCTTTTCCTCTTGTATATCAATGACCTTCTTCCATTAACTGGAAATCCTATCCATAGTTTTGCCAATGATAGCACATTGCATTCAACTTTCCATTTTGAGAAACCTTGTCCTGCTCAATCAGCTTCAACTTCTCGAAAATCTGCTACCAATTCCTTAAATGCCGATCTTCAGGTAATTCTCCAGTGGGGCAAAGACAACTTAGTTGATTTCAACCCTTCTAAAACTCAGTCTTGTCTTATATCTCGCAAAAAGGATTCTTCTGCTCCTATGCTTATCTTTAGTGACACTCCAATTTCTAGACAAAAGGATATATCTCTTTTGGGGATTACCCTGACTTCTAATCTCTCTCTCTCTTGGCACAAGCACATTACAAATATTGCTTCCTCTGCATCTAAAAAACTTGGTTTTCTCTTTCGCTCTCGGCGTTACTTTTCTTCCAAACAGCTGCTCACTCTGTATAAATCGCAAATCCGCCCTGCCATGGAATATTGTTCCCACATCTGGGGTGGTGCCCCCAAAACCTCACTCAGGCTTCTTGATTCCATTCAGAAGAGGGCAGTTAGGTTAATTAATGATTCATCTCTAACAGAGTCTCTCCACTCGCTGTCTCATAGACGCACTGTTTCTGCTGCATGCCTCTTCTACAGATACTTCCATGGGCACTGTTCTTCTGAATTAGCTTCTATAATTCCCGCTCTCTCTTTCAAAACAGTCCGAACACGTGCCGCCACCAGCCAACATCCATTTACTGTCCAACTTCAAACCCACAGAACCAACTTTTCATCTTCCTCATTTATTCATTCAACTGTCGTTTTCTGGAACAACCTTCCTTCATACGTATTTCCTGAAAATTACAATCTACAGATGTTCAAGTCCAATGTCAACAAATATCTTCTTTCGTCTTCTCAACCTCCAACCCAAGCACGGTACTAAGTACTATAGTTTCTAATACCTCTCGTGTTTGGGGTTCACATAAAAAAAACAAAAAAAAAACACTCTCATCTCCCCTTTATTGCAAGGTCATCTCACACTACAGCAGACTCAAAGCCCATCTGAACTTGATCTCTGGTTAGCATCATGTCTCCATTAGCCTTACCATATCAGCATTAGTTTACTTGATACAAAGCTAAAATTTGTTTATTTTACAATACTCTTTTTTAAATTTTGTATTTTATTCTTTTTACAATCCTGATAGCCCATACAGCTGTTTAAGTACCCCTATATCTTTCCCCTATATGCTGTTGCTAACTGAGGCTACCTACTAATTGATGAGGCGCCTCCATAGCCAGGTGGGAAGGAGCAGCAGTGCGTAGCACACGTTTCTTGATTAGACCGGGCTTCGAGCCCATCACCACCAAATACGGAGGATGCGGAAAGGTCAGGGAATGACCACCGCATATCCCGGAGCAATATGGCCTTAGTTGCTAATGCTCCTAAAAACCAAACAACAACTAATTGATGATGGAACTAAACAGTTTTCAAATCAGTCGCAATAAATAAAAGGATTCGCCTTCTTGGTTATGTCACTGAATAAAAATGGCATTAGTAACTTTAGGTTGACTTGTGGATAAATTATAGAAAAGACACTGATAGTGGTTTTTTTACTATTTATTAAAGAAAGAAGTATGGGTTGAGATCCATACTTCTTTCTTTGATGATGAAGGAACTAAACAGTTGTGAAACTAGTCACAATAGTGCCTAGTTTCACAACTAGGCACTATTGTGAGTTTTTAATAAATAAAAGTATTCACCAGTTGATGTTATTTGTTTAAAAACAACAATAGTTAATTTAAGTCAACTTGTGAATAAATGTAGTTTCCATCACCAAACAAGAGGGACAATAGTGTTTCCCTGGAAGTAAAGACAGAAAAACATAATGCAAAGTAGTGCTATTTTCTCAAACACATTGTGCACTTATTTTGATGATTGGTGGAAGTTCAACCCATGAGTTTTGTAAGGGAAAAAAAAAAAATTCTACAAAAATGGGAATTTATGATAATAAGCTAAAATTTTACCACTAAAATTACTTTATTAACATTTTTAATGCAAATACACACATTTTGAGATGTTTATCATTACTGAGACATATCTACTTGCTACTTATTATATTGGAAAAACATATATTTTTAAAATTGCAAATATTAATGAATTTTATTTATCCTTTAAACAAAACTTGTAAATTCTGGGACAACTTCTTAGAACACAATGTAATTCACTATGAACATCTATCAATTTGTTTCTTGCTTTACATTAAACTGACACCACACTAGAAAATCCAAGCTCAAAGAGAGGTGGTCCTAGTGGAAAAAACCACTAGGACCACCTATTCTGGTAAGCTGAAAATATTTTTATATTTTCCCTTCATCTTTAACCAAAACTATAAGCTTGCACCAGAATCTTTCAACATTTTGGCATCTCTATCTTAGCATAAACATTTACAACATCTCTTCTACAATAGTTACTTGGCATAAAAAAGGATTTTGAATGAGGGGAGAGTCATTGAAAAGTTGGGATAACCGGAAAATATTGCTCTCGTTCCATTTTTAGTGTTCACAAATATTTACAAATAGAAACTTTAACCTCACTTAGATCTACCTCATTGTCTTCTATAAACTGTGCCAGTGTGGGGAAAGCAGAAAAATGTGACTTCTTGACTTTTACAATCCAAAGGTTAAGCTTTTCTTGGAATGCACAAATTTTCTCTGTTGTGTCAATGATTGTTTTTTCTCATCCCTGTAATGTTTTATTCAGTACATTGTTTGCCAAAAATGTCTGCTAAATAGAACAATTTAGAGAACTATGTCAAATTCTCAAAATACAACAACTCATTCTTCTTCTTCTTCTGTTGTCTCAGAAATAAAGCTACTTCAGATAGGAGCTCAAACATTCAAGAACCCTTCCTCTCAATAATCAACGTACTTCCACAACGTACTTCCACATGAAAAGCAGCATTTCCCACATCCATATCCTAGCACAAAAGATGAAACAGGTGAGTTTTTAAAGAACTTCCGTTGATATATTTAGTACTTGTGACAACTATTTCTAGAACTGATTTCAAATTATTCAGGTAACATTTTCTTGGCTAGAGCTTCTCAGTGTAAAATACAATGATGGCTAATAATGTTTGAAACAAATGCCAAGCATTAAAACTTAAAGCCCTGATGTGATCTCTATCATAGCTTCTGCACCATCTTCTTGTGAATTCCACAGAGTTTATGACAGAGCAAATTATGTTGATTACCAAAATCTTGCAGTTTACGAAATATATCAGCTGCACAAGTGTGCTGATCAAGAGACAAGCAAAATAAAATAGATAATCTTGTTTAAACATATTGTCATGCATCCATCCCACAAATGCCATTAAACGTGCAGTGCTAGTAATGTCTGTGCCCTCAATGATTTGAATACCCTATGCTTTGATTGTTTGTAGCTCCCCAATCAGTTGCTCCTTAATATCCTCTGCCATAGTAAAAATCTGTCATTTTACTGTTGAATTACTCAGTGAGGTCTGGTCCAATAATCCAGCTTGCTCCTTACCAAACAGGTTGTAAATGATTAATTTTTCTGCTGGAATTATGAGTTTTTCAGCAATGGTGTGTGGGTTTTTTTTTTTCCTGCACAATAAGTAAAGAAACCTTGTAACTTACGGTCAGCGCTGCATGACAAGCCCTGTGTGAAACACTATAGGTGTCCAGTCTTTGCCACTTCACATTCTCTTCTTTCAGTTTGAAGTAATCAACCTCTTTGTTTGAAAGTTCAGGATGATGTGTCTTAAGATGCTGTTCCAGCTTGCTTGGTTTTAATGATTCTGGTGATAGAATCAACATGTAGACAACATGCTGAGGTTGTCTTTGTCTTCTCCATTTCAAATATACTATTGAATCCAAACTTGATTAAGGCTTCATTGTAGTTCCTTTTTTTTTTTTCTCATGTTTGCTGAAGATTATTTGCTAAAATCAAAAATATCACGCAATTTTTATATTAAAAAGTTTCAAAATTAGCTCTGATTCGATTAAAGTTAACAAGTTAAGTAACCTTCACCTCAATTCAAACAAGATTATACCCGATCAGGTTGGACTTACAGAATTCACTTATAGTAATGGATATGTTTACTGGCCAAGGCAAAAAAGCACAATTAATGCTAAGCACTGACTGCATGGAAATATATAATGTGAAAATATATGGCGTCTCTTAGAATTTTTATTGTAGAAATTTAACATATTGAATTTTAATTACGACTCATTCCACACAGCCGCACATAGATAAATACTAATTAAAAAAAAACTGTTCCAGATATCTTTTCAAACATTCACCTAAATGTTCACAGTGCATAATCATTGGATTGACTATTTCACTAGAGTGTAGTCAAGGATTGAGAGAATGAGGGAAAAAAAATTGTTGAACTAGTGAAGGCTGCTTGAAATCCCCACATAAAGAGGTATCTGCATTGTCACTGTCTTCTCCTTATAGTTACTGATTTATCCTCTTCTTGTACTGATCTAGAAGGCTTTGACTCTAAGCTGTTAGACTCAATTAATATATGGGTGAAACTATTCCAATGATTGACAATACACTCCCTAATGCAAAACACAAGTATCATTTAATATCACAAAAATTTCAACTTCGATTTTTTTACCCATCTCAAAGTATTATAAACTTAAGACTTATCTCTTCTAACGTACTTATGCAGTTAGCAAATTCTGCAGTCCACATATTCCAAGTTTCTTCTTGTATGAATGCCATTTGTACACATTGGCACTAATAATATTAAGAGTAGGAGACGGGTGGAATTACTTAACAAGTACAGGTCAATGTTGAAAAAAAGCTGCGAGTTAGGGGTGAATTTGAAAGTGTCTGCAATTCTGCCCAGATACAATAAGAGGAAGTATATTATGAGAGCCTTGTCAATCAATTCGGCCCTGGAGAGATTGTGCAAGGCTCAAGAGGTAGAATTTTTCTCTGCCTGGTCTGTGATTGTTAACAGGAGAGACTGCTTCTACAGGGATGGGATACACTTAAATAGAAAGGATACAAAAATATTTGCTATTGCTATTGAGGCAGTGTTAGGTGGGTGGGTGGGTTGGAAAACTGCTAGCTTGGGGAGATACACAGACTAATAGATTAACAGTAGCTGCTAGCAAAGGTGAAACTGATTCTTGCACTGCTTCTATTGGAATGAGCAGCAGCCTGGAAAACAAGATGCAGAGGATTTCAGAGACTGCTGGGAGTCATTGCAGAACAAGTAAATACATGGGTTGTGTTAGAGTAACTAATATATGTTGTTGCGGTTATTTGGAGCATTAGCAACTAAGGCCATACTGCTCAGGGAATATGCAGTGGTCATTCCCTGATCTTACCACACCCTCCGTATTTGGTAGTGACGGGCTCGAACCCCGGTCTAATCAAGAAGCATGTGCTACGCACTGCTGCTCCTTCCCACCTGGCTACGGAGGCGCCTAGGAGTAACTAAGAATAGGAACATGTGCATGTATACTTGCGTGTACACCAATGCCAGGAGTTTGGTAAATAAATTTGATGAATTATTTGAGGTGTTGGTCAAAACATCAAAGGCAGATACTGTTGGGATATCAGAGACATGGTGCCACACAGTTATAAGGAATGCAGAACTGGAATTTGGGGAGTACAATGTGTACACGAAGGACAGACAAAATAAATAGGTGAAAATGCTGTATGTATAAGCTTGCTTTGTTGCATAATATGCTTCTACTAATGCTAATGTTCAGTATTCAAGAACTGCACAAATTTTTTTAGAGCAGCATGTAAAAAGTAAAAAAAGAGTGAGAGAGAGAGAGAACTTAATTCTAATATAGGGGAAAAACTATGATAAAATGCAGCTCACATATGTAAGAGAATTAATCATTATTTTTTCCCTAAGTAAAACAGTTTAAAAATAACTTTCCAGCTTTATCATCCATCAGTTTGCAGCATTATTTTATACTTATATTTGAGTTTGAAATGTCTAACTGAAATGTGGTCAAAAAATTGAAGGGATTACATAAAATACAAGATGTGTTTATCATTCACATAAAAATACTACTTCATATAAAATGTACTAATTCATATAAAAATATAAAAATGAGATCAATTATTCCACATACTTTTAAAAAATGCCATTCCACTATAGTGTAGTTTCATTTGAAAACATAATGGAGACGTACACAATACAGAAATAAGTACATTTACCTGCAATTCAGCAACAGAAGAAAGCAGGCCTGCACCAAATACTCTCATTTCACCTCCCTGTTTACACAGTCCAAACTCCACCGTGAAGAAGTAACACTATTTAAAATTTAAAAATATAATAGATAAAATTAAGAGTTGAATTCTGACATTTGGTGATCAACTAATTTAAAACGTGCATGCACGCACACACACACACGCACGCACACAATATGATGTGTTACATAATATGGGTTGTACTTTCAAGATTGATTCTGGACCTGGAAAAACAATGAAAGATGTATATTTAAACTTCTTTCATTTTTTTTTTTTTTAAATTCAATCACTATTGTCTTACACCACAATGAGAGAGAGAATGAATCAATGTTAAAGTAATAGGAACCACAAATATACTCGCAGATTTTGATGAATGAATGTCTCATGTTATCATTCTCCTCCCCCATTCTTTTTTGCCGTAAATGATTCAGTTGTCAGCTGCTTACACATGTCAGGGGTTTTCTCTCTGTTCACTGTTGTTGATTGTTGTATATTATGTTCACTGTTGTTGATCTTGTCTAAGCTGAGAAAGAGGCTCGCCATCTTGAAAGTTACTTGTCACATACTCTATGACCTGTAATTTTTCTTACGTTATCTTACAGTTCTTACTTTTAATTGTATATAATTTTCATATTTAATTTTATGCAAGTACGTATTTTATTGCACATTTTAATCGTAATCTACTATTTTATGTTATTGTTTTTAATATATATATATTTTCAGTTTTAATTGAAGATATTTTACTAATTTTAATGTTAATAAACTGTCAAGTAAGTGGAAACTGTATATTTTTAATATATAAATATTAAAAAAATAAGAATAAACACAGTTGTAATTCAGCATGAATAAACATTTTACTAGGTTGTCTGTGTTCTTATTTATTATTTTTACCACTGAAAACTCTGTAACCATTCAGAATAAAACACATGCTCATATAAAGTTTTTCCATTGTTTACAGGTCCTGAATTTAACCATAAAATACAGCCATATGATATTCAATGACCCCTATACTGTATATCATATATACATAGAATATTTAACATACATAGTATGTATACACACTATATTTCCATAAAACAATGGACAGCTCTCAGGTTTCTAGGAATCCTGTATTGATAAAATATTGAATATAACATGTCAGCCCACCATTTCTTTGTTAAAAGACTGTGAAACATTTTTTGATAACAGGAAGACAGTATTATGATCCATTCCTCCTTCAACACAGTGATAAACACAGCTCTTATTTGGCCACTTTTTCCTGGCTCATAGCTGAAGGTCCAGTTCCTTATAAAATATTTAAGTAAGTTCTTCCTAAAGTGGGATTAAGACAGGGACTGGGGATGGGCCAATGAAGTTTTTGCATGTCCATTTCATCAAACCAAGTACTACATGACACAGTATGACACGGTGCATTGTCATCCTGAAACAGGATAAGGTCTTGCCTATACCGCTGCCATACTGTGTGAAGAATGGAATAGTCCAGCATGTCAACGTGCCATATGGCATTTGTTGTTCCAGAAATGACAATGACTAATTACCTTGTACCTTGTTTGGTAAAAGCCCAAACAAGGAGAAACAACAACCCTAGATGGTAACAGCACCTTTTCCGATTGGGACAACACTATGGTAAATAACATTCTCTAGGCACCCATTAGACCCAAACAGAGCTATCAGATTAGAAACCTGATTTGATAGTTGTGTTTTGTCATCCCATGTGTTACAGTGATTTGTGAGCACATAAAACAGCTTCCCAATTCCAGAGACCAATTATCAAATACACTGAATACTGTAATGGTTTGTTTGTGTGATGCAGCTCTTCCATAAAATTTTACACTATGCAGTTCCCTAAATATAATCCTTTTGCTAATATCAGTTCCTGTGGCTTCCCTGAACTCTAGATTGGCAGTATTTGATGAGGACTGATGGTATATATGTACCACTCCTCTGAGCACCTTATGGTCTCTTTTCATCAATTTCTGTGGTCTACCCACACATTTCCTGGTTGTAGTAATATCATGATATTTCTACTGATTACACTACCCAACATGATTTTTACCTCCAGCAAATCAATGGTTGTTTCTGGTCAAGTTTTACGTATAGAATATAAAAGCAATCAGAAAAATTTCCTATCACATCTCAGTTTTAAGATATAGATAGATAACTGGATTCTGTACAAAGATATCATTACTGATCAAAATTGAGAATAGGAGTGTGCTATAAGCCTAATGACTCTGATGAGTATAATAAGAAACTGTACAGGGAAATAGAGAGGGCCAGTAAATTAGAGAGTCTTATAATGGGACATTTTAATTTCCCAGATATTAACTGGAATTTGTGGTTTGGTCACTCACACACAAGCAAGGCTTTTGTGGATTTATTGGATGATTGTTTTCTACATCAGCATGTAAAGGAGGCAACTAGAGGGAGTAATACTCTTGATTTGATTATCAGTAGTGATTCTTCATGCATTAAGAATCTGCAGCTAGAGAAACCACTAGGTGGCAGTGATCACAGTGTGCTGAAGTGGGATTTACTCAAAGAGGTAACTACCATCAGGGTAGTAAAGGGAAGGGTTATTGCTTTCGTAAAGGCGACTACGAGGGTCTGAGACAGTATTTAAATTCTATACAGTGGGACCAACTGATGATGTTACCAACAGCAAATTCAAAATGGGAAGCATTCAAAGAACTTATCTTGGAAGCTACTAGGCTTTACATACCAACTAAGAAATATTGTTCAAGGCCTAAATGGATGTCAGATGACCTAATAAGACATATGACAGAGAAGAAAAATGCATGGGATACATATAAATTAACATGTGACACAGAATCCTATGATAGATATAAGTTGATCTGTAACAAAGTTACAAAGGAGGTTAGGTAGGCGAAGGCAGATTACGAGAAATTTTTGGCAAAGGATGCAAAGAAAAACAGTAAAGAGTTCTTTTCTTATGTAAACTCTAGAAGGAAGGGGATGAATCAGATTGGTCCACTTGATATCGATGAGTCAACTGTTGATAATCCTACTCAGGTAGCTAACAAACTAAATGAATATTCTGCATCGACATTCACACATGAGGAGTTATTCAGCGAGAGGAATGCCAGAGGTGTATTCAACTCTGGCAGTAAGCTAGATAATCTTGTAATAACTGAGAGTCAAGTGGAGGAGAAATTGTTGAAGATAAACATAAGAAAGGCACTTGGGATGGATGGGATCTATCCAGTTATATTAAAGGAGGCAGCAAAGGAAGTAAGCAAACCATAATTATGAGAGCTTCCTTGGACTCAGTGGAGGTACCCATAAACTGGAGATGTGCAAATGTGACCCCAATTCACAAAGGAGGATCAAAGGCTGACACAAGTATTTATAGACCTGTGATTTTAACTTCTGTTCCAGGAAAATTAATGGAGGCACTGATTAAGGAAGCACTGCAGGATCATCTGGACAAGACTTCAGTTATAGCTCGGACACGGCATGGTTTTGTTAAGGGGAAGTCTTGCCTGACCAATTTGATTGGATACTATGATGCAGTCACAAAAGAACTGGATGCAGGGAATAACTTTGATATTATATACTTGGGTCTTAGAAAGGCTTTTGATACTGTTGCACATGGAAGATTGCAGCACAAATTGTAGCAGTGTGGCATTGGAGGCAAATTGCTGCTATGGATAATGGGGTGGTTGAGGGGGGAGAAGACAGAGAGTGGTAATCAATGGACACTGGTCATCGTGGACTAATGTTATTAGTGGAGTCCCTCAGGGTTCAGTGTTGGGTCCATTATTGTTTTCTGTTTTTATAAATAATATTGATGATGGTATATCAAGCTTTATGTCCAAGTTTGCAGACGATACAAAAGTTGGCAGGGTTGTCAAGGATACTACTGACGCTATGCTGCTGCAACAGGATCTGGAAAGGTTGAGCAGATGGGCTGAGAGGTGGCAAATGAAGTTTAACATTGACAAATGTAAAGTACTACATATGGAAAACAGCAACCTCAGAGCAAAGTATCAACTCTGTGGTACTACACTGACAGTGGTAGAGAATGAAAAGAACCTGGGGGTAATTGTGCAGGCAGATATGAAGTTCTCTGAGCAGTGCAGACGGGCTGCAAGAGTAGCTCATGGTGTCTTATCAATGATATACAGGAATTTTTCTAGCAGGGATAAGGAGGTGATTATTCCCTTGTATAAGGCAATGGTCAGACCACACCTTGAGTAATTTATACAGATCTGGAGGCCTCATTTCAAGAAGGATGTAGAGCTGCTGGAACGAGTACAGAGAAGGGCAACAAGGTTGGTGAATGGGACAAAGGGGTGCTCTTACGAAGAAAGGCTTAAGTTTTGCGAATTACAGTGTCTGGAAACTAGGCACCAGCGAGGTGATCTGATAGAGATGTATAAAGCCTTGAATGGTTTGAGCATGTTCAAAGCTGATTTGATTCTGCCTCTTGCTCAGAATAATCACTTGAGAGGGCATAAATTCAAATTGAGGAAAGACAGATGTAGGTTAGATGTCTGGAAATTTGTATTTAGCCAGCGGGTAGTTGGTTGGCTGAACAGACTTCCATCCCTTGTTGTGGAAGTTGATAGCCTAAATAAATTTAAGGCTCAGCTGGACAGGTATTTCGAATGAATGGAGGTGTGAAGTGGAAGTTTTTTTTTTTTTTTTCTGGCTGATGCTGCATACGCTTGTATTCTTGCATCATATGCCTCTACTAATGCCAATGCTACTGTTTGAAATATAATTTTTAAACTTATGAACGTTTGGTTGGTTTTGTTTCTTGGACTAAAAGTTAAGCAAGTTCATCATTACTGTTCTTTCAATATAATATATTTTGATTTTGATGCACTTTTCCAGACAAGTCAGTATTTTTATTAATTTTATTACACCATTCAACTGTTCAATATGCAGTGTATGATAAACTACGCTACAAGAACGCATTCACCTTCTGTTCAAATTTACCAATTGCTTTTATGGTTTTTAGGTTAATGCATTGTTAAAATGGAGAAGACAAAGTACAGAACTTGTGTCAATCACCCAGACAACTTCTGCTATGTTTGTGGACACTTCACCCCAAAAACTCAGACAAAGAAAATATATAATGTCACAAAAGTTGCATATTCTTTGTACTTCAGCTGCAAGATTAGTAACCAAGAAAAAAATTGGGCTGCACATTCCTGTTGTATTACTTGGACAACGAACTTAAGGCTGTGGTTATATCAGCATTAGCATTAGTAGAGGCATACAATGCAAGAAAGCAAGCTTATGCAGCATCAGCCAAAAAAAAAAAAAAAAAAAAGCCCCTCCCATTTCACCCCTCCATTTGTTCCAAATGCATGTCCAGCTCAGCCTTAAATTTATTTAGGCTATCAATTTCCACAACAAAAGATGGAAGTCTGTTCCACCAATCAACTATCTGCTGGCTAAAGGCAAATTTTCGCACATCAATTCTACAACTGTCTTTCCTCAATTTGAATCTGTGCCCCCCCTCAAGTTCTTAATCTGAGTAAGAGGAAGAATCCCATCAGGATTCAGCTTACTTAACCCATTCAAAGCCTTATACACCTCAATCAGATCACCTCGCACGTGCCTACTCTCCAGTCGCTGCAATTTGCAGAACTTAAGCCTTTCTTCATAAGAGCACCCCTTTGTTCCCCTAACCAATCTTGTTATCCTTCTTCGTACTCGTTCTAGCAACTCTACATCCTTCCTAAAATGAGGCCTCCAGACCTGTACAGTACTCTAGGTGTGGTCTGACCATTGTCTTGTATAACCGGATAATCAGATCCCTGTACCTGCTAGCAAAATTCCTAGCAGGTACTGACAAGACTCCATGACCTGGCCTGGCAGCCTGTCTGCACTTCTCAGAGAATTTCATATTTCACTGCACAATTACCCCCCCAGGTCTTTTTCACTTTCCACTTCCCTGAGTGTAGTACCACACAGTTGGTAGGTTTCTCTTTGGTTATTGCGATGCATATGCAGTACTTTGCATTTGTCAATGTTAAACTTCAGTTGTCACTTCTCAGCCCATTTGCCCAACATATCTAGATCCAGCTGGAGTAGCATACTGTCTTTACTGTCATTAACAACCCTGCCAACCTTTGTATCATCTGCAAACTTGGACATTAAACCTTATATACTTTCATCAATATCATTGATAAATATACAAAACAACACGGCGCCTCCATAGCCAGGTGGGCAGGAACAGCAGTGCATAGCACATGCTTCTTGATTAGACCAGGGTTTGAGCCCGTGACCACCAAATACGGAGGATGCGGAAAGGTCAAGGAATGACCACCGCATATCCCCAGAGCAATATGGCCTAAGTTGCTAATGCTCCTAAAAATCAAATAACAAAAACAAAACAACAATGGGCCCAACACTGAACCCTGGGGAATTCTACAAACATTTGTCCACAAAGAGCAGTGTCCATTGATTACCACTCTCAGTCGTCTCCCACTCAACGAATCCTTTATCCATTGTAGCAACTTACACTTAATGCCATACCTCTCCAATTTGTACAGCAGTCCTCCATGTACAACCGTATCAAAAGCTTTCCTGAAATCGAAGTATATGATATCAAAATTATTTTTGGCATTCAGTCCCTTTGTGACCACATCATAATATCCAATCAAATTGGTCAGACAAGACCTCCCTTTAACAAACCCATGCTGTGATCTAACTATTACTGCAATCTTGTTTGTTTGTTTGTTATTTGGTTTTTAGGAGTATTAGCAACTAAGGCCATATTGCTCCGGGATATGCGGTCGTCATTCCCTGACCTTTCCGCATCTTCTGTATTTGGTGTTGATGGGCTCGAACCCTGGTCTAATCAAGAAGCTGTGCTACGCACTGCTGCTCCTTCCCACCTGGCTAAGGAGGCACCATCTGTAATCTTGTCTAGATGATCTTGCAATGCTTCTTTAACCAGTGATTCCATTATTTTCCCTGGAACTAACAGGTGTATAGTTAGTTGTGTCGCCTTTTGAACCCCCTTTGTGAATTGGTGATACATTTGCACACCTCCAGTCCATGGGGACCTCCCCTGAGTCCAAGGAAGCCCTTATAATAATGGCTAAGGGTCTGTGTGCTTCCTTTGCTGCCTCCTTTAATATAACTGGATAGATCCCATCCACCCCAGGTGCCATTTTTGAGTTTAACTTCAACAATTTCTCCTACACATTGCTCTAAGTTATTACAAAATTGTTTAGCTCGCTGTTAGAGTTTTAAAAATTTCTGGCACTTCCCTCATTGAAAAATTCCTCATGTGTGAATATAGATGCAAAATACTCATTCAGTTTATCAGCTACCTGAGCATGATCATCAATAGTCAACCCATCTATGTTAAGTGGTCCAAATCTGATTCATCCCTTTCTTCTAGAGTTTATATAAGCAAAGAACTCTTTGCTGTTTTTCTTTGCATCCTTTGTTAAGGATTTCTCATAATCTGCCTTCGCCTGCCTAACCACCTATGTGACTTGATTACAGACTAGTTTATATCTGCCATAGGCTTCTTGTGTCATCTGATACTTTGTATGCATCCCATACATTTTTCTTCTCTGCCACGAGCTTCATTAGTGCATCTGACATCCATTTAGGCCTAAACCTTGAACAGTATTTCTTAGTTGGAATGAAAAGCCTAGTAGCCTTCAAAATTAAGTCTCTGAAGGCTTCCCATTTAGAAGTCAACATTGGTAATGTCATCAGTTGATCCCACTGTACAGAATATAAAAACTGTCTGGGACACTCCCCTCTTTCCTAGACACCTTTACAAGCGCAACAGCCCTTCCCTTTAGCCTTGATGGTAGTTACATCTTTAAGTAATTCCAACATCAGTACACTGTGATCACTGTCACCCAATGGTTCTTTTATCTGCAAATCCTTAATGCATGAATAATCACTGCTGATAATCAGATCAAGAGTATTACTCCCTCTGGTTGCCCCTTGAACATGTTACTGCAGAAAACAGTCATCCAATAAATCTAGAAAAGTTTTGCTAGTGTGAGTGGCCAATCCACAATTTCCAGTCGATATCTGGAAAGTTAAAATCCCCCATTATAAGACATTCTAATTTACTGACCCACTCTATTTCTCTGCAGAATTACTCACTATATACTCATAATATGACAAGCTGAAATCATTACCTTTTGATGTCCCTATGTTGTGGCACAAGCCCAAGAATCTTTTCGACAACTGCTATTTCTGCATGACAAAAATAAAAGGTATTTCCAAAAAGAGCAAGCACTGCATCACATATCGAATTATCTCATCAGCAATTGGGCCAGTGTCATACAGTAAAGAACTGCCAGTACTTGTACCACTGGTATTGAAAATAGGGATGAAGGTACAGAAGAAATCGTTTTACCAGATGTTGAAGAACCATGTACTTCACATGATTTGGACTGCAAACCAGAAAAAGAAAAGGCCCACACTACATTGAACTAGAAGAATTAAGCGACTTGGGCTTACCCAAAAAGAAGGCTGTATTACTTGGATCCAGACTAAAACAGTGGAACTTACTTGCCAAAGGTACAAAAATTACAATATACCGTAAGTGAAATAAAGGGTTTTCAAGATATTTTGCAATGGAAAACAACGTGTGTCTGCAAAGTCATTGTTGGTCTTATGCACGAACTAAACATTGATCATAATACCTCTGAATGGCATTTGTTCATTGATGCGTCAAAGCTAAGTTTGAAAGCAGTATTGCTTTGAAACTTTACTATCAATTCCTCTTGTTCGTGCTGTTGGCCCAAAAGAAACTTACGGTAGCATGTGCTGTGCTGTGCAGTGTGCGTGTGTGTGTGTGTGTGTGTGTGTGTGTGTTTCATTCCTTGGATCCATGGGTGGAGCACAGATTCCCCTCTGAATACTGTGTGAGCATGGCCAAAATTTTGGCATTTTAAGGAATATGAGGTAATATCTTGCAATTCAGGTATCCAGTCTTAACTGTGGTTGGAAGGGCTAGTGTAGAAAAAGTCAGTATAACACTGCATGTAGTATAAAAGATCACCATCTTTCTTGATTTTATCTTTTTAATTCTTCTTCAGAAACGTTTAGTAAGTCCCATTCAGAAAGGAGTACCACATGCTACCCTATATACCTGCATCTGGAGGTATATAGGGGCAGCATGTGGAGTAACTGTGACAGGAATATTTTCAAAGTTTGATATGCAGAGTGAGGCTTCAGAATAGACATTCTGAAGTAATGGTCTTAAGTAAATCTCCAAAGCAGAATCATTTTGCCATTTTAGGTGATCTAGCAGCATTTGTGAGACATTTCTTCAGAATTGTCTTGAGAAAAGTAATGAAGAAAACATGCATGTATTGATTGGCTTGTTTTGGAATGTATTATTATTTAGAAATGAAGATGATTAATTAAGAAGTACGAAGCAGGACAAAGTTTGTCATCTATTGCATGGAATTAGGTCTTGCTGCTTCAACAGTGAATACTATTTTAAGGGACAGTGCGTGTATAAAAGAACATGTTAAAGGATTAACACATTTAAGATTAATAGTGATAAAAAACAGCATTCAGGTGCTATATTGAAGATGGAAAAGTTATTAATTATACATGGATGGAAGATTCAGAAGCAAGTGCCCCAGAGTCCAATGGCGATTCAAGCAAAAGCAAGAAGTATTTATGAAGATATTAAGGATAAATACAGAGAATCCCAAGCCAAGTTCATGGCAAGCAATGGGTGGTTTTATAGGTTCAAGTATTGCACTGGTTTCCAAAACATTAAAGTATGAAGTGAATTTTCCACCACCAATTCTGCAGCTGCAGAGAAATTTTGTGATGTGTTGGAAAAAACCCCTTCTAAATCTCCACAGCCCTCACCTTCTGCAGCGCCGTGCTTATCAGCTGGGGAGTTCATTCTGGCAATGATGCTCGAAAGGTAAAACTTGCTGACATTATGCCTGTCTTCTCTCTCTCTCTCTTTTTGTAATTTTATAATTTTAAAATTTTTGTAATTTTGTGCACTTTTGTAATTTTTCCTGCACACAAGATAAAAAAAAAATGAATAAATAATTCTATTTACATGTTCGTTGAACATTTCTTTTTTGCTTCATTCAAATTCAGCACACAGTTGCTAGTGCTGCATAAGCACTTAGGGAAATTTCGACTTACATAAAATTCAACTTACTTAGAGTTCGGTGGAACATAACCCTTACGCAAGTCAGGGAGTGACAGTATAAGCTAGTCTGTAATCAAGTCATAAAAGGTGCCTCCGTAGCCAGGTGGGAAGGAGCAATAGTGCGTAGCACATGCTTCTTGATTAGACAGGGGTTCGAGCCCGTCACCAACAAATACGGAGGATGCGGAAAGGTCAGGGAATGACCATCGCATATCCCGGAGCAATATGGCCTTAATTGATAATGAACTCCTAAAAAAAACCAAAAAAAAAAAAAAAGTCATAAAAGAGATTAGGCAAGTGAAGGCAGATTATGGAAATCTTTGGCAAAGGACACTAAGAAAAACAAAAAGGATTTCTTTACTTATATAAACTCTAGAAGGAAGCAGATGAATCAGATAGGTCCACTTGATATCAATGGTTCAACTTTTGATGAACCAGCTAAGGTAGCTGACAATCAGAATGAGTATTTTGCATCTACATTCATACACATGTGGAGTTATTAAGGGGGGAAAATGCCAGTAATTTATCAAACTGTAATAGGGTGCTTAATGATTTTGTAATAACTGAGAGCAAAGTGGAGGAGAAATTGTTGAAGTTAATCATAAGAACAGCACCTGGAGTGGATGGAACCTGTCCAGTTATATTAAAGGAGGCAGCAAAGGAAGTAAGCAAACCCTTAGCCATAATTATGAGAGCATTCTTGGACTCATGGAAAGCCCCCACGGACTGGAGATGTGCAAATGTATCCCCAATTCAGAAAGGGTGACACGAGTAATTACAGACCAGTCAGTTTAACTTCTGTTCTGGGATTCACTGGTTAAAGATGCATTGCAGGATCATTTAGACAAGACTGCAGTAACAATTCAGACACAGCATGGATTTGTTAAGAGAAAGTCTTGTCTGACAGATTTCATTGGATACTATGATGTGGTTATAAATGAACTGCATGAAAAAAATAATTTTGATATCATATATTTGGATTTCAGGAAACCTTTTGACACTATTGCTCGTGGAAGACTAGTGTACAAACTGGATCAGCATGGTATTAAGGATACGTTGATACAATGAATAAAAAGGTGGTTGAATGGGAGAAGATAGAGTGGTATCTTCGATGAACAATGAACGCTTCTATAATCAATGAACGCTGGGCTAATGGCCCAACACCTAACCCAGGGGAACTTCACTTATCAGTGAAGTTAATGTTAAACACCTAACCCAGGGGAACTTCACTTATCAGTGAAGTTCCCCTGGGTTAGGTGTTGGGCCAATTGTCGTTTTCTACATTTATTAATGATACTGATGAAGGTATATCAGGATTAATATCCAAGTTTGCAGACGATATGAAGGTTGGCAGGGTTGTTCATGATACTAATGACAGTAAGCTATTGCAACAGGATCTAGAAAATTTGGGCAGATGGGCTGTGAGGTGGCAACTGATGTTTAACATTGACAAATGCATAGTACTGTATATGGGTAGCAGTAACCCCAGAGTAACAACTGTGGTGCCTCCGTAGCCAGGTGGGAAGGAGCAGCAGTGCGTAGCACACGCTTCTTGATTAGACCGGGGGTCGCGCCGGTCACCACCAAATACGGAGGATGCAGAAAGGTCAGGGAATGACCACCGCATATCCCGGAGCAATATGGCCTTAGTTGCTAATGCTCCTAAAAACCAAATAACATCCCCCAGAGTAACATACCAATTGTGTGGTACTACACTCAGGGTAATGGAGAATGAAAAAGACCTGGGAGTAATTGTACAGTCAGATATAAAGTTTTCTGAATGATGCAGACAGGCTGCCAGAGCAGGTCATGGGGTATTGTCAATGATATACAGGAATCTTGCAATGGTTAGGCCACACCTTGAGTACTGCATATGGGTCTGGAGGCCTCATTTTAGGAAGGAAGTAGAGTTGCTTGAGCATGTATAGAGAAGGGCAACAACATTGATGTGGGGGAACGGAGTCCTCTTACCAAGAAAGGCTTAAGTTCTGCAAATTGCAGGAGTTGGAAACTAGGCACCTGCGAGGTGATCTGATTAAGGTGTATAAGGCCTAAAATGGGTTGAGCACACTGAATTCTGATGGGATTCTTTCCCTTGCTCAGACTATGAACCTGAGGGGGCATAAATTCAAATTGAGGAAAGATTGTAAAATAGATGTGTGGAAATTTGCCTTTAGCCAGCGGTTGGTTAATTGCTGGAACAAACTTCCATCTGTTGTTGTGGAAGTTGATAACGTAAATAAATTTAAGGAGGAACTGGAAAAAACTTTTAGAAGGAATGGATGTGTGAAATTGTTTTTTTTTGGCTGATACTACATAAGTTCATACACTTGCTTTCTTACATCACATGCCACTATTACTACTAGGGGGTATATATGATAGTAATACTATTATATATATAACAATAATAGTATTACAATATATATATAATATTATAAATATAATAATAATAGTATATATAATAGTAATTATATTACTATTAATATTATATTAAATCCAGGGGCTCACATCTGGTGAGTATGGGCTTGGCACACCCAGAGTCCTGAGCTGGATATTAGTATTAGTATTGGCCGCATGGTACAAGAAAGCCTATGGCTTATGCTACACCAGCCAAAAAAAAAAAAAAAAAAAAAACCAAATAAAACAATGATAAAAAAATAATAATAATAATTAATAAAAGAAAAGGAAATTAAACCTATCTTTCCTGACCCGAAGGTACTATCCAGATGACCTTCGAATTTCCCTAAACTGTCAGCCTCTACCACCCATGTAGGCAACTTATTCCAGTAATTTATAACTCGCTGGCTAAAATAAAACTTCCTGCAGTCCAATCTAAACATTTCCCCCCGTAACTTGAATTTATGTCCCCTAGTTCTAGCATCATTTATAATCTTTAAAATTTCATCCTCATTCATTTTACTGATGCCTCTCACCTCAATCAAATCTCCTCTAAGGTGTCTAGTTTCCAAACTCTGCAACCCACATATTCAAAGTCTTTCTTCATAAGGATGCCCTTTTGCCGATCTCGCCAGGCGAGTTACCCATCTTTGCTCCCTTTCAAGTAGCTCGATGTCTTTCTTTAGGTGCGGTCTCCATACCTGAACGCAGTACTCCAAGTGCGGTCTAACAAAAGCCTTATATAATGGGATTTGCAAAAGTTCAATAGATCATCGATAGGACACCATGGGCCTTCCTTGCAACCTGTTTACAATGTTTAGAGAATTTCATGTCTGACCGTATCGTAACACCCAAGTCCCTTTCCTCCAGTACTGGGTTTAGTTGAACTCCAACAAGTGAATAAGTTATTTTGGGATTACTGTTTCCCAGGTGTAATACCTTACACTTTGTTGGATTAAAGCATAGCTGCCATTTTTCTGACCATTCCTGAAGTCTATTTAGGTCTCTCTTGAAGAAGCTCAGCTTGACAGTGATCATTAACTACTCTACCAATTTTAACATCATCTGCAAATTTAGATATCACGGCCTCTATCCCTTCATCGATGTCGTTTATGAAAATTAAAATATCATCATTCTTCTCTTTCTTGGTGATTCCCTTTTACTTCTCTCTCTCTCTCTCAGCCATAAAAAAATTCCCAGGATAACTTGGGAATTTTTTTATATCTGGTGCAGCATAAGCATCAAGCTTCCTTGCACCATATAGCTAATAATAATAATAAAATAATAATTACTATTACTATTGTCAGGCCACACCTTGAGGATTGTATACAGGTCTGGAGGCCTCATTTTAGGAAGGATGTAGAGCTACTGGAAAGAATACAGAGAAGGGCAACAAGATTAATGAATGAAGGAAAAAAAGGGTTGCTCTTATGAAGAAAGGCTTAAGTTTTGCAAATTACAGTGTCTGGGGACTAGGCACCTGCAAGGTGATCTGATTGAGGTGTATAAGGCCTTGAATAGCTTGAGCAGCTCAATGTTGATGGGATTCTTCCTCTTGCCCAGATTAATTGCCTGAGGAAAATAAATTCAAATTGAGGAAAGATAGTTGTAGAATAGATGTGCAGAAATTTACCTTTAGCCAGCAGGTGGTTGATTGCTGGAACAAACTTCCATATGTTGTTGACAGCTTAAACAAATTCAATGCAGAACTAGATAAACAGCTGGAGTGAATGGATAAGTGAAATGGGAAGGTTTTTTTTTTTTTTTTTTTTTGGCTAATGCTATATAAGCTTGCTTTCTTGCATCATATGCCTCTACTAATGCTAAATAGCTCAGTCACAAATCACTTGGCACCTGGCACTACCAATGAGGTGGTAGAGAATGAAGAGACCTGAGGGGGCTGACAGTTCAATGTGAAGTTCCCTGAGCAATGCAAGCAGGCTGCTAGAAAAGCTCACATGATTCTGCCAATGATGCGAGAGCTATTCAATAAAAAGAATGTTTATGATTTTTCATGATACCGCTTCTCTTTCTATCTGAGCTGCAGAATTTAACATCAAGCCAAGCAAGATCACAGCAAATGTGCAGCTGACTTGTACATACAGTGTGATCTTGGTGGTCAGTCAAGTTTATGCCTGTTTAGTTCTGTGGAGGCCTACATAACTATGGACATGACACCTGAGGAATGATATATTACTCTCAAATTTTGTTTCCATCTCCATCTCAAGGAAAAAATCGGCTGAAGTATATGAAATGTTAAAATAGGCTTTTAACATTCAGCATTTAACAAAAAAAACAAAATGTTGAGAATATCAGTAGGAAGCGCACACAGTATTCTCCATGATCATCTCCATATGAAAAGTTTTTGCATATACTGGTTTCCAAGACTATTTACATGAGCAACAGCACGTTCGAATGAAGGTTTATCAGGAGCTGCAACAGTATGCATCTATATAGCACAGCTTGCAGGTAGTTTAGAATACTTAAAGATGGGCATGATTCTATAACAAAATTTGGTGGTCCTGGAGCTCCAACCACTGCTGCCACCCAGAAACCATAAACACAGCTTCTATAATCATGATAGAAAATCATCATATAACAGAAAAGCAAGATGTTGAGAATATCAATGGGAAGTGCACACGGTATTCTCCATGACCATCCCCATATGAAATGACGTGTTTGCACATACTGGTTTCCAAGATTATTTACATGAGCAACAAAATATTTGCATGGAGGTTTGTCAGGAGCTGCAACAGATGTTTACTGATGGTGAGATTCTGCACAAGGTGATAACAGAAAATGAGACATTGCATCATCATTTTGACCCAGAGAGCAAGCAAAAAAACTCTGTTTGGAAGTTTACATCATTGCAAGCACCAAAAAAAGCAGAAGCTGCTGCTTCTGCAGGAAAGGTTATGGTGAACTCATTCAAGGAATGCTTTACCAGCATGTTGTGCCATGTCATACGACTGTTACAGGACGTTATTATACTACACACTTTTGGGATCAAATTCATTGCAAATGACCACAAATGCAGGCAGGTGGGTGGATGCTGTGTCACGACAATGCGAGACCTCATACTGCTTGTACTGTCATTGAGTATTTAGCTAGCATTTATGTCAAATGTGTTCCTCATCCACCCTACATCCCTGACCTTGCACCCTGCAATTTTTATTTTTATTTTATTTACAAAGTTAAAGAAGGAACTGCAAGGAAAATGTTTCTAGTCATCAGAAGAAGTTGTAAAGACATTGGAGGTGATTCTCAAATGCATATCAAAAAATGGATTCTATCATGTTTTTGAAGAACGGCAGAAACATTGGAGTAAGTGCATTTCATCAAATGGAGACTTATTTCTTAACTTCAGTCAGTGACAGTAATCAAACCCAAATTTTTCAACACAGTACAAGAAAACAGTGATACTACTAAGTGTGCAAATCATAAGGGTTGCACAGTAAATACTATTACCATTTTCTTTCAAGGAACTTCAAAATATTTATTGAGGTAACCAAAATAAGGAAACATTTTTTTTATCTAAAAATATAATGGTGGATGGAATTCACAGCAAGACATAGATAAATTTTTAATAATTATATAATTAAATCATAATGAAATTAGATCTTTAAATATTAAATCAAATGTGCCATATAAATAAATGCATTATACCGTTGCAAGCTTATCAACCTCCTCTTCAGAAGCTCCAAGAGAGGCCAAACCTAGTTCTTGAGAAAACTGTGCAAAGCTTGCATCAGCCAGCAAGGGTATATGCCCTAGAAGCTCATGGCAGCAATCTCTGCAAAAGGAACAAATTTACTAAGCAGATTACATAAGCAGTATATCTAAAACTAAATTTTGAAACTGAACATACAGAATACTAAGTCCCTTCATGTGAAATGTTCAAATCAAAATACAGCATAATATCCTATGGTATGGTATACTTTGTTTGCAACTTTGAAAGACCCAATATTAAATTAGTAGTAATAAAAAAGTACTGCCAGTAGTGCCATCGATACTCTTAAAAGTGCCCGTCACCAACAAATACGGAGGATGCAGAAAGGTCAGGGAATGACCACCGCATATCCGCACATAAATAGTGTGGACTAGCACACTATTTATGTGCTAGTCCACATGATTCTAAAGAAAGAAAGGTTAGGTTACCCCTCCTAGTTACCTTCCATTTCAGGAAGGGTTCAAGTTCCCATGGGATTTAAGTGGAGCAATATGGCCTTAGTTGCTAATGCTCCTAAAATCCAAATAACAACAACAACTCTTAAAAGTACTGCCATTGATACTCTTATTTTCACAGCATCTTTGGATAATTCTGAGGATTTACACTTTAAATAAGTGCTTATATGTTGTGAATGTATACTCTACATGGTGTCTCAAAAATACACAGCATAACTTCAGGAATGAGTTCCTCATATGTAAATGATAAAAATATTTTATATCAATATAGTTCCGGAAATGCTTGGTTTCCAAGTTTTGAAGGTCTGTCTATGACACTTAACTGTTCACATCACCTTATAGTAATTGTTCAAAATGTCCACCTTCTGCCTGAATATCACTGGCAGAACATTACTCGAGCAGGGTAATCTGCTGGTGACAAGGCCTGTACCCGTTTCAGATGGTAAGGATACAGTTGGTGTTCCCGCAACACTCTCCAAATAGTCGAACGTTGAACAGCCAGTTGCATTGCTGTTCTGCGTGTGCTGATTCCAGGAGTGGCATGCATAACATCCAAAATCTCCTCCTCTACTTCAGGAGTCGTAGATCTTGGTCATCCTCTGTCGGCAGCACGAGGTGTGAAGGTCCCAGTTCACAAAGGTGGCAATGGATACCTTCAAACATTTTCCTGTCTGGACATCTTCATTCTGGGAACCTTTCGTGGTACAAATGACGAGCCTCCAGAGCATTGCCGTCTGCCAAACCATACATAAAGTGCATATCCACTTGCTCCTGATTTCAGTACGTGGTCGGAATGGAAAACCACCAGATTCTGTCAGTACCTTGTGATGAAGGAAATCACCTGCGGGAGATAAGTTTCATTTCAGTTAATAACTCGGGAATCAAGCATTTCCAGAATTATGTTGATAAAAAATATTTTGGCTAAGGTAAAGAAAGCCAATACGAGAACGACAAGAAACGTCGGATAACTTACGCAGAAAATTAGTTTTCCGACACCGGACTCAAGTGCTGCTCGCTTGGTAAACAGACGGCGTTATCGGTCTGGAACCGAAATCGAGAAGGATATACTGATTGATAGGTAGGCGTGGCAAATGATGAAATGATTGGTGGTGAGCGCAACAGAGAACAAGCTGTGTAGTTATTGGTTGGCATTATAATGTATATTTATGAGTAAAGAACGGTGCATAGTAGTTTTGTAATGAACGGTAAACAGGTAATAGTAGCGATGAATATTTTAAAGATGGAAGAAATTTGTAAGGAAAATAAAACGGTTGATTTTTTGATGAAAACTAAATTAATAAAAGTTTTGTTCTGTTCATTTTTATGTTATTCATTATGTTTTTTTCTCATTATTAAAAGCAGATTTTTGGAGTTCGTGAGTGTTTTTACTATACTGTTGATTTAGGTTTGGTTACGAAAAAAGGAAAAGGTTTCTTTATTTTTTGTTATATTTCGTAACCTGACCTTAAATGGTAGGTTAGGAAATAATAGAAATGGTTTCCTTATATTTAGTGATCTAACCTTAAACGTTAGGTTAGGAAATAATATAAAAAAAGAAAGAAAGATTCTATATATATATATATATATATAGTGAATAGCTGTTGAGGTGTTGATTGACGTTACGATACGTGTGTATCCGCACAAGTGTCTTTAAAAATAAAAGTACAGTAATAAAAAAATATTTTGTTAATAAACAATTTATGTGCTAGTCCACATGATTCTAAAGAAAAAAAGGTTAGGTTACCCCTCCTAGGTACCCTCCATTTCAGGAGGGGTTCAAGTTCCCATGGGATTTAAGTGGAGGAAACCTGACCTCTTTTCACCATTAGGGCATATTATTGAACAAGAAAATAAAAATAGTCATAAAAAAATAAATTTTTTTATGAATGTATTTCTAAATATGACTGTGATTCTAAAGAAAAAAGGTTAGGTTATCCCATCCATTTCAGGAGGAGTTCAAGCTCCCATGGGATTCAAGTGGAGGTAACCCGACCTTTTTCAACCATTATGGAAAGCGTTCATTAGGGCAAGTTACCATTAGTGCTTCTAAAATGATACTAACCCAATGTTATCGTGTGTTGTGTTCGCGCACCAGTCAGCATATTGTTTGCCACGCCTACCTGTCAATCAATATATCATTCACGACTTTGCTCCAGACCAATAACACCTACCATCTGTTTACCAAGTGAGCAGCGCTAGAGTGCCATATCGGGAAACTAATTTTCTGCATAAGTTATCCGACGTTTCAAATCGTTCTCGTGTTGGCATTTGTTTACCTTCGCCAATATTTTTATTGTCTACATATGAGAAACTCATATGTAGACAATAAAACCACCCTGTATAAAAAAAAATATATTTATTCTAAAATAACAATGTGCCTTCTCATATTGTTTAAAGGTTCCATTGATCAAAGATCAAGAAAGAAATTTTCCAAAATTATAATTATATCAGTTTATTCATCTGTGTGAAATATATTCCTGATATTAATTACATTCAACATTAATTGAAAAAAAAGCCGCAAGTCATTAGTCGAAAAAAAAGTCAGGTGTTATGGTTAAATTTGAAATTGTCAGCAATTTAAAATTTGGAAGCCTTGTCAACTAATTTGGCACTGGAGAGACTGTGCAAGGCTCATGGGGTATGTGCAGTGTGTATGCAGGGGGAATTTTTCTCAGCATGATCTGTGCTTGTTAACGGGAGAGAGTGCTTCTACAGTCTCTTTGGCTTAATTTTAAAATAATGCTTTTTATCACCAATTGCATTTTTATATATATTCTAGTAAAGTCCAGATTTTTCTAGTCCTATACAAACTTCGAGTTTAAGGTTAATACAGCATGTTTACATTTTTTTCATGTGTGCAAGTCCTGAAATATGGCACCTAGTATACTGGAGGTGACCACCCAGGTGCTAACCAACATAAACAAGGATTGAGGCATGGCATCAACAACACATGGAGGAATGCCTCCCCCTCTGTTACTAAGCAATACGTGGTAGATGACTCATTAACCATTACAATACCAACCACCACATTGGTTTTTGGAGGCTTAAGGTGGTGGAACCCATGTTCAGCTACCCTCCATCTCTTCCATCATGCAGTATGACTGATGTATTTTGAGGTTATGATGGGCATCATGGCAAGATCCAATCTTCCTTACATTTTCGAGGGCACAACTCTAAAATAGTGTTCACAGGCCAGCCACCAGATAGTTCACTTGGTTGAACCTATTGGTAACTCTCTAGGAGGCCTCCACATCAGCTAGTGTATAATGTTACTGCTTCTACTCTGCCAGATAGTGACTGGAGGAAGTTTGAGTAGTGTGTATGCAGGGGGAATTGTCGAAGTCATATTATTATTATTAGCCATATGGTGTGAGGAAGCCTGAGGCTTATGCTGCCCCAGCTGAAAAAAAAATTTCTGAATTACCCTGAGAGAGAGAGAGAGAGAACAAGAGTCAGAAGTAAAAGGGAATCATCAAGAAAGAGAAGAATGATAATATCCAGCTCAGGACCCTGGGTGTGCCAAGCCCATACTCACCAGATGTGAGCCCCTGTGGTTAATATTACGTCAAGGAGCTGGGTATATTATTGACGGTATGCCACATCCATATCATAACTTGATATGGAACTTATATAAAGAAACTCGAAGATAATACTTGACACTTAAAAAATATATATAGATATATTGTTACAACTGCATTGGGATACAAGTTTAGGGTTATAATTTTGTACTGAAATTGAAATTTTATTGAAATTGAATCAGAATCATGACAGACCAGAGCAGCAAAGCAAAAGGCTTAAGCTAAATGAGTGTTGTGGTTCAAGGAAAAACTGAGGGGGGGGGAGTAGCCCTCTGAATCACAGCCTTTTAAAATGCACTGTTTGCTTGATGTTTATGGAGCAATCAGGTACGGGACATGATATTGCCAAGGGGGATGTCTCTGTGTGCGCACGATGTAAGGAGTGTGAGGAAATGAGGCGACAACTCAGTGTTGTTATAGGCCTATATGAGAGCTTGAAGGACAGAGTGGATGCCATCAAGCTCTCAGTTGCCCACATCAACACCAGAACATGCACTTGATCTTCACCAACACAGCAGCAACTCCCAAGGCAGAATGCACTGGTCCAACAGGAACTAGTAGTTGTTGGTGACTCTATTGTCAGGGAAACAGGGTACATGCTATGTAAAAAGGATAGGTGGAACAGGACCAGGGTATGTCTGCCAGGGGCAAAGGTTGATAATGTTGTAGAGCAGATATCATCTTTTAAGGGCACAAAGGGTGATATTGTTGTACACATTGGCACTAATGATATTAAGAGTAGAAGACTGGCAGAATTACTTAACAAGTACAGGTCACTGCTGAAAAAAGCCATGAATTAGGGTTGAATTTGAAAGTGTCTGCAATTCTCCCCAGACACGATAGGAGGGAGTATATGATGAGAGCCTTGTCAATCAATTCGGCCCTGGAACAATTGTGCAAGGCTCAAGGGGTAGAATTTTTTTCAGCTTGGTCTGTACTTGTTAACAGGAGAGACTGCTTCTACAGGGATGGGATACACTTAAATAAAAAGGGTGCAAGAATATTTGCTGATACAATCAAGGCAGTATTAGGTGGGTCGGAAAACTGCTAGCTTGGGGGATACAAGGATTAATAGATTAACAGTAGCCACTCGCAGAGGTGAAAGTGATTCTCGCACTGCTTCTATTGGAATGAGCAGTAGTCTGGGAAGCGAGATGCAGGGTATTTCAGAGACTGCTGGGAGTCATTGCGGTACAAGTAAACACATGGGTTGTGTTAGAGTAGCTAAGAATAGGAACAGGTGCATGTATACTTGCATATACACCAATGCTAGGAGTTTGGTAAATAAATTTGATGAATTTGAGATATTGCTCAGAACATCAAAGGAAGATATTGTTAGGATATCAGAGACGTGGTGTCACACAGATATAAGGAATGCAGAACTGGAATTTGGAGAATACAATGTCTACAGAAAGGATAGACAGGGTAGGAAGGGAGGAGGGGTTATGCTATTAGTTAAGAAATGCATAAAATCCAAGGAAGTGAAGCCAGTCGACATCGCTGGACATTGCAGTGTCGAGTCAGGTTGGTGTGACATAAGCTTGTTGTTTGTTTGTTTGTTTGGTTGGTTTTTAGGAGCATTAGCAACTAAGGCCATATTGCTCCGGGATATGCGGTGGTCATTCCTTGACCTTTCCGCATCCTCCGTATTTGGTGGTGACGGGCTCGAACCCCGGTCTAATCAAGAAGCGTGTGCTACGCACTGCTGCTCCTTCCCACCTGGCTATGGAGGCGCCCTGACATAAGCATTGGGAGATCAAAACTGAGAGTAGGAGTGTGTTACAGGCCTAATGACTCTGATGAGTATAATAAAGAATCGTACAGGGAAATAGAGTGGGTCAGTAAATCAGAGAGTCTTATAATGGGAGATTTTAATTTCCCAGATATTGACTGGAATTTGTGGGTTTGTCACTCACACACTAGCAAGGCTTTTGTGAATTTATTGGATGATTGTTTTCTACATCAACATGTTCGGGAGGCAACTAGAGGGAGTAATACCCTTGATCTGATTATCAGTAGTGATTCTTCATGCATTAAGAATCTGCAGATAAAGGAACCACTAAGTGGCAGTGATCACAGTGTGCTGAAGTGGGATTTACAATCACAGTGTGCTGAAGTGGGTAACTACCATCAGGGGTAAAGGGAAGGGTTTTTTGCTTTCATAAAGGGAATTACAGTGGTCTGAGACAGTATATAAATTCTATACTGTGGGACCAACTTATAATGTTACCAACAGCAAATTCAAAATGGGAAGCATTCAAAGAATTTATCTTGGAAGCTACTAGGCTATACATACCAACTAAGAAATATTGTTCAAGGTTTAGGCCTAAATGGATAATGAGACATGTAGCAGAGAAGAAAAATGTCATGGGATACATATAAATTAATGGGATATGATAGATATAAGCCAGTCTGTAACCAAGTCATAAAGGAGATTAGGCAGGCAAAGGCAGATTATGAGAAATCCTTGGCAAAGAATGCAAAGAAAAACAACAAAGAGTTCTTTATCTATGTAAACTCTAGAAGGAAAGGGATGAATCAGATTGGTCCACTGGATATTGATGTTTCAACTGTTGATGATCCTGCTCAGGTAGCTAACAAACTAAATAAGTATTTTGCATCTACATTCACCAATGAGGAGTTATTCAGTGATGGGAATGCCAGAGGTGAGTTAAACTCTGGCTGTGAGCTTAATGATTTTGTAATGAAGTGGAGGAGAAATTGTTGAAGATAAACATAAAAAAGGCACCCGGGGTGGACAGGATCTATCCAGTTATATTAAAAGAGGCAGCAAAGGAAATAAGCAAACCCTTAGCCATAATTATGAGAGCTTCTTTGGACTCAGGGTAGGTACCCATGGACTGGAGATGTGCAAATGTGACCCCAATTCACAAAGGAGGATCAAAGGGCAACACAAGTAATTATAGACCTTTTAGTTTAACTTCTGTTCAAGGAATATTAATGGAGGCACTGGTTAAAGAAGCACTGCAGGATCATCTAGAAAAGACTTCAGTTAGAGCTCGGGCACAGCATGGTTTTGTTAAGGGAAAGTCTTCCCTAACCAATTTGATTGGATACTATGATGTGGTCACAAAGGAACTGGATGCAGGGATTAACTTTGATATCATATATTTAGATCTTAGAAAGGCTTTAATACTTTTGCACATGGAAGACTGCTGCACAAATTGGCAGATTATGAGTAGTGTGGCATTGGAGGCAAATTGCTGCTAGGGATAAAGGGATGGTTGAGTGGGAGAAGACAGAGTCTTAATCAATGGATATACTGCTCATCGTGGACTAATGTTATTAATGGAGTCTCTCAGGGTTCAGTATTGGGTCCATTGTTGTTTTCTGTATTTATAAATGATATTGATGATGGTATATCATGCTTAATGTCCAAGTTTGCAGATGATACAAAAGTTGGCAGGGTTGTCAAGGACACTACTGACGCTATGCTGCTGCAACAGGATCTGGAAAGGTTGAGCAGATGGACTGAGAGGTGGCAAAGGAAGTTTAACATTGACAAATGTAAAGAACAACATTTGGGAAACAGCAACCCCAGAGCAAAGTATCAACTCTGTGGTACTACACTGAGTGGTAGAGAATGAAAAGGACCTGGGGGTAATTGTGCAGGCAGATATGAAGTTCTCTGAGCAGTGCAGACGGGCTGCAAGAGTAGCTCATATCAATGATGTCTCATATCATATCAATAGTCAAACCAATAAAACAAACTTATCTGTGAAAAGATCTTTTAGATCTAAAAGATGTAAAGACTTCCCAAACAATTCCTCATTCCCTTAATAAATATGTGGTCTCAGTTCCAACCTCAATGATGTCTATTTCACTTAGTCTGCCAAACCCAAATATTTTTTCTAACAGAATCCCATTTATTCACTGTATGATTCCTTTCACTTCAAAGACGATACTTGTGCATATGTCCACTCTGATATTCACTCTCAGAGACAGTAATTTGGAATCTCTTCTTTTCGATCTTCTCTTGCTTAAAATCAATCTACCACATTCTGTCAAATGAATATGCTGCCTCTATCATTCTCCCAACTCCACTTGGGACGCCTTGATTTCCTCTCTTTGAAAGCTGACTTTCTACAGTCCAACTCTCCTAACAGTAAGGTAATTTTCCTTGGTAAATTTCCATTTCCGTGTTCAACAACTCCAACTAGCTTCCATTTTCTAGTCTCATAGAACCAACTGGTTGAGATGTTGAGGCTTTTGCAATTACTAATGATCTTACACTGATTTTTCATTAACTTACCTGCCAAGATATCAGACAATCCTAACTATACAGCCAACACTCTTGATATTTTTTTCACAAACCCTTACAAATATATGCTCAAGGTTAGTGGTGCTTCAGGCACCTCAGATCACAACTTAGTGGTCTCTTCTCCATTGGAGACTTTCTCTGATGGCCATTCCCAACCTTGTGTTGTTTGATATTACAAGGATGCAAAATGGGATGATATGTGCATTTTTTTCTTCTTTTCCTTGGTGGGATTACTGTTTTAAGTTTTCTGATGTCAGTGTTTGTTCAGAACATGTCAGTGAAAGGATGAAATTCTTGTAGGGATGAAATCCTTTATTCACACATCATCTTAAAATCTTGTTCTTTATCTATTTTCTGACTACACCAAAGCACACAACAGTTGTAAACCATTTATTAATCAGTTCAACTAGATTTTGAACAGTCTAAGAGTAGAAAACTTGCTTCTTGTTTAAATGGTATTCGAGCATTCTGGTCTCTTGCCAAAGCTACTGGCCACAACTTTTGCCTATCTCTATTCCCACCTCTGTTAAAACCTGATGTTTCTGTTGCAACCTCAGCCAAAGATAATGCCAACCTGCTAGCTTTCTACTTTTCTTCTAACTCTTATATTCATGATCATGGTAAATTACCTCCTACCATTCCTAATACATTCCATTCAATGCCAACTGTGATCTTCTGTCAAAAGGATGTCGGAAGAATTTTGAACAGTCTTGATGCCAAGAAAGCTCAGGGTCCTGATGGTATTTTTCCACTGGTGCTCAAAAGCTTACTCCTGTTCTGGTGTTACCGTTTTTTTACATCCACTTTCTTATTCCACTGGTATTTTTCCATCTGCTGGAAATTTTCTCATATTCTACCAGTTTCTAAAAAACAGGGTAACAAATCCCTGCCATCCCAATTATTGTCCCATTATGCTTACTTCTACTTTTTCTAAAGTAATAGAAAAATTCATTAACCACCAACCCCTAAACTATCTACAAACCTTCCATCTGATCAATGATCTCTAGTATGGATTCCATTAGTGTTAATCCACTGGTGAAATACTGGTTAATGTTACCCATATATGGACAAATTCAATTGAAAAGTTTAGTGAATCTCAGGCAGTTGCTCTTGACATTTCAAAGGCCTTTGTTTGTGTTTGGTAAATAAGCTTCCATGTTATAGTTTGCCAACTTTTTTTTATAATTGATTATTCAGTTTTGTATCCAATTACTCACTGGGGTGATGGTAGATGGCTCTCTGTCTTTCAATTTCTCCACTAATGCTGCATTCCCCACGGTTCAGTTCTTTCTCCTACTATTTTCCTCTTATATATTAATGACCTTCTTCCATTGACCAAAAATCATATCCATAGTTTTGTTGATGACAGCACATTGCATTCCACTTTCCAGTTTAAAAAACCTTGCCCTTCACAAACAGGCTTCAACTTCTCAAATATCCACTACCAATTCTTTAAATGGTGATCTCTGGGTAATCCTCCAGTAGGGCAAAGATAATTTAAGCCATCTCTCCATTCTCTGTTTCATAGGCATACTGTTTCTGGTGCATGCCTTTTCTATAGATACTTCCGTGAGCACTGCTCTTCCGAATTGGCTTTTCTAATTCCTGAAACTCACAGAACCAACTTTTCTTCTTCCTCATTTATTCCTTCCACTTCTGTTTTTTTTTGGAATAATCTTCCTTCATACGCATTTCCTGAATATTATAATCAACAAAACTTCAAGTCTAATGTCAACAAGTATCTTCTTTAATTTTCTCAACCTTCAACCCCTGCATGGTACTAAGATGGTACTAAACCTCTTGTTTGGGGGTTTCATAAAAAAAAAAAAAAAAAAAAGAAAATTATTATTAAACACTCTTTATTTAATGCATTTTCAGAATGTTTAATTATTTAAAAAATTCACAATCTCTTTGCTAATAGAAACATAGTTGGTGTAACTGACCCTGTAAATGTACTAGTTTCATAAACTTATCAGATTGATACCAGCTAAATGGCTTTTTACTCTGTGTGTGTGTGTGTGTGTGTGTGTGTGTGTGTGTGTGTGTGTGTGTGTGTGTGTGTGTGTGTGTGTGTAAAACTGTAAAAATAATGTTTGTGTGCATGTGTAAGACTGTAAAAATAATGTTTAATAGTAAAAATAAAGAAAGAAAGAGTTGACCATGAACATAATAGGCTGCAAAAGCAATATCCAATAACATATCACATAATATATAGAGGCAATATGGGAGGGGGAAGCAAAAAATGAATGAAGAAAGAAATAAATAACAAACACAGAAGTAGATATTCCTTCCACTCTCCTTCCATTTCTACTTTTGTCTTCATTATTTATTTGTTTCTTTGCTCATTTTCCACTTTTTTTTATATTGCCTCTATATAGGTATATATAAACAGAAATATGTATGCATATGCAAGTCTGAAATCTCACACCATTAACTGTTTTATGAACTTCGAAAATGGAAGGGGAGTAATAGTTTCACTTTCTATTTTATGCTTATGTTTTTTTATTTGTATATGATCAAGGTTTTATTTTCTTGACAATTACATGTGTAAAAAAAGCTCATTTTAAAATTTTTCAAATTTTTATTAAAAACAAAAAATTATATATAATAATTAAATGCAATCCATTGGTGAAATGTTACACATCGGTGTACTACAGAAAGTATATATAATAATTAGTATCTATATAATATCGGTGTAGATACACCATAGATAACTCTTAAGAAACTACGATAGTAGTTTGTGTGAGAGGCATCATTTGCTCTATATCTCAATATTGTGCTCTTCCTTCACAACGAGTTGCCATGACTACCTCGAATAAGTAATGCTTCACTAATAGAGAAGACTATTGTTACTTATTCTCAGTGAGTACCACCACCCAGATGTACCTGCAATACTAGGGTACCTGCCCACCCACCAATGATAGGCCAATAGCTTTGAAATGGTGCCGCCTGGGTGGTGGTACTCACTGAAAATAAGTAACAATAGTCTTCTCTATTAGTGAAACGTTACTTATTCGAGGTTGTGCATGGCAACTTGTTGTGAAGGAAGAGCACAATATGAGACAGAGCAAATGATGCCTCCCACACAAACTACCATCGTAGTTTCCTAAGAGTTATCTATGGTGTATCTACACCGATATTATATAGATATTAAACTTTTACTCTTAACGTATTATGCCTTGTTGCATTTAGTTATTTTAAATAATAATTAGTACAGTTCATTACATACTGAGTTGAAATGTTCGATAAGCATGTAAATAGAATTATTCAATTTTATTTATATCATGCACAGGAAAAATTACAAAAGTATTCAAGCTTACAAAAATTTCAAATTTATAAAATTACAAAAAGAGAGAGGAGACAGGCATAATGGCAGCAAGTTTTACCTTTCAAGCATCATTGCCAGAATTAACTCTCCAGCTGATAAGCACACTGCTGCGGAAGTTGATGGCTGTGGAGAATTAGACGGGATTTTTTCCAACACATCACAAAATTTCTCTGCAGCTGCAGAATCGGCACTGGCGACTCCTCCACATACTTTAATGTTTTGGAAACTAGCACGATGCTTGAAACTATTAAACTACCCATTGCTTGCCACAAACTTGGCTTGGGGTTCGCTGTACTTATCGTTATCTTCATAAATATGCAAGGCAATGGTCAGGCCACACCTTGAGTACTGGGTAATTGTGCTGTGAGATATGAAGTTCTCTGAGCAGTGTAGATGGGGGTAATTGTGCAGTCAGATATGAAGTTCCCTGAGCAGTGTAGATGGGCTGCCAGAGCAGGTCATGGAGTTCTGTCAATGATATATTGGAAATTTTCTAGTAGAGACAAGGAGGTGATTATTCCCTTATATATGGCAATGGTCAGGCCACACCTTGAGTATTGCGTACAGGTCTAGTGGCCTCATTTTAGGAAGAATGTAGAGTTGCTAGAATGAGTACAAAGAAGGGCAACAAGATTGGTGAGGGGGAATAAAGGAGTGCTCTTACCAAGAAAAAAAAAGTTCTGCAAATTGCAGGGCCTGGAGAGTAGGCACCTGTGAGGTGATCTGATTGAGGTGTATAAGGACTTGAATGGGTTGAGCAAGCTGAATGCTGATGGGATTCTTCCTCTTGTTGTTGTTTTTTTTTTTTTTTTTTTTAGGAGCATTAGCAACTAAGGCCACATTGCTCCAGGGTATTTGTCTAATTAAGAAGCATGTGCTACACACTGCTGCTCCTGCATACCTTGGTACGGAGGCGCCTTCTGCCTCTTGTAATAAGTAATCATTGTAATAAGTAAATTGCTCAGACTTCAGACTAAGAACCTGAGGAGGCACAGTTTCAAATTGAGGAAATATAGTTGTAGAAGAGATGTGTGAAAATTTGCCTTTAGTCAGCGGGTGGTTGATTGGTGGAACAGGCTTCCATCTTTTGTTGTGGAAGCTAATAGCCTAAATAAATTTAAGGCTGAGTTGAACAGGCATTTGGAATGAATGGAGGGGTGAAATGGAAGGGGTTTTTTTTTTTTTTTTTTGGCTGTTGCTGCATAAGCTTGCTTTCTTGCATCGTATGGCTCTACTAATGCTAATGCTAAATACTTCTTGCTTGAATGGCCATTAGATTCAGGGGCACTTGCTTCTGAATCTGATTTTCCATCCATATTATTAATAGCTTTTCCATTTTCGATATAGCACCTGAATGCTGTTTTGTGATCACTGTTGGGGCAGACTGGCCCTAGTATGAAATATGTTGATCCTTTAACATGTTCTTTTATACATGCACTGTCCCTTAAAATAGTATTCACTGTTGAAGCAGCGAGACCTAATTCCAGGCAATAGATGACAAACTTTGTCCTGCTTTGTACAGGGGATCCTCATTATCCGAGGATAATTGGTTCCAGAAAATTCCACTTAAAACAGGGACCAATTTTTGTAATGTTTATTATTTAAATAAAACTAAATGCAACTAGGCATAATATTTTAAGATTCTATATCTATATAATATCTGTGTAGATACACCATAGACAATTCTTAAAGAAAAACTAAGAAGATAGTAGTGTGAAAGGAATCATTTAATCTATATCTCATATTGTGCTCATCCTTCACAACGAGCTGCCCATGTATTGCATTTCCTCGAATAAGTAACGCTTCACTAATAGAGAAGACTATCGTTACTTATTCTATGTGGGCACCACCACCCAGACAGCACCATTTCAAAGCTAGTTGGCTTTTCATCAGTGAGTGGGGCAGATACCCTGGTATTGCAAATGAAGCCTTACTAATTCAAAGTAGTGCAATACATGGGCAACTCGTTGTGAAGGATGGGTAGAGATGGTCTATCTACACTGATATTATATTGTAATGTTTATTATATACTTGTACATGGTAAAAAATGTATGAAGGAACTGAAAGATGAGAAAATTATTTTATTAGACATTTTTTATTATAATACTTATAATACATTGTTACACAATGAGTTGCACAAAGTTTATTGAAGTTGCACTATTTTTTAATTGTACAAATAAAGAATGAATCCACAGTTGTTCGTGTTTTTTTTTTTTTGTCATAGTTTTTCAGATAAAACTGTGTTGTAGTTATGTCTTTAACTTTGCACTTAACATCTGTTGCACGATCATGAAGAAGATCGTTCTCACAAAAAATATCCAAGTGCTTGGTCAGTTTTCTCAAGGGAAAAAGCTTTAATTCTTCAAATTTTAAATCCTTGTAACTGTGTGGATTCAGATACTAGGGACCTCCCTGTAATTTTTAATTAATCAATTTTGTTTCATTTCGTTTCCTAGCATTGCCAGCACTTGCACTTTCCGTTGGTCACTTTCCCTTCATCATTGTAATAAGTAAATTGGAATGAAGAGAAGATTGCAAATGCAATAACATCAAGTTTACTACCCGTTTATAATTAGATGCACTAACAGAAAAGCCCAATAAACTGGAAAGTGCAATTTCTTTTATTGTTTTATGGTAGTGACCTCCATATATTTGTTTTAGAAAAATATCACAAAGGCATTCAAAATTGATTCTTATAATGGAACATATTATAATGATAAAAGTGTAGAGCAATTTCCATTATAAAAACGATCTTTTAGAGTAGTGGTGCTCAACCTGTGTGCTGTGGAACATTAGTGTGCACAGAGTATGCTTCAAGTGTTCTGCGAAAAATACAAATTTAAAAAAAAATAGTAAATCTTTAGTGGCACCCTGTTTAAAAAATTAAACAGGGTGCCACTCCAGAATGCTTGAATACATCCTGAATTAGTGGTGTAACATAACATAACATAATCTTTTTTTCACTGTAGTGCTAATCATTAATTAGTTGAATCCATCCTGCATTGGCGGCATAACTAACCTAACCTTTTTTTTTTTTTTCACTGGAGTTGCATCTTCTTCAAAAGTTAGCAAAAAAATTTATAAATCTAAGTTTTATAATGAAAATTAATTTTCGTTTTGTTTGTTTTATATAATTATGTTAATTTTTTACATATTAAATATTTTTTAATATGTAAAAAAAACATAAAAAAGAACATACATAAAATATTTCTTTTAAATATTTTATGTATGTTCAAAAAAAAGACATTAAAAGCATTTTAAACAAATAATAATTGCATTATTGAATATACCCAACAGAATCCTGAAATAATAAATTTTAGTGTGCCACAAAATTTTAGTGTCTTTTATAAAGGTGTGCTGCAAAATTTTAGTCTTTAAAAGTGTGTTGTAGCAACGAAAAAGTTGAGAAACACTGTTTTAGAGAGATAAATAGCTTAGTTATATAGCGAAAATTTCAACTTCCGAGGTCTTGGAACGAATTACGAAAAAAAAAAAAAAAAACACTGTGTTATTGGGTTCACATTACAATATTTTCACGATACCTCCATTTATTCCTATGTGATGCAAAATATGTTTCCATGATATTTTTTAAGTTTGCACCAGCTGGCAAAAACTTACGTAAAGTCGAATTTCCATATATTGCCCTAAAATTTGGCTTACATGCATATAAATGTTTGTAATTTAATATATTCATGCTTATTTTATTTTAAAATAATGAAATATATGACAATAGATGATACAAACATTGGCAGGTTTAATAACAGTAAAAAGGGTACAGTACTGCAACAAGATCTAGAAGGATTAGGCAGATGGGCTGAGAAGTAGCAACTAAAGTTTAACATTGACAAATGCAAGATAATGTATATGGGTAGCAGTAATCTCAGAATAACATACCAACTGCATGATACCACACTGAAAATAATGGAAAACATAAAGACCTGGGGGTAACTGTGCAGTTAGATACGAAGTTTTCTGAGCAGTGCAGACATGCTGCCATGGAGTTTTGTCAATGTTATACGGGAACCTTGCTAGCAGGGTTAAAGAGGTGATTATCCCACTGTACAAGGCAATGATTAGACCACAAATTGAGTACTGCATACAGGTCTGGAGGCTTCACTTTAGGAAGTGATGTTGATCTGCCGGAATGGGTAAAGAGAAGATTGGTAAAGGAAATGAAAGGGTGGTGTCACCAAGAAAAGTTTCAATTCTGCAAATTGCAGTGTCATCTGTGAGGCATCTGTGAGGTGATCTGATTGAGTTGTTTAAGGCTTTGAATGAATTGAGCGAGCTCAATTCACTGATGGCATTCTTCCTCTTGCTCAGACTACACATATGAGGGAGTATAAATTCAAACTGGGAATGAATGGTTGCAAGATAGATGTGCAGAGGTTTGTCTTCGGCCTGCAGATAGTTGATTGTTGGAATAAACTCCATCTGTTGTTGTGGGAGTGAGTAGTTTGAAAAATTAAAGGAAGAACTAAAGAAATTATTAGAGGATGGACAGATGATGTAGACTTTTTTTTTTTTTTTTTGGCTGATGCTTTATAAACTTGCATTCTTGCATCATATGCCACTACTAATAATAACAATAATAATAATAAATAATACTTATACACTTGGATTAAGCAGGGTTGTGTAATCATGTTTTTATCATTAAAATAATGTGAGAATTATTCAAATTTAAATTTTGGCACACATCTTCAAAAATTTAAGAAAATAAACAAACAACAAAAAAGCAGTAAACTAATTCTTCTCTGTGTTTTTCACTCTAAACAAAGAGGATCAGGAAATTTACAAAGTTTATACAGTAGATTCTCGATTTTCCGGGATAGATGGCAAAAAAACAAATTCCAGATAATCGATTTCCCGGTTAATCCAAAAATACAAAAGTCCCTGACATACATAAGAGATATGTTCCAGGACTTCTTACTTCGTCGAGTTTTATGTAATTCGGGAATGACTAATAACATATTGCTACTATATTATTATTGACAAATCTGAATTCCACGTGATACTTGTTAATGTTTTGCCATTTTCATACATCCTTATTAGTTTAATTTTCTGAACCAAATCGATGGCTTTCCTTTTGTTGGTAGATTTACTAGTACCGCTGTCACTTATTCTCTTAGTCGGCACCATAATAACGGTCGAAATGAAATTTTCTGAAAAGAACTTCACAGGGTTAACCGAAAATGCAACTCTTTTGCGTTTACCCATCATTTTCGCGATTTCTAAACAAATAAAAAAAAAATTACCATAAAAAACTTCTGATATCCCTGACATAAATAACGAAACAAAATTTGTCCTTTTGTGCTGCAACGGAACACAATAATCAACGCGATGCACTAAAAACAAACTAAACGTTTGGTCTCTTTTTTTTTTTTGAGCGGCGGATGCGAAGACATCGGGAATTGCAAGATAATAGGTACACTAATCTCCTAATGACGACTTATAATGCCGGTTGCTTGTGACTTATTTACGACTTGCAAAATATCTGTTTATACCTATTCTAGTTATTACTTGAATTTTTTGATTTCTGGTTGATTTTTTTTTTTTTAATTTGGAGTCTTGAAGTGTCCCAGTTAATCCGATCTCAGTTAATCGAGAGGCTGCTGTATATATATTTATTTACCCACATTTTAACTACTAGTTTATATATTTTCATCTACCTACATTTAAAATTACAAATTGCATACAATTTGCTTTAAAGAAGACAAGGACTGACCTCATTATGAACTCACTCTCTCTCTCTCTCTTCCCCCCCCCCTCGCATTTCAAGTTGTTGTTGTTATTTGGTTTTTAGGAGCATTAGCAACTAAGGCCATATTGCTCCGGGATATGCGGTGGTCATTCCCTGAATGACCTTTCCGCATCCTCCGTATTTGGTGGTGACGGGCTCGAACCCCGGTCTAATCAAGAAGCGTGTGCTACGCACTGCTGCTCCTTCCCACCTGGCTACGGAGGCGCCTCGCATTTCAAGTATTGTATCAAAAAATATAAAATTTTAGCATATATACTTACGGTTCTGGAGTGTAGAAAGGGTCAGAGCTATGTCTAATATACTGAGTGCAATGAAATATTCGGAATGCTAGTCCTGCTAGAAAATCCCGTGATGACAAATATCCTGCTACAGGACGAAGTTGAAATCCAGTACGCTCTATTTAAATAAGCAAAATAATAAAAACTTCCAACCAAGCAAGAAAAGGAAATATCTCATTCCATTTACATATAAACAACAAAAAAAGAAATTCTATTTTAAACTAATGAAGATTCTGTTAATTAATAGAGCTTATGTCAACCCTGTTTCAGGATAAGAGTAAAATCATGGGCTCATGGCCTTAGATTTCTTGGCTATTCTAAGGCTACACTGTTGTCTGTGGAAGTAACAGTTTTTTAATGTGAATATTTTAATTTCAGATAGCAAGGGAAAAAAAGATATAGGAAGTGATGGCATAAAGAATATAAGAGAAAATGGAGAAAAGATTTTTTTCCTCTGTGTTTTTACACCTCAACTGTTTTTATGCAGTCCCAGCAAAAAGTTAATTACTTCTATTCTCAAACAAAACATGGAGCATCATGTTGACCTTAATGGAAATTACTCACTCACTTTTAAGGACTCAGAAAAGCATCACTTTAAGGGAGGTTTCACTTTGGATGCTGAGCAAATAATGAATTACAGAAAGTAATATTTTGCTACACTTTGCTACACTCATCCCATTTTCTTTTCTTTATCAAATGATCCATATGTGATAATTCTGAGACATAGGGGAATTCACAAGAGAACCACTACCTTTATCAATCAGTTTCTTCTTAGTATTGAGTTAGGAAAAGGCTCATTCAACAAGATTAGTGAATGGAACAAAGGGTTGCTCTTACGAAGAAAGGCTTAAGTTTTGCAAATTACAGTGTCTGGAGACTAGGCGCCTGTGAGGTGATCTGATAGAGGTGTATAAAGCCTTGAATGGTTTGAGCATGCTCAATGCTAATGGGATTCTTCCTCTTGCTCAGAATAATCACCTGAGAGGGCATAAATTCAAATTGAGGAAAGACAGATGTAGGATAGATGTGCAGAAATTTGCCTTTTGTAGGATAGACGCGTGCGGAAATTGTATCAAAAAATATAAAATTTCAGCATATATACTTACGGTTCTGGAGTGTAGAAGGTTGGTGGAACAGACTTCCATCCCTTGTTGTGGAAATTGATAGCCTAAATAAATTTAAGGCTCGGCTGCACAGGAATTTCGCATGAACGGAGGGGTGAAATGGGAGTGGTTTTTTTTTGGCTGATGCTGCATAAGCTTGCTTTCTTGCATCATATGCCTCTACTAATGCTAATGCTGCCAGCATAGAATCTGTGTGGTGTAAGTTAGTTGGAAGCAAAAGGTATAATAACAGCAGGAGAAATCTACAGACAAGATGGTTGTGTTGTTTGTTGTTTGTTATTTGGTTTTTAGGAGCATTAGCAACTAAGGCCATATTGCTCTGAGGATATGCGGTGGTCATTCCCTGACCTTTCCACATCCTCTGTATTTGGTGGTCATGGGCTCGAACCCTGGTCTAATCTAATCGAACCCCGGTCTAATCAAGCGTGTGCTACGCACTGCCACTCCTGCCCACCTGGCTACAGAGGCACCACAAGAAGGTTGTGAAGAGTATAATGAGAGTCTCTACATGCAGATGGAATGGGCAAGCAAGTGTGAATTTCTTATTATGAGTGACCTCGATCTGCCCCTAATTGATTAGAATAAGTGAAAGGGAAGCACATCATGGGAAACAAAATTTTTAAATAAACTAGATGGTTATTATTTATTATCAGCATGTTAGAGAAAATACTAGGGCTAAAAATATTTGAGACCTCAAAATTAGTCCTGAATCAGATGACATCACAGGCTTAGAGTAGAGGAACCATTGGCAGGTATTGATCACAGTCACTAATTTTGAAAAATGAAGAAGGATGTTGCAGTAGTTAGATGTAAATGTTAGATGCATAAGTTTTAATTTTAGAAAAGGAGATTATGGCAGTTTAAGGTCCTATGGTATGTATTAATTAGGTGGATTGCAGAGGGATAGTGAATACATTAGAATCATGGAATACCCTCAAACAATAATCACAGAAGCCAAAACGCAAATATACCACTAAGAAAATATAGCATGAAGAGAATGCCGGGATGGATGAATACTGAGATGGCCAGTGTAATAGAACAGAAAAAAAACAGCATGGGAAAGTTATTATAGAGCAATGAAAAGTATACTGACGCCTACCTGTGGTAATAGTACCACAGATAAGATTAGGGAGGCTAGGATGAATATAAAAAAGCACTGGCTAAGAGAGCAAAAAATGGGGACAAGGAATTTTCCATGTATGTGAATACAAAGATTTCAAAATGTAAGAGCAATTAAGCACAGTTTTTCCTACTTTAAATACCCTTGTTTAAATATAAGTTCAATATCATACTTTTATTGTAGGAAATCTTGACCCGATGCTCAGATCAAACTAATCCGATTAATGTAATATAAAATCTTTAAGTATTAAAATCTTTAAAACCACGAACATATCCCTATTGAAGGGATATGTAGTGAATACAAAGAAGAAGAAAATGAATCAGATTGGACATTTGTGCACTGGGCGTGGGAAAGTCTTAGATAACCCAACTGATGTTGCTGATGAACTGAATAGGTACTTTTCATCAGCCTTTACTGACAAAAGAAAGATTGTTTATGCTGAAGAGAAGCTGTGCGAGTGGGGGCTGGGCCATTTGAAATTAGTGATTTCAAAATTATAGATGATTGTTTGTTAGAAAAATTTGAAGCCTAAAGGCAAGTAAGGCTTCTGGAGTTGATGGCATATACCCAGTAGTTTTTAGGGAGGTGGCCAGAGAGTGTATTGAACCACTGAAATTAATTATAACAGCATCTTTGGACTTGGGAGACATTCTACTACTACTACTTAGTCACATGGTGGAAGGAAGCCTGAGGCTTATGCTGCACCAGCCAAAAAAAAAAAAATTCCCAAGTTACCCTGTGAGAGACAGCGAGAAGTAGAAGGGAATCACCAAGAAAGAGAAGAATAATGATATCCAGATCAAGACCCTGGGTATTCAATATAATGATTAGCATTAGCATTAGTAGAGGCATAAAATGCAAGAAAGCACGCTTATGGCAGAATCAGCCAAAAAAAAAAAAAAAAATCCCATTTCACCCCTGGGATTCGTTCCAAATGCCTATTCAGCTCAGCCTTTATTTAATTTATTTTAATTATGACATGATACTCACACAGCCAGTTCTAGCCTAAATTTATTTAGGCTATCAACCTCCACAACAAAATATGGAAGTCTGTTACACCAATCAACTATCCACTGGCTAAAGGCAAATTCTGGCACATCTATTCTACAACTGTCTTTCCTCAATTTGAATCTGTGCCCCCTCAGGTTCTTAATCTGAGCAAGAGGAAGAATCCCATCAGCATTCAGCTTGCTCAACCCATTCAAAGCCTTATACACCTCAATCAGATCATCTCGCAGGTGCCTACTCTCCAGGTGCTGCAATTAGCAGAACTCAAGCCTTTCTTGGTAGGAGCACCATTTGTTCCCCTCAATAATCTTGTTGCCCTTCTTTGTACTCGTTCTAGCAGCTCTACATCCTTCCTAAAATGAGGCCTCCAGACCTGTACTCAGTACTCTAGGTGTGGCCTGACCATTGTCTTGTATAATGGGATAATCACCTCCCTGTCCCTGCTAGCAAAATTCCTATATATCATTGACAAGACTCCATGACCTGCCCTGGCAGCCCATCTCCACTGCTCAGCAAACTTCATATTTGACTGCACAATTACCCCCAGGTCTTTTTCACTTTCCACAGAAGGATATCCTTGCCATTTGTCAGCCCATTTGCCTAACTTATCTAGATCCAGTTGGAGTAGGATACTGTCTTTACTGTCGTTAACAACCCTGCCAACCTTCATATCATCTGCAAACTTGGACATTAAACCTGATATACCTTCATCAATATCATTGATAAATATACATACAAAACAACAATGGGCCCAACACCGAACCCTGGGAAACTCCATTAATAACATTTGTCCACAAAGAGCAGTATCCATTGATTACCAGTCTCTGTCGTCTCCCACTCAACCATCCCTTTAAACATTGTAGCAATTTAACCTTAATGCCATACCTCTCCAATTTGTACAGCAGTCTTCCATGTGCAACAGTATCAAAAGCTTTCCGGAAATCCAAGTATATGTAATCAAAATTATTTTTGGGATTCAGTTCCTTTGTGGCCACATCATAGTATCCAATGATTAAGCCACATCTTGAGAAATGAATAGAGATTACAGATCTGAAAGCCTCATTTTACTAAGGATGCATATCTATTGGCATGTATGTGGGAAAAGAGCAACAATATTAGTTGAGACCACAGAAGGATACCCTTACCAATAAAGAATTTGGTTCTGAAAATTGCAGCTTCTGGAAAAGAGGCATCTCCATGGAGACCAGATTGAAGTGTTTAAGGCTTTAAATGGATTGAATAAATTAAATGCTGATCACATCCTAACTTTTTCTCAGACACTAGACTCTACAGAAGGTATGCATGCCAGTATAGAATCAGTGTGGCGTGAATTAGTTGGAAGCAAAGATATAATGAGAGTAAGTGATCACATCCTGTACTTGCAAATGGAGTGAGTTGGTGAGCATGGGTAAATGTCTTATTATGGGTGATTTCAATTTGTCCTTAACCAAATAGAAAATGGGAGGGAAACTCACAAATAGGGAACAAAATTTTTAAATCAACTAGGTGATTATTATTTGTATCTGCATGTTAAGGAAAGTACTAGTGGCCAGAATATTCTACCTTTTATCATCACTCATAAAAAAAAGATAATATCACATGGCTGACAGTACTGAAGTGATTACAGCATTTCAGCTGGAAGAATAGAGGGGACAGAAGTCGTTAAAGGCAAAGGAATGGGTTTTAATTTCATGAAAAGAGATTATGACAGCTTAAGGTACTACACAACCTCTATCGGCTAAGGTAAAGAAAGCCTGCATGAGAAGCATGCAAAAGTTTGATGAAATTTACCGGTAAAAGCACTTTGCTGTAACGACATTTGTATTGTTGCTCGCTTGGTAAACAGACCATGGGTGTTGTCGGTCAGGAGTAGAAATTGAATCCCATGGGAGATTGAAACCTTCCCGAAGTGGAGGGGGTAACCTGACCTTTTTTTCTTTAGAATCACTGGTGGACTAGGGGATAAATTGTTTATTAAGAAAAAAAAAAAAAGGGAAGCCCACACCAGAAGCATGGCAATTTTTGAAAAAGTTTACTGGTGAAACTACCTTACAAACATTTTTTACGACGCCAGAACTTCCAATATGACTCTGTTCGTGATTCAATTAGTTAATTCAATTAGTGATTCTAAAGAAAAAAGGTCAGGTTACCCCCCTTCACTTTGGGAGGGTTTCAAGCTCCCTGTGGGATTCAACTTCTACTCCAGACCGATAACACCCACCATCTGTTTACGGAGCAAGCAACAATACAAATGCCGTTACGGCAAAGTGCTTTTACCAGTAAATTTCATCGAATTTTTGCGTGCTTCTCGTGCAGGCTTTCTTTACCTTAGCCCCTCTATCATCTGACAGAGAGCAAATTAATTAGAATTATGGAATACCTTTAAGCAATAGTCAGAGAAGCAATGAATGCATATATGTAATTAAGAAAATTTAGCATTAAATGTTGAGTCTTTTGATGCAAGAAAGCAAGCTTATTGAGCATCAGCCAAAAAAATAAATAAATAAATAAAAATAAAAAATGAAAAAAAAACCCCTTCCCATTTCACCCATCCGGTCACTCCAAATGTTTGGAGTGACCGGATGGGTGAAATGATGGATGGGTGACTGGATGGGTGAAATTTATTTAAGCTATCAACTTCCACAACAACAGATGGAAGTCTGTTCCAGCAATCGACTACCTGCTGGCTAAAAGCAAACTTCCGCACTATTCTACAACTGTCTTTCCACAATTAGAATCTATGCCCCCTCATGTTCTTAATAAGCATGAGGAGGATGCTGAGATAGATGAATAACGAACTAGCCAAGAAAGTTACAGAGCAATGAAAAGTAATGAATCACATAAAAGCTGTAAGTTGATCAATAGCAGTATCACAGAAAGAGGTGGGCTGGCAAGGGCAGATAATGAAAAATTACTGAAAAAGACAGCAAAGAATGGAGACGAGTTTTTTTTTTTTTTTTCATACATGCGAATAAAAAGAAGAAAACAATGAAGTAGAATGGCCTCTTGTGTTGTGTGTGTGTGTGTGTGTGTGTGTGTGTGTGTGTGGGACAAGTAACAGATTACCCAGCTTATGTTTCAGATGAATTGAATAGGTACTTTGCATCAATATTTACTGTAAAAAAAATAAATCAATATTTACAGATGAAAGAATCATTCATAGTGAAGAGAAGGTGTGTTAGTGAAGCTGGGAAGAATGAAATGTTCAATACTAAAATTACAGATGATTACTTATTAGAAAAAACATTCAACATAAAGGCAAGGAAAACTTATACCCTGTAATTTTGAAGGAGATGGCAAGAGAGAGCAAAATGAAATGAACCACTAAGGTTAATTATGAGGGGCTCATTAGATTCAAGAAGTTCTAATGTATTACCAATACATAAATTAGGTCCTAAGGTGATGAGCAGAGGGTAACTACTGACCAGTCAGTAGTTACCCTCTGCACTCTTTAGAAAATTATTTTACTCTTATAAAATGGAAAAGAAATTCCATTTATGTACAAATGACCCTAGACATGGTTTTATAAAGGGAAAATCATGTTGGCAAAGGTAAAGAAAGACAACATGAGAACCACAGCAAACTACGTGAAACTTACCAGACAAACTGGTTTTCCGCTACCGCAGTTTCTCCCTACATTTTCAGTAAACAGACGATGCATGTTATCGTAGCAGCAGTAGAAGTTAAGAACATTATATTGATTGCCACATAGACGCGACAGACTATGTATAGATTGGTGTGTGAACACAATAGAAGATAACATCATAGCGTTAAATGATTGACTGATGTAATGATACACATATATATAAAGAAGCTTTCTTTCTTTTCCTATTATTTCTTAGCCTAACATTTAAGAATGTTATTGTTACACCTGAATTAGTGGTGTAAACTAACCTAACCTTTTTTTCACTAGCCAAAAATGAAAGTCTATTAAAAAACCCACACAATTAAAAAATGCAGATAGTCTGGAGTGCACATTCTGTTCTAAATTTAGCCGAAACCGGTAAACCTTTTCCTTTTTTCCTAATCTTTGTCAATCAATATATCGTTCTCGACTTCTACTGCTGCTGCTGCTGATAACATGCACTGTCTGTTTACCGAGAATACAAGAAGAAACTGTGGTAGTGGCAAACCAGTTTGTCCGGTAAGTTTGCCATGGTTCTCTTTACCTTAGCTATCATGTTTAACTAACCTAGTTATCTATTTTGACAGTTACTCATGAGATGGATGTAGGAAATAATTTCAACATTATTTGAATTGAAGTAAATATTTGATTCAGTCCCTTGTGAAATGTTATTGCATAACCCAGAATGTGTTGGGATCATGAGCAAGGTCCTTAAATGGATTGCAGGCTGGCTGTAAGGCAGGAGAAGCTGCAATTGATGGTTAATTTTCAGACTCTGTAAAGAAGTGGGGTCTCACAAAAATCAGTACTGGGACCACTGTTATTTCTGATTTCTTAAATGACAAAGGGATACAGCATATGATGTCAAAATTTGCAGATAAAATCAAGAGTGGATGAGGAGTTAATGATCAATGCCAATGCACTGCTTTTCTGGGATGACTTAGAGAGGCCTCAGGGGTGGTCAGAAAACTGCAGCTATGCCTTAATGTAGAAAAATGCAAGGCTTTAAATGTGGGAAATAGCCAAAACAAAGTAATTTATACATTGTGGGGAGTGAGTTTAATTGAAAATAGGAGAAGCAGAAAAGGATCTGAGAGTACAGGTGGACATGAAGTTTTCCATGTAGTGTAGACAGGTGGCAAGGAAGACCCTGGTGTCCTATTGATGATTTATCAAACAATTGCTTGTAGAGATAGAGTGGTCATAATCCCAGTGTATAAGGCAATGTTAAGACTGAATTTGTGTACTGTGTCAAAGTGTAGAGACTACACCTAAAATATATCAAGCTTCCTGAAAGGGTCCAAAGATGGGCAAAATTTTTTGAGATCAGCAAAAGGACATCTATATGAGGAAAGACTTTGAATATGTGGGCTACTGAGCTTGATAAATGAACAATTCTCACAACTTTATACTCCTCAATTTGATAAATTGAGGAGTATAAAGTTGTGAGAGGAGACCGTAATGAGTAAAAATTTTACTGTTATAAATGAATCCAGCACTAGGGGCCACAAATTCAAATTACAACAGAGGAGGTTTAGACCAGACTGCAGAAAGTTTTCTTTTAACCAGCAAGTTTGAAAATTACTGGAATAAGTTTCCTCCATTGGTAATCGAGGCTGACAGCATGGAGACATTGAAAGGTCAGCTGGATACCTACCTATGTTAGGATGGAATCACATAGATAGTTCATTTATTTTATTTTATATTATTTGTTATTTTTTTGGCTGGTGCAGCAAAAGTCACTACATGGTTAATACTTATACTAAATGAATCCTTACCTTTCAGGAATTGGCTCAGATCTTCAAGCTGTGGAATGTTATCTTCCCTGTAAGAAAATTAAGGAGGAAAATGTTAAATGGTGTATTGCTGCTTCCATACTGAATAAAAATCTATACATGTGGCATTTATTGTTAAAAATTTGATTTACTTACCGATACCCACTGAATTTGATAAGAAGATTAAAGTTTTCCAAGAATTCCCTACAGGCATGAGTAGGATAAAGTTTTCTTAGCTGATTAAAAACAATTCCCCTGCAAAAGCATAAAATGTTTGCCTCTTACTGATACTATTTTCTGGTAGAAATGTAACCACAAAGTGGTAAAGATTCAATAATGCACTGAGAAAAAGATATCAAGTAAGTTCTTGCATATTTAAGTTCATACAAAAAAACACACTGCACTTCATGTGTAATTAACAAAATGATTACTTTCTTGATCTATATAATACAGGAAACAAAATTTCCCACACCCAATACACTAAAATAATTTCACTTGAAGTACAGCATTTTTTTTTTTAGATAATTATCTAAAATTAAGGAATCATATGGCATGGTCTTTGTAGCCGAGTGGTCAAACACCAGGGTGCAGAAGTACACATGCTTTGAGTGACTGGTGTTCAAGCCCATGACTTTTTTTTTTTTTTTATTTATTTATGAGAACCCCAAACACGAGAGGTATTAGAACCTATAGTACTTAGTACCGTGCTTGGGTTGGAGGTTGAGAAGACAAAAGAAGATATTTGTTGATATTGGATTTGAACTTCTGTAGATTGTAATTTTCAGGAAATACGTATGAAGGAAGGTTGTTCCAGAAAACGGCAGTTGAATGAATAAATGAGGAAGATGAAAAGTTGGTTCTGTGGGTTTGAAGTTGGACAGTAAATGGATGTTGGCTGGTGGCGGCACGTGTTCAGACTGTTTTGAAAGAGAGAGCGGGAATTATAAAAGCCAATTCAGAAGAACAGTGCCCATGGAAGTATCTGTAGAAGAGGCATGCAGCAGAAACAGTACGTCTATGAGAAAGCGAGTGGAGAGACTCTGTTAGAGATGAATCATTAATTAACCTAACGGCGCTCTTCTGAATGGAATCAAGAAGCCTGAGAGAGGTTTTGGGGGCACCACCCCAGATGTGGGAACAATATTCCATGGCAGGGCGGACTTGCGATTTATACAGAGTGAGCAGCTGTTTGGAAGAAAAGTAACGCTGAGAGCGAAAGAGAAAACCAAGTTTTTTAGATGCAGAGGAAGCAATATTTGTAATGTGCTTGTGCCAAGAGAGATTAGAAGTCAGGGTAATCCCCAAAAGAGATATATCATTTTGCCTAGAAATCGGAGTGTCACTAAAGATAAGCATAGGAGCAGAAGAATCCTTTTTGCGAGATATAAGACAAGATTGAGTTTTAGAAGGGTTGAAATCAACTAAGTTGTCTTTGCCCCACTGGAGAATTACCTGAAGATCGGCATTTAAGGAATTGGCAGCAGATTTTCGAGAACTTGAAGCTGATTGAGCTGGACAAGGTTTCTCAAAATGGAAAGTTGAATGCAATGTGCTATCATCGGCAAAACTATGGATAGGATTTCCAGTCAATGAGGAAAAGAGTGGGGGAAAGAACTGAACCTTGGGGGAAAGAGTGGGGGAAAGAACTGACTGCTAAATATGGTGCTATTTCTCGTATTCTATGTATTTTGTGAACTCCTCTGACCATGTGGTCATCTCAGAGTATAAATTTTTTTTTTTTTTAAATATTCATTCTGCAGTTGGTGAAGCACAGACTGTAAAAAAAGACATTTCCAAAATAATCTGAAATTATAACAAAAATGAAATAAGTGACTGCATTTAGAATTTCAGGTTGCACTTAGGTTGTTAATTTGTAGAGTCTGTATATTCCTCCATAACTATTTTCCTTCATCTCTGGTAGAGATGAAACTACAAAATCTGGTACATGACAATCATGGTTATGTCACATAAACATGAAAAACCACTGAATTACACAGTATGGACAGCACAATCTGAATTAAAAATTTGCAAGAGAATATGTGAACTAAAAATGATTTAGTTCTATCTATTTGAGCATATTATCTAACAATAAAAAAGATTAAATAACAATATCTATTTAATAAAATAAATGAAATATACAAAAACAGTAAATAAAAATAAGATCAAAAGAAAAAATACAAAAGATTAAGGAGGCCAGAAAGGGAAAAAAAAACCTAGCAAAATTGTAAATACAGATTAGATAAACATTACATACCAAGTTTTTACTTCTTCTGCAGTGTACTGTACTCGTGGAATGGGTTCACCACTATAAAAAAAACTCAGATTCACTAATGTTAATTAATTAATCATGGTTAAAATATTATTTCAAAACAAAATCCTAAGAGGGCACTGACTGTCTTAGCAAGTTACAGCTGTGAATTACAAGCTCCAAAAAAAGCTTAAGTGTTTTACTGTTTTATTTACTTAACTGTCTATTTATATTGTACTTTATAAGTAGCTTTATAGTTCTAGTTATGCTCGCTATTTTTATTTTTAATTTATATTGAGTTTTTGTATGTTACTATTTAATATACATAAAAACCATTGTTTCGTTCGGATCTTGCAGCCATTGTTTTCATATAGAGTGAGTGGTAGGGAATTCAAATTTTTATTTGTGGTAAATAGGTAGCTCTAATGTAAAACTAGATAGCGTAATACGTATCACTGCATTTAGGAATCTATAAGGTAGTGTACTACTGATAATTAATTATTAATTAAATTTATTAATCTTATTAATTTTAGAGTTGGGTAGATGCCCTTGAAGGTAATAAAATGGGGGACCCATCAGGTGTTCAGCTGTCCAACTCAATGCCAGAGCTCACTCTTGTGCATCAGGTTGTTATTGTTGTTATTTGATTTTTAGGAGCATTAGCAACTAAGGCCATATTGCTCCGGGGATATGCAGTGGACATTTCCTGATCTTTCTGCATCCTCCATATTTGGTGGTCACGAGCTCGAACCCTGGTCTAATCGAGAAGCATGTGCTATGCACTTCTGCTCCTGCCCACCTGGCTCCATTGCATCAGGCAACAGAGTGGCAATCTCCAAGACAGAATGTGCTGATCCCACAAGAGTTAGTTATTGTCGGTGACTCTATTGTCAGGGAGATTGGTAATATATTGCATAAAAAGGGGTAAGGTATGTCTGCCAGGGGCAAAAGTTGATGACATTGTAGAGCAGTATCTTTTAAGGGCACAAAGGGTGATACTGTTGTACACATAGGCAATAATGATATTAAGGATAGCAGATCGGCAGATTTACTTAACAAGTACAGGTCAATGTTGGAAAAAAGTCATGAGTTAGGGTTAAATCTAAAAGTGTCTGCAATTCTGCCCAGACACGATAGGAGCGATTATGTGGTGAGAGCCTTGTCAATCAATTCAGCCCTGGAGGATTGTGCAAGGCACACGAGGTAAAATTTTTCTCAGAGTGGTCTGTGCTTGTTAACAGGAGAGACTCTTCTACAGGGATGGGATACACTTAAATAGAAGGGATGCAAGAGTAGGGATGCTATATAGATAGAAGGGATGCAAGGGATCAAAGAAACATTAGGTGGGCTGGAAAAAATGCTAGCTGTGGGGGGGGGGGAATTCACAGACTAAAAGGTTAAAAGTAGCCACAGGCAGAGGTGAAAACGATTCTTGCACTGCTTCTATTAGAGTGAGCAGTGGCCTGGAGGGTGGGGTGCTGGGGGTTTCAGGGACCTTTGGGAGGAGCCATGTAACAAATAAATACATCGGCTATGTTAGGGTAACTAAGAATAAGAATAGGTGCATGTATACTTGCATGTACAGCAATGCTAGAAGTATAGTAAGTAAATCTGATGAATATAAAGTACTGGTCAAGATATCAAAGGTGGATATCGTTTGGATATCAGAGACGTAGTGTCACACAGATATAAGGAATGCAGAATTGGAATTTGGGGAGTACAATATGTACAGAAAGGATAGACAGGACAGGAAGGAAGGAGGGGTTATATGTTAATTAAGAAAAACAAAATCAAGGGAAATGCATCAGCTGATATAGCTGGACAGTGCACTGTTCAGTCAGTTTCATGTGAAAGCAAAAATGAGTAGGAGTGTGTTATAGGCCTAAGGACTCTAATGGGTACAACGAACAATTGTACAGAGAAATAGAATGGCCCAGTAAATCAGATTGTGGTATAATGGGGGATTTTAACTTCCCAGGTATTGACTGCAACTTGTTAGTTGATCACTTACACATTAGCAAAACTTTTGTAAATTTATTAAATGATTATTTTCTGCAGCAGCATATTCGAGAGGCAACCAGAGAGTGTAATACCCTTGATCTGGTTATCAGCAGTGATTATTCGTCCATAAAAATTTGCAGATAATGGAACCACTAGGTGGCAGTGATCACATTGTACTGATGTGGGATTTACTTACAGATGGAACTACCATCAGGGATAAAGGGAAGGGTTTTGCTTCCATAAAGGTGACTAAATTCTGTACAGTGAGATCAACTGATGATGTTACCAACAGCAAATTCTAAGTGGGAAGCATTCAAGTAACTAATAGTGGAAGCTACAGGGCCTTTCATACCGATTAAGAAATATTGTTCAGGGTTTAGGCCCAAATGGAGGTAAGATGAACTAATGAGACTAGTGGCAGAGAAGAAAAATAGATGGAATGCATATAAATTATCAGGCAACACAGAAGCCTACAGCAGATATAAGCTAGTCTGTAATCAAGTCACAAAGGAGATTAGGCAAGCGAAGGCAGAGTACAAGAAATCTTTGGCAAATGATGCTAAAAAAAACAGCAAGAACTTCTTTACTTATACAAACTCTAGAAGGGGATGAATCAGATTGGCCACTTGCTATCGATGGGTCAACTGTTAATGATTCTGCTCAGATAGCTGATAATCTGAATGAGTATTTTGCATCTACATTCACACATGAGGATATTAAGAGATGAAAATGCCACCAGTTTATCAAACTGTAACAAGGTGCTTAATGATTTTGTAATAACTGAGAGCAAAGTGGAGGAGAAATTGTTGAAGTCAACAAGAAAGGCACCTCAGTAGATGGGATTTATAAAGTTATATTAAAGAAAAGTAAGTAAGCAAACCCTTAGCCATAATTATGAGTGAATTCTTGGACTCAGGGGAAGTCCCCATGTATTGGACATGTGCAAATCTATCCCCAATTCAAATGGGGGGGATCTAAGGGTGTCACGAGTGATTACAGACCAGTTAGTTTAACTTCTAGGGAAAATAATGGAGTCACTGGTTAAAGTAGCATTGCAGGATCATTTAGACCACAACAGACTCAAGGTTCTTGAGGCTGTCGCAGACATTCTTTCAGATATGCCAGAAAAGCTGTGCTTGCTACTTGGGAGTCTAAAACGCTGACGGAACTGACATTCGAGTGACATTCAAGTCAAATGAACCAATTTCGGTGAAGTCCAGATGGTCTGTGACAACCAAAGCCTCTGCTTGCACCTTCATGATAGTGGGACTGTTAGTAATCCTGGGTATAACACACATGTGCAAGCACACTTTGGGTGACCACTCAGGTGTGAACCAACATAAGCAGGGGTTGTGGTGTGGCACCCACACCACAGGGAGGAATGCCGCCCCTCTGTGTTACCAGGTGATACTAGGTGGTAGATGACTCTCATCAACTGGAGCAATACCACCACTTTGCTTATTGGAGGATTGAAGTGGTGAAACTCATGTTTAAGAGCTAAGTTCCGGTCAACCATCTTCATCTCTTCCATCCTGCAGTATGATTGATGTCTTTTGGGGTTATGATGAACACAGGCGCCTCCGTAGCCAGGTGGGAAGGAGCAGCAGTGCGTAGCACACGCTTCTTGATTAGACCGGGGTTCGAGCCCATCACCACCAAATACGGAAGATGCGGAAAGGTCAGGAAATGACCACCGCATATCCCGGAGCAATATGGCCTTAGTTGCTAATGCTCCTAAAAACCAAATAACTAACTAACTAACTAACTATGATGAACACCATGGCAAGATCCAAAAATCCTTACATTTTGAGGGTACAGCTCTAAAATGGTGTTCGCTGGCCAGCCACTAGTTAGTACACCAGACTGAACCTATTGGTAACTCTCTCTCTAGGAGGCTTCCGGATCAGGTAATGTATAATTACTGCCTCTACTCTGCCAGATAGTGACAGGAGGGAATATGATTACTGTGTTTCCGGGGGGGGGGGGCAATGTTGAGGCCACATTCATGTCAAGGATCTGGGTATATTCTTACCATGTGCATGCCCTATCCAAAAATTTCATTACTTCATACAGCATGTCCCCCCCCCCCCGCGCACTTTTACTTACTACTGAATACACCATGAATTGTCAAACTAATACAGCAAACTTATCTGTGAAAAGATCTAAACCTCCCAAACACTTCCTAGTTCATTTCACAAATATATGTGGTCTCAGTTCTAATCTCAATGATGTCCATTTCAACTCAAGTCTGCCAAACCCCATGTACTTTTTCTGATGAATCTTAGCTATCGGTTGATTCAACCACTGCTCATCTCAGTTGCTCAAAGTATTCGCTGTATGATTCCTTTCGCCTCAAAGGTTGTACTTTTGCATATGTCCATTCCGATATTCCCTGTCAGAGACTTGTTAATTTGGAATCATCTCTTTTTGATCTTCTCTAGCTTAAAATCTCTCTCCATCATTCTGTCAAATTCATCTGTTGTCTCTACTATTCTCCCAACTCCACTCATCACTTGGAGCTCTTTGACTTCCTCTCTTTGCAACTTGACTTTCTCCATTCCAACTTTCCTAACAGTGAAGTAATTTTCTTGGTGATTTTAATGTTCACAACTCCAGCTGGTTTTCGTTTTCTAGTCACACCAACCCAGCTGGTCGAGATGCTGAGGCTTTTGCATTTACTAATGACCTTGCACAGATTGTTGATTTACCTACCAGAATACCAGAACAATCCTAACCATACAGCCAACATGCTTGATCTTTTTCTCACAAACAACCCTTCTAAATACACAGTTGAAGTGAGCGGTTCTTAAGGCCTCTCAGAGCCTTTATGGAGCCTTTATCTCATGGCCATTCCCAAACTCGTGTCATTTGGCATTACAAGAATGCAAAATGGGATGACCTGCAAGATTTCTTTTCTTCTTTTCCTTGGTTGGATTATTTTAAAAACATCAGAATGACGTTTACTCAGCTAGTGTCAGAGGGCGCCTCCGTAGTCAGGTGGGGAGGAGCAGCAGTGCGTAGCACACGCTTCTTGATTAGACTGGGGTTCGAGCCCATCACCACCAAATGCGGAGGATGCGGAAAGGTCAAGGGAATAACCACCACATATTCCCGGAGCAATATGGCTTTATAACGAAACAGGCCTACGCGCTCTGGATTCATTAAGAGTTTATTACAGTTATACACAGAGCGTACAAATAAAGAAGAAATATATGAGCTTTCGGCTATATGGTAGCCTTCATCAGAATTAAAAATACATGAATGGCAGTTGGAATGAAGATGTGCACTGCCAGGTGCGTGAGACGCGAGGTTTAATTGTTTGTTGACGTCTGTGGCTGTGACGCATGATGACGTGGCCAGCGCTTGTCCAATGATAGAACTACTGACTCTGTGATCGGGTTGACTTGGCAACCACTGTTCCTGTTCAAGGATTTATCCGAAGATTTTATATTTAACGATTCCAACCAGGTACGTTTTAGGTAATGGTGGGATCTGTCTACCACCACGACATCGCGGTGTGGGTCGATGTCGTGGTGGGTTGTCCAGACATGTTCGGCGATAGCTGAGTGTTCTATATCCGCTAAACGGATCGCTCTTTTGTGCTCCGAGAGACGTTTCTCGAGTCGACGTCCAGTCTCTCCAAAGTAGCAGCTAGTGCAGTCACGGCAAGAGATGCGGTAGACCAAACCGCTCTGCAGAAGGGTGGGGACAGGTGTTTTCACGTTGGAAATGAAAGAACGCAGTTTCTTGCCTGGGAGTTGGATGCACTTTATTCCGTGCGTTCTCAGGATTCTACCGATCTGTTGTGACAGGTTGGGGTAGTATGGGATGAATGCCCTCGTGGATGGCTCGTCACTGTTGGTGTTGTAGCTGGTCGTCACGATGTCACGTGTCTGTAGATCACACCTGTCGAGGACGTCAATGGGGTAGCCACACCTCGTAAGGTCTACTTTGACCCTAGTGACCTCTTTGCGTCTTTCTCCAGCTCCGCTGATGAAAGACGCAAAGAGGTCACTAGGGTCAAAGTAGACCTTACGAGGTGTGGCTACCCCATTGACGTCCTCGACAGGTGTGATCTACAGACACGTGACATCGTGACGACCAGCTACAACACCAACAGTGACGAGCCATCCACGAGGGCATTCATCCCATACTACCCCAACCTGTCACAACAGATCGGTAGAATCCTGAGAACGCACGGAATAAAGTGCATCCAACTCCCAGGCAAGAAACTGCGTTCTTTCATTTCCAACGTGAAAACACCTGTCCCCACCCTTCTGCAGAGCGGTTTGGTCTACCGCATCTCTTGCCGTGACTGCACTAGCTGCTACTTTGGAGAGACTGGACGTCGACTCGAGAAACGTCTCTCGGAGCACAAAAGAGCGATCCGTTTAGCGGATATAGAACACTCAGCTATCGCCGAACATGTCTGGACAACCCACCACGACATCGACCCACACCGCGATGTCGTGGTGGTAGACAGATCCCACCATTACCTAAAACGTACCTGGTTGGAATCGTTAAATATAAAATCTTCGGATAAATCCTTGAACAGGAACAGTGGTTGCCAAGTCAACCCGATCACAGAGTCAGTAGTTCTATCATTGGACAAGCGCTGGCCACGTCATCATGCGTCACAGCCACAGACGTCAACAAACAATTAAACCTCGCGTCTCACGCACCTGGCAGTGCACATCTTCATTCCAACTGCCATTCATGTATTTTTAATTCTGATGAAGGCTACCATATAGCCGAAAGTTCATATATTTCTTCTTTATTTGTACGCTCTGTGTATAACTGTAATAAACTCTTATATGGCTTTAGTTGCTAATGCTCCTAAAAACCAAATAACAAACAAACAAAAAACATAGTGTCAGTGAAATTATTCTTGTAGAAATGGAATCCTTTATTCCGCACTCCAAGTTAAAATCTCGTCCTTTATCTAAACCTTGGTTTTCCAATAAATGTGCTAACGCTATTCATCAAGAGAAGAGCATTGCATATCGTAATTGGCTTGTTTCCAATTCTTCAGTTTCATTTTCTGCCTACACCAGAGCTCGCAACAATTGTAAAGCAGTTATTAATCAGTCCAAACTAGATTTTGAACAGGCTAAGAGCAGAAAACTTGCTTCTTGCCCAAATGGTAGCTGAGCATTCTGATCTCTTGCCAAAGCTATTGGCTGCAACTTTTGCCCATCTCTGTTCCCACCTCTGTCAAAACCAGATGGTTCTGTTGTCACTTTGGGCAAGGATAAAGCTGACCTGCTGGCATCCTATTTTTCTTCCAAATCATGTATTAATGATCTTGGTAAAACACCTCCCACCATTTCCAGCACACACCATTCAATGCCTCCTGTGGTCTTCCGTCAAAAGGATGTCAGAAGGATTTTGACGAATCTTGATGCTAAGAAATCTCCAGGTCCTGATGGTATTTCTATACTTGTTCTCAAAACCTGCACTCCTGAACTTACTCCTGCTCTTTGCTACCTTTTTTCACTTTCTTATTCCACAGGTGTTTTTCCTTCTGCTTAGATATTTGCTCATATCCAGTCAGTTATTAAAAAGGGTGAAAAATCACTTGCATCCAATTATCATCCCATTGCAATTACTTCTACTCTTTCTAAAGTAAATGGAGAAATCAATTAGCAAAATTCATATATATCATTGACAACACTCCATGACTTGCCCTGGCAGCCCGTCTGCACTGCTCAGGGAACTTCATATTTGACCGCACAATTACCCCCAGGTCTTTTTCACTTTCCAGTTCCCTGAGTGTAGTACCACACAGTTGATACGTTTCTCTTGGGTTATTGCTACTCATATGCAGTACTTTGCATTTGTCAATGTTAAACTTCAGTTGTCACTTCTCAGCCCATTTTCCCAACTTAGTCTGAGCAAGAGGAAGAATCCAACCCAGTTGGAGTAGCATACTGTCTTTACTGTCAACCTTTGTATCATCTGCAAACTTCGACATTAAACCTGATATTTCTTCATCAATATCATTGATAAATACTGAAAACAACAATGTACCCAACATCGAACCCTGGGAAAATCCACTAATAAGATTTGTCCACGAAGAGCAGTGTTCACTGATTACCATTCTCTGTCTTCCCCCAATCAACCATCCCTTTATCCATTGTAGCAACTTACCCTTAATGCCATACCTCTCCAATTTGTACAGCAGTCTTTCATGTGCAACAGTATCAAATTCTTTCCTGAAATCCAAGTATATGATATCAAAATTATCTTTGGCATTCAGTTCCTTTGTGACCACATCATAGTATCCAATCAAATTGGTCAGACAAGACCTCCCTTTAACAAACACCTGCTGTGTCTTAACTATTACTGTAGTCTTGTCTAGATGATCCTGCAATGCTTCTTTAACCAGTGATCCCATCATTTTCCCCAAAACACAAGTTAAACTAACAGGTCTGTAGTTACTTGTGTCACCTTATGCACACCTCCCATCCATGGGGACCTCCCCTGAGTACAAGGAAGCTCTCATAATTATGGCTAATGGTTTGCTTACTTCCTTTGCTGCCTCCTTTAATATAATTGAATAGATCCCGTCCACCCCAGGTGCCTTCCTTATGTTTAACTTCAAAAATTTCTTCTCTACTTTGCTCTCAGTTATTACAAAATCGCTTAGCTCCCTGTAAGCAAGCATTTGATAAACTTCAGGCAAACACTAACAGGGAGCTAAGTGATTTGCCAGAAGTTTATCAAACTTCTGGCACTCCCTTCATTCAATAACTCCTCATGTGTGAATGTAGATGCAAAATACTCATTCAGTTTATCAGCTACCTGAGCATGAACAAACTATTTTAAGTGGTCCAATCTGATTCATCCATTTCCTTGTAGAGTTTACATAAGTAAAGAACTCTTTGCTGTTTTTCTTTGCATCCTTTGCCAAAGATTTCTCGCAATCTGCTTTCGCCTGCCTAACCTCCTTTGTGACTTCATTACAGACTGGTTTATACCTGCCATAAGCTTTTGTGTCACCTAATACTTTATATGCATCCCATACATTCTTCTTCTCTGCCATGAGCCTTATTAATTCATCTGACATACATTTAGGCCTAGTTGGAATGAAAAGCCTAGTAGCCTCCAATATTAAGTCCCTGAAGGCTTCCCATTTGGAATTCAATGTTGGTAACATCATCATCAGTTGATCCCACTGTACAGAATTTAAAACCTGTCTGAGACCTCTGTAGTCATCTTTATGAAATCAAAAGCTGTTTCTCTTTATCGTTGAAGGTAGTTACATCTTTAAGTAATTCCCACATCAGTACATTGTGATCACTGTCACCCAGTGGTTCCTTTATCTGCAAGTTCTTAATGCACGAATAATCACTGCTGATAATCAGATCAAGTGTATTACTCCCTCTGGTTGCCTCTCAAACATGTTGCTGTAGAAAATAGTCATCCAATAAATCCACAGAAGTCTTGCTGATGTGCGAGTGACCAATCCACACGTTCCAGTCAATATCTGGAAAGTTAAAATTCCCCATTATAAGACATTCTGATTTACTAGCCCACTCTATTTCTCGGCACAATTGCTCATTACACTCATCAGATTCATTAGTCCTACAACACACACCTACTCTCATTTTTTCTTTCCCAGTGCTTTCACACCAAACAGACTCAACACTGCATTGCCCACCAAAATCAATTGGATGCACTTCCTTAGATTTTATGCATTTTTTAACTAACAGCATAACCCCTCTTCCCTTTCTGTCCTGTCTATCCTACCTGTGCACATTGTACTCCCCAAATTCCAATTCTGCACTGCTTATATCTGTGTGACACCACATCTCTGATATCCCAACATACCTGCCTTTGATGTATTGACTAGCACTTCAAGCTCATCAAATTTATTAACTATACTCCTAGCATTAGTGTACATGCAAGTATACATGCTCCTGTTCCTACTCTTAGGTACCCTAACACAGCCCATGTATTTACTTGTTCCACTACAACTCCCAGCAGTCGTGGAAATCTCCATTAACTTGCTTTCCAGGCTGCTGCTCATTCTAATAGAAGCAGTGCAAGAATAACTTTTGCCTCTGCCTGCGGCCACTGTTAACCTCTTAGTCTTTTTTCCCCCCAAGCTGGCATTTTCCGACCAACCTAACACTGCCTCGATACTTCTCCACTAATGCTGGTGTCTCCCAAGGTTCAGTTCTTTCCCTCCACTCTTTTCCTCTTGTATATTAATGACCTTCTTCCATTGACCGCAAATCCTATCCATAATTTTGCTCATGAGAGCACATTGCATTCCAATTTCCAGTTTGAGAAATTTCCCTGCTCAATCAGCTTCAACTTCTCGAATATCCACTACCAATTCCTTAAATGCCGATCTCCAGGTAATTCTCCAGTAGAGCCAAGATAACTTAGTTGATTTCAATCCTTCTAAAACTCAGTCCTGTCTTATATCTCACAAAAAGGATTCTTCTGCTCCTATGCTTATCTTTGGTGACACTTCAACTTCTAGGGAGGATGACATATCTCTTTTGGGGATTACCCTGACTTCTAATCTTTCTTGGCACAAGCAAATTACAAATATTACTTCCTCTTCATCTAAAAAACTTGGTTTTCTCTTTTGCTCTCAGCATTACTTTTCTTCCAAACAGCTGTTCACTCTGTACAAACTGCAAATATGTCCTACCATGGAATATTATATTGTATTTGCCCTTAGGCAGTTGTTGGTTAATTGGTGGAACAAACTGTCATCTGAAGTTGTGGAAGTTGATAGCTTAAATAAATTCAAGGAGGAACTGAACAAACGTTTAGAAGGAATGGATGTGTGAAATTATTATTATTATTATTTTTTTTTTTTGGCTGATGCTAAATAAGCTCATACACTTGCTTCCTTGCATCATATTGCTTCATTACTATTACTATTAATGGCATTAAGTTTCAGAAGGCAATCTCATATGATTTGCCATAATCCTTTTTACACTTGTTTCTGATAAAAAAATTAATGCCTCGAGGACCTTCATAATCACACAAGAAATGTATTACTAATAATAAATGTTACACACATAAATAATTATAAATTACTACTTACTGTTTATAACGCATTGCAAGATCTGTGAAATACTTGCGCCTCTGCCTGTAGGTATTATCTTTAAAGCCCTTTGAGATGTCATTTTATAAATGAGGTAAAAAAAAAAAAGAAATTAAATTTATTAGTGAAATTCACAAAATAGCATCAATTAGTTATTAACAATTTATAGTTAGTAGGGTCACAATTACTGAATGAATGTTAATACTTATTGATCTGTGCAATCAATTTATTTTTATATGGAAACAATTTAGATGTGTATTGAAGATAAATTTAGCTGTTTATGCCAGCTCTTAATCAGTCCACGAAAACATTGCTAATTTGGAGGGATGTCATTAATTTAATTTAAGATCACATTTCCTTCTTAGCAAAAAGAAGGGAGCTTGCCAAGACTTATCCAGGAAACTTATGCCTACCGAGTGGAGTGTGTTAAATGGAATATATGGATGATAAAACTATTTTTTGAGATTTTTTTTCCAATACTAGGTTGAGTCTTGCAGAAAACTGGTTTTTCATGAATTTACTAGCAAACTAGTAAATTTTTCTACTAGAAAAAGAAAACTGTTTTTTTATAAAAAACAAATGTAACTTCTAAAAATGAAATATATCCATAAGATGGACTGAGCTGCCACCTGCACTAATCTGAACAATCCAACCATTACCCACTTTTTTTTTTGTTGGATAGTTTTTAACCATTTGAGGGGGAGGATTTTTAACCCTTTTTATATCATTTTTATCAATTAGAAGGCAATCTCTTGGATTAAACTGGATTAAAGCCAGTTTAATCCAAGAGATCAAGGATTCCAGTAAAGATGCTGCAACGTACTGCTGAATGGGTTTTATTGTGAAGGGTGCAGATAATTCCTATCAATCCTTAAAGACTACTCAAAGCTTTTTTGTACTTATTTGTGAAGATAAGTCAATTTTAATTTAATTTACTAAGGAACAATATACCATATAGAAATCAAAAACCCACAGCCGAAACTGGTCAAGTGCAATGACATACAAGTAAGCATATTTTGAGTGAAACTGGTTCGAGCCTGCGTGACTGCTAAATATGGTGCTATTTCTTGTGTTTCTATCTTGTGAACTCCTCTGACCATGATATGGTCATCCTGGAGTATAAACAAAAAATTTATTTAAAGTTTATTTATTAATTAAATATAAAATTAGTGAAATTATTAAATGAAAATACTAGCTGCTAGACTGAAACAAAAGCAAATGTACAGATAAGATGGGCTAGTTCACTGACCTTAACTCTCATTTAGATATCGTTTTTGTATTAGTGTTTTGGCGTGTTTTGGAGCAATGTTATTTTTTCAATAGTTCTCTATAATTGTGCATTTGTATGATGAAATATAAGAAAGCAGAATGACATCAAACTAGCAGCTTTTTAGGCAGTTTGTTTTGTTTCATAAGCACAATCTGCAAATGCTTATCATCATGAAGCAATTTCCTTAAAATGTCCATAGCAAGGAACAAAATAGTCAATAGTTCATAAGGAAATGGAGTGAAAATAAGTTTACATGATTCTTTATGCTTAATTCATTAAAGTTTCATATAAATGAGACTATAAAGAATGACACTGCTTTTAATTGCATAATTAAATATATCAATTACATTATGTGTACCAATGAAACTATTAGTCTAATTTGATATCCTATATTTTGGTCATTTTATGCAAACTGTATCATAATAATAGACATTGACAAATGTAAATGAAGGTCCCTCCCCCACTGGATGTCATTTTATTAATTACCATATCGAGAGGCTAATTTCATTGCCTTTAAAGGATCATACACTGTATAAACAATCTATGGATTTCCTATATTCTCATAGTTACTTTGTTAACTAAACCCCTTTATCCATTGGTGAGCTGTGAATATTTTAACAATGGGCACGCAGTTTTCCGGACTTTCTACCCAGTAAATTTTATCGGTCACAAAAGTGACGTCATCCGCAGCTTCCACTAGAGGCGCTTCCCACACTAGCACTACAAATAGTATGATTAGAGCTTGTGACATGTTTTTCATGACTGGTATGATATCTCAAGTAAGGAAAAGATTTCGAGAGGTGGACAGATGCGGCTTATTACACTCTTAACCCTGCATATAAGTGAATGTTTAAAACGTTCCTAGGTCTATATAAAAGCGGCGCCTCCGTAGCCAGGTGGGAAGGAGCAGCAGTGCGTAGCACACGCTTCTTGATTAGACCGGGGTTCGAGCCCGTCACCACCAAATACGGAGGATGCGGAAAGGTCAGGGAATGACCACCGTATATCTCGGAGCAATATGGCCTTACTTGCTAATGCTCCTAAAAACTAAAATAACAACAACAACAACAACAATCTGTATAAAAGAAAAAAAAAAAATAAAGCTTAAAAACCTTGTCGTCATGCCTCGACATACAATGATGTTGTTGTTGTTATTTGGTTTTTAGGAGCATTAGCAACTAAGGCCATATTGCTCCGGGATATGCGGTGGCCATTCCCTGACCTTTCCGCATCCTCCGTATTTGGTGGTGACGGGCTCGAAACCCGGTCTAATCAAGAAGCGTGTGCTACGCACTGCTGCTCCTTCCCACCTGGCTACGGAGGCGCACATACAATGATAACTGGATATGACAGTGTCTGGAGTTCTAACTTTTGAGAGAATTTTTGAATAATATGATATCACAATCATGCTTCCTGAAGTTACTACTGCAGTAAGTATGATTGCAATAATAAAAATATATTATATATTATAAAATATATTATATGACAACAATTTCTTTTTACGTCTTGCATTTTCATTACATTCCATTATTAGGTTCCTCTAACAGCTGCGTATGTCACTTCAGCTACAAGGTCAGTACATCAATCAGTACTGTTTTACAGAGATATTTAGATACGTTGCACTCACAAGTATACATCTCTTACTTTAGTTACAATAAATCCGTTGTATCTTGTCTTCCAGAAATTATGAAAATTTGTGAACGATCAATAAGATATTTACAATAAAAAAGCTCTTTTATTTCTTAATCGATTTCTTTTATTTTTTATTATTTTATGAAAACCCAAACACGAGAGGTATTAGAACATATAGTACTAAGTATCATGCTTGGGTCGGAGGTTGAGAAAACAAAAGAAGATATATGTAGACTTGAATTAGACTTGAACTTCTGTAGACTGTAATTTTCAGGAAATACATATGAAGGAAGGTTGTTCCAGAAAACGGCAGTTGAATGAATAAACGAGGAAGAATAAAAGTTGGTTCTGTTAGTTTGAAGTTGGAGAGAGTAAATGGATGTTGGCTGGTGGCAGCACGTGTTCGGACTGTTTTGAAAAGGAGAGCAGGAATTATAGAAGCCAATTCAGAAGAACAGTGCCCATGGAAGTATCTGTAGAAAAGGTAGTAGTAGTAGTAGTAGTGGCATGTGATGCAAGAAAGCAAGTGTATGGAGCTTATGCAGCATCAGCCAAAAAAAAAAAAAAAAAAAAAATCACACCATTGCCTCCAAATGCCTGTCCAGTTCCTCCTTAAATTTATTCAACCTATCAACTTCCACAACGAAAGATGGCAGTTTGTTCCAGCAATTAACCACCCACTGGCTAAAGGCAAATTTCCGCACATCTATTCTGCATCTGTCTTTTCTTAATTTGAATTTATGCCCCCTTAGGTTCGTAATCTGAACAAGTGGAAAGATCGCATCAGAATTCAGCGTGCTCAACCCATTCAAGGCCTTATATACCTCAATCAGATCACCGCGTAGGTGCCTAGTCTCCAGCCACTGCATTTTGCAGAACTTAAGCCTCTCTTGGTAAGAGGATCCCTTCATTCCCCTCACCAATCTTGTTGCCCTTCTCTGTACACACTCAAGTAAATCTACATCCTTCCTAAAATGAGGCCTCCAGACCTGTACGCAGTACTCAAGGCATGGCCTGACCATTGCCTTATACAGAGGGATAATCACCTCCTTTTCCCTGCTAGCAAAATTCCTATATATCATTGACAAAACCCCATGACCTGCCCTGGCAGCCTGTCTGCATTGCTCAGAAAACTTCATATCTGACTGCACAATTACTTCCAAGTCTTTTTCATTTTCTACCACCTTAAGTGTAGTACCACACAGTTGGTACGTTTCTCTGGGGTTACTTCTACCCATATGCAGTACTTTGCATTTGTCAAGGTTAAACTTCAGTTGCCACTTCTTAGCCGATTTTCCCAAATTATCTAGATCCTGCTGCAGTAGCACACTGCCATTACTGTCATTAACAACACTGTCAACCTTTGTATCATCTGCAAACTTCGACATTAAGCCTGATATACCTTCATCAATATCACTGATAAATATACAAAACAACAGTGGACCTAACACCGTACCCTGTGGGACTCCACTAATAACATTAGTCCACGAAGAGCAGCACCCATTGATTACCACCCTCTGTCTTCTCCCACTTAACCTTAACCATCCTTTCATCCATTGTAGCAACTTACCCTTAATACCATTCTGATCCAATTTGTATAATAGTCTTCCATGCGCAACACTGTGTCAAAAGCTTTCTTGAAATCTAAATATATGATATCAAAATTATTTTTTGCATCCAGTTCCTTTGTAACCACATCATAATATCCTATCAAATTTGTCAGACAAGACTTACCCTTAACAAACCCATGCTGTGTCTGAATTATTGCTGCAGTCTTGTCTAGATGATCCCGCAATGCATCTTTAACCAGTGATTCCATTATTTTATTCGGAACAGAAGTTAAACTAACTGGTCTGTAATTACTCATGTCACCCTTCGATCCCCCTTTGTGAATTGGGGATACATTTGCACATCTCCGGTCCATGGGCACCTCCCCTGAGTCCAAGGACACTCTCATAATTATGGCTAAGGGTTTGCTTAGTTGCTTAGGTATGCAGCAGAAACAGTACGTCTACGAGGCAAAGAGTAGAGAGACTCTGTTATAGTAAAGTAAAGTGCAGCCATTATCAACCCACTGCAAGATGGAAGCCTCCTCAACAATTCATGCTGAGGGAAACGGACCATAATCTCCCAGGCTGGTCCAGGGCGGGTTGGCAGATCGACCGTATTTGGCAGTCAGGGGCTTGAACCCCGGTCTACTCAAACAGCGTGTGCTACTGCACTCCCGCTCCTGCCCACTCGGCTATGGAGGCCATCTGCTGCCTTCTAAATGGAATCTAGAAGCCTGAGAGAGGTTTTGGGGGCACCGCTCCAGATGCGGGAACAATATTCCATGGTAGCGCGGATTTGCAATTTGTACAGAGTGAACAGCTGTTTGGAAGAAAAGTAACACCGAGAGCGAAAGAGAAAACCAAGTTTTTCAGATGCAGAGGAAGCAATATTTGTAATGTGCTTGTGCCAAGAGAAATTAGAAGTCAGGATAATTCCCAAAAGAGATATATCATTTTGCCTAGAAATTTGGATGTCAGCAAAGGTAAGCATAGGAGCAGAAGCCTTTTTTGCAAGAAATAAGACAAGACTGAGTTGAGTTTTAGATGGATTGAAATCAACTAAGTTGTCTTTTCCCCTGAAGAATTACCTGGAGATTGGCATTTAAGGAATTGGTAGCAGATATTCAAGAAGTTGAAGTTGATTGAGCAGGGAAAGGGTTTTCAAAACGTACAGTGGAATATGTGCTATCATCGGCAAAACTATGGATAGGATTTCCTGTCAATGGAAGAAGGTCATTAATATACAAGAGGAAAAGAGTCGGGGGAAAGAATTGAACCTTGGAGGACACCGGCATTAGTGGAGAAGTTAGAAGACAGAGAGCCATCTACCATCACCCTCAGTGAGCGATCAGAGAGAAAACTGGATAACCAATTACAAAAAACTGTTGGCAAACCATAAGATGGAAGCTTGTTTAGAAGACCTTTACGCCAAACACAATCGAAAGCTTTTGAGATGTCAAGAGCAACTGCTTGAGTTTCACCAAACTTTTCCATTGAATTTGTCCATATATGGGTAACATAAGCCACACTATCACCAGTAGATCAACACTGACGGAATTCATACTGGCAATTGCTGATCAGATGGAAGGTTTCTAGGTAGTTTAAGAGTTGGCGGTTAATTGATTTCTCCATTACTTTAGAAAGAGTAGAAGTACTGTAATTGCAATGGGGCGATAATTAGAAGGAAGGGACTTTTCGCCCTTTTTAGGAACTGGCTGGATATGAGCAAATTTCCAAGCAGAAGAAAAAACATCTTTGGAATAAGAAAGTGAAAAAAGGCAGCAAAGAAAGGAGTAAGTTCAGAAGTGTAGGTTTTGAGAACAAGTGGAGAAATACTATCGGGACCTGGAGCTTTCTTAGCATCAAGATTCATCAAAATCCTTTTGACATCCTTTTGACGGAAGACCACAGGAGGCATTGAATGGAGCATGTTGGGAATGGTGGGAGATGTTTTACCATGATCATTAATACATGAGTTGGAAGAAAATGCGATGCATTAGCATTAGAATTAGCATTAGTAGAGGTATATGATGCAAGAAAGCAAGCTTATGCAGCATCAGCCAAAAAAAAAAAAAAAAAAAAAAACCACTCCCATTTCACCCCTTCATTCTTTCAAAATACCTGTCCATCTGAGCTTTAAACTAATTTAGGCTATCAACTTCCACAACAAGGGATTGAAGTCGGTTCCACCAACCAACTACTCACTGACTAAAAACAAATTTCCGCACATTTATCCTACATCTGTCTTTCCCCAATTTGAATTTATGAGCTCTCAGGTGATTATCCTGAGTAAGAGGAAGAATCCCATCAGCATTGAGCATACTCAAACCATTCAAGGCTTTATACACTTCTATCGGATCACCTCACCAGTGCCTAGTCTCCAGACACTGTAATTTGCAAAACTTAAGCCTTTCTTCATAAGAGCAACCTTTTGTTTCATTCACTAATCTTGTTGCCCTTCTCTGTACTCGTTCCAGCAGCTCTACATCCCTCTTGAAATGAGGCCTCCAGACCTGTATACAGTACTCTAGGTGTGGCCTGACCATTGCCTTATACAAGGGAATAATCACCTCCTTATCCATTCTAGAAAAATTCCTGTATATCATTGACAAGACACCATGAGCTACTCTTGCAGCCCATCTGCACTGCTCAGAAAACTTCATATCTGCCTACACAATTACCCCCAGGTCCTTTTCATTCTCTACCACTGTCAGTGTAGTACAACAGAGTTGATATGTTGCTCTGTGGTTACTGTTTCCCATATGTAGTACTTTACATTTGTCAATGTAAACTTCATTTGCCATCTCTCAGCCCATCTGCTCAATCTTTCCAGATCCTGTTGCAGCAGCATACCGTCAGTAGTGTCCTTAACAACCCTGCCAACATTTGTATCGTCTGCAAACTTGGACATTAAGTTTGGACATAAACCATCATCAATATCATTTATAAATACAGAAAACAACAATTGACCCAACACTGAACCCTGAGCAACTCCAATAACAACATTAGTCCATGAGGAGCAGTGTCCGTTGATTACGACTCTCTGTCTTCTCCCCCTCAACCATCCCTTTATTCATAGCAGCATTTTGCCTTCAATGCCACACTGCTCCAATTTCTGCAGCAGTCTTCCATGTGCAACAGTATCAAAAGCCTTTCTAAGATCCAAATATATAACATCAAATTTATTCCCTGCATCCAGTTCTTTTGTGACTGCATCATAGTATCCAATCAAATTGGTCAGGCAAGACTTTCCCTTAACAAAACCATGCTGTGTCCGAGCTATAACTGAAGTCTTGTCTAGATTATCCTGCAGTGCTTCTTTAACCAGTGCTTCCATTAATTTTCCTGGTAGAGAAGTTAAACTCACAGGTCTATAATTACTTGTGTCAGTCTTTGATCCTCCTTTGTGAATTGGGGTCACATTTGCACATCTCCAGTCTATGGGTACCTCCCCTAAGTGCAAAGAAGCTCTCATAATTATGGCTAAGGGTTTGCTTACTTCCTTTGCTGCCTCCTTTAATATAACTGGATAGATCCCATCCACCCCGGGTGTCTTTTTTATGTTTATCCTCAACAATTTCTCCTCCACTTTCCTCTCATTTATTACAAAATCATCTAGCTCAATGCCAGAGTTTACTTCACCTCAGGCATTTCCCTTCCTGAATAACTCCTCATGCGTGAATGTAGATGCGAAATACTTGTTTAGTTTGTTAGCCACCTGAGCAGGATCCTCAACTGTTGAACCATCAATATACAGTGGACAAATCTGATTCATCCCTTTCCTTCTAGAGTTTATATAGGTAAAGAACTCTTTTCTGTTTTTGCCTTTGCCTGCCTAATCTCCTTTGTGACTTGGTTACAGACCAACTTATATCTATCATAGGCTTCCATGTCTCCCATTAATTTATATGTATCTCATGCATTTTTCTTCTCTGCCATATGTCTCATTAGTTCATCTGACATCCATTTAGGCCTAAACCTTGAACAATATTTCTTAGTTGGTATGTAAAACCTAGTAGCTTCCAAGATAAGTTCTTTGAATGCTTCCCATTTGAGTTTGCTGTTGGTAACATCATCAGTTGGTCCCACTGTATAGAATTTAAATACTGTCTCAGACCATCATAGTCGCCTTTACGAAAGCAAAATCACTTTACCCCTGATGGTAGTTACCTCTTTGAGTAAATCCCACTTCAGCACACTGTGATCACTGCCACCTAGGGGTTCCTTTATCTGCAGATTCTTAATGCATGAAGAATCAGTACTGATAATCAAATCAAGAGTATTACTCCCTCTAGTTGCCTCCCGAACATGCTGATGTAGAAAACAATCATCCAATAAATCCACAAAAGCCTTGCTAGTGTGTGAGTGACCAACCCACAAATACCAGTCAATATGTGGGAAATTAAAATCTCCCATTATAAGACTCTCTGATTTACTGGCCCACTCTATTTCCCTGTACAGTTTCTTATTATACTCATCAGAGTCATTAGGCCTATAGCACACTCCTACTCTCAATTTTGATCTCCCAATGCTTATGTCACACCAAACTGACTCAACACTGCACTGTCCAGCGATGTCGACTGGATTTACTTCCTTGCATTTTATTTGTTTCTTAACTAATAGCATAACCCCACCTCCCTTCCTATCCTTTCTGTACACATTGTACTCCCCAAATTCCAGTTCTGCATTCCTTATATCTGTGTGATACCACGTCTCTGATATCCCAACAATATCTGCCTTTGATGTTTTGAGCAATACCTCAAATTCATCAAATTTATTTACCAACTCCTAGCATTGGTGTACACGCAAATATACATGCACCTGCTCCTATTCTTAGCTACCCTAACACAACCCATGTGTTTTCTTGTACTGCAATGACTCCCAGCAGTCTCTGAAATACCCTACATCTTGTTTTCCAGGCTGCTGCTCATTCCAATAGAAGCAGTGGAAGAATCACTTACACCTCTACCAGTGGCTACTGTTAATCTATTAGTCCTTGTATCCCCCCAAGCTAGCAGTTTTCCAACCCACCTAATAGTGACTCGATAGCATCAGCAAATATTCTTGCACCTTTTCTATTTAAGCATATCCCATCCCTGTATAAGTAGTCTCTCCTGTTAACAAGTACAGACCAGGCTGAAAAAAATTCTACCCCTTGAGTCTTGCACAATCTTTCCAGGGCCAAATTGATTGACAAGGCTCTCACATCATATACTTCCTCCTATCATGTCTGGGCAGAATTGCAGACACTTTCAAATTCAACCCTAATTCACAGCTTTTTTTTTCAATAGTGACCTGTACTTGTTAAGTAATTCTGCTGGTCTCCTACTCTTAATATCGATATATTCTAAATCACAAAAATTCGTTAGAAAACCATCAACACTTTCTATACTGGAAATCAATGGAAAAGAGTCTAACAAATTCTGGACTTACTGATGATGCTCTATAAAAAACAATTTTAACAGAAAAAGAAAAATGAGACGAATTTTAAAAATTATTCTGGACGCAATATTATTTTGTGCAAAAAATAATCTTGCATTAAGAGGTTCAATGTTTGTTTGCTTGTTGTTCAAGAGCATTAGCAACTAAGGCCACATTGCTCGGGGATATGCGGTGATCATTCCCTGACCTTCCTGCATCCTCCGTATTTGGTGGTGACGGGCTCGAACCGCAGTCTAATCAAGAAGTGTGTGCTACACATTGCTGCTCCTTCCCACCTGGCTACGGAGGCACCAAGAGGTTTAAATGAGATACCCCTTGAACTAGCAGAATATATTGATGATGGTATATAAAGAACTAGCAGAACAAATTTCAAATCATTGAAAAGGAACTGTGAATTATTTATTGTATAAAAATTCAAGACAAATTTATATGTTTAATTGGAAATGAAATTTGGGCCAGTATTATTTCAAAAATCCAAGTACTTCTCCTTTTTAATTGATTGCATACTCGATTTATCACATCATGAACAAATATCCCAAAATAGTTAGATATGTGAAAATTATTGACGGAAAAATATCAATAGAAGAGTGTTTCACTGATTTTATAGAAAGTAAAGAAAAGACTGCCACTGGATTGGCGACAGAAATTCTTACCAAATTAGAAAAGGATGGACTTTGGCATTAAAAATGCAAGGATTCAAAAACAGAGTCATTATGGTGGGAAAATATAAAGGCAATACAGGCAATAATTGAAAAAAACAAAATGAATTTGCAACATTTGTGCCATGTGCAGCACATAGTCCTAATTTAGCTGGTGCACATGCAGAGTCAATAACATCTGGGATGATAAGTTTTTTTGCCATTGTTCAAAGAATATTTACCTTTTTTTTCTGGTTCCACTAGTTGCTGGGAAATTTTAATAAATACTTTGAAGATTTCACTTAAAGGACATACAGATACGAGATGGTCGTCCAAAGAACAAGCTATAAAATCTTTGTTCTTACAAATAACAAAAGTTCGTGAAGTCTTAATTAACATTGAAGATATGTCTGCAAATGTGGAACTATCAGTATTGCTCAAAGTCTGCTTTTTTTTATGCAGATTGGCTATATGAAATAAAATTCTTCATAATACTGACTGTGTAAATAAAGCATTGCAAGCTACAAAGCTTTGCACACATAACTCCTCCCAGTTAATAAGCAGATTGATAAAAAATCTCCAAGAAATACAGGAAAGTGAATTTCAAGATATTTTTGGATATGCTTCTACCAAAGCAGAAAAAATGGATATACCAGCTATATTTCCAGATGAAAGTAGAAGGAAAAACAGAATGATGCTTTATCTACCGAGCAACAATTTTTTAATGAAATTAAATATGTTTTGGATGTTCTGATGAATGACTTAAGCACTAGATTTGAAAACCTGAATACTGTTTCTTCAGATTTTGAATATCTATTTGGAACTTCACTCACAAGTCACATTAATAAATGTGACTTGCAGAAGGTTGCTTCTGACCTTGCATTAAAATACAACAAAGATTTGAATGCATCAGATATTTCAACAGAAATTGAAAGTTTCAAAAAATCATATTTTATCAATTCTGCATGATATAAAATCTGTAACCTCTTTACAACTTCTCCAATTCATTCACGAGTATTGTCTAATAGAATCTTATCCAAATATAGAAACAGCATTATGAAATTTTCTTATCCTGCCTGTAACAGTAGCTTACACGAAAGGTCCTTGTGAAAGGTCCTTCAGTAAACTTAAATAGATTAAAAATTACCTTAGATCAACAACTAGATAAGAACGACTAACCAACATACCAATTATATTTAAGGATGTAAGGATCCTTCAAAAAGGGAAAGATCATCCTTTAGAAAGTGATGTAAAAAGCCATCAGAAGAGAATAGAGCCATCAGAAGTATAAAGAAGTAAAAATAATGCAAAGGGAATAGCAAAGGAAGAGAAGAAATGGTTGGAGAGATGGTTCAGGATCTACAGGATGATAATAATAGGAAAAAGATGTGGTGAAGAATGAGAGGAAGGATATGGAAGAATAATACTACCTATATAATGGAATAGGAAATATAATTACAGATGAGGAAGAAATAGAGTTGGAAAGGCTATTTTAAGAAGTGATTGGACATGGAAGAAAGAAAAGATACATTGTAAGATAAGAAAGGAGAAAGAGAGACAGAAAGATAACAAGAAGAAGAGGGGAAGTTGAAATGGAAAAGACAAAAGGAGAAAAATATAAATGGTAAGATGAGCAAGATAAGCAGGGCTGCAATGGATGACAAAGTAATGAAAGCAGTGTGGGAAGAAAAAAGGGTACAGGGGATTGAAAAAAGGACTGTTGTGCCTATACATAAAAAAAGAGATAGGAAAAAGTATGAGAATTATAGAGGAATCACTTTGACTTGGAGAAAGTGTACAAAAGAATATTGGAGAGGAAAGTATGAGAAAAGGCTGAAAGTAAAATGATGGAAGAGCAAAGTAGTTTCAGAAGATGCAGACCAACTAAGGAGGCAAATGATGGAAAAACATTGAGTACAGAAGGAATTTGTGTGTGTGGATACAGAAAAGATGAGAGAGAGAGATATGGTGGGAGGATAGAGCTATATGGAGAAAACTGGTTTCCTTACCAACCCAGAAAAAACTAGAATGGCAACAGTTAAGTAACTGAGTATTCCATTTACTAGTATAACATTTTAATACATGTATAATATATATATATATTATTAATACATTTATAATGTTTTAATGTATAAATGGTTTAGAATATTCTAATTCAACTCCTACCCACCTTCCTCCGAGCAAGCTTACATGCCACCTAAGGAAAAATCTTTGTAACCTATCTTTATTGTGATCAGGCATATGCTCCTTACAGATTTATCATGAAATAATAAATAACTCAATAAATAGAACACAGTGATAAAAATTTTAAGTGTTTTATTAATATTACACTCATTCAATGGCAGTTAATGGCCAAGTTAAAGGTTTGCAGTGAATCCACACCTATATTCAATGGTATTTCCAAGCATATACAGGATTTCCAGAGATCATCATAACAATAAAGCTTGATTGGATTGCACAACATTTGTAATTCAGTGGCTCAATGAATGCTTTGTTAGAACACCATATTTTGTAGTTCCTTGGGTTGGGACAAGTAGAGAATTATGTGATTACAGCAACTTTATAAATATAATTTAGTTTTAAATTTAAAAATTTTACCTACATTATCAAAAATTATTACTTAAAATTATATAAAGTAATGATTTTTGAAAATTTGCAGTTTCAAAAATCAAAATGCAAGTTGCAACCACTAGTTTTTTATATGACAAATTGGCACTGCACTCATAATCCTATGAACACTAATATTATCATATATTTTTCTTTAAAAGAACACTCATGCAAATTTCTAAAAGTGTGAACATTTTTAGAAATACGAATCTTGTATCTGATCCACCACCTACTAAGATTTCAATAAAAATTTGTGCAGACATCTATAAATACGTAACTCATAAAACCCACCAAAAACAAAAAAATGAATGTGCAAGTCACAAAAATGTAATCGATTCAGAAAAATCATACAACATTCATGATATCAATGAAGGTATTTTAAACAGAGCATTACAGATGAACAGGAGTTTATATTGTTGTTGTATTTTGATACCATATGACCTAAAGCTAAATATTAGTTGATGTGCAGACATTTTTCATTGCATCTGATTATAAATACAAGACACTAGTTGTATTTTGATTTTGCTGCTCATAAATTGACTGCAACTTTCCTTTACCTTGCAGTTATAAGTCTTGTTTCTTGGATCTGTACTCATAGAAAACCTTGACAATCAAATAACTTAGCAACCTTCACATGTTGAAAGTCTATCTCCATAGTTCAACAGTTCATCACCAAGAGTAATCCAGATGGTCTCTCACTCCAATGTTATATGGCACTTAAATCAATAAACTAAGTAGCAAAACTAGTTTACTACTTGGTGCATCGATTTAAAGTCTACTTAGTTCTATGTACAGAATTAGGCTATGCTCCCCTTAGTATAGTGAAACTTCCCTTTAATGGACAGCCATGGGGAACAAAAATGTGTCTGTTAGAGAGAAGTGTCCACTAACAAGAAGTCTGAGGGAGAAAAAAAAAAAAAAAGAAAGAAAGAAAGAAAGAAAAATCGTTAAACGTTTAATGTAAAATTAAATTAAAATATATACAGATTTTGAACAATATTTTTGTAAATAATATACAATTACATACACAAGAGATATAGAAAAATCATTACACGTTTAATGTAAAATTAAATTAAATTAAATTTTTTACAGATTTTGCACAATATTTTTATAAATAATACACATACAATTGTGCTATGCATATTATGACTTTATCTTAAGAAAAATACATACAGTAATCACTTATTTTCTTCTGCACCTTCTTCCAGCTGATAATTTTGTTTTCAACATTCGTTTGGAGTGAAGAAACCATCGAAAGTCCTTCAGTATCTTCTTCAGCGGTGAAAAACATTTTTAAACGACTGATTTGTATGAGCGCTTCTTCTATTTTCATCGGTGGTTCATCGTTAATATATTCTTCGACAGAATGACCTCCTTCCATTTCTTCATCCTCATGAGGATCTTCTTGAAAAATATCGATGATAATGTCGTTGATATCTATAGCACCATCTTCTGTAGTGAGGTTCGAGTCTATATCTTTGTAGCCAGGGTCACTTGTAGCTGAAGTATCGTACATTATCAATAGATGTTGAAGTTCTTGTTCTTCTTGGTGCACCACATTGCTGTTCACAACTTCAATTTTTGCGTTTGGGAAGCCAGACTTTACAAAACAGTTCAGGACAGTTTGTTTTCTAATTGCGTTTACTGAAGAGGAAATCCATTGAATCGCATCTAGGATGCTGATTTTCTTTGCAAGGTCACTCGCACATGTTACATCATTCATGTTTGCAATGAGATGTCTTAAAACACGTAGTGAAGTTTAAAATTTTTTAATATCTCTTGATCCAAGGGCTGACACTCTGCAGATGTGTTTGGTGGCAGAAAAACGATTTGAATGATACAATTCAATGTGCGGGTGAGATGCAGCATTATCCATGAAAAGAATAATTTTTTCTGTTTTGACGAATCATGTTTTGGTTAAAGTGACTTATCCATTCGCTCATGATATCTCGTGTCATCCACGCTTTTTTATTAGACTTTCAGTCAACATTCAAAAGATTCAACTTTATGCCCTTGAAACAACGAGGATTTTGTGGTTTTCCTATAACAAGAGGTTGTTCAAAGTCTCCCAGCATATTTGTACACAATAGTACAGTCAAGCATTCCTTAGAAATTTCGCCCTGACACTTTTCATTTTTTAGACTCATTGTTTTTTCAGGAAGAGCTTTAAAAAGCAACCCTGTTTTGTCACAGTTGTAAATATCCTTAGCTTCAAAATCACAACATAAATCTTCCAATTTGACGGTCCACTCTGTTACAACCCCAGTATCAACAGATCCACCTTCACCACTTACGGTTTTCCAAGAAATTTTATGCCGAGTTTTGAACTTGTCTAGCCATCCCACAGAAGCTTTGAACTCATTTACTCCCATAGATTTCGCAACCTCCAAAGCCTTTTCCCTAATAATAGGCCCATTAATGGGAATTTTTTTAGCACGTGCGCGACAAAACCACTCATACGTAACATTGTCAATTTGAAGTCCAACAGTTTTTGGGAATGATTTTTGAACCTGATCATTTCCGTGTTGCCAAAATTGTTTTAGCAGTTCATTTTTTTTTCTTTGGGATGTTGCTTACCTGCATCTTCCCGATTTTGAATTTTGCAGCGAGATTGCGAACACTATTTTTTTTGCTGATCATACGCATTAATGAGTTCGACTTTATCTTTTAAAGTTAAATGTTTACGAGAAGACTGTGCACTTCACACGACACTGAACAAAACTGAAAACTGAAAGTGAAAAGACGAAAGGTCGACCATATTCCCTACCTCCCTGCACACACAGAATTCATCAGAAGTTTTACATGTGCCTTAAAATTCTTGAAAAAGGGTTTAGAACCGCGACGTAAACCTTAATAAATTTCAGAGAATCGGAAATAGAAAATAAACACACGATTGAGGCAATATGTGGAACAAAAGTTCCTAGAAAAAGGGCCGTAAGCTCGCCCGCTGTCCGTTATGGGGAGATCAAATTAAGTGCTAATCTAAACGAAACAGTGCAGATTGCCTGTCCGCGTCCGTTACAGAGAATGTCCGCTAGACAGAAGCTGCAAACACGTTAAAACCAATGGAGGTGAGTTGGGGAATTTGAAAATGTCCGTTGTAGAGAGACGTCCGTTAACGAGAGGTGTCCATTAGGTGAAGTTTCACTGTATTAGTATTAACAAGGCTAAATGATACATGGAACAATGAGCCAAAAAAATAAATAAAATAATAATATAAAACAAGATAATAATAGAATAAAACAGTATTCATACTTCTCAATCTCACAAGGTAATCATCCAATTTTGCTGCTTTGAATTTGGCCTGACTCATTACTTCTACCATGTTGGGAGGCAATTTATTCCAGGCTTATATAGCGCCCATTGCCCACAGGAAAAACTTCATGAGATATCTTCTGTTATTTCCAGAGATTTCACATTTGTGCCCTCACCTTCCTCACAACACACCTTCCTCATTCATTTTATTCAACATCTTTAGCATATTATACACCTCAATCACCCCTTAGATGTTTACTCTTCACACCAGCCCACATTTTCTAAGCCATTCTTAATATGAGCATCAATTTGTACTCATTAGCATTAGCAAAGGCACATGATGCAAGAAAGCAAGCTTATATAGCATCAGCCAAAAAAAACAAAAAAAAAACCTCCTTATTTCACCCATCGATTCACTCCAAATGTTTGTCAAGTTCAGTCTTGAATCTATTTAAGTTATCAACTTCTACAATGACAGATGGAAGTTTGTTCCAGCAATCAACCACCCGCTGGCTAAAGGGAAACTTCTGCACATCTATCCTACAACCGTCTTTCCTCAAATTGAATTTATGCCCGCTCAGGCGATTATTCTGAGCAAGAAGAAGAATCCCATCAGCACTGAGCATGCTCTAACCATTCAAGGCTTTATACACCTCAATCAGATCAGATCACCTGGCAGGTACCTAGTCTCCAGACACTGTAATTTGCAAAACGTAAGCTTTTCTTTGTAAGAGCAATCCTTTGTTCCATTCACTAATCTTGTTGCCCTTCTCTGTACTCGTTCCAACAGCTCTACATCTTTCTTAAAATTAGGCCTCTAGACCTGTATACAGTACTCAAGGTGTGGTCTGACCATTACCATATACAAGGGGATAATCACCTCCTTATCCCTCCTAGAAAAATTCCTGTATATCATTGACTTCATATCAGAAAACTTCATATCCGCCTGCACAATTACCCCTAGGTCCTTTTCATTCTCTATCACTGTCAGTGTGGTACCACACAGTTGATACGTTACTCTGGGATTACTGCTTCCCATATGTAGTACTTTACATTTGTCACTGTTAAACTTCATTTGCCACCTCTCAGCCCATCTGCTCAACTTTTCTTGATCCTGTTGCAGCAGTGTCCTTGACAACCCTGCCAACCTTCGTATCGTCTGCAAACTTGGACATTAAGCCTGATATACCACAATCAATACCATTTATAAATACAGAAAACAACAATGGACCCAACACTGAACTCTGAGGGACTCCACTAATAACATTAGTCCATGAAGAGCAGTATCCATTGATTACCACTCTCTGTCTTCTCCCACTGAACCAACCCTTTATTCATAGCAGCAAGTTGCCTCCAATGCCACACTGCTCCAATTTGTGCAGCAATCTTCCATGTGCAACAGTATCAAAGGCTTTTCTAAGATCCAAATATATTATATCAAAATTATTCTTTTCATCCAGTTCCTTTGTGACTACAAAGGTACTGGATGCAAATTAGTCAGACAAGACTTCCCCTTAACAAACCCATGCTGTGTCTGAGCTATAACTGAAGTCTTGTCTAGATGATCCTGCAATGCTTCTTAAACCAGTGCCTCCATTAATTTTCCTGGAACAGAAGTTAAACTAACAGGTCTGTAATTACCTGTATCTCCTCCCCTTTGATCCTCATTTGTGGATTGGGGTCACATTTGCTCATCTCCAGTCCATGGGTACCTCGCCTGAGTCCAGGGAAGCTCTCATAATTATGGCTAAGGGTTTGCCACCTCCTTTAATATAACTGTATAGATTCCATCCACCCCAGGTGCCTTTCTTCAATTGTTTATCTTCAACAATTTCTCCTCCACTTTACTCTCAGTTATTACAAGATTATCTAGCTTACTGCCACAGTTGAATACACCTCTGGCATTCCCCTCCCTGAATAACTCCTCATGTGTGAACGTCGATGCAAAATATTCATTTAGTTTGTTAGCTACCTGAGCAGGATCATCAACAGTTGAACCATCGATATCGTGGACCAATCTGATTCATCCCCTTTCTTCTAGTTTACATAAGTAAAGAACTCTTTGCTGTTTTTCTTTGCATCCTTTGCCAAAAATTTTTCGTAATCTGCCTTGCCTTCACCTGCCTAACTTCCTTTGTAACTTGGTTACAGACCAGCTTATATCTATCATAGGCTTCTGTGTCACATGTTAATTTATGTGTATCCCATGCATTTTTCTTCTCTATCATATGTCTAATTAGTTCATCTGACATCCATTTAGACCTAAATCTTGAACAATATTTGTTTGTTGGTATGAAATGCCTAGTAGCTTCCAAGATGAATTCTTTGAATGCTTACCATTTTGAATTTGCTGTTGGTAACATCATCAGTTGGTCCCACTGTATAGAATTTAAATACTGTCTCAGACCACCATAGTCACCTTTACAAAAGCAAAAACCCTTTCCTTTACCCTTGATGGTAGTCACCTCTTCGAGTAAATCCCACTTCAGCACATTGTGATCACTGCCACCTAGTGGTTCCTTTATCTGCAGATTCTTGATGCATGAAGAATCATTATTGATAATGAGATCATGAGTATTACTCCCTCTAGTTGTCTCCCGAACATGTTGCTGTAGAAAATAGTTATCCAATAAATCTACAAGAGCCTTAGTGTATGAGTGACCAACTCACAAATTCCAGTCAATATCCAGGAAATTAAAATCCCCCATTATAAGACACTCTAATTTACTGGCCCACTCTATTTCTATGCACAATTGCTCATTATACTCATCAGATTCATTAGGCCTATAACACACACCTAC